>NC_088885.1:107371590-108733631 GCF_037157495.1 Lathamus discolor | reverse complement strand
TGCATATTACTGGGTATTTTAATTCATGAAATGAGATTCAGAGCAGAGAGGTGCTTCTGGAAGTTTTATAACTCTAAATAAACAAATGAGACAGACAAGATTTTGTCTCTTCATCTGCTTTTTCAGCAAGTATTTTTCTTTCTCTATTCTTTATTTTGTTATTCTGCCAGGTCCAGCTACCTCAGTGATAGACACCATGTGGATCAAAATAGATAGAATCACAGCCTTGGCATTCTCTCTTTTGAGAGAGAATAAAACAGAATTAAGAAACTACTCTCCTTTTGTTGTTGTTTTTTTTTTTTTTTTTCCTGAGTCTGGAACACAAATGTTTTAATCAGAATTATTTGGGCAATATTTCTCAGCCATCTTCAAGTTATTGTGCTAAGATTCTCTCTTTGTGGCTTCTGCACATCCTAAATTCTTCCCTTCATGTGAGTATAAGAAAGTCACTTAAAAATGTGTCACAGCAGTAATAATTTTACCTTTTGATTTTATCATCCCCCATTCCCAAGCTGTTGTGATTTTCACTAAACTCAAATATTTGTTTTCTGTAAAAAAGAGGAAAATTGAAGTGATGTTCAGAAAATACAACCAGTTTAACCTTTCCAGTAGAAATGCAACAAGCAATAAAGGTTTTAAATATCAGCTTAATAATCATGAGCCTTTTAGCTTTGTTTGGTGTCGAAGGGTCCGATTCTGCAGAGATGTGTAAACCTGGAAGAGAATTAGCCCCATTTACTATTGATAATGCCTTTGAGTTGAGCAAATGAGTTGGTCAAATACTGGCCAAAAATGCTTACTAATAACTAAAAATATCAATGTAACCGTTATTACATGCTTTAAAAACCATAGTGAAAAATGTATGGCTTCTTTAGCTTTTATTTTTTATTTTTTTTTTTATGATTATGTGTTGTAAATTCCATTTCTCTTCTTTTTATTTCATTTTTGTATTTTCATTCTGGAAAGAGCAGGGGAAGAACATAAAAAGTGATTAATTTTGGATGCCTTAAAATATTATTCTTTATTAAAAGATTTTTTTAATAAAAGCATGATGTTAGGACCATTACTGTTACACAGAGTTGTCAGCATTAAGGTACTTGAGAACAGAAGAAAGATTAGCCTGTGACTGAAGCATAGGTCTGTCTAAGCTCCTTGTGTAGTCTTGAGGAAGTCATATTGTTTTCTTGAGCATACATGCTAAGTGATATTTAGACTTCTCAGAACCATGGGAGCTATGTGGTATACAGCATATTCATGTTTGAAAAGGTCTTTTGAGCTTCTGATCTACAGCGGTGGAAAATACTATTATTTCTCATGGTTATCTGCAAATGAACACAAGAAATGAATCTACTAGCAGATTAGAAACCAGCTAGAAATTAAGATCTGTTCTCTGAGCTGCTTAATGCCAGCTTTGCTTCTCTTTTATTTGAACAAACACCAAATTATACAAAGCTACTTCTACCACAGGGAACTTTGAGTTTTAATACCAAAGGATCTTATTCATGGCTTTTTGTAAGTAGGGAGTCAGGGAATATTGTGTGTTGGGAGCACAGACTTACTGTGCTTTGCACTGGTGAAAGCTCTGCTGTAGTAGATACATCCTTCTATGTCATGGGTAGCCTCCCATTATCAGGACATTGTGTGGAGAATAGCAGACCTTGGCAATTGCCATATACTAGCTGTTCTCTAGAAATTGTTGTTCCACTACAAACACTAAAATCCACCAATGCATGTTTTTTAAGAGAGTATCTGGTAATCCATCTAATTTAATTCCTCTGCAAGAAAGTAGAAGTGTTTTGCAATATTTTCTACACCTTATTATCTACAGAAAGAGGGATGCAATCCAGTTTCAAAACTCTGCCAGTGCATTGGGAAACCCTCAATATTCCTTTCTTCTTTTTTTTTTTTTTGACTGAGCATGTGGAATGAGATGCAGTATGATCAATAAACAGTTTCATTTAAGTAAAGGAGGATCACTGGCTAGAGTTGCTGTAGCCTGGATTTTATTGAGCAATGCACTGTTTCATCAATAATAGTATCTAGAAGAGAATTATTTGTTATCTTGTGTCAGTGTGTTTGGAACTTAGATGTAGAGTTTATAGCTGGTTGTAAGTCATTTGCCATAGGTAGTAAAATCCAGTACTATTTAAATATTTAAAGACATCTTTTACAATAGTATCAGAGAGAAAAGTAATTTTGGAAGCCTTAGGGCAGTGAATGATAGGATGGCAGAGTAAGGTAACATGAAGGCTCAGGCTATATGGGTTCATTTTTCTTTAGCAGTTCTTAGTTTTATTTAAGAGACCTAAAATAATATGTTTAATGAGCTCTTGGGTGTATAGCGAAACATTATGGTGCACAGTTCTTCAAGAAAAGTGGCTGAGGAGCCAAAGGTGTAGAATGTATAGGATTAGTCCATCCTGGTTTTGTGCCAGTCTATGGTTTTGCTGAGTTAAAAAACATTTGTGTTAGAAGTAATTTGGTACCTTTACTTGTTGTAAGCTACTCTGGAGAAAATTTTTTTGATGAGTTAAAACATTGCTTGGAGCTGAGACACTGCAGACTTGGGCTTTATATGGCTCTGTCATGGAGAAACCTAAAATACTGCACCAAATGAAGAGAAAGATTATTTTTTCTGCCTCATCCCCTGGAAAAGTGAGTCTCTGCATGGCTTTTCTTGTTCCTCTCCTTTACTAGCCTTTGTTTTTTGAGAGGATGTTCTGCATTTTACCCTTGCTTTCTAACTTTTGATAATCACTCTAAATGAAATAAAACAGCAGTGAGTTTTATAATAGCATCATTTGGTAGAAGTTGGAAGCAGAAGAGAACTCTGAAAAATACAGCTCCTCCAAGATCAAAATGTGTGAAGAAAGTCTGCTGAAAATTAACATTCAAAGTGTTTGAACAGGAGAGAAAGAAGGATGCTTCTGTTTTAGGGATCAATTCCGAACAGCATGTGGCTATCCTGAGGAGGTGGAGGTTTGAGAAATTTTAGAGAAGGGGAATCAAATAAATATTTTTGCTTAATTTATGCTGCTTCTAAGAACAAACTGAAGTACCAGGGAGCATCTATATTTTAGCTGTAGAAAAGAAGGATGAAGAAGGAAAGGCTAAGTTAGACCACTGGTTTTCCAATCCGGGGTGGAGGGAATCTGAGCTCTGAATTATAACAATAGTTATCAGTAAGTCAGTAACATAAAATAAATAAGCCATCAAAGTATTAAGGAAAAAAAATATATTCATGATGATCCTTTAATTTAGTAGCATAAGAAGGATATCTGATGTCTTATTTCTTAATTACTACCTGATGCTGCATGCATGTGTATATGTATATGTACATAATTCATAGAAACATAGAATGACTCAAGTTGGAAGGGATCCATAAGGATCATCAAGTCCAACTCCCTAATCCTTGCAGGATTCCCAAAGCCTAAATCATATGAGTAAGAACATCATCCAGATGCTCCCTGAACCCTGACAGGCGCAAAAGATAATCACCCTGTCATTAAAAAAACCTATAATACTGTTTGATCTTATGGGATACTTGGCAAAGTTAATATAAAAAACCTGAAATTAAACATATATAAAATAGATTGCATGGAATCCATTTAGCAACAGTTTATATAATCAAACCCAATTGTCCTCTCAGCAAGTAACACTAAATGATTGTACTTGCTTTGTATGACCATTAGATTGTGTTAAAGCTGGACATAAGAATATGGAGTGAGTGCAATGTCATCTCCCTGTTTTTATGAATTTATAGTGTGCTCAGGTCTGAGGAGAAGTTTACAGTTTCAAGTCTCAGTGCTTGGTACTGAAGACCCTGTGGGCTCTGTTCTTTTGGATTTTGTATGCCTGCACGCTGCATGTAATTGTACCTTGTATTAAAATTTCTACTTCAAGGTCAGTAGGATGCCCTTTTGACATATAGTATATGTTAAATGAGAAAAGCAAATACATCCATTGGTAAAAACTGTCTTCTAATCAGGAGGTGCAGACAGACACAGGTTTGGTTTTGGTTTGTTTGGTTATTTATTTTTTTTTTATCAACTCTTCAGAAATCTTAGTTTGTTAACTGTTTATTCTTAGTGAAAAAAAATGGCAGGGCTCTCTTTTGGGTCTGCTTCAACATTCAGATGAGTATTGACAAACAATAAAAAAGAAAAATCCTCATGTACTTCTGAAACAAGAGACAGCGCAACATGGCCCCTATCTTAGCATTCTTGCCATTTACATTATAAACATGATAAATCAAGCCAGAGAAGCAAGCAGAAGGAAAAAAGCATGACTGGGAAACGCAAAGGCTGCAGCCACTTGGCTGGTTGCCCCTGTGTGATGCACGCCATGCCCACCAGGCCTCTGCTCCCGGGTTGTCACCCTCAGGAGCCTCTTGGCTTCTGTGCTGTGCTCTTTATCATGGGGTTGAACTGCTGCAGCACGCATGTGGGGTGCAGGCATTTGGTCTGAGGGCCTTTGTGGAGGTGCACAGGGTCACATATGTAGGTGTGCAATGTAACGGCATACCCAGAATCTTCCCTGGTTGGGGACAATGTCTGTCAGAGCTCCTGGGAGGCTATGGGGCTCTCTGCAGGATCTACCAGGGCAGGGCCCGGACAACCACTGTGATAGCCAGGAGTGGGGTAGGCAGCAGGCACCGGGGCAGCCCCAGTATCAGGCACCTCCGTGGGGATGGGCTGAGGCCAAGCAGGGATGTGCCTGGTGTAGGCCCTTACATGAAAGCAGATGCCCAAGGTCAGGGTTATCCCTTGCCAGGGCCTCTGTCTCTTTGCAGGAGCTCTCCTGGAGAGCAAGCTGAGGCTGAGCAATTCCCAGGCTGGCCTGGAGCCCACACGCCATACCCCAAGGAGGGGGGAATGACAGCCTTTGCCAGTTGCATGGCAGATCTTGGCAGAGTACCTGCCAATAGCTAAAATCTGCCTGGGAAAACAGATTTAAGGAGGCCTAACACTAGAAGCATCATCCTCAGCCCTCTCTATTGCAGAGGTGAAAAGTGAGCTCATTGCAGGCAGGATCCACCCCTGGGCCTGCAGGGTACTTGGGGACCTGGCTCTTACAGGCTGCAGTGTATTCTGAGGCCCAGAGGCAGGTTATTCAGTCATCATTTTGGTTCCCCATGTTTAAACAAATATAGTATTGATTTGCAGTAGAGGCTGATGGTGGTGAATGTCTGGGAAATGCCGGCTGTCAGACTGTTCACACTTGGGGTTGCTGTGGGTAGGGCTGCATGCATTGTAGGCTCCCAGCCTCAGATGCTCTGCTTTGCCTGAGCTGAGTAAAGAGGAAGGAGGGGAGGCAGGGCTGGGGAATGAATCAGATGCCTGAAATTAGATGCTGTGAAACCTCTTCTCATTTAATACCTACCTCAAAGGATATCTCAAAGATCAGACTACAGTCGCAAGGCAATAACAGTCAGTGTTATACTCTTATGTAGGCTCTCTGGACTTCACATCTGCAGAAAAATGCTCTACAGTGCTCACAACCTGCCTCCTATCTCCCTAGAGCAGCAGGTGCATAAAGTGTGTGCAGCACTGGATCCTTAGTCATCAGGGGGAACAAGGCTGACAGCAGAGGTTGATGGCTGCAGAGAGAAAACAGTTACAGCTGATGCTTCAAAGAGCAGATGCAGCATCCTCAGATTCACCAGCTCCCACTCAAAGTTTTGCCTGAATTCATTCAACATGAAGCAGGCAGGGGATGTGCATCCATAAAGAAACGTACTCTAGACAGAGAAACTGCTGGCTGTGGATATAAGACCACCTTACCCCACTGAGACCAACGTAGAAGGAGATGAGAGCTCTTTGGGGAGTGTAGAGAGGTAACAGAGACCTTTCATTGTCAATAATGTACATAAACTCTTTAACGGGAAAGGGACAAAGCAGTGAGAAATGCTGCTTTTGAGAATGGGAGAAGTTGAAGCAGAGATCAGTACTGATACGGTGGAAATAGAGGAAAATCAAGGCCTGCTGTCTGGTCATTCAAGAGTCAAGGAACCCAGGCTCGCACTGGGGAAAGGGATTGGCACTGAAGCCAGGTAGATTGAGCTGGTACCCCATTACTGGGTTGCTCCATCTTTAGTTCTACTGTGTGTATCTGATAGGAGACTATTGGCATTGACTTTCATACCTAAAGACCTTCTAAACCTCTTTCCATAACATACTGTAACAAAATACACTATGCTCTCTACAAGACTGTATTTGTGCTTTTAAATATATGTGTCTGTTGTCCTGTATTTATGTGTTCTATCAGTATATATAGATAGAGGAGGAAAAAAAAAGAGGAAATACATAATGTACAGGTAAAATATGGGGCTGTGATCAAGCATTTGTACTGAATAGCAAAAAGATTCAGAATAGAAATAGGCTATATTTTTTAGTGATTGAGATGCATCATTATAACTTTAAAAGGCTCTTTAATACTGTGTTATTTGGCTATTACTTTCCAGAAGGGCATCATGATATGCGACTCAATACCACAGGCAGTTTCTCTGAAGGAGATATTTTCTAGTTGTCAGTAGACACGCAGTGTAGCTGAGAAGAGGATTTCATCACACTTTCTCCAGATTGCCTAGCTGGCAGCCTCTGCTCACCTCCCAGTGGCCCTCTACTCTGCTGCTCTGGCAGTGTTTAATGTTCAGCCAGCAAGACAAAGGAGGATTGTCCTTTGAAAATGTACATACATCAGCACTGCCTAAAAGAGAAATACAGCAGGAAACACGGATTCCAAATTGCTGTAAAAGTGCTGGCCTTCTTCTGAAATGCAGACAAAACAGAAATAAAACAGAAGCTAAAAGTGATGATTTTTGTTCAAGCAGAGAAAGGACTCCCTTCTGGCACCTTTCTAAGGCGTTAGCTGTACCCAAAGAGCAGTTGAAATGGGGTGAGAAGAAAATGGTAGTTCTGATGTACTTCATTGGTAAAGCAATAACTACTCCTTTCGATACTGGTTTCCACTGAACTGGAATTTGGGAAGTAAAAACTGTTTGTCATTCTTGGTGGTAAATCTGCTGGTCTAAATCTGACAATAAATGGTCCAAAATCTCCAGGCAAAGCTTGCCAGGTCTAAAGAATCTTACTATATGTCAGCTGAAGGCTGATACGTGAGCTGATGCACATAGACTGCACAGCCACTTATGGAAGCCCCTTAACATGGGACACTGAGGTTTTGTAGCTGAGAAGTGGTTTTGGATCTCCTGCACTGGTATGGGGAGAATGGTTATTGTGGACTAGATAGGCAATACTGGGGTATTATGTATGATGTGCTTGCTCACTGGGGTTTTTTCACCTACCTAGCTCATCAGTAATAAGAGACCAGAATGTGCCTGGGACAGTTTCTGAACTAAGATGGCTTGAATTTTGGCTGTATGACTTCTTTCCCTAACGGACATGCCCAGTGTGTGGCACAGAGGGAAATCTCAGCTGGCTTCATCCAGAGGGGTTCGGAGAGCTTCTAGGTGGCCCCTTTGAGGAAGAGGCAGCCTATGTGTCTGCTCCCTGTGGTCAGCCTGTGCCTGTGCCCTTGCTCTGCTACATGTACATGAAAACATGGAGTCTGACTAAGATGCACCATCCACAATAAGGCAGCAAGCATTTATTTTTACTTTTCAATCTTCTAATGGTGAAAAAACAACTCTAAGATTAAATCTTGCAGGTATTTGGAAGGTGTGAGAGAGAGGGGACTATACCCCTTGAGCCAAGCAGGAGCACAGGTGATTTGTGCCTTACAGCTCTACATGCTATGCCAGTGCATCTTCAAATACGGGAACACATAGTCTTTCCTGGTTAATGACAGAGGCTAAACCCAGGAATATCACAGAGCTTCTTGCTTTTCAGTGGAGCTGAACCAGCTTCCTACAGGGACTGAAGTGTGCTAATCCTCATGATGTTTTCAGTGCCAGCACAAAACCAATCTCACCAGCAGCCCCAGTGACTTTTGTCTTGCCCTGAAAGTACACTCAGTGGTTACTGTAGATTTTGAGAAGTGATGCAGTTAAAGAGTTCATCATAAATGTCAGGTACTGGGGCACCATGCCAGCAGTTGGCAATTTGCTATTGCAAAGGTGCATACAGGTGCCTTCACATTGTGGAAGCTGATATTCTGTGGGGCAAAGAGGGTGCTGCTTATGCTGGGAGGCATGTGCCAGAGCTTCAGGTTAAGTATACTCTTCTAGTGTGGCTGAGCGTTGTGCATTAGCTGCCCTCAGGATTTGTGAGGCCATTGAAGAGGCCTCCCTTAGAATTATAACAATTCCATATCCTCTGCAGTGTATGAGTGTGTATCCCAACTCTGGGAATGGACGTCTTGCACAGGATGTCCTGTGACACACGCACAACACACGAAATGCCCTGGACATTGTGGATGCTCATCAGGGTAAATCAGCTGGATTACACCTCACAGACATTCACAAAGGATGTATTTATTGGTGGATTTGATGTGACAGCTGTCCACATAAGATTACCATGGCCAGCTTCCAGGAACTGATTAATGCTTATTCTTGAGCTATTGTAAAGGCCTGGAAATGGGAGCCTGACTAAAATAATTGCCTGTCAAAAATGAGTCACTTACAGAAGCACAGCATCAGCCACATGTTAGGAGGAAACAGGAATCATCAGTGCCCTGCTCTCCACAGGATGTACCTGATTTGAGAGGGGTCAAAACAGCTTCTTCAAGGGGCAAGAAGGGGGTCAACAAATATGTAGGGGAAGGTGATCTAGTTGATACATCTGGATTTCCAAGAGGTTTCTTAAAAACTCTTTCATCAAAGACAAAAGAAACTAAGCACGCATAGAAAATTAAATACAAAATTCAAAACAAAAGACAGGAGTAATAGTAATTTCTTGGTGCAGTCACTAGTCAAATTCTGCATGGATTTGTGCTGGAACTTATGCTGTTTAAGGTACTCAAATTTTGTCACCTTGAGAAGAGGATGAGCAAGGAGATGCCAAATTTGCAGGTGATACACAGCTATCCAAGGCACTAAGAGTAAGAACTACCATAGTGACTTCTTTTTTTACCTTAAGAGGCCAAATGACTGGACAATAAATTGGTAGATAAAATTCAGTGTAGATAACTGTAAAATGATGCACATCAGGAAAACCAATCTTAGCTTCACACAAAAGAATATGAGCTCTGTACTCACCATTACCACTTAGGAGCAAGACCTTCATGTTATGATATATAGGTCTGTAAAAAATATCAGGTTAATGTCTATAGTGGTTGAAAGAACAAAACAAATGTTAGGGATTATCAGGAAGAGAATAGAGAACAAAACTGAAAATATCATACTGCAGTATAATTCCTTGATTTGCCCATGGCTTGAATACTGTGTTCATTCTGCTCTCCTCATCAGCAAAAGGACAATATAAGGTTCGTAGAAGACTAACAGGGACAATCAATAGCAGTAAGAGCTTCAGCTAGAGAAATAACTGAGTTGGCTGGGGCTCTTCATTCTGGAAAAGGGGCATCTTAGGGGCATATAGTATATGTTCTTAGCAATATAAAGAAGGTAGGCAGGAACCAATTGCTTACTGCCTCTTCCAATATGAGAACTAAGGACAAACAAGCAAGAGCTGCATTCAAACATGGCACAAGGAGATGGCTCTTTATGCAAGTAGGTAGTACATGTGTGGAATTCCTTGCTATTGTGGCTGTGGAAGAATGTACATGAGTTTAAAAAGAAACCCAGCAAGCACTGCATAGATAGGCAAACACCAGACAAATCCTACACAACACCGCGACAAACTACAAAGACATCAGAAAATAACCTGCAGTGATCTGAGCAGCCACAGCTAGAAGAAGAGGTATGCTGTGCATGGTGTAAACAATATAGCCCCTCTTTTGTTCTTATGCTCTTCACTTACGTCTCACAGAGAACCATCTGTGGCCACCATTCCATCTTTAATGAGTGCCCTGTTGTTGATTATCCTGCACTATAGGAGAGAAGAAAGTGGTACTAATGATGCATGCTCAGCTCACGTGCCTGAGGTGATGCCTGACACCATCCATAGCACAGGGTTCCTGAGCTGATTAGGTGCTTAGCACTGCAGCATAAGCAGTTGTATCTCTATGTTTTGGCCTTCTCAAAACATTTTCTAGTCTATCTTCTCTGCATATACAAGTGCAGGTTTGAATATTGGTTCATTAACACGTTAAAGATAGCACCATTAAAAAGTCAACCTGTGCCCATACAAGTGCTGTGAGATAAACTGGTTATTGTTTGCTCTCAGCAAAAGGGAAGACTGAAGTGCTTCAGGAATGCAGTAAGACTTCTGTTTTCATGCAGTCGCTATATTTGTTTTCCTAGACTACTTCTTTCTGTTAAGCTCTTTGCTAGTGGATAGATCCCTAATGACATGAATTAGGCATGAACTTCCTTCTGTGATCTTCATATTCTGTTGATTGTTTCGGATACTTCACCTCTGCTTTCTGTATGCTAGATTTAATTGACATTGGACTAGGGCCAGAGAGGCATAGGCTCAGTGCAGCAGCTGGCAGCCCTGCATATGTCCCTGCTAGAGTTGGACACCATGTTGTATCCAACAAAGCTTTTCTTAGTAAAGATAAGGTATATCTCTTCTCATTTTTAATGCATTAAATCTTGGCACTAAGCCCAGAGGAAGTTTGGGGTGTCATCTATATCTGTTATCACTCCAGGAATGTCATGAAAGAACATCTGAGAAGTAGCACAGCAAGGGGTGATTCACTTTATCCTAAAGAGATCTAGCACCTTTCCCTACTCCAGCAAGCTGAATTAATGTATGTGGAAAATCTTTGTTAAGAAACTTCTAAAGATGATGCTAGTTCACTTTTCTCTCTTCCAAGAACATATGTGTCTCCATGGTTTGTTCAGTGTAATCTGAATATGTCTGTTGTGTGCAAATACTCCTGTCTGAGTCTCAAGTCTTCAGTGAATTTGGAGGTGTCAGACTTTCCATCTGATTTCTAGGTTGGGCAGTGCTTGTGTGTAGCAGAAATGACAACTGGGACAAAGAAAGAGGAGAATTAAGAAACCAGGGGATTATATGCTTTATTTATGAAATATATATATTTAAAAATAAAGCTCTTACATTTTTTTAAGCGCAAGCAAAGCTCACTTCAATTATTTTCAAAGTGCTGAAGTCTCTTGTCTTTTACAGTGTATAAGTGAAAGCTCCTCACAGTCCAGATGGAAAAATACCTGATTATTGCTCTGTTTTGCTGATGAAAGCTTTTAGACCGTATTTATGAATACTGCTTTTACCATTCAACAGCTGAGGTTTTTCTCACAAATGTATTAAATAATTTTCTGGTAAATCTACTATAACTTTTCACAATGATGCATCAAAGCTTAGAAATGTTGATCAAACAACACAAGCATTCACATTTGTGTGCCTAAATTGTTCTTGGCTCATGGTCATCAGGATCTCTTAAAAGTAAAAAATTTTTGCTTAGTGACCCAACTTAGGTGACCCAACTTGAAGGATAAGATCTGGTATGTTCCTGAGGTTCAGATGATTACCAAAATGTGTACTCAAACACATGCAAATATTCAGGTCTTGAATGCCTGATGCTCTTGTATATAAAACTAATTTAAGGGTTTTTTTAGTGCTGGATCAGTTTGAATATGTCTTGTTTCACCATCCCATAGAACCTGTATGCTGAGCCATAGCTATTCCTACCTCATATGTACCTTATATTACAAAGTTCTTTCTGAAAGATTTCAGCTGGAATTAATTTCATAAATGTAGGTGATTTGAGTAATAAATACACCAATGTGTCTATTCTCCCAATACAAATCTTGTAACATAGACAATCTAATCTCAGAGTTCTCCCAGTACAAATATGGTAATATACACAATCTGATTACTGCTGCTGAGCTGTAAATATTGGATTTAAAGCTGAACACATTTTACCTGCTATGGAAGCTTAGACACCTAACTTAGTTAACACCTGTATTTAGATGACTAGTCTCTGAGTGAATGTTCCTCTTAATATTTTCTATTATTCTATCTTGCACACCTAATTGTCAACTCAGACCCTTTTTATTTCCTTTTTTCCTTGATTTTAAGATTTGATGAGAAGTTGTCTTTAGGTATGATTTTTCTGAATATAGTACTGGGTGATCTCAAACATCTTTCCTGCAGCAGTCTGGAGATCAGGTACACATCTACTTTTATTTATTCATTTAAAAAAAACCACCCCAAATTCTTCTTTTTCAGTTCTATTGTGGTCTTTTAAAAACTTTATTAATAAATACTTCTGAGTGGGTTGTCTTTCTACTTTTTTGTGTTTGGGTTTTTTCATTACCCAGTAGGGTGTTTTTGCATGCTGCTCTACATATCTTTATTTTCTGATGATGGCCAAATCTCTAGATAAAGCAGCTTAGTAGCTGCTGTGCTTGCCTGACTCTGTTATCGCAGAGTTTATGTACTACTAGTGAGGTTTTCTATATAAACGAACTATGAAGCTATTTTAATCTCTTCCATCCACTGTATTTTTCATTGTTTAGCCTGTGACAATTCAAAAAATCCAAGGTAAAAGAAGGCAGTCTTACTTCTGCTGTGATCCTTAAATCAGCTTGAATATTTGTTAACAGAACATTCTTAGTTTGTAATATGTGGTAATGATATGAATATACTTCCTGGGGAGATTTCACTTCTACTGAGTGCATTTATCTCCTTTTTCCTTGTGCATTGTCTGTGTAGTGAATCAAGTATCTTTAATACATATTAAGGAATATTTTACTATATATTTAAGTTAGCAGGGAGGATATTTTGCCATTAACCTACTATGAGATTATATTAAATGGATCATAGTGATTTACAATAAAGGACTATTTCCATAAATTTCTGCGTTCAGTTGTACATGTAGCAATACTCTTGGCAGAAAAACAGCACATAACCTTTCAGCTGATATACAATGTTACAAAAGCTATATTATAAAGAACAGGCATGCGTCAGTCACTTTTTTAGAAACTGGTCAGATAATTCAAAGCAGTGTACAAGAGCTGAATTTTGTGGCTAAATGAGCTTCAAATTAAAACAAATTTCATGTAATGTTGGGCTGGTTCATATTGAACTATTAAGATGAACTGGATTATAAACACGCATTAGCTGCATTTTCTTGAGTAATATATGGTTTAGTTAAGCTAGGTCTTGCTATACGGGATTGTGGGTGATAAGTACCTTTCCAGTTCTCTTCTGGATAGTTCCAATATATCTGTGTCTATACAAATAACTGCTGGCAGCTTTGTGTATTTAGCATTTAAGGGTATTTATTCTTACAAAGTGGAATATAAATAAAAGGCAGTCAAAATGAAATGTCAACAAACATTTTCCCAAGTACCACTCCAGGGCATGATACTGAAGAAAACCCCATGTACTTTGCTGTATGCCAAACTCTCATGTTTAGTGTCTCACTCCTTCCTTTCCCACTGCTTCTTGACTTCTGAAATTCTTGCTTGACATTGACATAGGATTAAAGGAAGGCTTCTCCAAATACCCTCAGGAGTTATCGCATCTATGTGTTCCTTGATTCTTGCCATGACTTCAAAGAAAGTGATGCTGGTTTTTTAAAATAGAGTTTTTCTCACTTTGTCTGAATTTTATTTTTCTATAACATTCCATTATCAGCTTCCTATGGTGTGACAATGTGTAATGGCACATAGGATAGTGAAACACAAGTCTGTATAGAACAGACACCAGAGTGTTGTGCTATGAGAAGATGCCATTCCCAGTATGACTCTAGTTAGGATGAGGTCCTGCCTCACGTAGGACCTCAAGCATGATATGCAGTTGACTTGATTCGATACAGGTTTCACTGTATTTTCAACCTTTCTGCATGTCACTTTCTGTATATCTCTGCCAAATGCCAGGCTCTCTTCAACTACTCGTCTTATATGCCTTTGTCTCTGACCTGCATCCTCAGGTGAATCCATCCTGTAACTCTTACTGCTAATTCTTCCCATGCTTGCACTTCCCTTGATTGGTTCACTGGTGTGGTTGTAGACGTGTGGCTGAGATGCCTAACTCCTTAGCTGGCTATTTGCCATGTGCTTCCCATTGGCTACAATGAAAACTGAGTGTCATTGATTCCTAGTGCACAATGATTAGGGAGCAACAGCTACTGAACACTTAGCTGCCATGCTGAACCTTGCCAGCGGCTTTGAACAGTCTCTGAAGCAAAAGGTAGGATCTCTAAACATAGGATCAACTACACTTAGCTATCAACTATTCAGTGAAATCAGTCCTCTTAGGAGTTCCTCTGGAAAACTTTAGACCTGGTGAATTCTGTTCTATAATTGGAGGTATACTATTCAGGCTGGGAAAAGCCTAGTCTAGTAATAGGGTCAAGTGGGAACAGCTATATGAATCATATAATAAAAGTAGATTGACCCCCTGGGAAATAAAGTCTGCTCATCTGAGTGGAGCACATAAGTTAACAAAGAAGTACACAAATTGATGGAGAAATCCCCTGTGCATGACGGACCCCACTTCCCAGGGTCTCTAAGCCAAGATTTCCCTTCCCTGTGGACAGTTCATATGGTAAGTGCAGCATTCAAGCACTGCCCTAGCCTCACATGTTAAGCAGTTGCATATATATTTATTCAGAGAAGAAAAGCTTAGCAACTAAAATACAGTCTGTGTCTGTGTTTGTAACAGATGAACTAGAACTAATCTTTAGGAAACAGGTTGTTCTGACCTCTTTGCTTTTCAAAGCAGAAAGTTGTGGAGATTTGTTTATATGCAGAAGGGAAAAATGTCTAGGATTTGATCTTTTAAAATACATATACATAGAGATATATGCAGTAATCCATTTGTGTCCTGGGTTCAGCAGTGGCAGTCATTTTTCTCCTTAGTAGCTGCTGCAGTGCTGTGTTTTTGACTTTCAGCCTGGGAACAGCGCTGATAACACCGATGTTTTTAGTTGCTGCTCAGTAATGTTTACTCTGACCAAGGACTTTGTGAGTCTCATGCTCTGCCACGGAGAAGGGGAAGCCGGGAGGAAGCAGAGACAGGACACCTGACCCAAACTAACCGAAGAGGTATTCCATACCACAGCACGTCATGCCCAATATATAAACTGGGTGCAGTTACCTGGAAGGGTTAGATCACTGCTTGGTCAGTGGGTGGTGAGCAGTTGTATTCTCTTCCCTTGTTATTTCCCTTATCATTATTATTATTGGTGGTAGCAGCAGTGATTTGTGTTATACCTTAGTTACTGGACTGTTCTTATCTCAACCCGTGGGAGTTACGTTATTTCGATTCTCCTCCCCATCCCTCCAGGAGCAGGGTGGGGGGAGGAAGGGGAGGGAGTGAGCGAGCGGCTGTGTGGCTGACTGAGCTTAAACCATGACAATTTGTCTTTCCATTTGAAGACTTTTGGTATTGATACAGAAATGTCTTGTTTCTCATAGAAAGAGAGGATTTTCTACCCATGAAAGAGAACAGATACTTAGACCAGAGCAGGGCAGCTAAAACATGTCACTTGCAGAAACTTGTTTCCTTGGAAATATTGCAAATATTTCTTTAATTAACTACTTCAGAAATCAGTTCCATTGGAAAATAACAATGTGATATAATGAGTAATGTAACTAGACAGTGAAAAAACAAAAGTAAAGAAATTCCCTGCCTTAGATTATGCATTCATTAATTTCTATTTCCAGATAGCATAAGGACAGCATCAAACTAAATTTGTTACTTGGATGAAATATTTTTTATTCCAAATGTTGTATTTGTAAACAATGTAAAAAGAATCACAGTAGGTGTTTAGAAAATTGTAATGCTACCGTTAGGTCATCTTTCTAGGGCTACCTAAAATAAGAAAAATATATGTTACTTTTTCTTATTTTACTTCTACCTGCCAAGGTCATAGGGGGCAATTCAATCCACTAAAAGCAATGGAAAAGCTCCTGCACATATATGCCCCTTGATAAATTTCATTTTGTTAAATCTACAGCAGATTTATCTTTGCAATTAAAACTGAAAAAAAAAATACTGTAAATTTAAGACTTGCATTTCTAAAAAAGGGAATATTAATTGTTGTCATATAATGAAAATGCTGAATTATAAACACTTTCAATCATGGTGGATGTAAACAGACAGGCAGAATTGATGTTTCAAGTGTCTTTCTCCTAGTGTGAAACTGCTTTAATCACTTTTAAAATTACATTAATTTTAATATATTTGAATAAGTTCAGTAAACTTGTAAGTATGATGAAGAGATAGCAATCACGCTTCTTAATTTTGAGTATTAATATTCAAAATGACATGAAGACTATAAGAGTGTAATCAGTTAAAATGTCGCTTTGGGGAGAATTTATTGACTGGTCATAACACTGAAAAATTGATGTGTTTTGTTCAGTCAAAGTAAAAAATAGTATTTGGATCTCAGACACAAATTACCCTTTTCGACAGCACATTGGACTTGCATCCCAAATCTTTGACTTCATTTGGTGAAGAAATGAGCCATCAGGGAAGGCAATACCTTGTAAGAAATTATCATATTCTGCAGTGTTAATTCAATAAACTTGAAAGAAGAGGGAGAAATGGAAGTTGAGAGTTGACATACCATGTAAATATATCCCCTAACATTTTGAGATTGGATACTAAGCTGCTTTCAATGAGTTTGCTGCTCTTAATGCTTTTGTGACAGAAAGATTTTGCTGCCTTATAGGGATCTGAGGGGAAAAGACAAAATTTACAATTCCATTCATTAATGACATTATATAGCTAAAGACTACTGTGATGCTATTGTATCACTGGTTTTCTAAGGATGCAATGTTACTTTAGGGGCATAAGGACATATCTCATTGTTTATGTGGGCCTTTGTGAAACTTCACACAACTCTCTTTACAAATATATCTCTGTGTAAGAATGCATGTTTCCCTTTATAGTGTTCAGAGCTCATGTTTATGGACTTCAACTTTTGTTATTCTGGAATTATTTTCCTTATAATATTAACATGAGATCATAGCCCATTAATTATGTAACAAAGCATACCCACCAAACCAAGCCAAACCTAATTTTTATTTTCCTAGTGGATATGCAGTCTAAGGAGTGCTAAAGCACTGTAAATACATTTTTATTCTGGATCAGTATGTTTGCTAGGTTCATTTCTCCCTAATTTCATCAGAGAAACACAGTGCTGCAGGAGTGCTCTTGGTCAAGCCTAAGAGCTTATGTAATAAAACTGGTTAGTGGATATTTGCAGGTGAAGTACTTTGGCATCTGAATATGCTGTATTCCCTCTTCTGCCAGCAATTATAGGATGCTTCACATGGGATGCCAGGTTTTATGCAGTGTTCTTTGTTTGTTGCAAATTAGGACAATGTTCTGAAGCACTGAGGCTCCTGAATCTATTTACCAAATGCCAGGTGACTACAGTTATCATTTTACAGGTGGAAACAAGAACTATCCAATTGTGCTTTGAGCATATCCATCCACAGCAGTTCACATTACACCAGTAGTAGTGCTGCTATTTATACAGGTGGTAATAACACTACAGAAAATGCCACCCACCTGGGTATAAACAACTGTAGTAAAAGTATTCATCTAGCCACATATCAAAATACCCTAAAGCTGAATTCACAAAAGGAGAGTGAAAAGGATATTGTTTATATCCTTGGTGGAGAAAATACCTGTTTTCTTTTATGCATGAAAAATTGCCTATGAGGTTTTCTTCAGCTGTGCAAATGAAAATCACTGCATTATGAATACTTAGCTATGACAGAAGTTACTGAATGGGTATAGACTTAAATGCATGAAGAGCAGGTTTTAGAAGATAAAGGGAAAAATTCACTTATAAGGACATCTTCTTCCAGATTGTTGTTACGCTTTCATGAATTTGTACTCTGGCCTGTAATACAGTGATAGCACATTTGAGCATATAGCTACAAGTAGATTACTGTACTGTTAAAGGACATACTAAAGACCTGTGTAGACAATATATGACCTTGCTGACAGTAAAAGTGTCTATCTTGTTAAATGGAGACCTGCCAAGACACCTAACCAATTAGTGCCTGCTCCCAAACCTCTCTATGTGCAGTGTTTCCCGAGGGGTTGAGGAGGCTGAGTGAGCTGTAGGTGTGCAGGCTATAGTAGCTTAAATGAGCTGCCATACAATCCCCACTCTATGCTATTGGGACCCAGGGGAAGCATTGATTTCTGCAGAGCACTCCTGAGAGCTCCAGGAGACAGGGTGAGTGCCAGCAGGAGCCCTCAGGGACCTCTCTACTTTCTACAGAGTAAACATGCCCATATCGATAGGGCATTCCTGTTGTATTCCCATACTTAAAAGTTGTTTGGCTGGCTGAAGATGAGAAATGGTGTAGTGATAATAATCTGATGATATCTTTTCACATTGAGTTCTATGGGACAGAGAGACAAGGCCACCTGTTGGATCTGAAAAAAGTAGTTAAGCTTACAGGCAAGTAAGCCATATACATTCAGGTATGAAAGTCTGTTTTGGTGAATGCTGGAATTTAAAGAATCTCTTCAGGCTTGGCTAGTAGAACTGATCTTTTAGGAAATTCTTTTATTTCCTCAAAAATTATAGTATTAACTATTTGCTGGTATAATTGTATGACTTAATAAGACTTTCCAAACCGTTCACTTCAGCTCACCTCAGCTCACCACTGGATGAACTATTCTGTGCTAGTATTTGTTAGTGTTGTCACCACCATTTCAATTCACACAACTCTCTTGTCAGTCCTCAAGAGTCTTCAAGAGTGAATTTTACATTAACATCTCCTTAATTGCAAAAGCTGAGGGGGAACAAGGAAACTATTCCATCAAAGTATATAGGGTGCATTTCTCCTAATAACTATTATGTTTTCTAAGTGGGCTATTATGGATTTTATACCTTCACTGATAAAATTTATTTTCTCATAATTGGTTTCGAATTAAGATGGTAATAAGACTTTAAATGGCAAATGTGTTACTTCCATACTAAATACACATCATTGTTTTGGCCTGAAGCCCAAGAAGAGCTAAGTTTTCTCTTTAGCATTAAGATTTGTCAGACTTCTAAAGCATTTTCCAAAAAGCTGAAGATGCATGTTCTCTCTCTCTGTGTTTTGAGTTCTATAGCTTTTTGATGCACATTCCTATGTGTTCCAGTGACTCTAAGTAGTTTAATTCTGAAAGTGTGATTAACTGAAATATGCACAGATGGCTAAAGCAGAGGCTCGGTCAGGCTATTTGTCCGTAAAACCAGCTGTGTTTTGTCTTGACTATTGAAGTCACCGGATCAAAACCTTGCCTAGAGAAAATGAAGGGTACTAGAAGGCCTGCCTGACCAGATTGTTATAGGCATGTGAGTGTACTTGATTTCTGAATATAAATGCAATTCTGAACACCTAATTTATGTTCCCATTGTTGTTAGCCAGCTGCAGACCTTCAGCCCCCCCTAACTTGTCACATTTGTCACACCCTGTGTGACTTACACGGGTGCCTATGGAAACTTTAGGAGGAAGAAGGTCTGATTGGAATAAAAGGTATTCCTCAAGGTAAGTGTTAAGGAGACAGAAGTTTTTGAGAGTCAGTTCTTGGCACTTTAAATCGGATTAAATTTGAACTTTTATTTTATTTAGAGCCAAGTGCTGGTTTAATGTTTATGATTTAGAAATGGCTAGTTCATGGTAGGGTTGATAAAGCATTTTGTCTTATCCCACTTAGAAATGGGACAAGCCAGTGGTAGCTGGGAGAGGAATCAAACATGGAAAAGGAACGTGTGTGGAAGGATCTTGGAGACGGGATCAAAAGCAGTATGTGGCACTGTTCCTGATGTCTTTGCAGGACAACTGTCTGGAGAAGATGCTAAGCGAAACAGTTTGCATGCCAGTCCTGCACTTACCAAATGTGAGCTATGTTCCTAGGTGCCCCTGCTCCTCTGCAGTATCAGAAGACTTAGCTTGCCTGTGGCAGATGTAGGCAATCTGAGCAAGTATCAGTGTAAGCATAGTGAAGGCTTGTTGCAGGACAAACTAGTGAGGAACACCTCCCTTGCTGAAGGTAGTGATGGAGTTTGTGATGACCTTCATAACATCCCAGCCTTGGCTGAGGCCTTGACAAGCCATGATGTTTAAGTCATAACTGAGATGATTCAAATGCTTGGCATTGTAAAGGCTTATATGAATCAAGGAGAAACTGCTGTATACCATCCATCACAGAATTTACCTGGTGAATATGGCAGTGATTTGCAGTAGGTTTCCTTGGGTCAACAGAGATTATGCTAAATACCCTGGTTCCTGTGACAATGCATATCTGTGAGCTGGACCAGGTTTCAGCAACAGATTTTGATTGTCAGCGTATGGTTCCTTAATGAGTTTCTTGCAAAAGGACCTTGCTGAATGCCTTTTTTCATACTCACTTAAGTTCTGATTAGATTACATGCTCAGGACAAAATTGGCACTTGATTCCCTCATTGACATGGTTTTATGTGTTTTATATTTCTCCTCCCCAGCTTGCTTTTGTAGAGAACGACACTTACTTCAGTCTGTTTTATCCCCAGTATTTAATCCCGATGTGTACTGGAAGGGCATCATCACAAAGTACACAAATGCATGAGTTGCATTTGGAGCAGTGTTGGTGTTTATGTCAAGTGTACCTTCTGTATACTGAATTGCATAAAATAAGTTTAATATTTACAGCATGTTGCACTTTGCATGATAAAGGCAGAGATCACAATATTTTTCTATCAAGGACAAGATCCCAGCAACTGACTTCATTGATCCTTCATAGACCAGTCAAAAATTCAAGAATAACTTGTACAGCTTATGTTGCTTGGTCCAAATTGCGATAAAGCAAGAAATTAACACTGTGATGGAAGTCAAGAAGAGGAAGTTCAAGAGAAAGCAGGGAAAGAGCTATCTCTCCTTTTTCCTGGTTCTCAGAGTGTGATGATTTTCCATATCTAAAAGTCTGTGACAGGTTTTTAGGCTCTCAGCGTTCATGCAGATACAGACCTTCTTCTATGAACTGGTAATACAGGAACACATAGCTCTGGCCTAATAGCATTCAGGATTTGAGACACTTCAGAACAGTGAAAATGAGTTATTTGAGATCACTGTGATCCATGGTAAAACTAATCGTGGGAGCGTCTGTCAGATCAGGCAGCCCTGACTGTGCTGCAATTAGCTGTATTTGTAATTGATGTTACAAGTTTGAAGTCTGTTGCTATTCATGCTTGGTGAAGTTCACAGCAGTGGTGGCTTTTCCATTTTAAGGAAAAGACCAAGAATTGCTTTAAAATACTCATGACTGTGATTAACAGAACGAAGAGGTGACTGAAAACCTAATATTTTAGTAGACTGGCTGAGATGGGGTATTAAAAAGTCAGGGGCCTTAGCATGCTGAACCTGTAAGTTACTTAGTATGTTCAGACACCATGTACTGGCTACACTGGGGATGTGCTGAATTTCCCTTTGGACATTTCGAGCCAATTGCCAATCAATCAGATTCTTGGTTGGCTGAGTGTTTTGTTTCGGCCTCTGAGAATATTCCTGGCAGTTTTAACCAGGTTGCATGGTGCCCTGTGGGTTCCTGCTATAGCAAATGAGATGTGCATCATAGGCTGTTTTGTATTATTTAGAAATATGTCTCGTTTGACAGAGAATACTGATGCTTCATTTTAGCTTCTGCAGTACACAGGCTGTTAGTGATCTCTTAGGCTCTCAGACTTTAATCCCCACTGGTTGCAACTGGTACTTCCTTATGTCCACATATACTGGTGCAGTCACTACAGAAGTCAGCCAAAAATCTGCGCTGTGCTCTCCATGAAGGGCACGAACAGCACAAAAGCACAGCACAGCCAGAATGCATAAGAGGGCCATGGCCCTTTTACTGTGTCATAGTACTCTGATTAAGCCTTCTGAGGCAGCCCTTCAACTTCTGAACTGCTTGTACATGCTGAGAGAAGATGTATAGGGGGATGACTGTTATTCAGGGTTGTGTGATTATCCCAGAAACACGAGTCCTTTACCCAATTTTTCACCCTCTTGTCAACAGCAGGAGAGACAGTCTCACCACTGAGCCCAGAACATTTCACTTTTACTCTCTCCTTGTTATGTCTTAAGAACCGTGCACACAGGGCTCTTCTTAGGGTGGCAAAATCAATGCTGCTAATGCTCTTAAGAAACTTTAAGATGAGCTGGCTACTTTGAACAAGCTAGTATAAAGGCAACTTGGTTGTCATAAAGGTTATCTCTGCACAATTTCAGGTGGCTGAAGTGTAGACATATCTTTTCAGGTATGCCCATTCTCAGCTAAAGCCACACTGGAATGTATTACTTGCTTATATTATAATACAACTACAGTGTGTGGACCTATACTGGCACTGAAACAGCATAAAAAAAGAGATTAGAATATTTTTAGTTTTATGTCTGAATAACAGCATCAGCCTGAAATCCTGCTGTGGAGTTTACATTAGGGGCAGAGGTATATAAAAGGGACTTTGAATATTCTTCTCCTTTATGCCCTGTAACTTCTCTTGTTCTGGCAGATCTTACTGAATGGTTCTTAAATTGTTCAGTGATATTTGCTTTTGTGTAAGTAGCAGCTTTCTCTTAAATAATCTCTGGAGAAAGCAGCATACAAAAGACAGCCTTTCCTAACCCCTCTCTGTTTCTTCTACCTTCAGGCCTCCCTGCTTCACCTTCAGTTTCTCTCCCGCCTGGAAAAAGATTCTTACATTTCTTTCTAATGATTAGTAACTTTGCAGTTAAAAACTATAGGCGTCCTGCAATGCCCAGAGGATCCTACTGTAAAAAAAGAGTGATAGTTCAAGTAGCCTAGGGGTGAACAGATCTATTTCCCTCATTTGGTATTGCCTCCTACTCATTCAATTTTGGTCTCTTTCAACAAGAAGAAAGAATACAGTAGACCCCTCTGGACTTCTGAAGTTTCCTTTAGTAAAGTAACTTCTCAGTAAGAGAGAGATCAAAAAATAGCTTTGGTACTGAGGTGCAGACTGGGGAAAAAAAGGTCTTAAGACTGTATGACTGATGGTTTCACAAAGCCTAAAGTGCCCAGCTCCAGGAGAAGAGTTCACAGGATCACTCATCATCAAAGCCTGTGCCAAGAACTGGGATCCACAGCAGGCACCAAACCTACCTGAGAGATCCCATGGCTAGTGAATTGTTTTGTGAGACTTTCAACCTCATGGTTTGGGTGCCTTTGGGAGACTTGGACTCAGGTGTTAGCCCTCTACTTCGGGATTAGTTGCTCTTGGACAACTGCTTTCTTTTGAATTGTGTGGCTAGACACTCTGGGGTCTGTCAGGGCAGGGTCTTGCAGCCAGTGCCTGTCCCACTGCCCCAGCCAGGACCAGGGCATCTGAGGGATGCTGGGACAGATCCAGTCCTAGTCATCGGGCACATAACTGGGGACAGAGATGGGCTGAGACTGGTTTAGGACATGGGCCTGCAGTTGGACCAAGCTCAGTGGGGTCCATGGCCAGGCATGGATACTAGACTTGCTGTGGTGGTGTTGGGGCAGTGACTGATGGCCCTGCGGGACTGAAATGGGGTCCTGAGTCCTGGGCAGGGTGGGGGTACCCCAGGGAGGAGTGGGCAGGGTCAGGCAGGGCTGAGAGTGCCCTGGGGCCATGATGGTGTGCTAATTTACACCCATCTTTTGCATTGTAGCCAGCCAATAAGAGCATTCACTGAAGGAGGAGGAAGGATGATCCAGAAAGGTCCCTATTCACCTCTCCCATACTACTGGAAAGTGCCCGTGTGTTTCAGCACTTCTACCCTTTTTGTCCTCCATGTTGCAAAACCCTCTAAGGTGGCCAGCTCTTCATATGTGCTGCAGAGGCAACCACTCTACCCAAGACAGGCTTGTGAAGCCCATAGTAATTTCAAATTTAGGAGGCTGTTTGTCAGTATGGGGCCCTGCAACTTATGTACTGCTATTTCAGCACCAGTTACTGTAAATGTGTGCAGGTATCACTGTCCTTTCTTGGAAAACACAAAATTTACTTGTTATACCTCATTACTTTAGAGTAAATTGTATTGGAAAATTTACATTTTATTGAACTTCTGTTTTCATCTTCATAAATGTCTGCTTTAGTGTGAATACCAGTGTTTTAAAGTATGGATGACATTGAAAATCGTCATCTCTCCAGTATGATAAAGGAAGAGGATGTAAATTAGAGTTTTCTCAAAATTATTGTTCAAAATCTCCTTATAGAGAAGTATATGAACCAGCAATATCATAAAAATTCCCCTACTTTCTAGTTTGAAGGAATTGTGAAAGAAATACTGATTTAACTGCTCACGAGCTTTGGAACAAGCCTAGCACTGAAAATAATAGAAGCTCTCAAACCACTGGAACTTTTAGTTCACTCTGACCCTTCATTATGAATGTAAACTAAAGGAGGACTTCAAATGGCAGAACACACCATTAATTTAATTGAAAACTCTTCAATTGCGTGTGAAAATGAAAAACATACATTGTGTAAGTAAAATGTGCATTTATATACATGCACCAAGTGATTTATCATCTTTTTAGAGGTGCAGAATGACAGCATGAGGGGCAAAGGACACAACACAGAACAGGAAAAATTCTGATTAGGTATTAGGATATTTTTTTTACTGGTACATTGGTAAGACATTGTAACAGATTGCCCAGAGACTTGTAATGTCTCTGTCCAGGGAGATACTTTGGACTGTGATGAACAATTCCCTGAATCCTCTCAATTGGCTCAGGTTTGAGCACAGTTTGGAGCAGTTGATTCTCAGGGGACAATTTGATTATATATATTGTTCTATGATTAAGTAAGATTCAGAGTACTGTAAGTGCAAACAAGCGAAAATCAGGATTAGTGGAAAAACTTCTCTAGTAAGCTTTGGACCTTGGCCTTTGTTCCACAGCATACATTATTTGAATGAAAAATGAAGTAAGACTGTGATGTAACTACAATAATTCTAATTTAAAATAACCCAGTGGCATGTAATAGATTGCTCTCAAAAATACATACTTTAGGGCCTGGATACATTATTTTTATACAGGCTATAAAGCATTAGAAAACTGAAAAACTACATATTCTGCAAATAAAGCTCCCTGAGACCGGTATCTCTGTGTGAATTGTTTCATCCTGTTATCATTTCTGGGAAAGGTGATTTACTGGACAGAATTAAAAGGACAAAATGTAACATTAAAAAAAATGTTTACTACAGTGCTGGGCTTTATTCCTCACACTCTCAATGCTGAGTGAATGAGAACTGAAGATGTGCACTAGTGGAAGTGCAGCAGGCACAATACAGCATCAGGCCTTTGGTGATGATGGGTTATATGCTTTCATAAGCCTCCAGCTGTGGATCAGTGGGATCTTTAACAGGTATCTTTAATCATTCCACTTGATGAAACAAGGTTGTGTGGTCTATAGCTTGTCCTTGAATTCACCCAATTCTGCAAACATATCTGATTTGGATGTCCCAAATGTGAAAGGAACGTAGAAAGTGTGAGAAGGAAAAATGTATCGGTAAATTTCCTGGCTCATTTGAAATGCTGCTTCCTTCCTCCTTCAAATTAAGTTTTAAAGTTACTGACATTACCTAATGTCTGGAAAGGTTGATGCCTATGTCATTGTTGTTTGAGGTATGAGGGTGGTGAGACACTGGCACAGGTTGCCCAGAGAAGCTGTGGCTGCCCCATACCTGGCAGTGTTCAAGACCAGGTTGGACAGTGCTTTGAGCAGCCTGGTCTAGTGGAAGGTATCCCTGACCTTGGCAGGGGGTTTGGAAGTAGATAATCTTTAAGGTTTAACCCAAATCATTCCATGATTCTGTGATGGTTATTAAAATATTTGATGATCATACCACAGAGAAGTGCATGAGAGCAAAACAAAAATACATTCAAGGAAAGAAAAATTTAATTAAAAACATTATGACGAAGACTTTTTGTGTTAAACTTTGTATAGCCTCAAACAATGCAGACTTGTCCAATATAAATTTTTTGTTGTTATTACAGGTGTTATATTTATGCGGTTCTCTTCCCCACTACTACTGAAGGTAAACAATAAAATATTTACTTCCTTTGGCTGAGTCCTACACAAACACAAAAGTGGTCTAGCATGCTCTCTGAAGATGAATGGAAAGCCTGAGGAAGGGCAGTGCTCTGTCAGGGCTGGCAGGGAGGCAGATGGCTGAAGTGGTGGATGTGTTCTCTCAGGAAGGAAATTCTGGAAAAGAAAATGGGGCTGGAGAAGACATTTCACCTCCACAGATAATTCCTTTTCCTGGAAATGTCCTGCCCTTTCAAAGCCCTGCTACAAGGTCCCTCTCTGCAAAAGATAGCTAACAAGTTGGTATTTTCTCCAAAGTATGGATTTATTTATATAATTTTTTGATATCGGTACTAGTGTGCTACATATGAATCTATTTGAAATTAACTGGCAACTATTGTAATCTGTGAAAAAAAACCAGAATTTTGAAATATAAGAAATTAGAACAGAAAAAAAGCAAAACACTTGATGCAATAATAAGTATTTACATTTGGGATTAATGAGAGTAGAAAAAAATATTACAGGAGAGAGAGACCATGAGAGAATCAGAGAAGGAAAACAGAGAGGAAATAACGAAACTCCGGTAATTATCTTTTAAGCAGTTTTAAGTGATGTGACATGTACAGAAGCTGTGTGATAGAGGATACAGTAAGAACTGAAGAATTTCCATGAAAATAGCAGTAGTCTGGATTATATTTTGAGTCCCAACCTTTGTGTCCTTTAACGCAGCTGACTGATCAGCCCATGGTATACCAGAAGTATGTTGGAGGCATGTCAGCCTTGCAGAGTTTATAACTTCAGCTGAGAGAAACAATATGATTGCATTTATACCTTAATTATCAGGGGAAAATCACATCAAGTCCAGGGAATTGTGTAAATTTACTCTAGCAGAGAAGTTAGTCCTTACTATTTTGGGATAATCACACTTGAATGCAAATTTATAAATATTTTTAGCAGTCTGTATTTTAGCTGCATTATTGCATATAGTAAATTAAATAAATTAGTAATGTAATTCAAAGCCTATTATAAGGGCTTGTATACTGTTAACTGGGTCTGAAAATAAGAGGCAGCTGTTATGCAAATGTCACACCCTTGAATTGATTACACATTTTAGATGATGAGTCTGACCCATCTTTACATAAGTGTCTCCACTTTTTTTTGTGCCTATTAGTAATCAGAAAGGTTTATAATATGAACATGCTTGCCAGTCACCTGATTTATTCTAAAACACTGCAATATGTCTCCAAATAGATGTCCCAGGCATGTGTACGTGAAGGTATAAGGGCAAGGATAATTGCTGGATTCTTTCAGTATTATGCTTCGTTTGAATGCAATGATAATGCACCTTTAGTACTGATTTGTTCAACATTGACCTTTTTAGTATGTAAATAAATCATCTCCCAGAACAGTGCAATCAAGAGGATATAGGTTGATTGATTCAGAAGAAACTGCCTTGAAAACTTCAGGTAAATACTTTCATGAAGACGTCTGCAGGTATAGCATGGTCAAATACAACGTGTATGATGTGTTCATGGAGTACAGCCTCAATATTGTAGTCTCTGACTACAGAGAATGTCTGTAGTCAAATGGCAATTTGTTGTTTCTGTGGTTGTTCGGAGCACTTTTATTTGAAAAGAAAAGCAGTAAAAGCAGATGACTAATAGTACAAACTAGGTGATAAATAAATGCATCTATATTGTACACATTTATAGATTGACATTGTCAGAATTGATGAGGTGTGATCCTTTCAAAAACAAAAGATTTCCATGATAAAAGACAGAAATAAGACAAACATAGGAATTCTTTTCCATAATTTACTGCAAAAAATGTCTCCTAGCATGCAGATTCCTGCAGTCATGGAGCCCTTATTCTTCTTGTGAAGGCAGTCTTAAAACTTTTATAAACGTGTTTTACATATCAAGGAGTCAGGTTCAACTTCTGCAGGGTTGTTATTGTGGGGAAAATATCACTGACATTTTGGTAGGGTCTAAGTTTTCTTTCCTCTATGAATTCCTGCCTCTGAGTGTTTGTCAACAGCTGAGGTCAGTGGGCTCTACTGCTGGAGAATGTCTCTCATACTCTTTAATACTTGTGAAGGTAAAATACTACGTGCTGAGAGCAGGTCTTACCTGTATTTTAGGGGAATAAGAAGAAAATGTAACAGAAACCAACAATTTCTTGGTATTTGCTGATCAAAAAGAAGGAAAACATTGGCTAGCAAAAGCATATCACATGTTAAAATAGCTATTGCTCCAAACCTTGGAGGTAACTGCTCCAACATACCAGGTGTTAATGCTGCTGGTGTCAATCAGTTCTCTTCTTGGAGCCTGTGTTTCTGTCAGAAGCATCACTGACACAAAGGTCAGTCCTCTCTGCTGGCAAAGTGGAGCAATTTTATAGACATGCCGGTAAAAAAAAAAATGGCATTTGTTCTTCCTGGTAAAGTGAAGGAAAATCACTGCGACACTGAGGAAACACTAAGTTCTCCATCAATTGAGACATTTTGGTGTTGGTCTCTGACCCTGCACATAAAGGGGCCTGCATTTCTGGCAGCTATGATACATTGGAGGTGATATGCATACCATCTTTTGCTGCTGACACTTTATGCTACCGTTGCATAACTTTATGTCTCTTGTCTGTTTTGTCAGGAATAAAAATGGAAAGGTTGAATTTCATCATGTGGTACTAAAGAAAATGAAGAATTATTCATAAAAGTGCAGCCACAAATGGATTTGACTGCAAAAGCTTTTAAAACATTTTATTTTAGTTTGTTAATACTTGTATGGTGAGCACTTCTCTGAAATTAGAAAGACGATATATAGTATGCTGCCTTGCATTTAATTAGAACATTTTATAATACACTTGTATGAATAGCTTTGGACAAAATGTGGTTGAGTTGTTTCTTAATTTGGTCACTGGAGGACTGCCATTTTTTTTCACTTGCAACAATAGAAAGAGTGAAAAAAACCCAACTGATTACAAAAGCTGCTGGCCCAGAATCTCAGCTATCGCTAAACAGCCCACAGAACAGCTTGGGAATGACAGTGAGTAGGCATATAAATATAGACTTTTCACTCCACTGGATGTGCACGCCAGGATGGTCTCCATATTTTCCAATATCTATTTTTCTTGTAGCAGTTACTAGATGTTTAAGTCAACAAAATATGGGAAAAAATGAAGAAGGCAAGAAATTGGATTTCAACTAAAAGCAGTCACCTTTGGGTTTTTTTTCTTTAAAATGTTGGCAAATGGGCTGTAGAATTTCTATGCCTATCTAAGATAATGGTTACCTGTATGAGCTCAGCTGCGTATTTTGTATAACTTAAAAAGCAACACTGTTCTAGGCTGGAAGCAGCAAAACAAAAATATCCAGAAAACCGGCATTGTATGGGATGTGAGACAGAGCCTTCTTACTATAGACAGGTACAGGGGGAAGTCAGAAAAATATTATCCTACGTGTTGTCTAAAAGAGATAACAGAGAAATATAATAAAATTTCCTAAAAATATATTCTCTAAATTAGTTTTGTTGAAATGCATTAAATTAGGATTTATGCAGAATGAGCAATCCTCTCCCTGGATGGACCAGTTCTGCTTTTCAGTATCAAATGACTCCATGTTCATCTAAGGACAGATCTTGGCAACTTTTGTAGCCATGAAGGTCAGCGCAGCTTTGGGAGATGGTATGTCACAGTGCTAATCTTGTCAATATAACTAATAAAGTGCTCAGTTTCAGCATTTTATATCATTATTGTGCTCTGTGAAAGCTGCAGATGTGTTCCTTTAATTTTTTCAATAGCTCAGTTAATCCCCTGTCTAATCTTATATACACAGAAGGAGCAAAGTGGCTGAAAAAGAAATTGCATAATGCTGCAGTCTTTGCTAGAGATAAGCACCCTAATTCTCCTTTCTGTTACACTGACTTGGTGCCAGTGTTACTTCACTAACTGCGGTATTCAATCTACCCTCGATACATAACTGGTTTGCCAGAGTATAGAAGCAAGTCCAAAGGAGGATGTTTGCAGGAACTTTGTGCATTTGCTGTATTAGTCATATATTAGTATATGTTCCACTTCAGATATGAACCCCTAGGAACTAGATACACTGGAAATGCCTCTGCTGAGCAGCAAATAACACATTTACCATGGCACACATGTAGTGTTATCACCTCAAGTAATTGCAGGCACATAATTAGTATAACTTTCTAAAACAGTGTTTCTTTTACTGGGAATTCTACTTCAAAGGCTTTATTCATCAGAAAGCTTTCCTTAATGAACAAAGTTGACATTACGTTGAGGTATTACCTTGCTGAGCTTGCAAGGCACTAGTGACTTGACGTGCCTATAAAGCTCCAGTACAGCAAATGATGCAGGCTGATCTTCTGGTCAGCAGTCTTTGCAAAAATTCACTTCTCTGGGTCTTCTCAAAGTTAGAGCCTGAGCTTTGCAATGAAAACTGAAAACAGATTGTAGCCCTTTTCCCTCCTGTTTTGGGAAAATACTTGGTGAACCATTAAACAAAATATTTCATTCCTTTATCTTTGAGAAACTGGCTGTTCTTAAGAAGCCAAGATTAGAATATATTGCTTATCTAAGCATCTTTATGCTACCTTGTGGGTTTTGTGGGTTTTATGGGTTTTAGTGTCATTCCAAGATTGCCAGAAAATAATAACTAGTACAGGAGAGTGATCTTTTAAGAAGTAGAAGAAAAAAATTCCTCAGACATACATTAAATGTTCTAGAGCTGTCTGACTTCACTGAGGGAACAATTTTTCTTGGAGCAAGTCACAATAAGTTCTGCCCTTAATTAACCTTCCTACTGGCACACTGCTAGGCTGCCAGCAACATGATCTTCATCCTTTTGTCTCATACTCACCAAGCATAAAACAAAACATTTATTTTATCTTATTGAACTGACATGAATGTGAGGTGCTAAACACATTAGCTCACACTATTCTTTACTACAGCCAACTCTTATATTCCACTTGCCTTTTGAAATTCAAAAGCTAGGAAGACATAAATACCTCCAGTGAAATTAGGGTTTTGTGGGTTTTTTTTAATGACTTCTAACTTTTCCCAAATTTTACAAGCAAAGAGCAAAAATTGGATGAAACTTCACTGTTTGTGGATACCTTAACATGAAGAAGATACAATATTAAAAATATTGTAATTGTTGGTTAGATAGCTTCTGGCCATTGAATACACAGAATGCTGCCCACAGCAAGAGAAGTCAATTCAAATGTTAATGCTCCTTATTGAATAGAGTAAACAACTAGAAGACTGCTAATGGCTTTTGAGAAAGCATGTGAACAGCCAGTGTTTGAAGATAAAGGAAGAACAGTCCCAGGTCCTGGAAAAAACAACCCATTAATCAGTGACGGTAAATGGGAGGTTTAAATGAAGACGAATTTGGCAGACTCAGATGCTAATATGTTCAGACTCCACAAGGCACCCTGTCTAATAGAGCAGCACAAATAAAAAGGCAATAAAATCCCTGTATTCAGGCATGCATGTCAGCACTATAATATAATTTTAACTGATTACCGTATTATTGGCCATGCTAGATCACAACAAATGTTCATCTAGTTCAGTGCTTGGCTTCTGGAGGTGACTAGACCCTGGCTGGTTGGCCAGGATGCTCCTCGTCCCCCTTCTGTTTTTGGCCTTAAAGGTAAGTTGATAACTGCCTGATAAAAATTCTAGAATAAAATGTCAGTAAGAAATACAAAAAGCTGGGTTTGATATAAAAAGCAAATGCTTCTTTTTTGGTGGAACCAGAATTTTGAAAAATCATGGCAGTCAGGTGAAGTTCCCGACGACTGGAAAAAGGGAAATATAACCCCCATTTTCAAGAAGGGGAAAATGGAAGACCCAGGGAACTACAGACCAGTCAGTCTCACCTCTGTGCCTGGCAAAATCTTGGAGCACATTCTCCTGGAAGGCATGCTAAGGCACATGAAAAACAACAAGGTGATTGGTGACAGCCAGCATGGCTTCACTAAAGGGAAATCCTGCCTGACCAATTTGGTGGCCTTCTATGATAGGGCAAAGAGTTGATGTCATCTACCTGGACTTGTGTAAAGCGTTCGACACTGTCCTGCATGACATCCTTGTCTCTGAATTGTAGAGACATCAATTTGATAGGTAGGACCACTCGGTGGATAAAGACCTGGCTGGTTGCCCGCATGCAAAGAGTTGTGGTCAATGGCTCGATGTCCAGCTGGAGACCAGTAAAGAGTGGTGTCCCTCAGGGATCGGTGGTGGGACCAGTCTTGTTCAACATCTTCATCACTGACATGGACAGTGGGATTGAGTGCATGCTCAGCAAGTTTGCCGATGTCACCAAGCTGTGTGGTCTGGTTGATATGCTGGAGGGAAGGGATGCCATCCAGAGGGACCTTGACACGCTTGTGAGGTGGGCTGATGCCAACCTTATGAAGTTCAACCATGTCAAGTGCAAGGTCCTACACCTGGGTGGGATCAATCCCAGGCACAGCTACAGGTTGGGCAGAGAAGAGATTCAGACCAGCCCTGTGGAGAAGGACTTGGGGGTGTTGGTCGATGAGAAAATGAACATTTTTTTTTAATTCTTGAAAATACAATTAAATTAGGTCAGTGCATATGGCAACATACAGATGTTAAATGACATCTGTGAGTGAATCAGAAGTGCCATATTCTGAAATTTGACCTAGCAAGCCATTTTGTGTGGCAACTGAGGCATGGACTCCGGTTGTGTTGCAACCAAAATTGTTTACTGAGCGAGCTTACAGGCTTTTTTTTAGATCCCTGCCTAGTGGTTAGTAATTGTTAGTATTGGTTAGCTTCTTTTCAGTACTTTTCACAGCATCATAGGCTTTTTCCAGCCAATGACATTACTGATCACGCGCCTTTTCAACCAATAACATTATTGTCCATGCGCCTTTGCTTGAACAACTTATTTGTACCCAGATGTATAAGCACATTTTTCTGTTATCACTTTCTGCTACATTATTACTTTCCATTTTCCTTGAACACACATTCTTTTGTCCCCTCAGTTCACATTGGAGACTTTCATTAGCTCCTGGGAAAGTCCTGTGTACAACATTACGTCTTTGCCTTCAGTAACTTCTTTGTTTCAACATCTACCATTCTCGGAGATTGTGTCGGTGTTCTAACTTTGATTCCTCTTGACTCCCATGGTTTGCAGCTGATGAACGTCAGGATGTTCATGCTGTCATTCAGATCTGCTCACGCAGCTTCTTGTTCAACGTTCCCCACAATTTTGTACACATGGGTTTTGACTGTACCATAAAATCCTGAAAACTGGCCTCTTGTTTGACACCAACTTAAGGATTGCCTTGGAAGCCTTGTTCTCTTTTGATTCTTTTTGTGTTCTCCTTTGGACTTGTGTATACTTCATCCACATCTTCGGATCACCCTGAGCCTTGTCATGCATTGCTTTGTTTATATGCCATAACACAAAACAGTGTTTTGGGTTTCCAAGGTGGATTGACACAGGCTTTGTAAGCTTTCCTTTCAGTTCTAAAGGATCATGAGTCTTTGTTTCAAAACACGTTTTTTTCTTAGCTATGTGAACAAAGAACTGAAGAGAAACTTAATATATTATTTTCTCTCATAAGATAAACATATCCTATTTCTGACTGCTGGAACTGCTGATATCTGTATTGAGCTGTTATGTTGGCATAGAGGCCGAAACTAAAACAAAACAAAACAAAACAAAACAACAAAAACCCTGCTTGTTTCCTGTTGAGCAGAAAGAAGCAACTTAATTTGAATCTTCCACCACCAGAGCAAAGAGCAAAATTGACAGCGCTACAGTGTCTCAAAGCCCTGAAGCATCAGCCAAGAATAGCTGTATCTGTGTTAACATCTCGTAGTGAATAAACACATTTTTACACTGAGTTTTGCAGTTAAGCCTAACTACTAGTGGCCTAGACTAGAAGTCAAGATCTCTGGATTTCATTATGTCTTATTCTGCATCTTTGGGTTTCTCCAGGGTAAATCACTTTCTTTGTGTGCTTTAGCTTCCAGTCTGTAAAATGACCTTTGTGAAATGCTATGAAGTCAGTGGTTTCCCGGTGCAATGCATTGGTATGTGCTTTTGAACATCAGTTGCTGGATTCCTTTAAATGGGATTTGAGGGACGAAAACATCAACAGCTGGTGAATACCACACACAACTCTTCCCATCCTGCTGTGGCATTCTGCGGAAGCCAGTTGTTACAAGTTTATACCAAGTCTTTGTGTTTGGTGTTTGATCCTCTCAACACCTACAGATAAAGACTTGCAGTACCAACAGTTTCATCTTAAAAAAAAAAAAAAAAAAAAAAGAAAGAAGTAAGTATTTGCTCACAGACTTTCTCTTTAAGTAAATGTCAGACAAGTCAACATGTCAGACATGTCTCTGAGGTATTCCCAATTGCACTGGGGCAGACAAGCTTATTTAAATCTGAGAACTGAAAATTTGACTGTGGAGGGCCTTTTAATATTTGCTGTAGCTGGTGCTCAACAGGAAGTACTGAAGGTTGTCTTGAGATAAACTTGGTTGTGCTGGTGTATTTTTAGACTACAATACTTGTGTTGGGTAATGTTAGAAGAGAGGGTGTTCAGAGGTATGACATCAAGTTAGGATGTGGGAGGGCTGGATGCAGTTCTGAATTTTTCACTACTTTGTTGGTGATTTTGGTTACATCATCTTATCACTTACACCTCAGCTTATGAAATGGAACTTGTGATCCCGATTTGCTTGTAGCGGTGAGATCCAGAGGTTAAAAATAAAAAGAGACTGGGTCTGTATATTATTGTTACTTTATAAACACTAAGATAGCAGTAATAATGAAAGATATTTCAAGTACATTCTTTCCCCTGTACTATCCAAAAATAAGACTTGGCTTTGAAATCAGAAAAAAAGCCCTGCTCACTTCGAAAACAGAGACTTTTTTTTTCATTAGTTTGTGAAGGTTGAACTCTGGGCTACCCCTGAGACTGCAATTACAGCCTTAAAACATGGCTGTCCCATGCTTAAAAAGTTAAAATGTCACAAGTATTGTCAATAATTGGTAGAATAATATGGTAGACATCTCTCATATGAAAGTCAAATACCTTTTTTCTTCTTCAACAGTGGATGAATGTGCCTCCAAATACAACCTGAGGGGTAAATTGTTGACCTTATTCCACTAAGGGGTACTCTTCCTCTTGGGATCAGGACAACCCTTCAGCTTCCTTGGAGAAATGAACTCAGAGGAGATTATAGATATGGCAAGGAAGGATGTAGCCTGAACTGAGAGATCTTATTCACAAGTGAAGAAACACTGGGGAAGCATGAGTAATTGTGGGAGGATATATTGAGGATGTACAGAGTTTTATGATAAGCAAGGTTTTGGTCATTATCAATGTTCCCTAAGAAATAAGCTCTTCCAAGACTTACCACAGATAGATGGTAGCTTAAATCAGATTACTTAGTTTTCCAGTTTAAAGCTGCTTATTCTGGACAGAAAGTAAAGCTGTGACAGTGCCTGAACTAGAAACAAAATTGGCATTCAGCCTGACAGTGAGTAAAGACATCTGCAATCCATAAAGGTAGCTGTGCCAATACTGGCATCTGTCTTGTTTCTGGTCTCGCAGCTCTGCTGTTGGGAGCAGTGCATATTACAGCCGTGATCTCTGACACAAAAATTGCTTCATTCCCTGGAATGTGCTTTTGTGGTGCCAGTTTTTACAATGATGCAGGCTACTAGAGTTGGAAGGGACATAAAATGAGCAGCTATTATGGATTCCTCAGGAAACCCTATAGAAATGTATGCGGTTTGTGGGCTTTGTTAGCTGTGCCACATCAGAGGCACTGTCTATTAGGTTTTCAGCTGTATCTGTGTACATCTGCAGATGTATCACAGCACCCCCTTCTAACAACTTTTGTTATTCAGCTGTAGCAAGGTGGAAGGTGTGAACTATTCTGTTTCTTAATTCCGTACATTTTTATTTTCAACTTAAATGCAGAAACACAATACTAAAAAAAAGAAACATCTGAGTCTAGTATAACTAAAGTTGAAGTCAAATTTTTAAACAGTATGATTTTCGTCCTTGGCACTTCACTTCTAATCATCGTCCTTTTTGAGTCCATAAGGCTCTTGCACTGTGATGTTTGGCACAATAGCCAAGCCCAATATGGTTTTAAAAGCTCTGGACTGAGATTGATACGTTTTGAACTAATGTATACAACCAACCTGGTATCCTGGTATCCTAGTTAGTACAACCAACCTTGTATCCCACCTGTCAGTGGCTGCATGCACTCTACAGAGACATGAGTCCTGGGAATAGACAAGAACTCTCCTATGAATTAATATTGTCTGTCATCCATGTGACAGCTTGAGCACCTTCAGAGACTGAGATGGCTAAAGATCTTCTTTGCCCTTGCAGCAAAAATCAAAGGCTCTATAGGATGTATAATTTGTGTCTTCTCACATATAGGCATCACAGAAACATGGTGGGATGGCTCCTATGACTGGAGTGTTGGAATGGAAGGTTACAGGCTCTTTAGAAAAGACAGGCCTGGCAGGCGGGGAGGGGGAGTTGCCATTTATGTTAGGGATAGGCTGGAGAGTATGGAACTCTGTCTGGGGACAGGTGAGCAGTTTACAGAGAGTTTGTGGGTCAGGGTTAAAGGGAGAACAGCAATGGGAGACATTACTGTGGGGATCTGTTACAGACCGCCTGATCACGGAGAACCTGTGGATGAAGCACTCTACAGACAGATAGGAAAAGCCTCACGCTCACAGGCCCTTGTTCTCATGGGGGATTTCAACCACCCCGCTATCTGTTGAAGGGATGGTGTGGCCCGGCACAAGCAATCCAGGAGGTTCCTCGATTGTGTGGAAGACAACTTCCTTCTGCAAGTAATAGAGGAGCCAACAAGGAGAGGTGCCATGCTTGACCTTGTGCTCACCAACAGGGAAGGGCTTGTTGAGAATGTGATGCTCCAGGGCAGCCTTGGATGCAGCGATCACGAGATGGTCGAATTTGAGATCCCCAGGACAGTGAGAAGAGCGTGCAGCAAGCTCACTGCCCTGGACTTCAAAAGAGCAGACTCTGGCCTCTTCAGGAATCTGCTTAGTAAGGTTCCATGGGATATAGCCCTGGAGGGCAGGGGGGCCCAAGACTGTTGGTTGATATTCAAGGATCACCTGCTACAAGCTCAGGAGTGCTGCATCCCAACTAGAAGGAAGTGCAGCAGGAGGGCCAGGAGACCTCCTTGGATGGATAAGGAGCTGCTGAGGAAAATTCAAAGGAAAAAAGAGGCTTATGAAAGGTGGAAGCAAGGACAGGCAGCCTGGGTAGAGTACAGGGATGTTGTCCGGGAAGCTAGGGACCAGGTTAGGAAGGCTAAGGCCCAGTTAGAATTAAACCTAGCCAGGGATGTTAAGGCTAACAGGAAGGGATTCTACAGGTACGTAGCAAACAAAAAACACACTAAGGACAGCACAGGCCCCCTGAGGAAGCTCTCTGGAGAACTGGCTATGCAGGATTTGGAGAAGGCTGAGGTTCTGAATGACTTCTTTGCCTCGGTCTTCACTGGCAAAGGCTCTGACCACACCACCCAAGTCTTAGAAGGTAGACGCAGGGACTGTGAGAATGAAGACCTTGGGCCCACACAACATCCTTCTCTCTAAATTGGAGAGATATCAATTCGATGGATGGACCACTTGGTGGATAAAGAACTGGCTGGATGGCCACACACAAAGAGTTGTGGTCAATGGCTCGATGTCGAGACTGGTAACGAGTGGTGTCCCTCAGGGATCATTGTTGGGACCGGTCTTGTTTAACATCTTCATCACTGACATGGACAGTGGGATTGAGTGCATGCTCAGCAAGTTTGCTGATGACACCAAGCTGTGTGGTCCGGTTGATACGCTGGAGGGAAGGGATGCCATCCAGAGGGACCTCGACACACTTGTGAGGTGGGCTGTGCCAACCTTATGCAGTTCAACCATGCCAAGTGCAAGGTCCTACACCTGGGTGGGATCAATCCCAGGCACAGCTACAGGTTGGGCAGAGAAGAGATTCAGAGCAGCCCTGCGGAGAAGGACTTGGGGGTGCTGGTCGATGAGAAAATGAACATGGGCCAGCAGTGTGCGCTCGCAGCCCAGAAAGCCAACCATATGCTGGGCTGCATCAAAAGGAGCATGACCAGCAGGTCGAAGGAGGTGATCCTGCCCCTCTACTCTGCTCTCGTGAGACCTCACTTGGAGTATTGTGTGCAGTTCTGGTGTCCTCAACATAAAAAGGACATGGAACTGTTGGAACAAGTCCAGAGGAGGGCCACGAGGATGATCAGGGGACTGGAGCCCCTCCCGTATGAAGACAGGCTGATAAAGTTGGGGCTGTTCAGGCTGGAGAAGAGAAGGCTGCGTGGAGACCTCATAGCAGCCTTCCAGTATCTGAAGGGGGCCTATAGGGATGCTGGGGAGGGACTCTTCATCAGGGTCTGTAGTGACAGGACAAGGGGTAACGGGTTAAAACTTAAACAGGGGAAATTTAGATTGGATATAAGGAGGAAATTCTTTCCTGTTAGGGTGGTGAGACACTGGAATGGGTTGCCCAGGGAGGTTGTGAGTGCTCCATCCCTGGCAGTGTTCAAGGCCAGGTTGGATGAAGCCTTGGGTGGGAGTGTCCCTGCCTATGGCAGGGGGGATTGGAACTAGATGATCTTGAGGTCCTTTCCAACCCTAACTATTCTATGATTCTGTGATTCTATATAGTCAGACCATATCACCAAAAGGGTAGTAAAAAACTGTGGAGGTGGCTGCAAGAGGTGACTGCGAGGCAACTGCACCCAAAGCACGACTTAATGTTTAAGGTCCTTCCAAGATCTGTTCCTTTACCTGCCCTCCAATCAACAATATGGTAGGAGCCATTCCATCAATTTAGAAATGGGAATGGTCAGGTACTTCAATATCTGCCCAGCCTTGAATCCTTGCTTAAGTACAGCAAAGTTCTGCTACCTTGCTACAACCAAGATTGTTGTGTGAAAGATTAAGGCAAAGAGTAAGAGGGAATTTTTGAGGAGGGTGATTCATCTTTTTATGTGTTAGATTTGTCTTTCAATGAAGCCTGCTGCAGAAGTAACCAGATATTTTCAAGGCTTTCTGTTTAAATTAACTAGCTATTACAAAAATAACTACTGGACATCTTTTTCTTTACGATTTGGGTATTGTAAGTAATTTTATGGTACACTGTAAGCTATTGTATTCAGTAATCAATTTTATCAGCTAAAACCCATAAATTTTTAAGTTCTTCAGAGAAAAAACAATTGTATCTATTTAATCCACAGCTGCTTTAGAAATCAAACCACCCCTGAGTTGTTTTTTTTTATAATGCAATAATAAAACTACATGTTGTACTACTGCTTTGCAGAGAACAATTTTTCTTGAGAATCTTTAATATTATCTACACATATACCACATATTTGGTATCTGAAATGAAAGGTTGTCCAGGGAAATAAGGAAAACAAATACTGCAAATTTAGTTCTGTCATTTTTTTATAACCTTCGGGTACTATAAATATTTGCAAGATATCAGCAAGCAAAGAAAGAAAAAAACCCGCACAAAAAAGTTTCTCTTCTGTTCAAGGCTAGTGAAATGCCTTTTTTTGTATACTGTGCATAATGAATATGCCTCTTTGTCTATCTGATGTCCTTCTGACAAGCCCCTTGATGCCAGCCCTCGAGCTACACAGTCTTCTCACTAAGCTTTGCCTGTTACTTTTATACAATGCAATGATTACTTTTAAGAAATCTGCTACACAACCAGCATGGGTATAGGGTATTCTAGATTCAGCTTTGTACTGTTGCTGAAAGTGAGAACATTGTCTAAGCCACAAGACTATATACTGGTTACTGATCTCATCATCATTCAGTTTTCATTAGCAGTAGCAGTGTAGACTGGAAGAAGTATACTCCAAAAGTTTTATTTCTCAGAAAGCTAGCACTAATATATGAATACAAGTACCCTAAACCATAGTTTTATATGAGAAATCCTGCTGTGCTCTGACAGGGTACTAAATGCTCCTTCCAGATTATCTGCCTTTATTCTGTTGTCTCTGGTCATGATTACAAACCCTTTAAAGATATTCTTGTGTGCATAGTACCCTGCACAGTAAAAGTCAGGTTCAAATACTGCCATACAAATAGTGATGTAGACTAAAAATATATTGGGGTCTGACATAAAATAGTTCCTGGAGTCTGAGATAAAAAAGACATTGGATGCATGGTAGCTGAACAGAGGGATTGAACATGCAAACCGGGTGCTTCAGGATCTTTGCTTCAAAGAATTCAAATTTCATGATAGTACAAGTCAGATGTAGCTTGGTCTTGATTTGTATCTTTTCCTTTTTGAAATTGTCTTGGTAGTCTACATAAAACTCCTAATGAACACTTAATGTCATAAAAGAGATGACATTTGCTGACTATATCAGGAGTAGTTATAAAAGACTGGGCATTGCCAAATTTGGCTGACAGTTGAATGTGACCTCTGGGGATGGCTCATCTTTCAGTATGTGTGGCAGAAACATGAGCTCACCTGGCAGTAGATCTGAACTTAAGTAAATACTGACTCAGACTCAATGCTTCCTTCACTGAAGGCACATCATGAGGTACATTGGCAAGGCAGTACAAAATGTCTTGAGTGCATGTAGTCATTCTGCTGGGAATTAGGATAGTACTGTGGGCAGGGGCTGACAATACTGAAACACGCAGGACTTACAAACATATAAACCAAGGTTAGAACACTCAAAGATAAAAGTCTAACAATTGTAAAAGAGTGCTAAAAGTATTCCATTTAGAAAGCTGTGTTCACCTTTGAACATTCTTTCTTCAAAGGAGAAAATTATAGTGTTATCTTGTATATGTTTTAAATCTGTTTTAATAACTCTAAAGTTCTTTATACATTCTCTTCAGGTTTTCTCTATAAAACAGTTACTGAAAGCAGAAAATGCTCCTGATGGAGACATTGCAATAATTCACCTGCAATTTTGTTGAGCATCTTGGTCTTGGGTAGTGAGGCAGATAGAAAGAGAGAGAGGAAATTTCAGACCTATCTTTTCCATAGTTTTCAATTTTATTAAATATATTTCTGCTTTCTTACATTCCATTATATCAGTTAACAAAAAAATTCCTGGGAGAGCACTGTTTTTAGAGCATATCTGCATTTAATTTGAGATAATTAGAGATTCAATTTTTTGATGCTACCATGTTGTTTTATGTGGGGTTAGGTAAGACCAGTTATTATTGTAGCTTTTGTAACGAGTCTTTATTTCAAAGTCAGTTTTCCTCAACTGTTCTTTCCAGATGCACTGGTGCTATGTGGAGGTGCAAGTGGAACCCAATGTAATTCCATGGGCTGTTGTGTTTTCCCTGTGGTGTGAAGTGCTGGACATCCTGAGAAATGCTCATCTGATAGCGCTCTGCTGTAAACCCTCTGCACCCATCCTGGGTGAACACCTTAATTTTTTGCGTTGGCCAGCAGTGATCTCTTTCTCCTGCCTTAGCTGCTCTGCAAACAACCAGGAATCCTCTTTTCCTTCATTTTGATGTCAGATCTCATTGTAACAGTAAATGATGATGTCCAGTTACAGCTCAACCTTGTCCCTGCTGCAGCGACTTGGGACTTAGCACCTGTTTCTGCCCCTTGCCATTGGTGAAGCTGTTAGGAAAAGAGCTGTTACTCGTGGAACTGTATAATATCAAAAAGTCTGTCTTTCTGAAAAGAGGAAGGATCAGCCTGGGTGGATGATCATGGTCAATGGAAGAAATAATTGGGTTTTTTTAATTCATTGAACTTCAATGATGCTGCTGCGAAATTTTCCTCAAACACATCAAACGTGTAATTGAAAGCAAAGGAAAGACTAGCACTTAATGCAAACTCTATGAAGAATCTATGAAGGACTCAGAACGCTGCACATCAGTGCATCCTTCATCATGGCTATTTTTGAAAAGGAAACCTTTTACTTGTTTCAGTTAGTAATTCATTTTCTGTGTCTCTTCTTCAACGGGACAGCTGGCACGGTAAGGTGATACTCAAAATCAGTAAATATGGCAGACTGGCTTCTTTTTATATCTCTAAGATTCATCTGCATTTCTTCACTAAGTTGTGTGCTTCAGGACCATTTGTACTTGAGGTGAACTTTGCAGTATCAGTGTTTTTCCAAACATTACATATTATAGCAATTTTTGATTGCTGTGATTTAGAGTTCTTTTTCTGGAGAGAATTTCAAAGCTATAAAACCTGAGTAAAGAACTCTTAGCATCTTAATAAGAAGATATTCAGCACACTCTTAAACAAGTTTCATAGGAGTTCTTTAAAAAAAGATATGTGCCTTAGATAACTGAAAAACACCCAACCCAACCCAATAACCCAACCATTTCCCCCCTCCCCAAAAAGAAAAAAAAAAAAACCACAATAACTTAAGGAAAAACCACTACATTTCTTTTACAAAGAAGTTTCAAGATGAGCACTTAAAAACTAAATTGCTTCCAAATGTTGGCCTCTCCAGGAGACTGCACCCAAACAAATATGCTTTTTGTTTTTGATTTGTTATTATGTATGAACCTACAATGGTTTTAAAACACAATGGGATCAGGGAGCCGGTAGATGCAGTTATTTTATCTTGGTTACGGGGACACCAATCTATGTACTTGGGTATCCCTGTTTCAAATTGTTACTGGAAATACAAGCTCAACTATGATCCTTAAGGAATATGGCCAAGCAAGACTTTAAAAATACTCCCTGGTCTCTTTGACTTTGTATCACATTCAGATTTTAAGAGAGTACTTTCTTTTTCTTTTAGGGACCAGGGGCACAGGATGTCACATTCTCCTTCCCATATCCTTGAGACAGGACCTAGCATATGTCACCACTTCCTCTGTGTAGCTCTTTTTCTACCTTTGCCCTTGCCATCTTCTGGCAGCATGATGGGAATGGAAGTCAAGTCTTTTCCTACTCCTGTCTCATCTTCTTGCAACTTCCTCTGCTCATCACAATCTCACAACATTTTTGTGTGCCACAGCAGAGCAGAGTGACCATCTCTGTGCTTTCCAGACTGCTTATATCCATGGGCCCTGCTTAGAGCTTGTAAGTGTAACAGGTGAGTGGAGGAGAAGCCAGACCAGTCTAGGCTGCTTGGCATTGGGGTTTTTGCATGCATTATGAGCCTGGCAGTCCTGTGGAGGTAAAGAAACCTGTAATGGTGCCTGCAGCAAGATGGAGAAGGAGAGAAAAGCTATGAAAATGCAAAGACATGGGACAGGAAGTGGTGCAGGTCCCTTCCAACCCTAACCATTCTGTGATTTTATGATTCTATGTCAGGACTGACTCCTGTGTTACAGGAGTCAGGTGTGGGGGAGGAAGAGAGTGGCTCAGGTTAATGCTTTCTCTCAGAAGTCCTGTTTCCAGAGTTGTGACCTGCTGAAATGGTGTGGTCATGGAAAAGGATGATCTTTATTAGCAATCCACTGAGTTACCATACATACAGATTTTTGTATGAAAAATATTGCATAGCCGCATAACGCAGGACTGCCTCAGTGACCTTTTTTCCCTGCAGCTGCCCTGGCCATGATGCTGTAATTGTGTGGCATTCAGATGAGGCCTGACTCATCTTCAGCAAGCTCAGAGCATGGGCAGAGTAGCACAAGATGGTTTGTACCTCAATGTGCCACAGTGCCCACACTCATACCCCTTTAGTTGTTTTGTGGTAACAGCCTGTGAAACCTGCTGTCAGAAGACCTATTTTGAGATGGTTGTGTTTATTTCACATTTTGAATGGAAGGATGGAGGTGGCTTTTGAATCCTGAAGCTCATGATCATATTTCAACAGCCTGCTGATGTTCATTAATTTTAAAGTTTTCCATACTTAAGGGAGCTTTTCCCAATACATTTAGATACAGTATTGGAAGTCTGCTGAGAATTAGTTCAGTCTACAAATAAAGGAAGAGGGTGAAGGTCATACAGTAGACACTTGTACAAAGAAAATAACAAAATTAGATTCATGCTAATTTTGAGCATTCAGGTCTAGCTTTTCAGCTGATTGATTTACAACACTAAATAGAACATTTTTTTTTTCAAGAACAATAAATGTCATAAACCAGAGATCTGTAATAAATTTGTAAGCCATTCAGAAGGAGGCTTGCCCGTGTAAAAGATTGCTAAACCGCTCCTTTACATAAATGAACCAGTTGAGCAGTAGTCTGTCAAAAAATAACTTTTTTTTTTTTCCTCTGTTTTGCTCAAATCAGCCCATTTAGGAAAAAACCCAAAAGTTCTAGAAAGACAGCACATGTCAAAATCAAAGAATTTGTCCAGACAGAGAAAGAGCAATAATTTAAGAAAAAATGCTTTTTAGGTAATGAAAGCTTCAATTTTGTGAAGCACACATAAAGGGATTTTGGGGTTGAGGTGGGATTTTGTTGTTTTTCTTTTTTTTTTTTTTTCAAAAGCTGAGTATAAAAAATATGTAAGAAAGATTTTGAAGAAAAAATAATGCTTCTGTAGTTACAGCTAGAGTTTAATATCACAATATATCATCATGCCACTGTCATTAAAATAGCATTCTAGATCATTTCCTGGCTCAGATCCTAGCAATTATAATGATACAAGATGCAATAGACAGACAATGCGCCAAAATTCTATTTGGGTTTAAAGAAGGAAGAATTATATCCTTTGGTAAATGCCAGTGATTGTAGTCTTGAGAAGAGACAGAAATCAGACAGCTTCTGACGTAGCTGAGACCATCTGAACACTGAGAAAATATTTAAAGGCAAATTAAAGGGCCACATCCAGGTCTAAGCCATTCAGATCTAAGCAAAGCCTTGCTATTCTGGGCTTACAGAGGAAAGCTTTCCAACATTATTAAGTATAACATTTTGTAGGACAAGAAAATTTGGAGAAACGTCCGCATACTTCTGCAGTCATTCTGGATGGTTTTACACTTCTGAAAAGTAGTGAAGGAATAAGACATGAACCAAATAAGCAGTAAGAGTAATTTAAGTGAGAACACACTGATATTTTTCCCAGGCCTATGTAAGATATACATTATATGCACTCACAATCATCTTGAAATAAAGGTAACCTGCAACAAAATTGCTTTTTATGTAAAATTCAACAACCCCACTAAAATTAGACATTTTTTTTTCAGTTTTAATAAGCCATAAAGGCCAATTTAGCAGCAAAAAGGTCAATCAAAACTTAGCCAGGGTATAACACAACTATCCATTTGCTGGTTTAGTTGGATCAGTTTAGGAACACCCAGCAACCAGAATCAAGCTATTGTTCTCATCACAATGTAGTTTCCTCATAAGAGGGTATCTTTTGAGATAAGTACCTGACAGGTAAATTACTTAGTATATCACCATAAATCTTCCCTGTTTTTTTTCTGCTGTAACCATCAATTATGAAGTGATGAATGCTTGCATAAGGAACAGTACAGTCACTTTATTTTCCAGGACTAAATTTAAGTCTCTTGGCTTGTAATATTTCACAAAGTTTGACACTTTCTTTTTGATGAGTAGGTTAATAATCATACAATAATCTTTTAGTATAAAAGTATGGTAATATATTGCTTTACCACAAAAATTACAAGTAGCTATAGCAACTTTTTATTGACAGTCATAAAATGATACTGGGCACATGTTGATTGATTAATTTCAGATTAAATCAGATTTATATCATTTAGGTTAGATGAAAAAAGAACAGATGCAGATTCAGTTTATTCTAAAACTAAATTCATAACATGTAAAATATGTATCTACTTTAAAAAGTGTTTTTATTGTTATTTATAGTGATTAAATTAATGGTTTCAAGGCAGTGATGAGAAAATTGTTGGTTTCATTGTACTGCTTAAGTACTAATACTTTTTTGAGACTATTGCAGCTCTTCTCTAAAATCTTCTCCAAATGCATGAAATGTTAGCATCCGTGAATCTGATGTTTTCTTATCAGAAAAAGCATAAATAAACCAAAGAACTTCCTCACGAGTGTCCTGGCCCACTGCAGAGACAAGAAGGTCCCCAGGGAGCCATCACTGGGAGGAAAAAAGTAATTTCAGGAAGTTCATGCTATAGGAGCCATGGTTAAGATAAAAGAAATCTGAAGCCTCACTTGAAATTACACGGTGCCTTCTTCACTCAAACTAGTCTCCCCTGAAGCAGACACCCCTCTCCCTAGAGACAGTTTGCCATAGACAATGTGGCAAGGATATTTTTGTCTTTAATCTTGTCCAATGAGATAGAAGTTTTTCTAATAACTAATTTTCAGCCCAGGAAATCTCATCTTGTTGGATTCTCCAAGCTATTAAAATGATTTGTTAAAAGCAAGAGGCCACAAAAAAAAAAAAAAAGAAAAAAATTAAAAATCTGCTCTCTGGAAGTTTTTTGTGCTTCTTGAGATACCCGTTTTGCTTAATTGTCATTTGCTTTGCCCTCAGATTATGGAAATAAAATGGCACTACCCCATCTGTTGTCAGTTGCTGTTTCTGGATCTTTGGGTGCCCCAGTATAACAAGAGTATATATCTATCTCACTTGGTGCAGGCTGAGAATGTTAATGTTATATCAGTGCTTTTAAAAATTGTAGTATATGGAATTGTTTATATTCTAGTCTTAAGTATTTTGCCTGTGTAAAACAGTAGCTGCCTCATAATACATTTGTATGGATATAGGCATGGGTGCTATCCTCATATAATTAGCAAGAAGATCACGGTTGTTCTGAAAAGCAGGATGTTATATAAATAGCTTAATAGCTGCAGAAGACTTCACTACCTCAGTTGCTCAATCAGTCCCTTTTACAGCAATTGCACAGCAGAAATATAATCTGTGAGCCCTAACCTGTAATCACTTCATCTGTTCCTACTGAGAGGACAGACTTTGAGAAAACCCTGTGATGGGACCTAACCAGGGAAAGGTGATACATAATCATGAAGTAAGTTTTTACTCAACAGTAAGATGTTCTTGAGATCTCATAGGAAGCGAAAGGGATATGTTACCACTGGTAAAAGTGAAGGACTCCCTGAGTATCTATTACATAGAAATTAAATACACACAGTAAATATATGCTTTATGTATAACAGTTAGACAAGTGTGCCCAAGTGTACTAGAATGCTTATGCAATGCTTCCAAAGGTTTATAGAAGAATTACAAGCAAGAAAAAGAATAAGAATCAAATGTCTGCTACCTGCATATCTGAAATTCATATAAGGCAGAATACCAGGCTTCAAAAAAATTAATTAATTACCTATTCCTTTGCATACAGTCTCGTATTTAGGTAAAGATGTATTGTAGAGAATACTAGGAAGATCCTTATCTGATATAAATCACTACAACTCCACTGTTTTTTGCATATGTATGTTTTTGTGAGCTGAAGTATCCAACCAATTTTTTCTTCTGCTCCTGTTGCGAAGAGCTGTAGAGCCATGCTATTATCTTTGTCTGAATTGTCTGTGCTGAAGCTTGCTAGTTTACCTCCAGGCAAGTCAGTATCTAGTAGCAAAAGACTGAGTCACTCTTTTTGTTATTTCCATAGGAACTGAAGCCACCAGGTTCTGATTTGGCCAGAATAGTAAGCTGAACAACAAAATGTAACTAAGAACCCGTGCAAGTTGGCGCATTTAATTTACATTTCAAGAGGAATATAGTGTTGCTTTTGATAGTGCAATCATTTAAGCATGTGGTTAACTTAGAAATTAGTCGGACCTGAAAATGTGGCAGAGTTTATATACATGCTTATGTGCCTTGCTAAATCAGAAACCTCACCCTTACATCACAGTTTGTCAAGTGTTGGGATAAATCTAGCTGGTTTTAGTTCACAAATCACATAAAACCAGATCCAGATTTATGTAACTGTATTTATTACTCATAGGCATTCATTGAATAGATTATATAGCAGTATGCAGTCTAGGATGGAGTTTCCTTCTTTGGCTATATATTTGTCACAACTGTCATGGCAGTTATTTTGATTAGTGGAAAAAAATTTCATTGAAATAATGCATAGCTGAGGACTAACCATTTTACATTTGAATGATACAGATTTTATATACATACATATATATATATGCCTTTGCCTTCCTTATCTCTCTTCTGCTGTTGTGATGCTTATGCTAATCTTCAATACACCAAGGTAAGGATTCAGTTGAGTGGCAAACAAGATGATGCAGACTCAATCTGTAATCAAATCCACACTACCCACTGCTGTTTTATTCTTAAGTGTTATTTCCTACTTCATTTTCATGCATAATGTAGCTAGAACACTAGAATGTTTTATTTACTTTTAAGGCAAGATGACAGTTCAGTAAAACTTTAAAATTATTTGCACAAAAGAGTACTTGGAATTACTGAAGTTCAGCAGAAATTGAGGGACTTGATATGATTTCACCAAATAAGTCCTATGTTCCTTTTGGTGAAAATAATGAATCACAAACGTACCTGAGTCCATTTAGCTATTCTAGCAAGTCTGCTTCTTCCTTATCTGGGAATACGTTCTGCCATCCTTTTCACTCTAAATAATTTTCTCCAAGACAAAAATTAACAAACTAGGTCATGTGAGCTGATACATTTTGATCTGGGACCTGAAGCAGACCTAGGGCCCTTCAGATGGTGTTAACAGGCTTTTTAAAAACGTATTTGTGTACTAGGCAATATACTTTAGTTATTTCTGAGGAGTTCTAACTATGATGAGGAAAGATGCCTCAATGACTGAGAATGAACTCAGTACTCAGGAGATGGGCAGTTAATCACTTTTCCTGACTTGGGCTTCAGTGCAGTTATTCAGGTGCATCAACACAGGCATCTGTTGCCAGTTCTTGTACCCCGGCCTCCAGCTGTTAGTTCAGAAGAGCACAGGTCACCTGTAGGTTCTGTGTCATCATTGCCTGTCTGGTGGGCTTGCTCTGGATATGGCTAGTAGCTGCAGCATATGGTACCCATGAGATATCCCAGATCTCTCCCTCAGCATGATTTGAGTAAGTCACTTAGGCTTCAGTTATTTAAAGTCTTTACATGCAGGTCGTTTTTTAACAAGACTTGCGAAAGCCTCTAGATGCCTAACTCCATGGTAATTCATGCTGAGAAATGCTTCAGCAATATTAAATGCATCTTTAAATACCTAAATACCTAAATATCCCTAAATACCTAAATATCCCTTTAAAAATGGATATTGCTCTGTGTATGGGTATTTATAAGATGTTTGGAAGCAGGGTCAGCATTGTGGACCCAAGCTAGCATCAGTGCAAGGTTTAAGGTGATCTTGCACACCAGCTTAGGTTAATGGACATTACTGTGTCCCCAGAGTGCATCACAATGCAGTGGAAACATGTTTTTGTCATAGATTACTGGTTGTCAGAGAGTCTTTCTCTTAGATAGAGTTGTAAGAGTTAAAATACTTAGGAAATAGTAAGCAACAGGAACAACCATTTTCAAATAGCTTTTTAAAATGCTTAGATTCTACTTCATCTCAATTAAGCCAGTTCCACTTAGGGCCTCAGTTACTTTTCAAATTGTGATTATAAAGGCTACTTTTTCTTCAACATGCAGAAGAGAGAACAGTCTATGCTCATTAATCTCTGTCTTTGCAAGAAGCAGCTGAGAGATTATTTTCAAATGTTTTGCAATATTTAAAGTAACTTGTATGAAAAATGTGGTGCTTTTCTTCCTTCATATACAGAGAAGTGTGTTTTGCCTTAATGACTTTTATCGTGGTTGCCCTAGATTCCTGAGACAGAAGTGAAAGGAATGATTCATGTTTTCTCCCTTTAATTTAGGTAACATGATATTTGGCCTTAATTATTCTCTTAAATATGTTAAAAAAAAATTATGATGAGAGTTTGATAAAACTTCATATTATGATAGGCTGAAGGAGTGAAACAAAGCCAGAATTACGTAGATCATGACCTTTCCTTGTATGATATCTCCTTGTATAAAAATAAATCTCATCAGGCTGTGATTTAGACGCCAAGCCAAAGGATGGTAACTGTAATTAGAGGCTTAAAATGGCAAGATGTAATATCCTTACATTAAGTTTAAGTTGAAGCCCGAAAGAAAATCAGGCAAACGTTTGATAATTTTTCTACCCTATTTGTACAGTACCCAACTAACTTATTTCTTGTTACTTGTCAGTTCTGCAGCATCTCATATTATGGAAATATCCTCATTAGTAGTATTCTCAGTGGAATAATTGGGGCATTATGACTTTATATTACACCAGGCAAATGACTGCATTTCTAGCATTAGTTTCAAATGTACAGGGACAATACAAAAAAAAGCACTATAAGACTTATCTTTATGGCAGGTTTGAAAATCTGGAAGAAATACGTAAGTTTATTTGCTGCAAGAGGAGTTGGAGGGAGAGTAGAGCAGAGAATAAAATTTCATTAATCCTCCACTGGTACAGATTGTTTTAATTTAATACTGGTTTTATGTCATTGTACTCTTTATAATACAATAGTATCTCAGGTAGTTTTTTGGTAGCTACTAAATTATTGTGTGATTTGTAATGAAAATGCTGACATAGCTCGAACAGTTCAAACTCAGTTAAGCTTAAATGTATGAACAGCATTATTCTAGCAATATGGATAGTTATTTCAGGAATAAGGTTAGACATTTGCCTTGGAGCAAAGAATGACTAATACCTGTAAGCTAGCAGTAAAACAAAAAAGAAATAGAGGCAAAATTTTTTTTTTTCCATGACTGGAGAGAGCTAAAATCCTGTAATCTCACTAACAGCCCTCTGAAAGGATACTGCAAACACAGGTTAAGACATTAAAAATTCTGTAACAAGTACAGGGTTTTGGGGAATTATTATGATGAAATACAAAGCAAAAAGGGAAAAGCCTTCTAAATAACTAAAAAAGTTTTCAAACGAGGGATAAAAAATCACCTTTCACCTCCCAAAGAGAAGGTGGGTGCATTTCCAAAGCAATGCACTCAGACTTAACTAAGCAATTCCCACTGACTTTAAAGAGAGGTCACATGGCTATATTTCTTTGCACAACTTTGAAAATCTGCCCCCTAATATACTGTAGGAATTATCTGAAAACTTGTAGCAAAGAATCTGATTTTTTTTTATCGTTCCCTCACATGCATCAGGGAAAGAATTTAGATACCTAACCATCATACATTTTTAAAATGAAAGTTTTCAAAGTGAATATATTCTGTAACCAGGCCCACCCAGAAAATGACACGTAGTTTTTCTAGTTCCCAGTCATTCTCTGCCCCTTTATTTCAGCCACCCTGGAATTTCCATCTCTTTCCCAACTTCCAGGCTGCCTTCTGAGCAATGCACATGTGCAGAGAAGATGGGAAGAAGATAGGATCATGCACTCCTCTTGCCTTCTGCCTAGCCACTTATCTGGCATATAGGGGCCAGGCATAACTGATGCACATTCTCTTAGTCCTTCCTGAATTTCCATATTCTTGCTTCTTCCTATTTGTCACCACCCTCTGTCTTCCAATTTTGTTTTAAAATCATGTATTTTCCCCATTGCTTCCTATCTGGAGTGAGGATCAGAAAAGTAAAATAGAATTTTACATTATATACAAAATTGTCTCACTTATGCACTGGCTGTCAATAAGAAAAAAGGAAAAACCGTTTAAGGAGAAATCACCATCATAAGGCTGAGACCAAAAGGGACTCATTAACACGTTGTCTCCTTCCTTTTGACAAGTACACAATACGTTTAGTAGCAATCAAGTACTACCAGTGTAAGACCTCCTATTATTTTAAATCTCCTGTTGAAAAATAATTTTCTTATGCAAAATTATTCTGCTGCTTGTTTTGAGACCATCATTCTCATGATTATAATTCCCCAAGTCAATGTCTGTTATTTATATCCACACTTTACTCCTGCTGAAAGGCTGAAGCTTAGACATCTATTCAGTGGTTTCTGGAGACAGAAAGTGAACTGAAAGAACAAAGTCAGGGGTTTTAGTAGAGGTTTCTTTTAAAGTAAAACTGGCTTTTTGTAATCACTGCATATCATTTTCCTGGTAAGTAGGCAGGGCTTTTTGATCAAAAGTAAAGGCAACTGAATTTTTGTGTGTCATTTTATTTATTTTAATGGGTGCACATATATATATAAACCTTAATTTTGAGGATTTTTTTCTTGAGACTTTATTGGGCTGGACTTTTCATTTCACTATTTGACAGGCAGGGTATGGCCAAGGATGGGTAATTCAATCCAGCCAGCCTTGTTGAGTGACTGGAGCTCTGGTCTAACTAAACATCTGGCTATAAGGAAATGAAAATTTGTGCCTAAGTGGGTTCAAGCCCAGCATGTTGTACCTCGTGTATGTTCTTATTCTTCCCATTCTTGCTTTCCTCTTTCTTCTGTTACCAGATGTGGAATGACAGATAAGTACAGGATGAAGCTGCACAACGTCGACCTGTATTTCATACCATGAAACTTTCCCCGTGGGCCATCTGCCCCCAGAATGTGTTCTTGTTCACATGTCTAAGGGGTGCTATAAAATGTTAGCTGAATACAGACTATGTTAAGTACCTGATATTATATTCTGCCCTCCTGCTAGCTGTTATGACTTCAATAAATTTTGGGGGAAAAACAAAACCAAAAAACCCACAACAAGAAAAAAAAATCAGAGAAATTTCAAAAAATAAAGGAAAAAGGGCAAATAATAAATTGGTCATTAAAGGCCTTCTTAATTCCTCTTAATTTTTTATATAACTTCAGTAATGCAAAGCTGAAGATCAAATTCATATTAGGCAAGTGGGGTAGTGATTTAGAGTAACCCTTGTTCTTGCATAGCAAAGAAGGAAAATGGTCTGCTGTCTGACGCTGACTCTGATTCTAGTTTGGATCAGACATGCACAGTGCTATATTTCTGAATGTAGCTCAAATCTAAATACTTAGGTCCCCTTTCTGGAAACTACAACACAGACCTCAGAACCAACACAGCCTGGAAAGAAGCAGGGTGTGGGGAAGGTGGTTTAATATTTGGGTTTATTTCTTATTATCTCTACTCTGATTTGATTAGTAATAAAGCTAATTTCTCTAAGTGGAATTTGTTTCATCCATAACAGTAATTGGTGACTGATCTCCCCCTGTCCATGAGCCTTTCATTGTATTTTCTGTCCCTTGTCCAACTGAGGGGTGTGATAGAGTGGCTTGGTGGGCACATGGTGTCCAACCGAGGCAAACAACTACACCCTGAAATAGCACTGTATCACTGAAAAAACCTAAAAGCTCTTGGGGTTTATTTATATGTTTCTTAATTGCTCTTAAACTAGCTACATCTAATTTCCACAAAGAAAATCTAAGTGAAATAGCCAGTCATAATCATTGAATACAGTAGAGATCACTGTGCAGTATATCTTTAAAGGATATTAAATTGAAAATAGAAAAATAAGGCAAATTTTAGACATGGCAGTGGAAAGGCTTTACCACTGAGCTGTTACAGTTAAGGCTGAATTACAGTCTCTAATGTAACTCTCTGCCACTGCTCCCTCTATTTCTGAGTATTTAATCTTCTTGGTGGCAATGTTCTGTATCTGATTCCCACCCAAGGGCAATTGAAAAAGTTAGAACTAAAAGAGTCTTTTTTTTTTTTTTCGCTGAATATAATAAGATGGCTAAACCCAAAGTTTTCCCATTATAAAAAGAAAAGAAATATCATCTCTCTCTTGAGCAGCCTTATAGGCAAAGTACCCATGCGCTGTAAATTCAATACAGTAGAGGAAGTATAAAAGTCCTTTCCATTCTTCGGAAGGAAATTAATTTTAATCTGTCCCAGTCCTGATCCTACTTTTACCTGTGTCTTCAGAGCAACCAGAACAGGTCTGGCAGCAGAAGGCTCATAAGTTCCTTTTCTTGGTATAAAGCTATTCTAGGATTAGATCACAGTCTTTTTACGGGGATCCCTTGTTCTCAGAAGTAATTTTTAAGCACTTCAATAGGTCTGCTATATGTGATTAAGGCTCATCAACACAAGTGAGGGCTGAGCAATTTTTCTTCTAATTGTTATCTATGCTTTAATCCTTTTTTAGTTAATATTCTTACCAGCTTTTTTTCAGAGGCTCTTCAATTTATGTGAGATATTTGGATTTTAAATGGCTTATGCAAGAGGTCACAGGATATTTGGAAGCGATGCTGGTTTTGTTAATCACTGATTAGCTTCAAAGAAGTTAGAATTAAAAATCATAGATCTTTGTTGGCACAGAACTGTAATATGACTAAAAGACCACACAGCCTCCCCAGAATACTCTTCAGATTGGTGCACTTGGTTTTATCCACTCTGAAGAAAAGAAATAGCTTTTTGCCAAGTGCGTTGGTCTTCAGAAATCGATGCTACACAGCTTTAAAGCACTCATATTAGGTTCATTTTGCAATAAACTTTGAGACATGCTCTATCTTAATTTACATTCTTTTCAATAGGAAGTCCAAGTTCTCAACTTCAAAATAGTTCTCTGTAGGAAGGGATTTTTCTTTCTCTTTGGTTTTTGGTTTGTTTTTTCTTTTTCTTTTGGTGGTGGTGGTGGGGGTGGCGGTTTCCTTTTAATAGTTATCTGTCTTCAAGATCACAGTCTAATTTGTATTCTCCTGCTTTCTTTTCAAAACAGTTTTGTGGAATCTTATCAAATATCTTGCTGAAATCAATTATACTTCAGTCCACTTGTATTATCTCCACAAACCTTGATTTTGTATCCCTGAAAGAGATTAATGTGAATTGACCAGCTTTGGTTTTAACAAGTGCACATGGTACTGGCCAATGTACTTTATCTATCTGCTTTCTTAATCAACATCCTGTTGTTGAAACTAAATTTTTCAGTTTCAGATTTCCCCAGTCTTTCTATATCTTCAGAGGGAAAAAGTAGATTCAATATATTCACTTTAAACCCAAACCATCGACTATGTTACCAATCGAATGAGCATCCACAAATCCTATGTGCTAATTAAAGATGTATTGCATTATATGCATTTGTATCTAAAGGTTATTACTATTATCAGTGACTTCACAAATCAACAGTTTATATTTTAATAACCACATCATAAATTACTTTGTAGCTCATGTGTAGCTCACTGTAGCACAGTGGTGCCATAGTCAGGGGTTTGGGTATTTATAACATGGGACTCCATTTGGGAGGCCAGGCCTACTGGAAGCTGCAAAGAAGGGGAAGAGCTGTTTTGGTAGGAGGCTTGCCAAGCTGGTCAAGAAAGCTTTAAACTAGATGTGTTGGGGGAGGGGGGCATCATTCCATCCCAACACACCCAGTCAGTTGCCAGTACCTATAATAAATGCTTGGAGAGATGTAAAGATATTTCAGCTGCTCCAGCCTATGAGCTGGCTTCATTTGGAGCTCGACTCAGATGCCTGTATACAAATGCCTGTAGTACAGGGAACAAACAAGAGGAATTAGAGATGTGTGCACGTCTACGGGAATATATATATAGGCATATAATAGGTATCACAGAAACATTGTGGGATGGCTCCTATGACTGGAGTGTTGGAATGTGTCCTGGGTTCAGCAGTAGCAGTCATTTTTCTCCTTCTTAGGAGCTAGTACAGTGCTGTGTTTTGATTTTTTGGCCTGGGAACAGTGCTGATAACGCCGATGTTTTCAGTTACTGCTCAAATGTTTGGTCTGGCCAAGGACTTTCTGAGCCTCATGCCCTGCCAGGGAGGGGGGGAGGCTGGGAGGAAGCAGAGACAGGACACCTGACCCAAACTGGCCAAAGAGGTATTCCATACCACAGCACGTCATGCCCAGGGAGGTAACGGGGAGTTTTCCAGAAGGGCTAGTTCACTGCAGGGTTGGACAAGGTATCGGTCAGTGCTCGGCTGGGGGGAGTGGGGCGAGTTATCTTTCGGCTGGTGTTGAGGTGTTGTATTCTTTCCTCTTGTTATTTCCTTTATCGTTATTATTATTGGTGGTAGCAGCAGTGATTTGTGTTATACCTTAGTTACTAAACTGCTATCTCAACCTGTGGGAGTTGCATTCTTTTCAATTCTCCTCTCCATCCCTCCGGGAGTAAGGGGAGGGCAAGAAGGGGGGGGGGGGGGAGTGAGTGGAGGAGCTGTGTGGATTGGTTTAAACCACAACAGTTCGGAAGGTTACAGGCTCTTTAGAAAAGGCAGGCCCAGCAGGCGGGTCGGGGGAGTTACTATTTATGTTAGGGATAGGCTGGAGAGTATGGAACTCTGTCTGGGGACAGGTGAGCAGTTTACAGAGAGTTTGTGGGTCAGGGTTAAAGAGAGATCAGTGACGGGAGACATTACTGTGGGGATCTGTTACAAACAGTCTGATCAAGAGCACTCTGTGAATGAGGTGCTCTATAGATAGATAGGAACAGCCTCATGCTTGCAGGCCCTTGTCCTCATGGGGGACTTCAACCACCCCGCTATCTGTTGAAGGGATGGTGTGGCCCGGCACAAGCAATCCAGGAGGCTCCTCGATTGTGTGGAAGACAACCTCCTTCTGCAAGTAATAGAGGAGCCGACAAGGAGAGGTGCCATGCTTGACCTTGTGCTCACCAACAGGGAAGGGCTTGTTGAGAATGTGGTACTACAGGGCAGCCTTGGATGCAGCGATCACGAGATGGTCGAGTTTGAGATCCCCAGGACAGTGAGAAGAGCGTGCAGCAAGCTCACTGCCCTGGACTTCAAGAGAGCAGACTTTGGTCTCTTCAGGAACCTGCTTAGTAAGGTTCCATGGATATAGCCCTGGAGGGCAGGGGGGCCCAAGACTGTTGGTTGATATTCAAGGATCACCTGCTACAAGTTCAAGAGTGTTCTGTCCCGACTAGAAGTGCAGCAGGAGGGCCAGGAGACCTCCTTGGATGGATAAGGAGCTGCTGAGGAAATTTTGAAGGAAAAAAAGGCTTATAAAAGGTGGAAGCAAGGACAGGCGGCCTGGGAAGAATGTCCGGGAACCTAGGGAGCAGGTTGGAAAGCTAAGGCCCAGTTAGACTTAAACTTGGCTGAGGATGTTAAAGATAACAGGAAGGGATTGTATAATTGCATTGCAAATATAAAACAGATTAGGGCGACGTGGGCCCTCTCCGGAAGCTATCAGGAGAACTGGCTACACAGGATTTGGAGAAGGCTGAGGTTCTTAATGACTTCTTTGCCTCGGTCTTCACTGGCAAATGCTCTGACAACATAACCTAAGTCTTGGAAGGCAGATGCAGGGACTGTGAGAATGAAGACCTTGGGCCCACTGTAGGAGAGGATCTGGTTTGAGACCATCTTAAGAACCCAAACGTGCACAAGTCCATGGGACCTGATGAAATACATTTGTGGGTCCTGAAGGAGCTGGCAAATGAAGTTGCTAAGCCACTGGCCATCATATTTAAAAAAACATGGCAGTCAGGTGAAGTTCACAACGACTGGAAAAAAGGAAATATAACCCCCATTCTCAAGAAGGGGAAAATGGAAGACCTGGGGTATTACAGACTAGTCAGCCTTACCTCTCTGCTTGGCAAAAACTCAGAGCGGATTCTCCTGGAAGGCATGCTAAGGCGCATGAAAAACAACAAGGTGCTTGGTGACAGCCAGCATGGCTTCACTAAGGGGAAACCCTGCCTGACCAATTTGGTGGCCTTCTATGATGGGGCTACAGAACTGATGGAGAGGGGCAGAGCAGTTGATGTCATCTACCTGGACTTGTGCAAAGCTTTCGACACTGTCCCAGACATCGTTGTCTCTAAATTGGAGAGACATCAATTCGATGGATGGACAACTCGGTGGATAAAGAACTGGCTGGATGGCCGCACACAGAGTTGTGGTCAATGGCTCAATGTCCAGCTGGAGACCAGTAACGAGTGGTGTTCCTCAGGGATCAGTGGTGGGACCAGTCTTGTTCAACATCTTCATTGCTGACATGGACAGTAGGATTGAGTGCATGCTCAGCAAGTTTGCTGATGACACCAAGCTGTGTGGTTCGGTTGATACGCTGGAGGGAAGGGATGCCATCCAGAGGGACCTTGACACGCTTGTGAGGTGGGCTGATGCCAACCTTATGAAGTTCAACCATGCCAAGTGCAAGGTCCTACACCTGGGTTGGATCAATCCCAGGCACAGCTACAGGTTGGGCAGAGAAGAGATTCAGAGAAGCCGTGTGGAGAAGGACTTTGGGGTGTTGACTGATGAGAAACTTAGAGTGACCTGTCTTCAGTGTGCACTTGCAACCTAGAAAGCCAACCGTATCCTGGGCTTCATCAAAAGGAGTGTGACCAGCAGGTCGAAGGTGGTGATCCTGCCCCTGTACTCTGCTCTCGTGAGACCTTCCTTGGAGTATTGTGTGCAGTTCTGGTGTCCTCAACATAAAAAAGGATATGGAACTGTTGAAACCAGTGCAGAGGAGAGCCACAAGAATGATTAGGGCACTGGAGCATCTCCTGTATGAAGATAGGCTGAGAAAGTTGTGGCTGTTCAGCCTGGAGAAGAGAAGGCTGCGTGGAGACTCATAGCAGCCTTCCAGTATCTAAAGGGGGGCTATAGGGATGTTGGGGAGGGATTCTTCATCAGGGTCTGTAGTGACAGGACAAGGGGTAACGGGTTAAAACTTAAACAGGGGAAGTTTAGACTGGATATAAGGAAGAAGTTCTTTATTGTAAGGGTGGTGAGGCGCTGGAATGGGCTGGCCAAGGAAGTTGTGAATGCTCCATCCGTGGTGGTGTCCAAGGCCAGGTTGGATGAAGCCTTGGGTGGGATGGTTTAGTGCGAGGTGTCCCTGCCCATGGCAGGGGGGTTGGAACTAGATGATCTTGAGGTCCTTTCTAACCCTAACTGTTCTATGATTCTATATAGCTGCTTCCCTTACTCTAGCTTCCACAGGTGGGTTTTACAGAGAGAAGCACATCTGAAGTGGACTTAGCTTTGGTTGGGGAAGAATGCTCTCTTCCTTTGCTTAAATGCAGTGTTTCCCTGTGAATTTGCCCATGTACATCTGGTCTAATTTGGTCCATTTTATTTAAAGAAAAAAAAAAAAAAAAAAGGTTGGAATGACTGTGTACAGTTCTAGATATCCAGAAGGCAAATCAGCTGGAGATGGAGCATGGTAACAGAATGCCAGCTTCTTAGCCCCACTCAGTCTGACAACAAGTCCCTGAGGGAATGAAGGAGTCTGTCACTAGTAATGATATACAGGTATTGGCAGCAGAGGTAACTTTAAGGTGCCTCCTACCTTCCTAGTGACAGCAGGCCTGTTGCTGAAAGCACTGAGAATTTTACACATCAGCTATTAAGCAAAATTCAGATGGTAAATTAGCAAATCCATCAATCAGATTAATTTGATTCAAACTGAGAAGATTCTGCATAGTTACCCATGCACAGCTGTTGGGAAAATGTTTTGTTTGGTTTGTTTTTTTATTTGAAATACTGTTAGGGCTGATTAAAGTTTTGGTTTCTGATTCTGATGTGTCATCGCAGTTAAATGCAAAGGAAGGATACATAAATCATATGCTACAATAAGCATGTCTCTAAGATAGACATCACATGCCAGTAAAAAGATTGGGAGACAGACAAATCAGCTTTCAACCATGCTAATTGCAGTGCTCTCTGAAAAAAAATGTCTCTACCTCCATCACCAAAAATAGGACAATGTAATCTGTAGCTAAATAAATATGGCATAATTAAGTGTTTGTAGGTAACCCATTTTAATTCATTTTGGGATCAGTCCAGAAAAGACTTAAGCTCTGTCTTACTGCGTATGCTTAGAAGACCATAAGGCCAGAAGTTATTTTTGGTCTTTCCTAAATCAGTAGATACTTCTTCCTCAAGCAAGGTTGAACACGGCTCATTTAGTTAATAAAAAATAGTTTTATTAATCGTAATTAGCTATCTATCCTGCAGTAAGAAAAATAACAAACCCAGAGGTTAGAACAATCCCATCTAATTAAATAAAACCTTCTTTTTATCCATACTTGTCCAAAAGTGGCATTTAATAACTATACTCTTCATGCTACATGAAAGTGGTTATTATAATAAGAAAAATTTGCTTAAATACGAAAAATATTAGTAAAAAGGATTGGTTGGAACATTTCAGTATTTGTTTAGTCGTAAAACTGATTTTTAGCAACTTCAAATTCCACATAGAAAACTGTCTATGATAATTCTGCAAAATGGCTCCCACTGATCTTCACTGATTGGATAGGCCATGATCCCAAGTCCATCAAACTCAGGAGGGATGCTAGCCATGATCTTGGAGTACAACTGCAAGCCACTGGTGTGATTTCACTCTCACTTAGTGGTGAATCTTTCATTGACTTCAAGGTCTAGTATCAAGTCTTTCATGATTACCAGATGAACAGGACTTGATCACAAAGACAAGTTGTGAGACCCAGTAGTGTTTTAAACACTGCCATGAATAAATGCTTGTCCAGACAAGAGAGTACATGGAGATTTTGTGCTGTAGAAAAGATGACAAAGAAAAAGTAAGCACAACTAGACTGAGGGAAGATAACAACTACTAACATCCAGAGAGACAGAACAGAAGCTGTTCTGTAAATTAATTTCTTTTCTGCCTCAGCCTAAGACAGGAGATTTCTCAAGTCATCTGATTTCAGAGAAGGTACTGCAAGGGACAAAATGGTAGCCAAAGTATCAGAGTGAATATGAAATACCAAATTAAAAATAATAGATACAGATAAATATGTAAGCACTGTAATTGCCTAGGGCAGATGCACAATTGTCTTGTTACTGCAATTCATAAATTGCCTTTTATAATTCTATAAAAAAATATTTTACTTTCCCATAAATCACCCAATAAAACAAACAAAATATTATTTCTAGCCTGTGAAAAGCCAGTTGCTAAAATATTAGTCAGAACTAAAGCACTTCATCTTCCTTCTGCCTGCTCTCCACCCAGTAGTTTTCCTTCTTCAGCCAGCTGGGTGAAATCTTGCTGGTCAGTTACTCCTGCTCCTAGACCTCCTTTCCAACAGTCTGTCCCAGAAGAATCACCTTCTTTTGATTGCACTTTTAATAAGCTTCCTAACAGGATTGTGAACAGCTGTACTAGAACAAAGGGGAACTGCCTGATTCAGTTTCTATGCAACCACACCACAAGTGCAAGGGAAGTTTTCACAGACTGTGCAACTGTGTCATAGCACATGCAGCTGGTTGACTGAGAGAGGGTAGTATGCCAGTTTCTTAGGGCTTCAATTATTCTTCATTCATCCCTGCAATACCTCCAAGCAGGCAGGAGATAAAACGCTTCCCTATAGGACCATACAATGGTTAGGACTTGAAAGGACCTTAAGATCATCTAGTTCAACACCCCTGCCATGGGCAGGAGCTCTTCACACTATACCATGTCATCCAGAGCTCCGTCCAGCCTTGCCTTGAACACTGCCAGGGATGGAGCATTTACCACTTCTTTGGGCAGCCCATTCCAGTGCCTCACCACCCTCACAGTAAAGAACTTTTTCCTTATCCTTATACCTAACAAGAACTGTAGTTGCAAGGCTTTAGCTGTGCAATGCTGAGAGATTCCAACATCCTTATCTTGCTGAAACCCTAGATACTGCTGTGGACCTGAAGATAATACTGCCAATGGGAGAGGCTAATCAGCTTTCTAGAGCAAACATTTGCCATTTAATGGAAGCTTACTCATCTTTTCACATGTTTAGCTCCAGGACTGAATCCAGTGATGAAAAAGTAGGCTTCCCATGTGAGTACTGTTATGCATCATGATCTATCTTGGCATCTATTTCTGTCTAAAGCAGACTATTCTTTCCACAAAACATTATGTCAACTACTGTTATGATTTTTTGGCACATTCACAGGACTTCCTATGAATGATATGGTATTGGTAATGTTATTTATGCAAGCTGCCCACCTAAACTCAAAATACCTTGGCACCCATTCCCATACTAAAGCTCCCAATCAATATGCAAACAGGCTGAGCACCATCTGAAAACAGAGACATGAATGTAGGCAGCCAACACATCCTTTTTTTGTGATCATATGTGTGCTTAGGGCAGGAGTGCCAACAGACAGTGTAGCAGCTTACTGCTTAGACTCAGACAGATACCCGTTTTATTTTTGAGTTTAAACAGCTTCTGCTTATTTTTTCTTCTTTTCATACCCTTTTCATTCTTACGTCTCTTTAGAGTGCTGATGTATTGAAAACTACCTTGTATTTGTTATCATAAAGCACAGATCTTATATTTTTCCTTGAAGAAAATATTTTCCAAGACAGAAATTTGGCTAGTAAATATTTTTTTTGCCTCATGGACATTAATTTCAAATGTAAAAAGTTCCAAATAATTTCTAAACAATCCTGAAATAAGTTTTAGTGTGTCCTGCTATGTGTGATTTGACAGAGGAAATACTGTATTCATTCTGATTTTGGGTTATTGGATAAGGGAGACATGCAGGCCTCATTACAGATAGATGTAGAATTGCTTACCCCATACAGGCTAAACCTAATTCTGGCCTCTTCTGAGCAGGAAATGATTAGAAAGGATTAGGTCTTGACAGAGTAGTCTGACCTCCTTCTTGCAGGGTATTACAGTAACTGTACCAACATACAATTTTCAAATGCATTTTGAACCTCTCTGATTTCAAGAACAACGTGACTTTGTGTGTAATGAGTTCCTCAGTTTGGCTGCCCCCATGCTGGGTGATAAACTATTTTCTCTCTTTCTTTTTTTTCTTTCTTTTTCATTATCCTCTCCCTTGTGCATTACGAAACAAGGACGTTTTTAAATTGAAAAAGAAATAAAACTGAAAGTTGTCTCAGTCTTTTAAAACTATTTGCAACAGCTTTTTTGCACCCAGTCATTCTCATAAATCTTTGAATTCTACGTGCTTCTTTACTATGCACACCTTACACTTTATCCCAGATAGGAATAATAGAAAAGCTGCATTATTGTTACATATAAAATAATTATTATATTCCTAATAATATTGATTGTTCCATTCCTTATGCATGCTTAACATAATCTTTACTTTGTATCTGGAATGGCATAGTAAACAGAGGCTTCCATTTTATTGTCTGCAATGACATAAAAAATCATTGATGTTAATGTAAAATCCTATAAACCATGGGATTGTTCAATTGTTCTAGCCCTCGTCCCTCATGCTTGTATTTATTGTTACTAAAATGCATCTGCCCATTTTTGTAACTTGTATTTCTCTGACTATATGATACCCACGACTACTTTTCCTAGCAGCATAGAGCACCTTAGAAGTCAAAAGAAACTGTGGTGAGTCTCTTTTATACATAAAGAGACACAGTGCTTCTTCTCAAAACAATTGTAAATACAGCCTATCATCTCAAAGGCATTCTTCTATATAGGTTTTATTCTTGCTCCAGGCAGGTTCTTAGAGCTTGGGCACGACAAAACCATATCGTATTGCAACTGACTGTACCTGAAGTCTGTTTGCCACTTCTATTCTTAAAATTCAGATCTTTTGCAGGATGTTATTTGTTACTGATTAAAAAAGGTTTTCTTTAACCTGTTCTTCCTTCATAGATTTGTAATTGAGGAAAAGTAAGTCTGTTGCTGTGACGTAAATTTTTCTCCTTTTTATGCAGATGTGAATGTAGAAAAACTCCTCAGGAAAGTTTTATAAAAGAAACTAAAATATCAATTTCCTTTTTCTTGCTAAAAAGCCATTAGCTTTTGATTCACGGTGAATTTTTTTTTATATCGACATTACCAGGAAGTAAAATTTCGAATTAAATAATTGTGTTTTGGAAATACGCTTTAAGCTTTTTACCAACAGTCATGTCTTTGATGAATGCAATAACCTTTCCTGGAGTTCTCAGGCCTCTGTGGACCTGAAGTTCCAAGAGTGGTTTGGGAAGCCCAGGGGGGCTTTAGGCTTGGGAAAGGATATAGAATAAAGGGTATTTCAGTGTTACATTTTGCAATGAAACAACATTTCAATGATCACTACTGTTAAACATGCACAATGGAGGGAGAGAGGGCATGTGGAAGGGCCAAACCCACTTTTGTCCTGCTTGGGTTGTCCAAGTTATCATTTAAGGCTGATATTCCCACACCCCAAATTCACTAATATTACATAGTGGAGAAAAAACAGTTCCTCTTACATATACTAGCAGTCCCACTTTAACTTGTAGGTCCTTCTGTTTTTTCAAATAGCATCTTAATTGCCAGCATTGCAAATCAGCATTGCAAAGCAAAAGTGTTCCCTGCTCTCTGCAGCTCTCCTGCCTGCAAGAACTGAGCAGCAGAGGGAAACAAATGCTCCCATCTCTTTGAGGTATGCCTACCCCTTCCTTTTCCACTGCCATACCCAGCCTCAACCAGGCTGCAGTAAACATCCTTGTGCTAATGCTGTCTCTGTTTATATGGCATCCAGAATTGACAGCTTCAGGGAATGGTATTATAAAGTGGAAATAGCTTGCAGCTTGGGCCTCAGCTGGTGAAACTAAATGCTGAAGTGCTGTGAGGGGTGACTTGTTCCCAGTCAGCCAGCTATTTTGTTTCTCTAAGGTCTCTGACAGACCAGCAAATCTTGTTGCAGTAGCTTAAGACATTATCATCCCCATCTGTCATCTTGCCAATTCTGCTGGAGGTTGCCACCTTCATAATAGTGTTTGCTATTTGCAAAGAATCATCCCTTCTAATTTATAGCCTGGCAGTTTGCTCAAACTCAGTTTCAGTGGAAAATTAGGCTAAAATACTGGACTTCTTACCAGGAGGTCAGAAGTTCAAGTAGCTACAGCCTTCTCTAAAGCAAGAGCCCTTCTGACTCAGCCATATCAACCTGAGATTGAAGGCGTCTCAAAATCTGATCTTGTGATTTATGTGTGCTTTCAAATATTTTTTCTATCAGAATCAAAATTAAACCATTTTTATTATTGAAAAATTATCCCACATAGTTTTGTTCATCCTAACCTGAAAGGTAGGACCAATAATCCTACAGAGTTTTCAAACTGAAACATCCTTTTTTTTAAAAAAACCTCTTATTTCACTGCTTATGGCTTTGCCATGCTTGGAAATATTTACACTTAAGCCCTGCACAATCTAAGCCTGAATTTCCTTGAAAAACTCTTTTAATGAGATTTGTTCTATTTTCGTGAACTATGAGAAAAAAGAAATTAATATTTTCTTTTAAAACATTACAGACAAAATTCAGTCAGCACAAGTACCCTGTTAGGACCCCCCTTTTAGAGCAGGGAAAGAAATGCAACAAGAAGTGGCTGTTTGTAACACTAGCATCTTCTTCTGTGCTCAGGAAATTAACTTTAGAAAATTTGCAGATCTCTGTGGATTTGCTTGAGTCTAACGGCCAAATCCCCTGACGTCATTCTTTCTGGAGATCACTGTAGGTTCACATCTCCTACTGCTGATTGTTCACAAAAACTGCCCCTTTGGAAAGTAGCTGGGCTGTCCGCAATGCCTCATAGCCCTTATCTTGGAATAATTTCTGGACCCAGACCATACATGTTGATTGATTTGTTTAACTGCTTTTTGAGCCCCTGTAAACTTTTGGCCCTTGCTATTTTCCATGGCAATGGAAACTATACTTGAACAATATTCCATCTGTAGAATGGATTTTTCTTTTCTTTGAACCTTCCATCTACTAATTTCTTAGGATGACTCTCAGTTTTGTATTACAAGAAGCGCTGTCATTCTCCTTTTGTGTTCTCCAAGCTACTCGTGATAGCCTATACATCTGTCGTAGTTCTCTGCAATTGTTTTTCAAGGCTGAAGAATCCTACTCTATGTAATCTCTTTCCATATAGTTCTCTTGCCCTGTAACTCTCCTCTTGACTTTTCTTGTTGTTAATATTCTTTCCGAGATGCGATACAGAGAGGGAGATAAACAAACCATTCAAGATGAAGGTACGTCACCAGTTTACAATGTCATATTCGTGCTTTCTGTTCTTCACTATTCTCTTGCTGGTTTTTTCAGCTTTGACAGTGTTGTTCTGGTTGGGTTTTTTTCATTGTTTAATACTGACCTGATATTTTGAACTGTCAAAGTTAGTCTAAAATTCCTCTGAGGGGCAGCAGCTAATCTAGAGGCTGACAGTTATGTATAGTTAAAATTACTTTTCCACACATGCAATGTTTTGTTGTTGTAAATAAATAACACCCTCATTGTATTGCTAAGCTACCCAACACCCTAGCAACCTTTAATAATTCTGTTGAGTTGTATTTTGGCTTTACTGTACTGAATAATTCAGTACCAACAGCAAAACTTTTGCATTTGCTATCCCTCTTACAAAATCCTTATAGATGCAGTCTGTGCAAGAGAGGCAGTACCCAGACTGAATACATCTTTAAAAAAACAGAAGCTGTACAGTGAATGAGGCAGGAGTTTGTCAAGAAGAAAATGAAATTCTCAGGTGTCATGCTATATATATGTTTAGGGAAGAACTTTTGCTTGACTTTGCCTGACATGATGTTTTTCTTTTAAGGTAGCAGATGTGCAAAAACATTAATCTTGTGTAAACTGAATTGCTTATAGTACATATCTATAATTTTACATAAGAACAGAAGCACTTTGTGTTTTACAGGTTGCTGCCTAAAATCTCCTTGCAAACTAATGATGGCAAGATTTCTCAGTCTCTGTTTGTTAGCCTCCTTGCTCACTGACTCTTGGAACTCTGAGATGCACTAGTATTTGCAGGAAAACTGTAGCTGCTTGAAGACCTTAAGCTGGGTTTCCCCCTCCCCCACATGTGAAGAAAACAGTCTGATGGAAAAAAAAAAAAAAGATAATTTTTAGTTTAAGCAATCTGATCATTCCTATACTCTGTGCTGGAAAGGTCAAGGGAGTGTTTGCTGTATCTGCTTGAAATAAAGAATATAGCTCATGAAATAACTTTCTAAGTACAGCATAGAATGATTACAAACATTCAGAATCCATTTAAAGATTTGCATTCCATCTTCTGCATTGTATTTATTAATGGAGATAAATAGTATTTAGATCATAGGGAATTTTTCTACATGCGGCTATTTCACTTGGGGATTCGTAGCTTTGTTTCTAGCACTTCAATGTATCTGATAATGAATCTACCCTTAAAATCAGAATTCCAGGACCACATATTTTATCTCTACATCCATTATTTAAAGATTAAGTATTTTCTAACATTGCCAGAGGAAGCCAAAGGCAGTGTAATGTGTGACATAGTTCTCTTTTGCTTAACATAGCATGCCATTGACAAAGCTCAAATACTTGATACAATATTTAACGAGTGAGTTAGGTCCAAAAGCTGTCTTTAACTAAGGAAATAAGTTTCTCTGGGTCAACACCAACACACTACTTCAGGCAGATGCATGAACACAGGCACTAGCGTGTATGTGGTCGTGCACACTGTTTGCCCGCACACTTCTGGCACAGTTTTGGCCTAGGCCAACTGGCACACTCCAGGCAATCTCTGTGCATGCCTGGGGCCTAGCAGAGGAGAAGGAATACTCTCTCCATGGTTCACCCGGATGGGAAAAATGTAGGCATACATCTGCACACATGCTGTGCTGCATCAGTACAGTGCTCATTTCTTCTGGATAGTGAAACATCTCAGACCTCACTCTCCACCGCCTCGGTCTCAGCTGGAGTTCATATGCCTCTTATGTGCCTATGAACATTTGCAAATAGCCTTTTGGTTTTTCTGCTCACCCTACTGAGAGGTCAACATCTGTGAGCAAAAATCTCTTGAAACACATCACATGACTTCTAACGTAAGATCTTCTGCATTGTTAGTCTGCTAGAGCTTTTCATATGCGTACTAATGCAAATATCATGCTTCTGTATGCTGTAAGATAACTGTTGCAGTATAATTGTAGAAATAGTAAAGAAGTGCCATCTGTGATGCTGACAATCTGAACTTACAGTGTTTATTCAGCTATGAAGAGTTTATTTTGCAAATACACATCTGAGTCTCTTTGGAATAAGCCATGTACAAAGTGAGTGTTTCATTCTGCCAGAGTTATGTTGCATATCTAATGCCTTCCCCTTCAATTTCCTGCTTTACTCTTTCTTAAAGATCCAGAATAGGACATTTTGACTTCCCAGCAGAGGCCATTTCTCAAAAGCCTTCCCAGGGATGTTGACTCCTTTAGAAGTTCCTTCTGTCTCAGAGGTTCTCTGATCCATTTGTGCTTTCCAGGCTAGAAGATATCAAGGAATTCCCACCTCATTTCTTTGCTGTTTCTCTTCTACATGCTGGATCAGATGTGCATTTGCAAAGGAACTTGGTGGTGTATTGTAGTACCAGTGAAGTTTACTACTCATATCAAAACCATTAAAATTTTGCAACAAACATTGACATTGGAAACTAATTCTGGAAATCCGAACAGGTTTGTGTTTCTTTGATGTTTTTTTCACTAATCAATTTTTAAGAATTGTGAGGGGAGGTTTTTGATTTTTTTTGTTGTGTTTTTTTTTGGGGGGTTGTTTTTTTTTTTTTTTTTTGTAGCTTGTTTGTGGCCTCCCTACAAGTCAGAGGAAAGAGAAATCCAGTGCTATACTGAGTGTTCAATTGCTTGATGAGTTTGGCCTACAGCCTAAAAATAATGGTTGTGGGTATCTATTATTAGGCATCTAAATAAAGAAGTTACAATGCTACTGAGCAACTTTTACTGTTTTACTGGGTTTATGGATGCTTACTCAAGAGACAGAATTACTTTTTAGGTGAATAAATGCGTGTTTAGATCGTTAACATTCTGAACCTTGGTATGAAGAGTTTTTCCTTTGGTATTTCATAGGAACTATTAAATGAAGAAAAAATTAGAGTATATGAAAAAGAACATCAAGGTTTTGAAATTTATACTAAGGTTTCATTTTTTTCTGCATATATCAAATTGCAGCATTATGAACCCAGCAATATTTCTTTCCAGGAACTAAGTAGCTTTCAGAGAAGGATTTTGTGCAAGATTTGGTTTCTCAGTAAACTGAGTTTCATTGTACCTCTGTCTTGCTGTTTCTAACTTAGTAAGTGCAAGGCTGTGCTGATATGAAATGGTAGCATTATTTAATACCCAAAAATGGTTGCTTCAGAAACATCTTTTTTTCTGACTCCTTTGTTATTCATTGTGGCCACCTTTGGTAATATTAATTTCCGGTAGGTTTGTCGCTGTCATATCTGCAAACACAGGACAGTCCTGTCTTTAATCCTAAACTATTTATTTTTCAACTAACTGTCCTGGGCTGTGTCACCCTTCCTTCCATTTGATAACTGATTAGAATACTAATTAGAAGTAGCTTACTTTCGATCTTTTATTCTTTTGGAAACTGCATAGTCTCATAATTTCTAATTTACGTCTCTCCAAGTATATTGCCTAAATGCTGGGGAATATGCTGCAGGATCTTTTAAAAAGCAAGTAAACAAAATAAATCAGCCAAGATAAAAATATGTGGATGCAAGAAGAAAATTAAGCATTAGAACTCAGGAGAAATATAACGTCTTTGGTAGTGAAGATGCAAGCATCTTCATGTAATTTGCATCAAAATTTTTAGCTGCGTAGGTACCGTCTATTTTTAATTTAACCCATCTTTATGGGTTTTAACCCTTTGATAGGTTCACAAATGCTGCAGTTTCTGCTTTTTTTATTCACAGCGGAAAAAAAAAAAGTTCAATAATTTTTATAACTCACTGCCTGTTAGTTATAAGGAAAGCCCTGATCTTTTCTTTCATGTGCTGAAGAAGTCTGGGGCATTGCCCTTTCTTTTGCCTAGGGTGAGGGAAACGAATTATTAGAGTTTAATCATTAAGAGTTTAATACTGGTACTTTATTGATTTATTTTGTCTATAAAACAAAACAAAGCAAAACAATAACCTATTTTGCTTTCTTTGTGTCAGATATTTTAAAGGTACAATTCACCACAATCTTTTTGTTCTAAATGGTATCCAAATCTCAAAACATAATTCCTAAAGCCCAATGAAAGAAAGGAGGAAGTGAACTGAGCTTGTGGCTTTGTATTGCCTGTCTGCTGGCTAAAAGAACTAGCTGAATTCGGATTTTGAAACAACACGAACTCACATCTTTCAGTAGAGTTTCTCCTCAGCGTAAAAGAAGAACCCACAGAGAATCAGGACTTTCTGTATCAAAACACAGTACTTACTTGGGACTGACAGCAAAAGCTCTAACTTGTCCCAACTGAGTAGAAAGTTTGATCTTAAGTGAGAGAAAATGTACTGAGAGGCAAATGGAAATGGGAAAGATAATATCCCTGTAGTTCAGAGGAACACCCTGGAAATATTAACTTCAGATTTAGTAGCCAGATGTGTCAGTTCTTGATGGACAAAAAACATAGAACAACAGTTCAAAATTACTGGAAGCCTTGCAAAAGCCAGAGGAGAGGGAAGATAATGCTGGTTTACTGGCAGATATGATCACAGATGGTTCTAACCTCTGAAGACTCAGGCATGTTTGCTTCTTTGCAGATTTTATTAAACAAGTGAATCACTGCCAAACATGCTAAATGGAGCTGAAGTGAATATCCAGAAAACTTGAGTTCCACCTGAATTCTACTTTAGAAAGAAGATAACATTTGAACTGAAAAAACTGTAATCTGAGCTACCAAATCAAGAGACGGTGGAAGATTTCATTTGAAGAAACAAGTAAAATTGACTTTGGATATACGTATAACACACTTGTTTCCTTTCCAGCACAGCATTTTGTTAGAACAGTGGGGACTGGCAGTCTGCTAGATTTGTTTTATCTTGGAGACAAAATCAAGGCTCAGACAAACAATTAGAAATAAACAAATAGTGTTTTTATATTAATTTTATAGTCAACAAAACTTTCTTAAGGCTAAAATCTGTTCAGATTATTAGCATATTCTTGAGGAATTGACTAAGATATTTACTCTTGTGCAATATTCCCAAATAAAAATTCAGCTTGTCTGAGGAGAAATGTATGATAGAGATCTTTGTTAATTTTCACTGTGGAGAGTGGTGTTAAAAGTTAGTCATTAATCTGATATGAACATGGAGTTCATATGAATCAATTGTTTCAAAAATTGTAAATTTATACTGATGAGAAAAATTGAATTCTACATGTTAAATATCGGCATCTCACCTGCTGAGAACACAAGATTAATTCTTGCTATTTCTTTTCTTGTAATTTAAATGGAAAGGTAAGAGTTTTCCACTTCTCAGATTTTGTTCAAAGAAAAAAAAAATTAAAGAAACTTGAAATTTTTTTTGTTGTTGTTTTGGTTTTTTTTTCAGTATGAAAACTGAAGACTACTCTTGACATGTTCACAAATCAGTTAAGTACTCCCTTTAAAGCTGCATTTCTTTTTAGGCAGCCCTTGATAATATTGCTTGGACAAGATAAAATGAAGTACAACATTAGAAAGCACAAATAACGCAGTCCATTTTAACTTTTTAAATGGGAATTATGAGGACATTAATCATCTGCCATGCGGCAGCTGGGTCATATGGAGGGTAGGATCACTAATTGTCAAAGTACATGCTTAAGCTCACTTAAATGGTGTACACTGAGCCCCACATAATTCAGCTCAGAAAATAGGATACTGTCGTATAATGCAATACACAGAGAAAATAATGAATGTGCTTAAGGATGCTGCTAGAAAATAACATTAGTTTGTCATGCTGTTTTAGCTTTATCTAGTGCTTCAAGGGACAAAGGAATTGTCTTGTCTTTGTTATATTGCCTAGAGAATCTGGACAAACTAAAAACACTTAGGTATCAACAGGGAAGCATAATGGGAAAACATAGACATCTAAATTAACATGAGAGAATGAAAAGATTTTGTCCTAACCTAGTTAGCTCCTTCAGGACCTAAGCTTTATCTCAGAAAGCTCCCTCTGTGCCTGATGTTCACCTGCTTTACAAACTGAGGTGATAGCCTAGGGACGTTTACTTCATTTAACTTTAGTCACCGTAGCCACCACTTATTGTCAGGCATTTCAAGAAAAAAAACCTTATTCTATCTTTAAAATAAATAAAGGGTGGCTGTTTCTACCATTACAAAGGAAACCAAGGTTGTCAAGCCGGCTATGAGATCCTTTTCTAAGTGCTTGTTCTTTCCTGTATTTGACCATGTAGAGTTCCCACATCTGATGTTCCATAACTATGAGAGGCCTGGGTTAGCAGGCAAGCTTGAGTTGTGTTTGGCACTGTCAGGCAGCAGCTGATGCGGCACCACATCCAAACCGATGCTCACGCCTTTTCCACAACAGCCTTGATGGAACCCACAATAGCCTTGGTGGCAATTCCCAACATCATTACTAAAGAAAGCATCCCTCACCCAGGCAGCAGGAAGAGATTCAAAGGAACGACTCCCATTTTTTTCAAACATTATTAACATTAGCCTTATATCCAGGGGTCACTCCAACTTGCTTGTTGAACCTACACTGCCCTGCAGCCCCAAGGCTTGGGCAGACACAGATGAAATGCGAAACACTGACTTTATGGCATGCAGATTGACTATCCAGCCAAGGATGCTGTGATTTGAGTCTTTGTTTCTGTAGTTAAATGTGTAATTTACATTGAAACATTACTGATTAAAAGCAGAAGTCATTCAGTGAATGCCTGTCTGGAAGCAGAAAATGTGTGTGTGAATCCCATATGGTCAAGGGGCTAAGACCCATCCCGGCTGAGTGCTTCAACCAACATACAGAAAATGGACAGCCCTCCCCTCATCATATCTAAAAGGATCACGAGGCTTTGCTTTGTACCAGTTATGCAAGTGAAATGTCTGTGTGAATGAATTCCTGCTTACAAATCTAATTGCATATAGGAATCTAAGATCCATGTATAGGCAACTAAAGGCATATGTCTAAGTGAAAGAATGCATTGTAAATATACTTTCCTCTCTGGCATTATTTACCAACTGACCTACTTGTTTTTCAGGCAGTTGTCAGTCCCAGGCAGCCTCAGGGCCCAGTATTTCTCCATTTCTTCCAAACTGATCTGAGGCACCTAAATCAAGTTTGTTTGTTTGTTTGTTTGTTTGAAATCTGCTCTCTTTCCTTGTGTTTCATTAATTTATAATATTTTCTTCACTTCTTGTCAGGTGCTTTCTCTTGTAAGAGACTTGAGGAAGAGAATTAATGTCAGAGAATGTATGAAGAAGTCATTAATGTTAATCTGCTACTACAATGGTATTTTCAACATAAGTTCTGTAACAACAGTGCCATAAAATGCAAGACAAGAAACTGAAATAACTATGAAATTGCCTGACACTTTAAGGGTCACATTAGGTGCAAAAAAAAATTGCCAGGGTCTTATGCAAAACAGTGATACTGGACACAATTAGATATAGGCAAATGGAAGATAACATCTCTTATGAAACTGATAGCAATTCGTGACCTGCATAATATAAAAACCTCTTTAATAAGAAGTATATGAACACTGCACACAGTAGCCTTCAATGGAAAATGCAGTTTTGGGCACATATTCATCTGATTATAAGTTCTTGTTGAGCTCACAAGGTCAACATCCAAAAGAATTAATGCACTGCTGTCATGATTCAGGAAAAAATGGAGTAAGGAATGTCAAGATGACTTTGCATTTCTGTTTGGTATAGGTGTGATTGAATCTACCCCTTGTATGGGATATAACTCTTGCCAGTTTAGGTCTAGTATCTCCAGGTCAGGAAGCATGTTAATAGGTCAGAGTGGGTGCAGAGGAGACTGCAATTAGAAGCCTGTAAATGTACTGCATAATATAATGCTTGAGAGGTTGCAAAGAGAAGGTTAATGGGGCACTCCACCAAAGCTCATGAATGTTGTCATGGAGAAGTGAAATGCAGATCTGCATCTGAGTCCAGAAGACAAGTATAACTAGATCCAGTGGCTGGAGCAATACAAATAAGCTGCAAGTTCTTGACTCTGCTGGGAGTTCACCATAGGAAAGATTTTGCAAAGCACTGTGGTGAATTCTCTATCCCTAGCCTATCTCCCCTCTCCTTTGGTTTGGGTGTTGTTGTTGGTTTTTGTTTTGTTTCTTGAAGAGAAGCTCTATTTTAAACAGGAATTAATTTAGGAAGTTGTCTGACATCAGCCATGTCTCAAACTGCACTTCTCAAGCTGGAGTTTGGAAAATATTTTGGGGGCAGTGGTGAGTGCCTGGCAAGCCTGTGGAAAGGGAAATATGAGAAGGAGGAGGTATCTGCAACTGGTAAGAATCCTCTGGTGGAGAAGTGGGCTTTTAACCAGGAAGGTTTAAATTCTTTAGCCTTCTATCTCCTTCCCTACATTAAGAACCACATGCCAAGCAGATGCTTCTGGGGATGTGCAGAGGAAGTGGTCTGAGACATGACTGCAAAGGGTGCCAGTCAGCGTGATCGCACTGATGTCTTCTGGCCTTGTAACTTATGTACTGGCTCCTCTTCCCTGCCTCACACAATATTTTAATTTTTATTCATATACTAGTTATTAAATTTATTAATAAAAATACAACACTCAAGAAACAAGTGGAAGTTATTTCTGAGAGCTGAATTTTGTAACTTTTGAAACCACTAAGTAATACATTTAATGATCACTTTAAGGGGTCATTTTACAATCATATTGATTTCTGATTGTAAAGCAGGAACTGATGCGATAACCTACATCCTCCCTCCCCCCATTAATTTATCCTCATGTTATATTGCAACAGTGAGCAATTTCTCAGCTCCCCCCTGCCAGATCTCACAAATCGTAACAGAATTTTTCAAATTGAGAAGCAACACCAAAAGTCTAAATCAGTATTTCAGACATGTCAATATGTAACTTCAATGTCTGAAACATTCAGTGCTTAGAATCTCCCCCCGACCTCTGTGCAAGCTTCTCACTACTGAGTGTTTTACAATAAGGTTACTTTTTGAGATTCAGTAATAATGGAGAAGCCCAAGTTGTGTCTTGAAGTCTTAAAAATGTTGACTCAGTTCTAATTCATTATATCTCACTTACGTAGTCACATTTCCCTGGCAGTTTTGGGCCAAGAATTTTTTCTCCTATGTGATAATAAAATATTAGGTTCTAATAAGATAAAAAGAAAAGCATTAACACTGTGAAATGATAGAGAAACCAAAAGAATAATTGACTGTGAAAGTAGCTCCAAAGTAGGTCATACGGCCAACAGCAAAATCTACTTCTGTTGTGCTAACATATTCATAGAAGTGACACTAGCATTAAGGATATTTAAAAAATGACGAAAGCAAGAAAATTTCAAGTTGAATGACTTGTAGAAGTGCTGAGTACCCACAAATCAGTGTGAAGTCAGTAGGAGCTGCAAGCACTTAACACTGCTGAAAATAAAGGAAAATGTTATTGTTTACTTTTAGATTGTACTGATATTTCTATAATGCTGGAATTCAACAATGAGAGCTTGTGATTTCTGATGGCACAGCACTGTATGAAGTCCCCAAGCCTGACAAAGAAGTCTTGCTAATAACATTAGCTAATACGAGTTTGTGTGATACTTGCTGAGACTGGTGTGAAAGTCTTCTTCCATGCACACACCCCAGAGCTCTACAGAAATCTCAGCAGCCCATTCCCGGGATTACAGTGATCTTTGGGCAAGGCAGAGGTTATGAGCACCTTGGACTAAATGAAATTCCCCCCTGAGAGGGTTTCCCACTATTGAAGGCTCATGGGAGACAGGCGAATATTTAATCAAACTCACTGAATATCCCTGGCATAAACCTCCCACTGACTGTGACTGTTCTGATGGAGAAAAGAGTAAAAAAAGAATGCAAATAGTGCTCTTTAGTCTTTTCCTTCTTGACCCCATTCCTCCGAGATTCTGTCTTGCTAAAACATTGTAATATTGCTGGTATCATCTCTTCACTTGGAAAAATTGGAACCTATGAATCTAAGGCAATTCAGCTGGAAAGAAAAGATTTATTTCTTTCTCAAGATTGAAAAATGTTTGATATCATTTCAGTGATGCCTGAATGAACAGGCAATAGCATAAAAGCTGGGGAAGAGGATTCCTCTGTGTATGCAATATTCAGAGATTAGGATCTCAAATTCAGAGATTAGGATCTTCCAGGTTTTATATATTGAAACTTCGAATAATGTGTTAGATGTGTGGAAAACCTTGAATGCTTTTAAGCCGTGCTGAAAACAATTCAACCTGGTCCTAATTATTTTCTTCTTTTTTTCTAGACAGCATGAGACAGGAATCTGCTTTTCCATTCTCACACTTTCCTACTGTAAGAATCAAATAAGATGAGCATTGTTAACTGTGCCTTGTCAAATACTATCTAACTTTTGTATCTAAGTTATATAAAAAGCCAGCTGCTGGATTGTCTGGTACTAAAAGGTGAATCACATCACAGAAAAGGTTGAGCTCTTTTAAATATATTTTTTGTTTGAATGGGGGATTAATTAGAGATGTCTTTCTCAAGCAGTTTGCCTTTTGCTAATTGGAATAGAAGAAACTCCAGAAAACTCCTTTTAGCTCTCATTCTTGGAACTCAGTAATCAACCATTATTGTCTTGGAGAAATGCATGTATTTCCTAGTTAGCACATTCAAGGATTGCCACAAACCAGTAAGAAACACAGGATTACACTTAGCTGAACCTTGATACAACTTGACAAATACATGGAAATTCACAGTGTGCGTTCACAGTATTAGGTGGACTGTTTTATAACCCTTTGATATTGCTTCACTGAAAACAGCTAAATAGAACAGATAAGCACATTTTAAAAAGTACAAAGCAGTCACCTAAATGACAGTATATTATTACTTTCCTCTATACAGAAGACGTTGGAACTCCTTTATTAACTACAGAAAAACACAGAGCTTTATTTATGTCCTTATCACAGGAGGAGTAGGAGCATCTGAAATTGTTAGGGTGCCTTCTGTACTAAAAGATGACTTCAGCAGAGACTTTAAATGCTCATCATCTCTCAGTTTCAAGCCATTAGTATGCATCTCCCCCTGGGGAATATGGACTTATTACTCACACATGAAATAAGATGCTGCTGAGGTTAGCAGCCCTCATAGCTCTTTCCAGCTTAGTGTCAAGATGAGCAAGTGACACCAACATGTGTTTGCAACCTAGATTAAGAGTGTGCTTGAAGAGGGCTGTGCAAGTCAAGGTGACAACTGTCCTGGGTGGCAGCCTCCTGCTCCCAGGCTGTCAATTCTGCTGTACCTGCAATGGCTCCTTTCTTGTATTAAGTTTCCAGTAAGTCTGACAGGACAGGATGATATGGTGCAAAGCCAACCACAGCAAAACAGAAACTCCTTGTTCAGCCTGAATCTGGGATGTGACATTAGATTTAAGAGGGTGGTTGTCAGATTCAAATGGTTTTGTTTTATGTTGCAGGGTCACCATGGAGTTGTGTGTTTAGTTTGGAGGAGACACTTAAAAACATTTTCATAGGAGATAGGCCCCATGTTTACAGAAAGATTAAAACCAAACTGGGTTAGGCTGTCATCTGATGGTAATTAAGTAGCTCAGCTGAAATTCAGGCTCTTGGGATGCTACAGAAAAATGACAGAAATTATTTAATTGATAATTTAGTGGAGTAACTTTCAAAAGTATATCTGGACATGGCAAGCAAAAGCTGTTTTTGCTGTGCTGTTCCAAATGTTGTACTGCTATACTTCACTGCTCTTACTACCAGTTCATACCAGAATTAAGACTAAGTATTTCTGTCCATCTCATAAGTATACTTTCACTTTGAATGGGAGATAGTTGTAAGAAGACAGGCTGCCATGCCTGTGCAGCCTAGGCATGCACATCCACAGGACCTTGGAACTGCACCAGGGCAAGTGCATAAGCACACAAATTTTTAGGGCTGTTTTAGGGAAGCGCAGTAGCATATCTCAGTTTGATACACCCCAAAAAAGACATTGGATCTCTTGTAATATCTTGTATTTTGGAGCCTAGAGTTTTCCTGCCACCAGGAGTCTGTTTCTCTGGTGCATATACCATTGGGAGTTTTGTTGGCTTTTTATTGTGATTTTTGGTGTTTGCTTTTTTTTTTTTTTTTTTTGCTTGTTTTGTTTTAATTTTTAACATGCTTTTACTTAATATAGGAAGGATCACAGCACACCATTTTGTAAATCAATAACACAAGACCAAAGAACTCTGTGCTCAGACGGAAGCCACAGTGAAACCATGAGGGCTGCCACCTGCCTAAGAAATGCCATTCGCAGCTGCTGAAATGAGCTTTACTGTATATTCCTACCACTTTAATTAAAAAAAAAAAAAAAAAAAAGAGAGAGATTTAAAGGGAGGATTTTTAGATCCCCTTCGTGGCCATGCACTGTTCAAGCGCCCAGCTTCTGAACTATGGCCAAACGTGTCCCCCAGAGCCTGCAAGCTGCACTTTCTCAGAGCCCCTTCTCTCTCCATCACATGCCTCAGCACAGTCCAAAAAGCACAGTCACCTTTCCTTTACTCACTCTATATAACACAGGTGCTTACAGTGCTGAGCTGAAATATGTGGAGCCTTATTTGTAATCATTTCTTTTACTTTCATTTCCTAGGAAATTGTTTATTCAGTGTTATGGCCAACTATATTGTAATGTATTTGACAAATATTTTAAGCTATAAAACCCAAAATAACTAAAAGAAGTATTTTCTTATTTTCTCTGTCTGATATATCTTCCCAAGACATCAGCTACAGGAAACTATGTTTTTGTTACCATCAGTAAACCAGCACTAAATCAGTATAATTCCTGAAGACTGCAATGAACTTTGCATCAAGAGAGGGCTGAATTACTGAAGAGTAAAATGATAAATACAACAATTACTTCATTTACTTCATAACACATGGTCTAACAACTGAGTTCACTTGTATTTCCTTCCAGTCTTGGAAAATAATTGAAAATCATGTTGAGAATGCTGTGTTTAATGTTTATCAAAAAAAGGCACAGTCTGCAATTCATATTCACATAAGATCATCTGAGGCTTTATATTTTTCAATGGAAAATTATATCATGTCATTTTCGTGGTTGTCTAATTTGAAATCATACAAGCCACAAGAACTGTGGGAAAGTGAAGTGACTGTATGATAGCTCAGAGTGGAGATGACGTAGTGAAAGAAAAAGGAATCATATAAATAATAGATGAAATCGCTTCTTTTTCTAGTAAAAAAGTGCAAGACAAGAGTGATACAATATGTGCCCCACAAGGCCACTGTAACTATGGCAACAGTGATAAATGTGCTGTCTTCACTGCAGATTAGCCATATAAATATATAACTGATGGACCCATACACCGTGTATACTTGTACCATAGTGACTTTCCAGCTGTCTTTTTATTGCTATGAGTGGTCTTCGTGTCTCATCCTTTTATTTTTAGCATATTTGCAATGCCTCCAAAAGGAAAAAAAAGTTTTCATGCATTCAGCCACAGTTTCTTCTCACTTAGTAAGTCAGAAGGAACTGACTTTCATGAGAGAGGGAGAATACGGATGTGTATGTGTAGGTGTGAGCACAGGGGTGATGGGCATAGCCACCAGCCCCTGTGTCCTTTAATCTCTCTGCTTCAAGATTTTAATATTTGAGACTCACGTCTTTTGGAAAGGAGTGTTTTAGGCAATATTCTGGTTTGATATATGTGTTGCACATCACTCAGTCTGCAACCTAGAAAGGGAGGATTACTCTGTATGTTCTCTAACTGCCTTGAATTAGTCTTGGCTGCAATTGGTAAAAATTGTATGAGATTTCTCAGGACATGTAGTTTCCAGCAGCCTCAGAACAAACTGACCTCTTCATACTGCAGAGGGATAAAGCTCTTTAAATCCTCCATGTCATTGCCAGGAACCATAGGGGAGTGAGGCTGAGAAGAATTCATACCATGTATTAAGTCTCTGCACCTCCTAATCAAAACTTCTCTTTTATGGATCTATTTATTTTCCTTGGTTTACGAAGATACTTGCTTGTTTTAGCTATTTAACAGTGCAGTTCTGTCTCCATCCTGCTAATAGTGCTATTGCTGACAAACTGTAGATTGTGTCCAATTTATAAATGCCAATAATTTCAGGCTTTTCTTTGAAATATGGATAAATAGCTGGTGATTTTTAAAGGTCAAGTCATATTCAGAATTGCTTGACTTAATTACAGGGATGAATTTTCAAATGGCCTGTTCATCACCCTATGACACACTGTGCCACACTCCATCACTTACACTGCAGGGAATTATTTATTCTCTTTCTCTGGTCTACCTGTACTGCACAAATGATTGCCCCTTTTGTGTTTCACAGAGTATCAGAAAAGTGCATATTACATATATTCAGTCTGTCACCTGAATTGTAAAGGAAAAAAAAAAAAGAGACATTTCCATTCTTTTGAAAATTTATATTTCAGACAGTCTTGTCACTGTCTGAAAACACTGCTGAAAACAGAAGCATATCTACCTGAAGAATGGAAAATAAACACAAAGTTAAACAAAATGGCATAGATCTGTAGGGTTTGTGTTTCAGAATATCTGTGATTTCTAAACCTGTAGCCATCTAGAATAGCTTAGGGTCATCTGGTCCCTCTGAAGGAGCATTGTTTTGTGATAAACTTCATTAAAGTCCCTTCCCAGTGGAATTCCAGATAATAATCTGCTGCCACATTGATCACTACCATTCTCTAAACTGTTGCTGTATTTTCTGACTTGGATGACTGCATCCTCGTGAAGTGGTTTCTTAGTAAATGATGAACTTAGCTTGCCCACTGCCATTACTTGATGGCAAAGCACCTTTACATAGCAGGTGAAGAGATCCACAGGTACTGCTGATTCCAACAGATGGAGTGACGGGGGTTTGTATTAATATAACTACTAATCCAGTTGAGTCTCCAGTCAGATGTTCCGTTTGTTGATACTGTCATCCCACGTGGATGGCAGTATTTAGTCATAAAATACTCACATAAATAATTCAATTGAATTTGGCATGGCTCACACTGTAGCTACAGAGATTCCATTGCAGCCTTTTTCACATGCAGTGAAGACCATCCCAAGACAGAGTACCTCAAGTCTCATCTTCCCACAAATATGCATTTAATGTAACAAGCCTGGTTTTACTCCCCAAAACCGAAGGTATGCTTTCAGCACTTGAAATTTTATAAGCCATTACTTGCTAGACTGCATAAAACAAGCCCATGACCCAGAACTGAATATTAGCATTTAATTGGTTATTTTTCCTCTAGCATTTGCTGTTATACATTTTTTCTTTTTCTATTTTTTTTTCCCCTTTTTGAAAGCCCCAGGTGCTGAAATGGGGCTCTGTGTGGGAGAAGTCTGAGATAAGTTTTTTCATGCAATTGATCAGCACAATTTGCTGAGCCTGTGTCACAAGGCATCAGTAGCCTAGCAATTACCCACATTTTCCACTGCCTCGCTCCGGACTGGCAAATGCATCTAGTTGCTTCTCTACTCACCTCATAATTAGAGCAACTTTGTCTTTTCTCTGGGTGTCTGTAATGACCCACAACTGTTTTGGTGGGGTGTTTATTGATTAGCAAAATCAACACACGTTTTACTATTGTGAACTGTTTTACAGAGAATGCCATAAGATAAACTAAAACTTACACAAGACATGTAAAAGTCTATACATGTCACAAGGTATTACTTGTTACTCTGCTATAAAATCTGTATTTTTAAACAGCTGTCTCACGTTTCTCAGTTATTCACTGTGTATAGAGAAAAATTTCACTGGATCATGCTATTGTAACAGTAGTTACCAGAAAATACTCCATTTTAGCAGTGACATTTTACATATTGTATAACATAAAGTGATCCTTCTGATAAAAAACAGAGAGCAGGAGAGAAAACAAAATTAAAGATGCCAGAGACATTTATAGAAAGATTGTATGAACAGGAAATTTTGAAGTCAGAGCAAATGCCCAGTGCTGCTTTTTATCTCAATATTCAGTTCTGTATTCATTACTCCATCTATTTCCATGAGGAGAAAAAAGGCATCCTGCAAGGGAAGACCTGTTACATGGAGGCAAACTGAATTTCTGTATGCCTCAACCACTGGACAATGATAGATTCTCATAGAAGACAGCAATATCACATTCTGCTTTGAAAACCACTTTGGAGATACGATGAGAGGATGGGAGTTGATATGACACAGCTTCATTTCTGCTCAAGCACTCTCTATGAAAACCTAATATACACTGAAAGAAATGATAAATACAGAATGCCTTCCTTAATGTCAGATCATGATTAAATCATAACGAAAGAGACCTTGGCAATCTATTTAATACTGCTGACTCCATAGTCATTAAAAGAAGTATGTATAGCACAGTTTGGGTGCCATACAATAGAAAGCCAAATATTTTGTTGTTTTGACATGCTTGCAGATAGCTAATGACTCAGGGAGATAGTTTTAAGCACACATCTTAAACCTGTGCGTCTTTAAACAATGTTAGGAAAACATTTTCAAGGGCAAACATATTCATACCATATTTATCATTGCACTGGAAAATTTGTCGTGGAAATAAGTTTCTATACACTATATTGAAACCTGAAAGTTTCCCAAGATTGCACTTTAGGGGAGGAATAGGATGGTAAAAATATCCTGAAGTGGCAAAAGCACCTATGTGAGTTGTAATGTTAAGCCTAGAATTATTTTTGTTTTAAACAAATTAAGAAGGGAAAGTCAATCTGTCTTGTAGTCGTAAAAAACAATGCTTTTAGATTTTTTTGTTGCAGTTGAAAAACGGGTTTGTTAGTTCAATGAAACAGCAGTAAGGATTATAAACTAATCCTTTTTGATGAAAATGAGAAATATCAAATAGCATAGTCATTTCATTTTAACAGTTAGACATAATAGTTGCCAAATGCACACTGTTGAGAAAGTAAGGAGAAAAGGGGCACTCAGCTTGTCAGTTTTCTGAACATAAGTCAAAGGCAGACAGCTATGGCCCCAGTGGAGTAGCTCCTCGGAGCGCTTAATGAACTGGTAAATTAATTTTACTTTGGAGTCCTCAACTTTAAAGACCATATAAATGTCCCTGATCATTTTTACTACCTCTGCATCCATCAGTGTTACAGTGAAATATTTCTATTTGAAGCAAAATATTTATGCAGAAGGACTAATGTTAATACGAGCTCCACTTCAAATGCCACCACCTGTAAGCCAGTAATGCACAGGAGAAAGCCTCCTGCAGAACAGAGTGGCTTAGGAGAACAGAATTAGGACAAAGCCAAGATCATAGTATAAATATCTATGGTACTTACATCATAAATTCTGGCATACTAAAATAAGATTGCCCCATCACATGTTTTAATCTGAAGGCAACCAGATTGCTCTAACTGAAAAAAAAGAAAAGGTCAAAAGTCATACCACATAGCTCATGTATTATTAAAGCTCCAGATTTGATAGGAAGTTTGGCAACGTGATCACCCTTCTGAGGTCAGTTTAATTTTTAGGGCTTCATTTTGTATCAGCTAAGTGAGTGGAAAATTTTTATGGCAGAATGAGGTCTTGCATGCACCCTGGGACTAAAATTTTGTTACTTAATGAGGTATTTGGTGGATATAAAAGAAGTTTCTTTAGAGATCTGTAGGTAAAATGATTTAAGCTTATGATTTATGATATGGTCAAGGTGTTAATGCCAACTTGCCAATCAATAACACTTCTGCTCCTACCCAGTGGGTCTAAGTTGAACCAGAGTTCACTCCACTTGACTGTGTTACAAGAACTGGAAATTTGTCTTTTGAACAGCGCCTCAGGGCTGTAGTAACTGAATGGGACACTGGGTGCCACTTCCATTTATTTTGAACAATGAAAAGAATCACACAGTGTCAAAAATAGGGAAGAAAATATATGCCTGAAAGAAAAGAGTGAGAAGTCGTATCTGCTGCCATTTGTTCTGTTTCGGTTGGCTGCTAAACTGAATATACTGCCTGAATCTTGTTTCAAGGAGTTGACCGTGTCCTGCTGTTGTTTTAATGGTGTGAATGGCATTCTGCTTTTCCTTTATTGTGTACTCAAATGGAAGAAATATTGACACAGACCAGTCATGGATTGGGGGTGATTTTGTGGTGGGCACCATACATGCACACACTTGTGAGATGCATTTAGAGGGACAGAACACTGGAAACTGCAGGGTCCTTTTCTCCTTCAAGTAGTTTTGCATGCACCGACACCTCTTTTTTAGGGTTTCCTTGAAAGCTGAACCTGAATGCACAGGTCAATTAAGACACTCAAATGTATCAGTCCTGTTATATTTACCTGTGTCTTTTTCACTACCTCAGAAGTATTTAGCAGAACTGCAGTTAGAAGCATCTTTCTGAGTGGTATCTAGATCACTCAGCTGAAAAAACCCAAGAAGTCTAAGCTCCTTCTCATTTGGAGGGAGTGGAAAATTTATTCCAAATTTGTGATATGATGTTTCTTGACATAAATCATTTGCATGTGTGTGTGTAAAAAGAAAAAAGAGTCATCTTTACATTGAAATTATTTTTACCAAATGAACATCTTCTTCTGTCCCCTCCCCTTTGCTTTCCAGATATTCATCCTGCAGTAAATGCCTGCACAACTAACAGAAACAACATTTAGACTCATTATCTTCTGAGGTGGAACTAAATCACTGTAGCAGCACTAATCTAAAGGAACACCATGGGGCAAGCAGCAGTGAATCAGCAGACCTTTTGCTGCAGCAAATTTTTCTTTGCAAGCATAATACTGTTTTCATGATGAGTGTGTAAGAATTTGTTCAGACACCTCGCTGCAAGGCACTTTAATTCTCAAATCCACATTAGGAAACTCAAACCAGGTACAATATACACATTAGCCTTCCCAAAATGGTTCCATGTTTAGGTGCTCCAGGACAATGGCAAGTCTGCATAAGGCTAGTTTGTGGAATGTAACACTTACTCCTGTTACTTAGTTGAATCTAATTGCTGGAGTAATTTAAATGACATTGATGGCACACAGTAAAAAAAATAATTCATTGAATTCTAAGAAAAGTAGAAACATACTTTCTCTCTAGCTATGTGATCTCTTTTTGGCACGACACATCTCTATTCTTCCACAGATATGTTTCTGACCATTGTGGGCAAAGTTTGAAATTATGGTCTTTTTATAGGTTACCATACTGCACATGCAAAAAGCTGGATTTAAATCAGCATGCTGCTGTTGATATCACAAAAGTTGTATTGACAAATACCTTTTGAGGAGCTTGCTCAATAGTGGAAGGACTAAAACAGTTCCAGTCTGCAGACATTTACAGAAATTCTGGCATATGGCACATGCAGTTAGTTTATCAGCATTAGGAACAATTCTGTTGGCTAATAACACACAAAAGAAATACTATACTTTTATTATGGCCATAAATACATGTTAATTTTGAATTCTATTTCTTAGCACAAAAGCAATGGGATCTTGGGGCCCTCTGCTACAGAAAAGGAAACATTTTTCTTTGATTCACTGGAGAAAACCAACAAGTGTATGGGCCTGCTCTTTGAAGAAAATTATGCTAAATTTTAACCACACATTATAAACTGTAGCTGATCTGAATTCAGTGGATGTAAGCTATCCCAACTAAAGACACTTTCTTGAATTTTCTAGATAATAAGAGCGCCTAGCCACTTCTAAGAACAATCTGTCAAGCAAATTTTGATCCCCAAAACAGGAACAAAACCTTTTAAATGACCTTCATTATTTTTCTCTTTTCTGAACATTGTTATTTAATGTTTAAAGGCGGCATGGAGCATGAAGGTTTACACAGAGATCAAAGAGCTCATTCTAAAACTCCAGCGACCTGCAGTCTCATTGATGAAATGAAAAAAAAGAGGGAAAACAGTGTAACATCAGCAAAAGTTTGGGGCAATGCAGAAGAAGACCTTGGATTAGACAAGGTTTTTTCATGCTATAACATGGTCCCTTTTATTTTCAGCTGTATTAAGCAAGAAATGGTGTTTGGATGACACTTGATGATAAGGTGGAGATGGCATTTTGCTGTCTGCTGTAAACTGATTCTACATCACTGTCTTTAATTTCATAGGATTTGATATTCAGAACATTCAGAATGTATGCTAATTTATTACACCAGTACTAATCTTGTCAAGATCATGACGTCGGATTAATTTAACAGAGAGAGTATGAGTGGTTTAGAACTGTAAATAACATATAGCAGCTAGGCTACAAGTTTTTCTGATTGTTTAGTGTTTTCCTAGCTGCTATATATTCTAAAACTGGCTTTCTGAAGATTTTACTCTGGAAACTATAGGTTTTCTTTACAAAATTATTATTAACAAGTTCTTCTTGTCTAATTAAAATTAGAAATTAGGTTCCACTCAAAATATGTTTTATTTTTGTTTAATATTATCTGTGCATCTCTTTACCTATAATATTCTGGTGATACTCTTAGGAAGGAATTTTTATTGCTTCAGATTATATTTTAAATTCCTTTGTTTAAGCCCATTGGACTGATTTGTGGAAAATATCAAATGTCTTTCCCAAATACCCACATCAAGGGCATTGCCACTGAGGCAGTTAGGAATTAGTCAGTCCTGGTGTTTTCATCAGGAGTCTTGAGCCTTCCTAAATTCAGATCAAAGTCTGACACTCTAAAATAGGCTTTGAGAGTATTAGAGAAACCTAAGTGGACAGTACCCTGGCTGCACTTTTTGGAGGCCCGGGCCTCAAGCGCCAGTAAATTTAACAGGGATAGTGCCATTCCCATGATTATAATTTGTTTTAAAGGTTATTTTATAATGGTATTAATCCCAACAGAGAGAACATTCTTGTGCTAAAATATGCTAAACTTTGATTGGCTTTATGTGTGAAAGTATGCAATAGCCAGTTTTAAACTGCCTTATACATTTTCAAAGGTACAGAATGGTTGCAGTTAATAACATAATTTGACTGATTTCAAACTCTCAGCACCAAGACCAAATCAAGTAGTCAGTGTTTATATAAACAGGACAAAATTCACTCTATGTATATACAAAATTGTAGGTGCTGGGAGTAGATGACTTGGGGGTAGGGAGGATGTGTTTGATGAGGGCTTGGCTGGTATGACTAGGAGCCTTTATCACTCCCATGGATGTTAAACTGGAGAATTCTGTGTTTCTTCTGTACGGCTATAAGATTTTGGACAGCATTTCTCATGCATGTGAATCCAGGCCTCCATCTTTAATGATTTTGAATGCAGTCTGGAGGCCCTGGGCCTCATGGAGGAGGAAGCCTCTGGGGATAAACTGCACTGTCCGAGGAAGAGTCACAGAAGAGACTTAGTATAGCTGCATATGTGTGATAGGACTCAGGGAAGACTGTGCTGTAGAGAGCTCCTGAGAGAAGTCCTAGGGTGAGAGGAGGGTTGTTAAGAGGGGCCTGAGCTGGGCTGTCCACAACTTGGGTATCCCCGTTGGCTGCTGCAGCTTGGCAAAACATGAAATAGCTGCAGAATCACTCTGCAGTTAGAGGTAACCATAAGGATTTAGTCCAGTTGTGAGCAGGAGGCAGAATTTCCCTTCAGGAGATGTGTGAAGTGCAAGCTGGCTGAATTGTGGTTGCTCTGGAAACCGTCCTTTGAGTCTCTTTACTCTTGTAAGTGTAATTTCTCAATCATAACACTACACTAATAATATTTTGGGGTTTAATATCCCTTTTTAAAGCCAAAAGAGAAAGAGGGAAGCAGAAGTATAACTGATTGAACATTCAAATTAGTGAACATACGTTTACCTGAATAGATAATATTATATGAACATTAATAAGCACTGCAATAACCTTTATTTGAAGGCCTAATTAAAATAATTGCAAATGCTCATATTTGATGGTAAGGGTGTCTAACCAGATTTTTAAAAATGTCTTCCATTTTAACTTGGGGTTAAGATCCATATAAAATCCACTCACAAGCCTTGAAAAACAGTCACAGTGGAACAGTGGAAACATGAGACGTATTAAGGGACACTTCCAAATCCTATTTAAGCAAAATCTGTGCTCATAAAATAAGTTATTAAAAGGGGCATAAATGCTTAGATGTTGTTTTTAAGTTAATTCATAGCTTCTTTTTATTCTAGAATAAAAAGCAATCTCTTTCTGTATGTCTCATAGCTTTCACAATGTTTTGTTTCTTGAAATAACTGTTGTAAGCAAAATGAGGCTGGTGGGTTGCCCTTTTTCCCACACAGAAGGGAACAGCAGTAGCATCGAAATGACAAAGCAATAATCATCAAAAGCTGTGTGAAATTTCTTTTTTTTCTTTTTTTTTTTTTTTTTTTGTACAGTTGTTAGAGAGGATAGAGTTTTTGTTGGAAGAAAAGCAGGGAATTATTCCAGAGAGGATAAATATCCATGAGAACATCTGTCCCTGAAGAGAATGAAGGCAGAAGGCAGAGACTCTGGACATGTACTGTTGGTTTATTGGTTCATTGGTTCATTGGTATTTAGGAGGGATGATTTCTGGGTTTGTAAAGAGCAGGGGATCTTGGACAAAAAAGAAAGCTCATATTGCAGGAGCAGAAGCTCTGACTTTTGTTGACAGATTGGGTGGGTGACAGTTTAGTCGAGAGAGAATGGCTTTCAAGCATCTAGTAAAGAGGAAACGGCACAATCACCAAAGCACGGCATCTGATGTTTAATAGATACAAGCACTAGGGGCCATGTAAGATATAGCTGCATCTGTAGCAATTTTATTGCTGATGCTAAGAGTGTGTATAATAATCAAAGTGCTTTGGAGACATCCAGGAAGTGATGAAATATGGTGGTGTTGGTGGTAGTGAACTTGAGTGATGTGTATTTTTCTGACTGGGGCTTATGGATAGTGATTACACTTATTCTATAAAGATAAGATCACAGGAAAAGCAGTAACTGATTCAAACTCACAGGCAATTCAGAGTTACAGGGCCATATTCTTGTGTACTACAGCTCTGGCTAATAACAGCTAAAGATGAGGGAGCTGTGGGCAGCTGCTACAGATTACCAAATTTAAAGGCAGGTTAACACAGGCTAAACTAGTTCTAGAATCATAGAATCATAGAATAGTTAGGGTTGGAAAGGACCTTAAGTTCATCTTGTTCCAACTCCCCTGCCATGGGCAGGGACAACTCACACTAAACCATGTCACCCAAGGCTCTGTCTAGCCTGGCCTTGGACACCACCACGGATGGAGCATTCACAACTTCCCTGGGCAACCAAGTTCTTGAACATCTGTACCTAACACTTAAGGCAAGAAACATTTGTTCTTGTGGATGGCTCTTTTGGTGTGCTCCTGAACATGGTGGGTTTCCAGGCTAGCCCTAAGTACCATGAGGATCTCCAATTGAGGAGCAGCTCCCCAGCCCTTACGTGCTTACTGCCTCCTTACAGTATGATGCACTGTGTCTGATGAGGATGCCCAAAACAGAGGAAATCCCAGTAGGAGACATTAATTTCATGCAGTGATGGGGGAATCACTGATAGCATGTTTAATAGACAGTTTAGTATGCTGAAGATTTATGACTGTTTTGACATGTTTTATCTCAATATTCATAGGTTGATATCCTGAACAACATATTTGGCCACTGTAAATAATATACAGAATCTGTTCTTTGTAATGGCCATGCAATGCTGATAAATCACATTTCTAGAGATTTCTCTTCCTTTCTCTCTTTTTCATTTCCACTGATGTGGTAGTGTAGAAGTGATTTGAACAAGTGGCCTTTTTTCACTCAGACACTTCAAACTGTGTTTAACAATAAAAGTAAGGGGAAAGGCTGCTTTGGGTTTTTATGGCACACTGCAGTGTGCTGGAAAACAGTCATTTCAAGGGCAGGTAAACATAAAGAAATAAAGTGATTCTGCTGATGCTTTACTTCTGGTGACAGAAGTTTGGCTTTCCTGGGGGGCAGAGACCAAATATTTGGATATTTTTTTTTTTTCCTCAAGTTTGAAGTCTCAGGCAATTTTAAGCACAGATTTGACTCTGACATTTATTTATTTGTTTAGCTAAGTAAACAGTGGCTTAGGGTCTCTAGACTTCAGAAGACTATTGTAGCACTGCTCCATATACAGGCGATTCAGTTAAGGTATCTAATGACTGCTTAGAAAGCTACTAAATATTTTAATCGCTTACAAAACAATTGCCTTTTTTCATAGATATACTATACATCTATATAATCCTATCAGATCTTCATATTACTAGGCATATAACATTTTCCTTCAATATTTGTATCCTACAAATGACCTTGACAACAGCTTTCCCTGTCTTGACCTCAGCACTGTGTCCCATCCTGGAGCTTTCAGCAGGTTCAAGAGAACCTGAATGCTAACAAAAACTTTGCAGCTGCCTTTGTAGCTAGGAGCGTGCAGCGAAAGTCTGCAGTGGTACATGGCAGTGTTTCAAAGCACAAGTTGTTGTTAGCCAAGCAGAATATGGTATCTTCATCTTTATACCAGGGCAGAAAAGCGAACATGTCTTTGTATACATATGGAAAGTGTTCTCTGCTTCTTTAGCATTAGTATTTGACAGTCTGCATCTGTCAAAGTTCTTATGCCAAGACCCTACTGCTGCTGTTTTAGATGTGCTGGGTGGGATTCATTTAATCTAACTATATCTCAAAAGTATGCATTAATATCCTAGTTTAATCTGATAGAGTCAATTTTATTCCTAGTATCTGTTATAGTGCTGTATTTTGAATTTAGGATGAGAATAATATTGATAACACACTGATGGTTAGATGTTGCTGAGCAGTGCTCATGCTAAGTTAAGGACTTTTCAGCTTCTCATGCTGCCACTGCCAGTGAATACACTGGAGGCACAGGAAACTGGGAGGGAACTGGGAGGGAACACAGCCAGGACAGATAACCCCAAATGAACAAAGGGATATCCCATACCATATTATGTTATGTTCAGCATATAAACTGAGGGGAAAGCTGGTTGGGAGACTGCTGCTTGGAAACTGACTGGGCATTGGTCAGTTGGTGGTGAGCTATTGTTTTTCATTTGCATCAATTGTTTTTCTTGGGTTTTATTTATTTCTTATTTTTCCATTTTCCATTCCATTACAATAATTTATTATTATTTTTAAATTATTTTATTTCAATTATTAAACTGTTTTTACCTCAATCCATGAGTTTTCTTACTTTTACCCTCCCTATTATTTCCCTCATCCCCATGGGGAGAGTGAGTGAGCAGCTGTGTGGTGCTTAGCTGCTGGCAGGGGTTACACCACAACAATTTAGACACATTCTAAATATCAGTCTAAGGTAAGTTACACTGAAAGTGCACATTTCTTTCCATTCTCTACTGCAAGACACAAGACAATTATTTTACGTGTGTAGCCTTCAATTCCTGGCTCGTAGCTAAAGGGAGATGAATCCCCGCCTCTGTTTTCTCACACTCCATTTCTGAGTGGCTGCTTGGTTTAGGTTGATGTGCAGTTGGTTATCGTTCACTGCACCATTTGTATTTCTCTGGCTCTTAATTACGGTTGCACCAACCTGGGGAGCCTAGGGGCACTCTAGAGACTATGCAGAACCTGCACCACTACAGTGCGTCAAATTGTTCTGTGTAGCATCATTTCAGGTGACAGAAGCAGTACCGCTACCCTTGCACACTCATCCAAGCAGGTAAGGAGTAAGCTGTGCCCTGCTTCAGAATGATATCACGGATATATTGCTTCAAATTTTGAAGCAGGCTCTGTTGCCAAAATCTCTGAGCTCTGCACTGGGCACCATTACACAGTGTAGACTGGACCTGCATTCCCAGCAGCTGTACTTTATTCTCAAAAGTCAATGGATATACTGAATCACATATAAGCTCCAAAAAATAACTTCACAGTTCCTCATGTGGCATGTTGCCACTGATTCCTCTGGAGTTATTCTTGACTTACAACGTTGAAAATAGAACCTGCCTGCAGATGAGTAGGGGTGTAAATGAGGCTGATGCAGCCGATTGTATTTTTACCTCACTTGCATATACTGATTGATGTTTTATGTCAAACTTTTTCTACCAAACCAAAATGTATTCATGGCTGATTTAGCAACAATGTAGGAGTCTATTTACCCTGTTACTGCTTCCTTATATTGGTCACATTTTAGGCAGTAACATGTCTTCCTCTGAAATACAAGCATCTTTTGGATTACCAAATAAATCAGGTTAAATTGTGGCCTCTTTGCTAAATAAGTCTTGTTACTCTGTGTCTGTGGACTATTTGGGGAGGTTAGCATGTTTTTGGCTTAATTGTAAAACCTTGTGAACGGTATTTCTATGTGTCCAGTTTAAAGTTTGCCTTTGGTTTAAGCACCAAAGAAAATTTTGGTGCAAATTGAGAACTAAGAACTTGTATGTTTTGGGAAAATAGGTGTCTTGATTTTTATTTTTTTTTTTTCATCCCTGAAACTGGTATTTCCAAAAGCAGGAAAACTTAAAAAAAAAAAATTGATTCAGAACCATCAAAATGCTGATTTCAGTGCTTTCCGCTCCCCTAATATCTGGAATGGAATTTTTTCATTTAATATTACTGTAGTAAAATCAAAGCTGAAACATTTTTTAAAAAATAATGTAAACACAAACATGTTTGATATTATCAGAAGAAAGCAAGAAAGTAACTTCAGTTTAATTTGTTTAAAATTTAAGCAAAACTGGCCCAAATGAAAGAAATAATTTTAATAAGACTTTAATTTTTGATGGAAAACCAAGTTTATTTTTTCCCCTGTACATTTTTATGCTTTTCCACTAAATTTTTAATACTGTGCCTTAGTGTTTTTCTTAGAAAATAAGAGACATTCTTTTACAGCTGGACCTCTTTTTGTTTCATAGAATCATAGAACAGTTAGTGTTGGAAAGGACCTCAGGGTCATCTAGTTCCAACCCCCTTCCATGGGCAGGGACAACTCATATTAAACCACCTCACACAAGGATCTGTCTAACCTGGCCTTGAACACCGCCAGGGATGGAGCATTCACAACATCCCTGTGCAACCCGTTCCAATGCCTCACCACCCTCAGAGTAAAGAATTTCTTCCTTATATCCAATCTAAACTTCTGCTGGTTAATTTTTAACCCATTACCCCTTGTCCTGTCACTAGAGTCCCTAATGAAGAGTCCCTCCCCAGCATCCTTGTGGACCCCCTTCAGATACTGGAAGGCTGCCATGAGGTCTCCACTCAGCCTTCTCTTCTCCAGGCTGAACAGCCCCAACTTTCTCAGCCTGTCTTCATACGGGAGGTGCTCCAGTCCCCTGATCATCCTCGTGGCCCTCCTCTGGACTTGTTCCAGCAGTTCCATGTCCTTTTTATGTTGAGGACACCAGAACTGCACACAATACTCCAGGTGAGGTCTCACAAGAGCAGAGTAGAGGGGCAGGATCACCTCCTTCGACCTGCTGGTCACGCTCCTTTTGATGCAGCCCAGGATACGGTTGGCTTTCTGGGCTGTGAGTGCACACTGAAGCCAGCTCATGTTCATTTTTTCATCGACCAGCACCCCCAAGTCCTTCTCTGCAGGGCTGCTCTGAATCTAATGGACTGTTTGTTATTCAGTCTAGATGATTTACAGTTCTGATTTTATGGCTTTTCTTGCAATCTTTGTTGCAAAGCAACATTTTAACTTCTGAAAAACATATTTCATTGCAAGATTCATGAAATAGAAATGGAAAGCACGTGTGCCTCTGTTTGTGGAATGACTCTTTTTGTTCATATAACACAATTTTGGGTGCTATCTCATTAGAACAGCGGAAATTGTCTAGTTGATGAGTGTCACTGGAACGTGGAGGAAAAAAGCAGGTGACAGCTTCCTATTTATCCACTGTGACAGACTTATAGCAAAGCAAACATTTAAAGCACCACCATAAGAGAAATCTTCCTTGTAGCATTAAAATCAAAATATGTCACTTTTCCGTCCTCCTGATGACTGAAGAGCCCCAAGTGAGATTTCTGAAATAAGATAGCAGGAAGATGAGTCAAGTTGATGACTCTTTCTAGCTTTTACATTTCTTTGTTCTGCAATATCCTTCATAATCACAAAGTGGTTTGTAAGTAAAAAAAAAAAAAAAAACAAAAACCCCAAAATTCTTTATTTTTTATTTTGCAGGTTTAATATTAATTCTCAAGGCTTCCATGTTGTGATGTGAAACAAAAATGAAAATTCAGCAATATGTTGCACGCTTGGAAATGGCTAGTAGAAAGCAAGATGTGTCTTGACCTGAAACAAGGTATATGAATTAGAACTAACCTGTCACTGAATGTCACAAGAGACATCATATAATTGACCTTTTCCTTTGGTTTTGCAAGCAATCAATGAACTATTTAGGCACGAAAGAAGTGCAACTGTCTCTAGAATTCTTAGAGAATTAACTGTCTCTAGAATTCTTAGGGACTTAATTCTTAGAGTAGCAAGGGACTTCCTTGTCTTTTGGTGGGAGGCTGGTTTTGGAATAGATCTGATATTATGCAATTAAGCAGATGAAAAAAAACCCATCAGGTTCCTTTTTACCTGTTTAGCTAGAGCTTAGACAGCTTTTAATAAAGAAGGTTGATGTGCTGGCTTTGAAGCAAACTGCGCGCTCACATAAAATATAGTTCTACAGGACTCTGAAAATGAAACGAAAATAAATTGATTGCTTGGTTTTTCCTGAAGAGATTTATAGCTCATTTGTCTCCTTGGCACCCTGCAGGAACAGTGGAAGCAACACACTCCAGAGGGGAGCAGGGCAAGGGATGTACACAAAGAGGTTAGAGAATATCAGTTTCTACAGTGTGGCTTAGTATGTTCCCAGCAAGCAAAATTGAGAGACAGGGGTGCAGCACTGTGGCACACATGTACCTTTGCAGTGCATAGGAGGTGTGGAAGACCACCCGCTTGGGGCTGATTTGTATCTCCCAGGTAGTGCTGGCATACATACACTGCTGGGAGAGACTCACCCATCTCTATAACTCTACTTGGTGTGAAACTCAGATTTGTGGTCAAGTAATCTTTCCATGATGATATGACAGGGTGCTTTTTATTTCTCACCTGAAGAAATTTATTTGCCTTATATGATATTTCATATTTCAGATGGGCAGCTTGAGTATTGTTCTGGAATAAGAGGCCTTTTTAGCTGTTCAGTGGAATTTTGGGGTAAATGTTAGAAGTATAGAATGGTTTGGGTTGGAAGGGACCTTCAAAGGTCATCTAGCTCCAACCCCACTGCCATCACAGAATCACAGAATCACAGAATCCCAAGGGTTGGAAGGGACCTCAAAAGATCATCTAGTCCAACCCCCCTGCAAGAGCAGGGTAACCTACAGTACATCACACAGGAACTTGTCCAGGCGGGCCTTGAATATCTCCAGTGTAGGAGACTCCACAACCCCCCTGGGCAACCTGTTCCAGTGCTCTGTCACTCTTACAGTAAAGAAGTTCTTCCTGATGTTAACGTGGAACTTCCTATGTTCCAGTTTACACCCATTGCCCCTTGTCCTATCACTGGATATCACTGAAAAAAGCCTAGCTCCATCATCCTGACACCTACCCTTTACATATTTGTAAACATTGATGAGGTCACCCCTCAGTCTCCTCTTCTCCAAGCTAAAGAGACCCAGCTCCCTCAGCCTCTCCTCATAAGGGAGATGTTCCACTCCCTTAATCATCTTTGTGGCTCTGCGCTGGACTCCTTCAAGCAATTCCCTGTCCTTCTTGAACAGAGGGGCCCAGAACTGGACGCAATATTCCAGATGCGGCCTCACCAAGGCTGAGTAGAGGGGGAGGAGAACCTCTCTTGACCTACTAACCACTCCCTTTCTAATGCACCCTAAGATGCCATTTGCCTTCTTGGCCACAAGAGCACATTGCTGGCTCATGGTCATCCTCCTATCCACCAGGACCCCCAGGTCCCTTTCCCCTTCACTACTTTCCAGCAGGTCAACCCCCAACCTGTACTGGTACATGGGGTTGTTCTTCCCCAGATGCAAGACTCTACACTTGCCCTTGTTAAATTTCATCAAGTTTCTCCCCGCCCAACTCTCCAGCCTGTCCAGGTCTCGCTGAATGGCAGCACAGTCCTCTGGTGTGTCAGCCACTCCTCCCAGTTTTGTGTCATCAGCAAACTTGCTGAGGGTGCACTCAGTTCCCTCATCCAGGTCATTGATGAAAATATTAAACAGCACCGGTCCCAGCACCGACCCCTGGGGAACTCCACTAGTCACAGACCTCCAGCTAGATTCTGCGCCATTGACCACAACTCTCTGCCTTCTTCCTCTCAACCAGTTCTCGATCCACCTCACTACTTGATCATCAAGCCCACACTTCCTTAGCTTATCTATGAGGATGCTGTGGGAGACAGTATCAAATGCCTTACTGAAATCAAGAAAAACCACATCTACCGCTCTACCATCATCCCTCCACCTAGTCACTTCCTCATAGAAGGCTATAAGGTTGGTCATACATGACTTCCCCCTCATAAAACCATGTTGGCTGTTCTTAATGACCCCCTCATCCTTGATATGCCTAGTGATGGAGTCAAGAATAAGTTGTTCCATCATCTTTCCAGGGATGGAGGTAAGGCTGACCGGTCTATAATTACCCGGGTCCTCCTTCTTGCCCTTCTTATAGATTGGTGTGACCTTTGCCATCCGCCAATCCTCAGGCACCTCGCCCATTTCCCACGACTTACCAAAGATGATGGAAAGTGGCCTAGCAATGACCTCCGCCAGCTCCCTCAGCACCCGTGGGTGCATTCCATCCGGACCCATCGATTTACAGATGTCCAGTTTGCATAGCTGATCCCTAACCCAATCCTCATCTACCAAAGCAAACTCCTCCTTTGTCCTGACTCCTTCTGGGGCTATAGAAATCCGGGGCCCTCGGGGAGAGTCTGCAGGAGTAAAGACAGAGGCAAAGAAGGCATTCAGCACCTCTGCCTTCTTTATATCCTCTGTCTCCAGGGTACCCACTTCGTTCAGCAGTGGGCCTATATTGCCTCTTGTTTTAGTTTTATTTGCTATGTATTTGAAGAAGCCCTTTCTATTGTCTTTAACCCGACTAGCAAGATTGAGTTCCAAGGAGGCCTTAGCTGTCCTAATTGCCTCCCTACATCCTCTAACAACTGTCCTATATTCCTCCCAAGCGGCCAGCCCCTCCTTCCATAATCCATAGATTCTCCTTTTCCACTTGAGTTTGCCCAGCAGCTCCTTGTTTAACCACGCCGGTCTCCTAGATCCCTTACTTGACTTCCTACTCATTGGGACGCTCCGATCCTGAGCTTGGAAGAAGCGGTCCTTGAATGCTAACCAACTATCTTGAGCCCCTTTACCGCCTAGTACACTTTCCCATGAGACTTCCCTTAGCAGTTGACTGAAGAGGCCAAAGTTGGCCCTTTGGAAATCCAGAACTGTGGCTTTGCTAGGTATTCTATTCCTCCCACACAGGATCCTAAACTCCACCATCTCATGGTCACTGCAGCCAAGGCTGCCATTGACCGTCACCACTTCGACCAAACCCTCCTTGTTGGCGAGTACTAAATCTAGCAGCGCTGCTCCCCTAGTTGGTACGTCCACCATTTGCATTAAGAAATTATCATCAATGCACTCGAGGAACCTCCTAGACTGTGAATGACTGGCTGTGTGAGTCTTCCAGCAAATATCGGGGTAATTAAAGTCCCCCACAACGACTAAGGCATGTAGTCGCGAGGCTACTTCCAGTTGCCTGTAGAAAGCCTCATCAACTCCTTCGTCCTGATCAGGAGGTCTGTAATAGACCCCCACAACTGTATCACCCGTGCCAGTCAGCCCCTTGATTCGTACCCACAGACATTCCACTTGCTCCTCATCCGACCCCGGACAGAACTCAATACATTCTAGTTGCTCTCTCACGTAAAGAGCAACTCCACCACCTCGCTTTGCTGACCTATCTTTCCTAAAAAGGACATAGCCATCCATGACCACATTCCAGTCATGTGAACTGTCCCACCATGTCTCTGTAAACATGAACAAGTACATCTTCAACTAGGCCACGTTGATCAGAGACCTGTCCAGCCTTAACTTGAATGTTTCTAGAGATAAGGCATCCTCAACTTCTTTTATATTATTTTCTTAGTTTTATAAAATTTATACTCACAGATGCACCTCGGTTACATTACAGAGCTAGCCCTTTTTTTTCCAAATAAAAAGGTTCTGAAATATAGTGGGATTACAAGAGAAAAAGTAGGAAAGCAGAATACCTAGTTTGTAAATTTCAGTGCAAGCTTTCTCTGTAATTTCTCTCAGACGATGCAACAATTTCTCTCCAGCATCTTAAATGTGTGACACTTTCTTTGATTTAGTTAAAATAAAAAATTCAGTCCCCGTATTACAGCTGTTGCATTTGTTGGTAATACATGAAGAGCATAATTCTCTTTCCTAGCTCTGTGATTTTGCAGTGCTGACGATACTAACAGGCTTTCTGTCTTCCAGTAAAGTCAGGAAGTGTGACAATGACTCAGAGGAAGAAGGAATGTTGGGGGGGAAGTATAAGGTTTTTTTAAAGGTGGTTTCCAGTTGTATGCCCTAAAGAACACTGGGTTTATTTGGGTTATTTTTCATACTTCCTTTGGTCTGGAAGATAAACCTCAAAATTTGATTTTTAAACTGGAATGTATAGAAATTATACTTTTCTGTATTATCACCTATAGAAAGCAAAAAATACAGAAAGTATAGAAATTTGGCCACAATATACTTAGGAAATAAGAAGAGACTTCACGCCTTAGTGTGACGGCCAAGTTATGAAGGGGATCAAAGTTAATCAGTGTAGCTGAGAAGCACTTGCTGAGCCTCTATAATAGTAGGGCATGGCACATCCATATCTAAGATTAACTGTCAGTAAAGATTATGTCTTCTATGGAGAAAATGTGTTCTATACTGATGTATTTTGTATTGAAAGGTTCTTACACTGATGTGATGGAGCTGCTTTGGGAGATTACAAATATTTCATCTTGCTTTTGTGCTGGAATTCATGCATTAGTACTCCTATTTTTCATTAATTCTGTTCTGTTTTTCCTTTTTCTTTTCATTTTTTGAGTTATAAGTATGTATGTAGACTACTAGAGCTGAGTGAGATCAGATGTGGCAGTAACACAGAGGTAGACAGCCCTGTGAAACCAAGGAGAAGGGTGAGTGAAAGCATGCAAAGGACATGAGGCAGTAGGGGCTGAGGGTGAGCTGAATTGGAGAACCAATAATCTTTATAATGTTGCTTTCCCAAGAGGCAAGATTATAAACAAAAAATATTATATAAAAAATACTACTTTCTATCCTTTTTTAAAAGATCATTAAAAATGTAAATTGCCTGGATGCAGGCAAGCTTACACAGAAGGACAGGAAGAGAGGACTGATCAGTGTGGCAGATTTTAAACATGCACTTTGGCTTGTGGGCAGCTCATCAAAGGGAAGCTGTAAAATAGGTCTGGAAGTGAATAAACACCCCCTGATGTATTTCTATTCTGAGGAGCAGCATCAAAACTGGAGTGCCAGGAAGAGGGTGTGCCCAAGGGCACTGTGGGGAATTGGCAGCGCAGGCTGGTAGTGGTGCGCTGTTAAATCTCCTAAATGAATGCAGTGAAGGGTGGAATGGATGCTATTTCGTGGTAAGAGGCGACACAGGCAAGACACAAAATCTGCGTTAACAGCAGCATTGCAGAGGGATACCTGAAGGCCAAGACTACGCCTAGGCTTTGCTAGAGAAAACTCACTGCCTTTTTGCAGGGTCTAGGGACACTCTTGGGACGGCGAGCTCAGCTCTTCTGCAGAGAGGACAATCTCATGTTGTATCAGGAATGATATATCTATTCAATAAATGACACTGATGAGATCTAGGGGAGGCCATCCAGCTGCTTTCAGCTGGCCAGATTTGATTAGGGATCTGTGAGGAGGCTCAGACTGGGGGGTTTTATGACAAAGAATGGCTGACTCCCAAAAAATGGTAATGAACAGGTGAAAAGCTATTGTGTTGAGCACAGTGATTACAATAATAATGAGGCTTTAAATCTTTTTTTTATTGTGATGACTCCTATATTTGCTGGCAAAACTCTGCACTACCTGTTTTGACAGCTCATGTCATGTTTGCTGCTGAAGTATCTGATGACAATGCTCTTCATCTGCTGGCTTGAAAGCCCTGGAATTAAAAAAATCCTTCTGTTCTCAGAGGCAATCTACCTTTCATGCTTCATGAAAATGAAGGTAGATTGATTTTTGTAGAGTCAAGGTCTCATGTATTACTTATCAAGGGTGGATGCCTGCCATCTGTGCGGTGACAGAATCAGACCTCTGGGGCTGGCAGAACAACCCTCAGCTAAACACTCTGTAATGGATGCTCGAAAGGCCCCAGATTATATTGGACCAAGCACAGGAATGAACCTGTAGCACTCACTGGCTACATATGTCCTGTGGGGTAGCTACAGGATGCTTCTTACTTCTAGAAATTTTCCTAGGAAAAATGGTCAGATTTCTAGATTAAAAATGTTTAAAGTGAATTAGTAAGGTACTGATTTTAAAACCGTTTATCTGTCTTTATCTGTCTTCATATTATCTTTTTTGTTGCTATCTTGATAATTTATATTCAGATTATATTTTTACCAGCTTTATATATTGACAAGATGCAAATTAAAGATACTTTCTGGAATATGTCTGCCTATTGCTGTAGCCGGGCAGGAGATTCTTATAAAAAGGATGGTAAGACAAAGAATTAGGATTTTGTTTAACAACATTGTCTCTACCACTCACAATTTACACTATTACTGTTAATATTTGTACTACTGTCTTTGGGACTAAGACCCTTTGAGTGGAAAAGAAGCAAACCCATCACTGCCACTTATAAAACAATCTCATACTTTTTAGAGTTCTCCAGCTGGGATAAAAAGTACTGAATTGAGTTCACTTCATGATTTCATATTTACTCTTTCAGACCATGTGAGGATTGCCAGTTTATGGAGGGATCGCAATAAAAGCACAAAAGAGACAGAGAAACCTTCAGTGTTGGAGTTGCAATTCTGAAAATTAGGAACTAGCAAACTAAAATATACTCCAGATACATTTCGGAATGAAGGGGTAAATACAGGTATGTATGGAGACTCCTAAACCAAGCTATGATTATCATGTAAATTATTATGTAAATACATGGGAGATCTAAAACTCTTCCTTGGTAGTATAAACAAAGAACTGAATAGCAGTATTTTTAGAGTAAAAAAAAATTTTCAGCTATGTGTCACAGCTCCAGACTTAATGTAGATATGTGAAAATGAGAACTTAACAAAGACCTTGGCTTCTGTATGTTTACGCTGTACTGCTATGTCTTAATTTATGGCAATACTATTTTGAAAATAGGCTGTTTGTGTAACTGAGTAGTGAATTTAACTGAGTAGCACAGTTGTGACTATGTAATGGAAATGGGATGGAAGAAGCAAATGACCATGAGGAGCTATTCAGTTAGCAGCATCTTTCAAACAGCAAATCAGTGATAAGCTACCATTTTCCCTGATTTCAGAAAGAATGATCTTTCATCTAATGAGTTATTTCCTTATGAAAAGCAGCAAGGCCATTGCATCTACATTTAAGAGCATCTGAAATTTGCCAACTAAGGAAGAGGAAAGGAGGGAAATATTTTTAAGGAGAAAACCACACACCTTTGTAACAATGTGTGGGTACTGGAAAAGGATATTAAGTCATACAAGGCAACTTTTCACTAATGACAAAAGTGCAGCTTTTTTTTTCTCATCAGGATTTCATCCACCAGTGGAAACAAGAAACTAAAGGTGATATCCTCAGCCTGTTGAATTACATGGAAACACTTCCAGTTATTTAACGAGAGCCAGCTTTTTCTCATTACTAAATTTGTCATCAGTTGTATATTACAAGAGAGAACAAGATTGTGGTGTAAATAGTCCTGATCTGAACTGAAGCATGTAGTAAGTTGAAATGATGCTAGTTAGTGTGTACATGAAGAGGCAAGAAACTTTAATAGATGACTGCTATAATATTGCTTGCTAAGGTACATAGGTAGGAAATAATAGTACTGGAAGCAATTTCAAGAAAAATTAGGGTTTGGGGCTTTTTTGTATTGTTTTGGTGGGATAAACAGATATTATTATTCATAATTCATATTATTCATATTATTCATATTCTTATTCATATTATTCAGGAGGTGGTAGCTTTTTTTTGTAATTTCACTTGAATTTAGTGCACTAAATTTCTTCTACCAAATTTCTCGTTGTGGGGACGGCTCTCTATAAAGTTCTGATTCTTGGGTTAACCACCAACAAAAATGTTGTCATAGTTTTAAGTTCCAGAATGAGATAAGCAGCAGAAATCCTGGCCTGAATAAGATTGCTTATTTACTCTTTTAGGCCCAGATCATGGTGACTTTGGGTAATAATGACTGTGTCTAATATTTTTTCCTACATTAAACCAGTGAACTAACAGAGCAGGGAACTGGTTTGGACTCTATACTCTGATCTGTCCTTGCCTTCTATGCAGCTTGGAGCTTTTTGGACGTGTTTTCAAACCCAAAGGAAAATTGCTACAACTGGGTTCAGCCCTAATAGTTAAGATAATCAGTCTCTCTTTATACATTTTCTATGATGCTACACAGTTTAACAATAGCATACTCAGTTTTTTGGTCAATATTTAATGTAGAAGGAGAAAAGTTTGAAGCCAACAGAAAGTCTAGATAAGATTGAACTGTGGATGTCAGCATTATTCAATCGCCATAATCAGGCAGCCTTCACCTTTTCTCTTACCATGTCAGTAATGGGAAGAATTATATCTATGTAACACTGTTTGAAAGGGAGATTTTCAGAAGGAAGCTCTGTCAGGAACAGCCCACACTTCTTCCATTTGACCCAGACAGGAAATTCTTCTTCCTTTTGTAAATCCTGGGGAAAAATCCCACAGCTGTTTCGTTCCCCAGTGACTGGCCAGGACTGTCCTGCTGTGATGTAGCCCTCTGCTTTGGTTTCAGCAGTGCTGTGCCTGTGAACCATGATAATTTTACCAGGTGTTTACATCCTGGCATTGAGATTGAAGACTCAGTTCTTTCCCAGCCACTTTTTTTACTAATTTGCTGAGGAAAAACTGGTTACTCACAGGTGCTGTAACAGTCAAGCTAAACTCCGTGTAAAGGAATGTAAAAGTAAGATATAAGTAACAGATCTTAGTAAGCGGACTAAAGGCCTCTGAAAAACATAACTGAGAGAAACCGTGCCCTTTTAAGTCTGCTGCAAATAACAGAATCTGCAATGATCTTCCTCCAGGTCAGCCTTCTTTGGCTTGCAATTCAACAAAGCCAATTCCACTGCTGTTCTGTTTATATATGTGAGATTCCTCCAAAGAAGACACGGTCTGGATAAAATCCTGAGGAAAAATAAGAGGAATCTCTTTTCTGTTGAACTAGACTGAGCTGTCTGATAAGTTATAGGGTACAAAGCAGTTCTGGGGTGATCCGTTCTGAAATCATATCTGTTGCACTCTATCTTTTCCAGTATCTCCTAAGGGCAGAGAATTAACTTTTTCCTTAGCATGCCCGGCACAGAAGCAAAGACGCTCTTTCCTTTGTATAACGCTTTTTCTTCTGAATTTTATTTCTTCCTCTCTTTCTATTGTTGTTTTCCTTCTTTGTTCTTTTCTTGATATGATTTTAAAAATGTGGATTACACTTTGTGTCTGTACCTGTACCATTTCCTGCCATTCTGATATTGCTTGACACTTTGCATGCTGAAGTTACATGAGAAAGTAAAGCTCCCTATATTTGATTCAGTAGCTGAACTCTTGTCATGATGCTGAACTTTTTCTTCTCTAGTCAGAGTGTTGTTGAGGGTCTCTTTGGACAAAGAAAAAATGTTCAATTCCTTTTTTAAAAAAATTGCAGATCAAATTTGACATTTATAGGACACCGAAGCCTGTCTCTGATGTGTGCCTCTGTCTTTCAGTCACAGAATACTTACCCCTGCTTGCTTTGCAGTTCATGTTTTCTCACTTACAAGGAGGTGCTGTATTTCTACCTTTACAGGAATTGTTATGCAAGGCTATATTACAAACCCACTTTTGTGTGTGTGGAAATGATTAGGAAAAGGATGAACAGTCTGATCCAAAGTTAATCTTCACTTCCACAAATTTTAAAGCAAATCTAAGTTATGGTCCAAAAGGCAGCCCTAACATATGTAAATGTATTTTTTATTAACTTTTTCAGAGTATCATGCAATTTATCTACTATACTTATGTAGCTATCTATATTGAGAAGAATATTTGAAATATTTTGTCAATATTTATGTACGAGAAATATTTTTAGGCATGATTCACAACCCTCTTATATAATAATATATTTAATGGCTAGTTGAGCTAATTCTGTCTTCAGGTTTACTTGAAATATCATATGATATTTCTGCATAAAATTACAGTCACTTGGACACTCTCCCTAGAGTCCTTAGCAGCTCTTTGACTTAGCTGAGTATTACGGGTCAAATTATAAATTTTGTTAACTTCTCTCTGTCATCTCTTAAGGGGAAGCCAGAAAAGCAGGCTATTAAAAATGACAGCTTGTTTCCTTCTAGTCCTTCCTAGTTCCAAGTCAAAGCGAAAACCCCTGCTATTTAAAGACTCACAGAAAACACTCAATAAATTTCAAAATTCATGTATTCTGAAAATTTAATTTGAAACATAGATTGGTTGTTTTGTTTATCTCTTCTTATATCAACAAAATCTTTCATATGGTGATTATTCTGATTCCTTATCTATTACTTCCTGACTACTGTTAAAAACAAGATCTGGTTTTACATGGATGACCCATACAGTCACTTTTAACTTTTAGTGTTCATATCTTCACTCCCTAGAGAGAGTAAATAGCCTTGCTTTTATTCTGGTTTTGAAATCAGACTTAGTTATGAAAATTATTGCAATATTACTACCTGCAGAAAAATTCAAATAAGAATAGCAGAGGAGGACAGACTATTAAGAAGTATATAGCTGTTTTTATCAAATAAAGAAGAATAAGAAATACAACAAATATTTGTGTAGCATGATCATATCACACAGGAGAAACTCAAATAAGGCTGCCGTGTATCTCAGTTATTGTAGTATAATGGAAATTTCAGTCCCCTCTTTCATAATGCAATATCCTTTTATATAATTTGAAAATCAGACCATCTGCTTCAGGTACTGTTAAGATTAGGCTAAACCTGATACAGTCTTTTCATGGTCATTATTTACTGGGTTACCAACTTGGCAGTCAGATGCTTTCAAGTGATTTGTTTCCCTGCTTGAGTCACCAGTACATTTTAGTGATAAAAATTTGGAAGAATTCTATGGTTTGTGCTAAAATTGTAGTGGGTGAAATCATGGGGTGATCAGGGTAAGGTGGCATATGTATGTGTTTGTTTGTGGCAAATTACTTTAAAATATTTGACCATGATGAAAGTATCAATCACTACTCCAAATTCTCCCGAAAGGCAAAGAAGTCTTCTCTCCATCACTGCAGAAATGAGAAGTCAAGCCCAAAGAAAATGAATGGTTGCCAAGGACTCCAACAGGGGCCCATAGGTTAATTCACCTTACATCTCTATGAGCGCAGGTCTAGTGTTTTCACCATTCTTTACGTTCACATCATTCTCATCAGCCCCATCATATTAATGGTTTAGAATAACAAATAACTTACCAGTCAAAAAGTGGAATAACTTATTCACTCTCCATTCTGAAGGTGAAAATAAAAAGATGGTAACATTTTTTTCTCAAATGAAAGTATCTGAAAACTTCAAACAGGAAAAAGACTGTTCAGTATTCAAAAAGCCATGCTCCTAAGGAAAGTATCATAACTGTTCTTTCAGGGAAAATTAACCACTATTGCCACCTTCTTTGTAGCGCTTAAAGTTATTCTAGATGCAAAGCTCCATAATATTGAAAAACTCAATAAGAAGTTAAAAGTACCAGTATGAATTTAGAGAAGTAAAAAACGCACAGACCTCAAAAACTGCAAGTGAAGATTTAGCTTTTAATCAAACCAGAAAATCAATATAAACATTACTATAGAGCATGATGAAATGTGTCAAAATCAGTGCTAGAATTTGGCTTACAGTTAGGCTAAAGATGCATAAAGATTTAGAATTAATAGGCTGAAATATCCTTTTGCAATATTATTTATTTATAAGAGAAAATGTGATACTCCAGAAATATTATTAGAAGAGTTAGTTGGAATTTGTCCAACATTGCACATTGAAAAGTTAGCTGGCTTGACTAAGCACATTATCTAGGTTCTTGTAGTTTGGAAAAATAGTCCCCTCCAAGGGACAATCATAGAATCAGAATCATAGAATAGTTAGGGTTGGAAAGGACCTTAAGATCACCTAGTTCCAACCCACCTGCCATAGGCAGGGACAACTCACACTAAACCGTCTCACCCAAGGCTCTGTCCACCCTGTCCTTGAACACTGTCAGGGATGGAGCATTCACAACATCCCTGGGCAGCCCATTCCAGCGCCTCACCACCCTCAGAGTAAAGAATTTCTTCCTTATATCCAATCTAAACTTCCCCTGTTTAAGTTTTAACCGGTTACCCCTTGTCCTATCACTACAAGTGATCCTATCAAGTCCCTAATGAATAGTCCCTCCCCAGCATCCCTATAGGCCCCATTTAGATACTGGAAGGCTGCTATGAGGTCTCCACGCAGCCTTCTCTTCTCCAGGCTGAACAGCCCCAACTTCCTCAGCCTATCTTCATACGGGAGGTGCTCCAGTCCCCTGATCATCCTCGTGGCCCTCCTCTGGACTTGTTCCAGCAGTTCCATGTCCTTTTTATGTTGAGGACACCAGAACTGCACACAATACTCCAGGTGAGGTCTCACAAGAGCAGAGTAGAGGGGCAGGACCACCTCCTTCGACCTGCTGGTCACGCTCCTTTTGATGCAGCCCAGGATACGGTTGGCTTTCTGGGCTGCGAGTGCACACTGAAGCCAGCTCATGTTCATTTTCTCATCGACCAGCACCCCCAAGTCCTTCTCCGCAGGGCTGCTCTGAATCTCTTCTTTGCCCAGTCTGTAGCTGTGCCGAGGATTGCTCTGACCCAGGTGTAGGACCTTGCACTTGGTGCGGTTAAACTTCATAATGTTGGCATCAGCCCACCTCACAAGCATGTCGAGGTCTCTCTGGATGGCATCCCTTCCCTTCAACCAAACCTATCAACCAAACCTTACAGTTTGGTGTCATTGGCAAACTTGCTGAGGGCACACTCAATCCCACTGTGCATGTCACTGACAAACATGTTGAACAAGGCCGGTCCCGACACTGATCCCTGAGGAACACCATTCGTTACTGGTTACTGGTTTACCACATAGTTTAGTTTTCTGTGTGAAAGTGTCTGTTTCTCTCTTCATTGACTATAGAGGGATTCCTGCTAAACAGTACTTGCTGGACTAGATTCCCATGAAAGGGGTTTACTGTTTTTTTAGGAGAATATCATTGTCTGAATGGGGATTGCTGCTTGGACCAGGGATGTTCTGGTTTCCTAGATGTTTGCACGAGATATGAAGTATTTTCTGACCCCATCAAGTGTTAGTGTGAATAAATATCTAAGGAACATGGTCTTCAACATCACAGGCTGCACAGGCTACAAGAAGAAAACTCCTGTAACTGTCAGAAAGTGCATTTTGTGTTTTTAAGTAAAGGCCTCAGACATAATATTTCGCATGAGATATCAAAGTTGACTTTTTTACCAAAATGAAGGGTTTCAAAATCACAGCAAGAAAGTCCACTGAAAGCACACCAGTTGGATCATTTAATCACTGCAATTGTATAAAGCCCACTGATTTTAAAATCAGAATATGACATGAATTTTTTTATAAAAATATTGACTTTTTGAGGTGAATTATTGGACAACAGCATAGCTTGGTAACCTATGTAATATCTCTAATGTCAAAAGCTTAAAAGCTAGCAATCAATTTTATGTGACTTTTCACATATTGGAAATCATTGCAAAAATTCTCCTGTTGAATCTCATTTGAATCAAAAGCAGAAAAAATTTAATAATGTATCCTGAGAAAGCTTTGATAATCTTTAACAGACACTCACATTTACTATGGCTATTTGATTTGTTACTGTCAGGAAGATAAGAAAAAAGACAGTCTTTTACATCTTTTTATTGACAGTAGCAAATATCCAGCTATTTGAAACACATCAGTTTGTTTAAGTTACTGCATCATTACCTGACAATGAATATTGACAATATTGTTGAAAAACATGGCAATATTGTAATCTTTGAAGAAAGGAATAAACAACTAGATGATTGATTTTATTGCTTTTTACTGTGAGGGTGGTGAGGCACTGGAATGCATTGCCCAGGGAAGTTGTGAATGCTCCATCCCTGTCGGTGTTCAAGGCCAGGGTGGACAGAGCCTTGGGTGGCATGATTTAGTATGAGGTGTCCCTGCCCATGGCAGGGGGGTTGGAACTAGGTGATCTTAAGGTCCTTTCCAACCCTAACTGTTATATGATTCTATGGCTGCTCTTAATATTGTTTATTTATTATTATTTACTTGGCTAAACCACATGGAATATAAGAACCTAACCTAGTAGCAGTAAAAAAAAAAAAAAAAAAAAATTACAAGATAAATCCTGGTGCAAAAAAATTAGTAAACAGCGCAGGAAAGGAATATTTACTAGCTTGCTTTGCTTAGTTTCCTACCTATAGGTGCACTTAACAGAGTTTAAGAAACCTATGTCGTTTTACAAAATGTGTACACAAATATCCTCACAAAACAGGATGTTAGTAACTGTCCTTAGGTGACCTCTATTTCTGCTAACAGTTAAGATACTATGCTACTAGATGCATCTTTGAAGATGTTTTAATGGTAATGTAATGCTGCACAATATGGCACAGATGTGATCTAAATGTATGTGAAATTGAGCAGACGGATGTATCGATGTTATACACACCCAGTGTTATTCAAATGATCTTACAGACATGCATACATAGGTGTGCAAGCTTTTATTGCATTTTATGACAAGGAAATTGACTATGGAAAATGTGCAATGATTATCCATCTTTAAAAGAAGTCTCCAGTTTATATTATTGGGGGGGGGGGGGGGTTGGTTGGGTTTTTTTTTTTGTTTGTTTGTTTGTTTTGGGGTTTTTTTGTTTGGTTGGTTTTTTTTATAATGCCTAATATTGAATAAGACTTAATAGAAAGAAATAGGAATTTTACTTTGGAAAGAACAGTGATTCATGGCATTATACATAGGTTGTTACAGAAAAGCACTGTATTTGGCAAAGGTTTGGTAGAAGAAGCACTACAGGCATAGTTTCTGTGAAAAGCTGCTAAAAGCCAACACCAGCCAGCTCCAGGACCTGACCAAGCTCACCAATGATGGTGGTAGTGGCTCTAGAATAACAGATTTAAGAAGGGAAAAAAAAAAAAACCCTGGCAACAGCAATTGCAGCCAGAGAGAGAAGTGAGAATATGTGAGAGAAAGGGAGGTGTGTGGGGGTGTTTTAAGATTCAGTTTTTACTTCTCATACATATCCTACTCTGGTTTGATCTGCAGTAAGGTATTTCCCTGAGTCTAGAATGTTTTGCTCATGATGGTAACTGATGAATAATCTCTCCCTGACTTTATCCTGACCTGCAAGTTTTGCCTGTATTTTTTCTCCCTTATCTAGATGAGGAGGGGAGTGATAGAGCAGCTTTGGTGGGCACCTGGCCAGGGTAAACCCACCACAAACATGCTTGAGCTAATTAAAATATTTCAAGCTCCATTAAATCCATCAGAGACATTTCCATGGTTGAAGGCAATACAGAACACTTATGGTCTGTAAAACTTAAATCTGATCCAAAAGTTCTCTTCACAACCTTACATACAGATCATTACTGAAATACTTCGCAAGCAAAAAATTTTCAGCTTTGAAAGGAAAGAGAATTAAAATTAAAACATAAAATTTTAACCTTTCCAGGGATATTTCTCAGAAATATACTAATTTTTGCTCCCAAAGTATTTCAGTAATGAAATTTTTAACAAATGCACAATTTAAAGAGGTAGGATATGCTACATTTAGTTAAAATAGATCGGTTTTCATGTTAATTTTTGCGGTCAGATTTTGGCAAAGGCTGACAAAACTGTCAGAAAATATAGACATTTCTACCAATAGGAAGTCACAAGCAAACCCAATTTTTTTAGTGCACAAATACAGTTTGGCAGGTAAGCCATCTGTGTTCTTATCGACCAGTAATTATACGTTTACCTGACTCCGTGGTTTTACAAAAAGTTAAAAGCTTCCTAACCAGGTATTTTTTCCTGATGAACAATTAGAGTGTATCAAGTGTGCGGCTAGGAAATTGTAACACAAATTATTGCCGGCCTCCGTTTCCAGTTTAAATCCCCATCATGGATAGGTGCCGAATTCTTAATTGCTCGTCTGACTTCCAGTGTGGTTTATCATGGTTCACACAGGGAAACTGCTGTTCCTCAGCTCTCACCTCAGATACTGTGGGGTGATATCTTCTGTAACCAGAAAGATCACTTTTCTAGCCTTTGCCAAAATCATGTGCTTCAACGAGGAAGTCAATAGTCCACTACTTTAGGAAGGAGACAGGAAATAGATGTACCTCACCAGCCTTCATACCATTATTTGTTTCAGGGGGTTCAGGGTTGGTTTTGCATTCGATGTTTTTCCATGTAGGGATGACAGCTTCTCTAATGATGCAAAGGTTAATCTTATCATTCACAAAAATAAATAAATAAATGAAGAAACTGCAAAAGCCAGTGAAAATAGCACACTTCTGTTGCATAGGTTTGAATCAGTGGGCAATGTTAGTACACACATGCAACACAACTGGGCAAGTAACAGTTTTTTGCACACAGTTTTTCTAGAAACGCATGTCAGAAGGCTCAAAGAGAAGATACATCTCATATTATTTATTAATAGATGCCCTAGTTTAAGTCATTAATGGTGTTTTTATAGGGTGTTCTGGCATGTGTTTTCGGCTATATTTGCAATGAGCCTTGTATTCACCCCCAGCCAAATATGTTAGCTTTCCTTCAGTGAATATTTTTGCGAATTTGGACCTTTACGTATACTTTATACTTTGGACCTTTATAGTACTGCAACTACAGGAGTTATTTCTTTTCTTTCTTCCAATTACTCCATGTAAAATCTTCTTTTCCATTAAATATATTTAAGGTCTGTTACCTGAAATTTTAAAGATGATTCACTCAGAACTGATGAGAAAAAGCCTTATTCTAGTCAAAATTACAGGCTTTTTCTTGAATTCATTGCAAGTAACATTTGGTATAAAAATAAGGGAACCCTCTTAAGCTTCATAGAGTCATAAAGCGTTATTGGGAAGGGATCCATGGAGGTCATTTAGTCCAGGCTCTGGCTCAGATTTGCATTCTTCTGAGGAAAATCTCTTCTTTTTTTATGCATGCCTTTATGTATCTGAAGTTATTATATAGAAAGATAAATTTAAAACAGAAGTCTAGGACACTTTTCAATGATGCGTCTAAATAGTGAGGCTATGTCTAGATTAAGGACAAAATTACTTAATCTGTAAAACTTTTAAGACCAAAAACTTCTTTTAAGTTTTCTGAAAGCAAAAGGGATCCTGAGAATAGAGCATTTCTCATTTAGGTATTACTAAAGGTAAATTTCAACTATTTATTTACAAAACGTTAACTGTAGTATAAAGTTACATTTTACAATGTAGAATTTCTATTACAGGGTAAATGTTTTGAAAGGAGAGTATGAAACAAATGTTTTGAAAGAAATGGGTTGCTATGGTAGAATTTTATATAATCAGTTTTTATAGAAATAATGCAAATATTCTTGATGGAGAATTATTCATTTTAGATTTTGTCTCATCTAGCAGACATTCACTGACTGTCATCAATTACTAGTGGCACAGAATTCACAGATAATGACAAGCTGTCTCAAAACTGGAAACTCCACATTTTATGATGAGCTATTTTAATACATCTGTGTCTCCTTTTTCAGTTTTGTTTTCCTTCTTTTTTTCGGTAGTCCTCTATGTAGGTAGCTAGAAAAGTTAGAATATCTGCTTCCTTTCCCCACATACACAGGGTTATTATTAAAATATTTTATAGTTATACCACATGAATGCATCTTATGATTTACTTAAGAATATATCAGCAATTTTACCAGAAGTAGATGCTAACTGCTGAATTAATGAGTTAATTCCTTTTAATTGCCATAAACATAAAATCTAACCCTCAGGAAGGAATATGCTGCCATAGTTCCCGGCTACAGAGGAACCCAAATTTGAAAGACTCAGATCTTAAATATGATACAGTTGACATTGCTGCAGTTGGCCAAACATTTAGCTAGACCACTGTTTTAGTAAAATAAAGTTTTCAGTGAATTTTTACAGTTACCTTTTTATGTTATATACTGTAAAAAATCAAGAACAGGCTTGTGTCTTGTGCAAATCGTGTTAGTGTACTGTGTACACTAAATGGAAAATAACAGCCTTTGGGCAGATCATCTTCTGATTCAGTAGTAGTTTAGGTGTAAATCGAAAGGATATTTCAATTCCCTGGTTTAAGGTATGGAGTCTAAAAAGTAAACTCCATGTTTTCTAATCTATTGGAAATCCGAGTTAATGTGAGTTGATACTGTGTCTGTCAAAACAAAGACAATTTTTACACAATACAGCTGCTATTTGTCAATTCTTTAAATTTTAATGTAATTTTTCAAACTGTTGCTTTTACATGTAGTGAAATACTGGGAAAATTATTTACAGAGACAGCTATATGAAAAAGTGAGACTAGAAAGATCATATTTTGCCATCAGAAAATTGTTAGAAATCAGGTTCTTACTATATTTATTAGCCATCTATGAGAAAAGTAAACATTTTCTGGTAATAGAACTGTAAATAGGTTTTCCTTTTTTTTTTTTGCCAAGAACTAATGAGACAGTGAATATCACAGACAATTGCAGGAAATATAAACTATATTCAAACTAGGCTACAGAAGAAAAATGGCAACACTGTGTAACTATAAATATTGGTCCTTTATATGGTATATTTCAAGCAAAGGACAATCCAAGATGCTTGGTGGAAAACTGCAATGTGCTATAATGGCTATTAAAAAAAAAAAAAGTCTGAAGCTAAATCTGGAGCAATACATTTCCTTTACTGAAAATGAACCATAATCCCATTTGCTAATTTTTATTGTATACATGATTACTTGCAGAATTATATGATTTTTTTTTTTCCCCTCTTGGACTAAAAAACTCCACCACTCTCCTACAGAGTTTTCCAATTGCTGCAGCTATAGATGCTCTTACTTTCTAATGTGTGTATGGAAGGAAGATAGGAAATAAACTGCTAGTGGTTATACAAATTAAAACATTACCGTCTATCCAATATGTTGCATGGGAATGTGTTCCAAATTAAAACATAGGTGCACATTCTCCTTGTGAGAGATTGGTATACATCTCCTAGCAGTTCATCTCAAAGAAAGGATAAGTGTGTCTGGGCTTTTTTTAGGAATTTAAGCACCAAGATAAGCCAATGATTACTTAAGTGAACAGAACTCCATCAATATTTTGTAGGTCACTTTCTGTCTATATTTCTCTTAACCTGTACTGCACAAGCTGATAATTCTAGTGTGAAAGTTCAAATCCTTCAGAGTGACCTGATTCCCTTATGGCATTATGAGGAGAGATGTTCTCACAGTTTGTAAGTGGCAATCCCATGCTAGGGCTGTTTCCGTACCATATCTCTGCAGGGCCCTTCTTGGTCTGGGAGCTACCACCTCACCTTAGCTTGGCGAGACTGTGTGCTCCAACAGCCCAGAGAGCTATCATGGCTGTCAACATCATTCTCAGTGCAACTTAACATCTTTCAGTTATTTTTACCTAAATGGAGCATGTATTTAGAAATATTAGCACATTAATGACAAAACTTGCCATTCAAAGTTTCTAAGCTGTATTTATTTAATGTTTGGTTTGGCTTATTAAGTTTTTTTGGTAACCAATAAGAAAGAAATCTTCACATTGTGCATGTTTTAGCTGTCTTTTTTAGTCAGGGGTCATCTCAGCCAGAAATCCACTCAAACCCTTGTGTTTTCCTCAGGACTGTTTCCCTGCCTGTGTGAACTGGAATATTCATGAACCTCTACTTCTGCAATCAGAAGAAAAAAATGTAGCCTAGTTATCAGTGGATGTTTGTTGGCTGATACTCTTACTGATGTAAACCTCATTTGGGGTCAGTGTAAGAGTGCTGTCTTTGGTATCAGATTGGGGTTGAGACACAGCTCTTGTAGAATGGGAATGCTGACAGTGTCTATCTTCCTGCCAATTATAGGATACCCTGTATAAAATCTTTGGTCCACTTTGGCAAGATTTATGATGAAAACTAAGTAACAAATTCAAAGTTATGGGTGGAGAAGGAAAAGATAGAGATAAATGCCTGTGGCGTGATTGTACAATCCTCATTTATTTGGGAAATCTGTAGGGAAAAGGGACCACAGATAAAAAGTGAAAGAATATGTCTCTTCAGTGATGATCTTTTATTAATGGATGCGATTGCAAGTAGAAATGTTGAAACATATAGCAGAAGGAGCTCTGTCTAATGTACCAGCCTGATGAAGTTTAACCATGCCAAGTGCAAGGTCCTACACCTGGGTTGGAGCAATCCCAGGCACAGCTACAGATTGGGCAAAGAAGAGATTCAGAGCAGCCCTGCGCAGAAGGACTTGGGGTGCTGGTCGATGAGAAAATGAACATGAGCCGGCTTCAGTGTGCGCTCGCAGCCCAGAAAGCCAACCATATCCTGGGCTGCATCAAAAGGAGTGTGATCCTACCCCTCTACTCTGCTCTTCTCATGAGACCTCACCTGGAGTATTGTGTGCAGTTCTGGTGTCTTCAACATAAAAAGGACATGGAACTGCTGGAACAAGTCCAGAGGAGGGCCACGAGGATGATCAGGGGACTGGAGCACCACCCGTGTGAAGATAGGTTGAGGAAGTTGGGGCTGTTCAACCTGGAGAAGAGAAGGCTGCATGGGGACCTCATAGCAGCCTTCCAGTACCTGAAGGGGGGCTATAGGGATGCTGGGGAGGGACTCTTCGTCAGGGACTGTAGTGACAGGACAAGGGGTAATTGGTTCAAACTTAAACAGGGAAGTTTAGATTGGATATAAGGGAGAAGTTCTTTCCTGTTAGATTGGTGAGGCACTGGAATGGGTTGTGCAGGGATGTTGTGAGTGCTCCATCCCTGGCAGTGTTTAAGGCCAGGTTGGACGAAGCCTTGGGTGGAATGGTTTAGTGCAAGTTGTCCCTGCCCATGGCAGGGGGGTTGGAACTAGATGATCTTAAGGTCCTTTCCAACCCTAACTATTCTATGATTCTATGAGTCTATAACATTCTATGAAGATGTCTGGAAAAGTTATCATTTCTAGGGTTAATTTCATGAGTCTTTAGCCTTTACAAAAATTTGGGGTGTATTTCAGAAAGCTTAATCTCAAACATTTATCAAAGAAAGGATACAGAACACAACCAGTTCTGTGACCCAGAGAATTGTGTCAGCCTGGGGTTTGCATTTTAATTTCGGTGTCTACCCAATCTTCCTTTTGCCCAGATCTCCAGGTAGGGAAATATTCTCTGTGTCTGTATTAGCTCTTCACCAGGTTCAGCAGGCTGAAGTGTATTTGTATTACTGCTGCCTCATTGGCAGGGAGCACTTTAAAGCCTTAGATTTAGGGCTATGTTAGGGAAAAACCCCTGACAGTTAAGTTCAAATGAGTCTTAGTTACTGGCAACATCTAGAACTATTTTTTAGTGGAAGCTGCAGGGCGGTTAAGTCAAGTCCACCTACAGCCAGGCCACCATCATTTTCTGAGCTTTCTGCATAGAAATGATGGGTATGGGAGTGGAAATTAAGGGTCAGCCTGATAGGGAGCTGCAAATAGAGCTGTGCATTAGCATAAGTGCAGCTGACAAGCTGCAGTTACCCAGGCAGGTGGTGAGACCAGCATTGCCACTGTGTTGTGGAGAATTGCTCTCAGCTGCTTGAAGGAAAGAGCTCTTCTAAATGGTGCAAACTGTGATATCTAGCTGTACAGTAAGATTCTGGATTAATTCATGTGGTCAACAGAAGTGTGACTACTATGGTGCTTCATACTTGAAGAATAATTCAGACTTTGTTTTCATGCTATCTTTGAATACATCAGGAATAACTTGACACATATGAGCGGCTTTAATGTGCTGTGAGAGCAGAAAATGTTTTCTGTCTTTGGGATGTCCTACAGTTTTGAAGACATATATATATATATACACCTTCACACACATCTGTGTGTACATGCAGCTGTCACTAGATGACATTCATAAATTTAAGTATGATATAGATCATAGATAGATGTCATGAGGCCATGGTTATTTATCTACAACAAAATTATATAGTCTTATGAATTCAATTATCTTCTATCATTGTTTTCTACTCCAACTATCTTTTGAAATTTCTTCTTCATCACTCTGAAAGAATAAAAATTGTTCTTGCATGTGAGTCTGTAGTTCTCACTGCTTTAGGTTTGTGGTACCATGCATGGAAAGAGTGAGTCTGGGTTTACAGGTTATATCAAAGTTGCAATCAATCAGATTCAGTATTATTTTTTTTTAATAAGAAATAAACACTGTGCCACAAGAGCTGAAAATTATTTTTGATTTCTTTGTCTTGTAAGGAATTTATAATCAGACAGTGTGCTTCCAGAAAGGAGGGATCTAAATATCTCCCATGTAGTGTGCAAGGCAGCTCAGGGCTCTCTTCTGCTCATGGACTGTACAATATGCTTACCACAAAGTGTTTCTTGAGCTACCTCTGCTGAAACTGGTTTGCATAAGGAAATACATAATGACATATAATTATCTATACATCATAATTAAAAATATATTTTCAAAGTAGAGACCAGGAAAAGAATCGTAACTGGAACTTTTTAGGAATTATTGCATATACAGTTGTGCCACAAGTAGTAAATGTGATCTAGTAAGCACTGAATTGATCTGTCTCTTCCATTTGACTTGGTTTGTAAAGCGTGTGTGGCCTGACTCAAAGTTAACATGCTTAACTCCTGATGTTCACAATAAGACATGAAAAAAGGGCAATAAACAGTCATTTTCCCATATACTTCTGTGTGTGTGTAAGGAAGTGGGGATGGTAACATAGAGTCCATAATTTAATTGTCTCAAACTTTTGTATCATTTCTTTCTCTAGCTATAGTCCCTTCCTCTGCATTTGTTTTGCCTTCACTGTGACACAGTTGTTGAGGACATGAAGTATATTGACCATCTGATAGACCAATATTTTATTGAAAGTTGTTTTCCTTTTTCATGAAATGCTGTTAAAAGCTTATATGATCTTCATTATTCTTTGTACCTTTAAGAAGCTTGGTGAAGAATTCATATTCTGAGCATAGGTGAGGCATAATTTGTCAGGGTAATTTATGTTATGAGATCATCAGCTGTAGCTGAAGAAAAGACTGACCACTTTCAGGCTCATAAACCTTCCCACTGTGCCTTTGGTTTGAAAGAGTATCAGTAACTTTCATAAAAGACGGGGGTTTTTTTAATCCCTCTGCAAACATCAATTTGTTGAACTGTGTAGCTCATCAAGGCTACTCCATTATACTTTGAACACAGGATAATAAAAAGGCTGAAAATCTGAACCTTTGTGGTAGGCTTTTGAAGGTGATAAAGGTCAAAAAAGAAGAAAGTTCGGCACACTCAGACCCCTTCCCCTGATTTAGCTGTGCGGTTTCCCAGAGCAGGAAGGATGAAGGTGGGCAAAGTCAACCATTTGACCATCCATGCAGGTAAGATGCAGGACAGGCATCACTGGGTCAGATCTCGTGGCAGAGGTTCAGGCTGTGCTGCTTTCTGTAGGAAATCAGATTGGTCCAAAAGGTGCTGCAAATTGCGTGGTGGAGACTGTGGTACCCCCTTCCAAAACCAGACTGAAAATTAGAAATGAATGTGGGGGTTCTGTGTTAGAAGAATGAGGGAAATCACGGCTAGAATTCCTCCTCAGTCTCAGCTGATGAAGGCAGTATAAATTTACAGCTGTTGAATAGCATTCAAAGATATTCAATTGTTTAGTCAGAAAATGTTTAACTGTTTTTTCCCCACTGATGGCAATCACTCTTCTTTTTTAAGCTCAAATGATGCACAGAGAAGTGACTGCACAAGAGGGAACACTGTCAAGAACCTAAATCTAACCCAAAGTTCACTATCTGAACTATTTAGTACCAATCAGTTGAACCCAGTCCTGACATGGCAGGGTACAAATTTCTAAACTGCAACAAATCACGGATGCTGGGTAGGGGCAGCAGAGCATGGTAAGAGTGCAGTGATTTTGCTTGTAGTTGAAATTTTGCAACAAAACATTGTATTGTTAGCATAACTGAAATTTCCAGAAAGAAAGAAAAATGTTTAAGGCTTGTATTTTGGGTTATGAAAGGAAAAATTTTGTCTCCTTGGTGTGAACTGCAGTTTTGATGTAGGAAAGAATTCCAGCACCTTGTGCATGCAATACTGAAATGTCATAAAAGTATTCATTGCAGAAAAGTAGGATGTCTTACTGCCTCCAACTTGCTGCCAAATGGCATTGTTTACATACTGATTCTCTCTTCAAGGACATGCTTCAGTGGCATGCCTTTTGACTAATTAGGGCTTGAAAATTCAACTTTCTAATCTGTACATTAAGTCTACAAGTGACAGTCAGGGTGAAAATTGATGCTCCTCTGAATATTTCTCCTTGCCTCACAATGAGACCTATGCATTAACCTTCAAATATTTCTACAGTAATGGATCAGAGTGCTTTAAACACTTATGAATGATCTCTTCTAACTCTACTAATGACTCCACTAATTACATAGTTAATCACGTAATCTTGAAAGCTGAAAAAACAGATAACAAACTATGGCTCCCCTTTTCATAATTTCATTGCTCTTTTTAATTTCACTCTGAAGACACAGTAGGATTAAAAAAAAGATCAACTCTATGCAAGTATATTTTGACCTTTGTAGAGGAAAACAATTGCTGTTATAGCAATATAATATATAATATTATATTATATATATAATATATATATTATATATTATATATAATATAATATATATATAATATATATTATATATATTATATATTATATATATATAATATATATAATATATTATATTATATATAATATATAGCAATATATTTGTGTTTCAAGATTTCAGGCCATCATGCTGAGATTTATGTCTGTTCAAAAGCTCTCACAATGGTTTATTTCCAGGTATTACATCAAAAATCAGGGCAAAGCCACCATCATCTTGAGAGAGATATAATACAAATGAAGAAATGGCATTGAATAAAGTTTAGTATAGAATAGGTCAGACAAGGAGCCACAGTCCTGGCACAGAGGGAGTATAGAACAGACAAGATGCTCTTTCTTCTCAAACTGTTTCTCAAGTACTTTCTTTTCTACTAGACCTTTGATATCTAAGGAATAGTCATAAAAACTGAAGCAGCCTGTTTTCTGGCCAGCCATCCCAGAATGTCCCTGACATTTGTGGTACACCTGGGTATACATCTGAAGTTACCTATCAACATCAGTATAAAATTAGCATACCATAAAACCTGTAGTTTAATCCCACATTATTCTATACATAAAATAAAAAATAATTTGGTTGCTTCTTGCTTTCTTATTGTTTAGGTGGTAGTAGAGCTGCACATGCCCTGACGCTTCAAGAACAAATAAGGAACATTTGTTGACTTGCTACTATCTTGAGGTAAGCTGGAAATGTGACTTTAAATAAGACCAGATATCTCACTGATGGAAAGGGCCTTAAAATGTCAATTCTTTAACAACCTGCCAAAGGTGTATCAACTTTAATTGATACTGTCTTCTTCCTTCCTTTTATTATAGCAGTTGTAATGAAGCCCTGTTTTCCTGTGACTGGCCCAGTGTTTGATATTTTGTCAAAATCTGAGGACAGCATGCCAAAACAGATTATTCCTAGTAAAGATCCTAAATGTGTAGGCAATTTCTAACTAGCAAAACACAAATCAGAAGTCATGAAAAGAAACATTTGTACCTTGATCTTACAACAACAGGTATTGTGCAAGCAACAAAGCCTATTAGGCGCACTTTTCAGACCAGATCTGCTGTTGACGCATGAAAACAAAGAGGAGGAAAAGATCCCATCCATGAACTCGCATTAATAGCCCAGTCTTTGGCACCTATGCTGTAAAACACTGAGTACACTGTATGTCTTTCCTCATGAATATGTGAGGAGCACATGGAGCCTGCATGTTCTTCTCTTGTTGCCAGGCCAGGGCCCAAAGAGTAGTTATATTACTGCCAATAGCATGATCCTCTCTTTTCTCAAAGGAATCATCATAGACATGCCAAATGCTTCTGTCTTCTGGACCACTCAAGACATTCATCATACAACAAGTAACAATGGTCCTTCGGGCGGGTGGACTGTCTTGCACTTTCTGACAGTCTTGGAGCCATGACTGCTTCCATGGGGAGCCTCACCTTCTCAGTGAACAGCCTTTTCCCAATGTCCAATCTGAACTTCCCCTCATGCAGCTTCATTCCTACCATTGGTCACCAGAGAGGAGATCAGCACATCTTCCTCTGCTGCACCCCTTGATGAAGTTGTAGGCTTTGATGAGGTCATCCTTCAGCCTTTGCTTCTCCAAGCTGAACATGCCAAGTGACCTAAGTCACGCTTCACAAGTATTGCCCTCAAGGCCCTTCACCACCTTGGTCAGCCTCCTCTGGACACACTATAATAGTTTGATGTCCTTCTTATATTGAGATGCATAAGATGCACAGTACTCAAGGTGGGACCATGCCAGTCAGTACAGAGTGGGAAAATCGCCACCCTCAAACAGCTGGCTGTGCTGTGCTTGATGTATCCAAAAATGTAGATGGCCATTTTGGCAGCCAGGTCACACTGTTGATTCATATTTAACTTGCTATCAACCCAACCCACCAGACCTTTTGCTGCTAGCCAGCTTAACATCTTCCAGTCTAGATATAGATATATATATAACCAGGATTACCCCATCTGAGGTGCAGAATCCAGCACTTGTTTCTGTTAAATTTCATATGTTCATAGAATCATAGAATAGTTAGGGTTGGAAAGGACCTCAAGATCATCTAGTTCCAACCCCTCTGCCATGGGCAGGGACACCTCACACTAAACCATCCAACACAAGGCTTCATCCAACCTGGCCTTGAACACTGCCAGGGATGGAGCACTCACAACATCCCTGGGCAAACGATTCCAACGTCTCACCACCCTAACAGGAAAGAATTTCCTCTTTATATCCAATCTAAACTTCCCCAGATTAAGTTTGAACCCGTTATCCGTTGTCCTGTCACTACAGTCCCTGATGAAGAGTCTCTCCCCAGCATCCCTATAGGCCCCCTTCAGATACTAGAAGGCTGCTATTAGGTCCCCACGCAGCCTTCTCTTCTCCAGGCTGAACAGCCCCAACTTCCTCAACCTGTCTTCATACGGGAGGTGCTCCAGTCCCCTGATCATCCTCATGGCCCTCCTCTGGACTTGTTCCAGCAGTTCCATGTCCTTTTTATGTTGAGGACACCAGAACTGCACACAATACTCCAAGTGAGGGCTCACGAGAGCAGAGGGGCAGGATCACCTCCTTCGACCTGCTGGTCACGCTCCTTTTGATGCAGCCCAGGATACAGTTGGCTTTTTGGGCTGCGAGCTCACACTGCAGCTGGCTCATGTTCATTTTCTCATCGACCAGCACCCCCAAGTCCTTCTCCGCAGGGCCGCTCTGAATCTCTTCTTTGCCCAATCTGTAGCTGTGCCTGGGATTTCTTCAACCCAGGTGTAGGACCTTGCACTTGTCATGGTTGAACTTCATAAGGTTGGCATCAGCCCACCTCAGAAGCATGTCAAGGTCCCTCTGGATGGCATCCCTTCCCTCCAGCAAATCAACCGGACCACGCAGCTTGGTGTCATTGGCAAACTTGCTGAGGACACACTCAATCCCACTGTCTATGTCAGCGATGAAGATGTTTGTTTTGATTGATATTAATCCGATACATTAAACTTGGGCCAGTTACAGGAAAGAAGATTTTAACAAAACCTGAATTTATTTCAGAAGGATAGGATCTTCAAGACAGGAAATGTAAGTGTACATTCAGTTCACTATGAGTTGAAATTACTTGTTCAGCTGACTCTCTAGAAATTCTCTGTTTGGATAAATGTGCCTTACCTTGATTTATTTTTTTTCTCAGTAGTCAGATACCCTACTACACCTGGCCCTTAAGAGACAAAAATGGAACAAAAGATGAAATGAATGATAGCTGCTTTACAAGGCAGTCTGATTCCTTTTGGAAGTCCTGATGATACTTTCCCCAAAGTCCTACTTATCTGGAAATGCTTCTGAAAATCTTATCGCCATCATCAGTGTTTGTGGTGCATTTTATACACTTCTGAGTGCTTCAGCTTTCTGATTTTCAATAGATCAACTGATATTTTTCTTATTTATAGAGTTTGTCTCAATGAAATTGGTTGGTGCTGATATCTTCCAGGTATGCTTTATCTATTTCCATCTGCGGTAGGTGAAAAATAGCTTTCTTATCACCTCACAGATTTTGGAATAATTCACTCAAAAGGAAAAGGGGAAACTTTCACATTCCTTTTGCATCCAGAGCTTCTTTTCATTTTGATTACACTCTGCAGGAAATACATGAACACTACTAAGTAAAGATCAGATGTGACAACCAGTTATTCTTGATCATTCCCATAGTTTAGAAAGGAATGTATATCTCTCAGAAATTTGAGCTATGCCTCTTAATATCTTAAAATGCCTAGAAGAACACATACATAATCAGAATGAATTATAAAATACATTTTAAAAAATAACTTATAAAACTTTATTAACACAAACAAGCTTATACATGAGGTCTATCTCTAGTTTCCAGCTCCTCAGACTGTATATTTAAAATATAACTAAAAATATTTTTTACTTAATCTGCCAGCAAGTAAAAACATCATATGTAAACTAGAGAGTAAAAAACAAGGAAATTCAAATCTCCACTTTCAAGATTCATTTAGAATTCTCAACAAGCAGTTCAAAAATTTTAAAATCAGAACAACTGAGAAAAATCACCTTGATTTTGCTGTTAAGTGGTTGCTATATAATAGGTTTATTCATTTTCATGAAGCAGAGTTGGAGTCTTTCATTGTATTGTCTTTTCAATGCAATTGTGGGAGTAAATCCCAGTAGGAACATTTGAGCTTTGAGAAAGAGACTGTCAAAATAGATACAAAGATATTTTCAGGGACAATTTAGAACAGTGAATACTTGAATTTTGCTCAATTTGAATCAAAACAAAGCAAGCAAAGCCTTCAGAGTTTGTTGACACTATCAGTTAATCTGAAACATGTTTATACTAATTACTTGCTTAGAGTAGGTTTGTCTTGTATTATGTTTGATAAAATGAAACACATCTCTTTGGATGAAGAAAGGCTGATGTTACCTCCAAAGTAATAAATTATCCTGAAAGATAAGCTTGGTTTTCTGTGCCTCAGCCTTCCAGAGCAATGGAAAGAGAATATTTGCTGGAAATTGCAATGGAAAGAGAATAGTTGCTAGCATGTGTTGCCAGCTCTATCCATGGTGCATGGGTAACCTGCACGAAGACCTTATGTATGCCCTTTGCTTTTCAGTTCCGGAAGAGGTGAAGTGATGGCAAGCCATTTGTAAAGTACTCTGAAGCATGTGGATGAAGGTTGTAATTGTCATTAGTGCTTTTATTCTTCAAGAAGTTCCACTGTGTCTTTGTTTGAGTAAAGAGTATTTAGATGAAGAAACAAACTGAATTATACTGTTATTTGAACACACTATGTCCTCCTTTAATATTTTTACATTAGAAGTATTCTATATTAGTGATTACATATGCAGTGTGCTGAGTTGTGAAGTATTTCCAAGAATGTAAAGCTATGGTTCTAAAATTGCTTTGCATCAGCTGAACTTGTTCTTAATTCAATAGACAGGATACCAGACATAAATAGATTTATATAACATTTTAATAGGATGTTTTGTGCTGGGAAAGAAGACTACACCAAGCTAAGAATATTGATGTGGATAAAATGAGATTGTCACTCTTCCTGACATAAATGTTATTCCTCCTGAGAACAAACTTCTATCAATATAGTTTAATAGATATGACTTCTAGCAAATAATCATGTTATTGTCTAAATGCAATAGGCAGATATAAAAGGCAACATCCTCCTTCATTTCATAAGTAAAGTGAAGTAGAGCTACAGAACTGGTCTCACATTATTTTAATCCTCAAAAATTATTTTGAAGGTCTGCATGTCAATTCTTAATTTTTTAGTTCATATTTCTTTAGACTTTAGCCAATCTTTCTTTTCTTTCACTTGATTCTTTTCTTAATATTTGTTATATTTAATTGGGGAAAACAGGAGTTTAAATGCCAAGTCTAACCTCTCTTTAATATTGTTTTAATAGAAATTCCTTGGTAGCTGTCATTGCATTGCATATCCCATTCCAATTTTCTATTCGCCTTTCTCTTTCACAAACTTTTTTACAGTAGTGCAGTAAGTCTGCTTCCAAAACTGAAGCAGACTAAGCTGTGATTCATTTATCTCAAAGCTGTCACCCATATCTCAAATATATCACCTATAACTTCAGTTGCCTGTAATGCTGTCCTGAGACTAGCCACAATGCTGCTTTAATTTCCCCCAGACATCCATAGTCCCTCAAGGGGATGAAAGGTATCCTAGATATGCAACTTCATCTGCCAGGAAAGGCCATGGGAAATACTACAGCTATGGGCACCAAAGAACTTTTTTGTTCATGGAAAGTGTGTTATGTGGTTACACAGACCCTAGAACATATTTTGTTGCTGGGACTCAGCAGTCCCATCAAAGGAAAGGACCAAAGGAGAGTAAGTGTGCTGATAGTTTATGTATAGGATACATAGGGGGTACTGCAACTTTAAGTGGCAACCTATTTGAATGAGTTCTTCTGCAAGGACTAAGAGAAGCATCAAAATCCACTTGAACCATTGAGTTACTGGCTATTACAAAGGACATTTATAGAACAGGGCAGCATTTGAATATTGACTTGGTACTTGTATACTCTGTTAAAAACAACAAAAGAAGCATTCTTTTTTCTAGTAACTGTAATAAATGATATTAATTTGTCAGTTGCTATCTGGTGTCATCAGCAGTCACAGTTCTTGGTGACATAGTCTCAGAGACGCATGAATGTGTCTAAATGGAGGCTTCCTCAAACTTCTCCACTTACATCCAGGATCCAGAAATGAAAGAATGAATTCTGCAGTTACTGATCAAACAAGGACACAGCATGCTGAATTTGTTGGATGCCATTTTGAATCAAGACAAACAAACAAAACTTCTCAAAGGTATCACATTGCACTGTCTCCAAAAATTTTGAGTGAAAAGCGTTTCTGCTCAGCAGAAGCCTTGATATTTTTAGACAAATGTGGCATGCAGTTGAAAACACGTGTTTGCCTTATCTACCAGCAACACTTTATTTCTGAGACATAAACTCTCAGCTCAGGGGTTATAATTATTGATTTATACATTAATCAGCATTGCATCACTAAACGTGGTTGCAGTTCATCACACTGATTATATAATGACACTGATCAATCTATTTGCAAAGTAAGTAGAAAAATTGCCATTGTCAGTCCAGGTTAGGTAAACATTATGTCAGCCCAGAAACACCTTGTAAGGGAGAATGTGGAACGTGCATTCAAGTCAAAGTAAATCTTTGTGGAATAAGGAATATTCCATTTGCTTCCTGCCACCAGAAACCTTTCCTCTTGCTTTGCCTGTGACATTAAACATTGACACCTTCTGCTGAGCAGCAGCAATATTGAAAGCCCTCTGTCTGGGACTGCTTGAAGAGACATTATTGATATAGACTGTTGGGCACATTTTCTTTGTGTAATTTATGACTTTGGTTTTCTGATACACAATTTTTTGCACAGGAGGGAAAGGGTTGCACAGTATTGTCAGCTGTCTGTAAAACTGTAGCTTTAGGTCTAAAGAGGCCTAAAACAGTTCTGTAAAGGTCATTCTGACCAAAGAATCAACTCAAGTTACAGAGATTACAGAAAACTTCAAGTGAAAAGACTTTGACAGAAAATGTATGCAAAAATATGCAATTCTACAAACCAGTAATTATTTTGCCCTTGGGTTGATTTTTATCCACTTTCTGATAAACCTGGAAAAAGGGTTAGTCACATAGCAATATACCTTCTTGACAGTTCCAGAAGAAAACACTAATCCTTTTTTTTTAAATCTAAATCTAAGATGAAAAATACAGCCAGTTGCTCCTATTGTAGAATATTTTGTGATTTTTCTGGATTTTTTTCTTGTGCTTCAGAATAACTTAAACTTGTTTGATCTTCTTTACAGTAGGAATCTAGCAGTACTAGCAGAGTACTAGAAGTATAGATGTAGCAGATCTAGAATTAATGCTAATAGATTTTGTCGATTCCCCATGGCACTCTTCCAAAATGAGAAATACATTTTTATCTACCAGATGATAGCAGATGTGCTTGTCCAGTGTGAGTGCCGATATAAAAATATCAACTCTTACCTTCCCAAGGTGGCCACATTTCTGTCTTGAAATACTATTTCTGCTTTGAGAAAAAGCAGTATTGAGGAAGGCAGTGTCTCCTCCCCCAAAACTGGACACCATTCCTCCCTTCCTTTTGTGGATTTACTGTCATGTATTTACATCAGAAACATTCAGGTACCTTAATCTGATGTGAGAAATTGCACTGGGAATTGCACTGGAAAACAACACATGGCTTGTGAGAGAATATTAAGTATTCTGATATTTCACTCCATTCTCAGTGGTAGGTACTGCCTGGACGGTTTTATATCAATTTTCCAATTTATTTAAGAATAGGAGATACTTCCTTTTCTCAGATCTGTTTAAAATTTTACTCTGTGTCATACACAGCATTTCCAGGACACAAACATTTTAATTTACTAAGAAAAGGTTATTTTATTTTGTCTAGCAATGCCAGTGCTAATAGCCATGTTCAAGAAGCTATCATTTTTTCCTTTGATATTATCTTTTTGTGTGCCAAACAACACATTAGTAAAAAGCACCTTTAGGCCACACTGTGCCATCAACCTTCCGAAGCACTTTGAAAGTGCAGTGCAATCAACAGGGAGTTCTTTTTAATAGGCAATTGTACTGCCTCAGGATATTTGCTAAAAGCAGCACTATTTCCTTGGATGAGATAAGCAAGAGAAAAGAAATTGGCACATCGTTAGAAAATACAGTTCTTTCCATACAGTTTGTTCGAACTAAATCAGTCCTGTCACTCTGGATGGAGTTTTGTTGGGTATGCACAGAACTATAGTCGGGATAAGAGGAGGACCTTGGATGGCACTGCTCGTACCACATGAACAGCTTCCAGAATTTTTTTTTGTTTTGTTTTTAATCAGGAAGTGAAGGGCTGGCAGCTGTTTGCTGTGGGCTATAATTCAGCAAAGCACTTTAGCATGTAGGCAAATGAGACATAAGCAGGTCCTCTAAGCACTGATTTAGCAAAACCTGCCCCTTTCCCTCAGCAAAGGTCTGGCTTTGGACTGCAGATGAATGAAAGAAATGACTGGAAGGTAGGCTCTCCTTTTACAGCCTGGTAATGGAAGCGGAGAGAAAGACAGGACAGAGAGAGGTTTAAGCTTCTTGCCAAGTTCCCACAAAGCTACATTGAATAGCAAGCTCGTCTTGATGCCAGGCAGCGGCACAAACACTACACCACTTTCTCTCACTCACTTTGTTTGACCTGAACAGGAGCTTGGTTATTCATATCCTTCAGTCTCCAGCCAAGCAGAATGGACAGGAGTATTTGCCAAAGAGTTTTGTGTTGACCAGAATTTTCTCAGAGTTACCGAGTAGTGGATCAAGGTGACATTATATTTCTTTATGTGACACTGAAGAAAAGAGAAAGCTTCTTAGAGCCTTCTGCACCATGAGCAGATGAGACTTTCTTTTATCTTCAGTACAAAAAAAAATGTACCTGCGTTTTGTACACAGAGGAATATCTTGGTAGAACTTTCCTGCACTGTAAGAAAGACAAAGAGAAAAAGCTTTATTAAGAGCTCTGAAAGAATCAAAATACTCTTTAACAATAAATATGCAATTGGAACATCTGACTAGGGAATCTTGTGTGGTATGAAACAGTACAAAAGAAACCTTTATATAAAAATACTATATAGGATTTATAAAACATACGGAGAACAGAAGTTCCTAACATAGCTAGGAGCACTGTGTATCAGTTCAAAAGAGCTTTGGAGCCTAGGTTTTGTATTTCAGAAGCTGAAAACATTGAGCCTCGGGACTTTACCCAAAAAGAGACTTCCCCCTGGTATTGCATCTCTAGGTGCCAAGTGTCAGTACAGTTCGCAATGCTGAGTTAGGCACATTTTTCCGTATGCACTAAATGAGAATGGCACATGAAGTTGGGGGACAGAGCACCCCTCTGGAGACGGCTAAGATACACAAGGGGACAAAAAAAGACAGTTTTAGGCCTGTAACTGTACATAGGTGAGCAGCAGCTTTGGAGTTCAGTGCAAGCTTGCAACAATTTACTGGGGAAACCTCACCAGCCTCGGAAAACAAAACCTGCAGTTAAGTCTCTGCATCCTTTCAGTCGAAGATGGACAGCCCTGCAGAATCAAGGGCCAGGAGAGCAAGCAAAGTGACTTCTTCTCCCTTCTCTTCATAGTTGCAGAATGGATGCAATTCAGCTAATTGGCTCTCTACACAATGAAACAGTCATTTTGCTTAATATCTACCTACTGTACAGTAGTTTTGTCTAGCTCTGCCCATGAAACGGGATCATTATCCAGTAACACCATGAAAACAACATATGAAATTTTGAGGCTATTCATCCTGTACAAATACAATTCTGAGGAATTTGCTTCCCGGAGCTAGAATCTAACAGGATGTGATGTTCTATGAATGCATTTTAGCATATCAATATTACTTGCAGACCAGATTAACAGATCCTTTTTTAAGAGATTGTTGCTTTTATGATCTTGAATGTCTTCTAGACACTGCATATTCAAGATTTCTGAAAATTCATTTTATCCTTCACTCTGTTCATATTTCTATGCCAACGAATTATTAGAATGCCAAATGGAAATGAAATATGACTCCTTATAGATGTGTTTATAAAATAACCAGTAATGTACATGACAAGCTTGAGGGATGAATGAGGATAGCAATTGTGAAGCGTATTTATACCAGTTTCTGCATAGTATGTCTTCCTTTTAATTCTGACGTGTTGTTTGGTAATTTTGTAATGGATAGCAAACCCAGATTTGTCATGATGTTCAGATTAAAACTAAGACTCAATTATTTACTTGCTGGAAATGAGAGAAACACAGTAAATAACAAGACGGACACTGCTTCACAAAAGTCTTCGCTATCAAAAGTAATCAATTTTTTACAATAATAAAATATAAAAATTGATGAACAATCAATAACATATTTTGAGCACTTAAAATAATAATGATCTCATGTATGTTAAATTGTAAGAAACGAAAGTTCATTTGTCCTTGTAAAAAAGAATTGCAAACAGTACATCTTGGAGTAAGGGCCAAAATTCTAATCTCCATCCCACAGTTAAGCTTATTTATATGAACAATTAATGCCAGAACTAACAGGTACTTACCTAAATAGGATTCTCTCTAGATGACGTTCATTCCAAAATTTATTTTCTTTGGTCCTATAGTATGTATAATGTTTCAAAAGCCCTAAAGTGTTGTCAATATTGATTCTTTGTACATTAGTCCTACTTTTAAGAAAAAACATAGTGCCAAGTAACTACAAAAACCCCTTTTACTAACTCTGAAGGAAGTTTCTTTTCTGCTACGAACCTAACAAATCATCATCAATAGCACCATATTCCTGTCCTGCCAACAGAAGTAATACGACCAAAGAAGAGCCTTGGTCAGCACTGCTCCCTCTGAGCCCTAGCTATTGATAAATACAGCACACGTTTAAGTCAGAAATTGAAGAGTTTCTGGTCCAGAAGTCACTAATTACAAATAACTGATGCCACCTCCATCTGCCTTAGGTCTTACATTTTGCCTAGGCTAAAAATGTCTTGTAAACTAAAACAGTACCTCCCAGCAAGTTAGAGATGTGATTTGGAGAAGAATAAAGCATTCTTCAAAAGAGTTGAGGGGATTTAGAGGTAAAAAATAAAGAAGGAGCCAGATATTATGTTACGTTCTTAATTTTCTCCCATGGTAAACTCTCTGATATAAAAAAAAACTTTTGTTGTCGTTCTTGGTTAATATTGTAAACTGTTGTACAGAAACACAATCACTCTTTCAAGTTTTCAGTTCTTCAGTTCTACCCTCCCAAAAACTATGCTTTCAAAGAAACTTAACATTAGCTAGCAAACTTGTTGGAAATTTAATTGGAGAAAACTAATTCATAGGCAGTTCAGAATGATTTTTTATTATCAGCTTTATCGTGTTCCTCTTGACTGAAGTCCTTCACAATCATTAACTGTCAGCATATAAAACTCTTCTGTGGGCACATGATTACTCCTGCTTTGTGCATGGGAGAACAAAGCAGAAAAATGCACTAGGAACAGGATTAATTTCTCCTTGTTCTGCTACCTAAACTCATCAGGTGCTCAGTTTAAACTGGCCATCTAAAGTCTCTCGTATGAGTGGTTATTCTAGATGCTTATAGAGCGGGGTAAACTGCCCTATGTGGAAGCCTGGTTCTCTCCATCGACTCTGCGCAGTTTATGGGAAGGCGTCCCAGGTTGTCTAAGATACAGACTAGAGGATGATCTCAGGTGCACTGGCTAAAAAATGAGTGCATGGTCCAGAAAACCATCTACCAGCCACTGGCTCAGTTTTCAGTGTTTTTGTGTTATCACACAGGATGCATTCTAGATGGCGTAGTTAGGAGGGTTTGGCATTTTCAAGCAGAATAGATTTTAGGTGCATTAAAAGAGTTGCCAAATCCTGCTTGGATTATACAGCAAGAGTCCAGAGTTGGATGTGTTGTCTTCAAGGATATCCAAACCATGAAATGCATGAGTGTGGGATGGCAGAAAGGTGGGAATACCTTCTGTCAGAATAGAAAACTCATAACCACGGTCTGTCTTAGTGACAGATAAAATAAAAAATTGCCTAAATCAATAGGCAGCTAAGACAAAGCAATGAAAATACCATGGCTTTCAGTGCTTGTGAAGGAGCTGTTGTGTTTGGTGTGATGACAACAAGCTCCTGAGCAAGGTGACTCTACCCAAGGCAGGAGGATCCTCTCCAACCCTCCTGTCCTCTCAGCGAGCTGGGAGGAGAAGAAAAAGCTATCTGAGGTCTCCACCAGTCTTCTGATTTTTCTTCCAGTCTCTATTGCCAGTCAGCCTAAGCTTTTTGTTTTCTGCTTTCTAATCAGCTTTGCCCACCCTTTTCAGAAACCTTGGGGCAGCTCTGTGATCAGTGAAAGATTTATGTCTCTGTATGTAGTCTGTGAGAAAAGGAGAGCCTTTTATTCACCACATGAATACAGAAAAATCTCCTCTGAGGGGGAGACAAAACTCCCACTTAGGGAAAGTTTTACTATCTTCCCTGAACAAAAAAATAAATCATGTATTAAGTGCTTATTCAGTGTAATTTGGCGGCTCTTTTGGATGGTCATTTTTCAATTCATAACTCATGAAGAACTTTAGCTGTTAGGACTGGTAGCTGGTCAGACTGCAGCATTAGAACTTCATGAACAGGTCTTAAATGACAGGGTTTTGTTTTGTTCAGTGACTGGATGATTGAGGTTTTAAGGTCAGGAGAAAAACTTCATTAAATTGATAGGGGATTTGTCTCTTACTGGGAGGATGAGTGTGCCTTATGAAGAAAAAAAAAATTACAAAGGCAGGCAACAGGATGATAAACTTCTAAAGTACTTCCAACTTTCTCATTTGGAGTTCAAGATCCTCAGGACAGTGAGAAGAGCGTGCAGCAAACTCACTGCCCTGGACTTCAAGAGAGCAGACTTTGGCCTCTTCAGGAACCTGCTCGGTAAAGTTCCATGGGATAAAGCCCTAGAGGGCAGGAGGGCCCAAGACTGCTGGTTGGTATTCAAGGATCACCTCTGCCAAGCTCAGGAGCATTGCATCCCAACAAGAAGAAAATGGGGCAGGAAGACCAGGAGGCCTCCACAGATAGATAAGGAACTGCTGAGAAAACTTAGAGGCAAAAAAGAAGCTTAGGGAAGATGGAAGCGAGGACAGGTGACCTGGGAAGAGTACGGGGATATGGTCTGGGTAACTAGGGATCAGGTCAGGAAAGCTAAGGCTGGCGCACCTCCCTTGTGAAAACAGGCTGAGAAAGTTGGGGCTGTTCAGCATGGAGATGAGAAGCTGCTTGGAGACCTCATAGCAGCCTTCCAATATCTAAAGGGGGGCTATAGGGATGCTGGGGAGGGACTATTCATTAGGGACTGTAGTGATAGAACAAGGGGTAATGGGTTAAAACTTAAAAAGGGGAAGTTTAGATTGGATATAAGGAAGAAGTTCTTTACTGTGATGGTGGTGAAGCACTGGAATGGGTTGCCCAAGGAAGCTGTGAATGTGCCATTCCTGGCAGTGTTCAAGGCCAGGTTGGACAGAGCATTGGGTGAGATGGTTTAGTGTGAGGTGTCCTTGCCCATAGCAAGGGGGTTGGAACTAGATGATCTTGACGTCCTTTCCAACCCTACCTATTCTATAATTTATGATCTAAATTGCAGTCTTTGGAATTCATTCTCAATTCCAAGAGGAAAAAAAAATAAATGTTTCTGATGTTGCTGCAGCTGCCTCCCACTCTCACCCTCCCCCTTGGGCACAGAAATTCAGAAATGCAGCAGAATTCTCACAAGCATCATTCCCTTCCTTTGGCTGAGGGCAGAATAAATTGGCTGAAGCAGTACTCTGAAATCTGCAGCCGTACATGTCTGTCTGCATCTGTAGTTGATCCTAGAGGAGAGTTTAAACTTTCTACTACTTACAGGACAGCTACATAGAAAGTGGATATTTTTTATTTTTTTTTTAAACCTATGTAGATTTGATTTAAATGCTAAATGACTCGGTTTGCTTTCAAAGGTTTGCTTTACTGAGGACTACGCTGCTCCTATGGATTGTGTCTCCTTGTTCCGACAGATATTCTGACTCCCTTCAAGCTGCTATTGATTTCAGCACAGAGAGGTTTCACCTCCACTGTTTTAAATGCATTGTGTTCTTTAAAAGTCTGACATTGGCAGCTGCCCATTATTTGCTGCTTGTCCTGCAGGGCGTTGAATGGAGAGGATGGAAAACCTCTTGCTACCCTGAAGAAAGAGCATACCACACCACCATTTGTGCCTTTGCAAATGCTCTGTTATGAAGCTGTTCCCTTCTCAAATGCAAAAGATATAACAAAAACTCAGATCGCATGTTCAAATTGTTACTGGGTTTGGAAAATGTTAAAAGTCTCGGAGTCTTGAAAATTAAATTTGAGCATTTTTAACCTTTAGTTCACCATGGCAATAATGTGATTTGTGCTACATTAAATATCTATTGGTGCAGTAGGTATCTGTAAGTAAAAACCCGAATTTTTTTGTTTCAAATCAATCAAATGGATCTTGTGACTGACACCAAACACACTTTATAACAGAAAAGAAACAGAGGTAAAAGTAACAGAAAGCAGATAAACAAAATATACAGATACAAAATACAAATATGCTGCACTATCAGTCATCCATAGCAAACTATTCAGTTAAAAACTGAAAGGGCATAAAGCATTTATCATTTGAAGAGAGGAAAAGAAAGAGAAGTGTGGCAGGGAGAGAAACTTGAAGATCAACACCATGATTCAGATAAATATATCTCCTGCCACTAAGGTCACAAGGCAGTTGATTGTGATTTGGAATTTATCTGGAATTATTTGAAGAATTAGCCATCAAAGTGATTAGATTTATGGATTTAAGGATGCCGGGGAGGGACTATACATTACAGACTGTAGTGATAGGACAAGGGGTAATGGGTTAAAACTTCAACAGGGGAAGTTTAGATTGGATATAAGGAGGAAGTTCTTTACTGTAATGGTGCTGAGGCCCTGGAATAGGTTGCCCAGGGAGGTTGTGAATGATCCATTCCTGGCGGTGTCCAAGGCTAGGTTAGACAGAGCCTTGGGTGAGATGGTTTAGTGTGAGGTGTCCCTGCCCATGGCAGGGGAGTTGAAACTAGATGATCTTAAGTTCCTTTCCAACTCTAACCATTCTGTGATTCCATGATTTCTGTTTCATACGTGTTACAATTACTAGGAAAATTGTATTATTTTGATATTGTTGGGTAAAGTCAAATTCAAAGTTTCTCTGAAGTCACAGTCAGGGAAAAGACTGCTGTTTGCAGGTAGCATTCATGTTCCCCTTAAAGGTCACAACTGGATATTTCTGTGGGAGCTTCTTTTAATATTATATCCATTTTACATTACAATGGGTAAAATACATCAATCTTACTAAAGAAAGCAGTTCCTTTTCTTTAAGGAACTGCATTAATGTGGTCAATAATCACATCAATTTTACTAAAGAAAGCAGTTCCTTTTCTTTAAGGAACTGCATTAATGTGGTTAATAATCTCTTGGATTTAGAAGAACATTTTTCTGGAGATATACCTTCTATTCAACACTTTTTCCTGAAATGCTTAAAAGACTTTTTCAGGTTTTCCATTGCTAGGGGTCCACACCACCCACTCCACTAATGATCTCACACACAACTTATGCTACAGCGCAAAGTATGAAGCTCAGTCCCAGCTATGGAAAGTGCAGCCAAGTAACTGTTTTGTTATTCAATTATCTTCATACCAGTTCCTCCTGTAGTGAGATATAGGAAGGCTTCTCACTGATGGGTTAAATTACCTGTTCAATTCAGAATAATATTCTTCCCACTTAATGCCTTTCAGCACAGTCAGCAGCATGCATGTGCATATTTTCCTTCCATTGAACTGCAAAGCACATCTGGGATGACAGTGTAAATTCTGAAATATGAATATATTGTAACAAATCTTTGGCACTCAGCTGTGCTCCTTAGTTTTGCCCTGAATGCCAGAGTCTTGCTGGTTATCTCTAGTTATCAAAAGATGTTTTATCTCTCTTTTGGATTCTGTGCCAAAAGCTTTTAACCTACCATGAGTGCCTTCTGTGGGAACACATTTGGAAGAAATAAGGACCATTTTTGAAGAAATACAAATTTTCCTTAAAAAAAAATTTTCTCTGTTATGTTCATGATGGAGAGCTTTTTTGTGCTTCTTTTAATATTGATTACATGGCAGAATAATGAAAATACAAGTATGATGAGCCATTTATAGTTTTCAAAAGATGAAAAATACCATTTCTATTCTGCAGCCCTTTGAGTGGCTCTTTTGACACATTAACATCGTGTAAATATTTAAGCAGTCTAATGCAGCCCTTGCTGATCATTATTTTATTCCCATTTTTAAGCCGAGGTTAGGTGAAAAAGCCTAAAACAACAAAATCCAAAGTCATGCAGAACTGTAAAACTTGTCAAAGCAACACTGCAAACTACTGTCTTGAAGAATAGACCAGAAGACTGTTGGTGAGCGGAATTCTATACCAATGTACTTGTTTCTTTGAGAGTTACTGACTACCTCAGAAAGTCAGAATCACAAATGTATTTGAATTGATGTATTAGCTAACTAACCACAGATGGATTTTTTCTTACTGAGAAGTCTTGTAAGGAAAGTTATAAAGCAACATTATAAATAGGAAGAAACTATGGAAGTGGAAATGTAGAGATTTTGGTAGAGGGCCAGGAAGCTATTATTTCATAGAAAAAGAAAAGAATTTTAAAGACAATCCAATGACAAAAATTGCAACAGATAACATTACAAATAATAGAATGTTTAATAAAACTCAGAAATGGGAATAGAGGGGGATTGATATTGTTTAGAATTTATTAAATGTAATACAGAAAGAAATGTGGCTAAATACAGACAAAAATCCATGTCAGAAGTATGGATAATAGGCATTGAAAGTATAGTAGGAATAAAGAATGATAAAATTATTCATAAATGATGAAAACAAGCATATATATTCAGTAAATATTCCTGCTTTTTATTTTCAAAGTAACAGAGTTGTGTGATTTGTTTTCAGAGGAAGACTTTCTAATTTTCTAGTACCCAGAGGAGATGTGAGTCACATTTATCCAGAGGTAGATATCTTAAATATCAGCCAGTTTTGATAAATCAAATCCAATCTGTTTGAGAAACACTTTGGTCTTTTAATATACCATAGAAACTTAAACAGAAGCAGAATACTTCACTTAAATCTGAAAAGAACAAGGACCTGAAAAGCTGTTGTCTGACCCAAGTGAAATTAAAGGGAGAAGGTTGAAGGTTGGTAGATTTGGCTGACAACAAAATCAAAATGTAAGGGTACAGCAGACCTAAATCCTTCAACAAAATTTCATCAAAACTAAGTCCTCTTTCTATTCTTTGAGGTTAGAAAATTTGTTAATAGCAGCCACGTAATAAACCTATGAAACTTTGGAATTGCAATTAAAAAAATTAACCCTCTAGAGCACTAATAAAATTAGTCACAGAATCATAGAATCATAGAACAGTTAGGGTTGGAAAGGACCTCAAGATCATCTAGTTCCAACCCCCCTGCCATGGGCAGGGACACCTCACACTAAACCATCCCACCCAAGGCTTCATCAAATCTGGCCTTGAACACCGCCAGGGATGGAGCACTCACAACCTCCCTGGGCAACCAATTCCAGTGTCTCACCACCCTAACAGGAAAGAATTTCCTCCTTATATCCAATCTAATCTTCCCCTGTTTAAGTTTTAACCCACTACCCTTTGTCCTGTCACTACAGTCCCTGATGAAGAGTCCCTCCCCAGCATCCCTATAGGCCCCCTTCAGGTACTGGAAGGCTGCTGTGAGCTCCCCATGCAGCCTTCTCTTCTCCAGGTTGAACAGCCCCAACTTTCTCAGCCTATCTTCATACAGGAGGTGCTCCAGTCCCCTGATCATCCTCGTGGCCCTCCTCTGGACTTGTTCCAGCAGTTCCATGTCCTTTTTATGTTGAGGACACCAGAACTGCACACAATACTGCAGGTGAGGTCTCACAAGAGCAGAGTAGAGGGGCAGGATCACCTCCTTCGACCTGCTGGTCACACTCCTTTTGATGCAGCCCAGGATACGGTTGGCTTTTTGGGCTGCGAGCTCATACTGAAGCCAGCTCATGTTCCTTTTATCATTGACAAACAACCCCAAGTCCTTCTCTGCCGGGCTGCTCTGAATCTCTTCTCTGCCCAGCCTGTAGCTGTGCCTGGGATTGCTCCAACCCAGGTGTAGGACCTTGCACTTGTCATGGTTGAACTTCATAAGGTTGGCGTCAGCCCACCTTACAAGCGTGTCAAGGTCCCTCTGGATGGCATCCCTTCCCTCCAGTGTATCAACCAAACCTTAGAGCTTGGTGTCATAGGCAAACTTGCTGAGGGGGCTGCATCAAAAGGAGCATGACCAACAGGTCAAAGGAGGTGATCCTGCCCCTCTACTCTGCTCTTATGAGACCTCACCTGAAGTATTGTGTGCAGTTCTGGTGTCCTCAACATAATGGAACTGTTGGAACAAGTCCAGAGGAGGGCCACGAGGATGATCAGGGGACTGGAGCACCTCCCATATGAAGACAGGCTGAGGAAGTTGGGGCTTTTCAGCCTGGAGAAGAGAAGGCTGCGTGGAGACCTCACAGCAGCCTTCCAGTACCTGAAGGGGGCCTATAGGGATGCTGGGGAGAGACTCTTCATCAGGGACTGTAGTGACAGGACAAGGGGTAATGGTTTAAAACTTAAACAGGGGAAATTTAAATTGGATATAAGGAGAAAATTCTTTCCTGTTAGGGTGGTGAGGCACTGGAATCGGTTGCCCAGGGATGTTGTGAGTGCTCCATCCCTGGCGGTGTTCAAGGCCAGGTTGGATGAAGCCTTGTGTGGGATGGTTTAGTGAGACGTGTCCCTGCCCATGGCAGGGGGGTTGGAACTAGATGATCTTGAGGTCCTTTCCAACCCTAACTATTCTATGATTCTATGAATCCCACTGTCAATGTCCCCAACAAAGATGTTGAAGAAGACCGGTCCCAACACCAGTCCCTGAGGGACACCACTCGTTACTGGTCTCCAGCTACACATTGAGCCATTGACCACAACTCTTTGCATGCGGCCATCCAGTCAGGTCTTTATCCACCGAGTGGTCCACCTATCAAAATGATGTCTCTCCAATTTAGAGACAAGGATGTGGTGTGGGACAGTGTCAAACGCTTTGAACAAGTCCAGGTAGGTGACGTCAACTGTTCTACCCTTGTCCATCAGTTCTGTAGCCCCATCATAGAAGGCCACCAAATTGGTCAGGCAGGATTTCCCCTTAGTGAAGCCATGCTGGCTGTCACCAAGCACCTTGTTGTTTTTCATGTGCCTTAGCATGCTGTCCAGGAGAATCTGCTCCAAGATTTTGCTAGGTACAGAGGTGAGACTGACTGGTCTGAAATTTCCCAAGTCATCCATTTTTCCCTTCTTGAAAATGGGGGTTATATTTCCCTTTTTCCAGTCGTTGGGAACTTCACCTGACTGCCATGATTTTTCAAATATGATGGCATTGGCTTAGTAACTTCATTCGCCAGCTCCTTCAGGACCCTCGCATGGATTTCATCTGGTCCCATGGACTTGTTCAGGTTTTTAAGATGGTCTTGAACCAGATCCTCTCCTATGGTGGGCCCAAGGTCTTCATTCTCACAAGCCCTCTGTCTGCCTTCCCAGACTTGGTTGGTGTGGTCAGAGCATTTGCCAGTGTAGACCGAAGCAAAAAAGTCGTTCAGAACCTCATCCCTTTTTCCAGTCATCTGGAACTTCACCTGACTGCCATGATTTTTCAAATGCGTACAGTGGCTTAGCAACTTCTTTCACCATTTAGTGTTAAATGGATAATGAGGTGACCAGTTGTGAGCTAATGCCTATTGGGAGTTTTCTTGAAATAGAGGTCCTGGGAGGATTCAGCCCAGCCTGACACAGAGCATTTTCATCAGCGAAGATGTCAGTGATAAACATTGCCTAAAATGTGACTGTAAATGGTGCAAAGACTTTTGGAAGATCAGTGTGAGACCCATCACATAGAAGGATCTGTATTATGTGGTAAGCCAGACTTCATTCAAACAAAAAGTCTGTTTTAAAACACAGAGAAATATGAAAATCTCCATCTAAGACAGGTGGGTACCTGTGGAACTGGGTATGGTACACTTGTAAGGAATGACTTAAAAATTATCTAAGAGCCCAAGGAGGAAAGTCACACATTTACTGACAGAGCATGTGCCAGAAGGGTTGATTGCAGCTCCAGCATAATACACAAGGGACTAATGAGTAGAAGGAGGGAGATAATGCTTTTTTTTTTTTTTTTGAGACTGCCACAGTTAGAGCATTATTAGGATTTCCCCATACAGTTCTGATGTGCACATTTAAGAAATCCTTTGGGAGAAAAAGACTGGGAAGAAAATTTGTGATTTGAATGAGGTAAAGAAAAAAGCTGGAACTGAAATTCACCATGGCAGATGTAAGCTAAGAAATAACATAAACAATTGCTGAATTCAGAGCACCAAATTGTTACTTGTACTGTTTGATTTATAGAACTTGACAAAAATTCCCTGTGAAATGCAGTGAGGTGGTTCTTAGCTTTGCAAACACATTTTTTACAACATAAACCAGCCAGTGTTTATTCCCCAGACTAAGAATGGAGAAAGGCTAACATTTTTTGTTATTTATTTTTAACTGCAACATCATTAAATAGAACTGAAAGAGCTACAGTACTGATGTTAGGAATGCAGAAATCAGCACTTGTTGGAATTCAACACAAATATTCCTACTTCTAACCTGTCTCTAATTATTAGTGTGGTGCAGAATTAACATATTAAAAACATAACATCACATAGTACAACGTAATTGGGCAGTTCTTGCTTTACTAGAGTTTGTAGGGAAACAGAAAAAAGGTCCCATGGAGAACTACTCCAATTCTATTGCTTTTTAATCTAACACATGTGGAATCTCTCCTCAGGAGTGAACCCTTTCAACAGAGACAGTGATGTAGTTCTTGTATTCCAAACTATTGTAGTCCTTGTATTCCAGACATACAAGTTCAAAAATCATTCACTGTAGAAGCTGCTTTCTCTAGTGCTTGTCTTATATCCTTTCTTTAAGATATATATATAACTTTATTTCTAATGAAGGGAGAAAAAAAAAGGAATAAAGAGTTTTATATTTTATTACTGAATAGACTATTTTCTGAATTTACCCTTTCTTAAATTCTACAATGTATCTGTAGTTTAGAAATGCTCCTTTTTATCTGGATGTTTATCTAGATGCATTTAACTAGATGGCCCAAACAGTGACTGTGTAATGAGCTATATAATTGATTTAGGATATGGACTTAATGACAGGCAGGTGGTTAAGGCAACCTATTATTACTGCAGAATTAGATTTCAGTAATGGGTTCTCTGTCCTGTTTTTCCAAGAGAACAGTGGCTTGAGTAGCTGTTTGAGTAACTGTTATCACAGATGTTTTACATGTACAGTAGCTAGTGGAACTGGCCTCAGGATATGCCCAACGACAAATTTAGTGTAGATAATGAACTGACGCATTATGTCTCAGCATTTTGCTAAGTAATTAACCGAACTGAATAATTCAAAATAAGCCATTGCTAAATTTAAAATATGGATGATAAGAAGCCTGTCTAAAACCATTTTGATTCACTACTGCATTACCAGATTGTGCTTGGTGCTTTCTCCGAGAAATAAGGCTGCAGTTCCTGAAACATTCCTTAGTCTACTGTGGGCCTGATTTTATAACCACGTGGATACAATTGTTTGCAGCAGGGAGAGTTCTGAAACTAAAGTCCTGAAGTGCCTATCATCTGTACCAGTGACTTTTTGCCTGCTTTCATTACTCTCCTTGCTTTACCTTGGTCTGTTGCTTTCAAAACCTCTGCCACCCTATGTTGCCTGACATCCCAGCTTCCTACCTCTGTGCTCACCCACACAGGATTTTATGTAGAGAAGAGTGCTGAATATCAGATTACCTATAAAATTCAAAGTAGAAGATTCATTCCATGCTCTTCTGTTTCAAAAGAAAAAAGAAAAAAAAAAACCAAACAAAAACCAAAAACCCAGACAAAACTGGACCTATTATAAGATTCAGGTTACTTTTATATGTATTGTGCCACCTATTTTCCAGTAGCATATACTAATAAAATAAGCACATAAGTCTTTCTTTCTGTTTATTCCACTACAGATGAGCTGATTTGATTATGCAGACGCATGTGCTAATCTCCTCTGATTTTCCAGGAAACCGTATTAAAATTGCTGGAAGCTAGAAGTGCTTCAGCTAGCAGCTAAAGGATTGAAATGATGTGACCAGTTAAAGATCTTACACCTTAAGGAAGATTTAATGTTTTCTCTTCAGACCTAAGTGCAGCATGTTCCTATCATAGTGATTTGTACTAGAAGTTAATAATTAATGGAGTAATATAAAATTTGAAATAGTGGATAACAGACTATAATAATACAACAGATGGCTTTAGTGTCTGGTGTTAGCTCACAAAGGGTGAGAAACATCCAATTTTGAATACAGGTTCTCCAAGTATAAGACCGCAGTTTAGAGGATCATTTTGCCACCTTTTTCACAAGTCAGCTAGAAGAGTTCTAATAAGTAGGTACCCGATGTACAGTGTCATTGCCCTACATCCAGCCTGCTGCATATGGTATTATATTGCTTGCCGCATCAGGCAACTCATTAGTGGTCTGGTCTGACCATCACCATGGTAACAAGGAAAAAAACATTTCTTTGGTAGTGCTGCCCAGCAGTGTTAGGTAACACACATCTTTGGTTCAGTGTGAGAGCTGCAGCCGCCAGCACAAATCCCTCATGGATCCTGCTTCTCCCTCCACGGCTCTGGGAGCAGCAGCAGGTATTTCCTATGACCAAAGGCAAAGTTTCTGATAGCAACCCCTTTAAGGAGCACAGATATCATCACTCAGATTTTTGTGGGCACCTCTATGTGATAACCACAACTTTAGTCTCTGCTTGCACTGCTGTTCTGTGCACCTGTTACAGAGCTTGCACTTCTCCAGCTCCAGACCACTGAGATACTCTTAGGAGTCTTCAGTGAGTGGCAGGATGAGGCTCCTCTCCTGCATGCTGCCTCTTAGCAGTGCTGTGTTGGACCACAGAACATCCTTAAGTCCTTGGACAGTGTTTTCTCTTCTGCCCTTTTCAATGGTGACAAAAGTCTGTGGCCAAAATCTATCCGTTTTGCTGAAAAGGTTTTAACCTCCTCCCCAGCTTTTCCAGATAGAGTACAAGTATTTTTCTCCTCTACATCCAATTACCTCTGCTGCTTTGCAGAAAATTTGTCTTCATATTTAGAATCCACTAGCTTACTATTTCATAACTGTATGAAAATTTACTGCAGCAACCCCACTTCATAGGACTGGTGCATGGCTAGCGCTGGAATACTGTTTATTGTAACTTCCCCAAAACATAAGTAGTTTTTCAAATTACAGTTTTTAAGCTGCATACATTCAACAAAAACATTTCAAGCAATTGAGAAGTTTTACTAAAAATAAACCTTCCCTTATTTAAAACTGAAATCAAGCCATTGTTTACCAATACTCTACTGTCTTAATTATGTGCTGTCTTTAATAGGCTAGCTGCAAGTCTGCAATTAGATAATTAGATCTGAAAATTTCATCCCTCCCTCCAAACAAATTCACATGCATACACAAAATGGAATTTCAACTTCTAAAGAGATTTCCACATGAAAAACTCTGCTGTTATGGATGTGCTTTGTACTGCAATTTCAATTGAAATTCAGCAACATTGATAAGCTATTTTTTTATTGAAACCAGTCACAAATAGTGCAATTTTGCCTTTAAATACCTGCTGCTTACTTCCATCCTCCCCTCTGCAGATATACACACAAGTGTATATGTATATAAATTAGCAACGGTCATAAGAACGGCGCCTTATTACCCTACATATCTACTTATAATATCTGAATATGATATGTTGTTTCAACACAGACACACATTTAGTTCAGACACAAAAAAGCTTGGGCAGGTGTCTCTTCATTCGCCTATTTGTTATGACCCACCAGGGGATGGTAGGAGCTCCTGTTACTCTAATTCTGGTATCTTCAGCTCCCATAAATGTGAAATGTCTTGGGCTTCTTCAGATCTTGGGAGCTATGAGCCCTAACTTGTGGAAGAATTTGGTTGTAAATCTAAAAGTCAGAACACAAAAAACCTTAAATATCTATTATCCTAGAAAGAGAGATGCAAAATACTTTCATTTTTTTCTGTTATCTAGGCTGAGTTTTCCTTTCTGCAGTTTATCCCCATTACTACTTCTCCTGTACTGTAAGGTTATTGCTTCACAGAAGACTTGTATGTCAATGAAAATTATTACTGGTTCTTCTTGCTTGGGTTTTTGGTGTAGGTTTGGGGATTTTTTGGTTGGTTTGTTGGTTGATTGTTTGCTGTTTGTTTTTTTTTAGGAGGGATTGTTTGTTTGTTTGTTGTTTGCTTTTTTTCCCACATGTATAAACAACTGCAGGTTATTCAGTTTTTCCTCATAAGTCTAACTTGTGGGACATTCCCACTCCCTTCTACTGGTCACTGCCCCATAGCTCTGCAGTGTTTCTAAGTGAAGGTATCTGTAGCAGTGCCAGTCAGTGAAAATAGCATTGAATAAGGTTTATCTTATGTGCAGGAATCATGAGATTCTTTCAATTCCTTACAGTCTTTCTTTGCTTCATGACATTTTCAGAGTAATTAACATATTTTCTTTTCCATTTCACATGATTAATAATGTGTAATACTAAACTTAGGATGGAGAGTATCTTTACTTCATATATGCTCTGTCCTTTGTGATAATGGTCATCACTAAATCCAGACTTCCTCCTGTATTTGTCTTTCATAAATCAACTTGAAAGTTTCCCCTGCTGGCATAAAAGAATGCCATAAGATGATGTCAGAAACTTCTGCTTTTTTCATTATAATGAATGCTCACTGCTACAATAAAATGCAATACAATTCACTGTTTGTAATACTTCCAACAGGATTAATATTTGTGCTATCTGTGATGTTAATTCCCTGACACTGCTGACTCTTTAAAAAATCTATATATAACCATTATATTTGTGTGTTCACAGAAAGCCTACATATATTGGAAGTCTGTGACAAAATGAATATGATCAAAGAGTACATTTTGTAAGAAACTTGAAGTGTCAGTACACACTGAAGAAAGTCACTGCATTTATTTTTGCCTCCAACGTGTCAACATTACTCTGTCCTTTGCTTTTCTTCAGATAAGGGATCTGAAATAAAACCGTAAAAGGTGACCTGAAAATAGATTTATTTTAGTCCAAAATGTGGTTAACTATAAATTAGACATTCCAGTCATCCAGACTTACAAGGATTTTAATCTCATTCGCTTAAGCCTTCCTCTTGTCCAAGTCATCATTATGGTTTTGCCTGCATCTTTACAACCCTGCTGTAAACTGCCAGATGCATGGCTTGCAACACTCTTACAAGTCATCCAGACTCTTTAAAACACAATGACACTCAGCTGAGTGGAAACTCTATCACACCCTATGCTAAACAACTGATTTCCGATGATGCACAAAGGACAACAGAACATGCTGAAGAGATGGCTTCCTGAACTGGAGCTCCCACTGTGCCTACTCCCATGCTCTCCTTACGAATAGTCATCTGCCAGGAAACCCCCAAGATTTGCTCCAGCCTTCTGGATGGGGAGGGAGTGCACTGGCAGATGTGGTTCCAGTTTGTAGGAGTCTCAGAAACTTGGTGTGTGATTAGTGTCATCAGCTGGTACTACTTGGGAGCAGCAAGGAAAGGATAGCTAGGATATCCGTGCCTACTGCATAGACTTTCATCTGAGGCTTTGCTGGAATCTTAATTATAGGGGATCCTACAGCATTTTTAGGGGTTTAATAGCACAAGTTTTAGCTAAATTAGATTTAATTTTTCTTAGCTCTTTGTAAGCCGGGGAAATCTTTGAAAGCATCCCCCAGTATTTTATACTGACTGATTTGGATTATTTGTCCCTTAATTTAAAAATGTGTCTCAGAAATTATTACTTGCAAGGTTTTGGCCCTGCTGAATGGAATTGCAAAACTCCCATTCATCCCAGGCAGGATTTTACCCCCAAGGGAAGAGAAGGGAGCTCAGTATTTTCAGGTTTAAGCATCAATAGAAAATACTTTCATACTGAGACTTCAGTTAATATTTGTCATGTCAAAGAGCTTGAATACGACTATGCTTTGAATCTTATATAAATATATTTTAAAATGTTATTATTTAAAATATATAATATACTATATTAGTATATCGTTAATACTTGCAAACAGCGATTTATTAACTAATAATATTGAAATTATCAAGTCAATGTAGGGAATTCTATCCCTCTATACTTAACTGAATGATGCCCTAGCAGGGGTGTTGGAACTTGATGATCTTAAGATCCTTTCCAACCTATGATTCTATGATCACTGTATTTTAGTCAGGGTGCTGAGAAATAATTTATTCATTTTAAGCCTCTTGCTTACAAATTGTTGCTACATTGCCTACTGGAGGTTTGATATATCATGTGCCATTTTATGTCTATATGCAAAAACCAGAAAGGTCTGGGTCAGCCAAAAGGACCCCAGGGTGCTGCACTTTGGGACACTCAATCTCCAGATGTCTTGATGCTTGGCAGAATACGCAATGTCTAGATCAGCACTTGTGCTTCTGTGCATCGGAAGATTAGCCTAATAGGAATGTCCCAGTACACTGACTAGAGAGCTTTGCAAAGCTAATGATATCAAATACTGCATATGTCTGAAATCTCAGTTGCCGTTAGCATTCACACACCCTTTTCTGCCCCCACCCTGAGGAGCATCTCCTCTCTTTAGAGATGTAACACTTGACTCTCCTGTGGTCTGGGCTCTTAAGCTGTATTAAAGAAATATTTCAAGTTCAGGATGGAGAATGGAAATCTGAGCTGCTGCTTTTACACCATTTCTGCATGATTCATTGGCAAGGAAGCAGCGAGCTTGTTCATACACAGCTAAGTCCTGTTGCCTTCTATTAGTATAAGCTGAAATGATATCAGGGCCTGGTATCACAGCAGGTCCTATCAAATGTGCAAGGTATCAGGCTAAGATATACTTGATGTTACTAATTTGCTTTATGAGGCCTAAATCAGGTCATTTGGACAGATCATAATCTTATTAATGGTAACCACAGCATAAACATACTTTTCAGGCAAATGGGTAACTCAGCAAAATAAATAGGCAGAGTGCTGTTAATAAATGCTAATCTGTGTGTTATAGATGCAGAATATCTTGTCTACATTAGCAACATTAAACTTTACAATAAAAAAAGTGAATTTAATAGTGTGAAGTCATCCAGAACACTTGCATTGCAAACTGTCCTGGGTTCAGCTGTAACAGTTATTTTTCTCCTTCCTAGTGGCTGGTGCAGTGCTGTGTCTCGGCTTTAGTCTGAGAACAATGCTGATAACACACCGATGTTTTAGTTGTTGCTAAGTAATACTTACCCTGATCAAAGACTTTTCAGTCTCTCATGCTCTGCCAGTGAGCAGGGGCCAAGAAGCTGTGAGGAAGCAGAGACAGGACACCTGACCCAAAGTAGCCAAAAGGATATTCCGGACCACAGCACGTCATGCCCAGTATATAAACTGGATGGAATTACCCAGAAGGCCCAGACTGCTGCTTGGATCAGACTCTGTATCGTTCAGCAGGTGCTGAGCAATTGCATTGTACTTCGTTGTTTTTTATTGTGTTCTTTTCATTACTCTTTTTATTTTTATATTCTCTCCCCTTGTTACCTTACCATTAGTAGTAGTATTAGTGGTAGTAGTTTTATATTATACTTTATTTGTTGGACTGTTCTTATCTCAACTCATGGGGTTTACATTCTTTCAGTTCTCCTCCCTACCCTGCATGGAGGTGGCAGGGGGGAATGGAGAAGTGAACAAGTGGCTGCGTGGTTCTGAGTTACAGGCTGCACTTAAACAACGACACAGACACTTCCTGACTTTTACAGCAGGTATTTTCCAGTAGATGTAAAAAAGAATTGACCCATAATTTTCATCTAAATAAAACAAACAAACAAACAAACAACAAACATTACCCTTTTTTGTTAGTTTTGGTGCCTTAATCTTGTTTTGGTGCCTGCTGATACATTTTCTAGCTTTTGAATATAAATTAACTCTAGTTATCACAGAATCACAGAATCACAGAATCCCAAGGGTTGGAAGGGACCTAAAAAGATCATCTAGTCCAACCCCCCTGCAAGAGCAGGGTAACCTACAGTACATCACACAGGAACTTGTCCAGGCGGGCCTTGAATATCTCCAGTGTAGGAGACTCCACAACCCCCCTGGGCAACTAATTAAAGCTGCTAGTTGTCTTGCTGTCCCAGTCAAGATAGATAGCAAATGCCAGTGTTTTTCACCTCTTGAAAACACTTACATTTTCTCCAGGTTAAACACTTACTTACATTGTTATTGGTGTATCTAATCCAAGTCTGTTGCATGAAGCACAGCCTCCATCTTTCCTCATGGCCTCCTTGTCCCCATGAAGTGCTTTCCAAATCTGAACACTGATCTTTACAAGCACCTCATATTGCAAGAGCCATGTACACTGATCTTTACAAGCACCTCATATTGCAAGAGCCATGTACAATTCAGCTTCAGACTCACAGCTGCCTGAGCTTGTCCCCAGCTGTATGGATGGGAACGTGGCTGAGGGTTGATCCCCACTCAGGACTGTGAGAGACATAACAGGGTATGGTTTTGACAGAGTGTATTCAACAAAGCATATATATTTATGTTCATAATGACTATTTGTCAGAAAGAGGCAGAAAAACATAAGGGTATAACTGTTTTATGACCTTCATGCTTGGTCTCACCAGGGCACCTGGCCAATGCTTTCAGCATGGACAAGAGTGAGATCAAGAGAAACTGCATGGCCATGCAGGTAAACGGTTACAGATCTGGCATAAAGCAGGTTGCTTTATTAAGGCTGTAAAAGCAGTACCCTCTTCTAGCTGAATCTGAAGCCTTACCTATGGATGGATGCACCGTGTAGACATTATCCTAATTACATAAGATTCCCGGCATCGACTGCAATGGGGCTTCCCAGCCTGAAGTGTGGACCTGGATAATGAAAATTAGGTGGTAACTGGCATTGTATTTCTTCTTAATTACTGTTGTCTTTATGAAGTAATGATTTGATGAATTGCTAATTTTCCTCTGTGCTGTACATATATGTATATATATACATCTGATTCTCTTTGTTGTGCTTGGTTACTATATAGATATATACCTGATTCACATTAGTATGCTTGTTTGCTTTAGTGTGCTTATCAGCTTTAGCATGCTTGTCTGATAAACAGTGCATATTATACAGCTAATGTGTGATCCTTTTGTTGAGTACCCTGCCTGTTAGCAGAACACCAGCCATTTGTGTTGCGCACATGGAAAAGGGCCAGGTAGGCTTTGCCAAGCACCCTTCATGAGTGAGGGGAGTCACAGACTGGATGGAAAGTGGTGAGAAAGGAACCTGTGACAGTGTCTTCAATGGCATTCCACACAAGTGCCAAATGGTCAAAATATCTGCTCCCTGCTAGCTAACCCCAGCCATGACTAAATGCCAAGCCTCCCTGAAGGTTTGCCTTCAAGAAAACTACTTTTCTATTGCAATAATTCATATACATTTATCATTATAAACCAGATTGTCCATAACTTAATCGAGTTTATAAAGAGGTGCATAAAATAACCCTCTTGCAACCCACTTGCACAGTTCTGGTGGAAGGGCTCACCAGAGGGGCGCAGAGATGTGTGGGCAGGTGTGCCCTCAGATTCTCCTTGAGCCCAGAGTGAGGAGGAGACAAGGAGCAGGTAATCAGGGTTGATTTTTTGCCATCTGTGCTAAGCAAAAGAGCCTACTACAGCTTTTTAGGTACTACTTCAAATATTTTCTCAGTATAATAAGCGGGTGCTGGAGAAGTCATGTTTCAGATGTGAATGCAGAACTTCAGCCTTTGCTTGAGAATGGAACGAATAAGGTTTTATTTAAGGTCTTACCTAAAGGCACAGTCTATCTCTAATTGGTTGTATATATGGCCTAAAATATTTGGGTTTCCTTTCATTCAAAACCTGAGTGATTTTCCTCTTGAACCTTATACTTTGTTCTTTTCAGAAATGCAATACGTACTCCAACTTAATGCATTAAATATGAAAAGACTTACTGAAGAGGCCCAACATATAAATTATTCAAAAGGCAGTATGCTGGAAATCATCTATTTGAAAACATTTATTATTAATTTCACAGTTCAGATGAAGTTCCTATAAGGGCAGTCATTTATTAAATATTGACTTCTGTTAAGTCCACCTAATATGTTTATCTGTACAACATCATGTATAACCAAATAGCAGCAAAATACCAACATGTTCCTGTTACTGATTTTGATAGTGAATAGAAAGTGCTTGTTTTGCTAAAGTACCAAACATAACCAAAACATTTAGTTGAGACAATAAATATTGTGTCACTAAAGCAAAGAGTGATTTCAGAGTTAGAAGAAGTAGCGTTAAATTGAATACAGGAAAAAAATCTTGAGAAAAATGTTATATATACTAATTGAACTAAAAAAAAAAGTGATAATTAAGGATAATTTCTTCAAAGGAAGAAAATTACTTTGCAGACAAAGATTTCATAATCTGAACCAAAACTACTACTGACTTACAGCAGCAGTAGCATCCATACGAAAGGTGTACTTCAAAGTTCTGTGGAAAATGCTGGTGAGTTAGGTCCTACACTGAATAGATGGAAAATTACTCACACATTTCACACAAATATCATTTTGTGATAAAGCACAAACAAATAACAGTGAAGAGTTAACATAATGATGATTTTTTTTTCACCCCTTTGAATCGTTTTATGTTAGCCAATTGGGTGCTTAATTAGAAGAGGTAGCAGGTAATCCTCTTCCAAAAATAAATGTGATCAGACTGTATGGTGGTGCATGTAGACTGACTATGGATCTTCAACAACATACTAAATTACTCCCAATTTCCCAAACTCAAAAAAGGAGACTTAATTTTCATTGCAGTGTTATTGCAACAAATCATTATAATTAATGTTAACTATATTGGCACCAAGATGAAAGAAAAATTTATGGCTGTGCAAACTTGCCAATTATTTAGCTGTTACTGCTGCTGGATCTATCTGAGGTGATCTAGATCCTTATTATAACCCCACCTCCCCACTCATGCTGGTCATTCGATGCAACCACGTTGTCTACAAGGCAGAATTGAAAGGGCAAATCCTAAAAGGAAAATGAAACTGTTTACCTTCAGGGAGTTCCACATCTCCCAGGGTGGACATTATGGGACTCTGGATTTTTTTTTTTTTTTTGCATTTCCTGTGGTCAAACTGTTCAATAGCAAACAGTCTCCCCACAGGATTAAAAAATTACTCGAAGTTGTTCATATTTCATTAAACCTGAATTATATTCACTGTTATCAGTTCTAAGCAAGGCTAAGTAAGCCTGTCTTTATAGGATAGGATTAAGTGTTCTCCAATGTTGGCTGTAGGTAACGGTTCAGCATCAGTGATGCTGGAGATCTTTGGAAAATTTTAAAACAACAAAGCCAGATAAAAACTTCATTATGATTCCACGACGACAGGAGGTTGATCTGAAACTTGTTGATAGCCCAGAGTTATCCTGTCACTTACTAGCAATCATTTCACAGTAAACAGGTCAGGATGAAGTCTGCTTTCAAGGATCGAGTGATCTGGTAGGGAGAGAAATTCTTTACAGTGCTGGTATTGTGCAAGGAAGGGAGACAGCTGAGAGACACAGAGCAGCACATCCAAAATATTAGTATATTTCTGATCCAACATCATAGAAAAACTGCTCATAAAATCATATTTTAAGGCTTTTTACTCCACAATCCTGCTGCAGTTCTGAGCATTACTGTGCTTCTCAATATCACTTTAAAGTTTAATTTAACCCCTCCTGTATTGCCTGTACTGACCATGTCTTTCATTTTTTAAGTGCTTTCATTATGCTGGAGAATGTAAGTATAATTAGATGTGGTATCTTGAACACTGCAGTGGACTAATCAGATAGGTATTTTATATACAGCGAAAAACTAAAACCAAAACCCAACAACAAACAACAACCAACAACAATAAAAAATAACCTAAACAAAACCCAGAAATTTAACAATTTCCTTTTTGCTTTTTTACTTAATTAGCAGTAAAATTTAGTCATGACAGGAAAAATATCAAATGCCTAAATATTCATGCTGAAATAATAGACTTCAGTTTGATGTCATTTGCATTTGCAGGAATTAAAGATGCTTTATCCTGCTATCCCACATTACAAGTCTAGATAATTCTGACGAAACCGTTATGGATTTACAATACCCTAAATGAAACTGGGACCCTAACAGCTTACATTTCCACTCAGCACTCATTGTCCACATGCATATTTCATGAGCATCACTACTAGCTCATCGGCTACTTTGCCATTTTCAATAAGCTACCTCACTGTATACTTCTAACCTAAAATACTTTTCAGTTTGCTCCTGAAGACTGATTAAAGACAAGGCTCGTGGCTCCATGAACAAGTGCCAAGTGACAAAAGAAGAGCTGTGTGCTCAGCTTGAAGATATTCCTCTGATGAAAGGATATACTTTAAATGTGTGACTGCCATCTAAACAGCAGCAGCACATCTTCACATGGTTGTCCATGTCAATAAAGGCACACATTCAGTTTTCAGTACCTCACCTCTTCTCATATTCTGGAAGAGAGTAATACTTGCAATGTAATCAGGGCCTAATCCAACAAAACGAGTGGCATCAAGAGGTGCCTCTTTATCTTAAGCGACAAATCTATTGCTTCCACTATCAGGGGAGTGCTGGAGTGAACATCCCCACCCCATTAAAAGATTTAGCACTTAACCTCATATTGGGTTCTTTAGTTCTGAACATGCGCTGTTATAAGTGACAGAGCACTGGGGTGACTGTAAAATCAATCCAGCTGAGATGATAACATATCCTTTCCATATTTACAGCTCCCTTTTTTGATTCAGCTAAAACTAACTTTAATGTTTGTGTGTAATGCAGGATGAAATGATGGAGACTTGGAAGCTGTAGAATGCATAAAGCTGTAGAAAAGACAGAAGCTTAGTTTAAAAATCTCAAATCCCATGGCTAGATGCTGTTATTCATGGTTAGGATTTGTTAATTGAGATGTCAGTGGGTCTGCTAAAGAAACTGTCCAGCTCTGAGTTCCATCATTAGCAGAGAGTTGAAACAAAGGCATCTTCAGGAGCCTCTGGCTGAGGAGGCATTCACCTGGCCCAGGCACTCAAACAAAACGCCAACCATGGGAGCAACTCCTTTATTGGAAATGCTTCCAGTTTTGTGCTTTCTTCATTTTCATGCTTTAGTGATCGATTTAAGTCCATGCTATTATTGCAACTTTCTGAAGGACAACTAATTTTCAGTAGCTTAAGTTTTGCAAAATATTTACCAGGGTTTGCAGAAAATTATGTTTTTTAATTATCTTTCTTATTTTTTTTTAACAAGATTTCAGTCAAATATGGAAGTCTATACTTTCTCCTCTATTGTCTCTACAGGAACAGTTTCTGAAAGAACAGGAAATAAGTAAGTTGGAAAGGGTGATCCATGGATGTGTTTCAGAATTTAGCCCATCTGGAACAAGAAAACTGAGGTGAGACTGTGGCTCCACAGACTTGAAAAAGTTGTGCTTGGCAAAGAACTGTCTGAGGTCGGCTAACAAAAATAATTCATGAAGTGGGATGTGAGAGGAAGAGCAGATGCGTGATAGAGGCTTACCTAGAAAAAAAGAAGCAAATGCACTAGCCTCTTGTCCTCCCCAATATGCTGAGAAAGCAGAATGTTGACATTATATTCCATGATCAGTTCTTCTAGTAAGGTAATGAGGTTGAGGGGCAGGGTAACCTTATGTCTCCTGTTGTAATAACTTACTGACCTTTACAATCATTGTAGCTGACTTTGCACTCATACATAAATGCATGACTGTCTCCTAACCGTGAAAGTGCCTGTGTGGTTTTTGAGGGGAGGCTTTCTGCAGGATTCCTTGGGGCTCTGCTTTTCTTTTCCTACACCAATGCTGGAAAACTTACCTCGGTGGAAGAGAAATCAAAGGGAATCTTTACAGTTGTGATAAGCATATGAAGCACTTTGCAAAATCAAGGCAAGTCTGTGGAAAAGGAAGGAAGCTACAGAACAAAGTTGAGCACAGTGCAGCTCTGAAGGGCTCTGCGGACACTCAGATTCAGTTGAAGGGAAAGGTGTCATTCAGGATGAGAGCATACCTCTGATCCAATGCAGCCTTCTGCCTGCATGGAGGAATTTTCCAGTTGTCTTATGGGAGCTTAAAGGAGACTAAAAAACCCCCAAGCCAGATGTTTGAAGTGTGTGTGGTTAACTTAAAGGTAACACATCCATGTCAGTGTTTCCCATTTGACAGTTTACGAGAGTCTTGAAACCTTAACTAATAAGGATGAAAAAAGGGGTCTCAGTCAAAAAATAAAATTTAGATGGGGTTTAGGAGAATTCTGGATTCAAAACTTGTTTTTGTCCCAGAATTCTTTGTAACTTGTGTGTGGTTTTTATAATGTGCCATTTCAGTTTCTGACTGGTTGCTCAACAGGACTATTAAAGAATGTTACACTTTTCAAAAAGTATCAAATATGCTTGGTCCTGTAAGGCTGTTAAAGGAATATGTATACTGGTGTTTGTGAAATATTTATACATGAGAAATCGGTTAGGTTTAATATTTTTCCCCCATTAATATTCGATCAATCCAAGCAGTTACTTTACATTATTTTTTCTTGGTTTAGGAGGTTTTGGGCTTCCTGCCTCTATTTCCATATTGCAAGTAGAGAACTCCACTGGAATGTGGAATGACAGCAATCAGGGACCAGTTGTTTCCTAATGTTTTTTTTTCTTTTAAGTGGAATCTCAGGTGATGACAGTAAACCTGTCCCAAAAGAAGAAAGCATTTTTTTTCAGTGTACCTTTTACTCATAGTAGCTCTCTTTACCACTTCTTTCCTCTACCAAGAAACTTCATGGAAAGAAAGTTAAGGAAATAAAAGATCATTATCATTTTTTTAATTAAGATTATATGTAATTATGCTTAAAATCTTGCTTTTTCATTTTTGTATGCTGTATGCACACCACACACAAAATAAAATATGTTGTGCCTATGCTTCTACAAAAGGATTCCCTTCAAAACTGTCTCAAGCCGATTAGCTATGTCTCTTTGCCTGCAGCAAGAATATCAACACATACTGTAAATCTTCTCAGTTCTCTCATTTCCTTTGGCTGTTTAAATTGCTTTAAGGCAGTGAGTAGAAAACAGAAATATGTTATTGCATTCTGCATGCTTCTGTAATCATGATGGTTTTCTAAATGAAAAAGATTATGCTTTTCCACTTTCTTGCTTTGCCCCTTTCTCAACAAGTGCTTATTCTGTGAGACAACTGTATGCCAGTCAAAGCCGTCACACATTCTTCTACCTGACAACACTTCTGTTTGTTAGCAAAAACTGACTGCAGCAGCCCTGCCCACCCAGCGTGCAGCTCCTCCCATGGATGCCAAGTTGGGGTTGCTGGGTCCAGTCACTGTGGTGGCCCCTTCCAACAGCTGCCTCTTCCTTGCTCCTTCTCCCATTTACAAAATAAAGTTAAAGGCACCCAGAGGGCAATGAAGAGGAAACTATTCAGCTGTAGATAACCATCTTCCAGATTTCTATACTTCAGTGGTAAACCACACCCAAAATAATAAGTGTTGCCCTTGTAACTGGAGTAGCAAAATTGATAAGAAGTTGTAAGTTGGTTCTGCCTCTGGCTGGTCCTTGTTTTAGTCTAGGCACCACAAAGCCAGGCTTCCATTAGTTCTTCATTTCACTCCCAGGTGCTAGTCATGTATAGAATCATAGAATCATAGAATAGTTAGGGTTGGAAAGGACCTTAAGATCATCTAGTTCCAAACCCCACACCTCTCAGTGAACCATCCCAACCAAGGCTTCGTCCAGCCTGGCCTTGAACACTGCCAGGGATGGAGCTCTCACAACATCCCTGCACAACCCATTCCAGTGCCTCACCAACCTAACAGGAAAGATCTTCTCCCTTATATCCAATCTAAACTTCCCCTGTTTAAGTTTTAACCCGTTACCCCTTGTCCTGTCACTACAGTCCCTGATGAAGAGTCCCTCCCCAGCATCCTTGTAAGCCACCTTCAGACACTGGAAGGCTGCTATGAGGTCTCCACACAGCCTTCTCTTCTCCAGGCTGAACAGCCCCAAGTTCCTCAACCTGTCTTCATACGGGAGGTGCTCCAGTCCCCTGATCATCCTCATGGCCCTCCTCTGGACTTGTTCCAGCAGTTCCATGTCCTTTTTATGTCGAGGACACCAGGACTGCACACAATACTGCAGGTGAGGTCTCACAAAAGCAGAGTAGAGGGGCAGGATCACCTCCTTCGACCTGCTGGTCACGCTCCTTTTGATGCAGCCCAGGATATGGTTGGCTTTCTGGGCTGCAAGCGCACATTCACTACCTCACAGGTTCTTCACTGCCACGGCGTATAGAAATGTCTCCGAAAGTAAAATGGTGTGATTGAAAGGATTCTGGGACTCTTCCCAAAAGGCACTAGTGATTCTAGTCAACATCTACTGAAAACCGCATCATTTTTACTTTTTTTCTGCTCTAGCTAGTTCTCTAGCACCATCCTATCAAACATTCAGTCCTCAGTCATCCTCATATTCTTTCATGGTTTTCACATACCACAAAAGCATATAAGGAATATATGCACATTCCACAGCAAGCAACACACATTTTGAATTTCACACTGTGAAAATAGTAATCTACAATAAAACCACAAGACATTTTGCATTATGGGAGCTGGAAAATAAAAAAAAAAAAAACACAAAACAAAACAAAGACAAACAAACACCCCCACCCCCACCCCCACCCCCTCCCACAAAAAAAAAAAAAAAAAACAGGAGTTAAAATCATAATGATCTTAGAGTCATAGAAACTCAGGGTTAGGTACCCAATGTCATGGACCAGTCTAGTCTGCTTTCGAGGAGGGCATGCATATGTCAGTGATGCTGAAGCAAATAATCTTAAGATACTATCAGATTAGCATTCACCAGTACCCTTAGAAAACATTTGGGATATGGGATATGAGCACATTTCTTCTCATGATGCTGCTGGAGGTCGGATACTGGTCACATAGGATTTAAATTATATCTATTCTGCTCACTTCTTGTCTCTAGTACATTTTGATTTTAGTTAATTGTTTCAGTCAATATTGTGATTGCTCCTTATGCTTCTATGAACACAAGCAGTTTTGCCCTCTCCTCCTTCCTGAATAGCAATTATGTTTCAGGATCTTTACTACAGATTTAGAACATTCTTGCTTGTATTGAATACTTCCAACCAAAGCCAGATACCAACAGTACCTCACGTATGGACCCTGTATGAGGAAACCAACATCAAAAAGAAAAATGTTCAATTTATAGCCCTGAAGAAAGATGGTTGTTAGGAAGCTGTGTTAGGAATAGATGTCAAAGAAATTACCACACAGAGTAGTTCTCTACAGAAGACCTCTAACTGAAGTGGTATTTGGGGAAGAGGAAGAAAGTATAAATTGTGAGGTTCCTGTAGCATCAGTTGTAGACTGTCCTTGGCTCTATCCCTTCACTGGATTCCACCGCACTGGGGCTGCTGCTGTGTGGCTGAGTGGCAAGGCAGAGTGTTCATGCAAGGTCATGCGAGTGTAAGCTTACAGGTCTTCTGTACAAAGGCTGCCAGCTTCTCTTTCACAAGCACTGACAAAATAACTTGCTGTCAAACCCAGTGTTTATCAGTGTGTCAAGACTATCTGTAGCCATCAGATTTTGAGTGTCTGCTAAAGACGAATTTAGTGTGGGAGGCTGTGAATGTTTAAAAGACAGTGTGATGACTGCAGGGACAGGTCCCAGCACCCTTCTGGATTAGAAGCCAGCCCAGATTTCACTCTTCAGATTTAGTATCTTGTCAAAAAAGTAGACTTACCAACATCACTTTGTCCAATTATAGAATCAGGTGAGCTATAAACATGCTTCAGCGCTGAATCAAGCAATGTTAGGACAATTGTGTCTGATGGAACTAATGAAAGATTGATTATGGTGGAATATTGATTAGATGGAATATGAAATGTTTGTTCTTGACACTTATGGAACATTTCACCTCTCCTAAATTACAAAATATGAACAGAATTGAGTTAGGTAAAAGAAAGACAAGGGGAAGTTAAGCGTATTTTATTGTTCTTTACAACAGCTAGGGTTTTTAATTATAGAAAACACTCATCAAGTACTAGCAATCAAATGCAGACAATATATAGCACAAAAAAATAGAATGAATAATCTGAAGCCTTTCCAGACTAATAAGAATATCTGTGAATCAAAGTGCAATTGAATATTCCCCAGTATCTTCCTTGCTTTCAATTATTTAGTCCAAGCACCTTCTTCAAATGAAAAAATCTATTTTAGATGAAATAAGCTCATGTTTATTAACAGAAAAAGCAGAGCACAAGAACAACTGCTAGACATAAATTTGCCTAACTGAAAACTATGATTGTTTCATAATTTTCTTTGCTGAAGTTAAAAAAAAAAACAGAAGACTTTTTTTTCACTTGTACCTTTTATTCCCTTGACATTTTTTTCTTTTATTGCAGTCCCCCAAAATTTAACACAGTTCACTGGGGACGGCTGCCTGGTCTCAGCCCATGCTATTCTACTTTCAAGTATGTAATTTGCCTCAGAAGAGCAATTAGCTATATATACTAACTTTTTATTTATACATTTTTCTGAAAATTATTTAATTGATGCACTGTAGAAAGAGTGCAATTTCATGTGAAGTATCTGTAAGATGAGATACTGACAAACCTCTCGTGCTAAAGAAAAAGTCTTTCTGATGAATCTAAGTGAGGAAAATGCACATATTTTTAAACCAAGAAATATCCAATTTTATGCATTATTACATTCAAATGAATAAACATAACAATTTGAGCACCAAGTAATTTTTAAGAGTGTATCTGTTCAATGTTTTACCATAAGAAATAAACTTGTCATTATTTTCAAATGATATAGCTCTAGTGATAGGGATCCCTATAGTGATATAGTCTCACATAGTCATCATAAAGCCTGTTTCTCAAAAGTGTCTCATCTCAGAGAAAGTAATTCATTTTAGTCCCAGTGTTTCACACAAAATTAACATGGCTTCAGTTTATCTTTGAAAACTATGGGAATGTAGACGTAAAGATGACAATGTGAAATAAAGTTATGTATGCCATAGCCCTTACATAATTTTCAGTTTTGAATATGAATAATAGCTGTAAAGTTTTAGGTTTGTTTTGTTTTTTGGGTTTTGTTTATTTTTTTTAGTTGGGCTAAATGTTCAGCTTACATAAATCAAATCACTTTGATAGTTAATTCTTCAAATAATTCCAAATAAATTCCAAATCACTCAACTGCCTTGTGACCTTAGTAGCAGGAGATATATTTATCTGAATCATGGTGCTGATCTTCAAGTTTCTCTCCCTGCCACACTTCTCTTTCTTTTCCTCTCTTCAAATGATAAATGCTTTATGCCCTTTCAGTTTTTAACTGAATAGTTTGCTATGGATGACTGATAGTGCAGCATATTTGTATTTTGTATCTGTATATTATGGTAAATAACGGTCAGCTGCCGATGTCAGACTTTTAAAGAACACAATGCATTTAAAACAGTGGAGGTGAAACCTCTCTGTGCTGAAATCAATAGCAGCTTGAAAGGAGTCAGAATATCTGTCGGAACAAGGAGACACAATCCATAGGAGCAGCGTAGTCCTCAGTAAAGCAAACCTTTGAAAGCAAACTGAGTCATTTAGCATTTAAATCAAGTCTAGGTTTCAAAAGAAAAAAAAATAAAAAATATCCACTTTCTATGTAGCTGTCCTGTAAGTAGTAGAAAGTTTAAACTCTCCTCTAGGATCAACTACAGATGCAGACAGACATGTACGGCTGCAGATTTCAGAGTACTGCTTCAGCCAATTTATTCTGCCCTCAGCCAAAGGAAGGGAATGATGCTTGTGAGAATTCTGCTGCATTTCTGAATTTCTGTGCCCAAGGGGGAGGGTGAGAGTGGGAGGCAGCTGCAGCAACATCAGAAACATTTATCTTTTTCTCTTGGAATTGAGAGTAAGTTCCAAAAGACTGCAATTTAGAACACAGATCATAGATTATAGAATAGTTAGGGTTGGAAAGTACCTTAAGATCATCTAGCTCTGTTGTATTTTAAACTGAGCCACACAGCTCGTCCAATCACTCCCACCCCTTTTTCTCCCTCTTTCTTTCCTCCTCCCCACCCTCCCCGCTCCCAGAGGCATAGGAAGGAGAATCGAGAGAATGTAGCTCTCACGGGTTGAGATAAGAACAGCCCAGTAACTAAGGTATAACATAAATCACTACTGCTACCACCAATGATAATAATGACAAGAGAAAATAACAAGGGAAGAGAATACAATACCACCACCAAACAAGTTCGACCCCCCCGGAAGAGAGCCCATGCCCTTCTGGGTAACTCCCAGTTACCTCCCTGGGCATGACGTGCTGTGGTATGGAATACCTCTTTGGCTACCTTGGGTCCGGTGTCCTGTTTCCACTTCCTCCCAGCCTCCCCTCATCCCTGGCAGAGCATGAGACTCACAAAGTCCTTAGCCAGAATAAACATTACTTAGCGACAATTAAAAACACTGGTGTTATCAGCTCTCTGCCCAGGCTGGAAGTCAAAACACAGCACTGCACCAGCTACTAAGAAGGAGAAAAACTGCTACTACTGAACCCAGGACAAGCTCCAACCCCCCCACCATTGGCAGGGACACCTCACACTAAACCATGTCACCCAAGGCTCTTTCCAGCCTGGCTTTGAACACTGCCAGGGATGGAGCATTTACAGCTTCCTTGAGCAACCCATTCCAGTGCCTCACCACCCTCACAGGAAAGAACTTCCTTATATCCAATCTAAACTTCCTCTGTTTAAGTTTGAACCCGTTACCCCTTGTCCTATCACTACAGCCCCTAATGAATAATCCCTCCCCAGCATCCTTGTAAGCCCCCTTCAGATACTGGAAGGCTGCTATGAGGTCTCCACAGAGCCTTCTCTTCTCCAGGCTGAACAGCCCCAACTTTCAGGTCATCTTCATACAGGAGGTGCTCCAGACCCCTGATCATCCTCGTGGCCCTCCTCTGGATTTGATCCAACATGTCCTTTTTATGTTGAAGACACCAGAACTATACACAATACTCCAAGTGAGGTCATTTAAGAGGATTTCAGCCCTTGTTGTAAATTAAATTTAAACTGGATTTCAGCCTTTGTAGTCCTCAGTGTTCCCTCATTTAAAATTGAAAGTGAATCAATTGAACCCATAACAAAATGCTATTACATTATGGGTGGAAAAAAGTTGCTTGGAAAGCATTGATGTAAGTAGCTTGTAATATCCTATTTCCAACATCAATAATCTAAGTTAAACTGACTGCAGCTATGTTTATTAACTACATTTTAAAGAAATCACAGCCAATTCTTTGTTTTAAACTTTTCTTCACATTATATTAGTGACAAACCTGTGCTCTTATCTCTGACTGGAATTTAAAAAGGTAGCAGGTTTTGTGCACCTCAGTGTCTCTCCAATTCTTTTTCCTTTTGACACAGTCCTATTTTCACAAATGTTCAGAAAAAAGTGAAATTCTTAAATCTCTGCATTATACAACACTTATTGCCCCCTGCTGTCACTTCCTTTCTACAATAACCGTACTATACTAACATGAACAGAAATGCTCACAGCGTATTAAATATGACCTCATTAAGGGGTATAAATGCCCAGCTACTATTACATTACTTGTATTTTACACTACAGATCAAATGAGCTTTTGGCTCTGTGCCTGGACTTCAATGACCTAATACTTGTGAGAGCATAGTTGGCTGATTATCTCCAGTGAGCATTTAGCATTTTTCTGTTTGTTTGTTATATGGAAGTTAGGGTGGGAAAGGGCCTAGACAATATGTCTTCTGTGCGGGATGTAATTTTTGGTCCTTACTATGATACAAATGCAAAACATTACTGCAATGTTTATTAGTGAAATTCGAAGGATGGGCTGGAGCTGAGTGGAACTGCTGCTACAGGCTCCCTGAGAAATAATGTCAAGAATTACTTTCTTAACATTCACCATTAAATTCCCAATTTAAAAGCAATACAACATGCTGCTCCTAGTGGTAATCCACCTTTTCCCTATTTTAATCTCTTTCAAACATAGCTAGCCTCTTACAATATCTTCATCTCAAAACCACTTCTTTTAATCCATCTCTTCAGCTCTGTAACAGTTCCCATTGTTCTTTTTTTACATTCCTATACTATCAATATCTTTCTGGTACAGATGCCTTGAACTGCACAAAACTGGTGAAGGTGAAGTCACAGAAAGACTTCAGAGAGAAAAATTATTATTGCCACTTTCCTGATCCATTATGAGATCCTTCACAGGCTGCAATTTTAATCCTTAGTGGCCATTTCAGCTATTATATCAGCTTTTACTTCAGTTTTTATGTGCAGACTTCACGATACCCGAATTACCCATCTGTCGCGGAAGCAGGGCTGTTGTGCACTGCAGGAAATGGTGTGTTAGACTGTAGGGCCAAAGCAAAGTCTAACTGGATGCCAATGGATGCACTCAACATATGTAACAGTTGTACTGTGCTAGAACACTGCGTTCCAGGCTATATCAGGCATAACCTCAGGTTTCTGTCTTCCTGTTAAACCCTTCTCTTGTGCCACTTACCTGAGCACCCCTAACTCACGAGCTTGCCTAATTTCTTCTTTTGTGTATATTTGCATTTTCCATCCTGGATGCGATTCTCACGTATGCCCAGGGAGGAACCAATATATTGCTTTAGTCCATGGTGTAGGCATCATCTTTTAATTATCACTTTAATTCTTTTTACAGCTATGCCAAGGAAGCTAAAAAGTATTTTGCAATCTGAAAGGAAATAGAAGCATGCTGGAAGCATCAAATGGTTAAACAGTCAGAAGTAGGCAACGCACTTCCAAGTGCCCCATTTGTTTACAGTCCTGCTCTTTTGAGAGCTCATAATCTACAAGGAACTGGCAGAAATGCAAACATACAATACAATTTGAAGCCCTCTTCTATTCTGCGTGCTGCATGATTATCATTGAACCTTTTGATATCTTACATACAAGTTCAATGGAATATATAATAACTTTTTAAATTAAAAATTATTACTAAACACTGTCTATAGAGGATAAACTACCTGGTTATTGGTCACACTTGGTTCAAATCTCTCGCTCTGTTACCTTACTAAAATCCTGACATAATTTTTCTACAGAAGTTTTTCAAAACACAAGCAAGAATATGAGGAGCAAGTATCTATGCATATCCACTAAATCATTTAATTCACCCAAAATATACGATCCTTTAAAAATCAGAAAATGGAAATGTAAAGCCAATGCAAATCTTGCAGAGGAATTTCTATCTACAGAGATCATGTCTAGATTTCCCACCAATCACATGTATTACTCTGCTACCCAGCAGATTGTATTTAAAAGGATTTGTGTGGTCACCACTACTTCCTCTGCTTTAAAATTGCACCCTGTCATATCTTGGTAAGCATGATTTGAAGAACTGAGAGAGCAGCAGATCAAAACAGTGACAAAAAAAGCCCCATGGCATAGAAATAGGTTACTGAAGAAATCACAGCAAATAAATTTCAGCAGGAACAATGTCAGGTATCAAATAGCAGTGGAAAACATCTTCCTCTAGGCAGTAGAATGTGTATTGTTTTTACCCCAAAACAGCAATGACAATTCTGTAGCTAAAGATTAGAAGCAGCACAAATCAAACAGGAGTCTTCTAAAATCATTCATAGAAATGATGCAGACCCAAAATGAGTATCAAGAACATCACTCAGTTGCAAGCTATGGCAAATCATAAAGCAGATTATATCCAATATCCATTGATTTGCACTGAGGATGAACCCTGCCTTGTAAAGGATGGAAAATCTGCTTTCTCACCACCTGGTTTTCTGAGTCACTGCAGAGCAGGGCTGGTAGAAAACCTTGTTCACTCTCCAGGCTCAAGGCTCATCTGGTCTTTGTGGGGACAGGAGCAAAAAAGAAACAGTGACCTCAGAAGGCGAGCTTATTGTAAAAGCACTTAAATTCTGTTAAGGGGACCTATGCAAGTCCAGGAGCCTTCTCTCCTCCTGTTCCTTTTTTGTGTTGACATTTACTTGATGTAATCTGGTCTAGCAGATAATGAAATACATTTCACACTGGGTGTTTGGAGCAGTGTACTAAAATCTTCTCCTTGGCATCAGTGTGTTTTAGGTCTGAACATTAATGAATTTCAGAAACAGGACAAATGCTTTCTTACCTTTAAAGAAGAATACTCTGGAAAAGCAAAACTTAATGGTTAATGTGTAACTTGGATGTAGCTGGAAAAAATAGCGAGTAAAGAATGGAATTAGTAATAAAATCTACAAAACTTTGCCACTTATTTAAGTTGATCTAGTACATGACTTTGCATATAAATTAATTTCTTTTCTAATCTAAGAGAAGATATGATGATATCAAAGAACTAAAAAAATTATGAAGATAATATGTTTAGTGAGTTTACTCACTTAATCTTAGTAGTGAATTTTCTGAGAAAAAGCAGTTCTTGTTTAAAATTTGCTTCAACTTTTACAGATTTTTCATAAGAAATTCCCACCTTGTGATCTACAATTCCTTCCCATGGCTAGGATTTTATACCTAAGAGTAGTGACTATCATTGTTTCTTTCTTGTAGCTAACTTTATAAACCATAATTGGCTTTCACTCAAGTGAATTTTGGTTAGTCACCAAAAAATAGCTTTGTGATTAAACAAATCTTGGGTGTTCGCCAACATAAATCTTGATTTGCTTAAACACTTCCAATAAAATATTAGAAAGGAATGCAAACATAGTCAACGAAACCTTTTAACTAGAAATTGTTTTCATATTGTTTTTTTTTTTATTCTTTTCCAATCAATTCTAATATATGGCTATTCAGTGACTGCACTACTGGAATTTGTCTATTTGGAAAAGTTGTATAATATAAATTCTTTCTTCTTTTCAGCTGCTTACTTAAAATGTAAGCAATTATCACAATGACACCTTAACCTTTGTAACGTCATGTTTCCTCCCTTGCTTCTGTTCATCTGTAATCCTTCTCAAAGAAATTCAGGCAGTGATGTAAAATAGATAGCAACTGACTAGCTTTGAGCTTGCATGAGATGAAAGTTTATCTTTATTTAGAATTACTGCAGAAAATGGTTATTCAGACTGGAACTTGGATGGGCTAGGCAGGCAGCGCAGAAAAATAGTCTGAAAACAGCTCAGATAATACAGATGTGGATCTTTACAGTGCCTTAAAACTTCATCCCAGAAAAAACACTAACATCCTAAAATGCTCATGTAATGATCACAGACCAGATTTTCACATTTTATTTTTGTCTGTTCTTTTCTATCCAAATATCTCATAAGCTTGAAAACGAAGGACTAAACAGATCTATATGCTCTAGCAAACAGCAATAAGTGATAGCTTATGGCCACTGGAGACTATGGTAGAAAGTATTGTGGTCTTCAAAGCATAAGAGACTAGAAGAGCATTATGCTTTTCAGGAAAATGAAAATCATACCTATAAATAGACTGACTGGTAATGGAAAGGCTCAATGGTTTCTGGGAACTGATAACAGTAGCTAACCACAACCTACTGGTACAGACATATTTTATCTTAAAAGTCTCCTTGCTCTGTCTTTCTTTGTCTGTTTTTCATTTATATTTTTTCATATGCCCGTTTGTGACATCCTGTACATTTATCTGCCAGGTTGAAGATTATTTCGCTGTGGTTACTAATTATTTGGTATAGCATATGAAGGACAGCTAATCCTTCTGCTTAATATAAATTTCATGGGCTAGCAGGATTGTATGCCTCAACCCCTTTTATTCCTATACAAAGCATAACATTGGCAATATTATTTTATGTTTGTATAGTATTTTCCATCTGAGCAGTTTCAAAGCAGTTATGAAAAGTATTTAGCATGGAGTAGATCTGTGAGGAGACTCCTGATTTCCAGTCTTGTCTCTGCACAGTTGGACCCTTCTCATCTGTCCTGTAAGCTGTTGGAGTTCATTATCACCAGCTAAAAATAGCTCATCATAGAGCTGAGCTCATTAAAAAAGAGAAAACTATGCCAAACTCATATAATTTAGGTCAGTTTGTGCCTAGTTTGGTTGATACAGCCATTTTCTGGGCTTCAGTTTTTGTAATCCAGAGAGATTATTACTGTTTATGGATGTCTCCAGAAGAGAGCTGACCCTTTTCTTCCATCATCCTCCTGTCCTCTCTTTCAGTGTGTGCTTTGTTGTTAGAAACTTTCCTGATCTGTGAGCTGGAGCACTCAGCAATGTTCCCAGCCCAGATAAAGGAGTAGTGAGGCATAGACTATGCTTTTCTTTATTAATTGAGAAAGAAGAAAGCACAGGATAATTTAAGTAGTAGAAGTCTTTGCAACCAAGGTCCTGGTCAAAGCAGGGCTTGCTCCAAAGTCACCCTGTGCTGCCCATGGCCTTGGCCAGCTGAGTTTTGAATATCTCTAAAGATGTCTGTTCCACAGCTTTTCTGGGAAACCTACTACCTGGATTAACCATTCTCACTGTGAGGACATTTTCCCTCACACCTAATTAGAACTGGCTGTACATGTGCTAGCATTGTGCCGATGATAGGCTGCTGACTCCTGCTTATGGTCAGGCCCTCTTATCCACTCGTTCACTCGATGTTGAATGAGATGGGCTCCAGTGGTGTCCTCTGAGGATGCTGTTTTTAAGCAGCCACTGATTGCACTTGGGACCACACTGAGCAATTCAGCCAGTTTTTCACCTACTTTCTAGTTAGAAATATAGAATCATAGAATGGTTTGGGTTGGAAGCCCACCCCCCCACCCCCGCAATGGGCAGGGACATCTTCAACTAGGTCAGGTTGCACAGAACAACATCCAGCGTGGCCTTGAATGTCTCCAGGGATGGCACATCCGTCACCTCTCTAGGCAACCTGTTCCAGTATTTTACCACCCTCATTAAAAGAATTTTTTCTTTACATCCAGCATGAATCTCCCTTCTTTTAGTTTAAAATCATTATCTCTCGTCCTATTGCAACAGGCGCTGCTAAAAAGTCTCTCCCCATCATTCTCATAAGCCCATTTTAAGTACAGAATGACTGCAAGGTTTCCCCAGAGTCATCTCTTCTTCCCCCTGAATAACCTCAACTCTTTCATATTTTCCTTCAGTTAATTTTTTCTCTTTCAGAAAAACATTTCCAAGAATCTCATTTCTTACAGGTTCAGAGCTGGATTCCAATCATTATTGTTTTACCAGCCTTACTTTTGCTAAAGCTGCTAGATTTAAAAAATCATGTAAAGCAGGTACAAAACCCTAAAATTACTAACAAACACTGCTTTTATTTTCTCCTCGCCTCTGCATTTTTTAATGAATGAGTGTTCTAACTGTAGGAAACTATTGGCAAAACATAGCTCACCATTACTGCTTCTGAGGGAGATGCTGTTCCTTCTACTGCCAGAGCTGAAAAGCTCCCTCAAATCCAGCTGTGGCAGAGATGCTCTTCAGGAAGGGAACAGAAGAGCAGACAAGCTGCCTAAAGGTACTGCCACCCAGAGCTCAGATTTTAATTTCTGCCTGCTTGTTTCTCACCCCTCTGTAGCTACACCACACATCTGTTCAACTATGATGATTAGGTGAAATAATCCTCTTCTGAAATGCTGTAGGTGTTTCACTTAGGTATGCTTTGAAAAGGGAAGATGAAAAATCAAACCATTCTGTCTCCCAGATATGATATCCCTTGCTCTTCACAGAGAGCACTTCCAATCCTGATTTTTCTTTTTTAGTGTAAGTATAAATGACTCTGCTCCTTCCACTGGAACAAAATCATTTTCTCCCTTTTTATTCTTCCCTGAAGAAAAAGCCTGTTTCAGTTGTATTGGATATCACAATTACCATCAAAACATAGTCTGAAATGGTATGCAATTATTCTTTCATTTGCAGATCACTGTTTGACAGACATGCCTGAAGGCATAATAGATTCATATCCCTAACAACCTTCGAGCAGCTGAAATCTATAAACAGCATATACAATGTGCAAATTGCTATTTCAACAAATCAGGAAGGCTTAAAATAAATCTCTGAAAAGTAAGTTAACTAAATCAAACTCCGAACAGTGTACACATTCAGTGACAGAGCAAACTGGACAGTCAGTTAATAATTCTCTTTCTAATTGCATTCATTTCATTAAAGGACATGACCAAAATGGGAGCTGGTTCTTCTAAATTTTGCGCTGAAGTCCGGACAACTACTCTGATGTACTTCTAGAAACCACAAAAACTTAGCAACGGGGTGAGGGTAAGAAATAGGAACTTAGATACCACTCTACAATGCATATCCTTAGTATGCTTTCAGATTTCAAATAAGCTTAGCGACGAGTTGTATTGTATTGTAGTTGTATGGTAGCCAAAACTCCATTGCCTAAAATTGAGCTGTCTTCTGCAGTAGCACATCCTTTGGGCTTTATTCATGCAAGCTTTGCTAGATCAGAAACATTTAAGACCTTGCAGTGAAACTGTACTTCTAGGAGGGGTATTCAGAGTTCAAAGTTGAGGAGCTTTTGTCAGAATCAGGAAACTGGATGTTCTGAAAAATCCAATTACAACTAGCTTGTGAATCACTAGGTCAACAAATGCAGAGAGAATACATTTCACATAGGCAGCTAACTATCCTCAGGGGCACGCCAATGGCCTTAACTGTTCATAAGGAAGTGTCAAATAGTCTATTCTTAGCATTTACTGCAGGACTCAACCATGCATTCCTTTTATCTTCCCGTTTAGTTCATTTGTCCAATTTCAGTAGTTGGAGGAACAAAAATCAGCGCTGAAAAAGGAAAAGAAAAAATTTGAGTCAAAAGGGAGACAGGTCCTCTCTTCATCAGCTGAACTCAAGCCACACAGCATTACGTTGTATTTCCCAGGGAGAGGATGATGCAGTCAGGGGGTGCAAACACCCCTCTATACTGTCTAGTGCATGGGGCAGCCCCCTCGCCAGCCTGTGTCTGACTGATGGACTGCTTCACCAAGCTCTCTTGGTGTACATCCAGAAGACAGTAAAGCCTCTTTACCCCATGGACTGATAAGATCCCTGTTTTTCAGTTGAAAGGAAACAAAGGATTCCTGTGTCCTTCTTATAGTTAAATGATGCAAATAGCCTATTCACCAAGTAGTCCTATAACCATGGAAAAAAGCATGGGACATTAAACCCATCACCAAGTATTTAGCAATGGGAAAATAAAACCTAAAGCAAGAGGCTGATCTCATTGCATTCAGAAATTATTTTTGTCCAGTGAAAATTAATCTTTGCTAAACTAATGCAATACTAACAGTAGTTATCAGATTATTATTATCAGAATGTTTAAATCTCTACATCTGCTGCTCATCTATGGATGAGACAGTAGGTATTAATGCTTTTCTTATTATGTGATTATATAGTTTCCAGATTTTGCAATGGAATTTGGATGCTATAGAAAAGAATTATATAAACACAGCAGTATCAAAGTGGAGAGTTTTCTGTTATGAGCAATACCTATGTTTTAACTACAGCTGTATAACAGTGAATCAAAATATAACGATCACCCAAAAGATCAAAGCTAATTCTTGTGATGAACCTGTACAAAATGAAGCACAAGCAGATGCTCTCTCATGGGTTGTGAAAATATATATTTAAACATTTCAGCAGACTTTTGTGTTCTTCATTAAGTAGAAATACACTCTGCCAGTTATGCTATCAAAGCTTAAAGCATTTAAAGCAGTAGCATTTCTTCCAGATTTAGCATGCATGACTCTTGGTTAATACTCCCTAGGTACTTTAAAAACTGAATTATCTGTTCATATTTAAATTCTGAAACATGTTCCATTCAGGTTGCTCGTACGAAGTCTTACTGAAGCTTTTTAATCCATTTCAGCTTTAGCAAACATTCTCTTCAGTATTTCATCTGAAGGCCTTCCTGTTTGCCTTAATTTACTGTGAATAAACTTGTTTCTGCAATTAGCGCACAAGCCCCTAAAGCCAGAAAACCCCTAAATTATTGCTATGGTGCATTTTGAGATGTAACTTAATTACTAAATCTAAGTACTAGAGCTATGAACAAGAAACTTATTTTGAGTATTAGGCAACTTGCAAGAAAGTATTGAAACTTCCCAGTGGAAATATGATGATCTCTACACATTTCACTAATGAACTTCAATCAGTGTGAAGCATTATGTAAAATTCAAAAATATAGGGGATAAAACAGCTTTCTTTTATAAAAAACACTTTTGCGTAAGTCTATTTAAGCATATATGTCAATTATGAGCAGTAAGACTGTTATTTTAAACTGTTCCAGACAAGCACAGAACCTTTTGTCCCTACTGTTGTGACCGTTTGTCGGAGCAAGCAACAAATATTGTGCGGGTTTAGAGCTTTCCTCAGCCTGTGGATGTGCAGGTCGACAGAACCAATTCTTCTTCATGTAGTTATTTCATGTGAAAAACATGAGTAGTGCCAGGTGCAAAGAAAGCATGTTTGGTCTGTGTCAGCCGGAGGAAATCTGCCTACTATGCTGGAAGACCAGTCTTCCACCACCCCTTGTGGAGAGATCTTGGAATCTAGACATACAAATGCAAGTTAGACTCAGGCCTGGGGATGTGCATAGCAACACATTTTGTCATGTGTAGAAACCACAGGTATTGCACAGCTCTGTGTCAAATTAATGGCAAAGATAGGGAAGGCAAAATTACCTTGCTGTTTCCTAAGAAAATATTACTATCCCTAAAGTGCCTCAAAAGTAACATATTAGTTGGTGGTGAAGGAAGTTGTAAAGTTGTCTGAGGTAAGAATACCAGGAGAAAAATGGATTTGCCTGCACTAATCATGGTGAAAATTTCCTCATCACAGTTAACCAGGAATTTGTAATGCTGTTATAGAAGAGACAGAATATTTCAACTTATATTTCTTTTAAGTGTCACAAGGCAGTGACAACAACAAATGAAAGATATTTGTGAAAGGAACCTGCTGTTTAGGATTTGTGGGAAATGCAGCATCCATGATGATAAATGGAATCCTATGAGTGCGTGTAGGGTCATGCTTGCTGCTAGCTTCCTAGAGAAGAGTGAAGCAGTTTCTGAAAGCCTTAGCACAGCATTTTCTTGTCACTGTGCCAGCATTTTAGCACTGCATGAAACTTATTTTTTTTTTCATAATAGCATAATCTAAATTGACAGTTTCTTAAGTTGTAATGAAATTGCCATACACGGTTCCACCTCCAGGCGAGGCATCATTTACAACTCTGATTGTTAAGCAAACATTGCCACATTAGTCACTAGACAGGTCTGAAATGGAAGAGATAAAAAGGTAAAAAAAAAAAAAATTAAGCAACAGATTGGTGGGGAAAATAGCTTTCTGAAGTTCTTATTGTATAGACATAGAAAACATTGATTCTTAACATTTTATGAATTCAACTTTAAGTTTTCCAAAATACATTGAACAGCTGATCTCTTTTCTAATATCTTAATTTCTCATAATGGTCTGGAACTGATGCTCTAAAGAATATGCTAAGAAAATAATAATATATCAATACAAAGTAAAATCACAAATTCACACCAGTGAGGTTTATCTCCGTGCTAATAGCAATATTAATTGTAATAGTAATAACAGTCATAGTAATAATCTGAATGTCATCATTATACATGTATGTTTTCTCACTTTGTATTCTCTTATTATTTTTACATCAACATTATATTGCCACAGTACCTACTCGCAGATAGTAAGGTGGCTGCTCACCATGAACTGATCTTCCACTCAGGTCCCTGGGAAAGATGGTTGGATTTTGACCTGCATGATGGGCTTTTCTTCTGGAAAACTGGGAGACAAAGCATAAATCTATAGTCTTCTTGCACTGTTTAGGTGGGACCCATGTGAGTTACACGCTCCTTTCCTGGGAGCTGGGAAAAGTTGCTGTATCCCATCATTTGGACATAGCCAGGGAATATTAGGGATTTGTCTTAGATAGGCCTGGTTTTGCTTTCACTTGTTTTGCTGGGACTTTTTTTATCTTTTTCACATAAGGACAGGGTGAGCAGAGTTTTCTTACTTATCTCTCAGCACAATTCTTTGTCTTGGTTATTCCTATCATTGATTTTTTTGTGCTTGTCATCTCCAGTGCAAGTTCTCTTTTTGGCATAAATAGATGTTCTTCATATTCATCATCACTGTCCTTTTTCTGTTTGATTTGGTTTTTAGGGAACAGATTTGGATCTGTACTGTTCATGCGTCTGTTTTAATCATGGCAGTAAATCTTTCCCTACTTTCTATTCCATTTAATCCTTCAGGTATTGTAGCAATTTCTTCCGTTTCCTAAAGGATGGTGCACATTAAATGGCATTTTTTATTGAGCTCTCTACAATGACATCAAACCTTTCCTCTGTGTGGTTGCAATTAATTTTGGATGAGGTGATGTGTATGAGCTATTGAAATGAACATTGCCAACGCATATTGTCAGCTTTGACATGTTGTGCACTGCGTGCTCCTGTAGTTTTGTTAGCATCTACAGAAATTTTAGACATTTCCTAGACTTTTGTAACAAGCATGTATTTGCCAGTTGTAAATTTGTCACCTAAAAAATCACTTCCTTTCCAAAGCATGCAAAATTACACAAAGTAGGATGACAGAGATTGAATGTAGCACTTGTTTCTGAAAGGAGATTCATGGCAACACAATATTATTTAGAGTGGTTGGAACAGATACATGGTTACATAGTAAGATGTATACAATTTCATGTGCAATTTCATGCTTTTATTTAAGAGTCATCTCAATGAAAATTTAATAAGTTTTAGAATGTAAAAAAATCTCAAAAAAAAGAGCACTTTCTTAACTCTGAAAATATCAGAGATATTAGTTCTACGCCCAATCTCAGATACATTTCAAAGCCATGTTCTTCCTCTGATTCTTTCTCTTCATCATCTAACATTTCTTCCAATTCCTGGTGAATCAACGTAGTGTCACCTGGCTTTCTTGTCTTTGTGTAAAATGCTATTCAAAAGTCATGTTTAGAGATTCTAACTTGACATCCATTTTATTTTACTGTGAATACAATACAAAAATAAGCACACTGCCAGAATATAGTGTAATGTCTCATAATACCTAATGGTTCTTCTAATGGTTCAGGTTTGAAATGTAGTAATTTTCCTAGACTAATCACCTCATCAAAGTATCATAATGGAAACTTCCAGTGGTCTCTGTAGGCTTGAATTCAAAGCATTACACCAATTTAAATCTCACAATTGACCTTCTAATGCTTCTGCAGCAGAAGCCTCAACAACCTTCAGCTGAAATAATGTTGCCAATGCATATTCATATACCTCACATTATAATACTAATACAGCAAGGTCTCCACAAAGTTTCACTGATGCTCTCCTGAGGCTATTGCCATCATGTGAACACCACTCTTGTGTGAGCAGGGAGTGCACATCAAAATGGATGTCTTCACAATATTTCTTTTTTAAACAGAACAATTACGTTCTATGCACATTCAGAAAACACTAGTCACCCTGACCTTCAGTTCTTATGTTGCAATAGGAGAAATGCTCGGCTGATTAATATGATTCCTATCTGTTTTGCTAACGTTTATGTCCTGTTTATTACTTTTCTTAATTTTATATCAGATAGAATTAGAGACATCTTTCCTTTGAGAGATACAGGAGTAACTGTGTTTTGGTTTTCAGTCTTAAATGGAAACTTCCTGGTTTGCTTAGGCATAAGTAAAAGAAGATGTAAAATTTTCTTCGTGTTAGGAGATGCAACATTTAAGTAGATCAGAAATATTGTGAACAAACTGAGATGGAAAGCGCTAAATTATCACAGAAATCATACGGTGTTGGTGCTGCTTGAACATGCATAAAGATTTTTGAGGACAATGAATTCCTTGCAACGCAGGATGTCTGAAAATTTTTGTCTCATCTTGAAAAATCTCTCAGGAAATGCATCTCTTTTGTAAAGTACAATTCTGCTCAAATTGAAACAAGATCATAACCAAAGGTGGTGCAGTTAATCTTAGGCTGACAATTTCTTTGCAAAACCAAGCTCTCCAACGCCTCCAGAAGAACTGTATGGATGCACTACAAGTATTAAAATGCTTCAGTCTGAAACCTGAGAAACTTGCAAGAAACTGTGAAGAAATAGAAGAATCATTGCTCTATATTTATGACAAGATATTATCCTTAGCCTCGTTACCTAAGGCACAGTCAGAGAAAGTCAGGTTTTTAAAACTTTTAAATTTTTTTTTTTTTGTGAGTTATAACTGGCAGTGAAGCATTTGCTATGTATTCACAATATTAAAATGCAGAAGGTGCACTGCTTTCCAGCTTGCCCTTGTGTGTTAATGAGTCTGTCAGAGAAGTACACTGAAATATAGCATTAATATAAGGGGCAAAGCAGAAGTAATAACTATTTCTGATAATTCCTGTGGAATTCAGCAAACAAAACACAATAGTAAGATAGCATTTTCAGGGTGATAAAATAACCTAGACATTGTTTTTATTGATGGATCAAATAAATGACGATAAAATCTCTCAGACAAAAAAAAAAAAAAAAAAAAAAAGAAAAGAAATAAAGCCACATTTCTTATGTGATTTTTATTTAGTTTTCTTCCAAAGCCACAGAAGGTGAATATATTCAGGGAAAAGATGAAGGAAGTCTCCTTTTATTCAAATTATGGTGCTTAAAACCCAACTTTTCTTAGAGGAATGTAAATATTAATACACCAATAATAGACTTCTTAAAAACATCAAAAACAAAGAGCAGTTCTAAGAAAAAGTCTGTTAAATTTCACAGTTTCCTAAATGGTCTTAGCTGTCTTTTATTTGTATGTATCTTTTGCCTAGTAAGATCTCAGACCCTGACTCAGGGTACCAGTGGAGTTTCTTTTGCAGGAAAAGATCTGTTTGATATTTACATTTAAGGATTTTTAGATACAGACCTGGTTGGAAGTTCAAGGTAGAGGTTTTATATCCCCAGGTAGAGCCATATCTTTCTGGTATTCTCAGAAGACAACACATACCGTACGTGTTATACAAATATGGAATAATGAAAACTTAAAAAAAAAAAAATCCTAATTTTAATACGTAATTTGATTAGTCCATTTCCATTTGATCTACTAATGGTTTTACAGCTCTATCCTTAAAGAGTGTAATGTTTTTTGTTCCCTTAATCCCAAATTATATTCTCCTTTCTCATGAGATACAGTCTTCCTTCCCCCTACCTGCTGCTCAGATGACGATTAAACATTTATTTTTTGGACTTACAGATTCCCACAGCTCCTTGGTGTTTAGCATTACAGTTCAGGTCTGTCTCAGGCAGAATATTTGCACTATGTTTTTTTCTTTCAAGTCTTCAGCTGTGGGGTCTGACATACACAGATTTATTTTTAATTTCTCTTTGGAGAAGAACATGTCCTCCTTTGATCATATCTCTGAGAGAGTTCACAATATTCTGGGTAACATCTCCTACTCACTGAAATGTCTGTGCTCTCCTAAATGGTGTAGAAACAAGATTTCTCATAAAACAGATACTTCATTTATACTCTTTACATACCCAGCCCCAAAGTCCGACCTAGACCCCTGGTCTGTTTAGCTCAATTCTGCTTTTCAGCTCTTAGCACTTTGTTGGTATATTATTTCTCTACTTATTCATTTGTCCCCTGTTGCATGTTGATTAGTTGACTTTGATTAGTGAACACAAACATGAACGGCTTTCTGGACAGTGACCATGTTTTCTTGTATTTGTCAATACAAAACATAGCAAACTTTTTTTCATGGAAACTGCTGCAGTATAAACAGCATCTCCAGGAGTGGCTCCGTTTGCTTATTATCAGGGGAAAGAACAGCCACAAAAAGATTACGAAAAAGGAATTCATTGACATTAGTTTTCCTGAAGTAAAGCAATTTGCCGCTTTGTAAGTCAGTCCAGTTGCTTATTCAAGGAAGACTCTTGACCTACTCTCTGTTTCTAGGCATTCATACAGTTCTAGTAATTAGTACAGTTGCCTGTGCAAATTGAGGTTTTGAAGAGACTGGATTCCTCACAAAGCAATAGTATTCAGTGCTCAGGTTTGAAATTCTGCAGAAACATTCAAACATGCAGGAAAAGCCTTTCTTTGGAAAATATTAACATGAAGCCATTGGATAAGGAACGTCATGAAAAGTTCCTATTCCATCAAATGAAAGAATACAAAGCAAATATGCAAAATAAAAATGAACCATAACTGAACAACAAAGCCTCATAAATATTCTTTTTTAAAAACAAAAAACAAACCAAAACCAAACAAACCAACCAAACTTCTTTTTTAACATTTCCCACTGGAAAAAAACAGACCCAACAAAAAAACATCTACAATAGAGTGTTTTATCACTCAAACTCAAACATGAACATTTCAGGTGATACTGTTGTGAATTTATAGTTCTAGTTTTTATGGCTCTCTAGCTGCAAATCTATCTGTTCAAAAAAGATATAAAATTCATTGAGGAAAATGCAACGCTTTCTAAGAAAACTTGCAACAGGCCCTGCTGTTATCACAGGAGGGGAAATGAAAATAAACCTGCAGCTAGTATAGACTTCTGGGAAACGAAGCACGGTAATGGTAAATCTAATAGAGCTTCTGAGCTTATTTGAGCAAGGTGATAAGGTGACTTGATGATGCTGCATATAAACTAAGACATGTCTAGTAGATGTTAATGATTGTGAAGTGTATACATGAGAGACACACACTTTCCAACTTCATTTTCAAAGCACTGAATTCCTGAGTCAATACATCTAACCGTGACTTTGGCAGTTTGCTTATAACTGAACCACTCTACACCACAAGCTCTTAAAACTCAAAAGGGAATCTCTCAACATATTTTTCATTTCTCATGCTCTGCCCAATAAAATGGTTTAACCGTTGAAAAGAAAATGTCATTGTTCTACAGTATATATGGACCAAGTGAAGCTTGCCCCGCTCTGGCAATTCAATCTCTCTCCAAGTGGAAATCCTGAAACAAAAAGTTATATGACATATATTTGAATATTTAAAGTTGAATGTATAGCTTTTCAAAGGGTGCATGAGTATACCATAACAGATAATATTTAAAAGTAAAGCTGGGACAATTTGGGACTTAGAGTCAAATGAGAGTGTTAGAATTCACTGATTTACAGTTTGACATCTGCATAAATGGTTTATCCAAGGAGACCAACCATAAATGGATTGTCCTTAATACGATACATATTGTAATTGTGATAATAGTGAATGTTCAACAAATGGACAGTTTAATTCAAAAGGAAAATGACCTCTTCTTTTTCCTAACTAATCTTACTTTAGCAAATGAGGTAAGCTGGTACTTGTAGAATACTTGTTGAAAAGAAGCATAAAAACTTGCTCCATACAAGTGTGTATAGTATGACTTATTGCTGTATAACTAAGAACTTGAAGGCGTACTTCTAGCAATGACTGAATCTAATAAAACCCACAGCCTTTCAATGAAAAATTGAATAAGGATGACAGAGAAGCTAGACCAAGAGCCTGACCCTTTGGGAGGCAGGTGCAGATTCTGGTGCTCGGAGTGAAGACTCTAAGTCATGATCCCACCGGGGCAGTTACTGTGTGCTCATAGAGGCGCTGCCTTCAGCAAACCTCAAGCAAGTCCCTGAGTTGCCCCTGAGCTGCAGCATCCACAGGGCAGGCCACCAAACCCCTGCACCAGAAGCAGGACCACTGGACTCATGATGCTTTACTGCAGCTGGCCCAGTGCGAACTTGTTACTCAGGGACTGCAACACACATAAATAAATAAAACAGATGGTAACTTCCAGGTGTCAAAAGGCCTGATCCTCTGAGAGCTGAGACTTGCTGACCCTTAGTAATAGACCTGGTTCACCCACATAGACTTTGTTCTAAAAATTAGCAGCGGAAAAATGTAAACAAGCTTTGGGAACAAACAAGCACAGTTAGGAAGATGTGCTAAAAATCAAACATTTATAAGCAAGGAAAGAGACAGATGTCAATGAAGTAAGCAAAATCTACACAACATAAATGTCAACGAATGTTACTATTACTGGCTCACTGGGTGTAGGATGATACAAACATATTACACGTAAAGGTCACAAGGAGGCACTTTCACAAAAGGTCTGCTCTGGAGATTAACTCATTAGAATGAGGTACTGAGGCAAAAAATAATTTTTGTTTTGTAAGAAAAGCAGTAATGGATTAAGTCTGGATTTTTAAACAACCAGTCAGTGGGGATTCTCTTAACTTACAGCAGATCTCCTGTTACCCTCCTCTCATTAGTACTCTTTGACACGGTGCAATTCTGTTATCAGTGCCTCAAGTTCCGGAAAAAAAAGCAGCAGCACCAAAGCAATTGCTGAAGAATCAGGCCTGACATATTCAGAATGACTAATGACTGACTTCACAATTCCAGAGGAAGGGACTTACTTAATGAAGGCGACTGCTAAGTACTTTCTGATAACCGTGCTCTTTAACATGTTAGAATTTGAACATTCAAAGCAGAGCCCTGAAAAATATCTCTCTTCCTGAGAATGATTATTGTTATTGCATGCATTTCTGAGGATGTCATTAGATAGAAGTAGGGCATCATTTCCCCCAGGGATAAAGGAAATACTCCCCCTTTCCTGTCTTACAGAATAAAGCTGTTTACGCAGAAGAAAAGGATACATCATGGTTTTAAGAATAAGCTGTTATGCCCACTTCGCAATTTTGTTTTAAAGAGAATGTATGCCACTTCTATGCAGCAAAGATTCCTTGTCCCTGTTGTAAGGGTGGGAAGGTGCAGCTTTATGTCTAGGGCTCATCTGAGGCTGTTAGCTATCAACACTGCTGCTTCCTCCACCTGCTGTTATGCTTGTCATCCTCTACCCCTGCTACAGTGCCCAACTGAGGAGCAGGAGGACCTCTCTCTGGTATGTCTGTCTGAGATATATGTCGTTTGCAAACAAAGGCAGACTACACTCCCTCCAGTTCCCTGTGGCTTGTGGGTTTTATTGACTGGATGACAGCTCCCTGCCCATTTCTTTATTAAAGTTTGAGTCACTCCTCAGGAGATTTAAGAAGTGACTGTCTTTTCACCTACTAGGGGCAGAAGCTTAGGTGACATTTGCATCATCCAAACTTGGTATCAGGCCCTTGAAATAGTCTCTGAAGTTCATTTTGTTTCATTACACCCTAATCCAAGAATGTAATCATCTGACCTATTTTATACTTAGAGTGAGATGAATCACTGCCCAGAAATGCCTGATTTTCTCTGCTTAGTACAAAAGGGATATACAAAACAAGCTCAGATCTACATAGCTGTCCTATAGATACCTAAGTTGGTTAAATCCAGAAGGACAGGCACCATCCTCTGTGGTATTTAGTCTTGATGACTTGTCTGTTTGAGGAAAAGTGTTTTGAAAAGGTATTTCTAGATAGTCTTAATAATTAACAAAGTAAAAACGGTCCGCTTTAGGAAACACAGACAGTTGTGTTTAAATACTGACTATGACCAAGATGGCTGGTTCAAGGAATGGAACTTGAAACACTAATTAGTCAATTAAACTCTTTGCTATGAAGTATATAAGACAGGTATGTTGGGATTCACTACAGCCTGCAGGCTCCAAGATAGGACCCCTAATGTCCCAGAAGAAACGTCAGAGTGACACAAGACTGAAAAGTCCCGCAGGACGTTATGGCCTACATCTTTGTTGCAACTTAGACCCTGCCTTAAAATAACAAATTTACACAATTTGTAAAGAAAGGCAGCACAAGAGAGTTTCTCGCAGAGAGCACTTCAGCGGACTGTTAATATAAGAGGGAACACAGGCACCACATTCACACATAATAACTGCCATTATTTGAAGGAGGCATAGAGACACAGCACTGCCAAGCTTTGAAGGACAGCCTAAAAGCTAAAAAGGGAAAAGAAAAATGTAACTCATGGGCTCTGAGAGGTGAAATTTTTAAGACAGGCAGACTTCTTCTGCCTCTTAATAGCACAAAAGACTGTATAACCTGATGGTGGTTGGTGTGTAAGACTAAATGGTACCCTGAATCTCAGGAGACTGTTTGGCTGAGATTGAATTACTTCAGAGATTTTGATGAAGGCCAGAGCTAATGTCAACATGAAACATGAAGGGAGTTTTTTGTGCATGTATATAAATACCATGCATTATGGAAAGACAGACTGTGCTGCATTAAATCTCAGCTGGGATCTCTGAAAGGCTCATGTGTAAATGATGAGACTGGGGATACAGAGATCCAACAAGGAAGTATGATGCCCAGGCACCCAGTAATGTCCCTTATTTACTGCTTTTATATGGCACATATAGGTTACACAAAGGACCTACAATACGGGTGGCCTGGCAAAGCTCTGCCACTTTATATCATGCATTGTTAGCACTCTTCAAGAGTAACAGAAATGAGGCAACTTTGCTGGCTCCTAATTTCTTGGAGAATTGCTACTTACCAGAGGCGATACCTTCCTCACCTTTGTGCAGCTTGCGCTGCCTGCTGAGACACAGCCCGACATTAAGCACAGACAACTCAACTCCTACGTGAGGTATGCTGTCCTCAACAAAGCACTGTCCCAGTCCTCAAGACTGGTAGTTAAGAGAAAGTGATGTGAATTTGTAGCCAAAACAGAAGACTAAATTTGTTGGTAATGAACAACGATACCTTGTCTGAAGAAAATCACATTTCCTAAACTTTCATCTATGTGGCAGGAAAAGCTAGAAATAACTCATGTTTCACACAGTGTGATAAAAAAAAATTAAAATAAAAACATCAAAAGCCAGAGGCATGTTACAGTGAAGTCTAGCAACTGTGAAGAAAACAAGCTTTTTTAAACAACCCAGTCTCTGACGCATCTGCTGCCAAAAATGCAAATAAAGCAAGCTGTAGGGATGATTAAAAGACAAATGAAATAAGAAAAATCTTTGTAGCTATGATGGGTAGCAGCAACACTCATTGGAAAGAAAGAGGAATAGATTAGGTGACTGGGTAGGAGAATTAAGTTGCATATGCCAACCATTAGCTTCTCCAGCTGGGTGAGTCTTTGTTTTTGTCAAGTTTTAGTTCACAGAAGCCAGCTCAATGACTTAAAGGTAGTGGTAATTTTCCAAACACCACTTTCACCCTGAAAAGCTACTGCTGTGAAGCAATGAATTAGAAATGCAAAATTGTACTGATAAATATGGCAGATAACTGTACAGAAAAGCAATTCCTTCAAGTTCCCCATGATCAGCAAATCCCTGCTGTGCCTTGAGACCCACTTCTGCAGAGACCTGGAGCCCAAACATTGGCATCAACTTTTGAATTATGTCAGAAAGTGTAATTACTGCAGTCCCTCTGGTCTTGTTTTGAAAAACTGGAAGCTTTATTTTGAAATGATCTAATGGATACTACTTTATTGTCCTTTATTGTCCTAATAAAAACCTTACAGCAACATGGTGTGTCTTCAGCCTGGGGAACAAGATTGTGAGGTTAAGAGCATGATATTTCTGGGGTGCTATTTTCTAGTTCATACTAAGCAGTAGCCAGTGAAAGGTATTGCCTGTACGTTGCTGCTTTTGGAAACTGACATCAGGGTGCTGGAGGGGATGGCAGGTAGGGTAGAGACAATCAGCTTGTTACCATTACACAGCGAATGTATGTGGAAAGCCTCAAATCTTGGTCCTCAGACACATAAACCCTCAAAAAACCTATGCGTTTCATTGGTGGCCTTAGTACTCATCTGGCCAACCACGTACAAATGGCAGGCCAAGAGCCCACTTGAAATATTCTTTTCAGTGACTGATGATGATAAAGCTGTTAATATTGATGTGGCAAGCAGGTGGGTATTGGGAACTGCAAGGAGCAGAGTGGCGGTAGAAGTGCTCAAGTGCGGTAGTAAGAGCTCTTTTCTACCCAAAGAAACCTCCCTGAGAATAATTGTGCTATTTGGGTACCAGCAGTGCTCTCCAAAGTCATCAAGCAGAGAGAGTAAAACTTGCTTTTACTCTACTGCAGATGATTTAAGTATTTCATGAAGCCACAGTTGCATTCTGAAATATAAATTAACCTGAAACTAAATGTGTAGAAAGCTTTTACTAAGTTACAGGGTCTTTAGAACTGAAATAAAGAAACATTGTCATATGAGCGGTATAAGCTGTCATAAGAACAACATAAGCTTTATTGCTTAAAAAAATGTATTGCCCTAACACAGTTCTTACTGACAAGCAGCAGGAGTTACTTACATTCAGCATTTTCTCTCATTAAGATTCAAAATGCCAGATCTTGAGGAAATTGCTGTGCATAAAATCGTTCACTTTGCAGTACACTTAACTTGGCCTGAGTTAAGAAATTTCCTCCTTGAAATTACTGTAATTTCAGTACTGTGCCTGTCACATATGTGGCTGCTGTTCCCCTATGTCTAAAATAACCACTAGGCATGCTGTGTTGATGTCTTGACTTTAAGATGTCAGATTTCCAACTTGCCTCTGGAGCTAGCTGTCATACATGTTTGGGAGGACGTGTTTCTAGAAGGGGATCATTAGTTGCAAAAAGGAATAGCAGTGATTGATACCTCAGTGAGGATGGACAAGTGTTAATATACACACCCAAACATATCTGTCTTGTTAAACGACTTTTCCATCTCTGCTGCAAACGTAAGAACTCTTTCGGCCTGCTCAAATTGGATAACTAAGAGTTTTCTTACACTTCATTGTTCCTTTTTTTAACATTGTCCTGGGTTTACCAAGAGCCGTTTTGCTCCTTCTTAGTAATTGGTGCAAGCTCTGTGTTTTGACTTACAGCCTGGGCAGAGAGCTGATAACACCGATTGTTTTTAATTGTTGTTAAGTAATGTTTATTCTGGCCAAGGACTTTGTGAGTCTCATGCTCTGCCAGGGATGAGGGGAGGCCGGGAGGAAGCAGAGACAGGACACCTGACCCAAACTAGCCAAAGAGGTATTCCATACCACAGCACGTCATGCCCAGGGAGGTAACTGGGGGTTACCCGGAAGGGAACACTCTCTTAAAAAAGTTCCCCCACCCATCTGGGGGCCTGCTCACCAGAGACTGAAGCCGCAGCTCTCATGGGATGATGAGTCTTGGGCCTTGCTCCCCTCTTCAATTCGCCCACCCGTTCCTCCAAAGCTGAAGTAGGTTTTCCATCCCACTTCGTCATGTCTTTGAAGTACCCTCTCCTGAGGTAGTCTATGCCGAGGATGCATGGAGCCTCTGGACCAGTCACAATGGGGTGTTTTTGCCATTTCCTCCCAGTTAGGCTGATTTCAGCCTCCAGTACTGTCAACTCTTGGGATCCTCCTGTCACTCCAGAAATATAGATGGGTTCCACCCCTTGACAGCTTGATGGCATCAGGGTACACTGTGCACCGGTATCTACTAAAGCCTTATACTTCTGTGGGAATGATGTGCCAGGCCATTTGACCCACACAGTCCAGTAAATCCGATTATCCCCAACCTCCACCTGGCTGGAGGCGAGGCCCCCTCTAATAGTTATCACAACTTTGAACACTTAAGTCATATTGAAAGGGATTATTCTTCGTTATCACAGGAGCTGGAGTAAAGTCAGTTCTTCCACTCCATCTCGGTCTATGGGTACCTCCCCATTATTTGGCTTGATGTGATAGATCATCTCTACGATGGCTGATTCCCTCAGAGACTGGATGCCTTTGTCTAAAGTAGTCCACTTGGCCGAACGACTCATAACATCATCCGTGTATGGAAACCTTTCTTTCACAGCTGCCAAGAGCCACCTCCAAAGACTGAGGGACTTTTTCTCTCTTGCAATTGCTTTGTCAATTCCCCCTTCTCTAGCGAGTGATCCCAGCTGCTTGGCTTCACTACCTTCTAGTTTGTGACCATTGGCCCCATTGTCCCAGCATCGGAGCAACCAGGTGATGATGTGCTCCCCTGGTTGACGGGTAAAATCTTTTCGCATATTCCATAGCTTGGTTGAGGTCCGAGGTTGAGAAGTCACCTCTTCTTCTTCTTCGTCCATACTAGTCTATAAAACTCACCTTCTGAGCTTTCACTCTAAACAATGCTTGTGCATAAAATGTATTGTGGATTATCAGCTTCTAAACAAACACTTGGAGGTTTTTTGTGGGGTTGATTTTTTTTTTTAATGCCAAATTTACTCAATAATTTCAAATGCCAGCATTTTAAACTGGCTCTTTTTTTTGACATCTATATCGTATATACTGGTTTTGTGATGAATTCAGACTGAGCTTTTAAAGTCACAATCTACAGGCCACCTCCTCAGTAGCTTGAAATAGGCACACTGATAAAACATTGTGTGGCAGCTTACAGGATAATGATCTTTAAGAGCAATGGAAACATCCACAAGATCATTCTTTAACCACAGGACAGATACTTGAAGCAGCTAGGATAAGAAAGCTGAGAAGTTCGATGGTTATTCAAACAGTCAGGATTTCTAATATTGCCTTGAATTGAACAGTCTGGATGTATGTCTATTAGATGTCTGAAGTTAAACTAAGCCATTTATTCTATTAATGACATAAAAGTTGGAATACAATAGAGCTTACATTCCCATGGTTTTATCAAATCACAAATACACACAAGAATCAAGAATAGAGTACAATACTTTATCTGGCACTAATGAAGTTACAAGTATGAACAAACATGTTGTCTGCGCAGTTAAGTAAACCAGTTCTCATTGTACACAGCAATATTTCAGAAGACTTTTACAATGTTTATGAGGCAAAAGAACTGCTCTGAATTAAATGGCATTTGCTGCTACTTGTACTGGTCTAAGTAAGCTGAATAATGTGCATAATAATGATAACTCCAGAATGTGGTATTTGGTTAATGAAACAAGAAAAATTACAAAGTAATGTTAAACTTTACAGATAACACTGACTGGAGACGTCATCTGGACAATAGGGACTTAATAAATAAAGCTTGATGACATAGCAATAAATCATTTTAAACAAAAAAAACATACTGAATTTATTCTTGATTATTTTTTTTTCCTAAAATTATAGAAAGCTACTTTATATTCCTTTGCAGTTCACTGCTCAGTATAATTAAAATAATGGGTTTTGAACCAGTAAGCTTAAAATTAAAATTTGGCAGATCATTTTTAAATTGCATTACTACCTCTCCATAATATGTATTTTCTCAAGTCTTCATAGCTTTGCTTCTTCGATAACTGGCTGTCCTTGAAAATATCTTGCTTTCTACTACCTGCAGATCAACTATTTGAACTGGTCTGTTGTAAATAAATTTCTTCTTACATTCCTCCTCCTCTCTGTTGTCTCTTGCTCCAGCATGTACACTGAGCTTACCATCAGTGCTTATTGAAATCATAAAAAGATAACTATCAAGTATAAACAACTAGAACGCAGATTTAAACTAGGATGAGATAAAAACTACTCTAGAGGCACTTATTTCTCTTCTGTACCATAATAGATGTTTAACAGACTGTCGTGGTTTAAACCCAGCCACTCAGCTTGTCCACTCACTCCTGCCCTTTCTTTCCCTCCCTCTACTCCAAGAGTGATGGAGTGGAGAATCGAAAAAAATGCAACTCCCATGGGCTGAAATAAGAACAGTTTAGTAACTAAGGTATAACGCAAATCACTACTGCTACCACCAATGATAATAATGATAAAGGAAATAACCAGGGAAGAGAATACAACACCTCAGCACCAGCCGACCAATAACTCCTCCAACCCTGCAGTCCTAGCCCTTCCAGGTCACTCCCCATTACATCCTGGGCATGATGTGCTGTGGTATGGAATACCCCTTTGGCTAGTTTGGGTCAGGTGTCCTGTCTCTGCTTCCTCCCAGCTTCCCCTCCTTCCTGGCAGTGTGTGAGACTCAGAAAGTCCTTGGTCAGACTAAAACATCTGAGTGGTAACTAAAAACATCGGTGTTATCAGTGCTGTTCCCAGGCCAAAAGTCAAAACACAGCACTGCACCAGCTACCAAGAAGAAGAAAAATGACTTCTACCACTAAACCCAGGACACAGACAAGCTCATATGTAGATGCCTACATTAAACAGCTGAAGTAAGGTATTGTGACACCCACTACTTGTTCTATTTCTCCTCATCTGTTTCTTCACCAAATATTTTTTATTAAGAATGACAAAGACCGTGTACCTCACAATTCATCACCTTTTACTTTCCTCTTTTTTTTAGCTTTGATTTACATCCCTGCATTTCACTTGGTAGCAAAAACTAATAACACATTTCCTAGAGATATTTTTACACTAATGCTTCCAACAGGTAACATCTGATAATGCATAATGATGGTTGATAACTTTAGATCAAGTGTCCTACATGCCTACATTCTTAGACCACACTCTCTTTTATTAGATATTGTTGCAGTATTTTTGTATAGCTATTTTTTACAAATATTGTTATCTGGTCATTTTAGATGACAATTATTTTAATTTAGTAAATATCCAAACAGATTAGTAACCCCAGCACACTCATCTGTTCTAATTCTGCCAGTCAACCTTGTAACAGTCTTCCAATATCTAAATCATAGAATTATAGAATAGTTAGGTCTGGAAAGGACCTTAAGATCATCTAGTTCCTTCCCCCCTGCCATGGGCAGGGACACCTCACACTAAAACAAAATAGGTCTACAACAAACCTGGAGAGGGACATTTTACAAAAACATGTAGGGATAGGACATGGGGGAATGGTTTTAAGTTTTTAACTTAAAGAGGGTAGATTTAGATTAGACATTAAGAAGAAATTCTTCACTGTGAGGGGGGTGAGGAAGTGGAGCAGGTTGCCCAGAGAAGTTGTGGATGCCCCATCCTTGTCAGTTTCAAGGCCAGGTTGGACAGGGCTTTGAGCAACGTGGTCTAGTGGAAAGTGTCCCTGCCTGTGAAAGGGGGGGCTGGAACTAGATGGTCTTTAAGGCCCCTTCCAACCTAAATCATTCCATGACACTATGATTCTATGTGAATTTTATAGATTAATAATAAAAAGGTTGCACTGTTCTCAAATACCCATTGCTTTTGTTTTCCTGCTTCCTGACCAATGTTCCTGTTTGCTTTGGGTTTCTCTGGGGCAGTTTTGCTTTGATTTGAAATCTATCACTACTGTGGAACTAGCTGTTCAGTAACCATTTTGCTGGGCATAGGGCTTAGCCAGGTGTTTCAAAAATGGGTACAATTAGGTTATTACAACACTGTAGCCCCCTGCTCTCTCCTTAACCCTCTTTGAAAAGTCTTGCAGTTGCTGCTGCATGGTTTGACAGTGTGTGCTCCTGCAACACTGTTCCTCTCAGAACAGCTCTTTAAGGATCCCTCCTCTCCTCAGTACTTCTAACTTCTCCCATTTTTTAGCTTCATTCCCAAAGTGTCGGTTATTTTTGCCATATTGCTGACAGGTTTGAAAGGGTCAAATGGGAAGCCAGATATCAAATAGATGAATAGCACATTGTGCACCCAATAGAAACAGATGAGTAGAACATTATACAAACTCAGCAGCAGAAGACTCATTCCATGATGCCATCTGCCAGTTTCTCACATAAGGCACTTCCTTACTACAGTGATTGCGGATACCAATTGCCGAAATAGTCATTAAGTCTGGAATCCCTTTTCCAGCTATAATATTATTATCCAACAAATATTGTTAATTGCCTACCATTGGTATTATACACAGTAATGAGGTTACAACAGTTAGTTGCTGCATTGTTAATTGTGAATGTGAAGAAGAAATATATTTATTTATGAACTCACTGTTGTTGTTTGAATACCTTATAAGTAAGAATGATGATACCTCAAAGTTGGTAATTTCTGTAGGGATAGTCTCTCCCATTTATGAACTCTCTTTTTTTGCCTTATATATCTTCAATATACATTTCAGGGAATATGTCAGACATTAGCAGACTTTTACATAATTTTTTTTTTTGCAGAATATGTTTTTTAAAAAGGAAAGAAGACTCCTAGTTTTGACTTCGAACTTCTTTCCCTTACAAGCCACACAACAACCAAGTCATTTATAAGATAATGGAAAAGTTTTAAGGAAAAAATAGGTAGAGTATACATGTTAGCAGCCAGGAAAATTTAGATTAATCACTTAAGTTGCCTAGACAAAAATCAGCCTAAAACTTCACTTGAGTGAATGCAAACAAGTGTCTGATGCATACAGTAGCTGTACTGTCATATTTGGTACATTATTTTCTTAGAGCACTGCAGAGGATGAATTATCCAGTTGCAGGCCTCCAAGGACTGAAGTGGGAGCTGAGGCATTAATTACAGTCATGTCAAATGACAGCATACTTCTCCTGTGGAGAGATGACAAAGTGGAAACAAAAGATGGGTCTAGCATACCTAGTGAAACGCCAGAATTCAGTGAACTTTTTAAGCCTGAGGCTTTCTGGACACATCTAAATTACCCAGATCTGAAACGCTGATTTTACATTTGAGAATTCACTAAAGTATATCTTCAAGTGACAAACAGAACTTAGGTAGAAAGTGTCACTGAAAGCCTGTGAAGAGAGGGGTGTTAAGATGGCCAGGGTTTTTTGGCAGATTGTCAACCTGAGATCTAAAAGGCAAATAAGCACAATGACTAAAATTTCTTCTTTTTTTATTTTTTTTTTTTTTTTTGGCAGGGTTGTGGTGTTTGGGTGGTTGGTTGGGCTTTGTTTTTGCAAAGATAAAAATATACTGCAGTTACCCGGGAGGGTTCTTTCTATGGTTCACCTGGCAAGAGTGCTATCCTCATAGATACAAACCTTTAAAGAAAACTCAGTTACTTGTTTTAGGCAAAAAAGAAAAATATCAAGGAGAATGTAACCATTTCAGTTGGCAATTCAAAATATGACTGCTTAACACTTTGGTAGTTACATTTTAGACTATAATTAAAGTAAGTAATGCTCTGTGTAGAAAGACGTGGATTTGGGCTGAAAGCAGAATTATTTTGGAAAAAAAAAAAAACAAAGCCAAATCAAACCCAAACTCAAAAACCAGCCAAAACCAGTTTTACTGAAGGATTCTGCAGCAAAAACTGAGTCTCTGAAAAACTTGCATAAAATATCTAATTCCTTTTGAAGAACAGTGCATAATTCTGGAGAACAACAGAAAGACTATTAACCATAAATACAGGAATATTCATGAGAAACCTTCTGACCTTAGGCCAGGTTTCCTCCCAGTCTACCTGACAGCTCCCCTCTTCTGAACTGCAGTCTGCTTCTTCTGGTCTTGCTATAGCAAAAAGCCATGTGGCGTTTTTTGACTCATCTCCAATGCCCGTACGTCACTAAACAATAAATCCTTGTCAGCAAAAACTTCAGATGCTGGAATACCCTCATCTACCCTGTCATCCTCAAGGGCAGATTTCACCGATAACATCTAGTTGTCCCAAAGTGTATATTCAGTATATATAAGCAGACCTAGGTTAATAATCACTATCTAAGCACTACATTTTCTGAAATGTGGATGGAGAAAACAGTTTTCCACAATTCTGGCAAAGGAATTTTTCACACTCGGGAACTGTTCACCGCAATCAGATTTTAGCTTAGAGGTGTATTTTAAGGGATCTGTCTGACCCTTCCCCAGCTGCTTGCCACTGAAGCAATACTCAGCACAGTTCTTTGACGTTCACTGAGTGCTGAAATATCATCTGATGCTGCACTACATGAGCAGTTTGTGTTGAGCTCATCTGTAGTGCTTAAATCCTTATTAAGGCACGTATAAAACATGCAATTATGGTAAAATATTGAATAACTGTGCAGTGTGCATGCTTAATTTTTTTTTTTCTTAAAACATAAGACAGGGTTTTCCACATCTAATAATCTGAAAAAACCCCACTCAGTTTAGTGTGCCTACCTGAAAGCAAACAGGAATTCCGTATTTAGTATGGCCATAGAGACAACTTAGCTGAGATCAGACCCAAGCCCTGCTGAAGTGAACAGGAGTTTCTTCCTTGTTATTTTCTCTAAAACCAGATTTTTAATCAGACATCTACAGCAGCAACCTCAGTCTAGCTCCCTTGGTATTCACTGGCCATTGTCATTAATTCCGCTAGGGACGTAAGCTACTTCTGGTTTACAAACTATGCTTAAATAGATTCATGTCTTTTATTCCGTGTCCTACTTTACGTAGTTATTTATTCAACTAAATAGCTCATCATCTTCATAATCTCCCTTACGCCTTTCTTTACCTTACCTAGACCTTGCACTGCCTCCTGGAGGTACTGCCCTGCCTGAATGTATGAGAGGAAAAAAAATGTGTGTTAGATTTGTTCCTCACGCTCATATAGGCATTCAAAGACAAGTGCTATAGAAAGAACGATAACCAGTTTCATGAACAGTGTTAACACTATGTGCTATATTTTTTCTGAGAAGAGCAGAGTAGCTGACATAGGGAAATATTTTTTAATTGAATTTAAAAAAATTACATTCACTGCTCCCTGGGCACAAAGCTCTGAAAAGCCTGCATTCATAAACCTTTCAGAGGAAGATGTGCAGGTTGGAGTTTTTCTTTTAAAATGAGACTTTTTATGATTCTTGTTGGATAGTCCAAATACCATCTCTCCTACACAGCTACATCAGATTTTTAGCTGGTGTAGCTGGTATTTGACTCAATCCATCAAGCAGTGACTGTTTTTGCTTTCTTCTTTCCCACTGACTACTGAATGTCACTGCTCAGCTCTGCAATTACTGTTTATTCAGCAAGAGAAATGTCTTTCCTTTGAACAGCCTTGAAGGATAAGAAAAAGCAACCTCTTTCCTGTAATCCAGTGCAAGTTTCCATGATAGCCACAACTGCTTCTGCACTGCTTTGTGATGGGCAAGCAATGATTCTCTCTCATTATTCACTGAAACAGCCCTTCTTCTGGAAGCCTTGAAAAGTACTGCTTTCAGGCTCTAATGTGGATTCCTTTCTCGTGTCATAGCCAGAGGAAGGTTTGCAGCATGAATGCAACAAGAGAATCACATTTTAAATACAGAAATACAGAGGTGCTAATCACAATATCAGATTATATAAAAGATTAATTATGGATTGAAAACCAACTACAGTTGTTTGAATTCAGCTAAACCAAATTTACTCGTCTTTCTTTTTGCTTTTTCTTTTCCACCTTTTTTTTTTTTGTAATTTTAGAGGAAAATGTGCCTTAATAATGTAACTGAAAACAAAAATGAAGTGCACAGCAATAATAATATGCATTTATTTATTCAATTAATTTAGTTTGAGGGTAGTAGAATAAGAAAAAGAAGTGATAAACTGCAGAAAAACTGTATTTTTCAATTAGGAGAGGAACTGGTTTATAGTTATAGTTAAATGTAATAAATATGGTTTTGAAATTCCCCTGTTACCATCTCTAAACATTTTTCAATAGAACTGAATCTTAAGTTGCATGAATCTGAAAATTAAATTCATTTGCCTTTGCTTTTTCAGCAAGATCCATAGCAGGTCTTTGTAGAAGAAAAATATGGAAGGCTTTAACTTTTTGCCTCTAGTAGAAATTGCATTTTCCCCTCATTTAGTAGATGTAAGGGACCACACCACTCTCATGCTGTGTCTCCATCTTGGGGGCAGGAGAAGCACAAAACCAGTGCCACATGCATCAGTTTTTTGAGGTTCAGCTTGGCTCTTTCAACAGACTTGTTACTTCTCCCGTGGTCATGCTAAAATCTTTATAGCTGTTGAAAGAAAATTCTAAAGCCATTCCTCCATTTTTTGCACAAGGCATTTTACTCAACTAGAATAATAATGCATAACAGACTTCTGGGACCCAAGAAAGTTAAATAAAGATCCCTGGTATTAAAGCAAGACATTTGCCATAATCTATAATATAAAGGGTAAAATTCAGACTTAATTAAAAGCAACAGCAAAATCCATATTGATTTCAAAGGAGTAAGGATTTCATGTACTGCCAAAAAGCAAATACTCTGTAATACCTGTTGCTACACCTTAAAAATCATACATTACCCGATGTTTATTCTGTCATGGGAAATGCAAAGTGTATTCAGGTCTTTTCATTAGCATAGCACTCACCAAATTAGTAGGAGTAACGCTAACAATCAGTTGCTAACAAACATGAAAACATTGTAATAGAAAAAGAAGATAAATTGATGCTTCTTCATGACATATAACTGTTCCTTCTCATCACTGAGTGTATTCAAGAATATATGAATGTAACACAGTTAAGATGTTCTGACATGGAAAATTGAAGAATAATGCATAAAATATATTGTTGACTTTTCACAAACTGCTCGACACTTTCTTTTCATTTGATAAAGATTTGTACAATAGAGAAAATAAACACAATGAAACGTTTGAAATCACAATATTTCCTAAGCCTTGAACTTATTGTTGTCTAACATAGGATAATAACATTTTGTAGACAATTTTTATGGAGATATTTAACAAAGCAAAATCTGCTTTTGAAGATCAGCTTCTGTACTTCAAGATTTGTAGAGGTATAAAAACACATGCGTAGCTTGAACTCTTAAGCCACCCGGAAACGACCACCTAATTTTTCAAGATCCTCTTTCATCCATAATTCCTTTTCTTCTTCCATTTATGCTGGAAAATGCACCAGAGTTTCTAATGTTTTGTTTCTGAACAGATGTGAAAAAAAATTAAGAGCAGAACTGGGAATATATCTGCCTCCAGGGGCTAGGAACAGAGTTGTAATCCAAAGTCATTTATAGATATTGTATATACCATAATATGTTCTATATTATAGAACATTTTTTTTTTTTTGGTTGGTTAAATTCAGAGCTAACTAATGCTAACTAATGCTAACTAATATTATATAGACATTACGCCAATAATGGTCTGAGTTTCTGAGAAGCCTCAATACAATGTCACCAATTTAGACACAAATAATACGTGTAAAAGGAACACCAGAAATAATTCAGCTCAGCATTCCCAGGGGATTCACTAAACTATGTTTTGCAAAACATAGCTGGTCTCAGCTTATAAAATGCCCTTTTATAAAATGCCTGTACCCTGGTACCAGCTGTCAGGTGTTCTTCTTCCAGAGCATGCCTTGCTTTACAAGACCCACTCTTACAGGGCACAGTGTATTCCCAGGTGCCAGCTTTTCTGCACCTAGATGGGCAGCAATCTGTCAGGATCGTTATTGCCTATGTAGAGAAATAGCTCAGGGTATGTTATTTCATTCACATTGTTACATATATGCAGAAATAGCTCAGGACAGCCCAGCTGCGTGTGGTAGGTGTCTCCCACTGTGCCAAGGAAAAAACCTTTAAAGGAGGTCCCACTAAGTTATTCAGTCCCCCGTTTAAACTCAAACCGGGATCGACAGTACCTATGTGCTCAGTTTTGCTCTAGACATGTGCTGTAGGGCTGCTTGAATTTTTTTTCCTTCCTTTACTTACAGTTGACTCATGCACCAACTCTCTTTATGTTTCCTGGTTTGTGTTGTAGAGAGTGAGCTGCTCAGCAGCAACCCATGCAGTCCACTTTTGTGCTTGCTTATCATTAGCTTCACGCTTCATTGAAATATCCGGCAGAGAAGATGAAAGAAAACACACGCTGCAATGGCTCACAGATTATGTAACATCTGCTCTACAGTAAGTATAAAATAATTTGTCTGCCTCATCAATAACATTATTCACATTTATGTAAAAAAATAAATTGCATGAAAAATTAGTTTCAACCTTGGCAACAGATTTTCACTTCTACTTACAATAGAGCAGAAACCAGAAATGGAAGAGGTATAGCTGCATACAGTATAAAGGCATTTCTAAAGGCATGAATGTGTGTTACATTCCCGAGCATGACCTGAATTCCTTCGGCACAGTGAGACCTGTTGGAGAAGGCTGCAGGAGCGGGAGAGAGAGAGAGAGTGGAAGAGAAAACTTTTCATGACATAAATCACAGACCACTATGAACTAAAGAGAAAGAAACTTTCCCATAATGAAAAATGAATAGTATTATATATTATATTTAAAATAGCAGTAGTCTATGAACTGATAATCAGAGTTACACGAGGAGATATGTTCTTTATGAGGTGCCCTTTGATACCATGTTCCCCCACGCTGAGTGCCAAGAGGCTAGATGCAGTGCGGCAGGCAGGGCCATACATTTGGTTTACGTTTTAGTTATGGGTCGAAGAAATGAAAACTCTCTTTAAATTCCTGAAATATTTACATCTTAAGCCTTAAGAGAATCACTCTCAAGGAGGTCTTCTTTTTATATGCAATATAAAAAGAACATCTTTGCAGAGAACTCTGCCATGACCTATAAAAAACACACAACAGCATTTTGTTGTCAGCATTGTATAGCTTTTTAAGGAAACATTTCTTCCTCTGTTAGAGCTGGAATTCTTGTTAAAAGTTTTGGGAAGCTCAAAACTTGCCTTAGACCCAGGTATAAAGCATTAAAAATATTAGAAGGGAAAAAAATGAGGGAGGAAACCTATCCAAAGAACAACATAGAGATGCACATCTGATTTGAAAGAAAAGTACTAATATATTCTTTTAAAGCCACTCACTATATATTACGTTGGGGAAGACTGACACATTCCAAACAGGCCAATCAAGAAGATATTCACTAACAGCTGTCAGTACTAAGGTTTTGCTCATTTCTCTGGATTAAGGGTTATCTAATCACATATTCATTGTTTTCTTCTGTATGAAAATCATTGTCTTCTGTATGAAAATCAGAAGCTTACAAACACATTTCATGTCTTTGAATTTTAGGGTACTTTTCCCACTGATTTTTCAACAGAGATATGAAATGAAACTTAATCCATTATTGCACCTTAGAGCCAGATTAAATAATAATGCAAAATGTGTCTGCTATTCTTATCAGTATTTCAAATCAGCTAAGTTAATGGGTAAATAGATGGCTTTTTTATCATTCAGTGAACATTTGCAAAGATGTAACTCATTCAGAGGACAAAGCAAAAACTCTGCAAATCTTTAAGCAAAATATTTTATACTGAATAATATTTCCCTAGTGACCCTGAAAGCTGGAGTACATTTTTATTTTTTATCAGCCTGGTTGTGGGGCAGTCCAGTTCATCCTGTTAAAGTAAAGAAAATTTGGTAGAAATAGCTAGAGTTCACTATGTCTGATGTAGCTTAACTTTTGTATTAGATTTCTATTAAATTGCTGGGAGACTTTTGGGCATATGACTGTTTAACACTTAATCTAATACTTTAAGATAGGTGGTTTTCTTTAAATATTAACTGCTAATTTAGTACAGTATCCTTAAATGTCATTTTAAAGATGTAAATAAGTCAAAAAGATATTTTTTGAGAATATTTTGAGTAATTAATCCAGAGTTATCTAAATTAGAAAAAGGTTTTTCTTTTGATTCCAATAGGGTTTATATCAGGACATGTCCAGGCAAGTTCTGAGTTCAGAGGTCTTTAATTTTACAGTTACTGCTAACTTTGCAAGTTACATCTTTTCCAAACCTATATAATGTCTTAAATTCAACAAAAATCTTAAACAAAATTTCTCACTTTATCATACATGGAAAGATAAGGTTTTGGAATTTCTATATTGCCTAAAGGGTTCTGCTGATGCAGAAGATGCAGAAAATTCCAACTTGAATAGATCCATATGGATGAGTTCAGCCTAAATATAAGTAGGTTGCAGTTGTCTAAATGTTAAAGTTTCAGAAGTTTTATTAAATTAATGAAAAATTAGTCTTTAAATCACAAAATGAGTTTCAATAATGTAGAAGTGTCCATAATTTTTATTGATCAATATGCTAAGTGAGTGATTGTCCTTGACAAGAAAGGCAACTGATTTTCCTAGATTAAGTAGCTGAATATTAAACCTGTGATACGCCATGATATGAAGACTAAGCAATAAAGTTGCTTTATCATGTCCAGATTATAGATTATACTTTACTGTCTAATACCAATATTGTCTAAATTTGTGTCTTTAAACTAGGCTAGTACCATTCCAGTCACATGGTACCTGTAAATGGTAATTTTCTTTACATGCAAGAAGAGATTTTGAAACACACGGCATTGCATATTTTTGCATTACTTATGTTAATACTATTAAAATATTTTTATCATCATTATCAGACTCCTTTTCAGAAGGTGGGGTGATACTTTTCTTCTCACTGCACACACCAGAACGTGAGGTATGTTGAAGGAGTCCAGTGTGACTAACTTAAAATAAGACAAAGTTTAGATAAATTACTTCTGCAGATCTTTCAGTTGGGTTTAAACACACCATGGGAAAAGCCAAGATATCTCATATATAATGTGTTTAAGTTAGATAAGAAGAGTCCCAGTCTGGGAGACGAAGGGTTACATTTTGTCTTTTGATAGCTTAGGCTAATCTTCTACAGAGTGACTTTCATTGAAACATAAAGATTTTCTCTGGATGTCTCATGAGCAAATTGTAAGGCCCTCCAAACCTTACTTTTTTCCTTGGATGTATTAAAGAGGAACTGAGACCTCACATGAATCAAGACAAATTTTGTAAGAAGATTTACAGTAGGAAAAAGATCTTATGATTACAGAATCTGTCGGCAGGTAGACAGTTGTATCCTTTGGAAACCTAACTAAGTTATTTATTACTCCATTTAGAATTTGCTCCTAATGGAAAAAAATAATTATATGCATTAATGAAAGGTATAATAAGAAAACAAAATTAAGTTGAATAGCGTTGCATGATAGTAGTGCATTGTTTGCTAGTTTTGCAAACTGTGAAAGAATGTGAATCATACATTCAAACAATCATAGAATAGTTAGGGTTGGAGAGGACCTTAAGATTATCTAGTTCCTTCAGTATTTGCTTGATTTTACTGATTTCGCACACAAAATCATTTTGTTCTTATAGTCGTACTAAGATGCAATTCTTACAATGCACTAAGCTTTAAGTTTTAGCTCCAGTGTCCAGAAATGCTAAATTAAGATTGGCTACATAGCTAGGATTCATGCCAAGAAACCTTTTGACAGTCTTTACTTATGGAACTCTTTTTTTTTTTTTTTCTCCCAGAGGTCCCTTGCCACATTCAAGGAACTGAATGGATTTCAATTCCAATTTACAAGTAGCAATATTTTTTATCTTTTATTGTTGCGGTTTTGTTTTATTTTGCTTTCTTGGTGGTGGTTTTGTATTTTTATTGTTCAGTGTGTGTACCCATCTGAATGATCACAAAGTATGGCTGAACAAGATTACCAATCAGGCTCAAATCTACCATAAGAGACTCCTTGTTTAGTTCACAAATAGTATTTCCTTGTTCTGTTGTACATTTTTGTAAGGTTTAAATAATGTTTTAGAACACATCCACGTAAGAGATTGGATGACTGTCTGTCAACTTCAACTCAGATCTCTTCATAAACCCTTTCGGTTTCTTTTACTTATTGTTACTGAATAGAAATCTCTTCCAAATTGCTTGTGAAAAACATAGCTCTTGAAGAAAATGCCACTACTATTTGTTAAAGTTCAGGAGAGAATAAATACATTAATAATGTTATTTGTGTTCATATTGCAGATGACAATGCAAATCTTCAGACAACAAAGAATGAGCAATAACATTTGATTTTAAGCAAAAAAAAAAAAAACAAACAACACAATAAGGACTTAAAATGCATAGCAACTGCCCACTCTATTTTATATATTGGTGTTATTGGTCAAAATACCCCACAACTAGTCATACTTAAATATATGCCATTTTTGTGCCCATGCACAGAATTCCCTGAGAACGGTGATTATGGATCCAACAAAACATGCAAAATATTGTATCTAGTCCAAAAAGACAACAGGAGAAATATCGCTATCTAAAGATACTACTTTTGATTTTTGTGTGTTTGTGCATTTATTTATCTTAAATCATTATTTACATTCAGTAACTCTCTACTTGTTGAGACTGGGAACAAAGGCTGAATAAATTCAATATAATGACAAAAGATTAATTTTATGCTGCCTAAACAAAATTTAGCAATAGCCTTTCTCTGTAGAGTGAACAATTCAAAATCTGTCTGTGGCACACAGTTGCCAACCCTGGGCCATGTGTCACAAGTACATGTCTCGATGCCTGCCTAGCTTTAAATAATTGATGGCCCAGAACTTGTCACACTAAAATGAGAGTCTTTGCTTATATTTTATCTCCCTCTTCCTCCTTCCAGCTTATTCAGGACATGCTAGAAATATTTAAGACTCCCAAAGGGCATTATTGGAAACAAGAAACAAATCTACAAGACTCTCAGTGCTGCAGGAGATACAGCAGCTTCACTGCACACAGCTTCACACAGCACAAAACAATATATAAGAACTACTGCATGGTCATACTTTCAGGCCTCTAAATACAAAACTAGAAATTAGAAGACAACTAGTATACCACACCTTTAGGATAATGTTCCTCTTTTAGAGTGGAAGGACAGGATTAACTGTTACGAAAAAATTATCATCTTGCAGACCTCTAAAAAAAAATATAATAAATTTGGCAGGCGCTCTTTCCTTTGTCCTTAGACATTGTGTTCAACACAAACCACAATTTGACTTTTTCATCTCATGTCCAGTCTCCCAGAAGCATGGCTACTGCCATTCAGCTAAAGCAACACTGCCAGCTCAATAGTGAAGCCTGCTTTGATCTGACCAGTCAGTACCAGTCAGTACTTTATTTCATAAGTCCATGAAATAAAGGTTTTGCCAAGTGCCAGTCTGATTATTGCAACAGAACTAAGTAATTTTTCTGGAATCCTATAGAAAGGACCAAGGAAAAAGTGATTAACAGCTAGCAGAAAGTGAATAGACACTATGAAGAGCAAGATAAAGCATCATTTCAGATCTGTCAGAACCAGCTTTCCAATGCTATCAATCATGCGCCAATGTCAGCAACACAAGTGATGTGTATAAGCAATGGCTGTGGCACTGACTGGTGTCACAGACTGAAGACTGATGTAGGAAGTAGTGTGAAAACATTTAAGAGGCAAAGGTCACTTCTAATTTTGCATGAAGCACTTTATACCACACATGCAATGTGATAAAAAGTATGAGATGAAAGTTACTCTTACAGAGAATTTAAACAAAGTTGTTAATACAAATGAATCCTCATTCTCCTAGACCATGACTTCTTATTTCTGATGATATGAAATAATAAGAGCAAATACTAATTTGAAGCAGATCAAGAGTCTGTCTGATTAACTGGGAAGTGTGAAGTGACAGGCAGGTCCTAGTCCTGGGTGCAGTAGCACTTCCTTTTGACAGTTGATCTCCAGGACAAAATCACTGCTGGTGAAGCACTGTCATCCATCTTATACGCACCTCACGGGTTTTGATTCATATTTACTGTAGCCTTGCTCATTGAACTGAACACCCTGGCCATTGGAATGTGTTGTGCATGTTCTTAGCTTCTGCCTTTTTTTCACACTGAGGGATCTTAGGCCTCTAAAACTGCTGTAGAACATAACCTGAAGTGCTGTGAATGGGTACAAAAAAGAGATTCACTTCAAAAATACATTCCTTATTTGAAATGAAAAAATGACGTGAACTCACCTTTGAGGATGCATCTTCAGATTCCTTCAGATGGTGTTTTTATAAGGATGTGGAGCAAGCAGTCCCGTTCTTTCTGTGTAGGTATTATGATTATGGCTAGACCTCACATCCAATATGTGGGACAACTGGGAAAAAAGCATTTTACATACCTGCTCAATATTTAGCTCTTAAGACAGTTAGTTGTAGAAAGCTAAATAAAAACTGTCACGTGGATAGTGTGTAATAGCCTTTACTTGTATAAAACAAAATATGTAAGTATTGGAGAGAATAATGCTTTCTGTTCCTAGCCTTTTTTTTTTTTTTGCTTTAATGATAGAAGTAACAGAAAGAATGTTTTAAGATCATAAACAGCTGACACCATGAAAGGCAGACAGTATTTTACTTGACACTCACAGAAAGTAAGACAATCAACATGCACCATGAGGCTGAGTGGGAGGCAGAACAGTACTGTTGTAAACCTAAGCCTGGGCTCTCACCAGAATTGTCCTACTCACAATACAGGACCTATTTCTCAGACCCTTCAGTGTCTCCACGCAACCAGTCACTGTCAGGAAACTTAAGTCTTTCCAGCTCATACCCAAGAAACCCTAGAAATATCTGGTAATCTGTTGCTCCTTGATGAAACAAGATGTGGGCACTGGGAGAGCTCTTCAGGCACAGTAAGGAAAAAAAAGGTCAACAGGCCTCACCTGTCTTACAGTAAGTGACAGCTGCAGGGTAATGTTTTCAGTTTCAAGTTCACCTTCCTTTTTATTCTGTAATTCTTACGGAGATGGAAATGTCTCTGCTAGGTTAGTTTAGGAGGAAACCTTTTTACTGCAGCTGCACAATGCTTGCAGTCTTTTTTTTTTTCTGAAAGGTGCTAGGAGCCCCTTTGAGCCAAACAGAAAGAAAGAGGAAAAAATAATGAGTGCTGAAAACAAGGACAATGCTTATTTGACTGAGCGGAGTATTTCTATACTTTAAATCGAGTTTTTCCATTGATTTCAATGCAGGTGCAGAAAGCAATACCTGCCATCCCTGTAAGTATAGGGCTTTTTGTTTAAGGATCTGAGGGACAAACCCTACAGACTATGTTACTGTAACAGTGCGATCACTTGGTTCAAAGCACTCTGAAGATAAAATTGCTAGAGCAGTCTGGACAGAATAGTCACCAAAGTGCCCCAAGAAGAAGCTCTGAATTTTAAAAAAGCAAAAAGGGAATGTACTGTGAAGAGTCTGAAGTTTTGTCCCAGACCATCATAACAGAAAATGAAGATGGGAAATGGATGGAAAGCCTAGACTCTGTCTTTGAGCAGAAGAAATGTCTCAGAGAAGAAATGAGCTTTGAAGATGGCCCACAGACTACACTGTGAGGTGCAATTACCAGTTTGAAATCTCCCTGTCAGTAACTTGTAAAGACTTTTGTATGCTCAGTGAGCTACCCTTTAGAAAGTAGGCCAAAGCCAAATGTGGGTCTGTTTCTTATAGATGAGCACAGACAAGGAGTTTGAAAGCCAAGGTGACAATATTTTATACCTGTTTCATAGGCAAGTGCAATTAGAGAATGAAGCCAGGCTAAATTCACAGCAAAAGACACTTAGCATAGAGACAAGTTTCTTTCATATGGTGTCAGAAAATTTTCGGATTTTGCATGGCCATTGCAAAGACTGTTTTCAACTTCAGCTCTGTTCAAAGCTGTCCTGGAGCAAAGGAGTGCAGCCAGGCTGGGAAAGCCTGTTTGCAACCTACTCATCAGAAATACCTGAAGAGCACAGTCTGCTGACCGTAGGGACTGGATTGCAAACACAAAGCCAGAGGTGAACAGAAGACCAGCTTAAAACGGTGTATATGAATTAAGGTGAAGTAGAAATGTCTTCCCATTTTTTTTGAGTTAATAGAATGTGATGAAACTATATGATAAAGTAATTCAACTACAACCTACTGAAGTTAATGATGGGTAGAGTGATAGGATTTAGTAGGAAGCTATTTTAATTTATGGTAGATATGGAAAATTTCAAACCTGAGTTCATTTCTGAATATCCATGAAGAAGCTCTTATGTACTAAATGTTAGAAAAAAAATTAAATATAAATTAACTATGACTTCCTTCTCACTGGAAAAGAAAATGTACCTTTGTCATTTTCATATTCAGTCACTAATATTGACATATTCAGGTAAATATAAAGACCTTCTGTTACTTTTTTTGCAGCTTTCAGGGCATATTTATTTAAGCTATCCAGGGAATATACGAATTTTTCTTTTTCAGGGGTTTATTTTCTTCATGGTTGCATCCAGCACTGAAATATGTGACATGAAATGTGACGAAGCCTTGCAACTTGGTTATAACTTTCAAATCTAACTACTTTCACATCTAATAACTGAACAGTTATAACAAAAAATTACTTGGAAAAGAAGTCCTGCAATTTATGCAGCAAGTACTGGAATTGGCACTGCTTGGGTAGGTGTCAGGATGATGGAGCTAGGCTTTTTTCAGTGATATCCAGTGATAGGACAAGGGGCAATGGGTGTAAACTGGAGCATAGGAAGTTCCACGTTAACATCAGGAAGAACTTCTTTACTGTAAGAGTGACAGAGCGCTGGAACAGGTTGCCCAGGGGGGTTGTGGAGTCTCCTACACTGGAGATATTCAAGGCCCGCCTGGACAAGTTCCTGTGTGATGTACTGTAGGTTACCCTGCTCTTGCAGGGGGGTTGGACTAGATGATCTTTTGAGGTCCCTTCCAACCCTTGGGATTCTGTGATTCTGTGATTCTGTTTTTATCAGAATTAATTTTAAAATCTGAAACTGAACGTAAAATAATGAAAAATGCGTGTTGATTTGGAAAAAAAAGTGATGGGCGCCAGAGAGAAAATAGTGCATTTTCTACATATGGATCAATTTCATTATATCTATTGCTTATTTTAATATCAAAAGTGTCAAGTGTCACTCGTGTGTTTATTAGTAATAAAATATTTCAGTAGAACGGGCAGGCCAGCAGCCTGCTCTATCATCTCAGAATAATTCAAGCACCAGTAACACAAATTTATTCATGAGCACCTTAGTCTTTCTTTGTATGTATAGGGATGGGGCATTCCAGAAGCAGATGTCCATGCTTGTCTTTTTAAGAAGCTTCATTTAAATCTCTTTACCATCCAGACTTGAAGATCTGCAGTGTGGAAGGTCTACATGAAATTTATACCATAGTCAGGAGGTTAAGAGAGTTATAATTTTCAATAGGTCATTCTTTTGAATGAAGTCATCTGGGCTGCTTGGTACTAAATTGGGAAGAAAACAGAACTAGCTTGGTCAAGGAAGTTTTAATATTTTCTGTCTTAATAAGAGAAAAAATAGTGGTTGGAATCAGATTTCACTTCATTCTCCTAAATGTAAATAAGAATATAGTTCACATTCTCCACTAATGCATGTGCAAAGAGTTATTTATTTGTTAAACAGAATTCAGATTGTATTAACCTAATGTATTCAATCAAAAATATTGGTGGATTACATTAAGAAACTTCTTAGGTCTTACTATTACATTAGATATCAACATATTTGATGACTGCAGCAACTTTGCGCATGAATAATCAGTTTACTGCTGGTGCTGTTTCCCAGTTGTAGCAGATCTGAGTAACTTCTTAGTCTTTTCCCTGGACTACGCATTATCACCATTCTATCCCACTTTAATAAGCTTAGGACTCCCTGAAAGACCTCCTTTTAACTTTCATCAAATAATCTTCAAATAATATTACTTTCTGGACAGAGGAAGATGACATTGCATTACGAACTGTGTCATTAATTGATATCTGAGCAGGGTGGTGGGTGAGAGGACTACTGAGGTACATATCAATTTAACTAGTTTAGCTCTTGTTCTGTACTCATACACTTTCTCATCTCTAATATAATCCAAGTCTGAATCTACCCTCAGTGTCATCTTTGGATAATGAGCGATATTAGTTCACAGGCACCCATCTCCCCCATGAGACAACTTTGTTTCTATGACTGCACTACTGACCCTGCTGAGACAAAATTAAACCTTAAGGATGCACAGCTGTGATGCTTTTGCAGTTTGAGAGCAGCTCATCAGAATGCAGATTGTTATAGGTGTTTGCTACGTCTCCAAATTACTACAGGTTATTTAGCCCTCTATAAGACAGACTGGACAAAAAATCACAAAACACAGTGAGCAGATCTGACTCAAAACCACTGGCACCAGTCAACATTTCTTCAGTGGGTTCAGGAGCACTGGGTTACATCCTGAAAGCCCAGTACTGTGAAGGATGTGGCCATGAACCTGACAGCATGCATTTACATTGTGCTGCTGAAATAAGTTGGGCTATTCAGAGGCTTAGAATTGCTTGTTTCTTTAGATAACTTATTGGAAAGTTTCACAAGAAAATGTATGGAAGTGCACACACGCATGCTCATTTAAAAGTGTGTACATATGTGTCTTCATGTAATATATCTGAGTTTATAAACTATATAATCTGCGGAATGGGAAAATTTTTATTTACCTCTTGCCATCACACTTTTTTCTCTCACCCCAGGCCAAACAACTAGAAATGACTGTATTTATTATAGTAGAGAGCAAGAAAATGGACCATTTCCTTATTGAAACCCAGAAACAATCCCCGCACCACTGTGTGGCCCAAGTACCTGCTCAAGATCTTGGCGCTTAAAAATATTGTACATAATTTCCTCCAGTGTAACATTATTAATTTTCCTGGTGGTGCAACATCAGCAGCATCCAAATGTTAGCCCAGACGTGGAGCCTGTGAGCTGGTACTGCACTGTATTGGCTTAGCTACTGCCTCCTGGAGCGTTCAGTTTCCCAGCTTCCCATTCCCTGTAGGTTCCAGGAAGTAAAAACCACAAGAAATTTAAGGCAAATTGAAAATGTACCAAATGATAAATGTGTTATATTTTGGGTTTACTGTCTCAGGTGTTAAGGTAAAGTTACAAATATAGTATATATATCTTTTTATGTAGTGTCTTTTCACTGTGCTTTCCTAAAAGTGCAGAAAATTCAAACATACCTAAGCAAATAAAAAATATTTCTGCCAATTCTCAGTGCAACTCAGCCTTCTCAGCTTCATTTAATTTTTTTTACAAGCCAAAAGCAATTTTCAAGAGAGATAGATAAATGATTTTCACTGCAGGAGTGCCAAATCTTCTCAAGTAAAATGGGCAAATTTTGCTGGAGATAGGTGTATAAAAAAATACTTCTATCACAAAAATTATCAATTCAAAACCCTTCACACTGATTTAAATGCCAAATATTTTATATATTTAGGAGAAAAAAAATGTGAAAGGTTTGTTTGTTGCAGTGCTGATAAATAATGTGACAGTTTCTAGAAACATTTCCTCAATATCGAAGATATATAAAAGTGAAAAGTAGGTATACAACAAACTGCCTCTTCATCTGCACACCACCAGTAGAGGGAAGGAAGACTGAATAGTGTCATGCCCCAAATGAGCTTTTTACCTGAAGCTTTTCAGCCAACAGCAGTAGATACTTCATAGACAGCGAGATGCACACAATGTCCATCACATCAAAACCAGTGTGAAAGGACGTACTTTGTACATAACCTTTGAAGGAGGTTATGGACAATTAGCAAGGAAGGAGGTCAGAAATACAGAAGTCCCTATTCCATTTGAAAATGGTTATAATAAATGCAGCTTTTTATTTAAATCAGATGCACTGTCCATCCAATAAATACTAATTACTTCAAATGTAATAGATATCTTTAGTATTCATGTGTGCGCAAAAATCTAATCTATGCGTTTAATATTCCTGTGTCATTAGCTGCAGTACTTATAGTCTATAATCAGTAGTACAGATTGTCTTTTTTTCCAAAACAGATCAACCTCTTCAATACAGAAGCTTGAAACATTATCTAAGAGATATCTACATACACGTTCTGGAACAGGAGAAGCACAGCTGCAGTGTCATTAACTTTCAATGTTAAAGCAAAAGTAGATCATAACTGATTTCTTGTTTTTGTTGTCGGACAACTATGGGAACTCAGACTTAAGTTAGTGATTACAACAGTGAAGAGTGATACAGCTTTTGTTTGATGATAAACACACATATTTACAATTTCCTTTCAAATGTTATGCGTTCCACACTCAATAAGTTGCTTGGTAGGGAAAAAGACAGTTGCCTTTTCCTAATAAAACATGGCACAGAGAAAGGACTATGAATTCTAGGAAATAAGGCAAACACTGGATTGAACTCTGGATGATTTCCTTAGTACATTTTTCTTAAAAAGGCTATGATTTCTCATTTCTTCTGGCATAACCAGTTTCTTAGCTCATACCCAGATCAGATAAAATCCTTTTAAAATTAGCCTAACAGAACTATTATTACTCTATGGAGGATGAATGTGAGCCTAATAAAATGTTACAGGAGTTATTATTAATAATCATACCCTGCAATACACTCCAGAAGTCACAGGAATTATTGGATCCTATTGTATGCTCTAATATGGAGACAGTCATCTCATGTTTTCTCCTCCCACACACACTCAGCTAAAGCAGCTCTGGTACAAAAGATACAAAGTTTTTTATTTTACTAAGGTCATTTACCAAATGCAAAGTCTTGCTACCTGGGTTGACATAAAGAGAGAGGCCAGTACATGTTTTGGTCTGTGCGGCTGGGGAGCTGCCTTGCTGAGAGGGACGTGGGGGTCAGTGTGAACAGCAAGCTAAACATGAGTCAGCAGGGTTGCTGCAGCAACAAAGGCAAGTTGGATCCTGGGCAGTATCCACAGGGACGTTACTAGCAGAGACAGACATGATCATCCCATCCAGTACAGATCAAGCCATGCCTGCAGTCCTGTGTCCAGTTCTGGTCCCTACAGTTCAAGAAAGATGCAGACCAAGTGGAGAGGGTCCAAAGGAAGGCCACAAAGATGGTCCAAGGGATGGAGAACCTGTGGAATGAGGTTCCATGAGGAAAGACTGAACAAGTCTTTTGTCCGTGATGAAGGAAGGGGGGACCTCATCGCTGGTCTTTAAAGGGTGACTACAAAGAGGACAGAGGTTCTTTCTCTACAAGGAAAAGACAAGGGGCAATAGGCCAAGTTGCCCTGAGAGGGGTTTCATCTTGATGTAAGAATTTATTTGCAATGAGAACAATTGGTCGCTGTAACAACCTCCCAAAGGATGTAGCAGAATCGTAGAATACCAGGTGTGAAGGGACCTCAAGGATCATCTGGTCAACCTTTTTTGGAAAAGCATGACTTAGACTAAATGTCCCACCATTCTGTCCAGCCAGATTTTAAAGGTGTCCAGTGCAGGGGAATCCACCTGTTCCCTGGGGAGATTACTCCAGTGTCTGTTTGTCCTCATTGTGAACAATTTTCCTCTAGTGTCCAACCAGAATTAGATATTCCTCAAACCTATTTTCTTCAGAAAGGATGAAAAAACCCAGTTCCCTCAGCTTGTAAGATATACGCTCCATGCCCCTAAATATCTTAGTGGTTGTCTGCTGGATTGTCTCTTACCTTCTGATATTAGTCTTGCACAGGGGAGGTGAGATCAAAACCAGGATGCAATGCTGAATACACAGCCTCACCACAGTGTCAGGCAAAAGGGAATAATTGTTTTCTTTAAACTGCTCCTTATGCTTCCGCCTGAGCAGCCTAATGTGGATTTAGCTTTCCTTGCAGGAGTGCACCGCTGGCTTGTGTTCAGGAGCACAAATAGGTTTAACCTTACTGGCTTGCATATCAGAGAAAGTACAGTGAAGCTGCAGCCATAATCATATTTGGGACTTGCTAGCAGGGTGTAAACAACCTGATTTAGAGCTAGCTTAGCTATATTTTCACAAGTAGAAGTCACAGCCTACGTTTACCCAAATACTCAGCTATCCCAGCAAGAAGCAGCAGCACATTGGCTTCAAGACAACATCACTTCATTGGTAAAAATGCATGGAGAAAGGCGGTACAAGTGATCCGGATGATGCACCGCCACTTGAGAAAAAGGTAGACTATGTGGTACACGACACTGAGAGTGTTGACAGCTGCTGATGGAGAACACTATGAAAAGTCAGAAAATTTCCATTTCCTGTTTTGACAAGCTCATTCAAACCACCTCCATGCCTCAAGGCAGGTTTGGCTGCTGCTGCCAAAACTCCATCACTTTTGGCTAATGTTTGTCTCACTTGCAGTTAAAAATCTCCCATCTGCAGGTTCTTGAGGCAGCTTTGTCCTTGCTGCACTATCCTTACAGTTAGAAACAAATTCCTAGTACCTGACCTGATATGGAGCCATTATTTTAGGCTCCCAGAAAAAGATATCTGTTAAGACAACAGACAGACATCTGTGTGTTGTGAATTAGGTCCTGCCTTGGACCACCTTCCACTGACTGAGTGATATCTTGAGGGCCTTTCCAGCCCCATGTGCTATGCTTTCTCAGGCATCGTGCTGCTTTCAGGAAAATTATTTGGTAGATAAATCATCTGGAAGTTGTCTTTCTGCATGAGGCTGAAGGGAGTACTAAAAGACGACAGTCGGACAAATGCCATATTGATGCAACAGAAGTTAAATACATGTTATAACAGTGACCTTCTTAGAATGTGATTTTATATTCCTCAAGTGTGGATGTTCTGCTCTTTTTGAAAAGGAAAAATAGTTTCTACTTATATATAAATTTGTACATAGAAAATAAATTATTATAGCAAGCCAATTGTTTGGGGTTTTTTTATTCTAAAAACACCTGTGCAGTTAATGTAGAAAGAGTACATTAGTTATAAACATTTTGAAGGAAAGAATGTAGTAATGTCCCTAGTCTAACGCAGAAAATTTCACTTCAGGTAAAGTATTTCTGGGGTCCTGTTGTCATCTCTGAACAAAGTTCACTGAGTTACATTTACCTCCACATAAAGTTCCTATACATCATATGGACTATAATTACTGCTGTTGTGTTAATGGAAAAGGTATACTATTTCAAAGAGGATAGCAGAAGAACACAATGTTGCTTAAATTATACCTTTTTCAAGGTACTGAGAGGCAGAATTGCTCTAGGCTTTTTATATATATGGTTAATCTCTGCTATCCTGGATCCAACAGGAACTTCCTTGTCATGACTGAACCCCTTTGAATTCTCCACTAATTTAGTTTCTGTTAGCCCAGACTTATTCAAACATTGAAAGAATAGGGCACAGTGGAGAAAATGAAAATGACAGTAGCTCAAAAACACAACTAGATAAGACCTCTGGACTGATATAATTGGCAAAGTTCATTAAAATTCCCCATGTTTGTCAAGAAACATTTCAAACAAAATTTTAGAACCATATAAAGATGCAATATGTATATATTTTTTTTCTTTTGATTGGCTTTTTTTCACGTAGAACTTATAAAAAAACCCAAACAAACCCAACCCCAAATCCTGATAGATCAAGAATATAAACTGTCCCATAAATTTATTACATATATACATAATAAATAAGTTTTATATATATATATATATAAATAGTTAATAATGAGACTACCTTTACTTCTTAATGAGGAAGAGACGGGTACTACAAAATCATAGAACGCTTTGGGTTGGAAGCGACCTTAAAGTTCATCCAGTTCCAACTCCCTGCCATGGGCAGGGACACCCTCCATCAGGTTGCTCAAACTCCCATCCAGCCTGGCCTTGAACACTTGGAGGGATTATGCAGCCACAGCTTCTCTGTGCAACCTGTGCCAGTGCCTTATGCCCTCACAGTAAAAACCTCCAGCTCTCTGACAAACTTTGTGGCTTCCTCTGGACTCACTCCAACAGGTCCATGTCCTTTCTGTGTTGGGGTCCCTAGAGTTGAATGGAGTACTGGGTACTCCAGGTAGGGTCTCACAACAGCAGGGTAGAGGGGAGAATCACCTTCCTCTACCTGCTGGTCACGCTCCTTTTGCTGCAGCCCAGGTTATGGTTGGCTTTCTGTGCTGTGAGTGCACACTGCTGGCTGATGTTGGGCTTCTCAGCAACCAACACCTTCAAGTCCTCCTCAGGGCCATTCTCAATCCAGTTTCCGATGAGCCTCTATTTGTGCTTGGAATTGCCAAAACCCAGGCACAGGAACTTGCATTCTTCTTCATTAAAATACTAACATCTTGAGCAACCAAAGTTCCATAAGCATTCATTAGTTACTGTCAATGACTAAAACCAATCAGTTATGAGTTAAGTTTTCAAAGATTTTTGGACTAAACTGTGACAAATTCATAAAGGATTTTGATTCAAAATCTATATTCTTCTTACTATTACTTCCTGAATAGAAACTTACAATGTTTATTTTCTTTCACAAAATCAGTTACTTACAAGGTATATTTATGTGTATTTAGAAGGCAGATAAACTTATGCAGAAGTGCCTGCAGGTTTAGGTGGTAATTCACCTGCCTCATGGTGCATAGTTTAAGTTGAGGTTGCTGTGTGATGGCTGGGCCATGTTCCATTTACTGACCCCAGCAGAGCACCTAGATGGCTATGCTACAAATGTGCCAAAAATCCCACTGAGCACCATTGACGAGACTGTCTAGATGTACTGGCGTCAACTGGCTGAATTACCCTGGTCAGCGCTGCTGTGATGCAGTGAACATGGAGATGGAGGCACCAGCGCACTACTTTCTTGATCACAGCTCCCATTTCATAGTCTTAATTGCTACTTATGAGGCCCTTGGTAGCTCAGTCCTTATTGAACGCCTTAGCAAGCTAATGGTTGGTACCATTTAAATTAATTAAGCAACATTAAACATTCATAGCCAAGGTTTTTAATACTGTAGTCTTAAAATAACGATTGTACTAACAGATTTTTTAAACTGCTACTAAGAAGTCTGTGAAGGATGCAAGACTTTAGTAGTGACTCTCTTGCTTAGCTACTGTTCTTATTGCAGTCTGTCACAGCAGACCAATCGGAGACTGAAAGTTTTACTTAATTTATAGATTTCTTCTAGAAAGCAAATAAGCCACTGTACTTGCTTTGCTTTGGCATGCAGATAGTGCATAAAGTAAGAGAATCACAATACAAGACTTGAAACCAGAATTACTTTTGCAAGCCTCCGTTTCTTCCTCTGTTTAACAATTGTTTAACAATAAGTTTATATTTCAGAACTGGTATATGACATACTAATAACAAGTTGGCAAGTAGCAAAGTAATTTCCTGTCTTGTAAATGCAATACCTAAGAGAAGGTATTTAGATTTTTCTAAAACAAATAACATTGAGGGCTACATGACTGAGTGTTGAAATACTTAATTGTGAGGGCACAGGTGATCCTGGAAATCTCGAAGCTCTTTACAAATAGTAATTAAACTGTAAATACCTTATCAGGACAGTTAAATTATAATTAGATCCATTTAAACAATATGTAAACTAAAGGCCTAGGAAGGCTAACCTAATTTCCTGTTTAGGCTCAAGGGGAAAAGTTGAGGCAATAGAGGAAGGGCTGATCAGAAAGGAACTATGAAGGAAACATACTGAATATTTTGAAATTTAAGAAAGCTTACGTGAAGACGGGATCCAAAGTCCACCTACTCTGGTAAGAGCAGAAACCTGTAACAGCTCCTCGTGATACAGTTTTGCTTTTCTGCTTTTGCTGAAGCCTCATTTTACTTGATCACTATAAGTGATCTTTTCTTTAGTTTTTCATTATCAAAATCTGTAGCCCATTGCTGCTTTTCACTGGCCATATCAGTAAAATACGACATACATACCTGTGGTTTGCTTAAGCATTTTTGCAGGTGCACCCAATCTGATATAAGGCATTCTAAGTTATTTGAGCCTTGCTTAAAATGAAGAGTGACATACTATTCTGAAAAAAACCCCAAACCAACCAGATGTGTATTTCATTGGAAGGAGGCAGAAGAACATGTAACCAATGCATAGAAGAAGCAGCAAAATAAGTGGTTGGAGGAAGCACAGAAATCCAGGAATTCTGGAAAAGGGGAGAACTGCAGACTGCAGACGGGTGAAATTAGGAGAATCAAATAATACCAAGAAACAAACAAGACAAGCAATGAGAGTTGAGAATGATACTAAACCAGAAAAAACACTAAAAAGAACTTTTCTTTCCCTAAATAGATAATGATTTAGAAATACAGGGGCAGGAGGGAATAATAAAGGTGTAAAAGAAAATAGAACAATTGAAAGAAGAAGTGATGAAGGGAATGGAGGTAGGACCATAAAAAGGGAATGACTTGGACTGAATAGGATAGGATGGAGAAAAAAAGCCTACATTTTGTGTTTAGTGATACATATTTTTAGTACAAGTTTAATCTTTTGTGGCAGCCATAATTATGCAAAATAGCAATCTGCATCTTAAATATCTAGTAAAAGCAGAAGTACTGGTTTACAGTCTTTCAGAGAACACATACTGTGTGTCAGAAATTATGACATTTTTCAGCATGATAGCTGTCATCATCAGTCTGCCCAGAAATTCAGTGATTAAGATTTAACTAAATCCTGTGTAATTTTTACAACACTTACGTGGCATTGCTCTTGTTCAGACATGGTGATTTTTAAATGAATGGCTGACACTTGATGATATCCTGAAATCAATAAGCCAAAACATCAGCCAGAAGGAACAGAGGAGTAAAAGAAAGAATTGGTTTACTCTGTAGTGGGTTGCAATCACTGCTACACCTTCTCAAATAAAGCTTCATACATCTAGACAGCTCTCAGCAGGAGTCTAAGGTGCAAATGAAACTGGCACCCTAAAAGGTTTTGAAGTCTAAAATAGTAGGATTAAAAGCAGCTGTACTTGTTCAGTGAGAAGCAAGCCATAGATTCTTTAGTGCTGTCACAGTATTTTTCCTCTAACATTTGTTGGTATATTTGTTGTTATATTAAGGAATCATCACAGACTTTTCATTGGACATTGCTTAAAACCACAATATATTGGATTAGTAACTCCAGAAGAAATAAAACAACACTCTACTACTCTGAAATGCTTAACCCCATGACACCTGCTGGGTAAAAAATTGGCTGGGATATTTCGCTCAATAGTAGAATTGAAAAGGTCTTGAAAGCAGCAGTAGCTATTTACAGCTAGCAGACTCAATTTTAAGCAGGACAAATCCCCAAGCCAAACCCATCCCCAAATGATGGATTAGAAACAAGCTCTATGGAATATAAGATTTACAGCTTAGCTACAAGAACTGAGTGAAACCAAAGGAATAGCATAGGAAACTAGCATCTTTTCTTAGAGAGGAGATCTTGAATCTACTATTGCATTGATTTTTGTAATCACAAGATAAGTTTCTCAATCAAATATTTTTGGTATGTGGATGATTCAACATCCAGATGTAGAACAAATCTTTACTGTCAGAAAGAAACCAATAGTCAATAATGACATCAAAAAAATGTATATTTTCTGTAAAGTAGGATTTAGATAAACATCTTCTAGAATTCAGTTAATATTATATTCAACTAAATTGCACCAACATTCTCTCTCGAGAATAAATAACATGGTAATCTATTTAGAAGGCATCCATTCCTTTTTAATTCTCTGCAGATGAATACAAAAAACATCTTGGTTTGTTGAGATGTACTAGACATTTCCCAAATATTTAAGTAAAAGGCCTTCATTCATGATTGGTTAAGTTGGGCACATGAGTATTGCTAAAATGGTAACAGTATAGATTTTTTGTCTGCACTAAGCTTCCCAATTCTCTCTTCAAACATTTGAATAGTGCGATTAGCATCTTCATTTGGCAAGGGAAAATGTTAAAATTCACATGGAACTCATCTAATTTTAAGCATTATGGAAATTAATATGCAGCTTCCTATAGAATGGAGTTAATCAAGCTCTTATTATTGTGATATCTGCATATATTTAATTATAGCTAGGTTCACTGCACATTTCATGGTGAAGTTTGTAAGGATATGCAGAACATGGCCATTGTAATTAAATGTAGACTTTTTGTCTGAATGTTGTAAGGTCCTTTTCTGCACAGGAATCTAAAATCAGGAATCATTTTGCTAGCTGAATTATAATGTTTCTTAAAAAAAAAAAATAAAGTATCCAGCACTTTCAAATCAAAATACTATTTATATTGATAATTAATATTGTAGCTATTTTTTTTAGCCTAATATCAAACTGATCTTGTATTGCTGCTACCTTATTATCAGGTTGTTTGTACCAAGTGGGGTTTTTTCCCATATGGTAAGCCTGACAGCTGTTGTTTTGTGGAAAGTTTACTCTTAAAATTACCGTTAGTACAGTGCTGTGTCTCTGCTTCAGATTCAGTGAAATGAAAACTAAGGAAAGGTGCTACTCAAAACAAACAGAAAGCTGATATAATTGCTCGCTCAGCAGCTTCCACTGAAAAATGAAAAACGTGTTTGCAATCATTGGCACAGAGACAGTTTATGTCCTGCAGCAAATCCAGAGCCTCAGGACAGTTTGTCAGATCTTGCTCTCAGGGAAGCAAAGAAGTGGGTTTCCCTATGGTTCCACCAGAGTTTTGGGATGAGTATCTGTTGGGTTTTTTTCCTAAGAGATTAACACGCTAAAGAGGAAAATGGTTTGTTGTGAAAGGTTACAGTTAATTCTGTTACACTCATAATTACTAAAAAATGGTGGTTTAAGACTTCTCCCCTCACTGGCTTTCATCTTTTTAGTTCGCTTGCTTTTTTAGGGAAAAAAGGCATAATAACAGAAGCTCAACAGCTCATACTTAAAGACAAAAAAAAAAAAAAAAAAAAGGAAAACTGTATTGCCAGCCTGTGAAAGAGAATGAGTGAGGTAACGCTTTTCACATACCCCCTTAGAAGAAAAACATATGGAAGCAGAGAGATTCAGGTCATAAGAACAATTCTGAACCTTTGCCTTGAGGCACAGCTGCTGGCAGGGAACTGAAGCAGGGGCATGCCTTTCCAGCTCTTAGAATAACTCCCCGTGTCACTTTGATGACACTGTAGAAGATTCAGTTAAACATGGAAGGTCTCACGACTTGAGAAGAGCCTTTGGTGCTCTTAGAGGAGTATCTCTAGAAAACAAAAATGTCTTATCCGCTGAGCAATGTATATATTCCTTTTCATCTATGTCACAGATATCTGGAATTAAAGATGTCAGAAAGTATGTAATATGTAAAGCCTGCATCACTGTTGACATTAAAGTGAATAGCCTACTGCTGAAAAAATAACCCCAAATTTAAAATTCAGCCATCATATTGATGAACAACATTAATTTATGTGCATACAGATCTCAAGAAACAGCAACAAAATTAGACAAGAACAAAACAGAACAGCAATTATGTAGGACTTATGAGAGCTATCTACTATACCTAAGGTTTATCTATTTAATAAAATGATGCATTTTATCTAATAGTTCATCCTCAGGTGCTTCACACGGGCATAAGATATAATTTATTAAAGTACTAGTGAGCAACGAAACTTTGTGAATAAAAGAACAGACCTGTATATCTGCTAAACATATTACATAGAACTCAGCTGTATTGCAGATGTAGTAATATTCACAGACACACAGAAATGGAACTTTGATAATATATATATATATCTTTATATGTGTTAAAACTTCTTTTAGCTTTGCTATCCAACTCTTGTTGAGAAGGAAAGCTGCATTGAACAGACTGACTAACATATACTATATTCAGTGAAGATATCAGTTTAGAAACTGAGAGACTGGAAAACCATTTCAAATGCTGAAGTATTCACTACCTGGCATTTTGAAGCTAAGTATTTAGCTGGTTATTTCAGGAGAAGAATTTGGTTTTATTATATTCATATAATCATAAATAAAATTTTATGTCCTTTCTGAAGAAAAAGTGTTCTATTGTTCAATTATTATAAGTTATTGCTGAGAGATTTTGAAAGAAATATTACTGTAGCTGAGAACTTCTTTTTTTGACCTTCCCAAGGTACATAAATTCCCTACACATTTTCCTGCAGATAGGACAGAAAGTCCAACCGATTTCACTTAGTTTTTCTTTCTTTGTTTTGTTGCACAGAGGCAGTTGAGGAGACAAGTAAGCTTGATCAGCAGATCTTACCAAACAAGTTGAGATCCATAAATTCCTTGCCCCAGAGCTGTTGCTACCCCCTCAGAGTTCAGGAGGCTTATTGCAAATGAATTTCAGGACCACTGCCTGGTAACACTGAAGCCTCCTGAGTAGGGAGAGCTGCAAAACTTCTACTCTAAACCTTTGCATTCTTCCAGGTTTTCTAACAAAAATGTTTGCAGACATCCTCAGAAAAGGGTGTCTTACAGATTTGTGAGCAGTCTGGGGTTTTTTTATTTTGTTTTTAGCTTTTGTTTACACTGTACATCTCTACTATGTAAGAGAAGATTTAGCCAACGACTTCAACACTTCAGAAGATTTGGCCAAATTCTGTGAAAATTCTCTCTAGAAATGCCTATAGACAGGAAAAGAAGCATTAAATTAAAAAAAAAAAGTAGTAGTTAGCTGTGTGCCTTCGCAGGTCTTTGCATTCCTTGGTGTCTATTTTCACAGATGGCGTATTAGAATAGCAAAACATTCTTGAAGATGTTCAAGATATATATAACTTGTAGTATATTGGTAGCTGATAACTTCTCAAGTTCATAAAGTCTCTAGTAACACTATAGACTATTGTCAATTAAAGAACAGAGTAAAGCTATACAGAAAAGATTGGAAAGGAAAGGCTGAGAAGAACACTCAGATGTCACAGTGAAGCCAAGTTTCACAGCTTATTTAGCTTACACTTATAAAATAAAATTAACTTATATATCAGATTAAACTATATCCAAAAAGGTAGCTTCTCAGAAAGGCACAATGACTCAATAGTGCAGTTTCATTGAAATATAATATAGTAAAATTGTATCAAGTGGAAAAGTCCACTACTAAAGGCTAAGCAAATATTCAGAAGGATGATTTATGTCAGAAGTATGATTTATATCAGGTAACCATACTAGAATCATATTATAAAAAAGCAATTCAGAAATTAGAAAGCATTGATGTTTTCCATAGGCTCAGCCTAGCACATTTCTGAGTCTTTTTTGGTAAAATATAAACTGAAGTTCAAGCTTAATTGGAGAAGTCCTGGAAAACCCTATGGAAATGATGGCACTTTTATGACTGTGTAGAAAATAAAAAGAAGGACCTTGCTGACTACTAAGTGCTTTTCTTGACATAAGACATTTTACCAGGCTTTGATATAGAAAATATGTTGCAGAGCTCCAGACGTTCAAACTTTAGCACTTGCTCACTTCAACTTGGGTTACAAGTGCTGGGATAAGACCATTGTGCTTCAGGAAGGCACTACCCCCCAACTCATTCTCAGTCCACTTCAAGTATTTTAACCATGCTTTTGTCTTGACAGAAAGCAACATGGACAGCCTTTTTATTCCTTCTTTGTACAGTGCCGAATCCTCAATGGGAATTTTGAAATATGGGTAAAATAGCATGAGGCACTTGTTAGTATTCTAACTTTAGCTTATGTCAAGTATCTTAGGTTTTCATATTTTCATCAGTATTTGATATTTTCATCAATACAGAGGTTCTTATATTCTAGTTTCAATGAGAGTCCAAATTATCTTCTTGGTGTAGGTGGCAGCCTAGTTCCTAATCTTGACCGAACTGGCCATTTCAGAGCAAAAATTTGAAGTCTACAAATGGAAATTCTTCCAAAAAATTTGATTGTTTCTGGTAACAGTATGGTAGCCTCTCAAAAATTGTCAAATTCCTTTCTCATCAAGAGTTTTGCTTGCAAGGAAAAATAATCCTTCTACAATTGTAGAAGGATGTATTATGCCATAACCATAGCTAAAGTGGAGCCAGCTCTTCTCTTCACCACAATAAGTTTACTGTGGGTATGTGTTTTTGGAAATGACATTTTTTTACTACTGAAGATGGTCAACATGGCAGATATACATGAGTTGAGTATAGGGCTCTCGTGTTGTTGCAGGGAAAGGGAAAGCAAGGCATAGCAGTAAGTGCAGGGCACTGGAGAGGCTTGAAATTTCACCCTCAAACATTTCTGCAAGCTAGAAAATACCCACAGTAACTGTAGCACATTATAAAAGGTGATAGACATAGAATGTAGGAAACACATGTCAGCTTCAAAGAGCAGAGAATAATTACAGACTTGTGAAACAGACCAATGTTTGTCCAGTTTCTTTTCAGAGTGAAGCTTTAATCAGAAAAGGCTTTTCTTTTTTGGTGCTTCTGAAGCCCAGTGACTGCAAAGGCTTAAAAGCTCTCATAAGAAAAAAGAAACACTGCCACCTAAGTGTAGAAGTTGTAATTTTTTTGCTCATTAAAGCTGAACGAATATTTTGTATTTTCAGTCTTGGAGGAGAGTGGTTCTTTGTGAAGAACTCTTACATGTAATATTTTAATATTACTAGTGTGTGTCTTTTCTATAATGATTACTGGGATAGTCCACTTTTCAGTAAAAAAGTCTTCTTGATGCATTGCATGTGTTAAAAAAGAACTTTTTCATTTGAAGACAGTTAATTTGATTCATAATTGAGGAGGCCATGTAGGGTCAGACCATGTATGACCATGCTTTGCTTTAAGGACAGTAATTGCTCACTTTTAAACTGTGTAGTTGTATTAATATGAACATAAATGCATGAATGCTTTCTTTTTCTGTAGTTATTTCCATCAGCATGTGTTTTCAAAATCATCTCTTCTGTATTAAAAAGAAAAAAAAAAAAAAGCTTGTTTTGACTAATTGCCACGACAGCCCCTCAACTGAGAACAGAGAGTTTCCTGAAACTTTCCATCATGACAGAATGGAATTTGCAGTGCCAGGTGAATCCATGCTTAGGTAAATATTGGCGATATAAATGTCCATCCAGACTTGAGTTATGTGTGTGTAGGCTCATAGCCCAGTTTCCAAAACCCTTCTCACTTCAGGGACCCATGTAGAAACAACACACAGAATTTACGAGCCTACTGCCATTGTCCAAGCATGTGAGTGAAAAACAATAAAGAGGAGATCCTTAAAAAAATTAATCACAACATGAATCATAAAGTTCAGTGAACATCACAAATACTAAACTGGTATCAATTAAGTCTGTTTATTTTCAACGAAAAGAATATTTATGCTCACTTTTGAAAGTATGCAATAAAAATTCAAATGTATACACATATTTTGACTTACTTGTTTTCTGGTTGCAACAAAGTAAAGATGTGATTACGTGGGCCCTGGATTTTACATATGTGTGTTGTCCTGAAAAAGAAGTAACATCAGCTCTTTCTTCACATCTTGTTCTCGTACATCCTCTGAACCTATTGTTTATCTTCTTACACTTACATTTCCTCATGTCATAAAATCTCTCAAAAGGAAGAGGGTGAAAAGGAGCAGCAAAATGTTCATCAGCTGAAAGAGATTTATTTTTTTTTTTTAAGAAAAACAGTTAAGAGCGTACTCTCAGGCATAGGACTTTTATCTGCTTGCTTTGATGTTTCCATTGTAAACAAAACTTAATCTCAGTGTCATTTTGCATGATTTTGCCTAGCAATGAGCTTTGCTGACTATTGGTGTTATAGATGAGAATCTCTTTACTTCAAAGACTAGGATCCATATGACATTTTCAAATACCATTAAAATATTCAGAAAAACAAAGCACTGCATATTCCACCACAGAAAAAAAAAATCATACTTGTGTCTGATGCTAAGCATGAGAAAAGGTATCTTACATTTGGCATATGCTCCTCATTCAATACAGAAATTTGCAATTATTTCTCTTTGAACTTTTTTTAGCTTGACAAGAAAACACCAGTAAAATATTTCTATCAGTTCTAATATTTCTATACAGTTCTTTTTTATATTTTCTTCCATTTTTTACTTCAGAAATGTGATGGAAATAAAGCAAACACACAATTCTGGGGCTTAATCTCTGAAAGATTGCATATATCTGAACATCTAAGACAATATTTGATTCATTTCTGCAATACGAATGCCATGAATAAAAGCCTGCCTGCTTCAGGGCTGCGTACTTCAAGTATGAAATAGCCATATGTATGAAAAGAGCAAACTGGCTGTGAGAATAGAAGGCATAACCCATGCAGCTGCCTGTAAAACGGATCTTATTATCTCACAGAAAAGCTAAACTATCTGTATGGGTATTTTTGAGATTCCGTGTTAGTTCAAAAGTAAAAAAAGAGATATTCCACTTGTCTAATGCAAATGATATTTTTTATCATTAAGATAAAAAGGACAGAAAATGTTACTATTTTGTTCAGTTTCTGTATTCAATTATTAGCACATACAGAAAAATCTTTCCTTGGGCTGGAATTCACTTTATTGCTTTTCTTCTTCAGCTAATAAATTGGAAAAGTGCAGCAAAAACCAGCTTATGCTGAAGTAAGTGCAGCAAGTAGTAAGGCAGACACTGTTTCAAAAAATGAAAAACAAAAACCAGTGCTCAAAACTATAGCACACATCAAAGAGGGGTGTTAGAATGTCACCCAGCTCTTCTGTCTTGCTCTCACACTTGCGGTCCCCCGCATTCCCTGCTTCTGTGTGTACACATACTTGCACATGGAGACATATAGTTAATTGCTGGGTAACAAAAGCAATTACAAGAGTTAGGAGTGATTACCACACTCCTTAAAAAGGATTTTAAGGGAATATAATATATGTGTATATGTATTTCACGTCCTTACATACACACACATACATATACTGGAATATACATTGGAACATTTCCTTGTGCTAGGGAAAACAAGAGGTGAGTGCTATCCACAACAGAAAACAGGATGAGCTAGGCTCTAGCACTATGATCTGCAAGTCATAATATAATATGTGCAGTTTATAGCAAAAGAACACCTGAGAAGAAATGCCAGCTTGTGGTACCCTCCCTCCCCTTCTGCTTCTGCTCTCCCCTCCTAGCACATAGTGAAACAAGCTGTCATCCTGCCACAGTCTGGATGTGACTACTTTCAAAAGAGACACCAAAACCCATACAACTCATGGTCTCTCAACCACTTATCTGGTGCTGCATTCTGCTTTACTTTCTCCTACATAATTCTCTAACCTACAGTATGTGTTCACTCTTAACAGTCTTTTTTTCCTCACCAATACTCTTGCATGATGTTTCATCAAGAGCTGAATAATGTAAACCATCTTTATAAATACCAAGGGATAGGCAAGCCAGATGGTTGCAAAAGCTCTTGATATCATACAGATTAGTCTCTTTTGTGTCTTTCAAAAATCAGCCCCCATTTACATCTAGTGTTTGTATTAAGATAAAAATAAGTCACCTCTTATTTTGTCTCAATTTTAATTTTCTAAATAGGAATCATGGCAATCAGGTGAAGTTCCTGATGACTGGAAAAAGGGAAATATAACCCCCATTTTCAAGAAGGGGAACATGAATGACGCAGGGAATTACAGACCAGTCAGTCTCACCTCTGTGCCTGGCAACATCTTGGAGCACATTCTCCTGGAAGGCATGCTACATAAATAACAACAAGGTGCTTGGTGACAGCCAGCATGGCTTCACTAAGGGGAAATCCTGCCTGACCAATTTGGTGGCCTTCTAGAATGGGGCTACAGAACTGACGGACAGGGGTAGAGAGGCTGATGTCATCCACCTGGACTTGTGCAAAGCATTCGACACTGTCCTGCATGACATCCTTGTCTCTAAATTGGAGAGACATCAATTTGATAGGTGGACCATTTGGTGGATAAAGACCTGGCTGGATGGCCGCACAGAAAGAGTTGTGGTCAATGGCTCAGTCTCCAGCTGGAGACCAGTAACGAGTGATGTTCCTCAGGGATCGGCGTTGGGACCGGTCTTGTTCAACAACTTTGTCGGTGACTTGGACAGTGGGATTGAGTGCACCCTCAGCGAGTTTGCCGATGACACCAAGCTGTGTGGTCCGGTTGATATGCTGGAGGGAAGGAATGCCATCCAGAGGGACATGACATGCTTATGAGGTGGGCTGATGCCAACCTCATGAAGTTTAACCATAACAAGTGCAAGGTCTTACACATTGGTTGAAGCAATCCCAGGCACAGCTACAGGTTAGGCAGAAAAGAGATTCAGAGCAGCCCTGCGCAGAAGGACTTGGGGGTGTTGGTCGATGAGAAAATGAACATGAGCCAGCTTCAGTGTGCGCTCTCAGCCCAGAAAGCCAACCGTATCCTGGGCTGCATCAAGAGGAGCATGACCAGCAGGTCGAAGGAGATGATCCTGCCCCTCTCTCTCATGAGACCTCACCTGCAGTGTTGTGTGCATTTCTGGTGTCCTCAACATAAAAAGGACATGGAACTGCTGGAACAAGTCCAGAGGAGGGCCACGAGGATGATCAGGGGACTGGAGCACCTCCCGTATGAAGATAAGCTGAGAAAGTTGGGGCTGTTCAGCCTGGAGAAGAGAAGGCTGCATGGAGATCTCATAGCAGCCTTCTAGTATCTGAAGGGGGCCTATAGGGATGCTGGGGATGGACTCTTCATTAGGGACTGTAGTGACAGGACAAGGTGTAGTGGGTTAAAACTTAAACAGGGGAAGTTTAGATTGGATATAAGGAGGAAATTCTTTCCTGTTAGGGTGGTGAGGCACTGGAATGGGTTGCCCAGGGAGGTTGTGAATGCTCCATCCCTGGCAGTGTTCAAGGCCAGGTTGGATGAAGCCTTGGGTGGCATGGTTTAGTGTGAGTTGTCCCTGTCCATGGCAGGGGGATTGGAACTAGATGATCTTAAGGTCCTTTCCAACCCTAACTGTGATTTTATGATTCTATGAATAGCAATCTGCATGGATATTTCTTCAGTGATTTAACATTAAATAAATTTTCATCCTGAAAAATTACAGTTTGAACATCACGAGTCAAAGTTAACTGGTTAAGAAAAGGTTGATTTAGGTCTCTTTACTTCCAAAATCATTCACATAATTTCCATCTGAAGTATGTCTGAGTCTGAAAAAACAATGAAAAGAATAAAGTCCCCACGCAAGACAAAGTGCCTGTCTTCTTTACAGCCATCTGAACTGATTCATCACTAAGTAAAAATCATTGTTTGTACGTGTAAAGTCCTTGGTCTGAGTTCAGAATCATTGGGTATCTACACTTGTCATGTTTACCTTGACTAACAAAACAGAGGATTGTTTTTGTCATGCAGTGGAGAACAAGTGTGCTTTTTCATGATAGATACTAACAGCTCAGACCAAAAAGAAATCAACTTTCATGTAACTTATTTCAATGCAATTACCCTGATTTTTTTTTTTTTTTTTTTTTAATAAAAACTTTCCTACTTGTTTTATTTTGAAAATGCTACACATGCTCAGAATCTCCTGTGTGCAAGACTTTGGCACATAGTGGTTGCTAGGCTAAGGTTTGGGAGTTGGGATTGCACAGTCCAGTTGTTTGTACCACATATTTTCTGCTGATAGCTCTATAAAAGTTCCCGATGCATTACAAATGTTGCTGTTGGAAAGAGGAACAGTCTATTGGTCAGATCCCAAGAGATTCATAGAGCTCACTGTACTTTAATGGGAGCCAGTGGGGTGCAGGTATACTGCAAATAATCATCACTCAGGCTGTCGACCAAATTGAAGACAAGATACAACAAGAAATCCTGACTAATGCCAGCTGAAAGGAAAATGAAAAGTAGAACAAAAGATTTCCCTAGAGGTAGTACAATAGACATGGGAAAATCTATAGTGTATAGCGTATAAAATCTAGTGTAGAGTATTGGAGCCAGCTGCTTGTCCAGTGAAGCAATCAGAGAGGAAGCTGAACTTAATATTAGAGGACTTCCCATGTGTAAATGGAACCAGTGGGTGACATCAGATAGCAAGACTGAAGTGGAAAAAAATAATGTCAAGGCCCTTATTCTGTATCTGTTCTCAGCTGCCAAAATTGTCTTGGTAGGTGATAGGCAGCTGGAGATGAGTTAGAAGTCTTAAACTATTCTCAGTCATTATCTAGAACTGGAGAGCTGTGAAGTTGGGAGTTCAGCTGCATTATCTCTTCTCACCCTCCAAACACCTGCTATGATTTTAGCTTTGCTAGTGGTGACTGACATCAGATCCACTAGTGACACAGTCTGGTTTCAAGAGGAGCTGCAGGCTGACACTGTGCCCCTGGTCAAACAAACCATCTCTGAGATCATGAGACTGAATTTGGGACACAGAACTGATCAGGAGCTGTAAGAACAGGTAAAGAATGGCTCAGAGCTATCCAAGCATTGTACCAGGGCTCGTGGAGAGGCCACCTTACTCACAAAAGCACTCAGGAGAAGAGCTCCTCTTGCTCTCGCTATGGTTATCACTGGAATCATTAGAAACATTAAGAATTATTCTTTCCCAATCTTTCCATCTATTTCATCCTCATATTTATTCATTTTATTAATAAGAGCTTGCCTTTCTGCCTTCCTTTCTACTTCATCACAGGCTTTCACATTTCTGTATTTCCAGGACATCTGAATGACAGATGAAGTAACATGCATTTTCCTAGGTATCTGTCACATCACTTCATATGCATGCTATTTCAAAACGAGATGGTGATGGTGTTTATCTCATCTTTTTATGTGAAGAATTTCTAGAGCTGTAATTTTTCTGTCAGAGCAACCGGGCTGCTTCTGTTTCTTTTGGTGGTGTTTTTGATGCAGCGACCAAAATTCAGTGTAGCCTATTCCTTTTGAAAATATGCCAATGATTTCTATAATGCCACTGCCTTTACTGATTTCTATGCTTCTTTTCATGCAGCTCACTCATAGCTCAATAATACAGCCTAATATTCCCTCCAGTAAATCTGAAAATACAAAGACATGCTGTTAGAGATTTTCTGTTAGAGATTTTCTGCATTTGGTTGGAACCAAGTGATCTTTAAGGTCCCTTCCAACCCAAACCCCTGTGTGATTCTATGATACACTGAATCACATGTGTTCAAACAGGGTTTCACTGGCTATTTAGTCAGGGTTCATTTGTTAATTTAGAAGAACCAGCTGCCAAAGAATGTTCCTTTCCTTACTGGCCAATTATTCTTCTCATGTCTACAGTAGGAGAGAGGAGACTGAGGTTACATCTTGAAAACCAAGACATTTAAATGCTGAAAAGTTTGGTATGCTCACTTATGAGGCTATTTAGTTTTTGTGTTTTGTTAGATGTTCTTGCCATTAATTGCAAAGAATAACATGACTGAAGAGGGAAAGACTAAATGCTATGCTGTGATATTCAACATTTAAATCTACTGTTGAATATATGTTTTAAGATGCCATTAACTATCAAAGTATATTTCTGATTCAAATTTAGTTTCTTCTAGATAAGAAACCAACATGCATTTGTAATAATTATTTGCATTAATGCTGGCTTATTGACTGTTTAGACTCATGAAAAATGTGAGGCTCTTGGAACCCACTTATGAATACGCTATGTGCTCCTTCAGTCTTTGCTGCAACAGGATGTCTACAATCACATTTCATAACCCTTAGGCCTTTTACCTGTACCTTTTGCAAACCTTTCCAGCAAACCCACAATATAAGCAAGGGTGAAATCCTGATCCTTTTGAAGTAAATCAGAGTTTTCTCATGGACTCCAGTCAATTCAGGAATCATTTCTTATGCAACTGCTGTTTAAAAAACGGAAAATAACTTCCTCAGGGAGATTCATGGAGTGAAAACAAGAAAGCGTTAAAGCTATAAATATGGTTTTCTTATATTTATTGTTATAGCTTTGGCTGGTTTTTAATATGGATAGAATCCATCAGTTGCTTATGATACCATATTTTTTCTCTTAGTTCACTTGAAAATGAATATGTAGTTACAGGCGTATATACCCAAAATTATATAGCTGAACGAATTTTGTTAATAGTGTATGTAGAACTGCTCTCAACTACATGAATTCATATTACAGAATGTTGTTCAAATAAAAATTAGTCCTGCTGTACAGTTTGTCAGCCATCTCCTTCATATTTACCTTTTACAGTCCTGAAACAATGCTAAATAATGTTCTGATGGCTACAGTTCTACACATACATCTTTCACGGAGTATTTAACATCCCACACTGTTAAGTGTATCTATGTTAACAGAAGCTTAAAGTATTCATGTTACTCTTGGAAGATGGCTTAGCTGTTATTCATAACACTTTTCCTGTATGCTGTATAAAAACAAAATTAGCACAGCTACAGCTTGCTAATATATCTGGCACCAAACATGAATACTTGCTATTACTGGGGTTTTGGCAGCAAAGTACCAGTAATGCTGTACAACTGGCTTGGTAGGCTTGTGATTATCACCCTATGATACCTTCAGAGTTCAATCTGTTAGCCCATTTGACCACTTAGCAGGTCAGCAACTGGTGAAAGTACTACAGGCAATATTTTTCCAAAATGCTGTTCCCCACCAAGATCAGTTCATTGAGCTAAAAGCTCCTAAATATTCTTTCTTGGCCAAAAACAATTAGTGCCACTTAAAGGCTTGCAACGAAAGAGGACAAGAGAGCTGTGTGGCCTGTGTTTTTTCCAGAAGCAGTTACTTAAGCAGTTGGTGTTGGAAGATTAAGAGTCAGCACTGGCCTGTATTTTATAATGCCACAGTAGTATTGCCACCAGCATACACTTCTTGCCACAACACAGCATTCACAAAGTTTTATTTGATAAGAGGGACATCAACCTGACTCTCAATGATTTAATACAAGCCTACTGCATACAAACTAGCACATTTTCCCAAGGCTCACGCAGTGAACCCACATACACTTTTCCCACTTACACTCATGTTTTCACTTATGCCAAGACTGATAGTACTTCAGCTAAATGCATGTCTGCCCCCCATGTGCAGAACCCAGTGGCACAGACAGCACATCTCATGTGCACCTATGGTTGAGAGATTGTGGAAAGAGCTAGGCAAACACTTAAAGTACCTGCTTGAAAATCAGTCTGGTTTTCGTTAGGTTTATTTTCCCTTTTTGTTGAGTTACATATAAAAAAACCCTTGGAAATTTCACTGTGACACCAGTGCCCCTTTATCTGTAAAACTGCTCCACTTAATTTAAAGCTCTGATTGAGAGCGCCAGCCTGTGTTAATTTTCTGGAGAAGGAAAAGATTTCTGCTTCCTTTGGAAATATTTTCTTGTTCTGTAAAATGAAATGCTGTGTTATACTATCAGATGAATGAATTTTGATTACTGTATTTATATCAAAGCTGTCTACAATCGCTTATCCAGAGATCAAGCTGCAGATACCAGTCTTAGTAAGCAACAGGACCCTTTGAAAGTATCATCTTTTCTTCACGAGCCTGAGGGAACAGGATTTCCAAAATAGTTGAAATTTTTGCAGTTATAGTGAGTATTTTAGACAGATATATATCAGTTTTTATCTCGCAATAATACTGGTGGGAAGGGACCTTGGGAGGTCTCTGGTTCAGTCTCCTGCTCCAAGCAGGATCCAACCAGGCTGCTCAGGGCCTTGTCCAGTTGTGTCTTGAAAACCTGCAAGGATGGAGACTGTACAGCCTCCCCATGTCCCTGCCTGACTGTCTGCAGGATGAAAAGCCTCCTTAAATCTGGTCTGAACCCCTCTTTTTTCCATTTATGTCTGCTGTCACTCATCCTCCCACCATCTGCCACTGTGATGAGGTTGGTTTTGTCTTCTGTGTAACACTTTATGTGCCAGGGACTGCTGTTAGTTGCCCCCAAAGCCTTCTTGTCTCAAGGCTGAACCAACTGCAGTCCCTCAACTTCACCCTACAGGATAAGGGCTCCAGCCCCAACTGCCCTGGTGGCCCTCCTTCCAGACTGTAACAGCCTGTGCACAAGAGCATAGCAGGAGAAAGTGTCAAAACCTCTGCTAAAGTCACAGTAAATTACATCTGCTGCCCAAGCTTTATCCTTCCAGTCATTGTATTGCCAAGGTCAGTCAGGCTGCTCAGGTGGCACTCACCCTTAGTAGAACCATGAAGAGTCCTTCCCATCACATTTTGCTGCTTCACATGTCCAGAAGCATGTTACAAGGGGACACTGTTCATGATTTTCCCAGAAATTAAAGTGAATGAGGCTGACTGACCTCTAGTTTAGAAATCAAATTTTACAAATCAAATGCTTTGGGGATATAGTATGAGCACTAGTGTTCAAGTCTGGTCTACTCACAAAATGTCTTCTTTGGACAATTGACATTATGGTGTACAGCAGTTTACATTTAGTCTTCATTCTGAAGGTAGAGAAATTATCTGTGTTTAATAGAGGGGAGATTGTTTTCTGGGGTTTTGTTTGGTTTTTTTTTATTATTATTATTAGTAGTAAGTCTATATTTCTTTTAGAATCACAGAATCATAGAATGGTTTGGGATGAAGGGACCTTTAAAGATCATTAGGGCTAACTCTCCTTGTCATGACCAGGGACATCTTCCACTAAACCAGTGGCCTTACAGATGTCCAGATAGATGACATCTTTCATTTACCACTGATGCAGTTACTCCATCATAAAAGACCACAGATTAGTCAGGCATGACTTGCTTATGGTGTAGCCATGTTCACTGTCTCTTATTACCTCTGTCTTCTGTATGTTTCAATATGTCTTCCAGGAGGATGTGTTGCATGATCTTACCAGGCACAGAGATAAGGGTGACAGGTCAGTTCCCAGAGTCCTCCTTTTTATCCTTTTGAAATGTGTGTGATGTTTCCCTGTTTCCCTTTTTGGAACATTTTAAAAAACGCTCCTTCTATACTTTATTCATAATTAGTGCTTCTGCTCACTTTTGTGAAAACTAAAAAACTAGGAAGCTGTTAGAAAATTTTATTCAACATTTTTGCTAGGGAAACTAATAAAATATAGTGCACTCTGTGTGCAGAAATATTTAAACAGTTTCATCAAATAAAAACTTAAAAATGGGAATTCTTTAAAGTAACAGATTATAATTCACATAGATCCTGTTTGAGGAAGTCTTCATGTAAAATGAAAAATTGGTGAACCATACCTTTCTGTAATAGTTCTTTCCTAGTTTGAAAATCCACTCCCTATTTCAGCATATTAAAGCTTTATTTATTATGCTTATTGGTCTTATGCTCCAGAAATAGTTGCTGAAGGTGAAATATATTCTTAATTCTGCACATCTGTGATTTAGATATTACACAAATGGATTATAAAAAATTAATAATTTACGGAAAATAATATGTACAAAAGGATTTCATTAAATAAATCTATTTTATTCTGATATTTAGTAACAATGGTAGTAAAAACACCCTGTGATATATATTAAAACTAGTAAGAGCAAGAGTTTTCACATATATTATATTGTTTTGCATTTCTGACCTCAACTGTCCTAGATGTTAATGCGCCGTATCATGCACATTCAGAAGTAGTTTAGTAATTGGATGTATTTTTGGTCTTCAGTAATTTCATCAGAAAGTGTAACTACAGAAAACATTTTAATGCAGTTTTCAAATTACACAGTTTCCTGGAAGAGCAATATTCATAATAGTTTATTATTCAAATACATAATCAGTTATTTAACTAATGCACTCCTTCATAAATCTCATTGCTCCTTTTCTTTCCTTGTTTGCGTTTTTCATCATACATCACTGTCACCTTTTACACAGTCCACTCATAAGGAGGCTAAATTTTCTAAGTTTTCAGAATTATTAAAATTATTTTCCAGTTTATGGTATTTTCCTTCCCAGTTGTTTTTATGTCCTGACTCCTAATTGACATCACTGAGGACACAAGTATGAAATCCTACTTATCCATATTCAGAAAGGCACATAGGCAGTCAGTCAAAGTTCATTGCAAAGTATAAGATAACTACCAGGAGGAAAAGAGCTGCTTTGACGGGGAAAAAAGCCCATCAAATTGGCAATAAAAAATATCCCCAAGGATTTCACACAAAAGAAATGGGCTTTAAAAAGAACTTGGAAGAGGCTTCCAGCAGCAGGAAGGATCTGATGTTGCATTAAAATATTTTTTAAAAGGGGTAATTGCAGAAGCAACTGAAACACAAGTTTTTCCTTCCCCAGGTGACTACCCTAAACCACAAGCTATAATCTTGCTCTGACTGTAGTCATGTTGTAATCATGGCCTACTGAATCAGCACTGAGGATTGGACCATATTTCTTAGTAAGTGAAGGTTCACATCTTCTTATAGTAGACTTAGTAGACTTCTCTTGTCCATATTTTCTTAACATTCTAAAGAATCAAAATTCACCTCTGCTTGTGGTTGTAGCTGCTGCTAATCTGGTTGGCTGTTTAGCATTCAAACTGCAGCAGGAATGATAAAAAGGGAGTAATCTATTGAACTAAAGAGACTAAATGAAATTAAGATTATTACATAGTTGTAGTTTGTCTTGTGCAAATGTCATGAAGAGTCAAATCTGATTTTATTTTAGGCTACTCAGGGACATGCATCATATCTACTTAAAAACATTTAACCAGCATAACATCTTCCCACTTGTACCTTCAGGCTAAGTGTGTTAGAATAAATTACCTCAAATCAACCTTAGAATTGGTGTCTATTTACAAAGGATGACCACCATTAGTTACCAAATCACTGTGTAGGTGCTATATAAAATTGACGTACTTTGAATTAACTGTCAAATGTGGAAAAGATGTAGAAGCTGAAAAATTTTCCATCATACACAATATGATAAAATCTTGTCTGTATCAAATATGTCATGTTGTTTGCTACTACTTTTATTGTGTGTTTTAATAAAGTTCTAGCTATGATAATTGCTGTACTAAACAAGGCATTAAACTGAACTTCGTATCTATGTATAATGATCTACAGCTGTAGGCATACAGTCCTCAATCCTGTGAACTAAAAATTAGGTCTTAAATTGAATCTGTAAATGTGAATGGGTGCATATTTCCGCTTGTTAAACTATGGAGTAATCATTATTTAGAAACAAATGTAAATTAATTATATTTTTTTAATTGCCACAATTCATTAACACAGCTTTAGAAATTAAGGCAGTTATTTCATCAAGCTTTTTATGATTCTCAGTCTAAAATAGTGCAGATCCTAGAATAAGATAAGATAGTAAGATTAATTTCTTCTCAAGCCATATAATCCCTGCATGAATAGACTGTAACTTGTGAAAAACTATGTGATGATGACAGAATAAGATCAAATAATTTAGTTGTTTATAGGTGTCCTCTTCCAACAACCATTTTGTTGAATAAAAATAAATCTGCAAACCTGCTTTGCTCAATAGGAACTCCAAAATAAACTCAAACACTTCCATTAGAAATAAGAATTTTTCCCATACATGAGCTTAGTTGTCTAACCATTTCTTCAGTTACCAGTAGAACTAAAGAAATAGGAAATCACTCATTTAATACAGTTTTACCCTTTAAATGGGATATTTTAAAACTGAAGTTTAGAATGTTTGTGGTATGGGAAATGAAGTCATAGAAAACAGTGACTCTGAGAAATGCTAGGTAATTACGTCAGAATGTCTCCTAAGCAAAGTAATTACTTGATTTTGTCTCTATAATATTTAGCTGTCTAAATAGGGATGATGACATAAAATTAAGGAAGGGGCCTATCCCCAGTTCGCAGCAGTTGACTGTTTTTCAAGATTACTATGAAAACTGGAGAAATTTCAAATACACTAAAAGATGCAGGAACTGGAAAACAACACTTTTAATAGGTCCATAAGAACCTTATTTTATTCAGATGCCCAAGAAGACCACAAGAACCTTGACCTCAGTATTTAGGTACAGGAACAAAGATGAGGTCTTCTTAAGTGTCTGATGAGCTGATGAGAAGGTCCAGGTGCTGCAATTAGAAGCTATGAAAACTAATCTGGTTTAGTATTCATCATTTTAACCATGGACAGGGGTGAATAGGCCATCACCAAGAACCATCAGAGTGAAACAGCACGATTTTTAGAAAGAGCTTCAGTGTGCTCTTTATTTGGGTGTGGGAGCATGGATGAGACACACATTCTCCAACCTCTCTGTGGAGAAATGTGTAAAATGAGAGCCTAGAGAAATAATAATCATGGCCTATTTGAGCTTGAAATATGGGGTTCTTAGTTCCCATACTCATCCGTCTGCTTTGGAGCTCCTAACATGCTCCTGACACTGGTAGATCTATGTTAAAACAAGTATTGTAAGCAACCTTCAAGTTCCAGAGTTTCATTCAGTTTCTTGTCAAAGCTAAAAAGGATGTTTTTCTCACAGTATCTTCCGTTTTGCTTTTGTTTTGTCTATTAGCATCAGTAGCTGACCACTTCTGAAGACATGGTATTGAGCTGGGTGGCCAGTGGTCTGACAGAGCACAAAGAATTCATACAACATTGGACATTTCCTCCACTACTTTCTATCTGCTTTGATCTTATTTAAGTGAACATTTAATGTGTGAACATCTAAGTAAACACTGTTAGCAGCAGGCAATATGCATTTTTGTTCTGGTAGTCCAAAACATCTTGCTCAATACTTCCTGCATTTTGGCTGCTATTTATTCTTCCTGCTGTTTTTGATTCTCCCCAGTGTAGTAAAGCTTTCAGGCTATTCTTAAAATCTCTAAAATCTCTATTCCTATTAAGTAGCATTTTCCTGTTTTCTTCATTACTTTCTGTGATTTGCTGCAGTGATCTCACCAATTAGTGCAATGACTCTGGGCTTTAACTCACATTCTTTCCCCTTGAACATGGTACCATTTAGATTCTTTTAGTAAGAATAATTCTGGAATATAGTTATAATTTTAGTGGTTATGGCACATGAGATAGCGTGTTGTTGTGAATTCATTTATGCCCACTGAAGTACATGCAATATAGCGCCACTTTGAAGATGTGTATAAGAAATGCAAGTATATGCATTTTTCTGACTGTTGTGGGACCACCTTCTGTCATTGTAGGATTCAGTAATGTGGCTAAATTGTCAGACGCATTTATTAGCAGCATTTTCTAAGGATTTTGCTCACCTTTATAACCTAACTCTTTTTCATATCACTTAAGGTAAAAATCAATGTATCCTTTTAATGTAATTGGAATTTCTTTTCTGATTTCATTTTTCAATTATATTCAAATACCAATAGCTCAAAGAAAAAAGAAAACAAACAAACACCCCACAAACAATAAAACCAAAAACCTGTCTGTGTAATGCAGTAGTGACAGAAGCAGAGATCAGATATGGCTTGGTTGCAGGGACAAAAGTATGTTTATAGCCCTCATGGCAAATAGTTACAGCTTTCTTTGTAGAAGGAGAAACGAGGGGTAAAGCTGGTATTAAACAGTTCCTTATCTGAAGTCCTTGAACACAAAGGAAATCTGGAAATGTGGTGTGAAAGAGGAGCGTTGGGAGAGCTCTGACAACTCTTGCAATCTACATTTTAAAGCTCACTTTAAATGCATGATCCCAGAGTTACTGAGCTCCAGGTTTTTGTGACACGATTGCTGATGATTAAGCCTAGCAATGGACTGCTGTGGCTGGCTTACAGCACTTTTTATTTCTCCCTTTCTCAGTGGTTGTGCAGAGAGAAGAGGTAGCATCTGATCTGGGGGAAGGAGGGTTGCTGGAGCAATACAATACATGAAATGCAATTTTCTTTCTGGAAGATACCCATGCATACTAAACAAGTCCTGTCCACAATAAGTGACTGTTCTGATCCCATGGCTCTAAATTCCCTGTGAATGTCATGAGGAGGTATGGCTGTTATTCCTCACTAAAGATTGCAGGTTTTCTTTTCAAGAAAACTGAGCACTGGCTGATGAGCAGCATTTGCAAATAACTTTCTTAGGGTCAGAAAGAAATACAAATGTATTTATATTTCATATGAAACATAGGTCAAAATCTGTTTCATCTAAGAATGCAATAGCAATATGTCAGAATATTTATCTTAAGACAAGTTGCTGAAAAAATAACTGAGACTTTGTTACACATGACATAGAAATAGAAAAGGAAAGAAGAAAGAAATAAAGAAAAAATAGCCCAGGGCGGGGCAGAGGTGGAGGCCCTATTTACGTTACCAGCATCCTTTACACATACATGTAATCAGCCACAGCTATTATTCTGAGGAGCATGTACTGCAGTCTCTTTGTGTAGCCTAATCAGAAATCTGATATCTGCTGCACTTCTGCCAAAAGCAAATCATTTATCAGGCAGTAAAGGACATTTGACTTACCTCATGTCAGAAACACGTTGCATTAGTTCAATCTTTCTGTTCTAGAGCCACCTGACAGTTTGTAGTCAGCCTTCAAATCATGGAGTCATGTGGATGTCCAACGCAACAATGAAAATGGATTTTAAAGCAAAGGGGATCCCACTGCCGAGGGAGCCATTCCCTGAAAGGTGGGATGTTTTCTAAAATCATACTTAGTGCCACACTTCCTCTGTGAATTTTGCCACATTGCACTTCATAAGTTGTCTTCCCATGAAAATTAATAGTTGGGAGAGAAGAATGGAACACCATTGCACCTATACGATACTTATCCTTTGCAGTCAAAGCACTGTTCATTAAACTGCCACTTGAATGTGTGGTTTAAAAATATTCTGTCTTGGTAATGTCTGATTGGCAATCATTTGCTAAAAGTCACGTGGTATTTTGGAGGGAAATAGACATTTCTTACAAAACACCTGGTGATAAAAGGCACCAGCCAGAAACAGAGGGGCAATATTGTTTTCAGGTGATTGAGTTTTGTTCCAGAAGCAGAAGCAGATTTTTTAGTGTAAAGATGGCTTTGCAGCACTAGTCACTGCAACTGATGCTAACAACAAGAATGCATTTGACCAAATTTGCCCCCTGTTAAGATTCTCAAAGAGGTTTAATCACCAAGGCATTTTTCTTTGGGCTTTCTTTAGTATATTTCAAACAGTAAGCACAAGGAAATTAGAAGAGGAACAAGAAAACGCCCCTGGGTACCCTATGTATAAGTAGGGCACATCTGCAGCCGTATAATATCATTCTGATGTAACTCTTTGAGGAATTGCAATGAGCTCTCTGCAGTGCAAAGTTATACCAGGAGTGCTTGGAAGCTCTGCAAAAGTGAAACTTTAATACCATGTTCATTCACAGGGGGAAAAGAGTAAGTGTCATTTCATTATCCTTTTATTTGACAATCATTTTCTTTCATCAGTAAAAAAAATCTTCATAATAACTACTACTAGTTCTTGCTTCTTAATAAATCAGGAAGGATATTTCATTGGATTTTATAATTAAAAGTATCTTCTAACATATTTAAAAGAGGCCATTGCTATCTAACTGGTTATATCATCTATGATTCTGTAATAACCATTATCACTTGCAAGGGTGGTTCTTGCCACATCCCTCCGTTCTCAGCTAAAATTGTGGACAATGTCAGTGCAAGGCTTTGGGAAGAAGGAGAGAGGGGGACTAAAACTAAGCTCAAAAACTTTGGGCTGTCTGTTATTACATGAGACTTTGACAAGGACAAGATTTGTGTTTTTCATATTTTTTTACATTTTCACTTTTGAGCTGTGTAACTCCTATGCAGCCCTCAGCTATACAAAACAAGGATGTACAGAATAGCCTCACACAGACCTGGCTGTGTCAGAGCTGCCTTCCAGACCTGACCAAGCTTGGCTTCATGACAGGAGGTGCTACAGCTGCCAAAATCAAAGACCATTGTCTAATTTACAGCTGGATAGACAAACTCTGCCATTTCAGCTTAATGCCAGGGTTTAATGTGGTGGGAGGTGGGCACAGGTCAAGCCAAACTCCAGTGGCTTAGTGGGAGTGCAAATGTGTCAGTGACAAGACCAGCAGCTTCTGGTAACAAGATAAAAATTTCCACCAATGAGTGGCTTTTTTGTTCTCTTGAACATTAGATCTCATTTGTATATGTGATAACCACTGCAGGTAAAGTCAGGGACCTTCTTATCTGCCCAGTGTTGGGCACTGGAGGTCACTGCCAAGCAGCGGGGACAGCAGAGAATGGTCAAACCACACTAGCTGGCTCACCTATAGCTTTTCAACAAGCAGCCTCTTGGGTTTAAACCAGGCACCTGACAAGCTCAACATTGAGGCCAGTCTAAACTTCAGGCATAATCCCTACTTACCTTTAAAGAGGTGAGGGGAGGAAGGAAAAAAAAAGGAAAAAGGCTTTTTAATTTCTTAAGCTCTCAAGATTTTAAAAGCAGAAGCTGTTAAATGCTGGGAAGGATAAGCACCAAGAGCGACAATCCATTCATGCTGCCACCAGATACAGTGTTTGCACCACATTCTTACCTCAAGGGACTTGCTCCCAAAGCTCAAAGCCTCCTCTAAAGTAATTTCCAAGAGTCCAGTTCAGCCAGGAAATCTGTGACTTTCTGTCCAGGAAAATCAAAGTGCTTGATAAGTTTATAAGCTTTTGAAGCCCCAGCTGATGCAGCTGAGAAGTTATGCAAAGAAGATGTTACAGGCTCAGTGATGTAAGCATTTTTTATCATTTCTGAGTGTTTGTACTGTTCATACAGTTCAGGTATTGAATCCCATCAAAAATGGATTTCACTGAAAGGTAACAGCAGTTCTAGTTAGCAATGTGTTGTGTCTGGTGGATATAATTTAAGGTAATGTGTCACTGACAGTGTTTTCCTTCATTTATTGATGATTTTCTCTAGTTTGCAAGGGCAGACCACAGCAGCTCTTAATTCCTTCAAGTACTATCTGTATATGCATGTTGCAAATGTTCATTCACATGTACAGATTTTTCATGCACTGCACATGTAAATATACTTTGTTTTTACAAAATTTCTTTGACTTCAAATTTGTCCACTTATGTTTACAAAATATATTAGAGCATTCCAGGTGTAAGGACTTGTAGCTCCAGTGCTATTGGGTTTTTTAATAAAGTCCCAGAAGGCTTTTTTTTTACAACGGGGATAAAGTTTGCAGCAGCAATCAAGCTTTCAAAGCCAAATCTCCTTTACTGATACTGCTTACAAGGTAAGACTGAATTTGCCTCTCTGTAAAGACAGATCTGAAGAGCCTTATGGAACATATAAGAGAAAAAGGAAAACATGTAAAAAAGAGGACAATGTAACAAAACCCAACATAATAAACACAAAGAAAGCTGTCACTGCAATTTTTCAAGGGTTGCTTTAAGCTCCCACCCACAGTCTTAGCTTTTGTCACCTTTAGCTGTGTCTCAAACACTCAGTCTTCATGGAATTTTCATACTCAGCACACCACCATTTCACATTTTACTACAACCCTCTGTCTCAGTAGCCGGGTGAGCTGTAGATGAGCACTGATACTAGGAAAAAAATAAAGCAATGGCTTAGCCAAGAGCTGCATAGCCCTGAAGAGGATACCAAGCACTTATGCATCTGTTTATTATGTATCTATTCTGCTATAAGTATATATTCCTCTGGAATGAGGAATATATGTAAGTGATCAGTTAATACATGAGATGCGCTTTCAACACACCCGTCTAAAGAGTATAAACCGCAACACTCACAACTGTGGATGTATTTTTATTTCCACTCATGACTACAGTCAACTTCTTGGGGCAATGAGAGAAGACTACATTTGTTTCTGACATTTACTTCTGCCAGTACTCTGCAAGAAAACAACAGACCACCAAAGTAGCTCATTTTTCAGACATACGACTGCAGGGAGCTCAGAACTTCTTTGTTTTCCTGGGAAGCTTTGAAATGAATCCTGCTTGTTAACTCCTCTTCTTATCAACTCCTGTTGACATAGAGGAATTTATTGCTGAGAGGACCAGGTGTGATGACAAACACCTGGGAACTTGATGCTTGTAATTAAAAGCTAAGAAAAGGCAGCTCATTGTGAGGTCTATTATTAGAGGAAATATCTTTTGTTACACAAACTGATACACGGTTGTTAGTGTTGGCCAGTCTGATGTTCCTGCCTCCTTAGGGCATAGTGAAGTAAAGCTGTTCTTTGAAAACTGGGATTGTTGGGTAAATTGTGATGTGGTGCTGCCTTCAATTGAAAAGAGTCTTAGTCTGTGATGCGCACAGCTATTTGAATAAGCAAAAATGTAAGTATTTCTGAATTTGTGCCCATCTTGATCATTGCATCTCAATGGCTTTTAGTTGCTTAGCTTGCAGCAACATTAAGACGATTTTCAGAAGGGTACTAAAGACATGAAGACTTTTTTCTTTTTATTAGTTGGACCTTTGATGATGTTGAACTGGCTGTGGGCTTCAGGACCATAAAACAGAACGAGAAAAGCCCAACCCTACCACCACTAGATGGCAGTGATTCAGAAGAAACTCAGAAACAACCTTCAGCTTTACCACAAGTAAACTTCATCTCAGGGACAGCTTTAATATTAAAAGCTCTCATCATCACTGCTCTTCATTTTCCTTTCAGTGCATGCTATCCATCCTACAACACTATCTTCTTTCATGTATGATATACACTATGTCTATCATTGTGTAGCACTGGTATGCATTGTCAAACAACAGCGTTGCTGAGGTGGATATATCTTTAAAAATGGATGTAAAGAAAAAAAAAAAACCCAAAAAAAATTGATGCTCTTCAACCGCTGCTGGCCTCCTTGCAGAGTCTGGGGGACCTATAAGATTGTCAGGGTCTATACCAAAATCCAGCACAACATGCAGTGAATTTTGTCAGCAACTGCAGGAGGTTGGAGGTGTATTGTTTCAGCATCAATAACTCCAGGAGCTGCTGCTCTGACTGTCTAAATGAACCTCAGATTTTCACAACCAGCAGCTGCTTCAGTCACTGTAGAATTACTTTTCGTGGGCTGGAGGATACTCTTTCTAGACAAGGAGCCAGAACTGGGGTTTTAATCCCAGTCTTTTCCGTCTCTCCCACTGACATTCTGAGAACATATAATAGCTCATACTGCTGCTGCCTCCTGTGTAAGCTGATGTGAACCAAGAAATTGTTTCTGCTCTTGGTCATTCTATGTCTGCTATTTGAGGGGTGAAACCACAGTGCCTGCTGCCTCTGCTATTCCTGGGTTCATGTTTGGTACTTTGCCAATCAAACACACATCGGTGGGGAATAATGGGGAAGGGAATGGTGACCTTTTTCATCTGAGGGTGGCAGCTACCCTGGGAGGACACTCCTGTGAAGACAGACCTTCCTACAAGGTGATGGTATCTGCATGACTAACTGGAGGCAAATATTCCCCTCATCCTCTGAATTAACTAATCCCTGCACAACCACCTTGAGGTTTAGTTCCTCTGCTTGCAACAGGGACAGCAAGCACCAGGCAGGCAGAGTATCAGGGTGACAGTAATGTTCAGGATGCTATTTGGGCCTTTACAGTTGAAAACATGAGCATGCAAAGTGCCCACACACATGTGCACATGGCACAACTCAATTTACCACCTATGGTTACAGTGACTCTGCCCTCTCAAGCCTCTATGTCTTCTTTTGTCTTTCTCTGGGTGCCGGGCCATGCTGTGTCGGCAGCCTGGGGACATTAGGCAGTGCTAGGTCTGAATGGTCAGCCAGGGCAGCAGGAGAAAAAAGGGAAACTGTGGGTAGGACAGAGGATTCTGCTTGGTTTTTGTTCCAATCTGAGCTGCCAGGGGAGGTGGAGGCTGTGAGGAAAGGAAGCTCAATAAGATCTGTGCTGGCTTCTGCAGCCTTGGGAAATGGAACTGTGTAAGAGTAAGAAAAAGGACCAGGCAGATGAAAGAGCAAACATGCCTAGTTAGTACGTCCAAGTCCATATACAAAAAAGCCCTGACAGGGTTCCCCATGCTCTCAAATTGCCATCTGTATTCTTCCCTGCACAATTCACAGACTGTTTTTTGACAAGCCAAGAATGTCCTAAAACTTTGGTAATGCTGAGGGGCAAGGCACCTAGCTCATATTTAGACTACATTAGATTTCACAAAAAAAAAGACCTGTAGGGTCCAAACTTGTTTGTCTTTCTCAGATCACACTTACTAAATTTCATCCTAAAGAAAAAATGGGGTGTAGGAGGCTGAAAGCAGAGGAGATAAACACCTGTATCCTGTGAACTGTAAGGAAATCAGAGTGCCTTCCTGTATAGGAAAGATTTGGTTTCAGGTCATTTTTCTCTTTGTAAGGACTTTATCCCTTATCTCCCTGCTGGAGTCTCCAAGTTACCACTGCAACATCAGATTTCTTTTGCGGCTTTGTGGTGCCCACCAAACCCACTCTATCACTCTCCTCAGGTGGACAGAGTAGAGAAAATATAACAGCAGGCTCATGAGTCAAGATAAAGACAGGTATCACTCAGCAGTTACCATCATGGGCAAAAGAGACTTGACTTAGGGAAATTAGTTTAATTTATTGCAAATCAAACCAGAGTAGGGTAACGAGAAATAAAACCTAAGCCTTTAAACCTAAGCCTTTAAACACCTCCAAAGCTCTCCCTTCTTCCCAGGCTCAACTTCACTCCTTAATTCTCTACCTCCACTCTGAGTGGCACAGGGGAACAGGGAATGGGAGTTCATCACATGTTGTCTCTGCTGTTCCTTCCTCCTCAGAGGACTCCTCACAGTTTTCCCCTGCTCCAGCCTAGTGTCCTTTCCATGGCATACAGTACTCCATGAACTTCTTCAAAGTGGGTCCTTCCCATGGTCTGCAGCTCTTCCTAAACTGCTCCAGTGTTGTTCCCTCATAGGGTCACAAGTCCTGCAGCAAACCTGCTCAAGTGTGGGTTCCTTTCTCCACAGGCCACAGGTAATGCCAGGAGCCTGCTCCAGCATGGGCTTCACATGGGATCACAACCTCTTTTGGACATCCCTCTTCTCCAGCATGGGGTCCTCCACAGGCTGCAGGTGGAGATCTGCTCCACTGTGGACCTCCATGGGTTGCAGAGGCACAGACTGCCTCACCATGGTCTGCATCATGGACTGCAGGGGAATCTCTGCTTCAGTGCCTGGAGCACCTCCTCCCCTCCTTCTGCACTGATATGGGTGTCTGTAGGGCTGTTCCTCTCATATATTCTTAATCCTCTTTCCTGGCTGCAGTTGCACAGGATTTTTCTTTCTTTTTAAATCTGTTATCGTAGAGGCACTACCACTGACACTGATGTGCTTGGCCTTGGCCAGCAGCAGTACAGGTTTAGGCACCTTTAGTGCCTAAATCAGGTTAAAAAATGGACGCAGTCTACACAGAGTTTGGTAGTGCACTGCTCAACGTTCTTTACAAAACTCAACCTTAATAATAGGAATAACTCCAGTAGTTTTATGGGTTTCCAAGGAATTTGAATCTTGGCTTCCAAAATTCCTACAGTGACTTTTAGGATGTTATTCCTTCAGAAAAACTGTTCATAGCGTGCTGCTACAGAATTATCCACCTAGTTTATATGACAAAGATAGACTAATCCCAGCTCATAAATTCTGCCTTTAGCAAAAGCTAAATTTATTCTAGATTACAAGCACATTGGATGAGTGAATATGTTGGATGGATATAACACTGAGACCGGATGACTCCAGGTGCCAAACTTGCCAGTGTGCAAATGAGGTGGGAGAGACATGGAAGGAAGAGCAGTAGGACTTTGTGAGCTCTTGGCACGACCGCTTATAGCTCTACAGTGAAGCCTTTCAGTAATCAGCAAGTGTTACACGACAGATGCATTTATTTCTGGATTTCCAGATGTGTGTTATTTGCAAGATCATGTGTGAAACTTGATCCCTGCCTGATGCAAAAAACGTGGGATATGTGGAAAACAAAGCACTGCCTTAGATGCTCTGCTCTTTAACTACAGGAATGCTAAGCACTGTGCACGAAAAAAATGTGCTCAAAGAGATGCAATTTTGATAGTTTGCCTGCTAGCAATGAATCACAAATTTTTAGAAAGTGATGTTGTTTGCTGTGAATTGTTTGTTCCTAACCAGAGAGATTATTTCAACTATATGCCTTATTTCAACTATATGCCTTATTTCAACTACGCAATATTTCAGCCAAGTCATTCCTCTGGTGTCCTGCAGCCTGTATCACTTAATTTATTTACAAAAACAGGTTTAATCAGATCAGCAGATATTTGAAGTATCTTCTCCAAGTGTCCTCAGCATTTCATCAAGGGAGTTTGTTGAGTCACGTGTTCCTATAGGAAATATCATAGCTCTGCTGTAGCTATTTCCAATGATTATGAAAGGGGTTTTTAGGTTCTGTATTGTAATTAATCCCTGTCACAAATTTATACATCCTGCTACTGACATTTCCTTTTATAACAACCATTTTGAAGGCTATTCTTTGAGCACATTGTCACAACAGTTTCTACACTGTTTTTTATGAAAACTGAGTGAACTGCAGAAGGTATGCACCAATGCTGCAAGAAATATCAGAGCTGTAGGTGAACTTTTGAGGCTGATTCATAAGCCTCTGACATAATACTGTCAAAACCAAAGTAGAGTCACTGTAAATTATAGGATGTGTTACTGATTATAAAAGTCCAAATTCATCCAACTGAGAGGTCTTTAAATGATGGTTGGGGAAGTGCAAATTAATATGAAATAAAGGTTGAGGAGACTATTCTTTTTTTGCACTCATGGATGGGCATATGCTTTGCTGAGTAAAAAAAAACTGCCTGGATGGCAAAGCCCAAACAGTGATGCTGAATGGAGCTAGATCCAGTTGTCAGCCAGTCACAAGTGATGTTCCCCAGGGCTCAATATTGGGGTCAGTTCTCTTTAATATCTTTGTCAATGATCTGGATGAGAAGAGCAAGCGCACTCTCAGTAAGTTTGCAGAGAACACGAAGTTGGGCAGGGGCGTTGGCCTGCTGGAGAGTAGGAAGGCTCCACAGAGGACTCTAGACAGGCTGGATCTATGGTGAGAGGCCAGTTGTATGAGGTTCAAGAAGGAAAAGTTCTGGGTCCTGCATATGGGTCACAACCACCCCATGCAACACTACAGGCTTGGGAAGAGTGGCTGGAAAGCTGCTTGGCAGAAAGGGACTGCGAATATTGGTCAACAGCCAGCTGAAAAAGAGCCAGCAACGTGCCCAGGTGAGATGGTCAAGACAGCCAACAGCATCCTGGCTTGTATCAGAAATAGCATGAACAGCAAGGATAAGGAATTGTATGAAGCACCCATAAACGTGTGGACAGTTATCATGACACGGATGTGACTCCAGCTTCTACCCCAAGATACTTGCGATTTAAGGCACAAATGCCGGAAGCAATATTACATGGAAACACTTGCAGTGGATCTATGAGGATGCTTCCATGATTCAGAAGAAGTAAAGCCAGTTAAGTCTGTCTAATGAATATGTACCAAGGAGTACAAAAACAATTCACAAAGATGTCTGCATGAACAAGATTCTTTTCCCATAGTACAATCTGTATATGAGAGATTGTATTCAAATGATCTTTCTTTCATTGCAGAAAATCAACATGCCCTTAGAAGTGCAAAAAGGAGTGAAGTAAAGAAAAATTGTACCATCCATCACTGAAGACATTTTGAAGATAGATGCTAAGTTGGTCATATCATATTTACTTGAAAGGTGAGCTATCCTGGGACAACATAAGCATCTTGTTTTTCTAATTGCAGTTCCCTTTCTATAACTTCTTGGTGAATGTCTGACAGTTGCCCCTTTCTTCTGGAGATTAATCACTGCCCTCCGTGCATCCTCTATGCCAACAACAATCCTTCCCTTTTCCCATGTCTTTCAGCATCTATAGTATCCGTAACTTAGGAAAACCATCACCTCAGGCTGGTTTTATTTCTTTGTACTTTGGCACTGAAATTGTTATTATGAGTTATCAAGTACATAGCTACAAAATCAACAGAAATATTTTGAGAAGACAAGGCATTATTAATTTCAAATATCCATGTTAGTTGCCAATCTCTAGCATTTTACTTCCAGAAGAAGAAAGAAAAAATATTAGAAGACATACAAGAAATTCTCCACTTTTGACCTAAGGGAAATCACGTACCTTTATTCTCAACATAAATCTTACAACTAAAAAGTGATTATCAGTTTTAACCTTCCAAAAAACTTCTGTGACTTGAGGTAAACTGTGCATGGCTAATAAAGTTATCTAATGCTGCCCAGTGAACTTGTCAAGGCTAATGACAATCCGTACATAGGCTTAAGGGATTTTTGTATCAAACTACAAATCTCTTGAAATCTTTTATAATTTTTTTATTCTCTCTGTTGAATATTTCCTACAAAAATTTACTATGATCTTCTTTTGTATTACTATACAGAAACAGTATACTCAAGGTTGCAGGTCTGTGCATCTGAAATCTGATAATTTACAGTTCTGAGGACGGCACAATAAAGACAATTGACTGATGTCTCTGCAGCATTTAATGTACTGTGAATTCAAATCACAGATAATGCTTTTAAGTATAGTGGTTGAATAATTCATAATTTAGGGGACTCACTGAGTAAGAAAAATTCCTTTTTCCTCCCCTGGAAAAGAAGTCTATCACGGAAGATATAATCAGTAGGAAAGCTGATTGGAAGTGTGTGTGCGTGGGAAATAAAAAAGTTAAGGCTTTATTATTAAGCAGGCATATATGTACTTGGGCATGTAGGACACAAATACCAGAAACTATAGGCAAAGATAATTTGATGAAAATTGTAATTTTATATTGTCATAAATATAAAATATGACAAAAGGATGCAGATATAAGAAAGGAAGTATTTTAGTAAGAGATGCACGTTACAATGAGGAGATAGAAAGTCTTTATACATTTGATCTAAAATGCACCCTGTTAAATGATGCTGCCTTAAGTATTCATTTTGAAACAATGCAACTTTCTGGTCTGTGGAGTGCTTGCCTTAAACCCTGTCATGTTTTCGTACCCACTCTCAATGGTACAAGGACTGCCCCCTCCAAAACTCCATGTGATTCCTGGGCATACCTCAGGCAACCTACAAACATATTACATAAGGTTCATGATACAGTTATGCTCTATCACAAACTATTGCTGCCTATGCTCCAGATAAAGCACCTTTGTAAACCAGGTAAATTACCATCATACACAGTAGTTCAGGAATCTGCTTTTCACCTAGAGATAATTGCTAGTAACCATAATAGATTTCCTTAGTCTAATTACTTGCCGTAACATCTCTGCTTACTTGGATTTTGGAGCATAGAGTAGGACACGGACTGTTCTACATTAACACATATTCATGTTACATGATTCTGGCCCAGCATTGTACTTTTCATGACAAGTGATACAGCTACATCCTGAATTGTGCTACTAACAAGAAACTTTCAGTGAAATTTGTAAATTCTTAGAAATAAAAGTCTAGTGCATTCTGCTGAAGCATAGTATTTTTTACAGTAAGCTAATAGCTGGGAGACATGCACTGAAAATATAATTTAGTCTTCAGTGAATGACTGAATTTGGCATTTTTCTGACTATTGGATTTCTTTATTTTCAATTTTGCTTGAAAGGATAATTTTCCTAAATTATACTCTGTGCATTCAGCATTTTCAGCTTCAGGTACACATTAAAATTAATTTTTTATAAGGAATCCAGTCATACTGAATTGAAAAGTCATAAAATCTTCCTTAAAAAAGTACCCACAGCCTCTCTAAATGTGTTCTCATATTTTCTGTGCATTTGTGAAAATATTACATTTCAAGATACAATTGTTCTAGGCTTCTCAATGACTCAAAGCGATTGCTGGTATGTTAGAGGAGGCTGTGAATCTCTTTTTTGTTATAGGATAAAATATACTTGTAGAATCATAAAATGAGAGCTTGTGAATATGTGTGATACATGCTACGGGGCATGAATGTGAAAGTGTCTGCCACTGATGGTGCATCATATCTCTGCTATCTACAATAATTTCCCCCATTGTTCTGACAGACTTAATCTTCTCACATCTGATATGGGAGCAATATCAGAAAAGATAGATAGGTATCAAGAAATATAGCAAATTAAAGAAAACTATATGAAAGGATTCAATTTAGTTGTCTGTCATCTGCCTGGTAGCAGCTAATCTACTGTCTATGTGTTACAGAGCAGATAACAACACATCCTGTGCAGTCTGATGCACTTTTGGGACAGATTCCAAGAGTGTGTCATCCCTAAAGAACGTGCCCTTTTCAGAACTGACAATAAAACACGACATGCCCCCAAACAACTTGAACATGTAAACAAACATGACAGTGTTTTTTGCAAAGAATTGAGGGAGGATCCTGGCTGACTACAACATTGTTGGTGCTATACTGAAGTCATGGGTGGAAGTAGTTACAGAACTCAGCTTCTGAGAAATGTCTTATTTTTCTTCTTAAACAAAATTCCCTTGGTTCTGTGGAAGTTTGGGCAAAACCAAGTACATCTGAACAGGCAGTTCAAATGTCATTGCTGACTATAAGAAAAAGGCTCTTTTCTCTGGCTACTGTCCGAGATGAGTGAAGTATACATGAATCTCAGACAGTATTGTTTCCTTGGATCATTTTTACTTGGAAGATTTTACGGATGTTATTTACTGAAATAACTTTTTCTTTTTTTTTTTTCCAACGAGCATTGGACTTCATTGCAAAACTTAACTTTTTTAAGATAAAAATTGAGAATGTGTGGAAAATGATACACAATACTGCTTCCTACTTTAGCTTCATTCATGCAGTTATTAGCATTATTTTATTGACTAGGAAGTATATTCATCACGAGCATGTAAAATGTTGAAATGTATCAATCATCACATCCATTTTGTGTTACCTCTGTGAAGAATAATTTTCTATACACACTTAGAATTAATGTTGTGAATTTAGTAATTTTGAAAGAGTCTAAATATAAATATCACACAGGTTAAAGGTTTCAGTTTAGATGTTTCAGTTTAGGGAAGTAGTTGCAGCTCCAGCCAAAGAGAAAACTTCGTTTTCAAATGTAAATGAATCATACTTGTTTAAACAGACTCGGAAAACGGCATTTCCACTCTGTCTCTTCTCCCATGACTGAAACAGCAAAGGCAGCTTTCCATCCTGAATTGCTGTGCAGGGACTCAGTGAACCAGCACCCTCTGCCCAAGCTACTCATAAATACTTCCCAGGGTGTATTTGGAAGACAACTTGGCATTGGCAGTCTATGTATAGAAGACTGAGGGACAACACTTGCACCTGTACTTTTTCTCCTGCCTACTTTATCAGTACATGTGAAGTCACCTTTACTGAACATTTCAGGGTGAAGTGATAGTATCAAATCTTAATTCTCTGTTATCATCTCTTATCTTGCACATCCAGAATTTCAGAAAGGTGATGGTTTTCGTACATCTCCTCTTTGGCAAGAGTAACAGCTTCCAGATCTCAGTTTAAGCCTGCAGACAACTTGCAAATGAGATCTAGGTAAAACAGCTTTTCTTGAAGGGTAACCTTCTGAAACACAAATCTCCAGGCAGTATTCTTTTCATCTCTCAGCTGGTTTCTTTCAGACTTTTATTCCACTTTCTTCACCTTACCAAGAACATCCAAGCCAGAAATTCTTGTTTCACAAAAATTAGCCTGGTAATGAGAGTCACTAAAAGACCTGACCCAGACATCTGCTGGTGCTATGGCAGTTTGCATGTACAGAAGGCAAACATGTTCAACTCCCAACTTCCTATCAGCATTTACTCAATAATTCACTGGCACATACTATATCTTGACTCCTTATCATTTTTGCATCCAACAATTTGCAACCACATGCACAGTGACCTACAAAAATATCTCTTCCGTAAGATCCCGCTGTGTGCGCTGGAATATGAATTTCTTACTACTCATCCACATCTCTTCTTCATGGCTCAAAAGATATATGGATTTCATGTTGTATTTTGCCTGGGCAGTCTGTTCTGAAATTGCTTACTTTTCTTCTCTCTGTATGATGTTGCTTGTAAGTGTGAAGGGAATACATTACCTCTAAGCTCCCAGATTTGAGTCAATGTTGTATTTTGCAAGAGTTGTTGTAGATTTGTATCGTTATGGCCTGCTTAAAATTGAAAGATTGCTTAAATTATTATTTCTTTTCCCTTCTTGATCCATTTACACCACTATTGTGTCTTTGTTATTAGATTGTCTGCTTTTGTGGATTTCTTCCAATTCCTCTTTTCCCCTTTTCACTAAATGCCACCAGTCTCCCCTTTGTTGTCACCATTTTCTCCTACATGGTTAATCACTTCTCACACCTGCTGTAACCTGTTCCTCCAGTTACTTATTCTGCATTCATCTTCTCAGAGCAACCAAAGCATCATAGCCAAAAATCTTTACTTTCTACTAGTCCACAATGGTCTTCTTCAAGTATCCTAGTTTCGGTCCTGTTTTTTAGATCACTTTCAAAGCTCACCTTCACTATGACTTGTGAGTTAGGTTTCTCGTCTTCTCCTCCTGAGAAACCCTATTATTCACGGAGATTTCAGCTCTGTTAGGCTTAGAAAAGAAGTTCTGGAAATTATTGAGTTGCCTATGAGTAATAATGAGATTTAAAACCTTTCATATACACAAAGATACTTCAGGGTCAAACATAGTCAAGCAGGGTGACATTTGCTACTCCAGAAAAATACAGTGAAAGCAGAGAGAGGAAGAGTCATGAAAGGCTGGAATTTTTCCAAGGTTTGCACATGCAGGCATTGGCATTTCTGCACTTCAGCGTATAGCTATGTCTGCACCACTTTGCCCTACTGATCTACAAGGTCTTCCTTCTTTTTTTTTCCGTGTGTCTCTATTTACAGGTAATTGTATTTCTTTTCTCCCACAAACCACAAAGCTTTGCAGATGTTGAACAAAACAGTGGTGAAAACAAAAGGTTTGTAAAGCAGTCCTGAAGTCTCTGACTATCATGATAGGTAAAGCAAAGCCCACACACACACAAATATGGCTAAGGGATAGTTTTGTTATAGCAACATTTTAAATATAATATAGAAATAAGGCTCTGAGGAAAAAGGAAACATGTCTAAGGTTTCTTAGAGTTTTAGGAGAAGTTGAACTCAGGACAAAAGAAAGAGATCTTCCTCATTTACTGTACAGAGCTGTTTAATTTTAAACCTACAATTAAAAAATCCCCAAACTGCTGTGAGAAGGTACAAGAAAGCTGACAAAATTATGGCTCTCTGTTATCATCTTATGTGGAGTACTAATAATACTGATATACGTGTGTGTATTATTATGCATATAGGTACATACATGTGCATATGTATAAATTAATACTATCCGGACTTAGCTTTTCTTGGTTTGTGGCTTATAGAAATGAATTCTGCATTTTTTATACCCTATATTTCAAATATAAGACCCAAAGAAGGTACTGATTCATAGTCTGTAGGAAAAATTAATTTTGTTATTGTGCAGGTTTTATTTTAGTTTTCTTGAGCCCAGCTTAGTTCATGTTGCTGTTATGAGGAAATGATTGTTTGTAACTCTCATTTCGTGTGTATTGGAAAATTGGCAGCTTTACCTTGTAATTCATCACTCGTGAGTCAGAGGACAATGCATCTTCCACTGTAGGGCAAAGGATTATACAGTCATAAAAGCAAAATATTGCATCCCTCTGAGATGAATCAGCCTAATAACAGAGGCCTTACACAAACTTTGCAGAAATACACAGAAGAATCAGTGGGTTCTCATAGACATTAAATTATATAAAAGTGTTTTTTTCTTTTATCTGTTTAGATTTTATTTAGCCAGCTGATGAATCATAATCAGAAACATCCACTGTGAAAATGGGGTTTTCTGAGAGGGCAATGTTTAGACATACAAAATATAAATAACAGCTATTTTTGGCATCAAGTTGCAGTGTAGTTTCACTCACGTCCACACAGTATACAAGATATAGTATGCAGCAATGACACTATTCTTTAAAATCCACAAAACTATTAAACGGTGCTCATGTTATCTACAGACTGTACATTGGTAACGTGGTTAGTGTTTCACCCCTGACTATGTAGCTACCCTATTTGAAAGTGAGGGTTTGATGATTTGCAGACACCAGTAACATTTGCCAGTTTGTCAATTCATTTCCCATCACACGGTTTTCATAAAATTGAAAATATTTCAAGTCCCCCAAGGAGATGAATGTTCAGATGTAGCAAAGAGTCTATTTTAAACCTTGCATTTCCTATCTTGGCATGAGTGACCAGAGTACAAAACTTACTACACTTTCATCTTGGTAGTATATTAGTATTGTAAACTATTTGATTATATGTCATAAACTAATTATTGTCTGCTGAAATAGATATCAGTTTCTTAGTAAATGCGAATTCTAGCCTTATGTACATTTCAATATTCAGTTTTGTTTGTCGACTATTTAGAGGAAAAAATAACATCTTCATACAATATTTACTTTGCAAATCATTAGTAGGTGCTAGAAAATACTAACAGTTATAATGAATGAAGGTTATGAGATATGAATAATTATGATTCAAGTTAATGGTGATTATGACTCAGGAAATGTATATTCCAGGCAAATTGTAGGTTCTCTGTTTAATGATGCCTATGACAATAAAAAAAAATTGTTATTACTTAGATAGCTCGGGAAAACGTAATGAGAATCTCACGTCTGGCAAAGAAATTACTCATCTCCTGTTGTTCACATTGTTTTTTTTTTAAAGTGAAGAAAAAAATAATTCTGTTTGAATTTTGTTTGCCTTCATTTTCTACATTAAGTGGAAATAAAAATCGCAAGACCTGTTTTGTTTTCCTGTGAACATGGTATTCCATCTCCTACTTTACACACTTGTGTGGGCGGAAGGAACTCAATATCATCTCTACCAGCATGCAAAGCAAACGTTTTTTCTTCATTTCTTGCACTTTCTCCTTGCTAAGCTGATAGCAAAGAATATTAAAAAATAAATACATACATAAATAAATAAAAATCCCTAAGCTTTCATTCTACAGCATTGTTTCTACAGATTGAGTCATGTCCTTGAAACTGAGAAGTTACTTAGACTATTTTTACAATTAGTTGTTAGCTTAATTATTTACTTTCCAAATCAGTGTTGATCTTACTGGAGTTTCAGAGTTTCTGATAAAGCCTTTTTTATCTCCTTCACCCATACATGACATTCATAGGAATTTTGATGAACTAGGGGACAACAAGGTACTCTGTCTTCCTTCTGTTCTGTGTGTTGCTCCTGTCAGTGTTTTCTGAACCTATATTAAGAAACAGATAAACTTAGCTGAACCTGCTGCTATTAGTAGAGTTTTAGCAACCTCTTGCTTGGAGCTAGTCATTAAACTGATGAAGATGTTGGTCACTTGGGAGGAATAACAACCTATGTTCATGTACCTATGTACCTCAGTGCATAATAAAGCACTTTGCTTATAAAACCCCTCCATACATTTCCTCTACCTCTCAAGTGCAGGCAAAGCCATCTCTGAGACAGAAAGTCTCTAGCCTGCGTTAATGCTATTAAGTCATCCTGTCACTAATGGAAGAGGAACAGGCAAGCAAAGGCCTCTTCTGTTTTGTCACAAATACACAGGCACTGAGTATGCTGGTGGAAATTACCATAATTGCATATTACTGAGCCAAGAATAACAGAAACTCTCCATTTTACATCACATATGACTTTAATATAAGCAGCTCAGGTTTCTGTAGGGCTTACATATTGTTTAGTCTCTGATAGAAAACTAGTACTTTAATAACTAGAAAAATGTCAATAGGTTTTGTTGTAACATACTGCATGGCAGATTAAATCAGGAAATTCAATGCTTCTACCTGAGAATATCAGTTTACTTTTTCATTATTTCTCCTGTTAATAAACTAGTGATTGAATTAACCCTGTGTTCAATTAACTGCAACATCATGAAAGATTCTCAGTAAAAGCAAGCAAAAGAAGTACCAAATTAAAGGTCATATGTTTTCCAAATACAGGTACTTATATGTGAGTGTAAGTGTCTGTTAACACGTTTATCTGAGACCATGAGTCCATGCACACATGCAAAGGGCACTGAAAGATCTCTCCAGGATATTTTGCAACACAGAGTCCTATTAATCTAAGATTTTAGATATATTAATCTAATACTTAATCACAGACGTATTTTGTAATGCTCACATTGCTCAACACAAATACAACTCATCTGTAACCAGACTCAGAGTTTCTCGCCATTTTCTCTCTCCCTCTTTGATTCCAGTGAGCACTGGAGGCTTTGGACACACACAACGATCATAGCAGCTGTGCTACCAAGGGGCTGTTGATGCAAGCATGGGCAAAGCAGACTAGCAGGAAGGCAGGTGGGAAAAGCATTAGTGTCAAGGCCATTGAATGTGTGGGCTGTTAACTGTGCTGGCAACAAGAAAAGGGTTGATTACAGAAAGGAGGAGGAAGGTTAGGGTTTAGATGTGTCCTGGGTTTCATCTTACAGCCTTAATGACAAACCATTTTACCCATAGCCTCTTCTTTGTGTACTCTTCTGCAAGGTTCACATTGATCATGTCTATGCATAGAACATCTTTACTGGTATATTACTTCAGCCTACTAGTTTGTGTCCACCAGTTAGACCAGCAAAATCTTAAATTCTCACTCAGCCTCCTTCATTCAGGGACATCTCTACAAGCTACCCTGGCAACCCCACATTGTTGCCAACACAAGCTGTCTCAATATTAGAAGAGTTTATTACAAGGGCAAAGGCAGGGCTTACCTCCCTGGTCCTACAGCCATGGATGACTCAAGTGAGAAGGGAATACTTGCCACATCAGCCAAGGCAGAGTGGAGAGGAAAGACGAGAGAGAGGTTATGCTTTATTTGGCCAATGTTTGAATGGATTCACTAGTAAACAGTCGAGTAAGCTCACAGATGAGAATACACCTGAGCAACTGCCTTTCTGAGACCCAAAGTACCTCCACAACGATATTATTTAGCATAGCTCATATTTACATGGCCTCTGTACCCATGATTTATAGGTGGTGGAAGAATGAGGAGCACAAAGAGTTTTACCACAAACCAGCGATAATTTTTTGACAGCAAATATAGACTTTGAGCTCTGATTATGGAGGACAGAGTTCCTATTAGTATATTCTCCTGGAAGGTAATGAGGCATTCAGAATTATTTCTGCAGCCCATGCAGAATATTGGGATACCATGATTTTAAGACACCACTGCAAGAACACCCTAGCAAGAAAGAAGTTATTTTCTTACCTTCTGAACCTCAGGGAAGCTGGAAAAACAAAAGCAGACATGTTTTTAAAGCGTCAGGATGTATCTCTGGTTAGGTCTTTTGTTGAAGCTACCCCAGAACTGTGCTGCTTTCTTCACTCCTAGCCTGAAACCCTCCCTGCAAAAACTTTGTTGAATCTAAGCAAAACTCACTAACTTCTGCTAAAGAATATACTTGCTAGAATAAATATGCTGTGATGCAAGTTTCTGAATGCTGTGTCTTAAATGTTCTTTTCTTGGAGTGTGTCTTTATTATTAAAATTTGAGATTTTAGGTTTTCAATATAAAATTAAAACATGTAAAACATTGTTTAAATTACAAATTAAATGCAGTGGATCCAGCAGCACTCAGGAGGCCAAGGTTGCTGTGTGTAACTTCCGAAATTAAACCAGGAAGGAAATCTGCAGTTTAACCCTGAGAGAGAGCAAGATTGTGTCTGGGCCTTGGAAACGTGAGTTGGGATGTTACAGCACCGTGCTGGGAACAAGTGAAACCTTACATAGAACCCATTCTCCCTAAGAAACAACGTTTTTATTTCATTGAAAAGCTTTCTGTTAAATGTAGAGACAGAAACACTTCTGAGCTAAACAACTTCTCTCTGTTAATGTCACTTTATATGAAATGACCATGTACCTGCATATAATTAAAATTATTACTTGAAAGATCATATTATGGTAGTGAATAAATAACTTTGATGGAAATATTATCATGCAAAAGGACATGTGGAAGATCGTCATAATATTTTCTAGTATTTTCTGGTACGATAATTCAGAGGTGATCCTTAAGAAATTAAAGTGTTTCTGTAGGAGAAAAAAACTGCTGTCAACTGCACATATAAGTTTTTCAGATAAGAACGGACATCTAGTGACAGTGACCAGATGGTATGTCAGCTACTAACGTATCTTCACCATTTCCTTGTACTCTAAAATATTGCACCTTTATTTTTAATATTTAATCATAAGCATCTTGGATTTTTAAAGATAGACAAATAATTCAAATGTTATTGAAAGAACCTTGCACTATAAACTATCCACAGCATTTTTTCTGGACATTTTTTCTTTCCAATGATATAGCATAAAAATGCCATTAATGGAGTGGTCAATGTAATTTCACACACAGGATTTTTGAAAACCTGATTCAAAACTCACCAGTCTTTGTGATTCATCCTCGATCATTCTAGATATTTAGATATATAAACAGCCATTTTGGTTCTTAGATAAAGTTAATAAAATACAATCCATTAATACTTGCCATTAGACTTTATGTCATGTAAATCTAATGTTTATCTATCTATGAGTAGATGTTATTCTGCATTTAAGCCCATTCAATAACCCCTTACTTTTTAAATAGTTTTTGCAAATAGTGCAAGGGGTTTAAATGTCAGTCAGCATACGTAAGCGCATTGATAAACATGTATAAACTCATATATCCATTACTGTGTCTTCAGTGCTTTGGCATACCACAGGAATGTTGAAGCACAAGCCTGAGTGAAATATAACTACATAATAAGTGAAGAGAGTTTAAATTAATAGCTTAATTTCTTTGCTGGCTACTGAATATCCTTAGATGTGACAGAAAATATTAGTAACCCATCCACTGGAAGAGCGATCTCCTGCTTTGCTTCTTTCCCTGTCACTATAAACATCACTAAGCTCTGCAGAAATAGAGTCCTTGAAAGAGTTTTGTTATTAGAGTTATCTGACCTAAGTTTTTAGGACTAGACTGGTGTTATACACACAGCTGCTCCTGATATGCTTAAAAAAATCACACTCTGTTTTGTTATTTTAATGCACATTACTACATTGATTTAAAAAAACCCCAAACTTTTCCATCAGTACGATCTCCTCTAGAGCATACTTCCTCTATTCAGCAGAAAACCTGACTAGCTTGCTGTTACATCAGATTAAAATGTATGTCACTTTGAAATGTCAATAGATCTTTCATTTGTTCTGCAGTCTTTCTAAAATGGTTGGGTTTGAAAGTCATTTCAGATGTGCATTCTTTCAGTACTGTAAATTAATAGATAATCTACTGAAGTTTTGTCAGTTACTGATACTTTGTGGGCAATTGTCATTAAAAACTACTAAGAATTTCCACCTTTTCTGTTAATTATTTGGACACCTCTAGGCTAAATGACCATCTCTATTGCAGCTGTAATATTCAGAAGTTTTCTACCTGATTGCCTCCAGGTAAAAGGAGTTCTTTAGTAAAGGAATAAAAAGTTGTATAACAATCAGTGGCTCCTGTCTGTCATATAGAGCAGCTGATGTTTCCCTCTTGACTGCAACCTCCTGGTTTGTGGAGTGCATGTCATTCACAGTTCCTGAGTTTGGAGCTTTACAGGTTTTTTTAATGACAAATCTTTCCTGGAAAAAGTTAGATTGAAAAGCACATATTCTGCTAAAAAACAATACTATACTTCTTACCTGCATTTTCATGTATTTTAGAAAGGGGTTCTTTTTAAAGCAATCTGTGGGTTTAAAAGGGGAATTGAGCCTACATTTAATCGACTGTTTTTTAATTGTTAAACTTGCACATATTAAGTTTTAATTTCCGGTGATCATCATGTGTAATTCCGTGTGCCTTGCTCCTGAGTCAGTAACATAGATTTACTAATGACAGCATTATACAAGTTGTACCACATTTAATTAGGAAATTCTGCCAGTTTGTTAGCACAGTGCTTTATATAAGCAGCGCAGCACATTAAACTATTGAATTCCTCTTTGAGAACCCACCTAGAAATGTTTTATCTGATGTTACAAAATTTATGACTGCAATAAGTAACTAGAGTGGGTCATTAAAACACTGTAGATTTCAAAGCTATGAATACATTCACACTGCAAGGTATAAAACGTACATTCTGGAAGTTCTGAAAAGTAAATGCACATTTCCTCTAAAATCATTATAGCATTTTTCTTCCAATTTTTAAATTGTTAGCCGTCACAACTATAAAAGATCTATTAATCTCTAAGATGGGAAGGAAAGGGAAGGAATCCAGGTCAATGTCTGATGGAAGAAGGATTTTGTACTGGGTGCAAGATGAGAAAAGAAAGCATATTCTTTGTATAAGCTAAATAGATAGTTTCAAAACTTTTCCAAAGCAGGAATTTTTATTTTTTTTTTAATTAGTCCAGACATGAGAACCTATGAGTATATTTAATTATATACCTTATTACACATAAGTGGTAAAATTTTCAGTCAACACTGTGGTCTTGACTCAGCAAAGATTAATCATGTATATCTGCTTGGGCTGTGAGTTAAGTCTATGTAGTCAGTGTAATTTCTTTTAATAAGACATTTGTGGGTTTAAAATCAAGGTAAACCTGCTAATAGTATTGTTAAGGTCAATGGAGTTATCCCTGGCTTCAAGCAAAGTATTTGTTTCATGTGTTGGCTGAATCAGGTTCTGAATATAAAATCTGGTATGAAACTGAACTTATGTATACCTTAATAATCAGCATGTTTTGACAGTGTCTTTTGAGGGATTACGTCTATGTCAAAATAATTACATTTAGAAATCATTGTATTTTGGGGACATAAAAAAAACATACCCTTTTGTAGGAGAAGGAATGAGAAACTAGAGGTAAACAGAATTTTTAAACAAAGATTCCTCCAACTAGAAGTGGCTTTTATAATGTAACAGACTTTTCTTTATAGGAAAGGTCTTATTTTAAAACTATTTTTCTTATATTTTCTTCCAAAAAGTTTTTTTTTTCTTTTAGCTACTATTGTCTTATTGCAGCTGTGCTTTCAGTTTGAGTATTCTACTCTTTCTTAAACTTTTCTTAAAGTCTTTGTTACTGCAGTTATGTGAGAATGCGAGCCCTTGTTTATTTAAACCTATGATTTATCCCTTGCCATGAGAGCGAAAATCTTGTGAGTACTAATTTCAAGTTAAAAAAAAAAAAAAAAAAGAGGGAGAGACAAGAAGAACCTTTGTTTCTCTGGGGTTCTGCTATGAAGATAGCAGCGTGGTCTCCTGTGCAGTAATGTGCACATTTGAGCAAGGGCAGAGGAAGGAGGTGGGCCCAGAAGAAACAGTGGAGAAAAAGGAAAAAGAAAGAAAGATTAAGAACTAAGCAATGTACAAGACTTTGGAGTCAATAAACAGAAGTGGTGCTTTAAACATTGCACTTCTCTCACAACTGCAAGGAAACCTATTTATTTAACAGATATGATGATAGCTAGAGTGGAGTGATACTCTAACAACTCTGCTATGCACTTGAGCACATCCAAGGCAGAACACATATTTCCTGGGAGCCTAAGCAGACTGTGCATAAGATATAGGAGCTATTAAAAATACCACTGTACAAGCTGACTACAGCTTTATAGCTAAACTGACAGAGCTGGCTGAAGACTTCACAGAAATGTAGAAAGATATAAAGGTGGTCTTCACATCCTGACGAAAAGCAAGGGAAAAACCCAGTACTTCTGAGAATTTTTACCAAAGTAAATTAATTTCTCTGAAAAAAAGGCCTTCTTTTTAAGAAAGGCTGGACCCCAGACGGAAAACTGAATCAGCACTGTAGATCCTGAAGTATGCATGTTGCTTTGGATATCTGCTCACAAGTTATTTACTGCAAGGCTGGTTATAAAATTTCCAATGTTATCCTTTCTCTTGAAGGGAAAGACGCATACAAACTGAATCTACACAGCAAGTTTCCTACCAGGGATATGCCAAGTTCCGAATGCAGGCCAAGCATCAATGCAAGAGCTCTTTCAGAAAAAGTACTGAGTCTTTCTTGCAACTTCAGTGTGCTCACTGGATATAATGAAATTGATTTGGTTCCAAGCTTACATTTCACAGCATTGTATTTAAACACAGTTATAATCTCAGCTGCACTACTCTGATCAGAGTCAGGTAATGACTTTTAAGAATGATCAAATTTCTCCTCCTCTTCATAATGCTAAATATGTTTGCAATTCTGATATACATATGAATGTTATAAAATTATTTATTAAAATTGTGTTATTCATTTTATTAAAATCAGTATAACTTTGTGGTTAATAAACAGCAAGAACAAGACTTGTCTGCTGAAGCAATTTAGAATGCATTGATAAGCATATAATTAATAATTAAAACTTACTATGTAATTCAGAATTTTTACATTTCACAATAGCTCAAATAAACAATCTATCCCAAATTCACAGGAATGACCAGGGGAGCAGGTTGTGTGGGCAGTCCATTAGAAACAGCCTACAATCACAACAAACTGATCACCATCAAACAGTTTCAAGGTCAGTTCACATTTATAACCAAACGCCTTTCCAAAGAAAGAAAAAAAAAGCCTATGTATGTCCATTGCTAACAGGATGAGAGCTGGGAGAGGCAAGCAGGCTCCTTCAAGGGAAGAATCATTACTCACAATACAAAAGTGAAATCAAGCAGTGATGAAGCTTAGTAAAGTGTGACTGGGAAGCATGTAATTGAGGATAAAAGCATTTTGATTTACATCCTGTTTTTACTTTACTTTAAAATTGTCATTTCTTCATCTGATTTTGCCTTAGTGTTTTTTTTATAATAAAATATGCAAGAGAACATCAAAGGCAGTAGCCTTTTATTTCAATAGAACCAAATCTCATCTCATGTGCCAGGAAGGACTTGCCTATGAAATAAAGTTCTGTGGAAATCTTTCTCCAAGAAGCATTTGCTTCTTAACAGGTTTACTTTTTATAAGAACAAGCATATGGATTTATACCAAAAAAGCCATTTGCCTCAATATCCTGTCTTGGACAGTGATTGGTATTCTTAGGGAGGTATATATAAGATGGAAAATGCATAAAAGGTAATATTTCCCCTGGTACACCGTCTCAGTTTCCAAAAAATTAGGTAACGACTTCCTGAGCTGGAGATCACATCTGGACCATCATTCTTCATCACAACTGATTAAACTACCACTAAAGAAATCGTCCGGCCCATTTCTGTTGGATCGTGTTTTTCTTAGCATACAGGAATTGGTGCTTTGGGAGCACAAGTAATTTGCAGCCTCACATACCTTCCTACTAATGTGAAAAAGGTTCCACGTGCAAAACAGTTCTTCCAGTTCCTGCGCTATTTCATGAATCACAAAATCACAAAATAGTTCGGGTTGGAAAGGACCTTAAGATCATCTAGTTCCAACCCCCCTGCCATGGGCAGGGACACCTCACACTAAACCATCCCACCCAAGGCTCTGTCCAACCTGGCCTTGAAAGCCAGCAGGGATGGAGCATTCATAACCTCCCTGGGCAACCCATTCCAGTGCCTCACCACCCTCACAGTAAAGAATTTTTCCTTATATCCAATCTAAACTTCCCCTGTTTATGTTTCAACCCATTACCCCTTGTCCTGTCACTACAGTCCCTAACGAAGAATCCCTCCCCAGCAAGGCTACTCTGAGGTCTCCACGCAGCCTTCTCTTCTCCAGGCTGAACAGCCCCAACTTCCTCAGCCTGTCTTCATACGGGAGGTGCTCCAGTCCCCTGATCATCCTCGTGGCCTCCTCTGGACTTGTTCCAACAGTTCCATGTTCTTTTTACGTAGAGGACACCAGAACTGCACACAATGCTCCAGGTGAGGTCTCACAAGAGCAGAGCAGAGGGGCAGGATCACCTCCTTCGACCTGCTGGTCACGCTGCTTTTGATGCAGCCCAGGATACGGTTGGCTTTCTGGGCTGAAGTCATGCAGAAAAAGAACTATATAAAAATAAGGAAGCCTGTGAAAAGGCAGACTGAAAGGAGGGGGTAAGACAATTAAATTCTTACAGGTGATGTGTATATTGTATTGCAACAAGAAAGGCTTAAGTAGGGGTGAGAAAAAGAATGGCAAGGAAAAGAGTTTGCTAGAAGCAGGAAAACATCTTTCAAATTGCTGAAAACATGAATATTCAAATTAATATAACAAAGAGGATGATAGAAACACAGGCATATCAAACAAAAAGAAAAATAAGGCAGACAAAAAAATTGAAGCTAAGAATTAGCAAGGAAAGAAAAACTAATATTAAATCCCTCAAGCACATCAGGAGAAGAAATCCACACATTTTTAGCAGGGACAGCTGATGATCAGGATAAAATGTTATGCATTTTTTGCCTTTACATTCAGTGTAAAAATTCCACCTCCATAACCTTCTTGGACTGAGGTCAGCAAAGGGCCTATCTGAAATGGAAGTGATTGTAGGAGGGAATATGGAGCAACACACCACTAAAACACACCAGCATGCCTGGATCATGTGTCCCAAATGCTCTAAGAGATCTCAGGGATGAAGCAGCTAAATTAATGACAGCATTATTAAATTCTGCTCAAGACTCTCATGGCACCTGAGGACTAGAGTGTAGCAAATGTGCTATCAGCAATTTTTTAAAAGCTCCAGTGGGACCAAGAAAATTCTAAGTTTGACTTTACAGGGGAAAGGGAAAACTTTACAGGGAAAACTTTACAGTTTGAGTTTACAGGGGAAATTAGTACAAGTGCAAACGAAGTGTAGAATTGTTGGATACCTTGAGAAATATGGCCTGCCCGAGGAAAATTAACATGGGTTCAGTAAGGCGAATATTTACCAAGCACTTGATCAGTATACATAGATTGCAAAACTTCAGTTCTCATTTGGTTTTCTCCTAAAAATAATCCTAGAAGAAAATAGACATAAACGAAATAAATTGAAATACTTCTCTTCCTTTACCTTTTCTGGTGATTGTTCTCACACAGCCTGGCCAGCACAAGCAGAGCTATCCTGCCTTCGCTTGTGCTAAGATACCTGAGTCATGCAGCTGGGGACACATCAAGAGCCTTCCCTTTTTTTTTGAGGTAAGCAATTCGTCAGCATTTTCCAGGCAATTAATCTCTATTAAAACTTAGGATTCTTAACTTATTGAGGACTCCTGACTGTATATAGGTTACATAGGTCACATATATTTTCCCTACTTGTCTATACTCAGTGTTTCCTTTCAGATGGAATAGGCAAGGGAAAACTGGCAGTGCATTATTTCAAAACATGAAAAGTTTATGTTATTACCCTTCAGCTGCACCAATCTACTCCTTTCAATCAATCTGTCATTATAACACTATTTACTTACATTTATTATTCCTTCATTTAAGTAGCCAATCTTCATGTTTAGCTGTCATTTTTTTAACTAATTTCCAGAGAAAACCAACTCTAGGTGCCAGCTTTTGGGGTTTTTTGGTTGGGTGTTTTGTTTGTTTGTTCGTTTATCCAGGAAATCAGACTTGAGCTGTTGCAATTCCACCTTACAATGTAATTACCTCAGGTTTAAGAATACAGAATAACTATTCTTCATTTCTGCTTTCCTTAAGCATTCAGCTAGAGTGCGCAGCTATAGCTACGCTGCTTCCAGTCTGCAGCACCCCTCCAGCTGAACTATTCTGGGCAAGAGGAAACAGCTTGAAAGAATTCATAATTATGATCTGTTTGGCCTGTTAATGAAATGTTTTTCTTCTACCCTTTTTAAAATTATATTCTCAGAAACAGCATTTTTTAGCTATGATTTTCAACATTTCAGGCCCAGTTTCTGTTGCTTTATTCTGAACAGTCTTGTGTCTTTCCGTGCCTCGGCTGGGGCTGGGGCTGGCTGTACTTTCCTGCCCAAAGCACTTTCTTTTTCATAAGTATTATCTGGAGCATGTTCCATCAATAAAAAGAAGCAGCAAAGATCTGCGTCAGAACACAGCTGCTATAAAGGGGCATCAGACCAGAGGACCTGACAGGTACTCGGGTGTGGAGTGAGGCTGAGGGGTAGTATCACCAGACCATGTAGAAGCAAGAAAGAGAATTTTAAATAGGGTTTCTACAGCCTTTCTACAAGAATCCCCCCCTAAGAAACAGTAGGATATTGCAGCGGACAGAGTGCCAGGAAGATTCATTGATCACTGGACCAAAAGCTTAATAATACCATGACACTTACTAGTAGGATGCTCTTTTTATATCAACTGGTGTTGCCAATTGATAAACACTAGCATCGCAGTGGTCAAAACCTCATTTCCCTTATCTAATCCTGAAAAAGGGAGATCAAACAGATTACACAGCCAACTTGAGGGACAATTCAGTGCTGCTAGAGAAAGAGGACAGGACATTCATTTTTTTTTCAAAACCAAGATTTTAAGATCTTTTTTTGGTGAGAATTTTAAGTCCTTATGAAAGCTCACATATGCCAAAAGCCCAGCAAATCCTGCATTTTATTTCCCTCTGTTGATTCACTCAATAGCTCAAAGGGAGCATATGTTCTTACTGCCTCTGTCACCATGGAACATGTGGGTGGTTTCTCCCTTACCTCTGTGTCTCATAAAGCACAAACTGCTAAAACAGCTTTGTTTTGTCCTTCTGTTATCCTTCACAGTACAAATTCACTTAACTGATATTTCCTGTAGTGGTTCTTATGCACTAAGAATCTTTATGAAATAACCATGTGGATTCCAAAGGGGATCCAAAACCACTTCAATATAATAAAAGTTGAAAAGTTCTTCACTGTATGCCTGATGTATGTTATGCAATTAATCACAGGTGAAAACTCCAGCTTGAACAGTAGAACCATAAAATGCAAAATCAGTGAGAGTAACTACCAAAAAGTTGTGGATTGAAACCACCAACTAAATAATTATGGATGCTAACCTTCAGGTTTTTTGTTTAAAGGGAAGAATTTTTTTAGAGGGTAAAATGAACCAGATGATCATTAAAAGACAGATTATAGTTATGGGATTCAATGATAGTTGTGCTGAAAACAAGGAAAAGACATTTATAAATGATTCTCCAAAGTTGCATTTGTAAGATATATAAGAATGTAAGCAGACTTAGTTTTGTCCTATTATTTTTCTGCTCCAAAGCAGCTATCAGTAGATTTACATAAGCAAATTCTGCTGCAGGAAGCTTCCGTGACTTTGTCTAAGAAAAACCAGAAAAGATGTCTTATTTGCCTCGTTAAGTAGAAATCAGTATATCAGCTACAGCACAAACTTGCATCATCAAGTTCAGCTGAGAGAAGATATATTTGCAGATATGTAAAAATTTTCAGTAGGTCCTTAAATGGGATTGCTTTATTTAAGCGCTTTTGTAGATCTCTGAAGTCAAGGTTCACTTTCATCAACCAAGATAGAAGTTGACTATTATACCTAGAAATAATTTATTTATAGATTCCACAAATGGTCTTCCCTAAAGTCTTTAGAATATTTGAAGGAGACTCTTAGATTCTAGAAAATTTACAGTAAAAAAAAAAAAAAATGTTAAACACTATAACAATAAATATTATTTCTAGCTCCAAACTGATTTTCCTAAGCATTTTTTCCTTCCTATATTGAAGATTATATTGGATTACTTAATTTCATAACACTTCATAGCTCATTATGTAATTATCCACTTTGTGATCTTTAATATCTTTTTTACTTCAGCAAAAATTTAGATTTTACAGATGACTTGCCACTTTTCATTGAGGAAAAAAAATTCTGTCCATCTTGGGTTAGTGTTGCTTACTATAATTATATCATTCTCATTTTCCTTAAATGAGTCTGTGTTCTATTTCAAATATAGAACAATGCTGGAAGAGCTGTAGAGTGGATTAAGTAGGATCAGCCTGGTGAGACAAATATTGAGCACATAAATAATTACTCAGTCGTTACTGCATTTGTGAATGTTGTACTTGTTTTTCAGTTTTGTCAACCGTAAAACCTTGACTAATAAAGTTATCTGGTTGTTTCCTGAGCAAGAAACATTACAACTTGACTTCCCCTACGGTCATATATGAGACCAGGAGATAATTCAATTCATCAACAGCCATTGTGACTTTATACAGACATAACCATGTCCTTCACTTCTCCTTTGATCACAATATTGTTTCATATGAGAATTTCAAAATTTTGTTGGCCCCAAGTTTTTGGTTCACACTTCCTCTCATGACTGCAGGTCATGTCAATTCATTATCCACAAGAGAGCATAATATTACATCCAGACCAGCCTTTTCCAGATTTAGGACACAAATACTGCCAGCAGCCTCTTTTCTCTTCCTTGAGTTTTAGGGGTAACACAAGGAAAAATTATTACCTCGTGCATGCTCCAGAGCTAGTGCACCTTCTGAATTGTTATATCTATCTGAGTTCTATAGATCCAGAAATTTGAGATTTAAAGTATTAAGTTGAAAATAAAATCCAGACTAAGAGGTATAAGCCAGAAAAAGTGTAAGTTCCTCGTATATTTATTGATATACTACTTGGCAATAACCAGAAAAAGTCAATAATGAACATATCTATGCCTGTAAGGTACATAAAGCTATAGAATGAGAAATTAAAAAAAAAAATTAATTAGTGAGTAGAAATGTCTTAGGAAAATGCATTTTTTTTTTATTAAAATGTAATTGTTGGCTTCTAATAATGGCTGAACAGTAATTCTTTGTAAGATCTTGTAGATTCCAACTAAGAAGATGTGATCGTTGGTATGCCAAGTTGTTGGTACGGCAGTGAGACAGTTGTTATAGTTAATGCATATCTGAGTCCTCTATGAAGATGCATTAGCTCCTACACTTTGTCAAGAATATGAATGCCAGTTTAATATTTATGATTTAAAAAACTGCATTTTACATTTCACAGCAAATCACCTTGAGTCATCTATTCAACCGTGTTAATTTACTCTTATGTGTTCCAGATGTTTCCCACAATTCCACAGTAGAAGGGCAGGTGGTTGTTGACTTTTTTTTTGCAAAGTGATTCATTTTTACCAGGGATATTCCTGAATATTGTATATGGCTGTTGGTTTTTTTTACAGTAATACCCAATATATGTATTCATAATACACAATATATATTTCATGCCTGACCAATCTGATGGCCTTTCATGCCTGACCAATTTGGTGGCCTTTTATGATAGTGCTTCAGAACTGATGGGCAGGGGCAGAGCAGTTGATGTGATTTACCTGGACTTGTGCAAAACATTCGACACTGTCCTTCATGACACCCTTGTCTCTAAATTGGAGAGACATCATGGGGTTTCAGGTAAGCCAGAAGACAAAATTTAATTTCAAAATGTTCTTATAATATTTTTCAGCAAGGAAATCACATTGCAGTAGCACTGCTTAGTTACACAAAGGGAGACACAAGAAGGACTTCAAGAAAAAAGGCAATGTAGCTGGTTTGGAACATAAACTGAATCCAAATTAGCAGTGTTATACTCTTGAAAGACATAGGGAGCTATCCTTCCACTCTTTTCTATCTGAGAAAAATCTTAGGTAAAATACTTCATCAAAGGGATGAACGAGCCAATCAAAATTCCTTTTCGATTTGTTACTAGTATTATTATTGGGTTTGTATTATTATTATTGCAACACAGGAACTATTTTTTGTGCTGTTGGGAAATCTGCCTGGCCTATGAAATGCATATACAGACATCTAACAAGCTGGACCATTATTTCTGAAGTCTGTCTGTGCTATACTAGATGTGGCAAAATATTTTTACTTGTAGAACATGTCATGCTCAATAAGTCTTTGGGAATCAAGATGTAGGCAGCAGTGATGCTTCTTCACTTTTATGAACCATTCAAGCACTAAACTTGGACCAGTTAGTTGAGTCTAAGTTCAGATTTCTGGAAACACTAGTTTATTTGTATCAAATACAGTTAATTTTATGTGTGTTTACCTACACTCTCTTGTCTGATTAAAGGTGAGTCGACACATTTGCACTGAGTGCATCACACGTCAATACTAAATGACCTGATGAGAATTCAGGTTCCATTCATGATTTGGCACATTTGGCACACAATCCACACAGATTTGGCAATACTGGTGACTTTGGTCTTTTGAATAATTCCATCCCTAAGGGCCATGGCAGTACTGATGCCTGCAGTGATTTTCCTGGTACGGACTGTATTCTCTTATTGCCTTATCTGTGCCTCACAGAACTGCAGTTTTACCTTTTCTGCTTCCATCAGCAGCTGCCTGAGATTTCTCAGCTATATCACCTATTGCTTGTACTTTTATCTCCACTTAAGCTGTCATTGCTCAAAATAAGTCTCTAATAGATAAGAGTGTGGTAGACTGATTTGTTAGACTGATTTCCAACTTGCTTTTTTCTTGCTCACTGAAAAATCTTTCTCAGTTCTTCAGTCTGTCTTTAGGGTTCCTAATCCATATTGTACCCGTTTTGCTGTAACTTCACTGTCTACTAGCACTTCAAGATCTGAATGGTTGCTTTTTAATATATTGTATATCTAATAAAAATACCAAAGGAACCTGATTTAAATGTAGAATACTTGAATAATATATGCAAAAAGCTAGAATATGAAAGCTGTCTTTCTAAATACAAATCCTATATTCTACTTAGATTTACTGAAGAGAATTCTCTTTCTGGGAGTTCTGTCACAGGAAATCTTCTGAGATAATATTTAAACTAAAATTTTGTTAAAGCCTGTATGCATCACTCAGGCTCATTTTGTCTTTGTAAAAACAATCAACTCTTTCATCTTCTCATTCATAAAGGTCTCTGCTTTCTCCTTTATCACAATTAGCATTTACTTTGCTGATTGGAGGAAATTAAGTTTTTGTTTGAGAAGGATCACTGGTGTACATTACGTTTTAGGATTCAGAAACTATCAGTATATGTGGAATATGGTTTTTGTATACTGAACATGTTTTTTTCAGCATTTAAAGTAAACTCAGTTTCAACTGTCTTACTAAAACAGAAGTTTCACAGCTTAAGAGCAGGAACACAGCTGCATCTCCTGTTTAGAAAGTGATGCTACTTAAAAATATATATTTGAACAGTTACACCTAACCTTACTGTTTTTATGTCTAGAACATAAAATAATTTTTTTTAAACTTCTCTATTGTTTCCATAGTTCAAATAAAACATAATTTACTTAGAATAACATTACATTGTACTTTTGTATACACTTTTAAATCATATGGTTCTGCAATTAATGTTTGCTACATTTTGCATTACCCTTGACAGATCTGAATCATCATCACATAGTTCCTTCAGCATTGATTTTAAGACTTAATGTCTGGACAAATTTATCTTTGGCCCTTCTGAACAAACGCAGGGTGATCCTGTGGCTCACTTCCTGACCCATCTAATGGGAATTTTGTCAATTCAGAAATCCATTTTTTCATCTGGGAAAAATTGCTACTTTACATGTACCTCTCTCTCCTGACACTGACTTGAAGAAATAGCAATTAATTTAAAGCAGATACATTGTTTTAGCAGAACTAACCAACTTAAAGCATCTATTACCCCTCTGAGTGTACTTCTCTCCTGTCACTTACTTGGAGAAATAGCAGCTAACTTAAAGCAGCTACATCATTATCTAAAATGAGATATCCTACATCCTAATATATCCCACCTAGCGAACTCAGGTAACATTTCATAGATATTGTGTTTTCAAATGATGGTTTCTTATTTCTGCTGATTCCATGGGTTTGAGTTAAGTTTAAACAAGCTTCCTTCTAACAGCACTCAGCTGAATGTAACCACACTTTGTAAATAGACCCAACTTAATCTTTTCTCCTTTCAAAAAGGAGGAAAATGGGAACATTTCTGGCAAAAAGATTGTCATTTTTCAATCTGTTGTAAACATCTCGCTATTGGAAGAATTGTACAGTTACCTAGGATACCATTGGTAATGTTGTATTTCATTATAAACATTAGACATACAATACATTTTGGGCCATCGTTACATCTACTCTTACCTTAACAGATTTATTTTTTTTTAAATATATTTCCATGTTCAGTATTGGTCTGGATGTCTGTGCAGATTCAGCTCCGATATTTACCGAAGTGAGTGCATTTTTGTTGGTATGGTTTCTCTCACAGCATATTCTTCTGTTTCAAAGAAGGTAGCTACCCCAGGTGATTTATTGTTTAACACTATAAATATCACACAGACCAGTTATTTATGCTTCTGTGTGAGTTTTATCTGTATTTTTAAACAATTCATCTTTTAAAAAGCCAGATTCTAAATATACAGTCTTATACTGAAAGGTGTACTTATTTCAAAGACTGAAGTCCCAGAAATTACTTTTATACTAGGCAGTTATGTGTGCTCCACAGCAAATATGCAGTCTTGCTGCAAAGACCCTATAGGCCCTGTACGTGTGTCCAGGCTCCCATTCAACCAAAAATGGAAAGGGGCCATCAAACATTTAGGCAGGAACAAACAGATGTGCATCCCTACTTAAAACCTCAGGGATATTCCCAGATATTCTTATACTTTAGATAAAATTTAAACCAAATTCTGTGTGTTAAATGGCTGCAAGGAAACATGAACTAAACATGTTGTGTGGCCAGAAAGAGCTGAAATCTACAGCCAGTTTACTCCTGAAAAGTATACGCCTTTTTGTTCTAAAGCAGAAAACTGGACAATATCACCTGTAGAATTTTCCTTCCTCCTTTAGCTCCTTTTAGCTCCCTTTAGCTCCCTTTGGCTGCTTCCAGCTCCATCATGGATCATGGAAAAGCATTTTGAAATCTGTCCAACATTGTTTAACTAAAAGGTCAGCCATTTCCTTGCTGAAAAGAAGAAATATTTACCAGATGAAATTATGATGGTATGTGCACCATAACTACCTAAATGAATGCAATGCCTTTTACATTACTATTAAACTAACTATCCAAATATAAAGATTTGACCTGTGAAAATCCAGAAAAAAAATTTCTACCACACACTTAGGTAAAGTCCTAAGAAAGAAAATTAACTTTAAATAAGACTTAAAAGTTAACATGCTTTAAAGTGCAACAAATTCTGAACAATAAGAAAATCTAAGAAAAAATAACTCTAGGGTACAAACCTGTTAGAAACACTGAGACATCAGATTAGTTGGATTTTATTACGGGCTACAAAGAGTTTATTGCCAGACACAAGACATTTCTTACAAACTTTTATTACTGTGAGAATATGAGTGCTTCTTATATGGCCATCACTTTCTGAAACTTGGGAAGCTTTAAGTTTTCATTTTTGCTATGAGGAAGTTAGTTGATATTTCTCCATTTTTTCAAGCCATTTAAAAAACTAAATGCTGAATTCTTTTTTCTAATTCTGGGGAGAGAAACACTGGCATCTAACTTCTAAAATGACTTAAAATGTAAATATATAAAAACAGGAAAAGAAAACAGCTCTTCTTCACAGAGCTTCACAGAGAAGATGATTAATTATCATCCTGCAATGACAGTTAATGAAGGATGAAACTTAGATGACAATTTCTGCAATTGACAACAGTTTCTTAAAGTATCTGAACATTCAACTGAGTCATATGGGTATGTAGTTGTTGGAAATCCATCCTGAAGTTGTGTTTTCTGGAAATAAGTGATCTTCATGGTTTATTTGCAGAGATTATTTTAATACAGAGCTATGCATTTTAATCTCAAGTATCAGACTGACACTTTGCCTGTTAGTTACCTACCTCCACTTTTTGATAGAAAGTTTGTAGCTTCCTGTAAAATCTTAGTAAAACTATCTTTCTGGATGGAATGTTACATAAGCTGAATTTTATATAACTGTCTACAAATAACCTTAAAAACTAAGTATTTCTACATGTAGATTTTATGTAAAATAGCTTTATATTGTGTATAGAATTTTGGCAAAAGAGAAAAGGCATCTACATGATAGACAGCAGTGTAACTGTATTATTCAAAACATCTCTGTGGGAAATTCCTAGCACATGCTTTTCTTCCTGACACAGTTGTTTTTTTAACAGCCGTGATCATTCTCTTGATTATCTAGTTTGTTATCCAAGTGTGAAGGAATAACATCAAACAGAAGTGATTCTGTTAACAAATCTACTTCCCAAAGTGCCTATGCCTCCTCCTGCAAATCTGCAGAATAAAATCAGAGCTTTTTCAATTGAACATCTGTCTACAAGAAAAGTTTTGAAAACACTCTGACACATCATCTGGCTTCTTTTGTAAAGATGCCACTGCTGTTTCCTCAATGATTACACTGAATTATTTTATTCTCAGGACTCGGCCTCACTTTTAAATGTCACTAGGATATCAAGTGCTCGATCAGGTTAAGAGCAGGACAGTTCGGGATAGCCATTTGTTAGTATATGAGCAAATTTCTCTCAGAAATGTGCTGTTCAGAGTATTATGTTCTGGGATTAATTGGTTTCTGTAAATTAGGGTATGAGTCATTTAATCGGGATACAGTACTTCTGAAAAACATTCTAGCAGTTTGGAAATCAAAACATGTTGTGATTTTCATGTGCCTGGAGTTGCTAATGCCATATTCAAATTTAATTGATACAGATACAGCTGTAAGATTCCATGTGACAGTATGTTTTTTTACAGCAGCCATAAATAAGAGCCTATAGGTAGTAAAGTGAGGTACAAAGTAGAGCTGCGCACACAATAATTAGTTATGTGGTTCTGGGAATAAAAAAAACCTACCCTGTGTGAAGCAGCAGACTATTTAATAGGTTTCTCAAAGTGAACATCGACCAAGTCTGTAAAAACATTGGTGTCTTCATACCTTCTCAGCCTTTATCAACAACTTTTCCCTGTTATTATCTTTATAACTATCAAAAGTCAAAATAGACACGGTGTTGGTCTAAATCTGACTCTTTTGGTCAGAAGACAGATCCAGGATCAAAGAAACTCAAAGAGAGCTAAGCATTTGTATTGGACCAAGTTAAGCCTTGGTTTGGCAGCAAGATTTTGGACATCTGCTTCCAGCTCTACTGCCCTAATTTCACGTTTGCATGTTGAATTCAGTGACAAAACTACTATTAACTTCAGATGTACAATAACTAAAATAAAGTGGTATATGCAAACTAAATTGGGAATTAAAACTGAAGTATCAAGTTAAGCAACAGAAAAATACCAGTCTTGGGAATTAACAGCTCCACTGACAGTAATCTAAGGAAGAAGAAATATACTCAGAATCTATTTCCTTATGACACTTTGCCAGAAAATGTTCCTATGATTGTTTGCATGGTAGATTATGACTTCTTCATTTTTTTACTGAAAAATAATCAAAATCAACTATGATTGTTCTGAACTAATGCAGTTAAAGAAAACCATCTCAGGCTGCTTTAAGAAAAAGTATGATAGTGCTGGACAAGCCTGTATCCTGTGAAGACTAAAAGGACCACACTCTTCATCTGTGGTGTGTTGGTAGATCATGTGAATATATCAACATTCAGTGGATTCATTCACAGTGCATCTGTAAATATTGCCTCCTAGTGAAAAAAAATACTCCCCACCTACATTGTCTGTATTCCAGATTCCCTTTGGGGGAGGTTGCTAAAATTCTTGTTGGTATTTCTGTGGAATTATGTTCACCGAAAGCAAGTCCCATAGTACCAGCATGCTCACTCCAGCATGCTTGCTCAAGTGTGAATAGATCTTCAGTTTAGCTCTCTGTTTCTGAGATAGGAGACATTGCATTCATGCAAGAAATGTCCTTATCAATCTTCTGTACTTGACATTATCTGTGCAAGGGGCAATAGAGGCCCTAAAATACCTCGTGCCTCTGGACAATACTGTCATCAGCTGTGCAGTGAGCCTGTCCTCACTGTTTTTCCTTGCTGTAGCTCTTTGAAAATGTTTAACCCATGATAGCTAGACAGCCAATCTGGACCATACATTCAGTAATGCTGCCTGCAGCCTCCTCACCTGTGAGGAGGTGACCATCATCACGACCAGACATGCTCTGTGACAATGAAGCAGAGGGAAAATCATCTTCATCAAAGAAACAGCCATTTTCTCATCAAAATACTAACACAACAATTAGCTCAAATAATTTCTTCCCTACAAATAACTGAAAATGTATTCCTTAGCAGAAACTTGGATTAAACTTTGATCTCACTGGCATCAATCTGCATCAATTCTATTAACAGCCCTGGACTTACTTTTATGCATTGGGCCCTTGATATATTAAGATAGCCTTGAGCTAGCTTTCAGACTCTAATTAAGAATTCGCTGAAAGGGAGAAAATGTTTGTTATGATAAATACTGACAGATATGTAGCTACACAAGCCAAACATTCCCAGTGTGATAACACTACCCTCCTGCACCTCAGCCAAAAAAGAAAGCTGATGCCAGACCGGGAAACAAAGGGGGATCAGGAGGCTCAGACAGAACAGGAACAGAAGGACCATTTGTCAAGCAGTGGCCTTTTTCTTAGTCAAAAAATTGGCTAAGATAAATCCTGATATGTAATAGATCTATAAAACAATTAGGGATGAAAGCCTGAATGATCTAGGTCAGCTTCATAGTTCAATCACCTTATGGAATCTACTCATCACTGCAGTTTCTCCTCTGACTGCTGAAAATAAGAGCTAAGGATTTGTGCCTTGACTTTTGAAGTCTCACTCCTTGCTTCAGATATTTACAATTACCAAAAGTTTCAAAGGAAAGTGAAGGAAACTCAAGTTGATTTAGGAATAATGTCACAAAAGTTTATTTCTACTTTTTCAGTGTAGAATAATTTATTCCTCAGTGTATGTAGTTTATATTTTGTTTAGATTATGTTTGGTTTTAGCCTATTTCTTTGGAGACAAGGTGTATTGTAATCACATCTTTTATGTCAAACACCTTCCAATCAATTTGATCAATTGGCCAATTTAAGCGGGAGTGACAGAAGAACGAAAATCTTAAAGATAGATAAGTTCATACAAATTTCATCAAAACTGTCACCCAACTAGAGAATAGAAACCCAGTTCATGTTCCTTATGAGCAAAAGTGTGAGTTAAACAGTCATCTCTTGTGTTTTGCCTTCTCATGATCCAACCAGCACATAAGCTGCCAACCAATCTATGGCATACTTCATAGGCCACCAATGGAGAAAAGAAGGCGACTAGAATTGCTGAGAAATTCTGAGAATCCTCAGAAAAGATGAAGGAGGAGGATGGATCTGAAGACATTGAGGGCATCGGTAGGCAGATTTCTGAGGCTGAGGACATGAACCAGTGGGAAAGCAAGCTAAATAGTTCGATTGCCATAAAAAGTCACAGGGTAATAAGCCATAGGAAAAGATCAATGTTCATTCTGCTTTCAGTTCTGCCACAGCTCTATTGGGTGTAATACCAGGTCAGTCATCTAATGAGCCAGTGCATCAGATTCCATAAAATAGGGATAAAATGCTTACTCTACAGTTTGTAGGGACATCATTCATTCTTGTTAGAAAAAGACTTTGCAGCATTAAAAAAAACAATAGAAGTGCAAAGTATACATGTATGGAACGGAGAAGTGAACGTAGGTAGACATTATGCCACCCACTGAACATAATGAATTAACACTAAACTGGGACTAGAGCTGATTTCTCACCAAAATTGACTCACTGAAAATCTCCACTTCAGATTAAGCATTTTCTTTTTGTGGCCTTCTTGTTCTTTCAGGTGTGGACCCTTGCCTGTGACTTCCTCTAACAGCTAGGCCTTTGAAATACAACTGAATGACATTGAGGCCAGCACAGATTTCTAAGAGACAGTTTACCCATCCTTCTCATGATCCTCATGCAGTGTTGAATGTTTCTGGTTTACACACATGCTACTCACAAATGTCTAACTATAGCACTTTGTCCAAAACCAGAATCCAAATATGTACACATTATTTAAAAAAGCAACAGGCATCTTGAAAGTAAAAAGTAACTTGCCCTTCCTGAAAGGAATCCTTGAGGGTACAGCAACTATACTTAAGAATGAGACTCATGTTGTCTTGGCTGATAATCAGTGATATTGTGAAAGCTGGTCCATTTGCTTCTCTTCTCCTTCTGTCCAAAGTTTTCCATGTCTGCATGGAACTTACTTCTTATGGATCCTAATTAACTTCATGCTTTACCTCTTAGCTTTTTCATGCAATGTTTGTCAACTTCAGTAGGCCCTACAGACCAATTGGCCATTCTGATTTATGTAGGACACGTCTATCTAATTTTCAAGATGATATTCTTATCTCAGTAACCACAAATTAAAATGTGATATCTGATTATTATATCCAACTTCAGGACAAGTCAAACCATTTCTTTCAGAAGCGATTTCTACATATGGATGTAGAGGCATTTAGGAGACAGTAGATGTCAGAGAAGCAAGTCCAGGTTAAAATCATTAATTTAACTTGAAGTTCAAAATTCACTCCATAATTTCACCAAAACATTGCATTTTCCTCCATCTTTGTGGTCAGTTCACTACATTTCTGATCTGATCATTGCTCATGCTTGGCAAAACCCCTTCCTTTTATGTTTGAAATACTTATAATGATATCATAGGAGTATTAACAACACGTAGGTTCTGACAACTGGGTTATAGAGAACTAGGCTTATACTACATCCTTATAGGCTCACTAAGTATCTTTGATATGGTAGCCACTGACAACTGTTGGCATGTGGTGTGGGTTGTAATTGAAGCTTTGTTAATAATTAGAGTTGTCCACTCCAGAGTGCTCCCCTGCAAATTTTTGAGATTTTGTGGAGGTCATACCTCGTACTATTAGAACTACCATAAATACCTCTGGTTGTCTTTCTAGCTCTCAAATTAGCAGCTGCTTTTCCCTTTCTAAAATGATCTTCTACACTCCAGAAATACCAGTACTTAAAATAGAAATATGGGTTAAAGAAGTTAAATGCTTTACATTTTATTTTTTCCCTCTCAGTGGCAGGAGTGTCTCATCTAGAAAATTTGGTTTTGCTACGGGTTTCTAGCTCTTTCATCACATTTGGAAAAGGTCGTGAGGCGTTCATTCTGGTACTTCAAGAAAGATCAAGTAAGAAATCATTTCTGGTCTCAAAGCAATCCGATTCTAAATTCTTCCAAAATTATAAAATCAGAATAATTACATAAGGAATAATAAAGTCTGTAAAGGTTTGTCATTACTAATTCTTTTATAGGATGGGTAAGCTAAGTTAAATATATGGATCCTGTTAAATATCAGATCACTTATTACAGAAGAATTATATTGTTACTTTAATTAACGCTTTCATCATAGTCACTATATCTCATTGGTCTCATTTTGTAGGTTATTCATATAACAACTTTTGTTCAGTTTGACAAAGTTGTTTGATTAATCTCTCCTACATTCAGAGCCATCTGCCCACATTGTTATAAGCAGCAGGATAGCATAAATTGACCATTTGTTACTAAAACAAATGGGAAATACTGTGCTTTCATTATGTCCTTACACCTTACATGTATACTTCTGTCCTTTGCAAAATGCAGCATATTGGAGTACTGTTCAGTATTCATTATGTTCAGATCAACTATTTCCATATTTTATTACAAGCTCAGGTTTCTTTTCAGCCCAGGGAAATTGAAAAGTATATTAAGCTTAATATTTCATGCAAAACTAAATTATGTAATGGTTTCACATGTAAAGTAGGTGAACAGATGGATTTCTGTTCTTATGAGATGAACTCGATTAAATTAGAACTGGATTTAGCTAGATTAAATTACATGGTCCTAATAAGGTCATTTAGAACTAGAAAAATTAAATAAAGAGGCATGAATGCCCTCGCAAAAATTTTATCAAAATCAGCTTTTTTTTCCTAAAGAATAATTATTTCAACATTCTAGCAAGAATCTATTTCTTTCTTTTTCAGTAGGGATAAGAAAAGTTTAAGAACATACTCTGTGTTCAATAAGCTATCTTTTAATGTTGGAGTTTTCTCCTGCAAGATAAATTTCTTCCAATTACTTTTCATACGCTATGTGACAGAGCATTAGCAGTTGCTTCTAAACAGATGCTTATATTTGTCACAGATATTTCAGCCCACAGTCAGCAGTAGCCAGACAGGTGTTTTGGGGAAAACCCACATCTGCTTCTCAGGCAGAGGTTAGTGCCTCCTGGCTGGCTAATGGCTGCTCCTCTCAGACAAGATCAGTATTAATGCTACATCTGCTGCTTCTCTTATGTTCCACTAGTTGCATTTAAAACTGAGCTACTTCCTACATCAGTATGTTATTTTTTGATCAAATCCTTTAGCATTTTTTTCATGCACCATGCAGTTGATGCATCACACTCCATTATACATCAACTGAGTTGTTCTGGTTAACATCAGCAAAATGAGAAACAGATTTAAATAGTTAGGTAAATGTGTATATATTTAAATAGAGATAAAAACACTTTCTGTCATTATTACTGTTCAGAATATTGACCTTAATAGGAAGAATAATAAAAAAAAAGAAAATTATCTCTATGCATGACAGACCATAAACAGTGATTTGTGTTGTTCAGAAGTTTAGACATCAATTTTTTCCACACTACAGCAAGCAATGAACAAGCAGACAAGGACAGAAAACAATCCTGTACAAAGCAAAAATTAATGTAAATCAGGGTGTATAGACAAATAATATTAACCTATTTGAAAAGATAACTATTTTCTAAAGATAACTGTTTTCTAAAGCTATGTTCCATGGCCAAATGTTTCTCCCTTCATTTTGCTTTTCAAAGGTACTTAGAAAACCGTCTAAAATCAGTGCTCTGAGTTTCAAAAGTTCTTCAGACATGTAACAGGGGTATATAAAATAAGAGCTCCAGATTACAATGTACAGTTTGTGACTGTTTCTCCAATAACTAAGTAAGTTCTACAGTACCCAAATTCTACAACTAATCCTGACAACACTAATGGGAGTTTTACACAACCACAACAAAACACAAGAGAAACAGCAAAGTATACAAGAATTTTCTTTCTTCTAAGAAAGAAACAAGTAACACCGAGATATCGTTTAGAAGAAGAGCAAACTCTTTTAGTTAACTTACAATAGAGAATTTTTCGAGAAATTAAAACCAAACGTACAAGGGAATTTTTATGTCAGTTTTATCTTTTTCCAGTGGTGTTTTGGGGGATTTCTCTGTGACAAGGAAATTCTGCTTTTTGGGTTTTTTTTTTTTTTTTTGTGTGTGTGTGTTTGAGAACATCATAGGGACAGAAGTAATAGTTTAAGCATTAACAATGAAAGATAATATCTCCTCTCCCTTCCAAGAGCTCTTTCTCATTTTTGTACTAAGTTCTTTAACCGGAACTACTTTCATAAGAACAGTGAGATGAAAAATCCCTGTTATGCCAAGATTTATTTGTTCTTGCTTATAAAGTTTAATTTTGTTTTGGCTAGCTATTTTCATAAGTAGCTTGAAAATCAGATGTGAAATCAATGTTTTAAAGAAACTGTATCTATGTAAACCCTTTTGTTTGCCAGCCTTTTGCACCTTTGACATCTCACTGGTCTAATTTAGAAAAAGCTAATCAAGCCACATTTTTTTCACATTATTATAGTTTTTAAATAAGATCTCTGTGATTCCCCTGTTGCAGATAATCAGATTTCAGGGGTTGTTGTTAAAATTTTTAAAGCTATTTCAAATATTCAGGGGGATTTTCATCAATGACCTGGATGAGGGAACTGAGTGCACCCTCAGCAAGTTTGCTGATGACACAAAACTGGGAGGAGTGGCTGACACACCAGAGGACTGTGCTGCCATTCAGCGAGACCTGGACAGGCTGGAGAGTTGGGCGGGGAGAAACTTGATGAAATTTAACAAGGGCAAGTGTAGAGTCTTGCATCTGGGGAAGAACAACCCCATGTACCAGTACAGGTTGGGGGTTGACCTGCTGGAAAGTAGTGAAGGGGAAAGGGACCTGGGGGTCCTGGTGGATAGGAGGATGACCATGAGCCAGCAATGTGCTCTTGTGGCCAAGAAGGCAAATGGCATCTTAGGGTGCATTAGAAAGGGAGTGGTTAGTAGGTCAAGAGAGGTTCTCCTCCCCCTCTACTCAGCCTTGGTGAGGCCGCATCTGGAATATTGCGTCCAGTTCTGGGCCCCTCTGTTCAAGAAGGACAGGGAATTGCTTGAAGGAGTCCAGTGCAGAGCCACAAAGATGATTAAGGGAGTGGAACATCTCCCTTATGAGGAGAGGCTGAGGGAGCTGGGTCTCTTTAGCTTGCAAAAGAGGAGACTGAGGGGTGACCTCATCAATGTTTACAAATATGTGAAGGGTAGGTGTCAGGATGATGGAGCTAGGCTTTTTTCAGTGATATCCAGTGATAGGACAAGGGGCAATGGGTGTAAACTGAAACATAGGAAGTTCCACGTTAACATCAGGAAGAACTTCTTTACTGTAAGAGTGACAGAGCACTGGAACAGGTTGCCCAGGGGGGTTGTGGAGTCTCCTACACTGGAGATATTCAAGGCCCGCCTGGACAAGTTCCTGTGTGATGTACTGTAGGTTACCCTGCTCTTGCAGGGGGGTTGGACTAGATGATCTTTTTAGGTCCCTTCCAACCCTTGGGATTCTGTGATTCTGTGATTCCATAAATTCATTCATTATACACTTTCTTGTATTTTTTTAAATGTATCCCCTCTTGTTACTGAAGCATCTGTTATAAAGAAGATAAGGAAAATCTAAATGTTAGGAAACACAAAAGCAATCCTAACTTTCTTAATTCTTCCTTTTGAAGAGAAAACCAGAGGAATTCCACTTTTTTTCATTACATGTTTTCTGCCTGTGGCAGCCTTTCTCGGAAATTATATCTGCCAGTCATTGTTGGACTCAAACAGATGAGGTAACAGGTTTTAATGCAGAAGGAGAACCCATCATGTTATGAATATCATCACAGATAAATGTACTCATCAAAGGACAGAAAATTAATGGATTGCACTATAAAGTACTTCATGTACTGACACTGTTTTAATTTTTATCAGATTTCAGAAGAGAAGGAATGGGGTTAGGAAAGATGCTAGTAATGTACATCACTTCTGAGTACTGTAGAGACGTAATCAAGTCTGCTAATGTTCCAGAGACAGATACTCCTTCTCTTTGTCAAGCCTGTAATCTACATGAATGCATCAGAGTATGGAAAAGATGAGAAACAGCAAGGTATAACGTGTAAGATTAGTGGTATGTCATTCCACACATGTCTATATTATTCCCACAGGCTTTAGTGATTTTTTTTTTAGTTTTGTGGTTTTATCTCAGCTGCCAGTTTTAACTAAGTTCAGAAAACCTCATGAATTTACACCATCTGGAATGAGTGTTTTTTTTATAACGGGGTTTAAAATGCTGTACAGGTGATACACTGATTGAAAGCCAGTTCAGCTCTATGACCTGTAGCTGCATGGACCAGTGCCTGTGAATTCCCTTTTCTGGGGTGCCTGGAGACCCTGGAAGAGAGTAGTGAGGAGAAAACTCCCCTACACATTAAAGAAAGCAATCAGTGGAAAAGTATTTGACAGCAGGATGGGAACACTCTGTCCTAATTAATATAAATCTGGGTAGGAAGCTGAAACCAAACTATAGTCCACCACAGAGAGCCTGTGCACATTCTGGTGGGAAAAATACATGAGTAAATATCTTCTGCAGTTCATTTTTAGAGTTAGATTTCACATAGCATTTTGCCGACTCACGTGATACCACAGTAAGTGATACCACTCCACAGCAGTTCATTGCAGTATAGAATAGTGAGCTGTGAACTTCTGCTGCCTTTTTTTTGGTATGTGAATCAGAAATAGTAGCTCACAAGACTAAACTATGTGGAATTATACAGGTGAATAAAAGTAATTGTGAGACCATAGTAAAACAAGAACATTAATAGAAGTATTAAGACCGCCCCCCCAACCCAAAAAAAAAAAAACACAAAACAAAAAAACAGTTGTACCTGCCAAGAATGACGTGCTGAGCTTTTATCATTTTGCTTCAGCAAGGTATTTGGCACAGGAATGCTTAATGATAGTCAGTGTTGGTTTCTGGTTTATGTTTAACCTCTGAATGTTCTAACCAGGAATGTAGGGAATCATGCATGTTGAAATACAACTGAGCAGTTATGTGGGAGGGACTGTACAGAGTTGTGGTCATAAGGTAGAAAAATGATACGGGTGTATTTTGCTGTGGAATTTTCCTTTAACACCATGCTGAAATACTATTCATCTATGCCATCACAAACAAACCTAAAAACTGCAGATGATGCTCAGGCAGCAGATTCTTAGCAGCAACTGAGAATAGTGTATAAGACAGGTTAAGGTTTAACTCATCCTGAGCTCAGCTTAGCTCTGTTCCTTACTGCAGAAATACTGTACACTGGGACTGTCCTTCTAGCACTGTTAGATCAGTTGTGCAGGACATCATTCAAATGCTGCCATGGAGCAGCTGTGTCACTGCAGGACAGGACTAAGACCTCCTTTATGCTTTCTGTTTTAATCGATGAATACACTTGGTTTATTTCATTCCTTTTGCACATCAAAGGTTTCTCTAACTGAAAAATAATTACATGAAGAGTTACTGTTTAATAATACTTCTTGTCTGTCACATAAGAAGGCTTCAAAGAGATAGTACATTTGAAAGTAGCAAATCATGCAGTTTTGTAAAAGCAGCAGCTGGTCCAAAATGTATAAAAGTTTTAATTTGGTAAGATTCTACTGGCAATGCTGAAGGAAAATAAATAAGATTCAAACACAAGGTCCATTTCAGGACTTTCTCAGTAATTCCTCATTTATCTACCATAAAACCCTAACAAATTTCCTCCTCAGATGGATGAACTGTTAAGAGATGTAGCCTGGCGGGAGGTTTGAAGGATGGGGGTTTTTTACTTCTGCTTTTTGTCTGTGTTACAATTGATAGAGGAATGTGTTTTTAGAGTCCTAGTACATTTCTTTCAGCTAAAACATCCTTGTGAAGCCCTCTGTGTTGTTTATATTTAAGATGATGTTTCAGCTTCCAGAACATCCTAATTTTGTACCTGCACCAGAGAAAGACTGCATGGCCACGCTGCTATCTTTCGGTGCAGTCTGATAATATTGTTTCTAAAATCAGATGACATGTTGTGAATACTGGTTTCAAGGACTGGTTAAAACTCTCAAGGTTTTGAATCTTTGAATTCCCAAATAGGAAGATTAACAAAAGAGCATGGTCAAGGTTAGTGGCCCCTAAAATTAGACCTTACAGCTGTGTTTTGATTCCACTGCATGTGTGTGAACAGAGATCATTTGTGCATTTGGCCTCTGTACAATACAAGAAAGATCTTTCTTTCTTCACAGACTACCCTTCTCTTCATTAGAACGTAGGAACTTTAATGTGCAGTATTTATATTATATATATATTCCCCTACCAGTTCATGTTGCATGTGAGCTGATAACATTGCCATGTTATTCCCTGAGAAAGCTTTTTGCAGGCAGATAACTGAAACTCTTTTGTAATTTCAGATTTAGTTGATTATTTTCAGTTTAGTTTATGCTAAATAAGACTGTAAAATGGCAACACATCCTATCGATGACATGAAACAATACTTCTAGATGCATTACCTCTAAAAACCTTAAGAGATAAGTCATTCTGATTCTTGTTGATCTTTATTTCTAATTTGAAAGTTTATATATCACCCTTCTGCTTTTACAGAATTTTCACTTTCCAAGAAGACATAAGGAGTCTTATAAACTAGTGGCTTCCAATGACCCTAACCCTGTATAAAACCTGAGGGTCTGTTATGCTGCATTTGTTCATTGCCTCCATGGTGCCCTCTCCAAGCCAAAATCCTTTATTTAGCAGTGGATGCCAGTGAGCTAGGACTGCACTGAGCAGACCCAGGCTAAAACAAGTAGTATTTGCTTGGCAAAAGGGTACAGAATGCCCTTTGCAGAGGATCTGACACCTCTCTTGATGACAGAGTCTAGCTGAACCATTCACACAGTGTGGTAGCCAAAAAGCAGCATTAATTAAAATGAGTGAATTAAAAATTTCAATTTTAAGCCAATAAAGTCACAGTGAATCTTACACACAGTGAATTTTACAAATGAAGAGGACAACCAAATAGTAGTGTTTTCACTTCCATAAAGTAATTAGCTTGTTCACACTATAGTTAACCGAAATTCTTTGAGGCAGCTGAAACCGCTGTCAAGTTTTGGAAGTGTTCTCTCAAAGGTGGTTAGCTTGAGGTCTGAAGTAGAGAGCAATCAAGACCATGCTCCTGAAATCCCTGTAAGAGCTAAGCCACTGCTGCCACCTCAGCGCTTTGATACTTAGCTTTCCTAGAAGCCACCCACCAGCTATCCTTAGATTCCTGTATTCTGTGCCAAAGGAAAATAATGTGGCCAAACAGGATTTACCAGGCCAATTTTACCTCTATTCAAATGTTAGGAGAATTCAAATTTTTATTTTTATCTTCAGTGTACTTTCTCTTGGACATACTGTGGTTTAGAGAACTTTGGACTGCAGAGGTTTTAAAGATGTTTCAAAAGCAAGAACCTTGTGTGCAAATATGAGCATATATAAATATATGGTCTTTTTTTCCAAAGGTCAGAAATGTATATAGTCATGTGAGAGAAGGAAGTGGTAAAAGGCACCAGACTGGAACTCCAAGCTGGGTTCAGCTCCTGGCTCTGCTGCAGCTTGTGACTGCAGGCAACTCTTAGAGGTATAGTATTTCACTACCTCAGTGGGCTGTTACTAATTAATCTCTGTGGCTGAGGGCTGTGCTAGGAGGGATAAGAGCGAAAAGTCCCCTCTGTGAAGCAGCAGCTGTGTTGCTTTTTGTGTTCAGGGCACCTCTTTCAAAGTTGACACGGGTGTCTCCATACAGCTCTCCACAGATAGTCCAGGCAATCCCCTGATCCCTGGAGCTGAGCTTCACTCCTGCACTCGGTGAGCTACATTCATTGTAGTCATAAAATTATAATTTTAGACTATGAAAATCAGTTACAGGACTATGAAAACCAGTCATGGAGGGAAAGAAAAAGACCTCATAGTAGAAAAATGAGGGGATGGATTATTTTTCTCCAGCACATATGAATTCAATTTTTGAGAGAAATGAATCTCAGACTGTAAGCACATGAGGAGACATCTGAGGAGTCAGAACAAAGGGTCTCTTAAATGATAATCAGTCATCCTATCAGCCCATGATTGTAGCAAAATGTTTCTGTTATAAAACATTTGTCTGACACATGCTTGTAAATCTGCCAGAAAGGATATCCTACTTAAACAAAACAAACATTAGCCTCAAAAGCAGGTTTTCAGTTCAAGATACCCCCGACTTTTTCATAACTTTTGTTTAGTTCGTGAGAATGGCTGGAAAGTACCATTAAATTAAACAACAGCATAATTAAAGTTCCTATGGAATGCTTAAACAAAAATGATTACACCATCCATGACATGGCAGCCACCAGGTGAGGAGGCCCCTACAAGCCCAGCCAAGCTGTGTCCTGGAACAGCAGAGGAGAAAGCAGGGCTCTTGCAAGCCTTCTAAGAGGAACACTGGTGAGGGGTGTTCCCCCTCCTTTAAAACCGCTGTTTAAGTTGTGCCTGACGGCCATTATTTGCAGGGCTCCAAAAGTGTCTGGTTAACTCATTGCTGGTGGAAGTACAGAGCCTTACTGTAAATGTGGAAGGTGTAGGAAAGGAACTGAAAGGTCACTGCATGCTGGGAGGCACCAGGCAGCAGCAGAAGCAGAGTCAGCCTAGCTGGCTCTCTAGCTCAGGAGAGCCAAACACTGCGTAGCTTCTGTGCAAGAACAGGAAATATTCCTAAGAAAAATGAAATTATTCCAGGGCAGTGTAAACTAAAGATATGTTTATGGTTAATGCAATTGAAAGAGGAGTTGGCAAGCCAGGACTTCCAGAATGTTATGAAAATAAAACAAAACAAAACGAAAAACAAAAAACAACCCATCTATATATTAAATTTTCATGTTGAATGGAATTTTTAAAAGAGAAAATTAAGAGATTACCATGGGATTAAAAATAATAGAATTATTAAATATTTATTATATTTTCATCCTTTGTAGAGGAAATACAAAGCACACTGCTTTCAGCTAGGAATCACTCATCAAAGTCAAAGAGGAAAGAATATATTCCATTACGTAGATAATGTAATTGGTTAGTAGAATTTCATTGAATCAAGGTGGTATCCAGGAGCACTGGTAGGTAAGACAAGAAAGAGAACCTTTGAACATACATTTTATTTTATTTTTATTTTGATATGAAGTTCACTAACTTACAGTTAGGTCCTTGTATAAAAAAATGAAGATAGAAAATTTAAGGTCAATCATCAAAAAGGTTACATGGGAGAGGTATAAGAGACTGATTCAATAACTTTTGAAGTCTGTTTTAAGAATTTATTGAAAGCTATGTTAGAGAGCGCTCTGTTTGGGGGCTAAAGTTGCAAGACAGTTGGACTACATTGAAGCAAAAGACTTCAACTTTAACTAACTTGTTGGAATTCTTTGAAGATATTACTGCCATGATAGATAAGGAGAATTCTAGTTTAATTAGTTTTTCAGAAGATAGTTAGCATTTTTCTACATCAAAGTTTACTGGATAAAAGGTGCAGAACAAAGGCTAAAAGCTTGTATAGGATAAAATTATCTCCTGCAGAAAAGAACAAAAGAGAATGATGCAGAGTTATTATTCAAGAAGGGAAGAAGTTACTGCTTAAGAAGGGTTAGTTGAAGTATATGCTTTAAACATTCTAAAAATATTGATTTTTATGATTAATTTGAAAAGGACTATTAAAAATTAATGTCCATGGTTTCTGGCTGAGCATATCCACTTTGTCCCTCAGTTACCATGAATTTACGTGCCTCATGCAATGTTACAGAATTTTCAAGTTGATTAAAGCCTGACAGCATAGGGAAAATTATGGATTTCTTGCAACAATCCCTCGTCTTGACAGAGCTTAAGTGGGAGAATTAAGACTGATGGGGAAGCTCCATGCCATACTGGTCAAAAAGTATGGCTACAAGCAACTGGTTATTTAAAAGTTTATTAAACAGTTTTCAGGCTAATCTAATTTGGAACAAGAATTTTAAAACTCATCTAAGTCATAATGTGCAGACAGCTAGCAGACGAAAGCTCTGTGCTCACTGTCTGCATGGCCCTTTAAAACTACAGGCAAATAGATTAGAGCTTCCCCCAAGTTCAAAACTTAGAAGAAACTGGGAAATGTTTCCATCACAACTACTTTATGCCAAGAGTTTACGTAGTGCTAATGGAAAAAGTGCTGGAAATTAGAGACAAGTTCAGAATGTGTTAGAGGAGCAGAGTGTAAAAAAGAAGGGAAGTTTGTTTCAGATAAACAAGGGCACAAAGAAAAGACTGGGCATATTGAGTTGGACAGGCACTTCCTGTCATTTCGCTGAACATTTCTCACGTTGCCTTTCTCTGTTTTCTAATCATATGCTCCAGGTGAAAGGGCATATGTTTCTCTTGTTTGTTTTTTTCCATAAATGAGATAAGTGTTACTGCTCCAGCCCTTTCCTAAAAATTAAGTCAGTAGTATCTGACTCAAAAGCAACAACACACAATTCATCATCCATGGCAGTCAGAAAGCCAAAACTGAGAACCATGTACCATTTTTGGAGGTTGTGCCTCTCCTTTTGCACCTTTGGTGCTCTGGGAAGTGTAACACTACGAAGCTCTTTAGGGTACTACTTGCAACTTAAAATGGCACATACGTATCATAATTATACTGTATTCCAATAGAATCAGCACATCATTTGCAATAAGAAATCTCTTTGATCCTTTCTACAAATGAAGAAATCAGGTGAATAGGCTTCTCTGAGAGAAAGGTGTTTTATTGATTGATTCGATGGAAACAATCTCCCTTGGCTGATGCAGTAACTGAAAAGCAAGAAAACCTTGGTAGCTACCCATCATCAGAAAGAAATTTTAAAATTATTTTCTTTAACTTGCTCTAACTGATTTTCATCACATAGACTGCAATAATTTTGCAACCCAAAGGAGTACACAGTCTTTAGGCACATAGTGAGAGCAAATAATAAAAGGCAAATTATCAAAGTTTGGGGGCAAATTATGAAAGGGTCTGCAGTGCCAAGATTTGCTGTCAGTGCAGAGAAAGCCCTGTATGTGTTACACAGCAGAGCACATTTGGATGGTTGCCCTCCTAGCTGCTGCAAGCACGAATACCCATTTTCATCAGCTTATGAAGGAAAAGTTGGCATCCATAAACACCCATTACTAGAATGCAGGCGGCAGCACAGGAAATGCAGTAATGTTCAAGCCTTTTCCTGTCTTTAAATCCACATATCCAGTGGCCTGTAGCATTTACTGTATTCTCATTACCAGTTGTAAACACTGTGATGTTCTTTGCGGGGCACCAAGCTGTCCTTTTCCTATTCGCCTGAAGAGAATTGCCTTGAACTAAATTCACCATTGAGACAAAATTAAGAACAAAACCAACAAAAGAAATCTGCAACCTTGTCTATGAAGCTTGAGAATTACTGGAAATGAAAGAGAGCCAAGAGCCTAGGTGGGTGGTCTAGCAAATGGCTGAAACTGTAGCTAAAGTTTAGGGTATCAAACCTTTGTACAAAGAAGCCTCTTTCAGAACAGTGCAGAATCACAGAGTCATAGCTCACAGCACCTATCCTAACCCAGCCATTATAAGGTGGAGCATTTGCTTTGATTAACCATTTGTACTAACACTGTTTGCAGTGGCATAAATACAGAGTAATTCTATTTTGGTCAGAAAAGCTTAACCCAGAATAAAACTGTAGTGATATCAATATGAGACCACAAGGATCACAGTCTGCCAGTATACAAACTAGTTATGATCCCACATAGACAGTGTTTCACAGGAGTTCTCCATAATTCATTATTAAACTTTCAAATCCTCAGAAGAGGGAGAGTATTCAGTTTATTGCTAGCTCAAAGTCAGATTTGCCGAGTGTTTATAATCCAGATTACTCTCACAGACCAGGCTGGGCAAACCAGCTGGTAAATCTACCAGAAAAACATTGTGCACACTCTGGGTTTTCCAAAACACAGTTTTACAGTTGCATTTACAATGAACTTCCCCATCATCATGAAGCTCTCCTGACTTTCTGTTTCCATCACATTTGCCATTAATGCAATGCCCAAGATTAAGCAGATGGCTCTGCCTGTGGTTATCCCTGGAAGAGTCTTTCCACCGCCTGCCACAATGGGTGTTGGAATCCCAAGCAGCAAGAGCCCAGCCTGCCTAAATGGGCAACTTAAGGCCCAGCCTGACACCAGAGCATGGATCCAGACCAGATTTCAACACTCAGAGGAAAGCTAAAGACTTGGCATCACACCGGGATCTGTTAACGCAAAGAAAGTCCAGGAAGCTGTTGCTGACACGAATTTAGGAATTTTTTACTAGCAGGATGGTGACTGCAAGTTTGAGGTCTGTATTCCTGAAGACAGTAGAGTGGAAAGTCCCTGTGATGTGTTTTAAACGTGCCTTCATGCCCCACAAACTGAAGCTATTTGCAAAAGACATTTATATTCCAAATGATTCTTGGTGTTTTCTAAAAGTGTTCAGAGGAAATTACTGGCTCTCTGACTGCCAGATGCCCGGGCATGGAAACAATAGTGGTCCATATTAAAAAAGGAAAAGGAACATTTTTTCAGGCAGCTTTCCGACTTACTACAAAATATTAAAAATTTCTTCCATTACTCTAGAGTCTGAGTCTAATGATGTTCCTCGTGAGGGACAGGGATTTATTGTAACACCAGAAAAGACAGTGCTTTTCAGACAAAAGTTTACTGCTGTCTGCAAACAAAACACACTCTGATTTCAGCTCAGCCTTCTCTTTCAGTTTTTGCATTCTCTGCTCCTTGTTCCAGGTATACTTCTAGGTAGAGCCCTTTCCTGATCTTTGAGTTTATTCCTAGATTTTTCTTTCAAGGAGTGGGTTGCATTTCAGTAGGCTGGGCTCACTTGCTCCGTCACAACAAAGGAAAATCAAAATAACCAGCTGAAAAACTGAAGTTTCTGGAATGTGTAATACTCAGCATTAAAATGACACAAAGTGCCTGCCTATTTATAGCTCTTGTTTTGAGAAAGAGTGAGGCACACTTTGGGCATTAGATACAATGGATCACTCAGGAAAATGTATGGCCTTGCATTCTGCGTGCGAAAGCCTTTTTGTTTGTTGCAATACTAGTAATTTCCCAGGAAGATGTGGTTTATTCAGAGTTTCAGTAATCTATTTCATGCAAACAAATGTTAGATTTGACATGCCAGTTTGGTTGCTGAGTAAAATCTATATTTGCTGTGATTGAGATTTATCCATATATCTTTGTCATTATGTCTTTGTTGAAACATGTATACTCAGCATGATTACACAGGAAATGTGTTTTCAGTACAGTAACAGAATCTCAGTCATCAAACCATGAGACATTGAGGACAAAACAGTCCCAATTTATCAATATCATTTTTTTTAATATGCTTCTCTGTCTTTATTTGAGTCATGCTGAACTACACTTAATACATTATGAGTTTTCTAGTTTCTCTCTTTCTTGTTAAGCTTCACTTAATAGTATTTTTTCTGGTTCAGTAAAAGGTAAGACAGATTGAAATGTCAGAGAATAGAACAAGTGGAAAGATCTAATTAAACTGCTGTTCACAAGAAATAAAAGAAAATTATGCTGCATATAGCATGCAGAAGTCATATGCAAAGAGACAGCACTATTAGTAGCAGTCCAGAGATTTTTGATGCTGTGTTTAAAAGTAAGCCAAGCCTTACTGTGAGTCATGTGGGATGACAGCAGACAAAAGTCTTCTGCACAGGAGCACTGCAGTCTGGCAGTGCTACAAAAGGACGTTTGATGAGGCAAGGTAGATCCCTGGATAGGACTGCACTCATGCTGTCTTTTGGTAAAGCTATATGCAAATCCAAGATTTCATAGATTTAGAAAGCAAGCTGTTTTCTTAGACAAGATACACATTTATCCAACACTTTCCCTAACAAAATGGCAAGTAGAGCCACAAAATGAATTCAAGGTCCTTCATGAGGTGTTGCCACTGATTGCTCGTGGACTAAAGGTCAAAGGTGAATATGTGAATGCGTTTTGCCTCCACTTACAGGTAAGCTCATTGTACTTTTCTTAATATCAGGAACCTGCTTGGACCAGACAAGTATGGTAAAGGCAAAAAGATACAGAACCACCATCATAAGTTTTCTTTTTTATTTCTAAGCTGCATCTCATCTCCAGGGTTTCCTGAGTTTATTCTCCAGTTCCAAAGGTAGCAGAGAATAGACTCAAGTTTCCAAAAATGAAGTTCCAAAACAAATCTTTTGAACTTCATTTCTATGACTGAGACCTACACTTTTGTTATAACTGCACAAATACACCACCATGAACTGGACATAAACAGTTTTAATATACTGCTGCTTTTTCTTGGCTTCTTATATCACAATACCCCCAAATGAAAGTATTTAAGTGATGACTATGAGTTGCATTTGTTGTATCTCTTTGGGATACCAAAATTCCACTGGAAATAAAGCCTAATCTTATATGGAACCTGTATTCTGTCCTGTTTTGTGCCTGTCCTAATCTACAGTAATTAATAAAAATCCATTCTGAGAACAGAGGATCATAATAAATTACTTATAACATCTGTTTTCGTTCATCTAGCCCAGTCCTCAGCCTCCAACAGTAGCAATAGGAGATGCTGGTTGGGAAGAGCACATGAGCTGAGCTAACTTCTGCAGGCCCTTCTTCTCATACTACCCAGTATTCACAAGCCCTAAAGCAGGGACCAAGAGAGCATATTTCTGCCTATTGCCTTCTGTCCGTCACGAATCTTCCTGTATGACAGTTGCTTTGCAAAAACAGCTAGAGATTGCCCATGCTGTTTTGAAACTTAAACCTATAATCAGGTGTGACAACAAAGGTAGGATAAAAAAAAGTCAAAAAGTGCAGTAGAGAAGTAAAGGGAAATGCTTCTGAAAAGACTCTGAGGTGATTCAGAAAGGCACAGTCATTGAAAAAAAAAAAAACACCAACAAAAAATCCACACAAAAAAAAACCCAGAAGGAAAATCTGAAATCTGAACAGAAGCCAAATAATAAATGTGGTCCTGTGCATCCATTAAGGTACATTAGTGCTGCTGCTTTCCCATCTGTCCCCTGAAGTTCCGAACCAAAAACAAGTCATCTGCAGTCTTGGCTTCCTCACTGTGTGAAAAATACATCTTCCAAATTAACCTGGAGAAAATGGATCCGTGGATCCATTTCATCCCTGGTGGGACTTTGTTTTGTTTTAACAGGATTGCATACCATGGATTGGAGCCCACTGAGGCCACCAGTAAATTACATGTGAATAAAAACCCAAATGAAACAAATAAATAATAACTACATGCAATTTTTTTCCTCTAACAGAAATGCCTTTGGGATAACTGCAATTTTTTTCCTGTTGTGTTGAGAAGGCTAGCAATTTACACTAATAGAATTGGCACAATAACCCTGGGAATCCTTATTTTTCTATGAACAATGTACAATGACAAAATTTAATGCTAAGTTTTCGTGTCCTCAAACTCCAATATGTCTTTCAATTATGAAACAAAATTCCTGATGCCAATATCACAGAGGGGAAGGCTCATGCTTGACCTCGTTAAACAAAAAAATTGGAAATGTTTTTTGTAATCTCCCAAGCCAGTAATTCCTGGATACTTTATATTGCAAAATTCCCTTCTGTCACCATCTGATTATCATTCCTCATTTATCCCACTGTGGTGATGCAACCACTTACTTGGCATAGTGGCAAAATTTGTTTCTAGTGCTTCTAAAACATATTTAAGTTTATGGTGTTCCATGCCATACCATAAAAGTAGCCTAGCTACATGTCTGCTAAGCTTTTGCTTAGCAAAGTTATGTTCATTTATATGTTTCTGCTTAGGACCAATCTATATGATTTAATAGTCATTAGATGCAATGCAGTCTAGTCTCCATGGACATCCCAACAAAACTAGCACATACCCTCTGCAGAGAATAAATTGTAAGCAGCCACTTGCAAGGAAGATGTGTCGTTTCTGTCTCTCGCGTGCCATGTTCTCCATATCTCCCGTTATGGTTCTCTTTATGTGGCTGAATAAATGTGTTATCTTTTTCACTCATTCCTTTACAATAGTACTTTCCAAACTGTTGATTAATTAAGCTTGTACCTCACATATGATCAAGGCACAGGAATGTGAGTCAGGCAGGTTAGGTTCCCTCTATGGTTACATCACAGGCATCCTGCATTTTCCGTGAAAATTAAGTTCAATTCTCTGCTCCTACAACACAGAGCGTTTGTACAAAGATTAATGAAATGCTTCTTTCCCATGGGTATGTTTAACTTCACAATGTTATAAAGTATATGTATACCTTTGATACTATGATTTCACAATGCAAATACCCATTAATAATTGTAACTTCCAGTGCTTTTCTGCTGCATATGTAATTATTTAGGTATATTCAAACTGATTTATTTTTAATTTGAAAGTATTCTCTTATTACTGTTCATGAACTATAGAGGCCTTAGAATTAAGATTTAAATTTATAACAAACTTGTTATGTAAATTATAGCATTAAATTCACTTATAGATATTTTAATTAAGTTTATTTGTACCTCTTCCTACTGAAAGTCTTTAGAGCTGGTGTAAGTCAATAAACATTTATTTACTTTTGTGACAAATTTAAATTTAAAGTTACTAACTACACAAAAATGTATCTATTAAAATAGCAATATCACTCTCGAATAGAACCCAATTCATTTTGCAATGACTTACATTTTTTAAAGGAGTAACCAAAACTCAGAATGCAGAAGTTCACAGATTCCCATTTGCCACCATGGCAACTTTTGAGTTTATTCAAAATTGAGAAATTAGTATTGCATTAAGTCCTCTGGTCAGCTCAAAGATGCTTGGCTGTACAGTGGTGGCAACATGCTCACAGCATTTCCAGAAATGGGTACAATGTGGAGTAGGTGGATAGATCCACTGTATACAGCTCAGGCCTACTACCTGAACACATGCATCATTCTGTATCATATCATGCAAAGATGACAAAGCTTATTTGCATCCTCATCTCTCTTCAGTATGCACAGAGATATTTCGGGGAAGTTCTGAGATAGTGTTTGCATGACCAATACAAGAAAGACTCCTACGACCTCAATTACTACTCTATTGGTGTTACGGTAGTATGAAGAAATAGCAGATAAGAATAGTTTCTTCATTTTCCATAGGAAAGACAAAAATTATTTAGCAACCTCAGGAATTCAAGTCATCAAGCCACAGAATGCCAAAAAAGTTTGAAGATGTGAGCAATACTTTTCTTGAAATACCCTCTTCTTTTGATGGGGAGGAGAAATTGAGGTTTCTCTTGGGTGCAGTTGTGGGAAATCCAGTCAATTGGACTTTGTAGTTTTAAAAACCACAGCTCTTGCTTTTAAAAGGAGCAGAATTCAATCAATACAAGATAGCTGATATTGACAGGTCTCTCATTGTGTGCCCAATAAACAGTGGTTCATGTTAACACCTCTTTACCTTGCTTCATCAATTTTTACGCATATTCCTCAGAACACAGCTCAAAGTCTGGTTCAATCAACAGAGTAGTGCTCTGGTGACTGCTTTGATTGGTACAACTTTCCTACACACCTGTGGTCTACTGCTGCTCCCTGGGAAACAGAACTGGTTACCAAATGGCAGGATGAAAGAAATCATTAGCAAAGTTACAGGGAAATACTGACTGTACCTTACACAAGACCTTCTCTAGAAATGGAGTAGTTTACAGGTTAAAAATGTTACAAAACCACTGAATGTGAAGTCACTTATGACTGTAACAAGAAAGGGGCTAGTCTTTTCTTAATAATGTTGTCTTTAGATATCCTACCAAAGTGACACTGCAATAGCAGAGATAGATGCATATGCCATTACCATGTTCAGAAAACTGCACTTTATGTGTATATACATACAAAGCAAATAAGTATATTGTAAATATACATATAGCTGCTGGCCCCTGGAAAACAGTGGTTTTTAAAAGTATGATGTTATAAAGCTCTGTCTGGTTGGCTTTTTATAGAGGAAACATTTTTTTTTCCTTTTTTATAACCCTAATTATATGATGTGGGATATATAAATACTTATATATAATATTAACACGAGGACTCAATTTCCCTGTACAAATGCAAATGCCTAACCCATTTCTGCTGTTTCAGAGGCATCAGGATAGAGATACATGCATTGAAAACACCCATTGCTGTCTATCCCTGACAACTTTTCCCCTTCCATACCACAGAGACCAATTCCCATTTTCAGACTGTGATTACAGAATCATTTCAGAGAAGCAACAAGCCTCTCCCAATGATACTTTTCCTAACTTAACCACATTACCACTCCTTCATGTAATTTTAACTTACTGCCTCAGAACGAAAAAACATACGTCAGCATTCAGCTGTGGCTGTCAGCTGTCTCAGCTCAAGTGGTTAGATCAACATGTCATGTAGGAGCATGAAGCTAATGGATGAATGAAAAGATATAGGCTTTTTCTTAAAGTAAACCTCTAGAAAGCCCTATTGTAGCAGGAAGTTTCCTTTTCTGTACATAAGTAACATGGGAATAATATATGGGTAGTCTAATTTGGGATAAGGAGAAGTAACTTTTGAACTCCTAGAAAATAAATGAGGGTCATTTCTAAGCAAGCAGCTACTCATAGTTGCCTAAAGATTCTTATTCTATGTATTTCTATCTTTTTAAAGAAAAAAGAACCCATCATAAATCACTCAATAAAAAATTGACCATATTAAAGTTCACCATAGTGAAGTTAAATTTGGCCTGCAACTGAAATATGTGAGGTTATATTTAACAAAGATGAATGTTTTGTTTCATACTCTAATTGAAAACCTTTGAAAAACCACCAATTGCCACAATACGTGATTTCTCTTCTCTTTGCTTAAATAGCCTTGTTACTTAACCTGTTTGTAAAGAACAAGAAACAGTTTTCTCATTGTTGTTCCTAACCTCAGTTTGAAAAGACAAAGAAAGTAGAATAATAAAGATTTTCCTTTAATTTTTTTTATTTTTTGGCGTATGACTCTTTCAATGTCCTAAAAGCAGGGGGTGTGTTTTGATGCTACGATGGACCTCACTCATTCACACACTTCCCAGCTGCCCACATTGAGACACAAAAAAACCTCACCTTTAAAGTTAAAAAAAAAAACAAAAACAACACTGCAATCCTTTTGGCATCATAGGAATAGAAAGCACAAAGGCTAAATAAAGCATTAGAAATTATCCTTCATGATGCATAAAATCATTTTAAAGCAAACAGACATGAAGCCACAGTGAAAAATTTTCTTGAAGCAAGAGTCAGCCCCTTTTCAGACACTTTTTTCATGGGAGGTACTGGTACTGAGTAGTAGGAGATTCACACACTGCCATCCTTGACATTTATGCCACGTTGTGGCACTCCTTGTTTTCAGTGTCCAGGTGCTTTTTGCCCATGCCAACTCTTTGGTGTGGTGAGTCTTTCTGTCCCCAACCCCTCAAGCATCTTTCTATCCAAATGAGACATTAGAGACAAACAAGAGATGCCCTTTTTTTTTTCACCAAAGCATGGAAAAGCATGGTGGCTCTGCCTTTAGTTTCTTTCACACAGATAGATACAAAATTTATCACAAGAGGGATGAAGAAATTTAGATGCAGTACTAGGTTGACATTTTTCTTTGTATTGTTCCACTCTATTTCCTTTGATTAAATCAGTGAAAAATGCTGAGTTTTACACAGCTTTTTAAAACTTAATCTAACCCAAGCTCACATTAAACTGGTCCAAAATGAACTTCAAAGTTTTGCGAGTTCCGTCCAACTTTGTCCTGGTTAATTTAAGCTGGAAGCAAACAATAAAATTCAATGCCCAGGAATTTTTGTGTGTTTTGTAGTTCAAAGGGGTATTCTGCACTTTCCAGGGCTCTTTGTGTCTATTCTTATAATATAGTGGTGCATGCCCCCACTGTCTTGGGACAAGAATCACTCACTGACAAATCCCATTCCTCTCGGTGACAGTCCCCCTTGGACTTAACCAGAAAAGGCTGTCTAAATTCTATGTGAAAACATTACTCGTTCCTTTCCAAGCAATAAGCAATAAATCTGCTACACAGAGGTTGCCATCATGTTACTGCCACAATGATTACCAATTAATATTATGTGAATGCATAAATATTATTAACAACAATGACAATTCCTTTTTCATCTTAGTAAGCTTCAACTAGTGACTTTATGTGTGTTTGTATTTCTTGTATATGGCTGCCATACTCTTCAACAGAAGAGCTGAAGGCTTGATAATAAAACTGTGCAGCCACTAACTTGCGTTTTTGAAACAACAAGTTTTCACTTCAAGATCTTAAAGTCTGGGCCCACTGATCCATATATAAATAATTATTTTGCCAAAATTGTGAAAGTGCAAAGCACTTCCCCTAGCACAAGTACAATGGCAAATTTGAAAGCACAAGGTCTTTGCCTACCAAATCCAAAGGAGGTACTCACTGGCCACGCACTCCCCGCAGACCCTTCTCTTGCTGTACCTGCACTTTAATGGTTGCCAGCAAAAGCATACTCACAGTATTATTTCTCACCAAAATGGCATTTCCAGAGTATTTGAAAGATCTACAGAGCTATCAATTTCCTGAAAAAAAAACCAATTAGAACTGTCATAGTCTTGAGTACTCCATGATCTAATGTTGAAGGGGATCCTGTAGAGACACAAGCTTCTTGAATGAAATGTTTTCTTTAGAAACCAGGAGAATAAATTCTCCTTCAACTAACAGAATTGCACAGATAGAACTGAAGGAGGAATCCGGCATATGTTGCCTTGTACACTTTTCTTATGTCTGTATCACTCGTCCAGTTAAAACATTGTTTAATTACTAAGGTATATCTCTAGTTGATGTAGGATCATTTTTGGTTCTCAATAATATGCAGATGTGTAACCCCAACAGCCATTATGCACATAAACATTTTTAGCTCTCAGTATGATGTGTGCATTTTGGCTGATTAATTTTCAAAATATCTATTTATACTTGTGCCAAATAGACTGCTACTTACATACAAGCCTCTAGTTTGTTCACCAGCACTTTATAAATCTCCAAATCAAATCTTACTTGTTTATTTTTCTTAGAAAGTAAACCACATTTAATAAGTGTGGGCCTCCTTTCCTTATATGTGTTTTACTACTGAGAGGGTAACAGTATTCTTTCCTAAGTCATATTGGTGTTTGGGGTTTTTTATTATGGGAAGCAAGGAAATACTTATAAAACTTTAAATAGATGGTATTTCTACGATGGGCTTTACCTACATATAGCTTAAAGCACATAACCATCCTTTTATTGTCTGATGGTACTGGAGAAACCTAATGCTATGGTGCTAGGAAAGGGACAAGAAGACTTTCCTGGAGTTGCAGCCAATATTCTGTTCACACCCAATCTCCTACTCCCTTTCTGGTAGTGTTTGGTGCCTTCCACTTCTTCAGGTTTTTCTTCAGGTGTTCAGTTCCTTGAATTAAATTGTGGAGAATGCTCTTAAAGGGTGTCAGCACATATTTTATAGCATACGTTTATCATTTTTCACTCTCAGTTTGATATATGCATTTTGGCTGAGTAATTTTCAAAGCATCTATTTGAACTTGTGCCACATAAAAATTTATATTTATAATTTACTTCCTCTCATCAGAGAATTGGGTACCCACCTTCTGGTCCAGGAGGGGAAGTAAAGCCTAGTAGGAAGGGCAATAGCTCCAGTCATCCTGCAGCCAGGCATCATGTTGGTTTCATTCAAGGCTCCACGGAGTTGGGATGTGAGATCCATGATGGCATCTATCCTAATTTTTCAGACCCTATTCCTTTCCTGAATACCCCAGTAATCACAAAGCACAGTGAAGTCTTCACTGGTTATTGGATTCAGCCTGGCCCTCAATGGCAGCACGGTGGAATATAGTGCTGACGCTGTGGGTAGTAGGCAATGCTTCCAGAGTTAGCTTAGAGCCTTCTCCTTATTTTCTAACATAGGTATGTGGCTGCATGGTACCTCCCAGGGGTCCTCTATGCTGCCATGGAAGCAACCATGATTTTAGGCTGGAGAACATGGCTTTAAATCATTTAAGCCAGGGTATGTTAACAGTGTAGCAAGAGCAAGGCTAGAGGCTCTGCAAGTTCAAATATTATGCTTCCTGGGTGTGTCTGACAAGAAGCACTGCCAAGTGTGCTGTTATCAGCATCCTATGCTGGGTAATTTAAAATTAACTTGGGCACTGCGTAACGTGAGTTGCAGCAACATATTTGACTGAAGCTGTCATGTCCCTCCAGGCAGGATACCAAGTTCAGGGGAAGCTGGAGATGAGATGAATCATTTTTGTACCCTTCAAAACCTGAGCTACTTCACCAGCTAGACAGATCAGCAATATAATTTAGGCAGCCCTATGGAAGCACTAGGGAGAGTACCTTCACTCAGTGGGGTTGTGAAAGATGAGCCTGATCAGCGTTTTGCACAGTACCTGCGCTGGGGATGCTGCCGGCAGCTGTGTCAAAGCTGCACATAAGGACATCCTCCCCACGATTTCACAGGCAGGACAATAGCTTTCAGGAATAAGCATTTATCAAAACGCTTTTTAAAAAAAAAAAAAAGAAAAACAAAAAACACTGAAGACATGGGAGAGCAAACTAAATGGATGTGTGAGTTTTCTCACTTTGTCTGCAGAGTTTTCTCTGGGTGTTAACTTCAGAACTGGACCCTGGTATTTTTGCTTGCTGGTTTCCTTTTTGAGTGAAAAACATTTAATTAGCATGCAAAGACCAAGTGCGAGTGTGAAAAAATCTCAAGTGCCTCGGGGTGTATTTATTTATGTGATTGCTCCAGATGAACATATTTTATATGATGTACAAATAATACATTCATTTCCCAGTTGCTTTCTAATTATGTACACAGTCAGGCAAAATCAAAGCTTAATTTGTTTTCAGGAGAAACAAATGCAGTTCCCTGACACAGGAATGATCCAGCATGTAAGAAATCAAAGTTCCTTTTCCTTGATAATTTAAACAGAGCAGAGCCCACTCAGTTTCTGAATCTCATGTGTAAGCACCTTAAATTCACTCCCTGCTCTGCCAAAGCACGTTTTGTGTTCAAGTAGCACTCTCCACTTGTCCTGCTGTTTAACCAGCAAATGGTTTCATTTTGTTGACCCTATTTCAGGAGCAGCAATATTAAGAAATTCACTCTTAAAGTTTTCCCAGTGGTCGTTCAGCGCCATGCAGGATTATCTCAGGTTTCTAGTTCCCTAGGAACATAGAAACTTCCCCGTTGGTTCCTTTGTGGGCGGTGTTTTTGAATATATGCTAATTCAGCTTTGCTGACAGGGAGAGGAGCCGTGTCTCAGTTACACAGCTCTCCTGACAGCAAACGGTGGTGAGAGGCTGCTACGGAGCCAGGCCATGCACTCGTGCTTGTGACAGGACCGCTCAGACTCCCATTGGGGCTTGTCAGCACCCCCCGGTCGCTTTTGTCACCAGCAGCGGGGCCGTCATGTGCCTATGATCATGGAGATGAAGGACACGGGCAGCGTGGTCCTGACAGCCTATCATCCCCACAGCCCGGCCAGGATCCCGGGCATGGAGCAGAGCTTTGTGCAGGACATCCCCCCCAGCCATTCGCCCAACAGCAGGTAAAACCTGAGGGACGGGGACCGGTGCCATGTCCTGACATTCTGCCGGGGTCAGTGGTGGGTTTTGCTGACTGTATGCCAGCCAGAGAGTGCTTCCCTATCACTTGGCCACTTCATGAGCACTTTGTTCTCTCACTTTTCTTGCCTCCACCAGGAAAGTGATCCAGCCCAGGGCTGCTGGTCAGGACTGGGAGGGAGAAACATGAAAGCTTATTTTAAATCTTGTAAATCAACAGCTCAGACTAGTTTCTTGCCCAAGATACTCAACAAGACAATCCCCAGGGGGAAAAAAAAAGCACATGTATCAGACTTCTGCTCAGGTCATTTAGGACTGTATTACCAAAAGTGAGATGGCTGGAATGGCTGAGTCTGGCTCTCAGAAAGTTGATTCTGGCTTTAGTTTAGAGGATTATTTAATTCCTTCCCCATTCACCCACCAGGAGACCAGCCTTTGCCTTTTTTGTGAAACTGCAGTTGCTGCTTTGCTCACCCATATCCACACAATGGGAAATTGCACGGTTAATTCCTTTGTGCTGCAGGAAACTAAGTATTGTCTTAATTAATGTAGCCATGTGTATGTTTACTTCCCTGCCCTGTAAGAATGCAAGCATTTGCACAGTTCAAAAATAGCAGTTTGGGCAATTTTATTGTTTTAGAAAATCTGACCTTTCTCCTAAACATGCGTGTCTGGTTTTTGTGATTTTCTCCAAAAGAAGTGGCATGAAAGTTCATACTGTAAAAAGTTGAAGAAAGTAGGAAATGTTACTCTGTGGCTTGACAGAGAAATGAGAACTTAAGTCTGAGAAAACAGTAGATGACATTACCCCCAGGAATTAAATCTATGTCTTAATATAAATAATGATATTTACTTCAAAATGTTTATTTATAGCCCAATAGCTATTTTGTTTTCAGTGTCATTATTTAGGTTAGCTGCATCTTCCTGTTCTTTGTGTATTTCCCTGGCTGTCTCATAAAGATAACTCCTTTGTTCTGTTAAACTGCTGTTTGAAAGCAGTACAAAAATACAGTTTCATGTTAAGAAAAGAAACACGGTCTGGGCTTTTAGATGCAGTAAGAATGGCATTTGCTACTCAAAACAGAGAGTGGTTTGGCATTGGGTTACTGGGGAGAATGTCATTTCTTCCCCAAGGAAGAATGCTAAACCCAATCTCCCTGTTAAGTCTGTGAGTAACGGAAATGTGGTGTTTTGCTATGTTTCTTGTAGGTGTGCTAGTTGTTTTAAAATGCTCTTGCAGTTTAAGCTCAGGTCTATGAGGGTTTAAATCACACACTTATCACCTAAGAAAAGCAGAAGTTCAAATTGCAACTCCTGAGAGAAAAAAAAAATAAAAATAAAAGGGGATCCTCGCATTTTGATGAGGAACATATTTTGGAAGTTCCTGCCATGTGTCTCTCTATACGTCTATGTGTCCATAAGATTTTGGTGCTGTCTCCCCTTTCTTGTCCTCAACTTCCTGCAGCTGTCTAATAGCAATGGCCAAATTGTGCCATATGGGCAGTCAGTGACCGTCTGAGTTTCCAAAGCCTGTTCAAGAGGGGGATTTTATTAACTCAGCATGCAGTCCTCTGGAATGCAGAATCCATGAAGGCAAATGCACTGAGTGTTTTAGCAGATGGTAAAATAGGCTCTGGCTTAATCCCTACTTCATCTTCTAAGAACTCTTTCCTGGACGGCATTTTCTGTATAGTTTCCTCTGCCACCACCCTAATGCAAGAAGCTTTACTATAGACTTTGGTGTTCCTTGATCCCTAGGGCAATCACCTGCACTATGGCATGCTAACTCCTTGGCTCTCCAGGAAAATGATTCAAAAAGACATGCAGAGGAAAGAGGTGTTACCTATTTTTTGTTTGATACCAAAAGCAATGGGAACCCAGAGACTGACTTTCCTCTGAAGTCTATTGGGTTCACTTAGATGTAGTTGTAATGAAATCCATACTTCAGACACATATCTTTGAGAACAGAATCAGTCTTGGGTATGAGACTTCAATTTGATAAACTACTGACCAGTTCATTCTCAGATTAGAAATCGAGATTTTTCATTTTCCTTCCTCTCCCCAAAACATTTCATTTGCTTTAGAGTGATGCTCCCTTTTTATCAGAAGAACAGCTCCACTCATCCAGAACCATGCTTGAATGTGAGTATCTCCCAGTTGTTTTCTCTTGCAAACACTTTCACTTTGGGAACCTTCTAAGCAGAGATTAGAGGTTTCTCACAGAAAGGAGAAGCTAATGCTGCCTCATCTCTGCTTCCCACTATTTAAAAAGACATTGATAAAAAAGAAAGATTTAAGTAGCCATCATGAACATCTAAACAAATGAGTAATCTTGAATTCCCTTGCCAGTCCAAGTACACAGCTTGAGATGCCCATGGACACTGAAGTTACACTAATAAAGAAACTAAGGTGCGTCAGATCACTTGGATTCACATCCATCTGCAACTCTTGAAGTGCCAATGAGGCAGACATCCTGTGTGCATGTCTAAAAATACCAGCAGCATTAGCATCAGCATGAAGTATAGGATCCACAAGATTTTCATCCATAAACCCAGTAGGGGCAGAGTAGATGTTATATGTTAGGGGATGGGCTTTACAGCACATCAGGACAGGAGAAGATGTGTTTTAGCTGCTCCAAATGGAAGATGCATCAATGTGCAATGAAGGAGAGTAAATTCATGTGTGTAATAAAGGGGAGACTGGAATGAAAGTTTGACTACATAGTGATGGGTTGGACTAGATGATCTTTTTAGGTCCCTTCCAACCCTTGGGATTCTGTGGATTCTGTGATTCTGTGGATTCTGTGGATTCTGTGATGCTATCACCAATCTGCAAAGCAGAATTCTGGCTTCCAAATTTACTGTCGGATAATAAAAAGGTTAAAAAGAGGGACCACAGATTCCAGCTGGTCCCCACAACAAAAGAGCACCAGGGTTTGTGATGAAACTAGCAAGTTCATTTTCCAGTTTTCTCATGGGACATTCAGGTCCCTTGACTTCACTTGACATCTGCTTTGCATGATTGCAATTGTTGGGAACATTTATATTATCCACACCATTTTCCTTACTATTTTTGAGAGCAAGCTGTTGGGGAGATTTCTCTTTTCTTTGCTTGTCACTCAGACTAACTCTATGGCATATAGTATATATCCATAGAGACAGTATAGTGGGAGAGATACCTGTGCTTGTGGCATTGCACTTTTTTTAATCCTGTTTATTACATCTCAGGTGTCGGAAGTGCCAGTACCAAACAGAATATCACCCTTTCAATACAGACATTGTCTCAAAGCAATGGTGAAAGTGCTGATTTAGGTTACAGAATGATCAACTTTCCTGTCCTCACTTCAAGGAATGAAGGACTTTGTAGTCATGCACAAATACTGCTCCTGGATTATACAGAGGAAAAGTGGGGCAATGGCCATATGTCTTCCTCACATCTCCTTTTTAACCTGCTAGGAGAAGGTAGGAGTTATTCCTGCACTCAGAGGAAACAGGCATGACCTCTATGCCAAATGGCCAGTGAGCTCTCTAAGGTAATTATGCAATTAGGGGAGTACAAAGCATTCCTAAGTGAGTCATGCTCAAGATTCTTTGACTCAAGCATGAGAGCTGGTGAGTTTCTCAGTTTATTACTAGCAAATCTACTAAGAAAGAACTTATACTGCACTGCAAATCACAGATATTTCCACTGTGATGAGTGGTTTAGGCTTACATGTGCGTGAGATAAGAATCAGAGGAAATAAAAAGCACGTTTAACAGGCTCTGTTCCTGCAAAATGGTTTAAAGCAGCTTTTAAAGGGCACATCAAGCTTTTTATACATGGAATAAACATATTCATAGTTAATAGTCATGTTACCCAACCTGGGAGCTTTCTACATAGGTAAAGGACAAAGTGGATTTCAACACCACTGAACAATGCAGCCAAGACCCTTTCTTAGCTTCTCCCCTAGACAGCAGCAAGTCTGGCACTTCCAGTTGTTTCATGAAAATGCCTTTCCAATCTCTTCATGTTCAGCATGTCTCCCAACTCCTAGTGTCAAGGGTGGCATTCAGGCAGACTTCACTAGAGTAGATGTACAACAGAGTTAAAAAAAAAAAAAAAGAAAATAAAATTTCTAAAGATTCTGTGTTGCCTTGAGTTACCTTCTGGTAGCCTCCAGGATCCCTGCTCTCCAAGAGTAAAACTTGCAAATTTAGGGCCAATAGCAAAGTCATTCCACTGAACAAGTAACGTGTTTTAAGCCATGTCAGAGATTCTTTTGCAATATTCACCCTCCCTTGCATGTCCCAAGATACTACAGATATACGTCGGGGTGAGGTAGCGTCCTGAAATAACGACTGTATGCATGGAAGGAATACAACTGGAGGAGGGGCCTTTATGCACCAAACTTTGGCTTGTGACAAAAGGAGCTGTATGAGCATTTCAGGTTTTATCCCAACAGAAGCAGATTTTATCACACTGAAATAAGGTCTGTATGCCCTGAGGCTGGGTGATCTGCGTTTAATTTCTGTCAGCACTGATTGAATAGCTTCCCTGCTCGGCTGTATACAAGTGATGTCAAGAATGTCTTCTAAGTGATGCAGGATAAACAACCTTAACTATCTTGGATGTTTATCTCACTCTACCATAAACTTCCTCAGAAGACAAAAATAAGAATCTGGCTTTTCTACAGTAAATTTTAACATGGATTTAGGCTCTTGCAGTAACTTGGACTCACAACATATGAAATTAAAATTTTAAAATGTACTAAAACGGGTAAAAGAAAACCCCACAAAACAGTAGTCTAGGAAGAGACTGTATTTGCAGAGATTGAGCAATAAATACATTTTGTAGAAAAAAAAAAGAACTTTTTATCATTTCTGATAGATTTCTAAACTATGATTTTTAAAGTATATTTTTTAGATGCTAAGAATGATAACTCGTAATAAAATATTTACCAGGAGGACGAATATAAATAAGTCAGACAATAGTAGACACGCTTTTCCTGTAGGTTTTAGAAATACCTACAAACTATCCTCTGGGAGTCTCACTGAGGAATGTAGTATTTATAGCCAGTTCCTCATGTTATGGTTGAAACTAAAGTTGGCTTCTCTGGTTTCTTTTTAGTTTGGTGCTCCTGCTGCTCTCCCTGGTACCTCCATATGTAGAGCTGATGGAAAACATCTGGCACTGTCCCTTTGATCATTTTGTTTGGTTGAGCATTTAGCCAGCTGCCCCATTCATTTTTAACTAAGTCACTTATCTCTGGTTACACAAAGGTTGGAGCTGCCCACAAAAGAAAAAATTTGGACCCGAGAGCCCTGCATGCCCTACACAGATACCTTCAGGTTGCATCTGGCAGTCTGACAGCGCTGGCATAACAAACTGCCAGGAATCAAGTACTGCAAAGTGTTATTTTTGCACAGGAGATCAAAATAATTCAGTGTAAATGTGTAGAAAATGTGCAGCAGTGGGAACTGCAAGACACAACCATGGAATACTAGCGAAATTCCTAACTAGAACAGTATCTGAAAAGCATCTGGTTAGGGCTGTACAAATATAGAATCACATCCTGAAATGAGTATCCATAGCAAACAATTAAGTTAACATCCTGGATTTTGGCTAACCACAGTACAGAAGCCACTTGGCCCACTGCTTCATCTGGCCAGGCAGCCCAGCAGAGTAAGGCTAGCAGGCAGCACATCCACCACTGGGGTGGGACCATGCTCTTTGAAGCTCTCAGGTACCACTGTGGTAGATGCTTTAAAAAGAGCACAGGAGGGAAACTGGGAGAAGAGTGTCCAGAGTCACATCAGCAGCTGGAGACTGAAGCCAGGAATCCTGTCTAGCCTTTTGGCCCCTTTGCCTGCCTCCTTTTTTCTCTCTCAGTGGAAACAGCCCCAATCATGGTCTTCCAAGTCCTACTGTATGTGCCAGGGATTCAAAAGACTGAGAAGAAAAGGGAATACAAGGGGGCAGGAGGAAGAGGAGAACAAAGGAGGACAGGATAGGGACCACCTTCACAGGTATATGACTTGATTCTCCTCCTTGTGTGTGAATAAGAGGAGCTGGAGTGAGAAAACAAATGTCTCCCAACGGATGTTGTGTGATAGGGCCATTTACAGCTGACCCCCAAGTCCCACCAGACGTGTGTGACAGTGGGTTTTGAAATAGCATTTAAGTGGTAATTTTGAAGTCAAAAGCTGAAATGGTCTAAAAGACAAGTTGTTTGGAAAAGATCCCTTATTACCCTGAAGGATTGTTTCAGCAGAGGTCAGCAGCAGTGCTTGAATTGACAACTCTTGTAATTAATGCAAGGGAAAGACTGATGATCTGTGCAGGACCCCTTGTTTCTGTAATTCATTTTTTACCCCTCCCTGTATCTGTTAATTTTCCAGACACTGCCAGGGTCTTTGAGGAGAGTACAATAAACACTGGAGCAATAAGCCTATTATCACGTTGTTCGTTTGAAGATGGTTATGTTTTCTTTTTTAGGATGCTACATGTAATACCTGGCTACTGTAAGCCTGTGGGATTTTCAGCTGTGCAGAATCATCCAGTTTAGGGTGAACTTATGCTCGATGTTAGACAGAAGAAGACTCAACAAAGGAGAGACAGAAATCTCTCCTACTAAGTGTTGCAATTACTGAATTTCCACCTGAGGACTATACAAACCTTTTATAACATCTCTTTGTGCAGAAGTTGCACTGGGCATATAATTAACACAGTCTTTTTGTGGATGGTAGAAGAGCCTTGCTAGCGCAGAGAGCCAGAGGGGAATATGTACTGAAAACCTGGTTTGGATATAGAAGTCCAGCTGGGCTGACATCACTTACCAGCTGAAGGACAAGTAGAGCAAGAGGAAAGCTGGGGGACTCTGTTTTAAACATCTGTAGGCTAAACCTCAGGACATCAGACATTAGGTCACTCTCTGCAGTTTTCTACCAGAGATGGAAGCAGCTCTAGAGCTGTAATTCCTCATATTTTACTACAGCTAGCCAGAAAAATACTGGCTTCCCTATGGACAGATTTGGTCAGAGAATAACAGATTTATACAAAGCCTGAATTTGACTCACTGAGTAGTATATGCCCCCCTACCTACACCCCTGCAAACATGGCACAGTCTGCAGTTACCCAGACACTGGGTTAGTCTATGCAAACTCTCCATCAGTTTATCTTTGTCTGTCTTGTAAAAGCTCAGAACAAAACATCATCCAAGCTTATTTTCTGGCCCAGTGATAATCAAACCAAGAGGTCAAAAGAGAATCGAAAAGTGAGCATGTCAGACCCTTTTTAAAGTTAACTTTAGTATGAGAGCAAGAATTGGATAGTTGTAGCATTCAATCTAACATGAAATGCTCCGTCTTTTTCATATTCTAATCTAAGAAATGATCAATAATAGATCCCACAATGGATGATCAAGTGGGATATGAGCTTTTTTATACAGAAGTACTGAGGTAATAGATACTTAGGTGTAGCAATGGAGGTCTTACCTCTAAATTCAGTGGAAATGTGGTTAAGCCATCAGAACTCAGATCTTTTTGTCAATAGCTTTGTTTACAGGGCAGGATCTGATTATGCTGTCTCTTGTCTCAACACAGGCTGACTTCCTATTTAATAGGATTCTTGCAGAGTAAGACATCATTATGAAGTCTTAGATAATTAAAACACAGCAGTGACTAGGCCTGTCTTCCTGTTGCAATACTTCCCTCCATTATTCAAATATTTTGAAAACTCGAGTTCTAAATATTTGTCTGGATGTACCAGACACAACTATAAAATCCTGGCTGTAGTTACAGGTGGAACATGGAGCAGGGCATTCTCTAAAGATATTTTTCAGGCTTGGCTGCCCTTGGCCATTTCTGGGCCAGATGGTGCCCATATCATGCGTGTGCAAGGAAGTGAAAGGAAGCAGCGAACTTATCCTGATGAGCAGAGACAAGGGAAGCCTTTGTATTCAGGCTGCAGCAGGATTTCACACTGAAATTGCTCACTTTTAGAAATAGGGTGGGCAGAAGGAAGCAGAGGCAGCTGGCCAAGCACAGGACAGGGGTCTTTTAAATATGTGGGTCTTTTAAATATTTTTAAATATGTGTCTTTAGTCTCCTGCTGAAACAATTCTGTCTTCCTTGTCTAAGGTCCTTCTTACATCTTCCACTCAGAGGATGCATTTCACCGTAATCCCCAGTGATCTGCTGCAATCCTTTGATGCTGCCTTGCTTGCTTACTTGCTTGCTTACCTCCTTTTCTCTTTCAGTTAGCAAAAGCAATTAATCCACAAGTACTTAAGGACAACATTACTGGAAATGTGAGGTGTCTGGAAATATTAATTTATTCTTAAATGCATGTGTGCATGTACAATATGTACAAGTCCATAGATGCAACATGAAGCTTAAGGCTACCCACATGTTACTGGCAATTCACATAGTATATGGCAAATATTAGAATTACTTATCCCACAAGTCAAATATTAACTAGAATCTTCTTCAAGCATATTTGCCCAAGACATATGTTGCCTCTGACAAAGACTGGCAATCAAAAATAAACAAACAAAGGAAGCTACTATGTCAATTTTTTTTAAAAGCCTACATGTTCTGTATTTAGGAAGCACACCACAGATTTTTGGAAAGGACATTGACTCTGCAGCTGTATTGTGTGGTCAAGATGCATTTCATCTTTTGTGGACTTCATCTCTTATGGCTTTTGTTAATTACCGTTTTTTTTTTTTTTTTAATAAGATTTAGCAGGCCTGAAATTAAACTGTGCCACACTCAGAAATGCAGTAAGACCATGCAGACTAAACCAGCTTGCTTCAGTCTACACTGAGCACAAGTAAATCTGCAGTTAATTACGTTACATGTGATGCAACGAGTCACTGTAGTTTTAGTAATCACCCATTTGTTCAGGGAATTTATGTCCTTAGAGGCTTCAGATTCAAACAGTGGCCGTGATACTCATGTGGGTAATGAAGATGTCTAAAATTACCACTGTTAGTGCTATCAAGAATTCTGAAAGATACAATAAGTTGCAATTTTCATTTAACCTTCTCCTACTTACAAGGAGACTTACTGAAGCAAGAAGGAGGTCTATTGCTTTTTTATGTAATTCATAGCCCTTTTTTGTTTGCTTTCAGACATAGGACACTCAAATTTATGCACTATTAGTATGTAAGGCCCAGTTGTGATGCCTGTTTTTCGATACCTACTGAAAAATCTGTATTACAGGCAAAAAGGAACCAAATAAAGCAATGAAGAAAAAAAAAAAATCAGTCTGACACCAGACAGTTTAACAACAAGGTAATAAATCCATGGCTGTAGCAAATTTCACAATTACCATGTAACGATTACAACACAGGAATTCAGGGTATCTTTTCATGGGGTGGGCACAAGCAAATCTGACCTCTCTTTGCCTGTGTCCAGGAGACATTCAACAATGTTAGCACAGCATTTTGCCCAAGCCATTAGGCAGGCGCAGCACCGCACTACCACAGCTATAGGGCTTCTGGCTCCAGGGGAGCCTATGACCTGCCTGCCGACATGGCTGTAGATGGAAACTTGAAGGCTGGAATTCAAAGTGTTTAGACTAGTGCTTCAGGACTGATAAGGAAAAAAAAAAGGTATGTTTTTTCTCTGAACAGGCCATACTGCTGATGAATAGGTTAGGCTGGGTGTTTTCAGGTCTAGGTCCATAGAGCAAATAGGCATGAAGGTGTACTACATTTTTCTCAAACGTTTTGCAGGCTGTAGGGGAAGATTTATCCAACTTACTTGAACCATAGCAGAGTATCTTATTCATTTGTGCAAATCAGATTCTTACCAGAGTGAAGGAGTAGTGTTTGTGATATTCAGTTAGAAAAGCATATTGACAATGCTATGAAGGTATACATCATCTGATCTCCTACAGACTCCAGGAAAAGAATCAAGGGTACTGCAAGGATCCAGAATGAATGAATTTAAAAAAGACTTAAAATTTTTATGAATTTATATTTTTCCCCTAGCTTACTTAATCCTTGTGGAGAGTAGAGTTTTAATTTTCCTAGAGAAGAAGCCCTAAAATATCTTTTATTTCTTAAACAAGATATAGATCAGTCAGCATCTGAATATCGGTTAGAATCTCTTTTCTAATTAAATCTCATCAGCTGGATCAGGAATATAATGATGTCCAGAGGCTGAATTGATCCACAATCAAACACTGTACATAAGGTTCATAACCTTTTTGAGCTGTCAGTTCAGCCTTTGGTTTCTGAATCATTTCATGGCATTGATCCAGGGCTTCAGTTATGCTGAAAAAGACATTGACCACTGCATAAGAGGGTGGAAAAACATCATTCAGCGGTTAGCTGGGTCTATCTGCTGAAAGTATGCCTGTAATTCTGTGAAGGAGATGGTGTTACTAAGAACAGATTGGTCTCTGAGACTGCCTTGAACCCAGCCAGCTGTAGTTAAACCCTCAAAGGCTGACAAAGTGCATTCCTAATTATATCAGTGCAGTAGACGGCTAGATTAAGTTACCTCCTTTGAGACTATTGGTGATGAGTTTCCATCCCTGGGATAGATTTTATATTTCATTCACACCAAAGGGAACCTCAGGCTGTGCAACAACAGAAATGAACCAAATGCTGAAATGATATGTGTCTGTAAGGCTACCCTAAAGCCCACGAACAGTCGCATCCCATGAATTCGCTGGACATATCAGTAGCAGTAACATTTGATAGGCAATATTTGAAGACTATAAATAAATTTAATCTTAATATTGGATTAATCTCTGAAATTAAGTAGAGCAGTTTGCATCAGGTACCAGAAACAGCCAGGAAAATACTAGATGGTGGGAAGAGCTTTTCTGGTATCTTTACAGAAAATGTATATTTATGGCTTTGGCCATCTTTACAGGGTCTTACAACATTCACTGACGTCAATATACTTAAGCAACTGGTATAGTTGAAGATAATAAACTAAGTATTTATTTCTCTGTGCTTTTCTGTGTTCCATATGATGCCATTTTTCCATCATTTGTGACAACCTGTAAAATGATTAATGCCTTAATATGTGGTTACAGCAAACCAACTTTAGCATCTTCTGAAAATCACTTCAAAGCAATGAGTAGGTCTCAGGGGTAAACAATGAACAACACATACTTAAGTATGATAGGAGGAGTGACATATTCTTACAGAAGGGGAGGAAATGTCTTAATCTGCAGTATGAATTTTACCTTTCATAAAAAGAGTTCACTCACTTTGCAAAACTGCTGCTGTGCATTTTATATTGGGAGATATAGGCTTTGCTTTAGCTAAATTTGCTGCTGCCATTGCCCTTTCTCACATTTAAACCATGCTACCTAAAGCCAGAGAGACAATGCAGTGCTCTGTACATGCCACCTGGAAAATCCTGTTTAGAATTACGTGGCGTGATGAGCCGATAAGTCGTGTCTGTAGCAAGGACATGCTTGTTTTAACTGTCAAACTGTGGAGGTTATAGAGAGTTGAATCTTTGGATTACAAATGTAGTTGACATCTCACCACATGTAAGGTCAGATCCAAAACTTCTCTTGGTGGCAGTAGGCTTTGGTCTTGCCTCTAAAGACCCATATGTCCTGTGGCATGTAGATGCAAGCAACTCTATATCCTTGATATATGTTGCAGTGCTTCTTTGTAGTCGTTTGTCCTATTCACTTCATTCTTTTATTTAAAAACTCAAATTCCTCACAGGATGAATTAGTTATTGAATTTCTCTGTATTTACATTTCTATTGAATCTACTTTGTGCACTTATTGGACTTTGGTAAAAAAAAACAATAAGCTTAGCCAAAAGCTACTGAACTGCACAGGAAAGACAATGGAGTGGGGCAATTCTGCAATGGTTGCTCATGATGGAAAAATTTAGCAATTTCAAAGGGATATTTTTCCTATCAGATTCATCATAGTCATTTTTCTGGATTGCCCTCAGAGAAATATACTTACGAATGGAAATATTATCACAAGTTAGCACTGGACCCCAAAATCCAAACAAAACAATGAAGCAACACAGACTTTCCTTCCTATTCTGATTGCATCACTGGAACCACTGCCTAATAAATGGATTTTGTTTGAAAAAACTTCCTTCTGCATTTTTTCACAGTGCTGTGTGTCTGCATTCCTGTTCATTTCTATGCTTGTTTAGCTGAAATCACATACAATGATGCAGATATCCAAGCGGTTATAAAAACTCAGATTGAGCAATGCTAACAGCTAAAAAATATTCTACATTGCAACCTTCATGGGAATTGCTGTGCAGAAAACAAAAGAGCTGGCACAAAATCATGTATGTGTTTTTCCTTCATGTTATTTTGTCATTATGTAACTCCTAAGAAGTTTGCTCTCTAGCAGACTTCAAATAACAGTGGACAGGCAGCAAAGGATGTACTGTTTGTGTCTCCGCTTCATGCGCAGCTGTCCTCTGTCCGGCAGCTTGAAAGGAGGAGCTAGATTTTAAGATATTCTGTAAGTATTAAGCTGTGGGATTTTCTTTTCTCTATCTGTGATATTCTCTATGCTTTTGATATTATTACGACTTTCGATGAGTTGTTTTTTGCAGGTTTGCAATGTGTCTTGTAGACTTTGAGAAGGGGGAAGGTATTTTCATCTTTGCAGTTGATATTTACTTTCTAGGGATGAATTATTGAATTGATTCTGACCACAGGCATCAATTCAAATGGATAGAAGTATATCATTTTTAAGTGCCTAAGATAAGTTTGGTAGAAATTTATGCCACCCTATACATATTTTCAAAATGTATGGCATAACTAAACATAAAATAAAATAATACAGTACCAAGCCAGAACCCTAACTAACAATCATTAAAATAATCAAACATATTCAAGAGAAAACTGAAAATTTAAGGATAAAGTGGCAATTAGTTAAGGAAATAGGAAGTACATAAGTAAAAACTAAAACAAACCTAAAATATACTTTTATGACAACCATGATTTCACATGAATGCCTTCGCTATTGTAGATGAGGTGGCTTTTTTTTGCATTTGCCCTGTCATTGACAAAAACTTGACTAATCAGCCTCTGAAAATGAGAAATGTTTGACAGTATTGGAAGAGATTTTGCTGAGTAGATACAGTCTTTCATTACTAAGTAGTAAAGTGAAAGATAGATCAAAACAAGGCTGAAAGTAGATAAAAGATCACGCAAAATTCTTTACCTGAAGCTTGTTCTCAACTTCAACATTGAATTTTGATGTGGTGCTTTATTTTAATTGCTGATTTAATCATGCACTTGTTGAAATCAAAACTGTTGAAAAGTTCTGTAATCAGATTATGTGGAAAATAAAGTTTGTGACTAGAATATTAAATACTGATTGTTGAAAAATACTGATTGTTGAAATCAAAATAAGTACTCAAAAGTCTAAACAAGTAACTGAAACACACTGATGTCATTAGGTATTTCAACAAAGAAAGAGTAAGAACATACATGTTCATACCAGAAATGATTAGAGAACTTTTTTGAAAGGTCAAGTCTCTACATTTCATTGATGCAACCATTGAAATGCCTAAGGTCAAATTATTTATTACACTGTATTTAAGTTCTGAGCATTATCCTATACAATATGTAAATAGGAAAGTCCTGCTTCCCTGGAAATCACGATAAGAGGGTAGATTCTTGGTTAGTTGTGACCTCATGCTACTATCCAATGTTTGGCTAATTAAAAGGAAATTAATTTATTTTTCATGAAGAAACTAATCAGATAACATCTTGAGTGGAAATTCTTGACTTATACACTTCTGTTGCATGCATCATAGAATTTAGTCTATTTGTAAGCACTTTGAAAACCTTTTGATTGATGGGCTGCTTTTGACCCTTATGATAAGATGAATAACGAGAGCAAATCTGTGTTTTCTTTGAGTTGCTGTGCTTGTCTAATGTTCATTGGGCACAATGTTTGCTGGGTCTGATTTTCACATTATTATTCATACTCTGTTTCATATAGAATGTTCCATATCAAATTGTTGAATTGTACTTCTGTCACAGATGGACCCCTGGGGGAATTAATTGTGTTTTCGAATTGCTCAGGAAGGACAGACTCAGGTGTCTCCCATGCTTAAGTGTGGGATGTGCTGGGGGTGTTTCTCATGACCCATCTCCCACCCTAGATCATTGTCTCAGAATGTTACAGTGAGGCCAGAAAGCTTTCCCTGTCAGTTTTTAGAACTGTAGCTCTGCCTATGGCCAACATCTGGACAGAAAGTGTAGGAAACCCAAACAAAATAGCTGCCCAAGGAGTCATGTATCTCCTGGAGCTATGACAAGTGCATCTATGTCAGCATTTTCTGGAGAAAACTTTAGAGAAATAGTCAGGTCACATATATAAAATTGTGTAGTTTCAATTTGTTCCTTGTTTGGTCAAAAGTTCTTGTCAAATTCCCACCAAGACCGTACGCATTGTCTGATAGACAGCAATCTCCAAACTACTTTGATTTCCTCCTAGTCTATTAGGTCTCAGAAACACAACCAAGTTGTGGTGACTTAACAAGCCACCACTTACACTGTGAACTTTGTGCAGGGACCTGCTGTTAGCAATTGGCAAATAAAAAGTAACTAGGCTTTCATCATTTTTATGACAGAATAACTGAATTATGCTGTGGATCAAACATTCCCATGATTGTTGGTATAGCTTGGTTGCCAATCAGGAACTTTTCCAGCAGTAACAATAATATTATTTGTGTTAGTTCTTAAAATTGCATGTATCTGAAACTCTTCCTCCCAGACAAAAAGAGCTCCATATGTACACCTAAGAAAGAAATTTCATTAGGTGATACATAGATATGAGAAAAAGGGACATTAGAGCTTCCTCCACTGCCAACTTCTGGGAGAGGTAAAAACATTTTTTAATCCATGTACTTCAGAAGTTCTGGGCCACAGTAGTCAACTGTCAACTTCATAAACAAGACCACAACTTCAGGCATCCTCACTAAAATGAGTATTGAGTGAAGCTTGATCTATATCAGCCATTTCATTGTCATTTTTATTCATTGGCACAGCATCCACAGCACAAATAACTTCGAGAAAGAAAGCTCTTTGAGAACATGTGCTAAGTTAATCTAAAATTTTTTCAGTAGCCAGGAGAAGATTAATGCAGTCATGAAAGCAAAGGCCTGGTGCTTCTGTCAGCTTCTTTTCCAGTCGCTTGAATGCTAAAATAATCACAGAAATTTCCTCTTAATTCTCACTGCACGACCCACATGCATGCACAGCTCCAGCACAAGTGATGGCTGCAGCCTGCACAGGAGAAATCATAGAATCATAGAATAGTTAAGGTTGGAAAGGACCTTAAGATCATGTAGTTCCAACCCCCCTGCCATGGGCAGGGTCACCTCACAGTAAACCATGTCACCCAAGGCTCCCTCCAACCTGGCCTTGAACACTGCCAGGGATGGAGCATTCACAACTTCCTTGGGCAACCCGTTCCAGTGCCTCACCACCCTCACAGTACAGAACTTCTTCCTTATGTCCAATCTAAACTTCCCCTAACCTGCCTGGCAGCTGGCTGCTTTGCTGTAATTCAGGCTCAAAGACTCATACTTGAGCCTAGACTGCTCTTTCTTGAGATTCCCAGTGCCTGTAGCTCAGAGGCAGAGGCATGTGTCCCACTACAGCTGCTCACCATGTCCTCCCTGAAGGAAAGCGGCTGCAGCTAGGACAGCTTCCAGCCAGGCAGCACTTGGTTTCAAAAACATCCATGTAAAAGCTGGTGTCTGCACAAACCACAGATCTGAGGAAGTTCTGGAGATAGTTGTCACTGTGCTGGAAAGGAAGAAGTGGAAAGCCAGGAGCTTGTTTAAAAAAAAACAGAGCAGCAACTAGGGTTTTATTTTCTTCCGGCTGCTTTCTGTCAGGTGACCTAAGTGGATATATGAGCTCTGCATTGCAGTAGTCTCGCTTCAGTTCAGTTGGAACCCAGTTTATGAACAGGCAGGGAGCTTTCTCCCATTGTCCCTACTCAGCCATCCTACCTGCTTCCATTGACATCCCAAAAGAAACCAGAAGGCATTGGAATAACCACTGACATAGGCGTCAACACTCTCAAATGTAATGGCACAGTTGCCATACATGTTTGGAGAGCTCATTAGAGTGAAGAGCCAGTGTTTTCCTTCCTTCAGCAGTTCCAAACTCCTGATGGTCCTCATCCAAGCACCACATAAAGAAGTTCAAGTTAAAAACAAGCAGCAATTTTCTCAGCTCTTGCTTTAATTCCTTGCATATGAAAAGGTGATAAGGGGCAATTTAAGTACATTGCACCCCTATCTCAGTGCACATATGGATTGTTTTATAGAAAAGGCAAAGCAAGAAAGGAGGAAATAAGAGACAGGGATTAAAATGCAAAGCAAAGAGCTTCTTAATATGGGAAAGCTAACATAATGCCATCTGGTTTCTGTCTGGTCCCTATTTAGAGCTTGATCCTGCTGGGTACTTAGTGCTCAGGCTGTTCGCTATGGCACGCTTCAGAGCACGCTTAACGTTTTCCTGGGTCGTTGCCAATGTGCTGAGCACCTCAAAGGAATCAGCCCTTGCTTAACTTTTCTGGTTTGTAGAAAAAAACCTTTCCAGATCTGAGCCCTGGCACTTCTGACCAACCCACTCCAACCCCATATTTTTCCTTTTTTATTCTGAATAGTCAGTGCCAAGCAAGGTTAAACCACCGGCTGACCACTGTGGAAATTCTAGTATTGAACACCAGCCTCTGAAGAAACTCCAGGGCACAATATTTTAGCTTGAGCTGAGTTTCTACCTGGATTTACTCAAGACTTTTGCCCAACCTGTAAAAAAAAAAAAAAAAAAAAAAAAATCAGCTATAGAGCATAACAGAGAGTGTGTAATATATTCTTGGGCATTGTCAGTGTATATTCCAAAGGGGCAATGGGCTATTAAATCAAATCAAAGAAATCCCTAGAAAACCAGGAGTCATAGGGTGCCTGACAGCATACACTGCATGAAATGCTTCAAGTCGATAACTCTAAATGCCTCTCTCACCATGATGTGCACCTTCCACTCACTCAACTTCCATCTCTTTCCAATTACAGTAAATCTTTGTGAAGAGTTGCTGTGAATTACAATTTCTAAACTAATTCTCAAATTTTATAGCCAGATCTGTAACCAATCTGAAGACTATTAATGAGAAAGGGATTACGGAGCAAGCAGAGATGCTTTCTGCTGCTGTGGCAAATCTGATCAAAGTTTTCGTTTCAGAGTCAGGCTGCGTAATTCCCCTATCAGCTGATCATCACTCAGTCTTGTAAAAATGTTCACATTCACCAAGGTATGCTCTCTCCTGTGCTCCATGCCTATTTGTGCACCGACGCAAGTATGTGTGTGTGCAGAGTGTCCTAATCACCTGTAGTGCATCTGCCGCGGAGCTAAAGTGCAGATACCCAGCATTTTAGCCATATGGAAAACAACACTCCACAGGAACACTGCCCCTTACCTTCCTCCTGCCCACTCTCCCCACCAACAAAATTTTACCAGCATTGTGAACCTCCAGACATCTTCTAAGAACTGCTGTATTCTCTTAGCAGCCTGCAAGGAAGAAAAATAAAAATAAAGAAAATATTTACCTCTTTTCCTCAGTTATAAAATCAGCCTAGGGCCTGAAAGAGTTGTATATTCTTGGATCACTGATTTGATTAAAGCTTTGTATATCCACACATATGTCCATGCCCTCTGAGGCTAGAAATAATTCTTTACTGGGCCAGAATGCTATGTCTCATAGGACCCAAGACAGCAGCTTTAAAATTGCCATGTAATCAAATATGGGAACAACTCTGCCTTTTTGTTATTATTGCTATGCTTTTCTTATGTCGTTAACTTTTGAGTTTATGCGGTGAAAAAAAAAGCGATTCCATCTCTGAAATGTAGCTATTTGAGGGTTATAAATCAGCATTTTCTGCCTGAACTGCAATCAGAACAGGGCCAGGGAGCGCAGCGCTCTGTATGGGCAGAGGTGGGCTGCAGGCTCTTGAGGGTAAACAGCGCTTTTCAACGTAACTGGTACAAAGCACAGCCCCCGTGAGGCTTTTGCTTCTGATTTACACCTCCAATGAAGAATAAAAATAATAATATTAATAATAGTAATACTAATAGTAATAATAATGCAGACTGAAATTTCATGAGTTCCATAAACAGGCCTCGATGTACATAGGAATTGGGTCAGAATACTGGATGCAGCACTGCAGCTCTACCAGGATATAGCCCCACGGGATTTTCTGGCAGGTCTCTGGCACTCAAACCCCCAACACAGATGCTGGTAAGGCATGGAGTAAAGGACATCTTCATCAGATATCACTGCCTCCCCTTTAAAACATACGCTTTTTCCCATCTGCCACAACACACCACTAAGTTAATAACTCATGTCCTATAAGACATAAGTTGCCCTCTCAGCTCATAGGAATCTGCAGAAAAGCAAGATCTGGGGCCATGTGAAACACTATCCATTACAGAACCAGAAGAGCACTGCCTGCAGTTGTGACAGCTGGCAAAGGAGGCTGCTTCCTCAGTTTTGACAGTGTGGCCATGAACACCTTTTTTGAAACACCATCTTTTATCAGATATCTTGCATTTTGCTTCCCTCTGATCCAGCACTTTCTATTAGTTGTAATCAGCATTTTTCTTGTCTTGCCAATGCCAAAAAAGCCTTGCTGGTGAAAACACTGGCACTGGGGTCAGTACCAGTTGTTACAGGAACAGCAAGAGAGCTGAAGCACTTCAATGCAAGAGAGAGTGTTGCAAGAGGAAATAACTGTCAGATAATCATCTCGCAGGAGTGCATGAAACCTGTGACATTGTCACATGGCTGGTGTCCTCAGTCTTTCCAGCTGGATCTGTGCAAGTGTGAGAGGCACTGAGAAAGAAAAGCTGGAAATGGCAGGTGATGGGTGGCTCTGAAGAAGTGATTTTCTGTATGTTATCATCCATGAAAACCATAGGTCTAGGTAGATCTTGTTAGAACAGTGCTGTTGAAGCTAGAGATTTCTAAATCTTGATAAAAGCCTTGATCTTGAAATCAAGCAGGAACCACATTCAGGCTTGTGAAGGCGTTTGCATTTGAAAAGGAGTATGCCCTTTTCCCAAGCAGGTAGAAGTTCCTCTGGGGCCTGAGTTTCCACTACCTTGCAACTGCTGCATCCATTCAGACCTGCACATATAAGGGCAAAAGACCACTTCCAGCTGTGCTAGTGATGATCTTGGTTCCTCAGGTGGCACAGGCATGATTTTAGCCATACTGGGTGTGCCAACGGCTGAATATGCTAGGCTTTAGGTCTCTGGACTGAAGACAGAGGAGGGATATCTGTGGTCTCAGCCACTGTCAGTCTCTTAATGCCATTTGTGGTGATGGTATACAGTAGTATTGTGTTTCCTTTTTAGTGAGGTTGATGTTCTTCTTTCTTCTTTATCTCATGCTAGTATTTTCAAATTTCTCATGTTTTATTTTTTATGTTGAAATGTCTGTGATGATTCATGGTGGAGTGGTTAAAACGGATTCCTTCTTTTAAACTTGTTAATAAAAGTTTCTTTTCTCCTACCCTTTTTTCTGCTGCACTGTACAAGACAGGCATCCCAAATTCCGCCTGACTGCCAAACCCAGTTCTGCTTTCATGCCCAATAATTAATAAAATTTTAGACTAACCTAATATTTATGTTATACACAGTAATCAGATATGTCTTTGGCTTACATATGTTTATGTTTAAAGGAATGAACTTTGGAGGTTCGACATTTGTAATTGATTGAGCATATGCAGAGCCATAGTTATGTAAAGAAAGTAAAAACTTCTTTTTTCCTTTGTCTATTTGTTTCCAGCAGAACTTTTGGATGTAATGCCTTTTTAGTTACGGATTTTTTTAAAGTCTTTTACTGGAACGCATTTCATGATTTACAGTCCCCCTCAAGTAATATTGCTGATTAAATTAACATTACCTAATGGGTGAAGCTAGTAAGATATTTTGTTCAAATTAAATCCTGACCTTTAAGGAGAAGTGAACCGGTCGATAGACATTAGAAACTCAGCATAAAAATCATCCTAGTTCTTAAAATAAAGGTTACTGGCCAAATATGAGTTTGGCAGTTACAGTTACTTTTAAAGTCACATTAGTGAAGAACATCTGATGATATAAAAATATCTCTGATACATTACAGTGGTTTATCTGTAGGTGGTTTAGCAGTGCTTGGTTAACATCTAAGGGAGGAGGGGGAATGAATGTCTTTCACTTGACAATCAGTAAGCCAGGGATTTTACCCACTGCTTGGCTTTGTTTGGGTTTAGACAAAGTTCCTCTGTTTTTGCTCAAGCTGCAGTAACCCTTCAGCCCTTGATGTCATGCATTCTGGGTTTTCTATACTCTTTATAATAATCTTTGAACCCTCAGCCCACATCATAGGTTATGAATATTCTTGTTTTGGATAACAGAGGTAAGCAATCATTTTAAACTTCAGAAACCCTACCCCTAACATTTCCCTGTGTGTCAAAGACATGGAGCAGCATCAGGGAGAAAAAGGAGTGGAAAGACCAGTTTGGAAAGACGGTTTGGGCTGACGAAAAGCAGGATGGAGAAGGATCACTGAAAAAGATTACTTCTAAGGGTCAGAAATTCACTGCTCTTGAAGGGTGATTCAAGCTCTTCAGGGCCACACCTGATTCAGGGTGTGAGAGCAGTCAGGATGTTGCTGCAGAGGAGCAAAGGCCAGAAATTAGAGCTGTCAAATGTAGGAAATCATAGTGTTACAGGCTATCAGCTCAGGTTCTTCTTTCCAAGTGAAAATGCTTTGAAATTCAGAGATACTAGAAAGTAATTATTTTCTTCATCTTCTTGCCAGATGACTGACAGGGTTTGTTATTCATGTCCTCCTCACTCAGTGACTCTTCCCACCAGGCTGTTATCTTTTTCATCTTAGCCTTCATGGTTTAGCTTTGAAAGAAATGACGGCTCTAAAGGACAGTAAGTGCCTTCCCCATGGAACTGTACTTTAAATCCTTGGGATAAGGATAACTAATTTCTCATAGTTTCTCTATGATATAGTTTAGTGCAAGAACACAGGCTTTTGCTTGAGGTACCTATTAGGAGAATATTGCCAAAAGTCATGTGATGACTGAAAATTAAGGTGAGAAATAGTGTTTCTCCAAAGATCAAAGAACCACCTGAGAAAAACCTCTGTGTTTGTGGATTCAGCACAAAAATTGGCTCCCCAGTCAGACAGCTCCACATACTATTTCCAGTGTACATATAGCCCTGGTTTGCAGTTATTGCTGCAAACGGGAACTGGAAAACAAGCTCAGTGCCTTCCTGCTTAATTTACCAGTGGAGGAGGTTGTTTTCCGCCAGGCAAGTTCATTTGTCAAGGTGACCTTCGTAGCCGACACTGAGCGTTACTGCAGATAAAGAATGCCGCTTCAGCGTATTTGTGAAACCCAGCTCAGCAGCGGGCTGCAGGCCTCCCGCAAGGCACAGGGGCGTTGCAAAACAAACCCCTTCCTACAGGCACTGTGAGGAGGGGTTCTCCATTCCACAGTTCTCCTGTGTCGGCACTGCACATTTTGCAATCCTTCTTTTGTCATGCTCTGTAAACCCTCTTCTCTGCCTGACTGGTTTTATGTCTAAATGGTCTTGAGGTTAAGTAGCTGCTTTTGAAAAATCCCTATTCTGTAAATTAATGGTCTCCTAGGCAGAGCTAAGACCACAATTAAATCTTAATCAATCATGGATGTAGGTAGGAAATTTCACAGATCCCCTGCCAAAACCCAGACAAAAGGAACAGATCTTCAGGGATCTTCTAAGAGAAGGTTTACTCTTTCATGGCATTGGAGGAGCTGATGCCAAGTCTGTACTGCTTAGCCACAAACAACTATTTTCTTCCTATCTACATAGCTGTTTTCAAATACATCACTTATTAAGTTTTAGGGTATTGTATTTTTCTACCATGAAAACCAAGCCAAATCTGGTGCATGTGTGCTATAGGTATCCCAGTGTTAATGTAAAATCCAGCTTGGAGAAAAGCATCCAAATTTTGTTCACTAACAGCTGGAATAGATCAATATATAGAGTCCCTGGAAATAGCAGTTATGTTTCAGAAGAAACCACCACATGATTATGGTCATGCCAGTTTAATTTCTGTGGAATAATTAATCCAAAGATAATTCTTCCAGTTCCTGCCTTGTAGTTTTATTTTTATGCTTGCCATATGACATCAGTTGGACAAGTCCTTAAAGCTATTCCGCAGCAGCAGTGACCTATTAAAACAGGCGACTATATTTAAAAGTGGGAGCAAAACAAAAAAAAAAAAAAAAAAAGAAAAAAAGAAAAAGGACATCTCTTTTTCAGGGAAAAAACATAAAAGTTTGGGTTCATCAGAAAAATCGACAGAGCAATTTTTTGATCCAAGAAAAAAAAATAGGCAAAAAATCAGAAAAAGCTGAAACATTTCATTGCGACATCTTCTAAATTAACTGTTTTGTTTCTAATTTATGTGGATTTAACTTACAACAGAAAAGTAAACCAAATCCCTGACATCAAACTGTTTATTGTTCTGCATTTCTATATGAGAAAAAATGGCTTTATTTCAGAATAAATGAAGATTTTGTTCAAATACTTGTTCAGCCAAAGCCCTGAAAAATCAGTAACTTACACAGCTAATTATTTATGACCAGTTCTTACATCCAGATGCTGCAAAAACCTTAAACATTTGTCTCATTGTAAGGAATCTATGTATTTTTGCAGTCATAAAATGGAGTCAACAACAGGACTGTTTTATGTCTCAGCATTTAACTTTAGAAAAAGCATAGCATGAAACCATGTGTCAGTACCTATCAGTTGTATGACATTCAGTATATCTGCTGAAATACTTCATCGTTATGTGCCATATGTGGAATTCAGAGCTACTTTTGTACAAAACATGAAACAGAATGCTCAAATATGAATAAAGATGCCAGCGCAGGCGGAGCTGTGTGTATTGCAAATCTTTGCTGTCTTCTGACACCTGTGTATAGGAGTTCACCACTGTGTATTTTTCATAGGACAGCTGTGATTAGGGTTCACAGTTGTGCTGATGAGGGCAAAAACAATGTTTAAATGCATTTGCATATTTTATGGCAAGACTATTAACTGAAAGGTTTGTTTAAAAGTTAGTTAAAGAAAAAAATGTATTTTGGAGGAAAATATGTTAAGTGCAAGGACACTGCAGACAGAAAATCACAGTTCCTTTAATTTTAAGTGTATCTGGTGCCCAGTGAGCACTTATCCACTTCCAGCATCTAGTACTTCTTTGGTGAGTCCCTCACTGTCTTGTCCTTGTATGGACAGCAAAAGAGACACCTCATCCATAAGTGAGCTGAATTGCTCTTTGGAGGTATAATCAGGAGCCCATGGTAAGCAGGGTCCTAACTCACACGTTCCAGTTCAGCATCTCCTGTTAGACAAAGGGATTCAGTGCTTACTGAAACACAAGGAGTGTTTTAATTCCTGACAGCAGCTAGTGGGAAGATACGCTTATCGTGAATTGCTGCAAGTGAGCTGACCTCCGTTTCCTCCCCTCCCTCCCTGACTATGTTTTTCTATACCTTATAGGCAGCAAGCTGTAAGGGACTTGGTTGCAAATGGGAGCCTACCTTTACATTTCCCAAATGTGACAAAATCACACCTTAATTCTGAGGAAAACCTAAGTCACTGTTATCGAAGCTTGTTTTAAGTAGCAATTCTGGGAAAAGGCGATCCTAAAACTATATTTATCTGACTGTTCAGACAAATCCTAGGATTAGGTAAAAAATTACTTTAATTTCTTCATACCACAGCCACCCAAGGAGGGTAATGGTGGCAGCAACATATTGCTTAACTAAAAGGAGGGAGAGGACATACTTGAAGGAAGTAGGGAGAGCAGTTTCATGACTATTCAGCCTAGAGGTTGCCTCTGAATGACTGTAGGAAGTATCACTGTAGAAGTATTTAGATGATATGGACTATCATCACTATATCATTTCAGGCAAAGCAGCAGTAGCTGCCCAGCAGTTTCTGGTCAGCACCGCCATCAGCCAGATTTTTAGAATGAACAGCCTTGTAGCCCACTGCTAAATTCCTGAGCCACACTCTTCCCTGCAGTTCACCCTTTAAAGAGTGAACTACCAGTCCCTGAACAGACCCACAGACAGTGGTAAATGTCCAGCAGATTTCAACATTTTCAAGGATTTATGTCACCTGAAAAGTTTCCCAGAAGAAATAGAAAGGTGACAGCAAGTCCAGTTTGAAACATAAAGCAAATTTAACTTCCAGATGAACTGTAAAACCAAACCACTTCTGGTTTTGCTCTTTTCTGTCCCCTTAGGAAATCTGTGTCTGATTCAGGAAGTCCTTTCCTTCTCTTTTCTTTGTTTCAGTTTTGGGTTGTTTTTTTTTTTTTTCTTTCTCAGATTAAATAAGAGACTTTCTTTTCTCTTTATTCTACTGAAGGGCTTTAGCTATGTCCTTGGAGGAAGTGAAGTATATCAAAAAGCTTATAGCCAGAAAGTCAGTTTTTCCTCCTGTGTTTCAAGCTAGAGGAATGATGACAGGAATGCTGTTAATATAAGACCAGTTTAAGCATTTTGATGGCTAAACAAAAGTTTGTGGAGGGAATAGAGTTTGACCATCTCATATCTTTTCCACACTCAAGAGTTATTTGATGACACTAACAGACTGTGGTAGGGAATATCTTGCACATACTCATCGCCTAGCTGCAGCTCAGAATCATCCCCAAATTTCAAGACTTTATTTATCTTGTGGCCAAAACCCAATTCTGAGCCACTGTTCATGCGAAACCTGGTGCATGCTTTTTTCAGCATTTGTCTAGGCCTCCCACTGATCATCCCACTAGGAAAAACAAGAAAGGCTTCCCCATAAATATTTGATTTCATAACAGCTGTACTCTGGCTCTCTTCTCTTTCCTCACTGGCATTATGCTCTATGCTTCTGCTCTGGGTGGAGCAGCCATCTCCATGGAGAGAGAGCTCCTCATTAATTTGCATCTGGTCATTTATGATTTTTTTGTTCTAGGCTAATGATAGTGTCTCCTATTCCTTTAGCAGAAAACACATAAATTGGCGCTGTCTTTTTCTGAGCCACCCCACAGGAACCCCCCTGAGTTACAGTGCAGCCTAGTGACAATTACTTTTTTGTTTCTCCTCTTAGGAAATGGATAAAAGGTTTAAGTTCTGACAAAAACAGGAAAACACACTAAGAGGATTTATCCTGAAGGCATCTACTCTTTAAATAGTGATGGAGCAGTGTCAGTTTATTTCCCACAAGGGCCAGAAGCTCCACCGCTCTTTGTTCATGCAGCCCTTGTATGACTAGAGGCAGAATATCCTATCACAGGCTGTCAGATAGCTCCCAGAATATGCAACTTGGTAATCGTAGGCTGAGGAGGGACTCACTGCCACTAAGAGCATGAAGAAGTTGGGTTTCAGAAGGACTCTGCTCTGCTCTTTTAAGGATAACACCCAGGCTTTATCCTGATCTGAGGTAAGACTTGCAGAATTTACTAAATCTGTGACTTCTCAGCCTTCCAGACCCTATTCCCTCCCCCTCTTGTTTTCTGAAACAAGGAGCGACAGGAGAGGGAGCAAGCTGTCAGAGTTATCACTTGTGGAATTTTCCAGCTTTACCAGGCAGGAAAGGGGGGAACAAAAAAAATAAATATCCACTGTAGAAAAACAACTGGCCACCGTGCAAGCGAAAGTAACTGAAGAATGGGAATATGCATGCTTTGCATTGACTCAAGCTGTATGAAAATACAGATCAAGAATCTATTAACATGAACCCGTTTAAGGTTTTCTTATCAAGGTGTGCTTCTGGAAAACAATACTCAGTTATAAAACAATTTTTCCTCACAATTTATTCTGTTTTGAAAATGTGTTCTGCTGGAATAATGTTCCAGAAGGGACAGAATCTTTACTTCAAATCAGATCAATCACAGGTTTTCCCACATTTTTGCTTTCATTTGATTTGGGGTCAGAAATTAGCCTTTTTCAACTTTTGCCTTTTGATGTCATATATTTATGTGCATTTCAGCTCAGTATCATGATCAGACTCTAACTTGCACAAGTAGAGTTTTATACAAACCTAGCTATAAGGAAAGAAGAAACATATCATTCTGTGGGAGGAAAGTAGATCTGACAATTTAAGTGATGCATTGATACAAATTACATGGCTAAATGAGTTAAAGTGCTTCTACATTCACACATATGTTATCCAAACCTATACTTTTCAAATTGGACTCAAATCTGGCTTGGCTTTATACTCTTGGCAGGCAGGGATTTGCACGTAGTCCAGGCTCTTTTTAATGTCTGCTTTCAGTCTGCTTTCAGTTTGAAGGTGCATAAGTCTGGTAACCACACAGGTAAAAATCTAAGGCAGCAGGGGACTGGTGGTGATGAGCAGCTAGAACTGTTTACCTAGTAATGAAAACTGGAGAAATTAAAAAAATCTGGAACCTAGGACTTATCTACATTGTTCTGAGGAAGCTGGAAGCTTGTTTATGTAGTCTAAATAAATGCAAACAATAGAGACCATCAATCCAGCACTCACGGACATGCTCTCTCATCCCTCACAGAGGAATTCCAGGGGATTTTCTGCCACTGGCGGGCTGGCGTGACACTCACAGTTCTGCATCTCCAGAAAAAACATCAGGAGTGTCTGAAGAGTATCTTTTAGCAGTTCTTGCACCATGGCAGTTTGCACACACTGAAATGGCCAGCACAACCTTTCCAGTTCCAAAGTCCCCTGCAGCAAAATACCATGAGCTAGGGTCATGACCATCAGCAGAAATAATACTCCTTGCCTTTGGAAAAACTTCAAGGATTTCTTCCCCAGTTATTCCGTCTGTAGGGGCAGCATGAGGCCTATACTGGGAATCAAAGGGTCATCTGAAATGGCATCAGATGCTGCAGAGCAGCACAATATCATAATCATAGTCCAATATGATGAGTACATAATAGATTTTAATTGACTTTAGTGAGGATAAAAGAGCAAGTACTTTTGTTTTCCCTTGTCAAACATGAAGTCTTAGTGAAAGGAAATCCAGGCAACTAATATCCCTGGAGATCTGACTTTTGCTACCTAGATTCTTGATTGATTTGTTTAGAAAAGACAATCAGATCAGCAGGATTATTGTAAAATTTGTACCAGACAGTTATACTCCTAGCACTAATAGAGTTTCTACAGCAAATACTGTAGAAATTACAAGTCCCAGCAGTGCTCTGTAAGGGTGGGAGATAATGCTTTTTGTATTTTGTGAGTTGTTTTTCCTATTAATGGAAGAATTCTGAAGGATCTCCCATTTCTGGATTTGCTTTTGTTTGTTCTCAGTCAGGGTGATCCTGTCCATACAATGAAAAGACAGCTCACTCGGGTGTTAGGACTTTTTCAGGCAAGGCAATTACAAAGTGATTCTTAATTCGGAAAGTCTCTGTGAGACACAGATTTCTAGATAGCTAGAAAATCTCTGCTACTGATGCTGTTTTAAGATAATGACTAAGTTGTGCTGAAAATAAACCTCGTAGCTCTAAGCAACATCATATTTTCTTCAACTCTTTCAATTACTTTTTATTAGAAAGTCTTTTCAAATGTATTATTTTGGAAAAATTTAGGCAGTGAGTTGAGCGCAAGTGATCGTAATGATATAGCAGCCTCTTAATTTGACAGATATTTCTCCCACCCCAATGATTCCACTACTTTGAATAAAATCTGTTCCAGTTTTGTGTTGAATTACACTTTCATTAAGCAACCAGTTAATGTTGGTCCCCTGGTTCGTGCTATACAAATCATTCCAATTTATGTGTTATCTAGACTTTTTCACAAATGCTTTTATGAGGTTACTAAAATATTCCCTGCCTTTGTTCCTATCTATGCTGTGTATTCATACCTATATTTCTATATGAGTATGAATCTGTATATAAGTAATCTTCCCCTTAGGATATTCTGTATGTATGTCATAAAGGAAAAGGAGATTAACAGTACAATATGATACAAACAGGCTGACTTTATAGCAGTCTTGCAGAAACTCCTGCCAAGCAAAAGAATAAATAACAGCTGTGTTAATCAAAGCCAAATTTAAAAGATAAGGCATGAATTTAGGTGGTCAAAATCCCAGAAAACTGGACAAGCTTAATGCTCACAGAAAAAGAACAACTCTGAGGACAAAGACTGTAATGGTGTACAATTAAGTCGAAGGCAAATTTTCAAAAGTGGTTCTGTGACGTAAAAGCCTAAATCAAAACTGACTTTGTGTGCAGCAGCATTTACTCTCCATGTAAGTCCGTAGGGTTTGTGCTCCTGAATCCTTCAGTCTGTTCTGAAAATGGGAGTTAGGTGACTTCTGACCTTAGTCCCTTTTGGGAGCATAACCTATAGCTGCCTGGAAGTCCAGAAAAGATACTGGTCCAAGCAGTGGCTGAATACCAACTAAGGACACTAAAACCAAAGAACTAGAGGCACAAGCATGATTATTCTCCTGCTATAGTGGAAAGCTATATACCATTTCTGGTTTGTATTAAACTCGTGAAGATGTTTTAGCCTGTTCAAGATCCTGTGGAAGCATTTTGAATTAATTGTAACTGATGTAAATATAGCCCTTGACTGGAAAACTTCCAGACTAAGAGAGCTGCAACAGTTCAGCCAAGATGCATTATATCAAAAGCACGGATAAGTAATTTGGTGTCCTCATGGGAAGGATAGCATTACAGCTTCGCAACATTCATAAAGTGCCTGCACAGTGAAAGATCTAACATGATCATTAAAAGATGTATGAATGCTTGGTGAATCTTCACCCCCCATCATGGATCATGGCTTTTATCTAGGCAGGAGCAGGAAGAAGAGCATGTATCCACGATAACAGAGAATACAACAGCTTAGACATACACATTTGATGTGAGCATGTGAACTTTCAAACATGATTTACTATGTTTGCATAGTGATATTAATTACTTTCTAGAGGGTATCCAGCCAAGAATATGTACAGGGTTGGCAAAGCTCAGTTAGAAACTTCAGCCAACCTCTGCAGGACTTACAGATTAGCAGTTCAATTACTTACGGTGTACCATAGCTTTAAGTCACAAACTAACTCTTGTATTTTTAACCCTCTTCAGTGGCAAAACATCTGTATGATTTTAGAGATGTCACTTTACCTTCCTCTGTAACTCTTATTTGATGTCTCTGTGGTCCTGTTATGATGAATTAGCTCTTGCCCTTATAGTTAATTAAATGCTACAGGGAGTGGTTGGGGTGTTTTAGTAGTTACCAAGTTCTTGGTTCTGCTGTTACCATCCACCACATGATGATCTGATATCTGGGCTTGGACTCCCAGCTGTGACTGAGGAGAACTCAACACAGCTTAAAGAGGCAATTCTCCAAAGTCCTCTTTCCATTCTCCCAACAAGACCTGGTGCAAATCCAGATCTTAAAACAAGCCAAAGCAAACCAGTAAATGTCAAAATAGCCAAGAGTAATCCCTTCCTGTAATACATAATGTCTACAAAAGGTGTTGTTGAACTCTTCAGCGTGGTTCTGGACCATCTAAAGTTTCTACTTCTAAGGAGAAAGTGAATGGGCATTTTGTAGTACCTACGTTTAGATGCTATGTTAAGAAGATGAGATATCATCCCCCCATGTCTTCTGAGTCTTGAAGACTTCTTTCCAACAAGGGCTCATTATCCTCAGAGATTTTCAAGAGCTACAGCCTACTCCCCTAACATCAATATTAAAACATTTAAACTTCCAAACCCTATGCAAAAGAGTCATTTGGCTGGCTTCAGCAGGGCTGCTTGTAGGATTCTGAATTTCTCACATCACTGAAGGACTCTAGACAAAGGCACTATGTTTTATAAATATTAGTGGTCTCTGTAGCTCTAAGAGCTTCAGGAGCTGCAGTATATTTGAAAAGCTAGCTTTGAAATGCTTGGCAAGCTGCTGCTTCCCTCAGAATGCTCATAGATGAAGTATTTCAGATAAACCTCAAAAATACTCTAAGTAGAAGAAATAAAGGTAGTTGAGGGAAAGCAGAAAGCTGATGTACATCATGTAGTAGCATTCCCATTTAAGAGATGATTTTTCTCATTCTGTTATTTGCCTTTTTTATGGGCATTGTAAAGAAATGTAACATAGTTAAACATATCCAGCTCTCACTGGAGTCCAAGTGGTTTGGAAGAATCACTGATTTATTTAGCTCTTTACACAGAAAGGTCATGTTTTTCACAGGCACAGAGTACAAACATTTGAACACAAATTAGAAAAATACCACTTGAAATTTAGGATGTTGCCTTTACAATTTCCATGAAGACGTTCTCTCCATTTCTTTAGCATAAACCTAGAAAACACTTTAAGATCACAAAAACCTTTTATATGCCATTGATTGGAATTGTATAGCCAAAGTATAAGAAAATGCTCTGTGGGGTTCTATTTTATCTTTCTCTCTTCATTCCTCTGTTAAAGACCTGAGAGTATAATAAACTAAATTTGATTTTGTGGTCCACTGTTTCCTCTGAAAATAAGAATGTCTGCTCTTTGGAGACCTGTGATCTTCTAGCTGGTGGTCCCTGTCTGTTGTGTTTGTCTCCACCAGATTCTAGCTTTCACTCTTCATCTTCAGTTCTGCTTTGTCCTTTCTTACATCTCCCCATCATCACTACTTTCACAGTATTATAAATCTACTAGATTCACCTGGCAACCCAAGAGGTTCCTGCCAACACATCTCTGCACTTAAATTATAAATGAAAGTTCTCTAGACCAATCCCTGATAGGAGCCTTCTATCAGCTTTTGCTTTAAATTCGGTTTTATGTTTACGCGGTTATGATTGTATACTTACTGATGTCCTGAATGGGAGGAGTTACCAAATAATATACACTTATTTAATTTTAAAGTGAATGAAATGTTCTAAAATTTTGACCAAAAAGAATATGAGCTAATTACCAAGAAATTAGTTATTCATTTCTTCCTTTGAAAATGTAGGTCAAAAACCTATTCTAATATAGACTGCTTTTTGAAGCTTGAAGGTGAAATGTGCACTGCATCATCAAAACTTCCATTGGTTCAGCAGTGCCAAGAGGATTTGCTTCTGTTAATATTCCCTAGCTGTTTGAGATTTTTTAGTAACTCATTTTTTTTTATAATGTAAAGTGCCCTTGTTCCTTTGACTCTGAGCTTTTTATAAATATTTAGAACTGGATGGAGAAAGCCGCTTGTGTGTGACTTCTTCTGATAAGGAAATATGATGACCAAAAGCTGTTGGAGAAACATGTGAGAATACGCCCACCATCTGCAACCCTGTTCCCTCCCCCTGCATGTTAGGTCCCCCTGTGCCACACTGGTATCATCTCCTCTCTGCAGAAAGAGCCCTTATCAGCTTCCCTCCTTACTCCACCTCTACACAAGGCTTTCACCCAGTCCAGCAGCACCCGATTCAAATGGAAAAGGAAGGGAAAGAAGCAGGGTTCTGGGACAGCTGCAGATAGAGGTATAGCTATAGAAATAGAGGTAGAAATGAGGCCTCATGTTGCCTCAAGTCATCCAGAATAAAATCACAGACTATTCAGAACATTGAATGAAAAGTTTCCATGTTGATGTACTTCCCATCAGTTTCCAGCAGATGCATAACCATTTTTCTTCAGGTAAAAATAGGAACATAGTGCTTTGAGATATTCTCCAAGATTCATCGACATTGTTTTATTCATTCCACATTCTTTATCTACACTGCTTTACTAAGCAGTCTCATTAACAAAGGAACAGTCTATTCAGCAAATTCGGGAGTCTTTCCAAAGTAAGTCATACAATCTTTACCAATGTGCTTGAGTGGCAAAAAATAGAATTATGTGCACATCTCGATTTGTATTTGGCTACAGCATTTTCCAGCAAATATTTCATTCCTTCTGGCTGATTCAGTATGCCACGAAGTACAATACACCATGGAAAATACATGCTGAGAGTTCAAAATTGCCTGACAGCCAACCCAGAGCTGCCGAGAAAAAACTAAACAGTGAAAAGTATATTTGCCCGTGAAATTTTTGTGATTTGCAATAACTTGAACATTAGCAGTGCCACAAAGAAAGATGTTCTGAATTTGAACATAAGGGATAAATTAAGATAGTGGAGTTGCAACAGTTTATTATTATCTGAGAATCTGATCCAGGATTTTTATAGTGACAGTGTGAAATTGCTCTCCACTCTATTGTAAGATTTAAGAGTTTCTTCAGTACCTAAGCAATTTTTTCAATAAAATAGCTCTGTAAGATGTGTGTTTCTTAGCTTTAAAAGTTCAGTGTGTTTCTTTACATTACTTCAGTCCAGTCCTGTGAATACTGTTAAGCACAATGTTAAAAATGTTTTCTTTTGAATTGCAGTATAACCAATATCATTCCTGACTAAAACATAAATGAATACCTCAGACAAATTAGATATTCATGTTTTGTAGCTCAGTCATTGCCTTCCATATTAAAATATATTTAAAGGAAAACCCAGGAACTCATGAAAATAAGTGCTGCTTGCTTGCTTAGGTCCTGAAGCCTTTGAAATAAAATGTAAGGGGTGGACTGGTGACATGTACTTAAAAGGATGCATTAATTATAGGAAGGAAGAATGTAACAGCTGGACTTCACTTAAAATGAAGCACAAAGAAAACTTCAAAGACATACTTCATAACTTCAAGCTCCTATTTAGTTTATATGTTCACTCTCTAGAAGTATCTGCCTTCCTTCATTGATTAGGTCATAAGCTTAAAGAGCTTACACTTATAATATGTGTAGCTGCATTAGACGTCTTCCAGTCGATAGCAGGGTCTAGTTCTCTATGTTGGTACTTTAATTCAACAAAAATGACTCAATTTGTCTTTTGGAGTGTTTCAGAGAGAGAAAGTCATAAAAATATTGTGAGTGCCTTAATGATAATTGTCATGTTAGTTGAAAGGATAACTCCTTTAGAATGATCTAAAATAAAAATAAGTATATATCCTTCCACAATTACCAAATAAATGCATGTCATGTTAGAAGCTGTACTGAAAGTTGTAGAAAGCTTGAGTCCTTATGTTCCAGTATTTCACCGTGTCTGATGAGAATTTCAAGATTTCTTTTTCTCTAGAAAAATCTAGTTTGTGCTTCTAGAGCCAAAAATCTTTTAACACTGCCCAATTTACATCCCCTGTGAGTATTATTTGGTTTGCTTCTTCTCTTGTTGAATGACTTAAGCCTCACTGGTGCTCTCAAACCTGTGCATTTCCTGCAGTTTTAGCTGTATCCTGTTGTGTTATAAATAATGAGTCTGGCTAAGTGTGAGTTGCTGGCAAAGACTTATCAATTTTATTGTGAGAGAAGATTCAGGATTAGTCTGCACATTATTCTCCTCCTAACCTCCTTGGTGTTTGTAGTTGCACACACGCGCATGCATAGTGGCCTGACTTACTCCAGTTGGCTTGAGACAATGCTGTCCCCAGGGAGTGCTTACAAGGCTGTTGCTTACCTTAGAAGTGACACTGCCAGAACAGTAGGAAACAAAAGAGAAATACAGCTTTTCCATTGCCCTTTGTGAGAGCTTCCTCACTACTACAGATAGCTCTCTGAGGAGAGACCGAGTGAATGCAGTGAACATGACTAAACCTTATGCAGTACCCGAATTTAAACAGGACCTAACGCTTTTTGCTTCCTTTCCATTTAAGTGACTCTGCTTCATCTTTGCTTGCTGCTTTTGGGTAAGGCACTAGGTAGCTGTTTGCACCAAGCTGCAGAACAAAACACGTCCGCCTTGTGCTTACTGTGTGGTTTAGCTGAATAATTCATTCCAAGGTCTGGTAATGTTATAGCAGTAAATCCAGGGCTGCCATACATGGAATCAAAGAATCACAGAATCAGCTAGGTTAGAAAAGACTTTTGAGATGCTGAAGTCCAACCTTTACCTCAGGACTGCCAAGACCACCACTAAACCCTGTCACTAAGGGCCTCATCTACACAGTTTTTGAACACTCCCAGGGACAGCGATTCCATCACTTCCCTGGGCAGCCTGTTCCAATGCCTGAGCACCCTTTCAGTGAAGAAATTTTTCCTAATATTCAGTCTAAACCTCCGCTGGTGCAGCTTGAGGTTGATTCCTTTCATCCTATCACTTTTTTATTTCAAATTCAGTTCAGGTGGAATTGGAAGAGTTTGCCCTGGATCTCAGGCTGCTCAGCTACCTGGTGATCTCTGTGGGTGAGTGCCAGACAGCTGTAGTTTTTGGAGGCATCGACTCAACATGAGGATAAATTGTGCAGTGCAGGCAGAGCGAGGCCTCCTCCTTGAGGCCTTCATCAGCGCTGAGGCACAGATACAGTGACCTGTCACATCCAGTGGGTTCAATGGTCAGACACAAATCATTTGTACTGTACATGCACAATAGATCAAACATTTCCTGGAAACATGGGATTTCCTAAACCCGTAGTACATGGCCCTTGTGCCTACGTTTCTTTCTGGAAAAGTTTGGTCTGCCCTAGATACATTTATTTATTTCATATAAAAGCAATCAGACTTAACCAAAAAAAATGACACAACAAAATAATTTGTCACCTTTAATAATAAAAATGTGTTGGAAATGTTTAAATGTTTACACTGGCTGCTCACAAACAGCTTTTGCTTACTGTAGGCCATGTCCAGATGCTTCTTATCTTGCCCATAACCACTGAGAATTATGTTTAACATACTCTGCCATGACCTGCTGATGGCCTTAAGTCTTCAGCATTCAAAACTAGATTATCCTGCTTCCTCTCAATGCATATGAAAAGAATTCTTTTCCAATTCACTCGAAAAAAAAAGTGGTTAGCAGAACATACTCTTGTTAGTGCTAATCATTTGGGAATCCTTGCTGCCCTTTAGGAACAGCCTTGTTAGGAGGGAGGAGAAAAAATAGTCCCTTTCAGATTTTGGCAGACACACTGAAGCAATGTACTGCAGTCTCTGTCTAGTCGGACCAGCACTGGAGTGATGTGATTGCCTCTGTGGAGGAGAGGTCTGGGTCATGTCCCTAAAGGTCACTGTTGCCAGCAGGCAATACCTAAAGAGTATATTCCCTGCACTCCCCTAGCTCAAAGGGTCTGATTGTGAGAGCTCTCACACTGAAGCGCACAGAGAAAGATTCTTCTGCAACCTCCATGCTCAGCCATAGGGTGGTCACAATATGGCCCTTGTTACAGATGGGAGACTTCCGTTCCACTTGTGAAAAAGTTGTGGAAGAGAGAGCTGAAGAACCCAAGGTGAACTGCATTTCTAAATGCTGGCAGGTAGCACTGGTGTGTAAAATCCATAGCTGAATTTCCTATCTCCTGTTAGTACCTTGATGAATTGCAGAAGTGTTACAAATAAATAAATGAATCTCTTCTAATTCATTTAAATCTTTTAAGTCTTTAAACCTTAAGAGTCATTAAACAAGTTTGTAAAATAAATAGTTGACAGAAACGTATTTTGTAGAATATGAAAACATGTAAAGTACTGAATTCCTGTGTTTTCAAGTCTAGCCAATACAGTGAGGTAATAGCTCAGCTTATTTTCAGATTCAGCTTTGTGAAAAGGAGCAATGAGATTCGAAAGATTTTGAAGTTCTGCTAGGCAACAGGATGAGAAGATTAGTAATGAAATAAAATCCTGTTCTGCTTCTCACTCAAATACTCTGTTACCAGGAAGGCTAGGTGACACCTCCATGAAACCAATCAGCATGATAGCTTAAATATTTGCTAGGATAGATGTTAGAGAAAGAACAGGGAAACTGTAGGATCCACTGCTACAACTTGCCTAACATCCGCAAGATAATCAGAAACAGAAGGGGGCAGAGGGAGTTGGGGGGGTATTGTCTGAGATATACCCCTCTGTGTGAGCAGAAACCACCAAACATGAAGAGAAAGAAACGAGCAGACAGCATCTGGAATAGGGTCACCAGGAAGGAACCAGAAGATTAGCAATATGGGACAGGAGTGAACTGTGCGCAGAAATACCATTCCCAGTTACTGGGTTCTTCATTTGCCTGGAATTTGTATACATTTTATTAAAAAAAAAAAAAAAAGGAGAGAAATTGGTGCATGACTGATTCCTAACAATTCAGAATAGAGAAATGTCTTTTTTTTATGCTGTCAGTGTAAGCTACCATCACCTTTTTTACATTTGGGAAGAGCTGAGCAAGTGGCTATACTGATAGAATGATTGCAATATGAAAGATGGATTGTAGTCCTAAAATGACCAGGACAATTTGATTCCTTCATTTTCCCCATTCCTATAAATGTGTCTAATTGTGGTGACGCAGGTTCCGGACCCACTGAATGAAGTGAAACATAATGACCCACAAGAGTAAGATGTCCTGTGTCTTTGTGTAAACAAGGATTAAATAGTGGTTTTAATTTCAAGATGGCTTTGTTGCTTGCATTTGTTCTATGGATTCTTTACTACCCATTACTTAATTAAGCTGAAAACACAAGCCTGGCTTTATTATTACTCAGCCTGTGAGCAATCATTAGGCATCGCTAAGCCAGCTCTTCATGTGGTTTTAGAAACCTTTACTTCAGGGATACGGTAAGAATTGCTTATTGGATTTGGCTTGCCTATACTGAAATCAATGTGTGCTGTCAGATCTTGAGTAGCACACTTCTGCACAACGTGTGCAGTATAAAATATAGGTTCAGTAAGCCTGCTTTGCTGTTGCATTTCATCAGCATCGTAAACACATGCCAGGGCAAAACCAGAGTCACACACAGCTGAATCAGCCTCCCTCTGCACCATGGAAATACCCTGCTTTTTTGCAAAAATCTTTCCACAGAAAGCTTTCTACGTCCTATCATCATGTTTCTCCTTACTGTCACTCTTTAACCCTTTCTCTTGTGACCAATATCCAGTAATACAGAAGTTCTCTGATTACACTGGCCCTTGTAGTATACTTTTCCTTTCTCCCTTTTCCTTTTTTCAGGGTTTTGGGTTTGGTTCTTTTGGCTTATTTTTATTATTTATTTTGTTTGTCCATTTCACTCTGAAAGCAATTTCATCTCATTTAGTGGAGAAGTCTGTAACTTTTACTTAGTTCTTTAAGTTTCATTCTCCTCTCCCAGCATTTTCCATCTAGGAAGCCAGGATCTGAGATCCCTCCTGTGTTTAATTTAGTCAGCCTTTCAGATTAGCTCACCACTGCCCATGTGTGTGAGGGAGCAAATGAAACTGAGCGTCAGCTTCATGACTGATACTTGCCAATAAGACTAGGGTTCAACTTTTCTGTAAGAACAACAGATTCAGCTTAGTGAAAACATTTTATTCTTGTAAACATCTGTACAGACAATAAGAAAAAGAGAAAACAAGCTAGAAAGCCTTGAAGGTGAAACAGTATTGGAAACAGAGGTTTGCTTCAAGAGCCCCAAGTGGTAGGCAACCTGGGCTTGCTGATCTATTTCTGAGACAGGCAGGCAGCTTGCTGAGTCAGTGCTCATTCAGTGGCCTTCAAGAATGAATTAAAAGCAATGAAGAATATGCTTTGCTTCCTTGGAAGGATTTTTTGTCTTTTTTTTTTTTTTTCCTGAAACTGTTTTGAGCAACTTTGACTGAAGGAAATGGAGACAACTGCCATTATCACGTAAAAGCAAGACCACTTCCTCCAGGACAAAAGCCACAGGTATATGGGTCAATATGGCAGCAGGAGGTCTTTTCAGACATGTGGGTTTTTAATAGGCAGACTCAGAATAATTGCAGAAGGTTTGTACCAGACCACCTGGAAGCAAGCTTCAGCTGTTTACCAATAAGGATAAGGCACCTCTGCCTAACCTTTCTTGTTACAGGAATTTTACACAGCTTGATTTAATCCAGGCTGAGATAACAAGCCTCATATATGAGGTTCTCAGGAGACTTTGTTCAGCTGATTTTCCAAATAAGCTCCATACTTTTAATATTGTTGTAAATACACATTAATTACCCAGGAACCTTAGACGTATTTCGTAAAACTGGTTGTCACAGCAGTTGTTGCCATGCTACATGATCTGTTTTGCATTTAGCTTTTTGGTATGGTAATATTACAAAATAGCAGGCTCACTGTGGGGACAAAAGAAACAACCCGCCAAGCCTCTTTCTTCCTAATATGGTGAAATAAAAAGCCTCGGTTTGAGCTGGCTAAAATGCTGATGGAGCCAAAGCCCAAGGATCAGTCTGGCATGGTGTGTGAAGAGCACAAGGATCATGGTCAAGATTCACACTGGGAGGGCAGGAAATGTTTAAATTCCCTGACCATGACTAAATGATGGGAGTCAGGGATGCTGTCAGGGAAAAAGCCCTCTTCTCATCTCAGCACGTGTTTGATTCCAGACTGGCAAGAGTATTCCTTCCTGGGCTTGCTGGTGTGGCAGCTTTGGGATGTGCTATATAGCAGATGTAGGGACTGATTTTTCACAAAGGTTTGCACTGAACAGGAATAGGAATTGCTCAGTAGGCAGCAGCATGGGGGTCTCAGGCAGAGCCCCAATCTGAAAAGGAGGATGTCAAGGGACAGGCTGCAGCTAGAGGATAGGCACCAGCACCAGCAGTACAGTGCCCACTGAGAAGGAGCCCCAGATACCATTGGAGTGCCAGGAAGTTTTGCCTTTTTCCTTGTTTGTGTTCACTATCACCTTTAAAACAAAAGAGCACAGCTTTGCACAGCAGTAAGCAATTGGCTGTTTCCCCCATCCCACCAGCTCCCAGCCAAAAAGATTAAGTTTTCTGGCTTCTTCTTAGGGGTTCTGCTTCTGCTGGTTAAAATCTCTGCCTGGGGACACTTGGTGCAGTATTAACTGATTATATTTAAGTCCTGTGAGATGTGCTTTTTATTTTTTCCTTGATGATGATGATGCAGTGAAGAGAGATATGTGAATCCATTAAAAAAAAAACACATACAAAAAAAAAAACACCCAAAAAAACTAAAACAAACAAACCAGACACAAAAAAATCCAAATACATAATTTCAGTAATTATGATTTATCAGGTACCACAGTCATTTGAACAAAAGCTGACTGAAACACTCTCATCTCCCCAGGGAGAGAGCTACATGGAAAGCACTTAAATAGCTTTAACCACACTTGTGTCACAAATTCCTTTCAGATTTGGTTACAGTGGCTTGTTCTAATTAAAACAGTAACAGTTTCAGTGCTATGTTTAAAAGTAAACAATCATTTGCTGTTGATGAGGAAGAAAAGGATAGAAACACTGAAAATAGTACTTCTTTTCCTGGACAACATGTGTCTCTACAGCACCATAGTCCATTTTCTTCTGCTGAAATATTGTCACCATCAAAATGCATTGTTTCCCAGCAGCTGACCAAAAGCACAACGGCAGGTTCAGCAGCTGAATCATCTGTACTTTTCTTACCTTGATGTGCAATAAGATATCATTAATTCTGCTACCAGGAAGAAGGGCAAAAAGCAAGGAAAAGTACTACCTTGTGTTCAAAAAGAGGCAAATGCCTGAGCTTTGACTTTCTAAAGCACGGATAATGTTCACGGCTGGATTTGTTGTGCTCTATTGTTTCCACCACAGCTCTCCAACCTGGGGCTCAGACCTAACCCAGAAGGAATTGCCTGGGACTACCCAGACAAAGCACAGAGTCTCCAGGAGTCTCAAGACAGCAGCTAGTCCTTTGCTGACAAGGGAGTATTCAGCAGAGGCAGCAGCATGAAGGGGGAGAAACATGTCCAGTCAGCTTTATTAAATAATATGTTTATACATCCATTATGAAAACTTTGACAAGGAGGGAAATACTGAAAAGGAAGCATCTATTTTTTTAGTGAAGTAAAAGTGATGCCTGTGGTTTTAAACAAAGGCCTGTTGGCAGGATGATGCCATAAAGAAAAGGAAGAGAAAGGGAAACTGTGTTTGAATTAAGTCAGATAAGTGAAGGCCAGAAAACCTTATGACAGAATTTTCCATTAATTCCTGTAATCTAGCTCTCTGCCATAATTATGTTACCTCCTAACACCTTGTACAAATATTGTGGTTATTATTACTGTTTACTGTAACCATTGTAATTATACTTACAAAAGCTGCTTACAATATTGCAGTCATAGTAATGTGAAAGAGAAAAGTCAGACAAGACTTTCATGGTGGGTGTTTAGGAAGATTTTGAATGAACGCATGTAACTGCTTTCTAGCTGCAAGAATTTACACCGGAAAAAGACAAGAACAAAGGAGTAAGGAACAAACTTCTTTTTGATTCAATCACTGTACTGAATCATAACTTGAAATTCGATTTTTAGTGAATCATAGGTTTTTTGAACCTGTGATGGAAACCTCCTGTTTGATCTAAAACATACTTCATTTGAAAGGCATATTTTGTTAAGTTTTCTTTTAACATAATTTAATTCAAGAAAAAATGAATACTTTTTAATGGGTTTTCAAATAAAATGTAATTATTCTTCTGAATTAAAATATTTCATGTTTCTAATTCTTTTCTGGAGCCAAGATGAGTTTGTAAAATATCTAAGGGTTCCCGAGTCTGATTATTTTTCTCCAAATGAGTTTGCACTAAAGCATTTCAGCCAGTAAGCAAACAGGAAGAGATAGAAAGGGAAACTGCGGCACAAGGAATTTAAAATGCTTTTCCAGTGTCTCATCAGATGGGTACCAGTGTTAGAAATAGAAATTGCATCTTGTGAGTCCCCCTCCAGGTGTGTAAAACACTAAAGGACATTAAAGAGGTAAATCATTAGATTAGATTGAAAATCAATTTCCAACCATAACTATTATGAGCAGCAGAAATCATGGTGACCACAGGAACTGTGCACTTTGACTCCAAGATCTTGTTCCCTGCTCCCTTGCACAGCCACGGGTGAAGCCTTAATTGCGTGCTCTGTGTGCCTGGTACAAGTTAACCTGACAGAGAGACATTTTCAATTTCATTTCTCTCTCTTTTCAGAAAGTCTTTCTCTCGTTGTCGAAGAATTAACAGGATGCTTTCAAACGAGTCAGCACCTCCTCCTGCATTCAGTCGCTCCAACTCACAGGCCTCCATGGACAGCACCTCCATGGAGGACTTCTGGTGTGAAGTTGAGAGCATCAAGGAGAGCAGTGAAGATGGATCTGACGAAGCAACACTCTTGGAGTTCAAACCTGCTGATGGTGAGCACACAAACACCTCTTCTTTCTCACAGCTTGGCTTTGCCTTGTCTCTTTAGTCTTGCCCTGATCTCCCTCGGTATGCCTCCCAGTATGAGCAAAAGTGCTAGGCTGCGTCTATGGTCACTGTAGCTCCACTCCTGTACATCACGGTAAATCTACAAGATGTCACTGGAAAGAAACAATAATTCAGTCTGGTTCATGCACTGGGGCTGGTAATCGACTTCTGAAGTAAGTTTTTTTGTATTGCTCTTATTTGTGCTTCAAGAGGATAGATACGGTGTAAGAACAGAGAAGCACTAAATGAAAACTTCATCTCCAGCATTAAATAAACTAAACCAAAAGATATAAAAGGGCCACAAAGTTCATTTAGCGTACTGGGATTTTAAATTTTTTACCTTTTGGTTGGATTTATAACTTACAAAAGTCTTGAAGCAGTTTTTAGCTAGATATCATTTGGTGCTATCAGAAATTTGATAACTGCCTGTTTGAGATTGCTCAATTCAAATATAATTCAAAGAGAGATTAGAGATAAGTCTGAGTATATGGATGCCTACATTATTCAGACTCCCCACTTGTCAAAATTCATTCATCACTTACATGAATTATGCTGAAGGTATTACAACTTCATTCTGTTACCTTGATGTCTTCCCTTCTCCTTTTTCATAATATATTCGGAAAAACATGTAATAGTCTGTACTAGATTGTTGCAATGTAACTTTGAGTTAGATTATTTGATAACATCTAGAACAGCAGTTCTCATTTTTTCCAGTTATGACCCCACTTACAAACGCATTATATTGTGCAACACAAAATACCAGGTGTTACTATATGATGAAAACAAGGTCATGACCCACCAATAACTGCTTCAACACTTTTGTGCAACACAGCCACTAGTCTGGTAACTACTTATCTAGTGATAGATTTTGAAACAATGGTTTGTTCTTTCTATACAGTTATTAACATGAGTGACAATGTATTTTTGTTACCTTGATGTGCAATGGGATGTCATTAATTCTGCTACCAGGGAAAAGGAGGAAAACTTTATTAAGCAACCAAATGTGTAATCATAACCAGGTATGATAAGTATCCCTCACAGAGATACCTAGCTCCAACTATGTACTGTTTCCATGGGGAATACCTCCCACTTGCTAGTTCCCAGTAGGGGTCTCCTAGAAGCAAAAGAAGACATTTGTTTACCAGAAGTCTTGGACTGCAATGAGGGTTATGGTCTGGCAGCTTAAATCCAAACTGCACTTCTTTGTGCTGGCATGTGGTTTCAAATAAAAATAGGCCGAGGTGTAACACTGAAACTTTATGGTTATTGTTATGGGAAGGCAGAAGAGCAATCTGCCTCAATCAGTTTGACCTTGTTGGGAAAATTCCTGTCTAATCGTATGCTTTAGCTTGGAGACCCCAGAAAGAAATTGTGAACCTCTCAGTGTCCCCTTCATACAACTGTCACTGTAAACTGGCTGTCCCTGAATTGTCTGCAGAGCTGAGGGCATGCCAAATATCTGTGAGTTGCTAAGGTGGGCAAGTTAGTAGGACAAGGCAACACAGGAGCCCATTTTCCATGTTCTCAGAAACTTTTCCATCAGTCTCATCACTCCTGAGCTAAATCTTCACAACACTGCAAACTCTGGTGCAGTCCTATGTTACCCTTTGTCTAGTTTAATCTCATTACACTGCACTGATTTTTAACCCTCTGTCCTGAACTGAAAATGAGACAGCAAGGTAAACTGCAATACATCTCCACAAGTCATTTACCGTCATATTGTTGTTTCAAACACATCTATATTGTATACACACACATAAAATCAAGCAGTGCTTGTCCTAGTTATTAACCTCAGGCATACATTCAGTCTGGGATAATAGAACTACTCACTATTATTTCAGAGATTTATTAAGCTCCTAATAGGATAATACTCCTCAATGAGGATCAGAACACTGAAAATCAATGTGGAAGTCCTCAAAGCAAAATAAAAGCAAATATTTACCACCCTTTTATGATGTCTTTGAGAGGAAGAGATGCAGAATCCTTAAGAAGGAAGCCAAAGGGTGATAGCAGCCAGGCATCACTGATATTGTCAAAACCACAGCGTTGTTTTATGCTGGACCACAAGTGTAAGGGGAAGACATCAGCACACTTACTCTGTTGACATTAGCAACTATGGACAAGAAAGAAGGTCAGATCATAGCAAGGGATGTAAATGTAAGGGAAGAGGAAGTCATGGAATATTTAAGATGGCAGTGATATCCAGAACTGCTCTAAAACTTGATGTTACAAGGCTGCAATATTGTAAGTTATTTGAGGTTATAACTGACAAATTCAAAGGCACTTGTCTTTCCTAGCAAGGAAAGACATCAGAGGAAAAGAGACTTACCAGCTAGAGCGTAGCTCTGTTTGTCTGCCATATCTGGCAATATCAAGACCCTGCTGTATAAGTAGCTACCACTATAAAAACAATGTTTTGATAAACACCATTGGGGGGGGGGGGTGTCCTTTTTTAAACCTATGCATCATAAAATTCTGAGGGTTTTAAATGCAGAAATTCCTTCTCTTTAACAGTTTTGCTTCTCTGCTTGTTGTTGCTATTCCATGGTCTATTGTTTGTGAGGGGTTGGAACAGGAAAAAGGCAAAAGCCAGAGAAAACAAGTTATAGGGGTGGCTGGTAGGCATACAGAATTTCATGTCTGCTTTACTATTTTTCATAGTATCATGAAAGCCAAGTTTGATTAAAAACTCAGTTCTTGGGAAGAATATGTCAGGACAAAAGCCAAAATTAATATAATTAAGAAGCTGAAACATGAATGGATGTGGCTAGAACAACGGCACACAGAAATAAAACCTTGTTAGAAAGAAGGGAGAGGGTGGTAGAAGAACCCTTGGTTCAAGGCTTACAAAGAAGGGAAAGGAACAGACTATCATCATATCTGTGGACACAGAAAGGATTGGAGCATAGACAAGTTGTTTCAGGGGATACAGGGCCTGTTATACCCCTGTCTAGCACAAAGCAGGGTGCAGAGAAGCAGATACCTTTGTAGAGCTTTGTAAAGAGACAAGGCAGTTAACAACAAAGTCAGTGATTGTACATGTAAGATGCTTTCACTAGTCCCTATGGTCCAGGCCTGTAATTTTCTTTCGCATATCTAACTGCCAAAGTGCGGCAAGCTGGTATCTATCAATCTGCCTGCATTCTGATGTCAAGAAGAGGCAATAAAGGGAGAGTGGAAATACCAGCCTACCATTAAGACCAGTGCTGGGACAAGAACAATAAGCTCATTGACTAGTTGTTTTATAGAGCATGCTGCAAATTAGTCTATTTCCTGTTTGACATGTTTGTTTGTAGTACCTCCTTTAGTCAAAGCTGGAATGCAGTTATTGTCTTGTCTCAAACAGCATATTGTTGAGCTGGGATTGTCCAGAGAACTAAAACAAAAGACCTCAAAAGCTCCTATAATGAAGAGAACTGTTAAAATACTGTGATTGATTACTTTTAAAAGCAGACAAAAAAGCAATTATAGCAAAATTAAAAATTAATGAATTATTTAGAGAAGGTAGATCAGGATTTTCTCTCTGTCCTACGTTGACAGAGGATAACATTTAATGCAACAGGTGATCTAGCTGAAGCCCTATATTGGCTTTGCATGGCAAGGTTTTGGTGGCAGGGAGGGGGCTGCAGGTGTGGTTCCATGAGTAGATGCCAGAAGCTTCCCCTATGTCCGATAGAGTAAGGAAAGAATATGATTTTGTACACTGTGTATAATCTTACTATGGAACTGTCGTGGTTTAAACCCAACCACAAAAGCTCGTTCACTCACTCCCCCTACTTCTTGCCCTCCCCCTACTAATCGGCTGGGGGAGTGGGGCGAGTTATTGGTTCGCTGGTGTTGAGGTGTTGTATTCTTTCCTCTTGCTATTTCCTTTATCATTACTAATATTGGTGGTAGCAGTAGTGATTTGTGTTATACCTTAGTTACTAAACTGTTCTTATCTCAACCCGTGGGAGTTGCATTCTTTTCGATTCTCCTCTCCATCCCTCCGGGAGTAGGGGGAGGGCAAGAAGGGGGGGAGTGTGTGAACGAGGTTTGTGGTTGGGTTTAAACCACGACAGGAACCAACGGCAGTGTTGAACCAGTTGAGAAACAAGTATTGAACAGGATCAAAGATACTAGTCACTAATCAAGACATCGAGAAATGCTGGGGTGTAGAATACTAAACAGTCTTTAATTTTTTGGAAATCAGGATGATATCTAGGATAGCTACTTTTGCATCTTCCACCCCTAGCTGGCCTCTGATACCTACCCCTAACTAATCCTTGCTCTTTAGTGAGCAGCTCCAGCTCTTACTCATCTTGTTCAAAACAGGCTGTTGGACCAGGTGGACATCACATTTCTCTCAGTGTGACATCTTCACTAGGTGTCTGATGAACAGCTGACTCTCTGACATGTCAAATATTATATTTAATGTGCAAATATATTATTTTGTTGTATACACCAGTTCAGTATTTTTTCTTATTTTAATTGGAATACCAATTTAATTTCCACCTGCCAAATGCTTTACTGGTAAAACATGGTATAAATAGTAACTGAGGAGATTTATGTTCTTGAATGAGGGGTTAGTTTTTAGTGACCCTGCCATATCAGATTAGTTACACTCCTGCCTTCTTCACACAAACATGTTGATGCATAGGTTAAAAGTTCCTCTTCTGTTCTTTTCCTAAACCTCTCCTGTGCAGACACTGCCAAACTGAAAATTGACAGTATGTTGAAAAAACTAAATTTGCTTACACTTGTGGCGTAAGAAAGATTGGAATTGGAGTCTTCTTGAGGTAAAGGCTAAGGCAGCAGTCTATCATGCCACCACCCTTCCCTCAGTCCCCTCTTCCTCCCTTACCGGGCCTGGTAACACACTCTGTTCCTCCACAGAAGGGGAGTTGGAGGCAGAATGGCTGCAAGACGTAGGTTTATCTACATTGATCTCGGGAGCCGAAGAGGAGGATGGCCAAGCCCTGCTGTCCACTCTGACCCGAACTCAAGCTGCTGCCGTACAGAAGAGGTACAACACCTACACTCAGACCCTGAGGAAGAAGAATAAGCACACAGTCCGGGATGTGCGAGATATCTTTGGCACCAGTGACTCCTCTGTAAGTAGCTAATGCATCCTTACCAAATGCCTTTGAGCTTGATTTATATGCACTTTGCAAGTAGCTCATCAAAGCTTCTACCAGACAGGAATCCTTTTCTGCCGACAATGTACGGACAGCCAGTAGCAGTTTCCAACACAAAGTCCAGACTTTTAATGCTGTATTTTCTACATTTTGAGAGGAAAGGAAGAAACCAAAAAATAGGTGGTACAGGGTTTTGCAGCTAACCTGTAACATAATGTGGTATTTGTTGCCAGCCTTCCTCGTGCAACCTCCTATCAAGCCTAACATTTACTCCCTTATTTTTTGGAAATTGGTGAGTTACTCTTGGCAGCTATTCAAATTTTTGCTGGCTTCTGGGGACACTTGCTATTTACTCAGCAGTCTCAATGGTGAAGTAAAACTTCTCTAATGAAGCAACTGGGCTTCAAATATGCATAAGCAATTAAACCCCCGCTAGCAAGATTGCAACTTGTACACTGGCAGTTACATTTCACATACATAGCAAATGAAAATCTATTAACTGTTAATTTGCTTCATGGCTTCAGAAATGAGCATTGCCTCTAGTGTTTTCACTCACTTTCCCCTGATGATCCCTACACATCTTGATTTTTGTGAATGCATTCAACTGTGTGAATTTAGTCCAATGTACAAAAATCGCATGCACTCATGATATCTTAAATGGGAGTCACCAGTAAGCTCACCTTTGAAATTAATATTAAAATTCTTGCCACTACAAAACTCCAAGAAATTTTGCCATTATGAAATTGTTTTGTCCTTTTTTATTTGTCCTACCTTCTCCTCAAGGTTTGGCATCCTGCATAAATTTAAAACAAAAATTGGGAAACAAAATTGTAGATGTATATTTATATTAAAATTGCAAAGATATAATGGTTGAGGAGGTAACTTATTGTCTCCAATTTAGATATCTGGGCTATTTTGAACCTCTTGCGCATATCACACAAATGTATCTAGAAGCATCCAGTAGTTTCCTGTGGACAGACTTTCTTGCATGAGAAATCATCAGGCATGTTTGCATGAACATTAAGAAGCTGATGGCACTTCTTATTAGATTAGAACACTTGTCCTGATTCAAGTATCTGTCAACCTTAATGTGTTTAAAAATTTTAATAATAATAAAAAAGCTTAAGTTTCCTAATAAATTTCAATCAGCCAAATGATTAGTGTACCAGTTCTCTCAGATGGGCACGTTATTGATCTGATTTTCACCTGCTTATTTTTCAACTCTTGTTTCTTACTTGCTAAAGGAATCAGAAGCTTCAGAACCATCACCCTTCAAATCACTGTTTTATCTCCTTTGAAATTCAGTTCACTTAATAGTTCCGTACTGCGAAAGCCTGAAAGATAAGACCACATAAGCAATTAGGACATCTAATTCTTTTTCCCACAAAAATATGCAGTTCTGCAGGGTGCTTACCTAAATGTTAAACACAGATACACAAACACAGCTGCAGAGCACACCATCGCCTCCCTGCAATGGGCTGTGAAACAGCTCACATTTTTAAAAGCCTGCAAGGTTCCCACCACAAATTTAACATTCCCACTATTGCTCCTACCTCTGCTGCTCATTATGGGATTTAGAAACTTTGTCCTAATTATCAGCTCCTCAGGGACAAACACACTACAAGGGGGCTTGTGCTCTGACCTGAGGGTTTCCCAAGCTGTCCTTTGTAAAGGAGTATCAGCTGAAGCAGTCCCTCACGTTCTCTTGCCTCTTTGGCAAGGCACTGCAGCTGTTAGTGAATCACTTTGGTAAAGCGATCCACATTAAAAAAAACCCAGCCAAAAAAGAAGAGCAACAGAGAACAGGGAGGGGCACATCTTTTCAGCACAGCTGCTGAAGAGAGGCTGGTAAAAAGCCTGCTTGAAATGATGTGCAGGAGTTTTGCTTTCTCATCCTGCTTTTTAGTTGGGAAGGGAAGAAGCACATCTGCTGCGAAGAGCAAAACGGCTCTAATTGTTTTAATAACTCTATAATCCGCCCCATTAGGAGGATGGATTTACACCTTCACAACAACCTAAGCATTGCAGGAGCCTAGAGGAATGGATCACAGGATGGATTACTCTCTTGTGTGGGTAGTGATGAGAGAAAAGGTGATTAGCTCACTAGGGTCACCTGAGATGATATTTAGGGGACACTGAAGAATAGCTGTCATCCAGTGAGGGGAGGATGAGAGATTTGCCCTATTTTCTTCTCTCTGTTCTGAAAAACACCTACCTACTAAATGTTTGCTATTACCACCTCTGTGTGGGTTAACATAGAGCAAAACGTGCTTTTCCCTCATCCAGCCTAGAAATTCATCCTCTCAGAGCAGTAGTGTTCCCTCAACAGCCCAAGTGAATTGAAATGAAAGGAAATTAAGACATATTTAACTTTTTTTTTTTTTTTTGGGGGGGGGTTGCCTATCCTGGAAAGGTGCTGTGACCCCTGGGGCAAAATGCAGCACCTGCAGTACTTCACCTCTCCAAGACTGATGCCTTGGTGGAGTAGCCTGCCCCAGTGGAGATGCCTCTGGTCTGCTTCAGACAGGACTACACACAGCAGGCTTAACAGCCAGCCACGGAGATCTAAATTGGGTGGTTTATTAATCACTGCACCTGATTTTCCTTACTGCTGATACCCCGCTGCCTCCATCAGAAGCTATTGGCTTTGCTAGTGCTCAAAGGCTAGAAAAATCAACAGCAGAATATAAATGGGGGGCAAAAGATTGATTTTGTTATTGAAGGGAGGAAATGAAGCATTGTGCTCATTAACAGCCCAATCGTGTACGTTGTGATCAGCCAAAACTCTGCAAGAGTTGGAGGAGCACTTCACTTGAACAATGCATGAGGAAATCATGTCCTAATTAAAGAAGAATCACTAACTAACCCAGAGCTATTTGCATGAATAGGTATTTGTGATGACAGTGCTTAGAAATATTAAAATATCCAAAGCATGAGCAACTTGTATCCTGACCAGAGCCATAAGGCTATCCTCCTCTGTCTTTATTTTACTTAGCTGCAGGACTGATGATAGAATTTGATTGCTTTGGTGCTCCAACAATTTTGTTTTGCATCCTCTACAATAAGGATAGCTACTGAAGAGCTGTCTACTTAATTTCCATCTTTTTCTTGCTCTTCTGGTTTCCTCTTCCAATTGGAAATTCCTGTGTATATTGTGCAAGTAAAGACTGGGCTCACTTTGAGTACTGGATAATGGGAACTGTCTAATGAAACACTTTCAGTCAGAAATCAGGATATGAGTCTTGCCTTTGCTGAAGCCCCAGCCAAATGAATAAAGCTGTTCCAATTTAGTTAAAGACATAATTTTACTCTTGGCCTTTCACATTCATTAAGACACAGGCTTCCAAAGATTTTTAATCTTCTTTTTTACTGAAGAAATAATCTGGATCTTTAAAATTCATGCATTAAAATGGTTTTATTCCCAGTCTTTCCTTTCTTTTTATCATATTATCCTAAGATCTAAAAAAAAAAAAACCAAAACGGGGAAGAGGAGAGGTCCTGTTTGGAAGAGATTTTCACAAAAGAGACATAGATTTGGCTTCTTTATACACTCTCACTGTGGAGGCTGGGAAATGAGACCAAGAATAGCTACCCCTGATACTGTATATGGTTCACGTTATTCAATTGCCACAAGCTAAAGCAGGCTGCAGACTGTTGCAAGCACTGCTGGGTGGTGAAGCAGAGTTGTACTGTCAGCTCCCCTCTGCCAGCTTCACCATGCTTAACAAAACCTGGCTACTGCAGCTGCTTCACTATTGATTTCATCTGTATAACAAGGCTGGAAGGATTTCTTCCTTAATAAACTTGACTCACTGTAAATCTATTCTGATACTGTTCACAGGGTCAGGCATTTTGAGCAGTGAAAGTACATGAGCCAGTTGCTTCCACTAATTTCTCCATCTGGACCTTAAGCAGCAGAGTAATTACTTCTATGTTTGATTTTCCCAAATTGCTGAGGCTGGTTTAACCATCCCCTCTGCTTCCATATTCCCGTCTGAAATTTGTAATGCTTTTTTTATTGTCCTAAAACCTTTTGTGTAAATGTTATAGGATTTTATCACAAAAACGTCCCACAGTTCTCCTTTTAGAAAAATCAATGGTCCTTACAGTCTTCTAGCAAAGGAAGTCCATGTGACTCAAATCCTGTTTGCTATCAAGTTTGTGGACCATTGAATGGACTCTCTCAGGAGAGATTTTATTCATGTTACATTTGACTTTGTTACCCAAATAGCTCAGAGGATAAGATTGAATAAAACAACTGCAACATTATTTCAGGCTTCCAACTGGAAGAGCTGCCTGTCTTTTGAATATCTGACATTTTTTAGCAGCCTGAATGTTGCTCCTGTGCATTGGCTACAAGTGGGAAAGACAAAATTTCTGCCCTGAGGCATTGCTGCTTGTTGATAAACAGCCAATTTAGCAATTTACAGAGCAATTTAAAGAGCAGCTATTGGGGGATCATGGGGCCAGGTTCAGATGGAGAGCTGGAGCAGCTCCAGTGGGAGGGGTGGATAGATGGCTAGAGAGAGCGTGAGGCAGCAGATTTCACAAAGGGGTAGCTCCAAGGGCTCCCACCAGGCTTCAGAGGACAAAAGGGAAAATAAGAAACTGGGAAACTGGTTTGGGACACAGTTATTTTCACTGAGTATCCTTCAGAGCATTTTTTCAATTCCTGGCTTTGTTGGTTTGTTGTCTTTTTTTTACCCAAGAAAATGCAGATGAGCTGCTACTGCCCTGTGTACACATAAACACTCAGATTTGTCTTTATGAGTCCCAGAATGACACAGAACAAGGTGCCAAGAAGAGGTGGCAGTGCTTCAAAGTCATCCCCTGGGCTTCTGAGTCCCTTTTCTGCTGTGCCACACACACTTCCCCCATTTTCATACAGTGCAGAATGATTTCTGGAGGGGAAAGAAACTAACTGGACTATAGAAAAGGTCGGGGTTTTTTTTCCTAAAACTTTTTTTTTGCAGTTCACTGATAAAGCGTTAGCATATAGCCTATGGGAGGACAGCCGTCCAACAATTTGTTGGTGTCCAAATCCTGAAAGTCAGTGATCGGCTTGATTTCTGACAGGTGCTTGGAAGCAGCAGATATACAACATGTGTCAGAGAGTACCTCAGAAAGATTTGTTGCCAAAATGATTAAAAGCAGGATAGATTACAATTTGACAAGGACCTTTCACTTAGTACAATTATGTACAGCAATTTACTTGGCTAATTTCAGTCATTATATAGGACAAGACTCATTAGCTACAGTGAGCTGCAATATTACTGACCTCAACATAATCCAAATCTATGCAGCCTCGGGAAGATTAATTCTCAGACTTGGCTATGAAAAATGTACTCTGGAGAATCACAACAGGTTGTTTAAACTTGGCAAAAGAGTGTAAGCTGAGAATGATTGCTTGAACTGTAGCAGTTTCTGTCCATAGACGTTTACCTTCACTGCAGTCTGATCGTTTTTCCTTGCCTATCAGCCCACATTTGAGACAGTTCCAGTGTCACCAGTTCCTTCTAATGGTATCCAGCTTCCTGGGCAGAAGCCAGTTTGGAAATCAGTTAGCTGTGAGTATGCCAACATGTAACCAGTGTTCACTTCCTCCTAGGAAAATGATAGACAGAAAGATCCTTTTGTGGTTCAGAGGTTAGTCCCCTCTTTTATGTTACTGCATATATCTCCTTAAAATCATTGTCAGCTTATTGTCATGCAGGAACCAGAGTTTCCCATTCAACAGCAGTGTTGGACAGACACAGACTGCTGCCCTTGAGGCATCAGTGTCCAAAAAGTACTGATCATTGCAAGGCTGTGAATGTAAAAATAACCTCTAAAAATATGGTCCAGATTTTGTCCAAAATATGACAGCAGTATATTTTCTTGTTGCAAATCATGACGAGAGAGGTGCATATTTCCTTCACATTACTTTTCCAGTACTGCAGAAACTGTAGTATTGGATATTTATAATTTTTCTGCTTCTGCCTTATTATTCTGATCTACTAATGGTGTTATTTTGGACATCCCTTAAACACTTTGCTCCGACAGTGGCTGGCAATGCCAATGAAAATGATAACTCTGCTCTGCTCAGTGTCTGTATAACTGTTAGCAGCCTTCCATGGGAATACGGAAGGCTTTTCGTTTGTTTTGAAAGCCCTTCCCGTCACCACTGTTCAGAGCTTAACTAAATGGATATTAATAGAATCATAGAATAGTAGAACAGTTTGGGTTGGAAAGGACCTTAAGATCATCGAGTTCCAACCCCTCTGAGTTTCTAAACCAGAACCTTAGATGCTTACCTGTATTGCCACAAACATTTTCCTTGGTTGCAAAAGCTGCCCTGCTGATACCTCTGCACCTCAAAAAGTTGCATTAGAACAGCTGGGGAACCAAATGGCCAGGGGTACCATGGACGATCTGTGGTCCCAGGTCCATGGGCGGAAAGAGAGATGGAAAACGTCTTAAATGGCTTGGCCAATACGTAACATCTAAGGCTACAGTTTAGAAGCCAGGAGCCACTTAATAAAGCAGAGCTTTTTCATGCCAAAATGGCAAAACAGTGTTGCAAAATTTTAAGTCCCTATATCTGTAAATACAGTGATTCAAAAATCATGGGGCAAGCACTCGTTTACAAAACATGTCATGATTTTTAATTCACTTTCTGATTTCCATGGCTTGTGAATGCACCTGCGTCATGTTAGTAAACTCTTCTCTGCAGTCCTGGGGCCTGAAATTTTACTTCACTTCCAATGAAAATTATGATTTGGTTCCAAATCCTGGGTGTATAGTACCTGGACTTTAAGGAAAACCAAACAATTGTACCAAGATGTGAAAGATCAGTCGTAAAAGTTGGCAACACTGGAACTCACATGTGTTATCATACTTCGGACTTCATAATAATAGGGTATCTCTGTGCTTGATTTTACTGATTTCAAAAATTTTCCTCTGGAATTTACTAATTTCAGGAGGTGACTAAACCAGAGTAGAGCAGTAAGGCATTTCGCAATATCTGCCAGAAATTCCAGTAGTAAAGTGTTTTTCAAACTGGAAGTCTGTACATTGTATCCTGTTTTGGTGCTACAAACCTAAACTAGCAACTGTGAATAATACACATATGTGAACATGTTAAATATATGCACAATGTCTTATAATTATACGTAAGTCAACAGTAACCTAAGAAACCATGTCAACAGTATTTTTCTGTCAGGAACTCTTATTTTTAATTGTTCATTAGACAAGCGCCACCACAGTTTGCTGGCCTGGGTAGACAAGGATGGAGTATAAAAACTTGATAATTCCTGATAAACAGGAAGTTCCAGCTTGACTATCTTTCTCACGAAAAGAAACAAGTTAAATAATCTAAAATGAAAATAGGGATTTTATTTCTAAGGGGTTATTTCCTCCAGACAAAACAGGAACACGCTGTGGTTTAAACTGAAATTCCTCTTTGAAGCACTTCCTTTATTACTTTCTCAAGATTTTTGTCATCTTGGTTCCCTTTTTTAATGTCTCTGTACTAAATGCAGGCATACATTCAGCATTCACATATAATTTCCCTTATTTTCAGCTAATAGCTGTCTAGACTGTGGACTAGATAAAGGCAGCCCATCTGTAACAGAAGAGCTCTCCTATGAGGTTTCTTTCTCAGAATCCATTACAGTTCTTCCAAAAAACCAAGAATGGCCAAAAAACCAGAGGTTCAAAAAGGAAGACTCTGCTTTGCCTGTAAGTTTGTTCTCAACATATTTCCTCAATTGTTTTCTTTAATGCAGTAATTTCCTGCTTTATATCCCCAGCACATTGGAATCTGTTAAGACATTAGCTGTCGTTTGCTCTGCAGTGATTTAGAGACTGCCTGCTGTGCCTGCCTACCACTTCTGACTGATTCCCAGAGAGGCACCAAAGTTAACCTGGATATTGAAGCTTGGTTTTGACTTGAACTTGTCTTGAACCAGATGAATATGTGTAGCTCAGTCCACAAATATTGCATCATCTACACATTTTTCACAAAGAAATAAAGACCAGTTACTGGCACTAAAACTAGCAATCATTTTCATTAGTGGCCTGTATTCCTACTTTATTCCCCCACAGATTATCTGCCTTTGTTAACACATAGATTTAAAATTGCTTCACAGATGAAGGGAGGAAAGCAAGCCTTAGTCCTGCAGCAGTACTGATTGCCTGCAATCATTATTCAGTGCAATTGCGCTATAGGAGATACTACATGAATGATTAAAGGAAAGTTTATCACACCATACCATATCATATCATCCAACCAGACATAAACTGATCAGTTGTGTCATTATCTGGAATTATTTCATGAAGCCAAGGAAGTCAGTTTTCTATTTCCATCAGCCCTCACAGCTTCCATTACTTGAAAACTGGAGCATTAGGTTTGTGCTTTCAGATACCATAATTTCAGTGAAATGTATGAAATAGCTGTAAATTGCTTGGAAGTATTTCCTGAATGTTATGATGTCCTGAGGTCCTGAACTAATCTGAAATTGTTGCTATCCACACAGATGTTTAATTCTCTAAGAATTATTCGTTTGTCCATCTCAGGCACCACCAAGGAAGAATAACCTGAGATGCAGAAGTAAGCTCCCATGTTGAAAGGAGCAATAAACACCAAGTAGATTATAACTGGTGTAAAATTCCTGAGCTTTAGTGTGTCTGAGTTTTGTGTAGTGGGGATAATTTGGTGTCCTGTGAAGAGTAAGGATATCTCTGCATTCATCATGATTTTGGCAAAACAAAGGTTCCTTCTTGATCCATGTAATAGCAAACCTAGGACCACAGCCTTCACTACAGCACACACATGTATATTGTTCTCTGCAACAGCTTGGACAATTTCCAGTTGATATAGCAGGGAAACTGATGACAAACAGGGAAAGAAGATGCCACATTGATTATCTCGGACTTGTGAGATGCATAATTAGTTAATATTAGAAAAGGACAGTATTGTGCTGTAAATGAACTATTTTGCATGCAGGACATCATTTTTTGTGCTCGGAAGAGTCCATGAGAAATATGCCAGGTCATCACAGACAGAGAGTTTCTGAATAAAGTCAAGAACTGCAGCTGTTGACATTGGCAGTTATCCTACTTCACATGCTGTCACTATCATATTAGCTTTTTACTAGCTCTGGCAGTAACAGGCCCCAGCAAAAAAATCACCTCTTGTTACACAGAATGCCAGTCACCTACACTCTGAAGGACTGACTCTCCTTCCTCACAGTGGGCCAATGGGGCCAGACTGAAGTCTACACAACATCATACTTTCTCCAGAGCAGGTCTGACACACTAATATAATTAGCTTCATGGATAGCATATACTGAGATGCACAGAAATAGATCATATATAGCATAAAATAGAGCATCTCCTGCAGCTCCCAGAAGATCAAACGCAACATCACTATCTTCATATGGTTGCACATAATTTCCCCAACATGGGACTATGATCAACATGACTTAATTGAAGATATTAGAGAACTAAGAGTCAGTAAGCATTTCAGGCCCATCTTAGGACAATGTATAGTTCCATATAGAAACAACATATCACACAATATTAGACATGGTCCTTAGCCAAAATATTAGTAATCTAATTTCAGAATATCTTGGCCTCCTTCACTGCTGCATGTTGTGACTGTTCATAAGAAAAATCACAGGGAAATTGTGACACAAGACAGAAGAAAGTGGCCCAACCCCAAACCTTGTGTTAACAGTGCATCAGATCATGGTGATCCTAGGACTCAACCCGCCACCATGGAAAATTGTTGTAGCTATACTTTGTAATTCGGTTTGGACTGTTTGCCATGTTTTCTTGGCAGACATACATTTTCTCTTTCACCTCAGAAAATATATGTGATTTTTTCTTATTTTCAAGATTATTTATTGTGCTTTGACTGCTTTTTTGCATCACTGGAGCTAAAATGCATAGGTACTTCTTTAGTATTTTATGCATCTTCAGAAGAGCATCCTCTGTGTAGCTTTTGTTACATTAAGTCTCAGCGTAAAAGTCACAGTGGAATTGCTGCATTCTAGGGAGGGAAGATTCTAGTCTAAAATGCCCCAGACAGCACGTAAATTAGTTATTACGTCCCCTCCACTCGTCTCCCCCAGTTTTGATTAATCTCTATTGAAAGACCATGTACAATGTGATTTAGGAAGTCCTAACCTTCACGATCTAGATGTCCTTTGTTCTCTCTTACATTTGAAATCTGGTGTAAATTTAATCCTTTTTTCGTTTTCATTTTTCTTAATCTGTGTGACTGGCTTCATCTAAAAATGACCTATTGAGCCCAAATTTGTTTTAAAAAGAGAGGACTGGGCTGAAATCTCCCAAAGCAAAACATTATTAAAGGCTGTGTTTCCACTCAGTTCCCTAAAGGGAGGAGACAATTTGTAATGTTATTTATTTATACCTCTCTCAATTACTGGTTTAAATTACAATTAAGTTGAAAAACCATACAATACTAAAGATCCACAGTTCTCTGAAAAGCATTGGGGTTTAGTATAACTTTGTTATTATGTCTAAAAATTATGTCAAAAACTGATGGGTATTTGTTCTTTTTGACATTTGTATAAATGCTTCTGTCATGACTCAACATTCCTGGGTCTGGTCCACAACACTGCAGTTTCTAAAATATGTAAACATCTTCACATGTCCCCTGATTACTAAGTATGATTTAGTTCAGGCCTACTTAAATAAATTATTTCTTAGATACTGGGAGTCCTGTTTCTAAGCCTAAATGCATCTTGAGTAATTAAAACTACCAGCAAATGGCAGGTTGGCATCAGGACTAAGTGATTTTGCTTCTGGGTTTTTCCTCAGCTCTTTAGTTTGAACTCTCCTATAATACCTCATAAGTTAATAGTAATATGCAAAGCAGACACGGATTCATTGCACACACACACACAATTGGTATACAACCATTTCCATGATGAAATGTGTCAGCTACTTCAACAGCATTCAAAGACACTCTGGGGGAGGCAGAAACAGAGAAAAATGTTACATCCTGATGAAACTGGGCAAAGTTTAAGTAGCACAAAGCTCATTTGCCCCAGCTGGAGTACAGGCAATGAGGTTAATACTACTGCTCCAACACCACTTACTAGTCAAACTGCAAGGGAACATGATAGGCAAGAAGCTCGATTTTATGTTTCAGATGGATGCAAGTTACAACAACATACTGGACCAATATACTGTATTGTAGTTCAACTCTGTGGTATTATCCATCTACCCTAATATTACTACCTATCACATACTGTTGTCTCTTTCAAAAGAAAAAATATCACTTCCCGTCATTTTTGTGAAAATAAAGATGCAACTCATCTCTACTGTAGAAATTCATTGTACGGAAAAGCCGGTTTGGACTGACAGAGGTTGGAGACCTCTCTCCTGAAGACATGAAGAAGATTCGCTATCTCTCCCTGATTGAGCTAACTGCTTTCTACGATGCGCTGGGGGTGGAGCTGAAGAGGAACCGCGCAGAGAGGGTGCGGGGACGAGGTATCGTGCTGTGGCATCCCCATGGCAGCCATCTGGGTGCCGCTCAACATTGCAAAGAAGACCTGTACGGGGCTGTGTTTCCTGTTTTTCACCTTTGTTGTTATTATTTTTAAGAAAATGGTCTGTTCGGAGTCCCTCTCACTGTACTGCTGGAGAATGATCAAAAGAAGGTTCCTGGAATAAAAGTTCCCCTCATCTTCCAAAAAGTGAGTGTAACTCAACCTGCTCTGTCACTAAGATTTGCTTTTCCATTACTTGCATTGACACTTAAAAAGAGTCATCAGATAAATGAAGATGCAGGCTTTACAGAGTTGGTGTCTGCAGATTGTCTGTGTGTTGTGCATTGAAAGCCTTATGGCAAGAAGACAAAATTTGCTCCTTTTGTGTGTTTTATCTGTGATGGGGACCCCTTTCAATTTCTGTAACTACATCATACCATACAGGAAACTTCAGGAAACATATATCTGGCTGTTTCCCTTTCTCATTAAAGAGCCATGCAAAATTGTGTCTGTGTGCAGAAGCTGCAGAGGTGAGTTGTCTCAGGAGTTTTAATTTCCCATAAACTGTAGGTATTGCTTAGCTATTATTTCCAGAATGAAAGTGGTATCCTCTCACTGAGATTTGCATTACAAGTTGTCATTTATGTAAGTCATTTGACAGTACAATGACATCCAGTGGCTGTCTTGGAGGTACACAGACACAAGCACGCATACAATTACACAGGTTCACATGATCTCAAAATGACAACAAATTTGCCTGCAAATACTGACAAAAGAGAAAGTGGTGTGGAGTGTCAGGGTAAAGACTGGCATGACTTGAATATTTACATGACTTTGCAATCAGCTCTCCTGTCAAGATACCATGGGAAATTAGAAAGATCCAAAAGCTGGGTCAGGAAGCAGAGATGGTGGTGAAAACCTAGAGCTGTATGAATAAATGCTAGGAAATGATCTTTTTTTTCTTGTTCTAAGTTACATTAAATCAAAGCATATTTATTTTTTTAATAAAGAATTAGAGTGGAAAGCCTATTCCTCTATTCACAAAAATTTCAAAATAAAATATCCTGGGATCATTTTCTAATCTGAGTTTTCAGTTCTAATCTGAGTTTTCAGTTCCCAGAAATGTATGTTATCTATAAGACCTTTCCATTGTGCTCCTTGGGGAAAGACTTAAACATTTCTCAGAGGTTAATTTTCCCTCAAAACACCATTGTGTTTTACCCAGTGTATCTGCCCTTTTATTAATACATTTATGTGTTAATTGTTCTGTAGCAGTGCCAAATCTCAAATCAAGGACAGAGGGGCCTGTTGCATTATTGGTTTTCCGTACTCTGCACACTCTGTATTTCAGGGTCAGGAACATGAAGAAACAATTAGAAAGGTTTATTTACATGACCTGGCTTGTTTTCATTAGTAAATTGCATAGAAATAGATCTTTTTCGAATTAATTTCAAGGATACTTAGATTGATAGGTAGAATTTTTAACTGCTTCTGAGTATTTTCCTGGGTCTTGTCGGTTCTTTTTTAGTTGCTGCTGAAGCTTGAGGAAACAGGTTTAGAAACTGAAGGAATTCTACGCGTGCCTGGATCTGCCTCTAGAGTCAAGGTACATGCTTGTGCCAGTTTTCTGTCTCCTGGACCACAGACTCTATGTAAAACAATACAGCGCACACAAATTCACGCTGCACATAAATACTGATTCGTGTAGCTCAGCATTACTATTCCTACAAGTGAAAGGTCATATTGGTTACTGGGAATCAATAAATCACAGAACATGTGGTCTATTGCTTTGCATTTGTTAATACTCTACATAAAGCACAGACTTGACATTGAATGCAGTTTTTCTCCAGTAAACACTGAGGGATCCTTTCAGTTTATATCTATCGTCCAAAATTGCTGTGATCTTATCTCTGTTTTAATTTATTTCATAAATCCAGATTTACTAAACCAAGTGAACTTGAGATAAAGATCTTATTCTATGTCAGTTTAACCTTTATGCCATTTTATTTCTCATTTATCTTCTGTGATCTTACAATTTCATGTTCCAAGTGAGAGAAACTTGGCCTGCTTCACTGTTTGGCAGCCTCAAGTACTGCATTTTCACAGGCTATTTGCAGGCTATGAACACAGGAAAGTTGGTACCCAATAACTTGACACTGTGGGGCAGTAATGCTTGCAATTGTTTCTGCAGACTAACTTGATTCCAGGAGCTGGAAGCCTTTGACAGAGGCAAATTAGGAAAACAAGCTTCTTACAGTGCATCCAACTCCCACTTTCTCACCCTCAGGAAGGCTAGTCTTGTTTTCCAAGGCAGGAAGTCTCTGCATTGTGGCAGCCATACATATGTTGGGGATTGTTAAACGTTGATAGGCTGGGGATCCTCAAAATGACTGAACAAGAAAAAGTGGCATTCCATGAAACGCACCAAGGATAGGCAGTAGCTTACAGCTCCCTTTGTCTCTCTGGATTGAGGAAAGCATCCAGCACCTTGCTAAGTGCTACATCTTGACAAAGGGAGCTCCTAATTTGGCCTATGCTTTTCAGAGTCTTCATTTTTTCCTACAAATACTGAAAGCATTATTTCACACAATCTCAACTTTTTCCAGCCTCTCCGGGGAGATTACACAGCAGGGCTGTGCTCTAATTGAATTACTTTCATATTCCTTGCATATACTGCACTGTGTCTTGTTCACTTCTTATTTACAGCCAATACCCAGGGAGCTGCTGTGAGATATGACTTTATATGTACACTGGGTGGTAAGTTAAAGTGCCATATGAAAGCTTTAAATTATTTGAGTTTTGGCTTCACTTAAGTCTGTCCAACAAGCCAACAAGCAAGAGAGAGGGGTTTTTCAAAGCAGATCCAGATTTCATCCTTCAAAGCCTTCATACATTATTATGACATTAGGATTTGAGAGCATTCCAATTTCATTTCAGTTTTGTTTGGAGAAAGAAAAGTCATATGGAAGTGATTAAAGGTTACTCTTCTATAAAACAAAGAATAGAAGAAATAAATACAAGTTTTCCTCTGTAATCTAGTTTGTAACAACAGCTCCAGTGAACCAAAATTGTATGATAGTCTAATGTAGGATCAGTCATATTTAAAAAAAAAAAAAAATCGAGAAAACATTTTTTTTAAATACTTAGGTGCATATGGGAGTATCAAATGTACATATGTGCTTGCCCCTGTGGATATATATATATTATATAAAATGCTTATGTTTCAAATATCTTGCTTTCTGTTCCTATGGCTTTTCCTCAGTTCTCAGCAGAAAAATGTGGAGTAGCTTTTCTGTCCTCTTGTGCTTTTGATGAGGGGAGGATTTCTGTTCCACATTTTCCAGTCAGTTACCAAGAGAGAATTTAATCCAGGTGTTTGTACGGATTATGTGAAAAGGCTGCGAATATAGAGGAAGCTGAGATAGCCAGATTACAGCCAGTAAAATGTGATAGTAAGAATGAGATTGTAACATTATATACCAAATCCTGAATGACTTTCTATTTCCTTTTGTGCCAACCATTCCACTTAATTATGTGTGACCATATTTGATACGTAATTTCTTCCCACTCGTGTGAGACATGGTAAATGGAATTCATTTTTAGAAGCTTTTCTGTCTGAAAGGACTAAATTTTCTTGCATAATATTAAGGCACATTTGACAAAAACATGATCTGAAACCTGAATATTACCTACAGATATATTTTGCCATAAATGGTCTCACAAAAACTAGCAACAAACTTCCTATGGATAAGGCAGTGTTTGGCCATTAATAACTATGAAAGCTGCATTATTTATGGATGTCCTTATAATACAATTTCACCTTTCAAGCTCATTAACCCAACAAATTTTTGAGGAACTTGCATTTCCAAGCAGTGATCTGGGTTTGAAGCTAAATTCTGTTCCTATTAGGAACCTCACTGAGTACTTTTTGCAATTCACACTCATGTATGAAACACTGATTAGCTACCCTGCATAACTAAATAGACCTCCGTTACAGAGCAAGATGCTAACACTGAAGAACAAGAGGTTGAAATAGGCACTGAAATGGGCACCAAAATCGTATAATCTGTTGTCTTAGTTCTCTTACTCTCTTGTGGTTTTGGTGTGTGTGTATGCATTAAGTGGAAGTTTTCTGACAGTAATGGTTTGATACTACTATTTTTCTGTGAAGTGATCAAATCTAATTATAGCTAATCTGAAAGAAAGCATCCTGCTCTTGCAGGGGGGTTGGACTAGATGATCTTTTGAGGTCCCTTCCAACCCTTGGGATTCTGTGATTCTGTGATTCTGTAAAGACAGGAAGACCTGGAGTTAAAGCCATTTGTTCAGGACCCATGGACTCAGATGCCAGAAGACTATCTAGCAAACTCACTGGCACTGAAGAAGAAATGTCACTCCTTTGTGAATTAGGGGTCAAAACACCTGGAGAGTGTTTTAAAACAAAAGAACATTTATGCTAAAAATCCCATTTAATTGAATGTTCTGTTACTCCATCTAAGATATTGCACAAAATTGTCTTGTTTTCAAATTGTTTAAATGGGTTGCCGGCAGAAATGTAGCTATAGCAAACCAAATTTAGCGTGGGTTGCAAAGTATCCCCAGGAACCTGACTTGTTAACCTGCTCTGAACTCCATGCAGCTGTACTTAGACCATAGTAATTTAGGGCTACTTTAATTGAATTGCAGTGTAAACCTGCCTGTTGTTTGTAATGGGATTTCTGAAGTGATCTCAAACTGCCAGGTCAGAAGCAATGATTAAAGGTCAGATGTTCCTTTTATCTTTCAGAATCTCCATCAAGAACTTGAGGCAAAATTTTATGAAGACACTTTTGACTGGGACCAAGTACGAAATAATGATGCAGCAGGACTGCTGAAAATGTTTATAAGAGAACTCCCAAGCCCACTTTTCACAGTAGAATATCTGCCTGCTTTCATCACACTAGTCGAAAGTATGTGGAAATGGAGTTAGTATGGACTCATCTAGATAAAATGCAATAGTAGACATTACACCTTTTTCTCTCTCTGAAGTAGAGAGAAAAAAACATGTATTTTTTTCTCTCTCTGCAGTAGAGAGTACATTGCCTAAACATTTAAATTTTCTGCAAGTTTTCATTTTCAAATGGAAAACAGTCTCTGCATTTAGCTAATAGCACAGACTCATGTGAATGACATAACAGTTTAATGAAAGACTGGAAACCTGTGAGCAAATAGCTGAGCAATGACTTTCACGTTTAGACCCTGATTCTCACGAATTATAGAATTCACAAATGAAAATTTCTGTAAGGTAAAGTCAAGTCACTGCCCTTTAGCTGATATTCTGTTGGATCTGTTTTCTTTCTCTGAAGGTTTGTGCTGAGGTCAGAATATTTGTACAAAGATATATGTGATCACAGAAAACGTCAGGCAGTTGGGTTTTGTTTTCAGTGTACATACAGCCTCTCATTCTCAGTACATTTTGTTCATTTCCTTTCCAGGAAGAATGCAATAGTACCTTGCCATACCTATTGATTTCATTGTAAGTTCACTTGAGCTAGGACAGAGTAAAACTATCAGGATGGTAAATTTATTATGCAAATCAGTACAGAAAACAGGACCTGGTTGCAGCCAAGTTTTCACTGTCTCCATGAGGTAGTTTAAAGCACACAGGAGGTAACCCCTTCACATACCTGAGTGTGCTCCTTGTGAGCCCCAGACTGCGCGCAGTCACCATCACTTAGCAGTTTGGAGGAGAAGACTAAACAGGAGGTGTCTGCTTTGCTCCCTACACAGACATGCTGTCCATATCTTGCACTCTTTTTGTCTCCACAACTCAGTCATTCTGAGTGGAAGCAAATGACAGATATTTTCTTCCTATCTTCTCCACCCTAGCTCTTCTAGTGAGCATTGCAAAATAACAGTATATACTAATTGTGAAAACATGATGGAGTCTGTAACTGACAAAGCTCTATATTTATCTAGAGTGCTACATTTGCGACAAACACCTTTTAAGCTGTAAGTGATCAATCTCCACTCCAATGGCACAAGTTTTCATCAAATTACTCAATAACATTAGTCTGAAAACTTTCTGAAAACAAGTTCCCATTTCAGTTTAAAAGGGGGAAAATACTTGTTCCACATTTGCAGCATATTCTGACCATCATATCAAAGAGAAACTCTCTAGTACTGAAAACTACTGGCTCCTTGCCAATAGAAAGCCTTGTCACCCCCTCATGATAAAGACCCAAAATGATGAGGGAAAACCCACTCATTGAATTCATTTTATATTTGGAAAATGGACCTAAACACATTGGTCTCAACCAGGCAGTGTTTGCTGTGCTTCTAGAGCTGCTGACCAACAGAGTTTTTAGAAACTATTGCAACAGGGATTTCAAAAATATTAATTATTCATATTCTTAGAAATCTCCAAGATCAAGTTACAGCTACAAGCTTTGCATCTGTTGATCATGCTGCTTCCTGAAGCCAACAGAGACACAGCCAAGGTAAGTTCTTAATTTGCTACCACCTGCCATCTGTGGTGCTTTTGACTTTTAAATGACACCTTTTTTTTTTTCTAAGAGTCAGAGATCAGACACTGCGCTGTGAAATGATTCATCTGTGAGTTTTGTCATTTCCTTGAAAAGAATTGGGGGGAAAAAAATAAAAATCATGAGTTGGGATAAAATCAGCTTAATAAGACAGAAAAGGAAGGAACAATAATAATAATGATAGAATTAGAACATACAAGTGATGCACAATGCAGTTTCTCACCACTTGCTGATCGATGCCCAGCCAGTTCCCAAGCAGAGGCCCCCAGCCAGCTTGCCCCCAGTTTATATGCTGAATATGTCACCATATGGTATGGAATATATCTTTGGCCAGTTTGGGTTGGCTGTCCTGGCTGTGTCCCCTCCCAGTTTCTTGTGCCCCCCCAGCCTCCTTGCTGGCAGGGCATGAGAAGCTGAAAAGTCCTTGACTTAGGGTAATCACTGCTCAGCAACAACTTATATCATCAGTGTGTTATCAACATTATGCTTATACTAAATCTGAAACACATCACTGCACCAGCTACTAGGAAGAAAATTAACTCTATCTCAGCTGAAACCAGGACAGTGTTGTAAATGGACTCATTGGCAGACCCCAACTCTAACCACAGCTGCAATCCGTCCTATTCAGTCAACTCAAGCGAAATTCTAAATAAAACACCCAAAAAGAAAATTATTTTCCTTTGTCAAGAACTGACGTCAATGAGCAACCACTGAGCCCATCTTGCTTTCATTATCCCAGAATACAAGTTTGGGGGCTGCTGGCAGAAAATCTTCATATTACATCACATATGGGACTGATGTACATTCGAAGAGAGGCTGATCACCCTGGTGATTGTAATATAAAAAGCCTTGGGCAGATACATCAAAATGGGAACCTTGAAGTTTATGAAGAAATTAACTGTTCAATCATAATGCTTGTTCCTCTCCTACAGGATTCAGAGCCTTAGTACAGACACTGTACTTGACTTACATATTTTGGATTATGCTCCAAGTGATAAATAATTTATTAGTGTATATTTTCATAACACTATTCTTCTATGATTGACACAGGTGGTTGTGCCAGCAAATATCAGTAAACCAAACTAGAGTGCAAAACCCCCTAAATTTCACCTCCAAGTGCAAATATAGCAGCTTTCGAGACAAGCATGTTGTACGTTTGAAAATGCTGCATTTAAGAAGTGTTTTGTGAGACTCAGAATAACAAGTGTTGTTTTTCTAGGCCTTTCTTCAGTTCCTGAAGAAGGTGGTTGCTAATGAAGGAAAAAATAAAATGAATTTGTGGAATGTTTCTATGATTGTTGCACCAAACCTCTTCATCTACAAAGGGAAACGGGCAAACCAACAAGAAATGCAAGCAGCTGCCACCACAGCGCATGTTGTGCGGCTTTTAATTCGGTACCAGGACATCCTGTGGACAGTGAGTAATGCTGGTTCCCTCTTTATGGCTCAAAATACAGAGAAGTATTTTGCTCTGCATAAATAAGAGTAAACTGATCTTCCTATAAGAAAGTTAGCTATTCTTTGAAAACTGGCTGAAGTCTTCTAGATCTAGAATGAGATAAGGTAACAGAACCTCTGGGCAGAGATTTACTTCACCTAAGACATTAATTTTAGCACAAATTGCCCTATGGAGGTACCTATCCCACACCATTTTTTGTACAGAAGAACACACAGGAGAATGATTTAATCTAGATGCCTAGGTGAGATGTTTAAACACTACAGCAGTCTTCCAGTACCTTAAGGGGACCTGCAAGAATGCTGAAGAGGGACTTTTTACAGCGCATATAGGGACAGGACAAGGGACAGTGGTTTTAAACTGAAAGAGAGGAGATTTAGGTTGGATATAAGGAAGAAATTCTTTACTGTGAGGGTGATAAGACACTGGAACAGGTTGCCCAGAGAAGTTGTGGATGCCCCATCCCTGGAAGTGTTCAAGGCCACATTAGATGGGGCTTCGAGCAACCTGGTCTAGTGGAAGATGTCCCTGCCCATGGCAGGGCTGTTGGAAGTAGGTGATCTTTAAGGTCCCTTCCAAGCCAAACCATTCTTTGATTCTATGAATGAGATTAAATGACTGCTTAAAATACAGTCCATAATAATATGGGCTAAAAGTGTGTCCTGCCTGCTGGACTTCAGAAGGTTGGCATGAAGATGACAGTCTTGGCTCCTTCCCTCCAAACAGAGGGAGAGTATGATGGGTATTGCAAAGACTACCTCATAATAAAGTTCCTATAACTGCAAATAACACTAAAAGTTTCACATGGTATAAAAGATGATCTACAGTTTCACCAAAGGAATAACTGGGTTAATTGTTAGAGGGACCTCCTAATCACATGTACTCTCTGGGAATGAATAGAGCTTTCACTGCTGAAATTTTGGTGCCTTTCTAAAGCCCCAACACTAGTTTTAGGAAAAAAAAAAAATACTGTATGTTCTTAGTCCTGGTTTCCTCCATGTAGGTCCCATCCTTCCTGATTTCCCAAGTGAGAAAAATGAATGAAGCAGCAATGAACAACAGCAAAAGGCAGCTGATGTTTGACAAAGGAGTAAGGAAACTTCTGAGGAGAAAGACCATGGAACGGGAGAGACCTGAAAGACCAGAGGTGTGGTAAAAACTTATCAAGTGTAGCTTTAGCCAGCCTCCCTCCTTTCTTACCTCATAAAAGCTTCTGGAGGTGGGGGGAGGAAATTTTGACATACAAAATAAGCTGATTTGAGAGCTAGCTTGAAATACGAGTTTCCAGCCCAACATCCTGGTAAGACAAAGATTTGGGAATTGATTGAGAAAATGTAGGAAAGGCAGAATAATTTCCAGTTTGCCTAACAGACATCAAAACTGGGCCTAAATCTTAAATGCTTAAGTAGTTCTTGTTATTGAAATAGTCAGAGCAGAGAGGTGGGTACTTTTGAGGATTACAAGAGCTCTAGGTACAGTTCAGACTTAGGGAAGTCTGACACAAAAAATCTTCCTTTGGAGGTCTTAAAGCCACCAACGTTTCTCTACTGCCTACATATGTAGCTTAGGAACTTGCTTGGGGTATTGCTACTTCAATACACCTAAAAGTAACTTACTTACATATTAGGTGTAACATACAATTTGGGCAACAAAGCAGGTTGTGTACACATGCACAACATATACGCTCTCTATAACAGCTTATATGTAGTTTTTCCATGTGGTATCTACCTTTAATAACCCAGAGAGAAAGTATTTAGAGTCTTCCATGCAGGTTTAAAAGAACTGGTCAAGGTCTCTATAGTTATTGAAGAATAGTCTTGAGAAACAACAGAAAACAGAAATTGAGAAAGAATGATTTTAAGAGATTACAAACAATAGAGAAGAAGCCACCTAATACAGACAACAGAGAAAATGCAGAAGGGAATGTCTGAGGAAAAAATTAAAAGAAATCATATGCATGAATTGTAAATCCATGCTAATCCAGCTTTTTGGAGAATTTATTCATCAGTACTGACTGAAATATATTGCGGGTAGGGCACACATTTGTGCTGCAGATGGAGAGAGATGTTTGTTTAAAATTGTGGTGTAGACTACTGTGTTTCAAAACTGTATTCACCCTGGAATGAATACAGTGAGAGCTTCTGAGGACAGTCAATTACTGCAGTCATTGCACCTTCGGGAAGAGAAGTTCATTGATGGTCATTGGCTTTGCATCTAATAAAAACAAGAGTAGCTATCTCAGGTAGATGAAATATGAAGGGTAAATTGGAGGTGAACCCCGTTTGGATAACTAAGTTGAATTCTGAGAGCACTTAACACAATCCCCAAGTCTCAGACATTCTAAATCACACAGGGACAGAGACTGGAGAGACCATTGTGCTCTGCTCAGCATGGTATTAACTGGATTAGAACTGGAATGCAAATCTTGCTAATTGGTTTATCTGCCATTAATCATGGAAGAGTGCATAAACTTCATAGATGATCATTTGAACCCTACTCAAGGTCAAATTTCAAATTAACAGAAACCATATGGTACTTTGATATTTTACTGTACATACGCTTCAATCTAGTTCAAGCCATAGGAAGCAGAAACAGAGAGCTGGATCTTCATGTCCCAGGAGAATCTCATCTTTGAAAGGAAGAGTAGATACTGCTAATAATTTTTATGTATTTTTAAATAGGTAGTTGGTTCACTGATCAATGTGAACAGAAACGATTTTTAAAATATCAGATAACAACTTGACTCAATATTACTGTAAGCAGTTAAAATTTAAGGGCTTTACTTTGTTCTATGTGCATTTATGGAATACTTGCCAAAAAATTTGATCTTTGTGTTGTATTTTGTTATAAAGTACCTACAAATTTGCATCTGTATTACTGTAAATATGTTTTTTGAATAATCGAGTCCAGGACAGTGATTTTTGCAAGCAAACTCAAAAAGAATTGCAGACTGTTTCTGAATGGACCAAAAGCAGTATTTGCCTTAGACTTACTCTACTGAATATTGTTTTTAGGGAGCTGTCACTTTTCCCCCATACCTGCAGTCTGACATACCCGAGGGGGTGATAAGAGTTTATGCTCCACTGCATTCAAAAGTGTCTATGGCAATTCAACTCAATAGCCAAACAAAAGCCAAAGACATCCTGGCTCGATTCCACTGTGAAAACAGGTGGGTAAACCAGAACATTTTGTTTTTCCTGAACAATAATGTCAGAACCATTAATGAATAGATTGTTCCCTTTTCAAATGCTCATTGTGCTACAAGAACTTTTTTTCTAATCCAAAATTGCGAATTTATGGTTGTGTTGGTCAAAGAAACTGTAACCACTGACTTTATTCTTCATATAGTACTTAATAATTGGCTCCTATAGAGAATCAATCTGCGCTCTGTTATGCCACTACTAAAAATATACATTTTATAGATTCACTGCATAGGGAACCCAGAGGGATTGTCTTACATCTGCCCATAAAATATTATCTTTTTTTTTATTTTTTCATTTTTCAAAATAATGATTATTAACAGTTATGAGAAATGTTAAATTGTATCTCAAAGTCTTTTCTGCAAAGTCTTTCCTGCCAAGTCTTTCCATGTTACCAAGTAATTCTGTTCTTTAAATAAATAATATGAAATAAATAATAGAAGGTTTATTTAACTGCAACACAATAATCTATCTCTATAGCAGATTCAGTATTCTGCAGTGCTCCATCTGATAGAAGTCCTTTCTTTTGATAAGTAAGTTCATAGGGGCAAAAATACCAATTTTTAGCATACTATAGATGGCAGCTGATAAAGCAGTGGTTATAAGAGAAAGACAAACTAAAGTTTTTTTCCATCCTAGCCACGGATCATCACAGAACATGAGAGGCCAGATCCAAAGTTTACATGAAATTGGAGGAAATATAGGTACGTCTCCATTTTGAAAATTCAATTCAGAATGTCTGTAGCCTCCTTCATGACCTCAGGCAGTGCTATTTTCACACAGCTGGGTTTCTCCTACCCCCCTATCCATCTGCGGGAAAGAAACCTGACCCAAAAGCTGTTAAAATCAATGTAACAATTTATTCTGACTCCAGTGTGACTGGAGGGGCACCCTGCAGGGGATAGTGACCTGATGGCTGATCTCCGCAGTACCCCTTACAGTCTTGCCAAATTCATCCGACCTTTCACTTTCCTCTCTTACTCTCATAATTGAGAATTTTTCCATGGTTAAGAGACCCTTAGTTGTCTTCTTGCAAGCACATTCCACCTCGCTGTCAAGCCTTTTCCCAAGACGTATTTCTTCCTTTCTGTATTTAAGTGTTAACCTCCCCCAAAGAAAACACGCAGAATTGAGAATTCAGCCCCTGCATATATGTGTGTAATATACTCATACTAATCCATGTGCTTTATTTAAATTGTAAATTCCTTGCAGATTTTGTCTTCTTCCGTGTTTCATGCAGTGATATTTTTGTAATAACAACATAGGCTTGCCACACAAGTTTTGGGCCTAAAGGTCAAAACCCAGGTTTTAATTCGATATTGCACAGTCCTGACTCTCTTCTTTCTCTATTCACACTAAAACTCTGGATGCTCTGTTGGAGTCTTTTGTCAACTGTCTGATTAGATTATGCCTTAATTCTTCTAGATTCAGTTCTAAACAGTTTCTATAAAATCATCACAAAATATCACAGCCTTGCTTCAGCAGCAGTCCAGAAGAAAATGTCTTTATTACTGAAGGTATACAAAGCTAAATTTGATTAGTTATTTGTTTTGCCTGGCTGAACAGGATAGCCAACCAATGCTAAAATAGGAGAAGATCCTAAAAGCTGTGTGAAACTAGAGTATTCCCACCACGCTCTTTCCAAAATCTAGACATTAATTTGCATCTTCATTTAAAATTATTTTTATAGTCCTACAACTTTCAGGGTACCTTAGGCTACTTATTATGCGCTAATTCATTTATATTGCTTTCATCTGAGTAAAATCATTAGGACCCAAGTGACCTTGCAAGTAACTGTACAAAAATTTTACCATAATCCTTTGTGCCACAGCAATATAACCTCACCAGTTAAACAGCTCTATCACCCAGTGTAAATGCAATATAAGTCCAACAAATCAACTTAACTCAAGAATTTATTGTCTTATTGCTCAATTAAGTAATAAAGTAATTAAGAGGCACCAAATGCCTCTTCCTATGGCAAAGGCAGCAGGGACTCCCCAGCCACCCAACTCTTATTCCCATTCACCGCCTAGCAAAACCCTCAAATGGCCATACTTAGGAGGACTTTCATTTTTTAACCAGAAAAACAGCAACTGCTGTAGTCCCAGTATTTCTTTGCAAGACCCTAGCTGGATGGGAACATACAGTTTACAGAGTTACATTTTTCAGAATTTAAAAACAGTCTAGAAACAAAGTCAGAGAGTTGCAATTCCATCTCAGTAAATCCAAAGAAATACCCTCCCCCCCCCCCCCTCCCCATACTGTGGCACTTACAGTAACAGTGTTGTTAATGCTTCTAAAGAAACCACAATGTTTGTTCACCATTTGAGTAAATGTCTCGTCCATAACTCAGTTTAATGCAGGACATCTTGCCTGGAAGTGAAACTGAATTCATGACTCTCAGTGAGTAAAATCACTTGCAAACTTACCAAAGCCCCTGCCTGTATGCAGGCGAGGTATTAGCTGGACACACCGAACTAGGCTGCCTATGTACAAGTCAAAGATGTATTCAAGGACATTTTAACACCATTCATCCCTCCCCATGGCAGGGGGGTTGGAACTAGATGTTCTTAAGGTCCTTTACAACCCAAACTGTTCTGTGATTCTATGATCCTTTCCCATAAACTAATGTGCTCAGAATATGCTACAATTCATGCTGTGGATTCCCGTTTCAGGTCAACACTGTTTGGATCCAGACGCATACATGTTAGATGTTTACCGTGCAAACCCTCAGGCAGAATGGGTGATAAAACCAAAGGCAAGCTGAAGCAGAAGGCTGTGGTGTACTGGACAAAAGCCAAACGGGCAAGAGTGATGACTGTCATTTTAAGAAGCTCTTGCCGGAGACAAAACAAAATGGTAGCTACAGGACATCATTCCTTCCTGCCATACTGTCCAACTGATGGTCGCCATGTACTATTTTTGGTATGAGCATTATCACTCCAACTTCTGGGCCATCAGAAAATGTCACATCAGTTACACGTTCATATGGATTACACTTGTGCCAGTTAGCCCAGGAATTAAGGAGGACAGACCAAGGTACGGTGCACAGAAAACAACCGGAATTGTTCATTTCCTGACCTGGTGTTAGAACTTCAATTTTGTGAGAATCCAGTAGCATCCAAGGATGTATGAAACACTATAGACCACAGTGTAACACAGAAGTGTCACAGAGATGTTGAAGAGAAGAAGGTACCTGTCAAGCATCGAAGAGAGGAGTTCAACCTGCAGCAGTGCCAAGACATGTCTGTGTGACAAAATCAAACCTTTCTACTGAAAGTAAAACTGTACAGTGTGCATTATTGCAATATTTATGTCTCTCAGTCAGTCCTCATGAATACCTGATGCTGGGGGAGGAGGGAGGCAGGAGGAAGAAGTACTGTATAAACAGCTATACAGCTCCATGTATGTTCACCATGTACCACTGTATATATTACTACCAGTCTTCCAAAACTCTGTCTGGATCACATTACTGTGTGCAATTGTAGAGCCACAAACCATTTTCTCCCTCCTTCCCCTGTCACATACACAAGGTATGGGAGACAAATGCTGCGTGAAAAGGGCATATTCCCCTGGCTCTATCTTTTACTTGATACTCTCAAATTTAAGCCTGTGTAATGCCATAATAATACATGTGTTAATGGTGCCACTTACAGCCATCACCTTTTTTGTTAAACATTATAGTTTCTTAATTTGTAACCTAATTATTTTTCTTTTGTCTATTTTAGCTTTAAGATGTAAGCAACTTTTATACTACCCAGATGCATTGAAATGAGAGATCTTTGTCCAGATCTTGTACAATACAGAATAGAGAAGAAAAAGCTTCCAATAAGCAGAGGGATTTAACACCCTCATTTAACATTTACACATTGGGGCTTTAAAACTACAGCCAAACTAGGCCCAGTTGTGCTGGGGGTTTTACAAATACATAGCAAATAGCAGCTCCTTTTACAGATGGCATCTAGTCTATGAAAACACATAGGCTGGTGAAAGAACAGTGAGCCACAACTGCATTGGGAATGAAGCATAGCAAATGTAAGACAGTATGCCTAGTCTGTAGCCAGTCACAAGGGTGAGCACTATTCTTCACCTAACCCTTTTGTTCTGGATTATACTTTTACAGAACTGAAGCATGTTTGTTGAGTAAGGAAATCACAAGTCTCTGGAAAATAGCAAGTATTTTCTTCATCTTTGTCTTATGCAGAAAATGGGAACTAATGCCTTCGACTGCACTGCAGTGTCTGTGTATTGCGGGTGACGGTATTGCACAATGAACTCACTCAAGAGTCTCAGCAGTGGGTTTTGCTCCTCATCTGGACACACATATGAGGCAGAAGCTAGTGCTCTGTTTACCAGGTAACAGTGTAAAAGCATTCTGAACCAAGTCCTCCAGGTGAACATAAAGTACTGTCCTGAAGAGAAAGCCCAAAACTTGTGATGCTCTGCTGAAGCTGTGCAACGAAGGCTTGCACATTCTAGAAACGCTACTTCTGGTTCAAAGCATTCTCCAGTAGATAACTTTCACTGGTAGTGTTCCGTGAGAGAACGCAACACTGAATCAGTAATTTTACCAGCAACAATAATGTCTACAGAGGGCAGATCCCATCTTTTTTCGTTACCTTCTTGAGATAAAAAAACTGTAACATTTTGAAATATTTTAATTTCATTTTCTTTAAAATACTGTAATTTTTAACTTTTTTTTTTTTTTTCTTTAACACTAATGGAGGCATATCTGCAGCCAGGAAAACACTGGGGCAGTGGCATTATAAAATACACTGCTTACTTTGGCAACTATTTATTCTAAGTGTATGAGAAACAGTAGATCTGTGGTTTGCTCACAGAGCTAAGCATAAAGGCTTTGTCGAGTGCTTTGTTCTTGATTCCCTTTAGTACCCTCTGGGGAAATGAACAACTCTTTCTACTATGCTGCCCTTTACTCTTAGGTGTAAAACGGGACTAGTACTTTCCTTATAAAGATAAAATGAGAATTAGTTGAGTTAAATTCTGCTCTCAGGTACAGCCAAACAATTCCCTCAGCAGATCAGAAGTTATACATCCAAGAAGGACAAACTCAGAAAAGGGACTTTATGTGGAAAGTGCTTTGAATATGGCGAGCATCATATAAATGCTAAGCATAATTGTATCTATAGCCAACAAAAGAGCTTCTATGACTATACAGAAAGCCTAAACATTAACTAAAAAATTTGAAGTGTCATAGCAAATGAGAACCTTCTACAATACTTTCAGACAGATATGTTGACCTCTGCAGTCTTGCCCACTCACTTCACTCCATGTTCACAATGGCTGTGCAAGGGAAAGTAAAATGCACCCATGTGTTCACACCATAACTTGCTCAGCATGTTCTGGACCCTGAAATTAGGACTTCAGAATTATTTCTGAAGTAGATCTCACTGTATTCTGTGCGGGATACAAGGGGCTTTTGGAAGACTTCCATCTTTTACCACTTTGCAACTTAGGAAAGCCAAATCTGATGACATGGAATCCATCCCGTGAACATTTGTTTTATAGTAAAATTGCCTATAACTTTATAAGACATGCATATTAGCAGATGAACTAGATTCTACGTACAATGCCCTGAATACTACAGCACGGTCAAATACCTGCTGTCTTTGAAACAGAATGGCAAAATTCTCTTTTGATACAAATGGACCTAATGACCCATGTGTACTATGGTTAATACTGTTACACATTAAGTTGTTTTGTGTTTTTGTGGTACACTAACTTGATTTAATATATCATGGACAAACTGAACAATCTCTGTGACACTTCTAAATATGAGGTCTCAAATTCAGGCCTTATGTTTCAAAATGCTAGTGGAGGCAGTGGGAATTTTGTTCCTCTTAACAGCAGCTGAAGTCAAAACAAAGTTATAATAGGATTGTCATCTAACAAAAAGCAACACACATGCATATTAATAAGAAAGTGGTAGTAAGCAAGGAGAAACTTTTTCAGCAAACTCCAAATATGCCTCAATCACTTATGTACTCCATGGTTCTGCAAAGACAGCATTTTGCATACCAACAGAGAGAGAGAGAGAGAGAGAGAGAGAGAGAGAATATATTGCAAGGAGTAGGTGTTGGAAAAAGACTGGAATGCTCTAACCTGTTTATGCAGCTAATGTCATTAGAATGTCTGTGTGTGTGCAAATGTGTCTGTGTCTGCGTATAATATTAACTACCTCACTCTACATTTTCCAGGAAAAATATTTTGGCATAGAGGTTTACTATTCCAAAACTTTCTATTATTAAGTTCACCACTCCACTAGACCTATACATTGATAAAATGTTTCTCCTTCTATGAGACAAGATTTGGAAACCACAAAGAAAGACATATTTCAAGGATATAGATGAAATTTTATCCAAAACATGTTGCCTCAATTACTGCTTGTAATATGAACCTTATGAGATCAGATCTTGAGGTTAATAGACAAAATATATACTGTGTTTCAGTTTTTATCTTTCAATGGCTTTCCATCAATGTGCATCTTCTCTGGAAAATAATACGATGCCACTAATCAAAGCAAAATGTTTGTATGTACATTTCCCTTACAAACCTCATGTTATGTGTTGTTGAAGTAAACCCACATGTAAGTGTATTTGTACAGCAGAATGTGTCCATTGTATTGTATCCATGTCAAAAATAAAAACAGTACCAACAAAGAAAGCTCTTCAAATCTAAGCAGGTGGTTTTGGGATAGAAGCAGGTGACAGGAATTGCAAAAAGCAGTGGTGAATCTGTCTTAAAAGCAACTCTGTTGTTACAGCACCTGAATAGCTAGCTACACCAAGGACTACTTTCTGTCATCCTTGCTCAGGTAGAGGTACAAAATTACATTTTTTTTGGATCCTGCCTCATTGAAATGAGCGACAAACTGCTTTCATTTGAACTGGTATTTTTCAAACTAGCATGGAATACATTGTGAACTAAGAATTTCAGAGGACCAAAGGTGCTTTCCTGTATCCTGTAAGAAATACTGTTTCCCAGGAAAGATGCATTAGTTCTCATTTCCAAAATACGTATTTGTTCCCAAACGAGGCCCAAATAGTTTCTTCGCCAAGACAACATTTCATATACATCTCTGTGCTGTGGAGTTGCTGCCTGTCCTGCAACTGATTACATGAAAGCATAAACAGGACCATAATCCTTCTAGACAATGTGGCTATAAGGGTGGTCAGAAACACTGGATATTAAAGGCAGAAGTAAAAGGGACTGGAGCTACCACAGAAAGTATAAATAAAAATAGTCTATTAACTAGACTATGAATCAGAGACCTTCAAAATTATGCTTCAGTCTCCTGCACCCTCTGCTGGACTACATCCACTTTTACTTTTCACTTAGCCTTCTGTCTCTATCTAACTGAAATGTATGGACAATTGAACTACATGAAATAATGAACAGTTTATTATATTTTTATTATGTGCTCCAAAATTATTACCTTTTTCTAAAAAGGCCAACACACAATAAAATGAAATACTGTCAAGTAATCAACACTGATTAATAAAAAATCCCAAAAGAAAAATACCCAATTAATGCCATTAACAGTGTACTAGAGGTATCTGTTGTTTAAAACCATTTAGTTAAAATGCAGACATAAAGCTTCTGACTAAAAAAAATAAATGACCTGAGTTGGAAAACAACCAGAAAATCGAAGAGTTGCAGACTCTCACCAATTCTTCTCTTCATTACGAAATGAGAATGAAAAATCACAGATCAACAAAACCCCCCCTTTCTCAGTCCAGACAGGCTTTGATGCATTTCAGTGCTCAGCCCCAGGGCAGGAATGAGGAAAGGCTCCACGCAGGTCAAAAGCTCTGCTGAAGTCAAACAATTCTGCCTGTTGGCCCTTGGTCAACACGAGGTTCCTCAAACAGCCACGGAATGAGCTCTTGCTTGTGAGGCAGTTTTGCTTCACATCAGCTGAAAAACAAATGTGAAATATGTAGACTGTATTTCCAGTAAAAAGAAACAATACAAAGACTTGGGTTATTATTCACTTGCTTCCCCTCCTTCCCCAACAAGAGATAAAAGCAATGCCTGAGTAGCACCATGTTCCATGCATGTTTGGTTATCTGGGACATCCTTCCACGGGCAGTCACTGCTGCCTTCAAGCATAAGCCATGGACTAGGATAACCTGGGCAGAGGTTGCAGGAATAATTTGTCCCAGGGGAAAATGAGAGATGAGAGAGGGGAAAAGAGAGGAGAAAGGCATTCTACATAGGTATCTTTCAAGTTAAAAATGAAACTGGCAGAATACAAAGCAACAGCTGAGCTGTACACAGTAATGGACTGCATCAGCAATCCAAAACATGAAGTTGCAAGACAGTCCAACTCTTCTTCCATACAACCTGCCAAACAATTCATTCAACTTCTGCAGTACTCACTGAACTGAACAATTTCTCCTTTCTCTATGAACCCTAACCTTTACAGACAAAGCACTGAAGGAACAATTAGTATTACAATACTTTACTTGAAAAAAAAAATTCACAAGATGATGATAAGGCCACTTTTTTATTCAAGGAAGACCAAATATCGATCAAAATCTGCCTAATTAGCATTAATTTATTTTTCATAAAGCACTAAAACCTTGTCCAATAGAAGGTTCTGTAGCATTTTAAGCTATTATCCCTAAATCTTTCCAAATATTTAAAACCTGAGTTTGCTCTTAAAACCTCATCACTCTGCTTTCACACAAATGGAAATATCTGAACTGATAAACTGCAATGGCTGCTTCAGAGACAAATGGATATGGGCATTCTATGCTATGTGTAAAAGTGAACATATTCAAAGCCATACAAAGCCTATTTACTCAGTACTGATGTGTTCATTAAAAAGTATGCCTGCAAAAAGGCCAAACTCATGACGTTCAGACTCAATCCTCTTAATGAATACATTGTCTCAGTTCAAATTATCAACTAATGAGTAGCACAACTTAATTGAAAAGTAATTCAATTATATGTTTTGTGTTACAATTTTTTTTTACTCATCATCCTAGTACAATTGACAGACAGAAGGGAATTTACACAGAACATAGGGAATACATGTTCACCTGCAGCAGCTTGACTTGTGCCTGCCCAGCCCCTGACTTGAAACATCAGCAAAAATAAAGCAGAGAAGACCACTATGGAAACCTTACTTAGACGAATGTGAAGAAAAGCCTTGATATTAACTTGACTGCGAAAGAACCATACCTCAACATACACATGCAGGGACATTGTAAAGTCTGAGAGAGAGTGTGAAAGACAAACCATGCAGAGTAAATCCTTCTCAGAAACTAAGGAGCAGGTTTGTGTAGGAAAGTGATACGAGTTCAGCTGATCTTGCCAACACACTCAACAGATAAATGAAGTCCTCCAGAAAGACGGTATACACAAATAATACACCATGATGTCAGTGACAGTGTGGGAAATGGCAACTATGATTTATAACTCCATCAAGAACTTCATGAATGAGGGGTGGAGGATGGAACGACAGAAGGAGGAGAAGAGGAGAGAAGAGGAGGAGGGAAAGATAGAAGGAGGGGAGGAGGGAAATATAGAAGGAGAGGAGGAGAGAAAAGAGAAGTAGAAGAGAAGAGGGGGAGAGGGGAAGAGGAAGAAAGGAAGAGAGAGGAGAGAAGGAGCGAAAGCGGGAAGAGAGTGCTTGCATTAAGAGCCATTTTTACGAGAGCAAGACCAGGAGGAAGGGAAAGGAAGAGAAATATTATTGTACCTACCAGGATAGCCTCCAATATAAATGGGATTGTTTGTATCTGCAGATGTTGACTGGGTGTAGGGATTATCAGTTTGGACTAAATTCCCATCAATTATCAGTGAAATGCGATGTTTGCTTTTGTTTGCTTGAAGCTTGTGCCATTTTCCATCACACAAACTATTTGTGCCTCTTGGTTCATATGTAGCTGTTATTCTGCCAGCTCCATTGTTGACATGGAATAAAACCTGTATAAACAACCAGATGCCAATAAAGATATAAAGTAAGAATGCATGAACTAATTTGCGTAGATAAAAGCACAATCATGCTGGTGCAGAGACTTCCTTCTGAATAGATGTTTGGTAATTATGCAAAGTTAATGTTTACTTTGATGGATAGAGTGTGCCCTTATTGAAGTATCTTTAAAATCAAAGATTTAAATCTATCCATGCAATGTTCCATGGGGTCAGCTTGGATATACTTCCCTTGGGACTTCAATGTTTCTTACAAATAAAAATCAAGCAGTTTTCTCACAGAAGCTGTGACTTCACATATGAAAGAACATCCACTAATATCTAATTGAAGAGGAAGAGAACAGACTGAAAGCATTTCTCGTTGTTAATACATGTATTGATTTACTTCATGTATATATTTTTCAAAGCAGTAGACATTTCCTCAACTCTGTGGTGAGGATTAATATGTAAATATTAACTGAAAAAGCATGTCCCACAGAAACAGTGACATTTAACATTGTCTCTAGCTAGGAAGTTTTGAATAAAAAATGAGCCATTTCTGAGAAAAGGAAATACTTAGAGCAATAAAGTATACATTTTTTATGCAGGAGATGAGTGGAGAACTATGTATTGATTGTTAAATGGTCTATGGCACATAATGGCCAGTAGAAATAGAGAGTGAGTTAATTGCTCATGAATACTGAAGAAGCAACTACAAAACAGTGTGCTTTGTACATGCAATGTGTTTATCAAGAACAAGGGTAGCTCTATGGTAGAAAAAGTATTAAGCTATAAGGAGGATATATTTGGTCTAACATCTAAGGTGTGTAGTACAGGAGGTCACAGTGGCTACAGGCCAACATAAATTACACCAATTAAAAAAGAAAAAAGTTCCAGTGACTTCTGCTAATCTCACATTTTATCATATGAAGGTAATGAGAAACACTGAGACGGAAAGTCTGTCCCAGACTACTTCTGTGGGGATTTGGTTCAGACATTTTCCCTCTACCACATTTCCACTGGTGCCTATTTAGCGCTACCAAACAGTTTTAGCCTCTCAGTTTTAAGCAAGCCTTGTGAAATTAGTGTGCCAGCCCAGGGCAGCCTACCTTGCCATTTACAATCTCCAGTCCAATGGCATCAACCTTAGCACTGCTGACTCCAAGGAGAATGCCATGTACTGCTGTTGTACGAAACTCCAGTGTGATGTTCACATCAGACCGCACTCTGTAACCTTCTCTAACTGAAAAGAAGTTATGAGCCTTTAATAGAAGTCTTGTAACCCACAGTACAAGATAGAATACATTCGTCATCACTAAAAGACCTAAAAAGCTTGCTAATTACTTTTGTGGGATACAACCTTGTGGAAAGTACATTTTCCAGAGCATTAATTCACATTTTGTACTTGAAAAGGTAAATTTCCAAATAAACTTTCTTTCATTCATGTAGATTTAATAGATTTTATCTCATTTATAATAAACAATAAGAAGCACAAACGTAATCATTCATGTTACTTCAAAAGCCCTACGTCTTTTGTCTCCATGGCCTTTTAACAGACCTTAGCATCATGAACATGGATATACTTAGCTGAAGAAAGAGACAATTGATTTCCTTCTGAGTGCTAGAATCATTAGCTCTTTCACTGGTGGAATATAACCATTTGCAGAAATGACCACTTTTGCACATATGGAGTAAAGGGACTCAGAAATACATATGCAGGGCACACACTCTTTGTGTGAGTCAATTAAATACACATAGTTCCAGAAAGACCTAAAAAGAGTACGTTTTCATTAACATTAATTCAGTAAGATATTGTTTTCATTTAATGACACTTACCAAAAGCAACAAAGCCACTCCCATCAAAAAAAGTACCATCCTGCACTGTCACATAGCACTTATTCACAGCAAAGACAGAGACAGGGCTCTCGTTGTCCAGTTGTTTGCTATTAATAGTCATGTTACCAATGCAGGCAGGAATACTGTGAGTCACCTAAGCATATTGAAATATAAGAGTTAATGTGCAATACAAACTGCTGCAGTGATCTCTTAGTGATTCACCTGATGTTACCGTAAATAAAAAAGTCTCTGAACCAAACACAGCAGGATCTAAAACATTTACGTAATTCAATTTCTACTATTACCTACACTTATATAAGGTTACAAATGTGTATAATGTCTTAAAATAAATATTGTTTAAAAACACTCTCTACAATACTCTCTACAAGGTTGGAAAGGACCTTAAGATCATCTAGTTCCAACCCCCCTGCCATGGATAGGGACGCCTCACACTAGACCATGTCACCCAAGGCTCTGTGCAACTTGGCCTTGAACACTTCCAGGGATGGAGCATTTACCACTTCCTTGGGCAACCCATTCAGTGCCTTACCACCCTCACAGTGAGCAGGGATACACCCAACAAGGCATTCCAAACATGCTTTATCAAATTAACAAGTAAATAAAAAAATTGTACATTTTACAAATACACATCACCAGAATTCTATTCAGGAAAAAGATTCACTAGAATGTCTCCCCTTTTACTATTTCCAGCAATTGCCGATTCAAAGCATTAAAATATTTGTTAGCCCCATTATCCAGTTAAAAAGCATAGGTGAAAAAAGTATGCCCAGGAATTAAGAAACATTGGTATCATCACCAGAATCCTCTCTGAGATAATGGGCTGCACAAGGAGTAAGGCCACAGAAACCTACCCTTTAAAAGCATGTGTAAAAAAAAGTATGTTTTAATCTCAGACAGCTAAACCCGGACTTTCAGAGATATTTAAGGCACCTAATTCCTATTTGAATGCAGTAGGACTTAGGTACCAAAATGCCTGAGATTCTAGGTCATATTTTATTTTGTATAATGAAACACAGGAATTTGTATTCTTTGTTCATTTTTAACAGAGATTGAGAGAAAAAAGATCTATTAAGGGCTATTACTATACCACAAGGATACAAGATCTAGTTAGAATCACTAAGCCATAGAAGGCTGGAAAGATTTATCTGGTAAAGGGTCATTACTTTCTTTGCTGTTTCTCTCCTAAGTACTTCTTTTATGCCCATCAGAGGCAGGACACTGAATTAGATGGGTTTGATGCAGTATACTTATTCCAGTATTGCAAAATATCAGACACCCCAACACCCCAAGCCTTCTTACATTCCCAAGATTCTTCGGCACATAGTCTAAGGGAAGTCCACCCACGTAGAGCTTCCCCTCCACATCCAAGGTGCTACCATCTCCCAGAGCACTGACTGCTGCTAATTCCTGTCCATCCACAACGATTATACCTTTTCTTTTAACATATTCTGTCTTTATCTGGAAAAAAATGAGAGCACGCAGACATAAATCAGTAAGCTGAATCTGTTACCTAGTCATCACTTGCCATAGAAATAAGCAAGACAATTTTTAATGCTTAGATTGCTTTGACATGCTGTACTAAGGCATCCTCTTGAAATTCTTGGTGAGGCTGAGGCCGTTTCAGAATGCAGCTGAGCAGCTGAACTGCTTCCTTGCCTCCCCAAGGGCTGACAATGACTGCATGCTGTCCTGCATAAGTTTTTTCAATGTTTTAACAAACATTATTTAAAGCCACCAGTTTATTGCCTTAGGATACGAGTACATGAGTTTGAAGAGGGAAGTACTGGGCTGGTCTTCTGCAATTATTGTGCTGCCCACCAGCAAAGCCATCTCACCTCTCTGAAGCACACACTCCTATGCTGTAATTTTATGATGGGCAGTGCTGAATTTGCTATGATCAACAAGCTTTCCGGTTTCATGCTCCTATGCCTTCCTTACACTAAAACGATTACTCACATGCAGATGAGGGTCTTTATTTTAAGTCAGCTAGCCATTTATTCTTCCCTGGCTACTTTTAGCCTCATTCAGAATTCTGACCAGATTCAACATGAGGTTTCATGAATGCTTGCATTGGTAAGGGGATAAAGTAGTACAAGCAGGGTGATAGAAGCAGATGGCTGAGAACAGAAAGAAGTGCTTCTTTCAGCAGCAATGCATACTATCTTAAATTGACTGTAGAACTATCGCAATAATCACCCCCAGCTGTGAAATGGTGTGACTCAGCCTTAATCTCAAAAAATGGTTCGAGCTCATGCTTTTATGTCCTGAGTAGTAAAGGCAGGTCAGCTATTTTATGGAATCTGTTCATCTCTTAAAGAGCTGATAGTGTGAGTATGAGTTTTACATGAGTATATTTAATTTTAAACATGCAGCTGTAAATCCTGGAGCATACTTTTCTTCAGGAAAGGCAGCAGAGCTTAACTGTGATATCTCTCTCTGACAGAAGTTCACATCTGTTTTCTACATGTTAGTTTTTGCTGCTTTTTCTTCTGCTGATTATATACAAAATGCAAAAAAACACTATGCTGATGCCTTGGGCACCTAAGAGAGATAGTAGCTTTGTGTCATCAATCACTTTGTCCCACAGAAGCCAATTCCTAGAGTTAAGGCTTCAGATATGGACAAGGGAAGGCAAGCTTAGCATCCTCAACTGCCTTAAAGAAAAGTAATGTGGCCAGAATTGCTTTTAAAATTCACTCAGACATCAGTTATTTTTCACGAATCAAGCCAGAGACAGCAGCAGGTGAGCTGCTCTGAGGAACTGAGTCAATAGAGGCTGACACAGAGTCTTTGTACAGGAGACCCTGAATGCTATGTGGCACCTGGATATGACACCTGAAAGCTGTAGCCATAATTTCTCCTCAAACTTGTCTTATGCCAAGTACTCCCCCTCCAGCCTCCAAATTCCAAATGCTTACCTTTTCCATGTTGCACTAACAAAGGAAAGGAAAAAGTGCTTCCTTGCTAGTGCTAGCTGCTATGACACGGTCATGTATTAAGCAGTATGTGGGAGAAAGGAGAAAATCTGCACCCATAAATCAATTTCACCCTCTCACACAGTTGCAGGTCTTTGGTGGCATAGCACACAGAAAGCTCTCTGCATGGAAAAAGTCAGAATTTCTAGACCTCTGTGTTGGGTTCTTCTCTGCTGAAGATGACTTATTACACAGTTGGATTTCTAAATTAGCTGAGATATTTTACGACAGTTGGATGCTGAAATTGATGCAAAATCAATGAGAACTTAAAAAGGAAATAATTACATTCAAACACAAGTTATCAGAATGGTTTCATGACTGGGTTAAAACCTGCTTGCTGTTGTAAAACAGAAAGCATAAGGAAAGGCAGAAAGAAACCATCCCAGTAACTCTAGGGAAGAGGAAATGGAGTACCAGATTGGTGACTACCTACCGTATGCCATTTTCCATCACTGATAACAGCAGGGTGAAAAGCTACCGCTTTTCCTTTGCCTAGATCAAATGAGAAATAGAGCTGTCCCCCATGAAGCTGTAGGGCTGCATAATCAACTTGGTTTTGGTGAGCCATGTAGTAAATCAGGCCACTGGAGGTAAAGGTTCTGAGATTCAGCTGGACGGAAAGTCTAAACAATAAAAATTTAATGTTACTGAAAGTATTTCTTCTGCAGTGATACAAAGCTTTTCTCGAGGCAGAGAACAGCCTTCTTAGGAAACAAAATTTATCATTACAAAGGTCAGAAAAGAAGAATTTGCATTGATTCTACGCAAGTATGACCCATAATGTATTTGATAATAGAAATCAGTGCTGTACCTGTCAGAGACAGAAAAAGCGCTTGCCAGAGTAAGCTGGGCTTTAAGAGGGACAGGCTCAACTGTTCGTGACTGCAGGCTTGCATATTGCCCCAAGAAAGGAATGAATTCCAGGATAATGGTATGGCATCCATAACTATTAGGTTTGCTGGGATATAACGGGCAGACTGAGAACAGGAGGCAGCTTAAAAGGTAGAGGAGTTGATTAAGCCATTTATTATGGAGACACTAGGTTCAGACTACATAGCATCAATTCTCTGCAACGTCCTTATGTTCAGTAATTAGAACATAAAAGCTAGAGAGGAAAAACAACTCTTTTCTCAGTGCCTGCAGAGGCTTCCTGAGTTGAAAGAAGCATATGTAGGCTGTGTTTTGGGGACCTTGTTGAGAGCCTCTGTTGAGTGGCAGAGGGGCTATCACCTATTAAGTCTCAACAGAATTAGTCTCAGCAGTCTTATCTCCTTCAGTGACCTGGGGAGTGAAGCAGACATGGAAGGTGCAATTGCAGAAAACCTGGTGAGCAGAGGGTGAGATGTTATCTGCATCAGTTTCAAGAGCAGGGACCAGCTGAGTATTGTATGTGGAAAAATACAGAAGGTGGTACAGTGAGGCTTTTAAGTCTGAGGGGTGAAAAAAATGCAGAACTTTGACCATGAGTTAAACTCATGACCAAACCTGGGAAAGACATTAATTACACTGCAGTTGTTGTGATGCCTTCTACAATGAGGAATCCAAAAAAGCCTGAACTGAGGGCCACATTTAAAGCTGGTAATGCAGTGATCATTCATGAAAGCCATCACTGCACTTCTTGCAACTCAATACAAAGTAGTACACTGTGGCATGTGTGATTCAGGATATACTCACTTCTTCCTGACAATAGACTGATTGAAGAGTAGTGTCATATGGCTGCCTTTAGCAAGTCCAAACTGATGGGCACCTTGAACACGATCAGGTAACTCATCTTTTGCACAAATAACCTGTTAATGAAAGGATTTTATTAAAAGCAATAGTATCAGGTGCTGACCAGCAAGTGCTGAATAACAGAGCTTTGTAAGGAGCAAAACTGAGCCACATGGTAACAACAAAGTATAGAGCAGCATCAATTAGCTAAACTCCAATCATTCTGAGCTGTCTTTAGGCTCAAAAAGAACTAGTCCTAATGATTAAGCTATGCTTCATAGACAGCACTTGTCTTTTTTGAGAAATGTTTGCAGTTTGAGAAGTACTCATTTACCATTTGTCTCAATTGATAGCCCTTTTGATAACAAATGATGGAAGACAAGAGTACAATTTCAGAGTGAAAATCTCATGGACTCGGTAGAAATATTTTTTGATTTAGTGAAGATGCACATTTTTGTTATGATTTGGAAGATGGAGAGCTGAGTAACAGAGTATGAGCCAAAGCTATACTTAAGCTGTAAGAAGGACAACTTAGTTCTTTTTATAGCCACAGTTGTATGAAATGTATAAAATCCTGCTTTCTGTTGCCACAGAAAAAAATTATTTCAGGATGCTTTGGAAACACTTCATTACAAAGATGTGCAGCTGCAGAAGGAGAGAAGTAATGCTTCCATCTCTCCTGGGAACAGGGTCTGTGTGAGAGGAAACAGGTGCCATGCAAGCTGCATTCAGACACTGTGTGTCTCTAGAATGGTTTCTACCTCCTCTTTTGACACAAAGCATGCGTGACCAGGAAAACGTGAATGCTGAACTGCACAGCTAATACAAAACTCAGCACAGAGCCACTTTGGTAGGAACACATGAGATGTAATAATTGCTTCCAAGTCTTTCTGCTGGAGAACTATCACTCCACTTTTCCTTTTCTTTTTTAGTGTTGCTGCCTGAACATTGACAAACCTAACTACATTTCCCTTCCAAAAGGTCATCAGGCTGTTACAAAGGTTTCTATCACAGTGTTTCTATGAGAAATAATAATTTCAAATTCACATTCCTTGAACCATACGTTCCATACCACAGAGGAAATAAATATACACTGTCCATACTTTGAGAATTCTCCGCAAAGCTAAAACACATCTTGTTGTTGAACACTTTCCTAGAAGAAGTAATAAAGCTTTGCTGTAATACATACTTTTTTTATGTCTGTAAGAGGCCTCAGGGGAACTGGCAAAGCTCGAAGTTCAGGCTGAATCTCAATGTCTTCTGGTATGGCTTTTTTAGGCTTCTCTGACAAAAAGCAGCTGTCCATATCCACATGTTCATACTTCATGGAAGTGGTGAAATACAAAAACCTGTGTTTAAAAAACCCTACATTTTAAGAGGTGAAATTCAAACTCCCTACATTTCCCAAGCACAAGGAGAGTATTTCACAGGGTCTTTGACTAGTCATGGGAGAAAGGGAAAGAACTGGCATACTGGAACAAAAAGACTGAGAATTTGCAAATAATCCAGCCACAGAACAATATTAATGGACAACATTCTTGGAAAACTATTCTGTCTGTAAATGCAGATGAAACTATCATGGAGACAGTTACATTTTGTGCTGTGTCTCTATACACATTAAAGACATTTTCAATGCTATTTGGGTATGTATGTAGCTGGCAATTTCCATTTTCTGCCTGTTACAATACCCAGTGCTTGTCTTAGGTTAAAAACCAGGCAAATGGACATCATGCAGGAAATTACAAACTACAATCAATAATTACTATATGACATTTTCAAAAACAGGGCAGTTACCCCTCTGACTTACTCCTTGTTAAAAATTATATTGCTGATACAGCCATAAAAGGAGCCAGCCATTTTTAGCCCTAAGATGCCCTCTCCTGCTGGAATGCCACCAGCATAGAAGTTGGAAATATTAATGGGTGTCATTTCTGCTGATCCACCAAGCCTCAGTTCTGCAGGGTTACTTTCATCCACCTGTACAGTTATGATCCTGAAAAAGATAAAGCAGGAAAAACATTCAACAAGGGCTCTAGACATTCATTTTCAAATGAAAAAATATTCCTTTCAGCATAAGAAATGTCCTGCTCTAAGAAATAGAGATTCCATTACTTTGCTAATCCTTTCAATGTCTTAAAACTAAAAGACCTTCCTCTTTACACAGTTTTTAACACGTGGAGTTTTTCAGATTTCTTTCTAAATTATTTTGATAGGTATCTCTCAAAATTATTTTGATAGTTGTATTTTTTCTGATATTATTTAGTATACTTTACACAAGTGGCCCAAGCCATCTAGAGATTTTGAGAGCTTTTAACTACAACTTCATCCGTGGCTGTATGCTGTAAACAATTACCATGTAAATCAGAACACCTGCATTAACAGCATAAAAACAGTCCTGATTATTCCACATAATGAGTTAGCAAAGGCAGTTCCTCAGAGAGTGCAGTGAACTGACAACAGCATGTAACAATTAAACAGGTAGTACACTTCCCAGTCACACGTACCTCTTATTCCGGATTAGGATGACAGAGTGTTCTTGTCCATCACTGTATGTCCCATGAGCAGACTGAAGAACTACTTTCCTAGTACTTGCTCTATCACCAGCATTAACATGCACTACAAGATGACCATCCATCAGCATGATGGAAAAGAAGGGCTGTGGATTTAATCAGATTAGTTTTTAACTACAGTTCAATTTCCTGTCACTCATTCAGTGTCTAAATAGAACATTTGGAAAAAAAGTACCACCAACTTCGTTGTAAACAAACTTTTTAATGAAGCTCAAAGACTAGAAGGCATTGTACTGGTACCTCTTAGACTGCAAGCCTTCTAATGGAAAACCTCAGAGCTGGAAGTTTCTTTGGTCCACCACCCTGCTCATCCTCTTAGAGGAAAAGAGTAAGAAAGGGGCAGGTATGCCTGCTAAGATGCTGTCCTTCCATTCCAGGAGCTCCAAAACAGCCCACAAGATATGAGGTAGCGGTTTATCTCAAATCCTTCATTAACTACTTCTGACTAACAGAAGCAGAAAGTAACTTCTCTGTATTTCATGTGCAGTTTTATTCCTTGTTGCAAAAGCATTCTAGGACCTAGTAACCATACCAGGTCTCAACTGATCCTTCACATCTCCTCTGCTACAATGAACATCCTCTGTTCCCTAACCATGACTCTGTATTTGGACCTTCCTAAGCCAAATATCTTTTTCTTTCTTGTTCTTTGCAAGTTACAGCCATAAAAACCTGATGATATTGCAAAATAAAAATGACAAAAACAAAACAAAAAAATCTTTTAGTACTTGCCAAATGTGCTTGTCTACGTCGTCGCTTTTCCAGTCCCCTGCTGAGTCCAGCAAGGATGATGCCACTGCTGTTCTTTGTAGCAAAAGTTGCCATCAGTTCTGATTCTGGGCTTAAGGACTTAGGCACCAACTCAATATATCCATTGTTTAAGATGTTCACAGTACGAATAGGCTATTTTATGAGGAAGAGAAATAATTACTGACTTTGTCCTCTGACTTTGTAAGAAGAACAAAAAAATTCAAGCAGAAATCAGATTATCTTAAAATCCCTAGATTCATCATTATAAACATCACTATTCATTGTTCAGTAACGATAAAGATCAAACCACAAAACGCAAAGTCTCCTACCTCCAATACACAGCCTTTCCTTACTCCATATGAATTTCTAAGCAAGTCAAAGGTTGAACGGGATATTTCCAGATTCTTGATGCATCCTATATACCTTCTACTATTAAGACCTTTCCTGAAACACAAAACATGGTGTTTTTTTTCCAAGGAGTAGTATTTGGAATCTCCTGGGAGAAAAGATTAAGTTCTCTTCAATCAGAAAAAGGCAGACCTATTTAGAAGAACGTAGTCAACCCAGTTTAAGTGGAAACAGAGGTAAATTGTGGTTTACTATTAGCGGACATTAATTCTGATCTTAAAAAGAGTCAGCCAACATTGTCCCCAAATGGAAATGTATACAAGTGTGTAGTGCTGTGTTGCCAGGCCAGGTCATTTTCCAAAACTTTAAGATGAATATTCAGCCAAAATGTAATGGCTGTTGTGTGAGAGGGTAACTGTAGCTCTCTGCTACCTAGTAATTCTTTTGCATTTCTTGAATCTGGAAGATGCTTAATTTGGGTCAAGGTTTAAGTCAGAGAAATCCTACCATAGTCCCTTTATGGCTGGTATGCCACCTAAGATTAACAAGTCTGCACCTCTGCAATAACTGCACAGAGACTAATATTGTCCTGGAATTTACCTTATTGTCAAGAGCTTAATTAGATTTCTTTTGTCATGTTTTTCCTTGCAAAGTGAAGCTAGTAGAAGAAATGTGATTTTACAAGTTCAGCAGGGATGTGCAATAGATAAACAAAAGACATGCTAATAAAACATGTATTTGTAACATATTTTGTTGATCTGTTCACAATTATTTCTCCTCTTTTCCAAGTTTCAAAACTGAATTACAATACTCCTTTCCGAAGTAGAATTTTTATCCCAAACTGCAGTTTTGCCCATAAATGCCATCTGGAAAACACAAGGCTCACACAGGTAGACATCAAAGGAGCATCGTTCCAGGCAGCAGAACAGAATGCTTGCTGCAATTTGACACAAAAAATAGTTGCTACTGTTGTGGAAATCACCCATGGAAAGGAATCATAGAATCATAGAATAGTTAGGATTGGAAAGGACCTCAAGATCACCTAGTTCCAACCCCCCTGTCATGGACAGGGACACCTCACACTAAACCATCCCATCCAAGGCTTCATCCAGCCTGGCCTTGAACACCGCCAGGGATGGAGCGCTCTGGTCTGAACTGCACTGCCAGACCTATCAGCAAGAAGCACTGTATTAGGGTTTGAAGGCAAAGGACAGATAATGTGGTGGTATACATGGCCATAGACAAGACTTCAGATGTCACTGATTTTCACTAATTTCAGTGGAGATGGCAGAGTTTGTTGAAGTCTTTTCCTCTACTGACATGAGTCTTAGCAAAGGGGGGAAAGCAAGAGAACATTTTACCTCACAATCCTTGATCTTGGCAGCCCACCAATGAAGATTGGGTCCTTATCAGAGCGGTTCAGGTCTGAGGCAACCCCTGGAGATTCTCCTTGCTTGGTTTCCTTATAATTAAGGTTATATGCATCCATGACTGCCAAAATTCCTGCAAAGAAAAGAAAGTAAAGATCTGGAGAAGGACACAAATACATATTTTTTCACTTTGGCAATCCTGTCTCTAATAGGGGAAAATGTATTCATTGACTAAAACATGTACAGACAATCTTCTTATTTTTAGAATGAATAACTTGTACTTCCAGCTATTCTGTTAATCTCATTCATTCTCTCTGCTAAAACCAAATCTGGGAAAGTCTACAGAAAAAAATATACACAAGAATAATGTTATAGATACTAACATGTTGTCCTGGGTTCAGCTGTAACAGTTAATTTTCTCCTTCCTAGTAGCTGGTGCAGTGCTGTGTTTCAGCTTTAGTCTGAGAACAATGCTGATAACACACTGATGTTTTAGTTGTTGCGAAGTAATGCTTACTCCAATCAAGGACTTTTCAGTCTCATGCTCTGCCAGTGAGGGGGGTCACAGGAAGCTGGGAGGAAGCAGGGACAGGACACCTGACCCAGACTAGCCAAAGGGGTATTCCAGACCACAGCACGTCTGCCCAGTGTATAAACTGGGGGGAGTTACCCAGAAGGCCCAGATTGCTGCTCAGGTCAGAATGGGTATTGGTCAGCCGGTGGTGAGCAGTTGTATTGTGCATCATTTGTGTTTATTGGTTTGTTTTTTTATCTTTCATTTTTAGTTTTATATTCTCTCCTCTTGTTATTTCCATTATAATTATTATTAGTAGTAGTAGTAGCAATTTTATATTAAACTTTAGTTATTGGACTGTTCTCATCTCAACCCATGGGGTTTACATTCTTTTGATTCTTTTCCCCATCCTGCACAGAGGGGAAGAAGGGAAAGGGGGCAGTGAACGAGTGGCTGCATGGTTCTGAGTTATTGTCTGGGCTTAAACCATGACACATGTATTATTTGTATTGCATGCATTACTTCCCAAACATGGGTCCCAAAATACTGCTGTACTAGGTACTATTAAAGCACAGAATAAAAAACTGTGATCCCTCATATACAGACTTGGACAAAGATCTTTCACTCTTTTAAGAATATTGATATATTTGTGTCTGGCAGCTTCTGCACTGCTTGCTCTTTATGAAACACGCCAAACCAAGTGCAAGATTTGCACAGCTGTCCTTCATAAAGCAAAGTAACATAGGTCTGGTTGCTTAAGAAACTGTATTGCAAGTGACCAAATTTGGTTGCAGTGATGTTGCCTGTGGATATCTTAGATATTTGTAAATGTGCAGACAACTGTTTCTTTTAGAATGCAGCCTACCTTGTTTCTTGTTCCGACTGAATGAAATTTTGTACCACGTTCCATTGTTGTAACGATTTTCTGTTGTCAGAGCAAGAGGTCCTGAACCTAGATCAACAGTTAGTCTCACTTTGCCATCAACAAGCTCAAGGGACAAAAAATCTCTCTGTGGGGGAAACAAACAAACAAACCAATGACAAAAACCAAATAGATTAAGTTCCTGGAAATAAAATCTTCCAAAAGGATGCATTCTTGGCAGGTTTGGGTTACTGCATGAAAAAGGTTTGGGAACTCTGGTACCTAGACTATTTGTTAGGCCCAAGATACTTATCTTCGCTATGTTTAGGGAAATTATTTAATGTATACCTCACAAGGATGTCTTTTTTTTGTTTTGTTTTGTTGCTATTTGTACTTATATGTATTATGAGGCCTGATTATTCTAGCAGAAGGTTTAAATATAAAAGGCCATATTTGCCTTTTTTGGATGAAATTGACAGTAATTTGATTTGACTGTTAGCATAGTGATCAAACACTACAATGGTTGCTCAGCCAGAAACAAACAGCTTCTTCACGCAGTAAAAAAACTTTCTGAATTGTATTAAAAGTGCCTCCTCTGCACTGTAAAACTTAAGTCAGACATCACAGGCAGTGAGTATATAACAAAGCAAATGAATAATGCAGGGACTGTGAAACAATCTGTATCTAAGCAAAGATTTGTCCTCCTTCAGGAAAACCACCAGCTAAACTGCATAACATGATGCTGAAGGTCTTGAGACCATTAATTTTAGTCTAGGATTAAAACAAATCACAGATAATTCTTTTTATTGCTTAACTTTGTCCTTAGTATACATGACTGCTCTAGAGAGCCATCTCTAGGGTTCCTGTCTTTACTTTTATGTCTTATGATATCAATCACATGTAATAATCTATAGAAAGATAATAACTTGGTTTAATACACATAAATTGAAAAATAACAAAGATAGCAAGAAACCATCAAGTTATCTGAACAAGTTTTGACAGCTTAAGAATCCGATCCATTTTCTTACAGTGCCATTTGAAGCAAGATATAGAAGAAGCCCATTAGGTGAAAAGGTACTGAAAAATATTATTATCTGAGTCACTGTTGAGCGGAGTGCCTTCTCCACAACTGAGTATCCACTGCCATCAAAATGGAATGAAGTGTCCTCATCTTGTGGGCTATGGAAGTTAAAAAACAGAATTAAAAATGTTAGCTGAAGATTTCTATTTTTCCAGTAATTTTTATATAAAACATATGAAACGTTAGATCAGTTGGTGCAGCCCCCAAGCAGTATGACTAGAAAGTGTAGAAAAAGACTTAAATCTTGATGTTATGAATAACTAAAGGATTCCAGCCAAAGGCTGTTTTCATTATAGAGTCTCACAATACAGAATTTAACCATAAGGAAGGATGTATACAAGATAAAAAATGTTTTTCCCTGATGTAAGGAAAAAAAAAACATTTCTTAAGGGAAAGCATAATTGTTACAACATACACCTTCTTAATTAATACATGTCATCCATTTATCAAAATGCTTTGTGTAACCGCACTTATAATAATGTTCTATTAGCCCCTTTTCCTGCAACATAGTACTTGTAAAAAAATTCTCATACAATCAAGCAGCACCCTCTGCTGTTTCTAAATGAAACATTCTGCAAAAGAGAATATGGTCAAGCCTCTTTCTTTTCAATTCCTTAAACATAAAAATAGTGCAGTCTGCAATTAATTACAAGAAGGGCAGTAATCTCAGTGGCTACAGTTTTGCTATGGATTGTTTTAGTAAGAATGCTTTATACTGTTTTTTATCCTAGGAGAGAATGAATCTATCTTGCTCTGGAAATTACTGGAAAGCAAACATTCCAAAATAGTTGGGTTCACTGGCAGTCCCTACTTTCAATGCACAAAATAGACCACAGCAGTAGAAATCATCTGAAAAAGTAATTAATAAGTGATAAAATCCCATATAATGAAATTATTTGACACCGCTGGCACATTCAGTGCCAGTTAATCATCAGTGAAAAACCGCAATTTGTCCAAGCTCATTATTTTTACCTAACACAGAAATATATTACCTATGTAAATTACTCAGTGTGTTACAAAAAAGGGGAGTGAGACAAAATACCTTCCAAAACAGCCATTGCACTTGCCCTCTTTTTCCATGTAGTTCCAAAGACCAATAGATTTGCCATTCAAGGATGCCTCTCCCATGCACCCTTTAAAATGAGTCACCTTAACAGCAGGCGATTTCTAAAATACAAGAAATACATCATGAATACAATTAATGTTAAGTACTCTGAAAATTATGCAGCCAAATTTTTGCTTGGTTGTTTTGCTTGACCTCTTTCTTAGATACAAATCATAATCAAGGAACAACATGTTTTAGCGTAACTATTAACAGTTATGGTTTACATCATAATAATTAGTTTTGCAGCAAGTAAAAAGCAAAATAACTATGTCCTTGACTGACTTTGACATCTTATGGCATGAATAACAATGGCAAACTGAAAGAAGCCACGGAAAAAGGAAATTAGAAACTAATTCATTGTGTAATGTCCATGCATCCATGGACACCATTACATTGTGTTGTGTAATGGCCATGCATCATGCATGTACACACAACCTGCCTTGGTTAACACTTTGTGCAGAAAGTTTCTGGGGAAAATTAACTTCAGGATACTAGAACATCCTTATAGAATCTTTGCTTTATGTTCAGAGTACCTGGCATGAAGTAACCTATTCATGCAATTATTTCTAAGTCAAAAGTATATCTCAAACATATAAAATCATTTTACAGAATGCTGACATTAAAATTTAACCTTAATTTGCCCTCCAAGTCCTCCAATAAACATTAGTGTTGATTTGTTAACATCCAGTATGCTGGCTGCCCCCGGAGAGGTTGCAGATTTAGTTGAAGGCTTCTGAGTGGAGCTTATTTCCTCTATGCTAAGTGTACCTGTTTTTCCAAACCTGTAAAGTAAAAATACTAATAAATACACATGCTATTGGCTTCTTTTTTTTAAGGACAAGAAAAACCTTGTCACTGGAAAACTCAGAAGATGGTTTGTGTTCAACATTTATGTCATTCTCATTTTAGTTACCTGGTTGCATGTATCCTGTGCCATTTGTTGTTGTCAATTTGAAAATCAGGGTATTCCACTCTTGTTGATCCAGAGCCCAAATCCCAAAGAAGAGCTACTTTACCACGTCGCATCTCCACTGCAAGGAAGTCTGCCTGAAAAACATTATTCTAATATATAGTATCAAATATGTATTTTAACATGTAATATTGAAAAAGTCTTTCCAGGTTCATACGTTTAAATCCCGTATTACAGGAGCTGACTTTTAACAAAATCAGGCCCAGTAAGTTTTTACTCATTCTAACTTTTAACAAACCAAAAAAACCCTCAGCTTATATACAAGGTGAATGTTTTCTTTATAGTTATATACAAACATGAGATGTACACACACACAGACATATAGAAATGTGCCCTTTTAAGTGCATGTGAAGTGACCTACCAGCTTATAAAATAGTACTGTCACATGATAGCATGCCACAAGGAGCTATCAGCTGTGCATTTAGTAGGATTACAGAGGGAATGAAGAGGAAGTCAATGTGACAGAGAGCTACCATCTCCCTTTGAAGTTGGTGGGTGCACCTTGATCATGAGGGCCAAATTCAAGTACTTTCTGATACCAAGCAAATCGCTTCATAGACTCCAACATGCTACATGAAAGGATCACATATTGTGTTACACTCCATGAGGTTAATGCACAGCACGGAAATAGGAAGCGGAGTTTCACGACATGGCTGAGAGGCAATGCTAAGGAATCAGTGCTTTTATTCTCTGCCTTTGAGGATCTCTGGAATCATTTAAGGCACAAAAACATTTCAACCCTTAGTGAACACATTTGTCTTCAAAGGGCCTCACTTTGATACTTAGTTTGAAGTCAAGTGGGAAAAGACATATATGGTGATTTAAAATACTTGACTACCATCACCTTCAGTAAACGTATGCCAGAAACTTACCTTTCCATTACTACCCAGGTAGAAAAGGAGGTTATCCGGTTCAGCAGTTTTCACATTGAGTGTTAAGGTATTGTAATTCGTAGATGAAATCTGGGGTTGGTAGGCACGAATGCAATCTCTGTCTGCTGATACTGCAACTTTAATCTGGGAGGGGGAAGAGGGAAATGGAATCTAATCAAGTCTCAGTGTACACAGCCCATATATTCTGGAATATGTACTTAGCTTCTACCCACAAATGCAAGCCTTTTGCTGAGATACTTTCATGCAATGTAAGTATTGCTACCTGATCTTAGCAATCTTCTTGGTATCACTTGACAAAATGATTCACAAATAGAAAAGAATTAAATCTGTCATAATTCACTCATTCAATTAGGATATTAAAAGACAGTAAATCAAACTACTCAAATACCTCATAACAGAACAATTAAAACTTGGGTCAGAAGCCCATATATCAGAACAGGCCACTGTAATAATATCAGAAAATAAAGATACTGAAATTCAAAATCTGAAAGAGAAAAAGAAACCAAAAAACAACCCCACAACAATTTCTACTCTACGTTGAGAGTAAAAAAATATATATATAAAAGTCAGACAGTCTGTGATAATTCTGGTTATGTCAAAGTTTTATAACACAGCTTACGTGATTATTCACAAAACACATTTGTGAATACATTACAAGTTAAGCTTTTTAAATATTAAGTAGACACATTCAGATTCCTGTTATGGCCACTAACTCAGGACAATCCCAGGCACAGCTATAGGTTGGGCAGAGAAGAGATTCAGAGCAGCCCTGCAGAGAAGGACTTGGGGGTGCTGGTCGATGAGAAAATGAACATGAGCCGGCTTCAGTGTGCGCTCGCAGCCCAGAAAGCCAACCGTATCCTGGGCTGCATCAAAAGGAGCGTGACCAGCAGGTCAAAGGAGGTGATCCTGCCACTCTACTCTGCTCTTGTGAGACCTCACCTGGAGTATTGTGTGCATTTCTGGTGTCCTCAACATAAAAAGGACATGGAACTGCTGGAACAAGTCCAGAGGAGGGCCACGAGGATGATCAGGGGACTGGAGCACCTCCCGTATGAAGACAGGCTGAGAAAGTTGGGGCTGTTCAGCCTGGAGAAGAGAAGGCTGCATGGAGGTGTCACAGCAGCCTTCTAGTACCTGAAGGGAGCCTACAAGGGTGCTGGAGAGGGACTCTTCATCAGGGACTGTAGTGATAGTAGAACAAATAATGGGTTTAAACTTAAACAGGGGAGGTCCAGGTTAGATATAAGGAAGACATTCTTTACTGTGAGGGTGGTGAGGAACTGGAACAGGTTGCCCAAAGAAGTGGGAAATGCTTCATCCCTGGTGGTGTTCAAGGCCAGGTTGCATGGAGCCTTGGGTGCCAAGATCGTATGTAAGGTGTCCCTGTCCATGGCAGGGGGGTTGGAACTAGATGATCGTAAGGTCCTTTCCAACCCTAACTATTCTATGATTCTGTAACTCCTTTGAACACTGTCCAGCATACTGACAGGACATCAGTTCAAGCTAAATGCATGAAACTGCATGGAACTTGGTAGTGTAATGACCCATTTTAACAACAGAAAAACCTTAACTACATCAGCATCCTTGACTATGCCTCTAACAACTAAATACATAAAGCACACGTGTGCATGAGTATGGACACAGATATATGAAGTTTCTTTCCTCTAGAAGAAGTTTACAAAACAACAGAACAAACTCTCAAAAATGGAATAGGGGATTTTGCCAATACTTCTTTCCACCCTGCTAGGAACCTCTGTGGTTTATGACACTTCGAAAAATGCTACTAGTGGCTTCATTAAGCTTCAGCAGACTGTGACAGAGAAGCAATAACCATATAATTAAGGAGATTTGCAGAGAGAACTGAAAGCCTTTTATTTTTTAAAACAAACCCTCCCTAAATCTTACAATAATATTCCCATACTAAAGCCAAAGGCATACAGAAAATTATTGAGCGCAAACTCATTTTCATATTCCCCTCACAATTTAATGAGGTCCATAATACAGCTGATACACTTTTGTTGTCATTAAGGAGGAGAGCAGAAATTTAAAACCAAGTATATTGTTTGTCTTAAAAGTATTCTGGATGCATGGCAGCTTCTTGCATAGAACATATGTACATGCCAGGGTGTAGATGGCAAATTTATTGATAAAATCAACTTTGTTGTTAAGAAATTTGTAATGATACTGATATATGGAACACCCCACATCAATCTCTAAAATAAGTTCAGAAGTTAACATCTTGCCCTAAAAAGAATGGCAGCACCATCCCCTGTTTTATTTCTTTCTCACCAGAATATTTCTTCCAATTGCTTTCTGACATATTGTGTTTATTAATTATTTTTATAGGGAACAAAAGGAAATAGTAATTAAATTACTGCCTTGTTGTTCAGACAAACTCACAAATGCAATAAGAAACTTTACATGAAAAATATAAAACATTCTAACAGCCCTGCCAGTATGATTTTAGGATCAGTCAGCACTCTTGGACTTCATTGAGACCCCAGAACAACCAGGTACTTCGACTGTAAATTTTAGGATCTTTATGTCACCGAACTTCCCTGCTAAAAGTGAAAGTGAAGCCAGTTAAGTCTGGGATAACCCAACTTACAGATGCTGCCTGTTTGCGGGCCTGGCTGATGAGCTCTTTAATTTCAGACAAGTTTCTGTTCAGGTTCTCCTCTAACATTTTCAAAGGTTTCAGCCTATCCAATAAAAGACTTGCTTGTGTTTCAACTTCTTTAACTTGCTTTTCAGCTGTGATTGCTGCCAAAAGATAAATGAAATGTTGAGGCAGGTTGAAAGAGAAATGTAGTGTTGATTGCTAAAAGACGTAGCCATGGTGGCCTGTTTCTGATCATGCTGTATTCAGCAATTTTAAGCATTAGTAAGGAATATGCCTAGTTAAGGGTATCCCATGTGAATCCTCTAGAAGTCTTTTAAAAAGTTAGAACATTTTTATTGAATTAGGAAGAAATTTTCAGTCCATCAGACTCATATTTAGTGCCTATTAAAATTGAATATTAGTACTGCTTCTGCAAGCAGTGACATTTCTGAAGAGCAATGAAGCAGCAAACTTACCAGCTTTTGATGAATCAGTTATAAGTTCAGTAGTTTTCCTCAACGTGTCATTAACTCGGGACAATGCAGAAGAAGTATTCAGCAGCTTTTGACTGAAATCCCCAAAGTGATTTAAATCCACCACAGCACTGGTGTTTGCAGACACAGCTAGCTCTTTCACCTCAAGCATGTATTTCCTTGTAGCTGAAACACAGTTCACAGGTTAAAAAAAAATTCACAGCTTTCATACATATTTGGGAGTAATAAATGCCTGACTTCATAACAACATAATTACAAACATAGTCAAAACACAAGAAATGCTGTCATCTATGTTCTTTTCATAGTAAGAGTTCTGGTTTGGGGTTTCTGTATTTTTCAGTCTGTGAGGGGAGCACAAAATCAAGACTTAATGTAATCCAACTTAGCTTAACTTGAATGTGTCATGGCTTACAGAGTGAAAAGTTTATGTTCTATGAAACTGGAGTGCCAGGAGGCTGCTGCAACTCCTCTTGTCCAGTTATTAAATTTGAAAATAGCCACAGCTATGGCCCTGAACAAAAATAATGATAAATGTTCCCCAGCAGGTGATACACACGTGGATATAGCTGTAGATGTAGTTACTTTTTCTGGTACACACACACACAGAGATATATAGTAATAAAATACATTACACACAAATATAAATAATAGGATTTTCAGCAATTTTAATTAAGGCCCATTGGTTTAGATTTTCAAGACTTTTGATCAAAACACTTGATTAATCCAAGTTTTGAATTCTAGGAACTATTTTCTATTTTTCATGAGCAGCTCTGAATACAATACAGACACAGAATGCAGTGATGGAGAACTTAGTTCTGCCTATCCTAAAAGGAAGATTATATGAATACATCAAGCTTATAGTGTATAAGTTCCCTGAATGAGTGTTGGCACGCACAGTCACTAGCACAGAAGTCTATTACACCCTTTGCTTTGGGCTATGATCACCTATATATAGTGGGTGTACTACATATAAGTGCTAATTTTATTCCAATCTTGGCCTACCCCTTACACTCCCTATGCCCAGAATAGTGATAAGATGCTGCAGCTGGCACAAAAGGACTGGTTTAGGTCTACAGGACTCCTTCTTCATCGCTAGTACCTTATACAGAAGGCAATGCCACCATTAATCTCTGCCCAGATTAAAATAACAAGAGAAAGAAAACTTCTAGAAGTGTAACAGCAAAAATGAAACCAAACAATGCTGTGAGTTAAAGAGGATGATTTTCATAATGCCTTAATTTTCCATGTGTAGCTTTATGCTGCAATTAATATCCATTGTAACTTAATCACTATCACCCTTTAGTGTGAATTAAGAGCCTGAGTTGTAAAATAGGTATTTTAAAAAAGCTTTGGATTTAACATTCTAATCCAGACACACAGTACAACCCAACAACTGTGGCAGGATTTCTTTATGAGTGTTTTTCTATCTTTAAAAAATGTTATTAAGGTTGGCAAAGTATTTCAGACCCTGTTACAACTTCAAAGACATTTGCTGTTAGTTTCCATGAACTCTAGACCTTACCTTTATCCAAAATAGGTTTGTTTTGGTTTTTTTTTTAAGGGAACTCTTTTGTTTTGGAAAAAACACAGAAAGAACATTTTAACTGGTTAAATGAAGTCAGAATTTACGCGAAAACATTTAGATGCAGATGATAAGATTCACAGTGCAGTATAAACAATTTTGAGACAAGCTATCCAAAGAAAGCAAAACCTCACAATTCTGTATAAAAGTTTCTCTCCATGTGGGATTAAACATTCTAGGACTTCACTCTCTTCTCACATCAATATAATTGTATGGCTATCAGAGACCCTCCTGGTTTACAGCAGTATGAAATGCGAATCAGAGTACAGATCTTTTGATAATTCAGTTACGTTTCAGTGTTTACCAAAAAAGTAAATATTCTTTGTAAGAGAGAAGGCTAAATGAGTATAGTCTATTGCTAGGTCTCTGCAATCAGAGAATAAGCAGGATTTTATTTCAATCATACTAGATGGTTCTGTAATAAGAATGTCAATATAAATTTCACTTACCATTAGGCAATGCTCTTAGTGTCACCAGGGAATCATTAAGCTGGTTGACAATTTTACTAGTATTTTCCTGAATCTTTTCTACCTTTTTGTTCAACCCATTCAATCCAAATAAAAGGCCTGTTGGAAGAAATAACTGCGATTTTTCTATGCATAAAAAAATACCATACAACACACACAAACCCTAAGTATAGGGATAACAACAAGCATTCAGTTATTTAATTAATTGAACTTTTTTGGTCTTGTTTTTCCCAACAGAGCATGTTACAAATAGGAAATCAAAATGAATGCAGTATGCACAGATAAGCTCCCATGGGTGCTCTTCTATCCAAAGTTATCCTTTTTGGCCAATTCTATCAGACTGAATTAGAAGAAATACAGTTAGGGAAAGGTTATAAATTAAAATATTTCCATGAGTGGGAACTCTAATAATTTAGATTATGTCCTTCAGTTTTTGTGATAGCTGTCAGGAACCCCAAGTATTTTTTTCTTATATTTGTTTGTGATTTGCTTGCAGAATCCTCTCACTAGAAATAAAAATATGTAGAGCAGAGGAACAAAAACAGGGATGCATTCTGTCCATCTGAATTACATAAAGCATATATATATTTGCGAAGCCATTGATATTAAAAGCAAGACCATTTTACAAGTACAACTTCTCTCTGTGAAACATTCACTTCTTGTCCAATTCTGTGCAAAATTTCCCTTACAGCCAGCCTCTGCTCCTACACAACTCTGTTGAAAATGCTTTTGGATTTCCATGGTGCAGACTTCACTGCTTTAGAGTGATAACAAAACAAACAAATCTTGGAATTTATAGAGGAATTCCCAGCCAAAAGGCCACTTCTACAGACAAAGTTCAGTTTCTTACTGTATTTCAGCTATATAGAGAAAACAAGTAAAAATTATTATGATTTAAATATATCAACCTACATACTTGTGTAAATTCATGATTTTTTACATGAAATTGGATGAATGAATTTCTTTTAGAATTATGTTTGTTCTTCATCTACTGCACAATCTCTAATGCTTTAATTCATAAAATTTTGAATAACTGCCATTTAAAGAAAGCACTGCTTGGAAGTAATTGAGGTATAGTGAAGGCTATTTATTAAATGTTTACAGAGAAAAATTATACTCTTACAAAAAGTAAAATACCACGTAACTCCATAATACATTAGTCTTATGCAAATTAATCCCACGCAAAACTACAAAAAAAACCAAACACACAACAGTATAGGGAAAAAGAAATACAAGCAGAAATCTGAACTCTAAAGTACTGACCATCACTTCTTTTTTTCAGATTTTTAGCTTCATTCTGAAATTTGGAGCTGAGCAGTAGAATTTCTTTTCCAAGAAGACTTAGAGATTCCTCTGGCTGAAAAAAAGAGACATCAATTGCCAGATATGAAAAACACAAATTCAACTGAAAATACTTAAGTATCTGTGGATGTCCACTTCAAGTTACTGAATATTCTCACTGTTTATGAGATATTCTATTTATTACCTATTAAGCATCAATTAAAAAAATACATGTTGCCATAATTTGTCCAAGAAAGTGACATTGAATCTCTCTGTGAATTAATAGAAAAGATGGCTATAAAACAAAACCTACCAAATTCTAGTTTGAACACTGCTTCTGATTCAGTGCTGCCTTTTGGAACATCAGGAATTTCAGTTCCAGGCCTAAGTCAAAATTCCCAACACTGAGCACTTTAAAGTGACATATCTCAAAATTCCAGTCTTTAAAATATTCGTTTAATCCATTTCTCCAAACGAAAAATTTGGAAAAGTACCTTAAAGGATTTATGCCTTACAAAGCTTTAATAAGACAGAACATTATAAAACAATGTACAAGTTTACAAAACTATGGCAATTGGTTTGAACTCTATCTTGTAAATACATTGTCACATATTTGTTTCTCCAGCTATAAACATGCATGACACTTCTAAAATATAGCCCATTCCTTCACAGAATCACAGAATCCCAAGGGTTGGAAGGGACCTAAAAAGATCATCTAGTCCAACCCCCCTGCAAGAGCAGGGTAACCTACAGTACATCACACAGGAACTTGTCCAGGCGGGCCTTGAATATCTCCAGTGTAGGAGACTCCACAACCCCCCTGGGCAGCCTGTTCCAGTGCTCTGTCACTCTTACAGTAAAGAAGTTCTTCCTGATGTTAACGTGGAACTTCCTATGCTCTAGTTTACACCCATTGCCCCTTGTCCTATCACTGGATATCACTGAAAAAAGCCTAGCTCCATCATCCTGACACCTACCCTTCACATATTTGTAAACATTGATGAGGTCACCCCTCAGTCTCCTCTTCTCCAAGCTAAAGAGACCCAGCTCCCTCAGCCTCTCCTCATAAGGGAGATGTTCCACTCCCTTAATCATCTTTGTGGCTCTGCGCTGGACTCCTTCAAGCAATTCCCTGTCCTTCTTGAACAGAGGGGCCCAGAACTGGATGCAATATTCCAGATGCGGCCTCACCAAGGCTGAGTAGAGGGGGAGGAGAACCTCTCTTGACCTACTAACCACTCCCTTTCTAATGCACCCTAAGATGCCATTTGCCTTCTTGGCCACAAGAGCACATTGCTGGCTCATGGTCATCCTCCTATCCACCAGGACCCCCAGGTCCCTTTCCCCTTCACTACTTTCCAGCAGGTCAACCCCCAACCTGTACTGGTACATGGGGTTGTTCTTCCCCAGATGCAAGACTCTACACTTGCCCTTGTTAAATTTCATCAAGTTTCTCCCCGCCCAACTCTCCAGCCTGTCCAGGTCTCGCTGAATGGCAGCACAGTCCTCTGGTGTGTCAGCCACTCCTCCCAGTTTTGTGTCATCAGCAAACTTGCTGAGGGTGCACTCAGTTCCCTCATCCAGGTCATTGATGAAAATATTAAACAGCACCGGTCCCAGCACTGACCCCTGAGGAACTCCACTAGTCACAGACCTCCAGCTAGATTCTGCGCCATTGACCACAACTCTCTGCCTTCTTCCTTTCAACCAGTTCTCGATCCACCTCACTACTTGATCGTCAAGCCCACACTTCCTCAGCTTATCTATGAGGATGCTGTGGGAGACAGTATCAAATGCCTTACTGAAATCAAGAAAAACCACATCTACCGCTCTACCATCATCCCTCCACCTAGTCACTTCCTCATAGAAGGCTATAAGGTTGGTCATACATGACTTCCCCCTCATAAAACCATGTTGGCTGTTCTTAATGACCCCCTCATCCTTGATATGCCTAGTGATGGAGTCAAGAATAAGTTGTTCCATCATCTTTCCAGGGATGGAGGTAAGGCTGACCGGTCTATAATTACCCGGGTCCTCCTTCTTGCCCTTCTTATAGATTGGTGTGACCTTTGCCATCCGCCAATCCTCAGGCACCTCGCCCATTTCCCACGACTTACCAAAGATGATGGAAAGTGGCCTAGCAATGACCTCCGCCAGCTCCCTCAGCACCCGTGGGTGCATTCCATCCGGACCCATCGATTTACAGATGTCCAGTTTGCATAGCTGATCCCTAACCCAATCCTCATCTACCAAAGCAAACTCCTCCTTTGTCCTGACTCCTTCTGGGGCTATAGAAATCCGGGGCCCTCGGGGAGAGTCTGCAGGAGTAAAGACAGAGGCAAAGAAGGCATTCAGCACCTCTGCCTTCTTTATATCCTCTGTCTCCAGGGTACCCACTTCGTTCAGCAGTGGGCCTATATTGCCTCTTGTTTTAGTTTTATTTGCTATGTATTTGAAGAAGCCCTTTCTATTGTCTTTAACCCGACTAGCAAGATTGAGTTCCAAGGAGGCCTTAGCTGTCCTAATTGCCTCCCTACATCCTCTAACAACTGTCCTATATTCCTCCCAAGCGGCCAGCCCCTCCTTCCATAATCCATAGATTCTCCTTTTCCACTTGAGTTTGCCCAGCAGCTCCTTGTTTAACCACGCCGGTCTCCTAGATCCCTTACTTGACTTCCTACTCATTGGGACGCTCCGATCCTGAGCTTGGAAGAAGCGGTCCTTGAATGCTAACCAACTATCTTGAGCCCCTTTACCGCCTAGTACACTTTCCCATGAGACTTCCCTTAGCAGTTGACTGAAGAGGCCAAAGTTGGCCCTTCGGAAATCCAGAACTGTTCCATGGCTTTAAAATCAGGAAAAGAAGAAAAAAAAATAAACGGGAAGAAAGAGGATAACAGGAAAGTAATAAGGTCAGACTGGGAAGTGGTCAGGTCTTTTTAATCTACTGTTTCAACAACAACCCCATAATCTTGCAAGGTAGAGGGATAGCAGAGGAGATACAGACATACATACATTTAGTTATGAAATGTCCTTAACTAAGCAAAATAGTTTTGGCTGGGAATACATAGCTAGAAATGGAAGTGGGACAGGTCAAAGAAAAAGATGGTTGAATAATTCCGAAGGTGGAAGGGAGCACCAGAGGTTTGGGAACTATAGGAATGCATGTCAGATGATTAATATAAGCATTCAGAGGCTCACGTCCAGTCAGCCATGCTTTAGACATTAAAAGCAAACAAAAAAACCATCCCCCCACTCCCCCTCCCCCCCCCCCCCCCCCAAGAAAAGGTAAAATAGTACTGTGGCAGAGAGAAAAGCAAGGTAAACAGAACATAAAATCTGGTACCATTACCGCCTTGAGTACAGATTCAAGATACTATATATACTAGTTGGTGGGACAGGCTGCCATACTCCAATTTCAGCATCTGCAAAACCAACTAGAACAAATATTCCAAATGAGAAAGGGAAAGAGGTTAACCAAAATACTAATATCTATACTTACAAAATCCAAGGGGGCATTCACAACTCGAGATGCATCATCTGCCAAACTCTCTGTTATTTCAATCACACTTTTAACGCTGGAGTGGGTGTAGACAGCAGCAGTTGTGTTCAGAGTCACATTTCTTACTTTTGAGAGGCCACTAATTAGAAAAGTAACAAGTAATTCTGTTTTCATCAGAGTACCTTAATTAAGGACTAACATTTTCAGTTACAACATTCACATCTTTCTAGAATACATGATGCACTCTGAAAAACTGAGCGCAGCTTGCCCTATTTTGTGTAAGGGGATTTAAATTTATTATTTTGAACTGGAAAAAAACCAAACGACCAAAACCAAACTAGCTCAAAGGTTTTATTTTTTTTTGTTTGTTGGTTTGGTTTGGTTTGTTTCTCTTTGTTTATGGTCAGTTTTTCAATTTGTAAAGCCACTTAGTCACTTAGAACAAATTTGCATCATCTAAACAGAACAGAAACTGGTTACTAGCTTAAAAACAAAGTAGAGAAATACAGAACCTAGGAGGAAATTACAAGCATCTTAAAACTCTTACTACATTTTGCTTTATTGAATTTATCTGGTTCTGGTGAAGCCAGCACAGTTGCTCAGTGTTGCACAGAGCAAAATTTTCTGTTCTTAAACTTACATTCAAATTTTCCAGTCTGATATGATTCAACTTTTAACCCATATTTGCTGACTTTAAAGGACAACACAGCAAGAATCCTAGAATAATCTTCTAGGATATTCTACATATATAATCTTCTATGCTGGGATAGGATTTCCACTGAACTAACTGGAATGACTCCCCAACTTTCAGATTTTAAGAGTGCATTTGAACAGATTTCAGACTGCAACCCACTCATTTCTGCAAGACGCTTTGAAAGCAACAATGGAGGCACAGTAGTAATAGCTTCTTGGTGAGATTCAGAGGTATATTGTCAAGAAGTATTCATACACAGACCAAAAGCTTTTCAAGGTGATATACTTTCTGGGCATTCAATAATTCACTAGTTACTGTGTAAGTCAGCCACATGAAATGAAAGAATAATCAACCACTTCCATATCATTTAATAAAGGTACATTACATTAAAAGTAAAAAAATATTTTAAATGGAGAATAAAAATTGATCACAGAATTGTTCAAGTTGGAAGGGACCTTTAAAAATCAACTCCCCTTCCATGGGCAGGGAATTCTTTCAGTGGATTAAGATACTACCTATTGAAATTAAATCTGACACTACTCTAAATCTCTCCCAATTTCATACTTCTTGAGTTTATCACCTTTCCAGTGCATCTGCAAGTCTTTGAATCTGGGTAGCATGGTCCTCAGCTCTGTATACCAGGTCAAGCACTCCTCTCACAGACATCTGCATCACCAGGTCATCCACGTGGTGTCGCAGTTTGGTGCTCCATAAGACTAACCCATCCTGGTGGACCTCCAGGTTCTGCACAACAAAATGGTTTCCTCTTTTTAAATCTTTTTTTTCAGCAGCAAAATACACCTGATAGTGTCAAAGAGGATGTTAAAACTTAAGAACTTACAGATGTAGAGTTCTTCATATCTTGGGCAAGAGTAGCAGCACTGTTCACTAGGACCTTCCCTTCGTTAATGAGTATGGCTGATATTTCTTCACCTTCCTTTATATTTAGCTTTTTGTCCTACAGCATAAATCAAGTATTTTGTAATAGTCTGTAAAGTCAGCTATAGTGCAGATGAGTTCACATAAGACTATCATTTTTTGGTTTTCAAACAGGGGTCTCATTTCCTTTGAGTTTTTAAGGTATCATATATATGCTTATTAAAGTCTAAAAAGAAACTTTCAAACATTATTTTGTATTTGATATTTCTTATGCAACAACACTGATTGTTGAGTCTTACATTTAGCTCTGCCAGGTTGCTAGACATAAGGGGAAACAAGCGATTGGTCTCGTTGATGTTAGCAAGTGCCTCATTCACCAGGTCCTGGGCATCTTGCAGTCTGCTGTTGTGCTTTGATAAGAGCTGGTGTGCATCACTCTTTAGGTCAGCAAGCTCCTGCTGGGGTTTATGATACTCTCTCTGAACCTGGATCAACAAATTTTCTGCAGCTCTGACAGAAAGAGAAATCAGAAAATAAATGAACAGTGAAGGAGAAACTTAGGCATGGAATTCTTGAGCAGAAAATGGGGTCATGTGAAATTAATTTAAATGCATCTTCTCAAGTCTGAAATTCTTTTCTATAATTGAATACAAACACATGGTAGCTTAGTTACTCATCTTACCACAAAAAAAGATGACCGCCTGAGGGAGAAGGCAGTAATGCAGTTCATAAAATTTGTATGTGGTGTCTAAAGGGGAAAGGCATTAGTATAAATCATATTTGCCTGGACTTAATTAGGGACATCCCCCTACATACAAACCTCTGTGAAACATTCCACTGGCAAAATTCTATATTAATTGTAGTGATTCATATTTTGAATGTGGGATCAAAGCATCAATTATTAGGTTTGATACTGGAAAGAAATATGGAACCAGAAGTGAAGGACATATACCCAAGAGTTCTGAAAAGTTTAAATGGCAAATAAAAATAATAGCCTTATTAAAATGAACACTGAAATAAGCAATCGTTTGTCAGCTGTTAATCACTTCAGCTGTTTTACTGGAGAATATTTGCATCTCTGTTTGAATACTTTCCAGTATTGAAGGAATTGAACTGAAAATGATCCTGAAATTCTTCCTCTGTTTATTTCAGCACATACACTGCACACTGAAACTCCTGTAACTATACTTTTACATAAATGTTTGTCCCTTCTAATCTGTTTTCAAAACATATAGATCTTCAGCCAAAGCAAAAGAAAACTTATTTCTTTCACTATTATAACACATTCCATCTTTCTTACTGAATAGCAGATGTGCATTTGGAAAACCTAATAATTCAGGGTCTTTACACTCAGAAGCCATAGCCTTAAAAAAGTTACGAGAATGAAACTATTTTACAAGATGTTAAGGGCTTCTATCAGCATAGTGTAAGAAGGCTACATTCCTAATAGCTTGGGATCTTAGCCTTAGGTGGTAAATGCACGGAGACCTGTTACAAATGTTGCTTAGCAGTACCTTATCCGCTGTGAGCCATGTGGTTAACTTCTGCTCCATCAAAAATGGACTGGCAAACTGCTTATTTAAATCTGTTTTGAGCTTACAGCTGCATTGCACGATAAATTCTGCAGAGTAAGCAGTCTTACAAATCTTATTAACTCTCTTCTTCAATCTGCCAAAGGACTCTTATCAGAGAACTTTCAGAACTTTCAACAGAGCCTATAGTTGAAAAGATTAATTTACAAATGCATTGTATAACAACTCAAAAGCTTGTGAAAAATGTTGAAAATCAGAACATTCTGTTACTATGCAACAGGACATTTTGAGACATTTTGATAAGTGAAAAAACACTGATACTTCAAGTTCCTAATAAGTATCAGGTTAAATAATACATTTCTAGTCCATTTAGCTTCTATACAATTTAATACTTGCATGAGGACAAGCACAGGACAAGCTCTGTTGAACAAAATCAGACACGCTACCGACATAAACATTCTATTCTGCCTGATCCAAAGCATTTAATAAGAAAAGTAAAATTTTCAGAAATATTCCACTCGTCTAAATCTTTGCCCTTAAAGCCAATGTTACCATTCTTAACAGCTTTTGGTGAGCTAAAGCAATACTTAGTATTTCTGAAGCTGGAATAACAATTTTGCTGACTGTTGAAGCAGTCAATGTTTCATGTTGCAAAGTCTAGTTATAAGCACTCATAATGAATAGAAAATCCACTTTAAAATAGTCTTTAACTGGGGACAAATCAAGACAACAGGATACAATCCTGAACTGTGGCTAAGAATGCTGAAACAAATGCCTTGGTTTCAATTGCAAATCTATGTGATACATATTTCAGTGACAATAAATCATCATGTCCTTCAGCAGATCTGACATTTCCTGGGCTTGCAATTGACTGAGGCAGTTCTATGATGCCTCTTGGCCAAAATCAACAATGAGATGTGTACTAGGGCCAGGTCTGAAACAAACTGAAACCAATAAGCCTTTTTCGCAAGGGAATTTTTCCACTATTGCAAAGGAATTCTGTATCACATTCAAATGAACAGGCTTTGGTTATATTAGTATCATGTGGGATGCCCAAATATAATCAACTCATGTACCTCCAAATTCAGAGTTCATATAGCTCCACCTGGGCTTGTTTTCTATCACACTGCCTCTTATTATGGCATAATACTTCTCCAGATATCTCTCCAGAAAGCAGTACTGCATATTTTAAACATAGGTGAAACAGTTTTCAGTAGAACAGGCTTACTTTAAGACTCTAGTAGCATTATGGTGCTGTTGAGCAAAATCTTTCCTGCGCAATGCATCCGAAAGGGCAGAAATATCATCCTGCAGGCTCTGTGATGTAGCATTGGACAGTGGGAGATCCAGGCCCAGTGTTTCATTTAGTGACATGGCAATTTCAGCAAGCACTAAGTAGGAGAGTAAACAATTTAGTCATACTATTAAAAAGAAGTCTGTATGTGAATCCTTTATGCAAACTGCAGCAGTTTCTGTGTAAATAGTTCTTTAAGAGTTGTGAAGGAAATACCCTTCTAAATGCTTTAAAGAAGTCGAAATATCTTAAAAGCAGGATACCTTTGATGGTTGTATGCACTGTGTCAATAAATCCAGTCAGTTCTTGACTTTTATTCCTCGTTGCTTGAGTTATTGTGTTAAGTTGCCAAGCTTTTTTCAAAAACCTGGATGACTAGAATAAAATTGGAGATATTTGACAGTTCTAAACTGTTGATCAATACATACAATTTGTCTATGTTTTTACACTTCTTCCCCCAATACCAAGAATACTTTGTGAGAGGAAAAAGGTTTTTGATAAGATATATCTATACGATTCATACATCTCTGATGCTCCCATGCTTGCAGATGTCTTAATCACATTGAAGGTTCCAGCCTCTGATATCAGTTATCAATTATTTTTACAATCAGTAAGATCATAATTACCAGAGCTATTTCTTAACTCTGAACATATCACAATTAGCAGTAGCAACACTGTTAGTGCAAGTACCTAGTTAGATTATAGTTACAATGTCAGGTATACATGGTCAGCAAGAGATCTAACAGCTGAAGTACTATCATCAATTTCCTACCATATTTGTGCGTGTATGTTGAAGCTGAATAAAGAACACAAATCTTGTCTGCTTTTCAGGTGCATTTTCAACATATTTATTCCTGCTAAAATCATACTATAGGTATCAAAGACTTTTTTGTGAATATTCAGCTATGAAGTAATTTTGAAAAAGCTCCACATATTAAGACCAGTGAGAAATATCTCACTTTTCCCAGTTTTAGGTCACTGAACTCTATAGGTTTAAAATAATTTCTGAACAGCTCTCTGGCATTCATGTACCATGCTATGAAATCTCAAAGGATTTCTCTAGAAAGGCTAAGAATAAAGAAGCCAGCACCTACCTCTTTGTGCAGCTGATCAACTCCTCTTGATAAACTCTGAAGACTTTCTTCTGCTGTAGCTACTGAGTAAGTTGGATCTTCTCTAATGACTATAGACCCCTATAAGAAACAGCACACGGGAATTTAATGGCTTTGTAGTGTGTCCAGAAAAGTTATGGGAAGAAAATAAATATTCACACTATTTAGAAGATTTATGTTTTAAATTAATGATTTGCAAAATCATGTAAGATAACATAAAGTAATTACAGCTCATGCAACAGTGTGTTTCTTTAAATAAGAAAGCAAGAGTCCAGCCATGTCATGCTTTCAATCAGGTAACAAGAAAGGAAGAACAATTTCTGCTTTCTGGATTCTTAGTTTCACCACAGTCTGAGCTGCCCAAATAAGCTGCTTTGAGAAGGTCCAAGGCCTTTCTAATTAAACGGTTCTATCCAGTCTCACACCTGCTACTGTTTCAGCAGCTGGTCTGGTCAAACAGCTGCATCCAGAGTACATCTGTGAGGATGACCCTGGAGATGTTTCCATCTCAAAACACAGTGCATGGCACTTAGGAGTTCAGGATTTTGGTCCTCCAGATACAGTAAGGTAACAGAAGCAGCCCTGCGGATCTTCTCACCAATAAGTGAGAAGAATAAGCTGTATTTGTCTTCAAGGTCACCTCAAAACTGCTCCAGATGGCAGTAAACAAGCCATTGTATCTAACTGTATTATATTTGATACAAAGTATCATTTCTCTAAAGATGCAAAGAAACTTTAGGCATTTTTTACAAAGACAGCAAGTCTGGGAAAGGTTATTTTTAGATTTCAGATGTTTCAGAGCCAACCATTGTAAATACCATAATAAGTATAATTTTCCCAACTTTTTAAAGAAGTAATACACAGGGTATTACTTGTACAGAACAACCTGGTGTCAAATGGATATTTCAAAGTCTTTTCCTCAGCATGAGGAAAGAGCAAATGAAGAGAAACAGAAGTTGAAGCTCTTGAGCCTCTGGGGATAAAGCACAGCAAGGTTTCTCTGAAAGCCCAGTTCAAGAACCCAGAATGGGACAGCAAGTATGTCTGGGTATACCAGGAAGAGGCAAAGCACATATAGATAGTGCATTCAATAATCACAGTGCAGACAGAAAAATACATTCATACATTTATTTAAATGCTAGCTCAACTAATGAAAATAAAGTAATATATAAACAATATAATTATAAATAACTTAAGGTGTATTTCTACACCAAACATGATGGTCTTAATCTTGCAACACTTACACATACACACATTCAAGCCATAAACTTCAGAACGGCTTCTGTTAACTTACAGGCATACACGAGTTGGCTGCAAGTTTTGCTTGAAAGCTGTGACTAAGTATTTCTACTATTTGCGTGTTTATTTTACCTTCAGATGTTTTGTTGCATTCTCCACTTGTGACAATGCCCCATAAGGCACATGGGCAATACCAGTGAGGTTCAGTGAAAGCATGTCCTTGTTAAGATCATCCAAAGTGTTTAACAAAACTCCTGTGCAGTTGTCATCACAAGCTAAAGAAACAATTTTAAGAGTAGGAAGCAATGTTAGTACTAAAAAGAAGCACCAAGTACTGAAATTTGTCATCTTGACTAATGCAGTATGCGCCTTCACCTTTTAAGAGTGATTAAGTATAATAATTTTGAGCATACAGATCTGTAGTACTGCCCTTCCCTTCTGGCCCCAAGAGGGAACCTATTCCAAACATACTCTCCTTAGGTTAGCCCACATTCAAGCCTTATTGATGATGCTTGCTACTGAGGTACTGGCTGTATTATAAGCTTACTGAGCCTATTTAGCTGTATTTCTATAAACCAGAATGATGCCACTGACACTCAAACAGGTTAGGAAGAGAAGAAATTCGAGCCTATATGGTGTCATTCCATTTATTCCTTGCTTGTTTATTTTTGGCTTTTTTACGCAAAGCAAAACCTGAGTCATAGCTCCTATTTCACTGTAAAAGCAAATTGCTGTACTTACTGTCCTTCTGCTCTCCACACTCTGATAAGGGAATACATGACTAATTAGTGGTGGAGAATGCCTACATACCTGGGATAACTCCAAAAGTATTATTATAGCAACATGATCCAAAGGGTCAGTGACATAGGAATTCAACATTTTCAAATAAATAAAGGTATGTTACAGACAGAAAAAAGTATTAAAACTATCTTTCCTTAAACTTGTCTGTAACACCAAATAAGTAATTTTAAGGATTAACTGCTTGCGCGATGTTATGACCTCTATTGTAGTTTTCTCTGTGTTCACAGTATGGTTGAGGTTGGAAGGGACTTCTGGAGATTATATAGCCCAAACCCCCTGTTTTACAGAAATATAGGTTGTCAAGGTATCTTTCTTTTTATAGAAAGAATAGGGCCTGACACCATAAAAGCATTCAATGAATAATCATGTGCACATAAATATCACTTGGACAGACCAAAGTCCGCTGGGAAAGTAAACAGCTTAAAAACCACTTACAAACGCACTTGTCTTCCACAAGAAGATGTCTTGGTTCACACTCCTCACACAGCTGTCCTGTCACACCTTGTTTACAGAGGCACTGGCCAGTCACTCTATCACAATTAGCATGAACAGAGCCACTTGGATTGCACTGACATGGATGGCAGCTGCCACCAGGAAGCTGAGGGTCACCATAATAGCCAAGGGAGCATCTACACACGGAACAAAAGGACACAGAACATCAGGATATTCATTATGAAATTAGATGTTACATTTATCTTTGAGAATCACTGATAGCTTTTTAATTAATGGCTTCTGTAAAAGTAACTAACAAATCATTCTAAGTCCTTGAGCACTCATTCATATATTTACTTATGAACACTGGGGGGAAATAGGGAAAATTAGAGACCACCTCCTCCCATCCCCCAAAGTTTCTTGCATCCTCCTTCTTGCTGTTTTTGAAGACTGGAGTGACACTGCCTTTCCTCCAGTCCTTGGGCACCTCTCTTGTTCTCCATGACCCTTCAAACGTTATTGCTAAACCACTCTCCATCACATCTGCCAGCTTCTTCAGCACTCTTGGATGCATCCCATTGGGGACCATGAATTTGTGACTCATATTAATCAAACTGTCCTTGGAAGCTGGGAATAAATGGGGACATCACACGTAACTTACCTTTCACAATACTGTCCTTCATATCCGGGGAGACAAGCATCACAGTGGTAATCCTGAACACCTTTCAGGACACAAGTGGGACTAAAACTGGAGGAAGGATAAACAAATGCCTGTTAGTATATGAATGGAAGACCATACAAAGACAGAGAACACCTTCAGCCACAGGTTAAACACTGTAAGCAACAGCATCCTCTGCTCAATCTGATGCAGTGCTCTAGAATATGTACTTTATTTATTAAGTTTGCTTTCCCAAAGTGACTCCATTACTGTACAACATGCTAAAGCACCTTATGCTCTTCCTTTTAAAAGATAAGACAATGAAAAATGGATGCTGCATGATCTATGCTATAGCATGCATCTAACTGAGACTTGCATGAGAACAGAGTTGCTAGACTCTAATTCAATTATCCAAAAGCAAACAACATCTGGAGAAAAAAAATACATATATATATATAAAAAAAATCAGCCTGAACAGCATTTTTATTTTCAAAATATGAGGTTAACTGTTCCTCTGCCAAACAAACAGAGACAGAAATTTCAAACAGAAGAGTACTTGTTCTTCCCCTATGGCTGATCTCATGAGAAGTTCCTGCATTGACTGGAGATGACCTGAAACTTTGTAAACACAAAAGCATTGTTTTCTGCATGAAGACAGAGACCCACATTTGAACTTAACACATGTCAGAGCAACTTCACTACCTGTAAAACATTCTATGTGGCTGATCTACACTTAGAGAAAAGAAAACAAACAAAAAAAAACCCCAACTCATCAGTTAATCTTTTTATTCTAAAACTGCACAGATTTAGCACTAGCTGTGAACAACTCAAGAGTTTTCAAATGCCTAAAAATTAAGGACACGTAATGATAGCTCCTGTTGTCATAGCATGGTAGGTGTATAAGATGGGACATACAGCACAAGAAATCCAGGCTACTAAAATGTACATTGGATTTAATAAGTTCTGGTTACCTAACAGGGTTGGCTCTGGGACAGGCACAAAGAGAGCAGTCCTTCACGGATCCAATTACTTTCCCATAGTAGCCTGGGGCACAAGCACTGCAGTAATCACCAACTGTGTTATCTCTGCAGTTCTGATACACAAAAAGGAATTCAGACAATTTAAAACAACAAACAAGAGGAACTTTATCTTCCCTCCAATCAATAAATGTATACAGTTTCCAACAATCAACTCTAAATGTCACTACCCATTGGTCAGCATTCTGCGAGTGGAGGAGCCTTTTATGCAAAAATAAGCAGAATGCCAGCATATTTTCTCCTATGTGAACACCCCCTCAGGCAGGCTGACCTAATTTCTTTTCTAAATTTTCATTAAAGTTTATATATTTCTGCTTCTATTAATCCAATTCAGGCCAGGAAATCACAACACAAAGCAAAAATCCTCAAAAAACAGCCTTCCCCCCCCCCCCCAAAAAAAAAAAACCACAACCAAAAAACAAAAACAAAAAAGCAACTGATGGAAAAACTAAACAGATTACCTGAATGAAAAATATAGCTTTTAAGGTTTCAGAAAATGCATTTGAATACTACAAACCAAGGACCATCCACAGTTAGTTTTGATATTTAAACACTAAATTGGTATTATAATTTAACTGACTAGGCCCCTAAGTGAGTAAAATTCAGTTTCTCCTTTTTTCCTAATTTTTGATTCCTATTCTTGCTAGGGTGTATATTTTAAAGGTTAGTTGAAGTAACCAGTAGCAAAGAAGTTAGCAGCTAGTTAGTTGTTAGTTAGCAGTAGCAACACAGCCTCCTATTGTATGGGGATCAGAAATCAGAGGTGAGAACCATTTCTTTTGCCTACACTACTCAGCCAGTAATGTCTAAGTAGTAATCTCAACATGTAGACTTGTCTGAGAATGACTAGTGTTCACTAGTGTGAAAGACCTATGTGGTTTTTGCCTTGTAGAAATAAGAACCACAATTCTTAATCATGAGATACATACTTTAGGACAAATCTGAAAGTGAAAGAATGGTTTACAAAAGCCTGAAGGACAAAGGAAACTCACTTTAAAAATTAACTTCAAGAATAAATTCACCAGATGCTGACTCTGAACTAATCAACTCACTATTGGAAAAACAAAGCAACTGAAAACACTTTAGGAAAGAATATTAAGCCAGACAGAGTACAGACTTAATGTGCCTTATGTGGTTAGCTGAAAATTTGCTGTTTGCAGGGCTGTCAGCCCACAAGAAAGAAGCAATGTGTTAGTCAGATGTATGCCCTTTTTGCAACCTTTGGGATAAAATGAAAGAAATAAGCAAAATAACTTGGCTGAAGCATATCCTTATACAAATTTAGTCTCTGGGAGTTTAAAAAGCCTCAGTTAAAGGTGTGCAGATGATTCTCTTCCAGAGAAGCAAAGAATTTTACTTTGGTCAAATGCGGTATGGTGTGGTATGGCTTACTGCTTCCTTTACTTCTCTGTTGTGTGACTAAGCAGACCTTGGCCAGATGAAGGACATTAGCCCAAAAAGTCTCACAGAAAACCAGATAAACTGAATTGGTATATAAGTTACTTTTGGAGTACAACTAAAACTATAATAATTTAATTATTTTGAAGATGTTAGTGCCCAAAGAGCTTGATAATTTTCCTGAATGGACCCCAAGGGAAATACTACTCAGATTTTCCTGTTTTCAGAGTTGGAGGGAAAATCCCATAACAAATACTATAGCCAAATAGCTGTCCCAGAAACTCCTCCCATAGGTTGCCACTACTGTGCGCTGAGGTGAAGCCAACAGAATAACGTATAAATTTTACATACCAAGCACTTTCCAGTTTCAGGATCACAAGTATCACTGTGGTTATGGCACTGACATGGCACACACGGTGCTATCAGAGTGTGAAGCTCTTTTACACCAAGTTCTGTATGCTTTCCCCTATAGTATCCTGGAGCACAGTTCTATTTGTAAGGGGAGCAAAATAAAACAAATATATGATCACACCTACCAACAGTTACAAACAATTTCAGAAGCCATTTAACTAAATGTTTGAATTATCTCACTATTAGACACACAAAAAGGAATCAAGGATTCTGTACCTGACAGGACAATCCAGCATAACCAGCAGGACATCTACATTGTTCTACAAGACGAGCTCTAGCTCTGCCTAGATGCATTTCTTCAAACTTCACTGCAATTTCCATTGATATATTTGCAATTCTACAAGACACATGCAGAAGAGAGTGTAAGTATCTAGAGAAGTTCTAGCACCAAAACTGAGATTCAAGCATTTTTATGTTTCAAGGTCAGAGCTGCCATACATAATCCCTCATGGTCCCCTTTTTCACATGCAAATATCTCAATAAAATCTGAAGGTTCTTGACTTATGTATGAAATTTCAGGACCTATAATGAACAAATTAGAAGTATTTCAAAATAATATAGGTTGATTCCCAGTGGTCTGTATAACTTAACAAGCCTACCACACAAGAATACATATTTCCGCCTCAGAAACACTAGAGAGAAAGAAATACTTCTGATTTGTCCTACATATTTTTGGACAGCTAACAAAAACATAGTTGAGGGCATGTGAATCAAAAATAATCCCAAATCTTGAGGTGGAATCACACTTCTTCACAGTTGTGAAGACAATTCAGATACTGGGTTTTCATTGGATGCATCTCTGCTTGTCTTGCTAGTTGCCACATTGACAGATGCGATGACCATATCCCATCTCCTCCTTCTCATTAGTAACCTAGTTCTGTTTAAAAAGGCAGATAAAATGCTACCTTTCTGTGGCGGAAATATTTTACTACCACTGCCCAGAGTGCATAAAGCTACAGGAGAGACCTAGATTGGTACAAACCCTAAAACTCAGGGGAACATGTGCTTAATTAAATATATATATATATATATAAATCAGTACTAAAAAAAATTCAATGTTCATAAAAATAAGATGGGAAATAAATAATTTAGAAAATATCTAACTATAACACACATCCTGCAGAACACTGCATCAGCCTGTAAGGCTCTGTGCTTCTTTATGAGCTTTCTAACAAAGTAAGCAGCAGAGACAATTACTGTTTCACAGAAAGAACTGAAGAGGGATTTTGCTGACATTAAAAGTCACAAATGTTTTCCAATCAGAGGAAGAACGAAAGTTGTAAATAGGAAATTAGACATTTCTAATATGAGTTGAATCTTTACTGTATAGCTCAGTTAGGACTACTTCTAGGTTAAATTACAGTAAATGCAATAGAATAAGTAAATGCAATCAGAGATTGCTTTACCTGCTTTGCTGTAATCCTTGGCCATAAGCTGCCTTGATAAGGATGTATTCAACATTGCTTAGCACAGATATGAAGTCAGAACGTAAGACAGGCTCATCAGACACAGAGTTAAAATACTTCCAAGAATCCTAGGGAAAAATAACTCATTAAACCCATGACTGTTCAAGCTCACTTTAAGGTAATGATGTTACACAAAAGGTTCCTCCTTATGTGTTCTTTCAGAAATGCAGTCACAGTGATTCTATCTAAACTGTAGGTCCCAGAAAATCAAAAATCTTGCTCTGTGTTAGAACAAGACCTGGTCTTATATCATTTCTTCTCTCCTTCAATGCACTCAGCTTCCACACACAATTTTTATAGGAAGCTCACAGAAGGAAATATTTCCATGCCAATGTTTTGTCTTACCTCCTTCATTTCTACCTCCTTATCAGTTCTTACTCCATTTTCTGGAGAAGGGATGTCTACATAGATGACCAGCTTGCTGGTGTGACCTCCTTTCATTAGAATCTGTGGCTCAAAATTTGAGGTTCCAAAGCCATCCAAAGCATAAAAAGCAACAGTGTATCTCAGCATCCCTCCATAGGCCATGAGCTGTTTTGATAAAAAATGGTTACTATTTTTTTACTCCAAGGTTAGAGCTACTAGCTGAAAATATTTTATCATCAGAAGACTTGAAAACTGACAGTTCTTTGAGAAATTAGCAATAAAACATGAAAATTGACTTCAACTCAGCAGTTTCTGCACCAAGGTTAAATGTATATTTCATAGTTTCTCCTTTTAGGCCCTTTCAAAGTGTCACTCAACATTCATTTAATTCCTAAGCAATAGAGATTCCAAAATAATATATCTAGCATCAAGGTTGAAAACTCAGGTTTCTAAAACAAATTTGAATACATCACTCTTTCCCCTATACAATCTCTGAAGAATAATATGTTAATTAAATATGGGTGTTACTCATTTACAGGGTCAAGAAAAATCTCATTAGGAAAGGGTAATGTAAACTTATTGTTTGTGCTTGCTATAAATAAGTTCAGCCACTGAACATTCATAATATTAGGAGCTACATGAATAGAACTAAGGCAGGAAAAGTGGCTATTATACAATAAAGAAGTGACTATTAGACAATAAAGAAATTGTCATCTTACTTGGTCTCCCTGAAACTGCTCTGGTAGCTTCCAGTAAAACGTTTCTGTATTTAAGTATTTTCTGACTATGGCAGCATCCAGTAAAACATCAGGAAATTGTGAAAATACTCCTTCGACTGTTCCAGTCAGGTTACTTTGAGCTACTACACGCAGAATGGACTGATCCGGAGTTAAGGTTATCTGCAACACAAGGAGCAATAGATTTGTTAACAAAAATATAATAAATCTATCTCCATGTAATATGCTGTTAACACTCTGCTCTGAGATAGTCAATAGTCCATCTTACAGTAATGAATTCTCCAACAAAAAACTCAGGAAACGTGTTTGATATTTATTTTTGTTTAGAGCAAAGAGTGAAACACAGATTTCAGGAATAAGACTATGATCATTCATCATTTACTTTCTTTTTTTGTTCTGCCATACGCCACTGCCTCCATAAAGTAGCCAATCACATTCATCCCAATTCATGAAATCTATGCAACCTCAGGCACACCAGCGTGGTACCTAATAGGAGGATAACACTAGTGTCTGTATATTTATGTCACTTTACTTACAGGAATTCTCACATGATCTTCTAGTTCTGAACAAAATGTGGACATCCCAAAACAGAAGCACGGAGTACAACCTAGTGCATTGTTGGCAGACAAAGCAAAAGTTCCAGGTTTACACTCACTGCATTGTAGACCAAATACATTTTCCTGGAGTAAATAAAAAGAACATAACAGTGCACTCATGTTACTTTGCTAGCTGAATAAAAGACTGTTCTTTTTGGAAGAAAAATTAGTTGTTATGTAAATTACATAATCAGGAAGTCAATTATTGCATCTATTTTGTTTTACTATGTAATGCATTATTTTTTCAATTATTTGCCAATGCTGTTAAAAAAATATAAACCCAAACAAACAAAAAACAAACACAGAACATTGAAACTAAACTATTTGAATTTCTATCAAAAATTAGCAGCTAAGCCTTTCCATTCAAGACAGAAAAACTCCTGCAGCAATATGTTTCTAGACTCTATCAAGGAATAGTTTTTCATAGCTCAATGTAGAAACATATGACCTGTTCAGCACTGGCACAGAAAACCCTTTAGGGGTGATATAGGTGTGCTCATAAACATCTCAAAGAAAAGGATGCAGATCGCCTTCTGAAGCCCTTTCAGCTCTATAACCTCCATGACTTTTATGTACTAAATGTCCAGAAAACCCCAGTGCTATTTCAAAAGGGTCTAAATACTTTAGTACCTTGCAGGTACAGATGCCCGTTTCTTCTTCACAACCACAAAGTCCTTCAGTGTCATCACACATCTCTGCTTTGGTTCCACTCAAATCACAGTCACAGGCAACACAGTCTGGGTAGTCCCTGTAGCCTAATGCACACCTGGAACAGTCTCGTCCTCCATATTCAACTTTGCACTGGCATTGACCCGTCAAGACATCACACTGCAGATTGGCTGAACCACTGGTGCTGCAGTTGCAAGCCTTAGATGAAGAGAATAATTGTTCATAAATAGCAGATCTTTAAAAACAATTTTGTTACAACAGAAACAGCACAGTAAAATTAGAGCAGCTCTTAAAACTCTATGTTTGTCAACAATTAATATACAATAATAAAAGGGAAGAACTTCCACATAGAAATGGGGTTGTTTGGTTTGTATTTGAGCAAAGAACTTCATTTCCACTAAAAAGTGGATGGCTAAAAGTAAGAAGCATTGCTGATCCAAATCTGGGTTGGGAATCAAAGGAGTTGAAGGAACCTGCTCCAGAAAAAAAAAAGAAATCTGAAGATTTTATTTAAAATTATATTTATTAAGTACAGTAAGTAAATTAAAATAATGTTGTATAATTGTTGCATGAAATAAATCTATAAGTACAATAAGTTTATTAATATAATAGAAAAATCTTAATACTGACATTCTTTCAAGATTCCCAGAAGCATTGATATTCTGTACATCCTGCTCAAACTTCATTTACTATTTGATAAAGAACCAAGAATCTCATTCTATCTAAAGGTGGGAAGCTCAGCACACATTGCAGCTCACTACTAAAGGAATAACTTTCTCTAGCAGAGCCCAACATCCGTTATGTAATCAGTAATATGTACCTGTTACTACAAATACACAAAATGGATGTATCTAATTTGTCATTCTTTTTTGAAGTAGACTGGATCTAATCTTCAGTCTTAATTTCATATCTGTCATTACCTAACAAGTCCAGTTTTGCTTTGTAGTTATTTCTAACAGTGCAGGCAGAAAGTACATTCCATCTATCATCATCTGACTATGAGCATTTTCCCCCAGTCTTCTTTCCTCATAATCTCATAATTTGAGATGCAAAACCTTACTTTGTAAAGCCCTCTACACAAAGACCCACAAAATCTATTAGCATTGCTATGTATCCTTTATCATTCTTCACAAGTTTGCTGTTCACTGTTAGTATTCCTTGTATTAAGCAGATTTTACTCTAGCAGCAAACACTAGGTACTACATTGCCTAGTCTAATACACTTCATGACCAAACAAGTTGACAACTTGGCTAAAGGTCTGCAGTTCTGAATATTAAACCCTATTTTAGGAATCATAATAATAGAAATAATTTACTTGTACTTCAATCTCTACTTATATGTGATAAAGATAAATAAGGACTCCATGGTACAATTAACTGCGTTGCAGCATACTTGAAAAAGGTAGTAAGCAAAACATGACTATAGCTCTGCTCCACCAACACACCCAGATTTGCTGCTAAATACCAAGAAAACAGTAAGAAATGGAGCCAGACGAAGTATCCCACAAATGCAGTGTGTTTCAAAACCAAACTAGGTGGGTTTCTGATAGCATCAATCCCATTTCACCCATGTAAAGAGCATGCAAGAACCTTTCTAGGGTTTGCCAGTAGACATTGCACTGGCTCTCAACCTTCCACAGCTGACTATGCAGCCCAGAAGAGCCTCTGTTGAGACGTTACCTGCAGATCACAGTACCGTTTATTGCATCAAGAAAGTAACTAAAACACCTTAGAGTAATTTATGTTTATTACCACAATGCTGTAATCAACAGGAATGCTAAACAACTTAGTGGAAGTGAGCAGTTACATACTTATTTCAATTTGACCATTGACAAGTGCTGGGGAATCACCCCATGAAAGGAATACTTAAATGGAAATGCACAGGTACCAGCATACTGAATTTGCAGAACACCAGGATAAGAAAGAGAGTAGCTGGTAGCTGACAAAGCAGTGAATTAAAGAATAGCTGCCAAGTAAGTTTCTTTAAATCACTAAGAATGTAAACCCTGAAGAGATATTATAGGACTGTTTTATCATCCTTAGTTTAAAAAATTAAAGAGAGAAAAAACAATTTGGCTGATACTTGTACTTGTCAAGTACTTACTGCATATAATGACAGACCTTGTCAAGTTTATTGTATTTGTGGTTTCTCAATTGAAATTAGCCATTACATTCTTGTAATTCTGAGGCTTTTTAAAATCTCACAAGTTATAAAATGAAGATTGGCCCGATGCCATTATCTGTCAGGAATTTAGTGCATCAACCTAATTGCATAAATGGTTGCTACTCCTTAGATCTGCACTGAGTTGGCATTTTACTGCTTAATCACAAATATTAAGCTGATGTAATGGGAGTTACCTAGTACTATTTTAATTTTAAATATTTAGAACAAAAACACGCAGTGACTTTCCAGATAAGCTAAATTTCATTGTTCTTGAGACCATAATATCACTCCTTGATTAGCATGGAAACTATGTTCCCTGTTGCCAATTGTTGCTATGAATCTGGTTTAGTACCACTAAGCACTTGAAAATAAGAATACACACTTCAAAATTTTAATATGATCTACATACTTATCCAGAATAGACACTCTGATCATTATTTTCAAAGACAGCTTCCTTGAAAGGTTCCTCAATAAACACTTTACGGTCTGATTTTTTTAACGTAAGCATCTTGCCCTAACACTTTGAGACAGAGAATAAACATGAAGGTTCTCAGAACAAAACTCCAATTCTGACATTAGCGTAAGGAAAATTGTTTTGAACAACCATGGCTTTTTGGCCAGCCTAACATACCTTGCAGCCAAATTTAGGAGAGAGTCCCCAGTGATATTCTTCACAGAGTTCACATTTTGGTCCCTGAGTGTGAGGGGGACAAATGCATTGGCCAGAATCAGCATTACAGTTGTTCTGAGTATGAGCACAGTCACAGGCTGCAAGAGAAGCAGGACCAAGTAATTAACTTTATCTTTGCTTTAGCTACAGAGACCACTGCTATTCTTACTTTTTTTTTAAGCACACAGTACAGTTTATCCATTCTGCTACAAACTCCTTGTCACCCCTAGTCACTGAGAAACAAATTATGACCACAATGGCATCTCATCTTTTTATTGAGAGCCCATTATTTCTTCTTAACATAGCCTCTTTGGTGGTTTACAAAGCAATGTGGCATTTCCACAGGTGAATCAATAAAGCTAAATGAAATTATTGTGGGGAAGAATAACTTTGTAAGAAAAAAATCTATTATTAAGGATACAAAACTCATCAGGAGATATGATAATGTTCTCAAGCCGGTGCAACGATTAATCACAGGAATTACTACTTTTCAAGAACCAATTAGTGAATACTAGGGATGGATAACTATTTTTTGCATGAAGCACTTGTCTTTACAGAATCCAATGCAATTCTTGCTAAAAATCAGAAACTCAGAAAAGTGGTTTTATTGATTGCTATAATAACATTCACAAAATTTTCAAGACTTAAATAGCTAAAACTATTTAAGGGATCTTTGATTCTTAACAAAGACACAGTACATACGTTACAAAACATAATCCTTTCACGTAATCTCACTGCAGATTTCATATTCCTGTACTATTTGAGGCATGAGAAAAATGTTTCTGTCAGGTTGCAGAAAAGGTAGGCATTCCTTTAGCTATACTCTTGAAAAGGGCATCTTATTAACACGATAAATTGGGGTTTTTGATGGCACAGTCTCCATTTGAATTAACATTTTCCCCTGTACCATGATGAAAAATTGTACGCATGATGATGGGAAAATAGTGTCAATGACATCTTATAAAACTATAATACATATTTTTAAGAAATACACGAAAAAACCAAGGTGAAAATATGTAAGAGTAATAGCTCGTAGCTTTTATGATTGCAGAAAAAAAGAAGGTGTTATACAGTCTAAAGGAAGAAAATGTTTTGTACCAAAAAAAGAGATAAAGGAGCTACTGAGGATGTAATTCTTCTCATACAACCTTTATGAGTCGTTACTTCATAGTCACAACCTTTTACAAGGAACCACACAATAAGCAAAGAAACGTTTTGTTCCCTAGCTCAATCAAAGTATTAGGAGACTATTCTACAGATTTTTCCATATAGTCATCAGAACTGACCTTTGACATAGTTTAACATAAAATGCATTGATGAAAGAAATTCCAGACAAACCCTGACAGGATCATGTATAAGAGCTTACGTGTGCAGCCACCATCCTGGAACATATGAAAGCCATGAGCACAACGGTCACACTTTTCTCCAGCTACTCCTGGTACACAGTGGCACTGCCCTTCATGATTGCAGTCCTCGGAGACAGAGCCAAATTGACTACAGTTGCAGGGAATGCAGCCAAGCCCAGTAAGCAGGCCATAATAACCATTCTGTTGGACAGGAGGTAAATACATTTGAACTATATTTCATAATTTTTTGAAAACAATGCAATGTATACTCTTATTTTCTCTTGTTTACTTTCTCTGCTGTCTGACATGCATGAATATTCACCAGCAGTGTGTGACTGCTGTGGGAGGATTCCCTGGCCTTATCTCTTCACTGTTCCCAGCCATATGCAAGTATGTATTTGAGTAAAGATGTGAACATTGAAATGCTCTCATGGTCCTCTAATCTCATTAGTGAGATTTATGTTTTAAAGTTCCAGGATATTTTACTGTACTGACCAAGCAGAGATTTCTGTGAATGTGAATGAAAGACCAGAATAGAGCAAGGTCAGTAACCCATGGTACATGTGGATTGAAAGGCATTCAGCTGGGCTGGCACAAAGGCTGTAACTGGGCACAGATTTCCTGCTCTGGTCTCTGAGACAGTTCTACACTTAGCAAAGGCTGGAAACTGCTGGTTTGCATCACCCAGTAAATATCTACTTGTTCTTATAACAGGCCTGTCTTTTAACTGAATCCTTTTTTGGCATTCAGCCATGATGCATTGATTATCATCAATCACATTCTCCAGATATTCCCACTGAGACTTCATTTTGCAGAAGCACAGTGCTAGGATCCCTTCGGGTTTGTTAGCAGCATTCAGTTTTGTTTTTTTGTAAGCCAACATGGCAGCCCATGTTTTTTTGTAAGCCAACATTGTCAGTGAATGCAAGACTAGCCTGAACAGCCCTATTCGGAAGGATGCTGAGTCAACTACATAGCTTTACATCTGCAAAGAGCACAGGCAGAGCAATTCGCAACTATAAAAGCCAGTGCAGACAAACCTTTGGTCTCCACTCCAGTAACAGGTCCCCTCTCCCCTGAATACATTTGACACTATTCTCTCGAGAATACCTGCTCTAATCGATATCTATAGATAAACAGGAAGGCCAAGATACAAAAAAAGTAGTGATGAGGAAGAGGTAAATATATGCTTACCAAGCACTTATCACATCTTTCTCCAATCACATTTGATTTGCACTGACAGAAGCCTGTTTCATGATGACAAGTGGTGGAAAGGGAACCATTCACATGGCATGCACAGGCTTATGTTTAGACAAAAAGAAACCAAGTTAAAAAACTTTATTAATGTCTATCTATGTGCATTATTATACAGAATTCTGAATTTGGTATACAATATGTGTTTCACCTGTTTATATCCCACAGATGTTAATATACTACAGTAATATCTCTATTATATACTTCGGCTAAAACACAAAAAAATCCCCAAACCTGTGTGAATAGATACATTTGAGAAGTTTGTTTCTTCCAGCCCTATAGGTAGCATTCAGTAGTAGGAATTGTCTACAGGTCACTGGAAAGGCAGTGTCAAGCAAGCCAGTATGTTTGAGGAATATGAAGTGTCAGTCTCTAGCACAAAATATTCCTTCCTGAGGCTAACCTAACCCGTTTTCAACCTGCACTTGCAACTCACAACTTGAATGTTAATGTTTTCAGTAAAGCTGCATATCACCTCATCTATTCTACATGTACATCCCATTTTTGTTTTCTTTAAATTTTGAGAGTAATAATAATAATAGCTTACCATGACAGTTTTTCTCAATCACTGCATCCCCATAATACCCATCAGCACACTTTTCACAGTGGTGACCTGCTGTGTTCCCCAGACATTTCAAGCATTGCCCTGTGAAGGTATCACAGTGGCCATCTTCCTGAGGGTTTACATTGCCATTGCATTCACAAGGAGCACACAATTGTCCAGGCATGAGTGGATTTCCATAGTAACCATTAGCACACCTGCACCGAGATTAAAAACTTTATCAGCTGTAACGAAGTCATGCAAAACACTGCCCACCCAATGGAGCATTTCCTAACAAATTTTTATCTAAAATACCTCTGTATTACAAGCAAAGACAAAACGGAAGGAAAATTTTATTAGGAATATTCTGTACATGTGGTATGAACAGCTCAAGGCAAGTAGGATGATGAACAGTTAGTGATGTTAATAATAGAGATATTTTACCCTAAGCTAGTGTACCTACCTTTCACACTGAGAACCAGTATAACCTGGAAGACAGTTGTCACAGACAATTCCGCCTCCTTCACTCAGTTGGCAAGTAGGACTGAAACTATCAACAGTTATGGCAGTCAATATCAATACACAGAATCACAAGACTTCCACAAACATTCACTATCCACAATTCGAGTCCATGCACCTACCTATTTAACCATGTAACTGCAGATTTTTCTAAATTAACATGAATGCTATAAACATCAGAATATGTAAAAATAAATTTATCATTTTAAAACCTCAAGATTCTTGAGGGCTTTTTCTTTTAAAGGAAAGCAAGACTTGAAAATTTCCTAAAAACCTGTCCCTCTTTCTAGCAAATCTGTCCAATTTCTGTAATCAACTCTTTTTCACATGCAACACTTCTGTCCTGTTGTTTTCAGAAACAACATGAAAGATAACAGCAATTTTTCTGCCAGGCTCAAGGATAGCTCAAAGTATTATTTCTTGTACAAATTGCACAAGTTCACTCAGCCCGTCTTAGCTTAGTCTATACATTTGTCTACCTGGAAAAAGCTCTTTCAAGAAGGTATGCTCAAATGAAGAGAGGAAAAGTCTTCTCTCCATCAGAATTCATGCCGTTTTTTCTTTATCTCACTTTCTGATTTTGCTGAAGATGCGAAAGAAAATCTCACATAAGCAGCTTACTTGTTCGCAGCAGAACTCAGAGGACACGCACAGGGATGGCAGTCCTCAGAAGTTCCTTGAGATGGATTTCCATAGAAGCCAGGCAAGCACTGATCACAGAAAGGTCCTGTCGTGTTGTGTTGACAAGCCTGTGAGACATGGAAAAAAAATCTTCTCTTACTTACCCTTGATGTTTTTCCACCCCCTGAGGGATTCCTGCAGGAGTCTGCTTCTGCATGCAGTATAATGTTCGAGGAAGCCATTCTTCAAGACATGAAGAATGGAGTAGAACTTTGAAATTAAGTGGGGTTTTTTTGGTTTGGTTTTTTTTTTTTTTTTGAGTTGTAACAGTAAATCTGAATTGCTTAGAATAAACTTTAAGCTATGAAATCAGCCACATTACTTATACACAAGCTTAAATATATTTTGCATATTGCACACATTTAGAGTAACAAACTTCTTATATATTTCTTACTAGTATTTAGCTACTTTATTTCTGTGTCCTTTAAATTTCAGAAGAGATCTTGAGAGCTAAATTCTCTCTTCAGAAGCTAATGTGTAATTTCCACTGATGTCAGTCATGGAGGATGAACATATATCACAAAACCAGTATTCCCCCAAAACACTGCTTAGTTTCATTCCTTGCAGGAAAGGTTTTATTGTTACATGCAGCAAGCAGAGTTAAGATTTTTATCAGCCAGTATATGGTGACATGTTTATTTTAGTTCTGATTATTCGCCACGTGAGATGATAAACTGAAAGAAACTCTTTACTGGAGAACACTTTAATCGACCCCCCTGAACATATTCTGAAATAAACAATAAAAAACAAACCAAAAAAATGAAACACTTGGTACCCATAGATTGAAATTTACATACACTCTAAACTTGTCTCCCACAGCCAAAATGCTATCCTAAATAGGTGCTTAAAACACAAAACACTTTGAAGGACGACTTACAAAGCAAACACCATGAATATCACACTCAGTTGCATGCCCATTGCATTTGCAGGGTTGACAGATACCTCCAAAGAGTATTCCGTCTACACGATAGTACCCAGGGAGGCAGGACTGAAAAGAAACCAGGAGGAAAAAGCAGTAGCAATATGTATGTTAAAAGTACACATGAAAACATTTTCGAAGAGCCCGCTTCCGACCACCCACCATCTGACTCATTCACATTGTGGTACCTGAATGCTCTTTCAACACTATTGATGTCACTGCAGCTTTTTTCTGGTGGTTGTTTTTCACTTGCACTGAATAAAGGGTATAACAATCAACTCCATGAAACTTTGATTCAGCCCTTTGTCCCCTAAAGGCATGTGAGCTAAGTTTTGTGCAGTTGAATATGCAAAGTTCTTTATTATGGGACAATAAAAACCAGATGTTCTACCTCCTCTGCAGAATCATTAATGACACTATGGCACAAGGTTTCATACTAAAATTATTTGTAAAAATAATTTCTGCTTCTCTGCAGATGGTGTTCTGCCTCCCTAATCTTCTATTCACAGATATATAAGACACCACCTGGTGTGACACATTTGACCCTTGTGGGATCTTCCAAAGGCTAGCCTTCCTCCCTGCTAAGATCCCTTATTGCTTCCATAAACTTAATGACATAAAACAGAAATAAACTGCACAAAATTCAGATCCAGAAAAAGTGCTTTTACTGAGTAAGGTAAGATCAAAACAACTTTACAGAGCTTTTACAGCTGTTCCCTCTGCAACACTGATGTTCTAAAGTGTATCATCATATTTTAATGCCACCAAATAGAATTCAAGAAATAAGTTAAAATCCCCTTTTTATCTGAAAGAAATATCTACAACACTGTGTACAGTATAGTAGACAGCACTTTACCACAGAACATATACTTTTATGGCAATATAATTAAAGGCAGCCTTTGAAACCTAGCTCCTTTCAGGTAGGAGATAATTTTGCATACATAAAACACCGTAAGAGGTTACCTCACAGGATATTCCTGTGTAACTTTGAGGACATTCACAGAATTCCACATCTGGTGCTGAAGAAAGATCTATAACATTTTCATTTGCAGTATCCAGGGTCACAGAGTCCAGCCTAGATCAAGCATGAAAACATCACATCACTTGAGTTTGAACAGGATAGTTTGCTTCTAGGGCAGTAATACTGCTGAGAGCTGCTCCCTGGCAGGGACAGCTAAGGAATACGCATAGATCCCTGCCGTGAAAGGACTGTGATCATAGTGTTTTATCAACTGTATTTGCAATTTGAGGAGTAGATGTGCGCTCCTGCTGTTACCATTGGTTTTACTACCATTTTCTCTTCTCCCACAGAGAAGTTTAAACAAAATCTGTCCGCTCTGTCATGGTATTAGACATACAGTAGGGCAGCCTTTTATTGCTGTCCTGAAATAAGATAGCTTAACTGTACCATGTGTAAAATAGACACATATTTCAGATGAGTTAGTTGTGAGAAACAGCACCAGTTCATTGTTGCTACGCACAACAGAACAAAGCAAACCCTTTTACTATAAGCAATGGCATTTTGCAGCACAGATGATCTTCTCAGCCACAGGTAAAATAATTTAATCAAATCTTTAAAAATATTTGTGAAAGATGGACACACTATCTCTAAATGGACATAAATATCATCGATACTCAAGGGCAAAACAGGGCACAAGGCAAACCTGGTATCGAGTCCAATGTTACTGACATGAAATGCTACCAAATCAGGAAATGAGGAAGAAGGAATTAGGAAATGAAGTAAGGCTAAGAAAGTAAATAGTGACGAAGCACTGGAATCGATTCCCTTGAAAGTGATGAGACTTTTTCCCTTTATCTTAAGACCTGTAAGGTCTGATGTAGATACTGCTAAAGCTGGCTTGAGACTGTACAGTGACCAGTTAATCAATTCCAGCCCAATTTTCCCATTACACACCGCCTTAGACATGAGTGCCTGTAACATCTACAAACAGACATTAAAAGAAACTACAGCCAGCATCTTTACTGGAAGGTTTTCAATAGCCAGTGATGGATTAACTTGCCACATACCAAAATAAGCATACTGTTGAGAGTTTCAGAGGTATTTCCCTCTAACAAAGCAGTCATTGTAACAGGACTTTTATGCAGTATTCCTTTTAAGTAGAAAACAATGTTTCTGTTATCAGATATCTTTAAAACGACTAAATGCCCTTTTCCACACATTCCACATGAATATATTTTTGGGACAAGATCTGTTTTGAGAAAATTCAATAGAATTTTTTTTTCCCAGAAATTATTAATGTAAAACTTTAGGAATACTGCCACTATGACTATACAGATGCACAAAACCAGTACAAGTACATAGATGAACTTGAATATTTTCTCTCCCTCACCTGTACACAGCTTTTTTGGCAATGTTGTAGTTGGCCCTAATCAGAAGATGGGTCATGTTTACCAGCACAGTCATCAACTTTTCCCGGTCTATAGCTTTTTTTGTATTGAACTCTATGAAATTCTCTGCTACAAATCTCACTGCATTAGAGTATTCCTCATATGGCTGTAATGACAAGCCTGCTGCTCTTGTACTCAAAATCTGCCCATTACCCTGAAATTGAAAGACAGAGAAAAATTTTCTGTATTTGTATACAAATAATATTAAGCAAGTGTCAGATACACATCCGGGTATCATTGAAAAGAGGCAAACTAGATTTCTTGCACTGGAAAAATACTCCAAAAGGTCTGCATTTTTCTATAGCTTCAGGAAGACTACAGTCCCATTCCGTTTTGGCTCAGAGACTTCAGAAATACTTGATGTTCTTTTGGAAAAATAATTAGATTATTAAAAAAAATACAAAAAACCACAATAAAACACAGCCCTCCTCTACAAAACAGAATGTCTTTTCTCCTTTGTCTTACTGTTAAGTATATATTTTACAAAATTATGCTTTTATGGAGGTGCCAGGATTCAATATAGAGCCTTATTTTTTACTGCAACATAAATCTAGAAAAGTAAGCAATCACTAAGAGCAGTCATCTGTTTCATAAATACAAGTGCTTCCAGCTTATTGTAGTTCCTTTTCTAAACAGAGCTTGTACATTTGTTAATGAACACCTTACTTGTTTGCACGTAAACTAAAATCTAGGTATTCATCATTTAAACTAGTATTGTATACCTACAGTTTCAGACAAATGGATCAAAACTGGAAAAATGAGTAGTAAAATTAAAACTGACAAAACTACTACTATAAAAAACATTATTTTATTTGTCTTTTTTTAACCCCTTCATAGAGTCTTAATAATGTCTGAATAGCAACAAGGTGAAAAAAAAACCCCACCTGAATGATGACATCCACACTAGAGACTATATCACTGTCCACACTTTCCATTGGAATGTCATAAGATACCGTATACTTCAAGTCTCCACCAAAAGCTGTGAGCTGAAATAAAAAAAAAAAAAAAAAGCAAAGTCTTAGAAACATAACCCTCAACCAACACAAAGAAGTGACCTGGGAGAGTACAGCTCCTAATTATAGGAGTACATGGCTTCCAAACACCACTTTCCAGGGAAAATTTAACATGCTGTATGTATCAGCACAAGGACAAGCACTGGCTTGTTGCTGTGCAGGTGGGGAAAGGTAGCTGAAGGCTCTAGAGATAATTCAGATAAGTGTCCTCATTCAGTGAAACACCTACAGTACTTTCGACAAACAGCAGAGGTTTAAGCTACCGTCCTAGCCACAGGGCACAGCATGTCGGAATTATTCACATTCCATATTCCACCTTTCAGGCTTCTTAGTCCCACAACTGCTGGTGACTACTTCAAAGTAAGATAAAGAGTAGTACCAACAGCTAGACCTATATGAAATGAAAAAGAGATCAGAACTTGAGTGAATGTTGCCCTGTGCAAAACTAACACTTAATGATACATTTCTGAGACTTGTTTTCAATTACTGTGTCACCACACTAAGAAATGGGGCTGCACAGGCAAAGATGCTGGACTAAATTAAAGATGAGGTTGCAAGGTTCCCTGCACTTAGCACCGGTGAGGCCACAGCTAGAGTTCTGAATCCAGTTATAGGCTTCTCATCCTGGAAAGAGCCCAGCAAAGGGCCACTAAGACAATGTAAGAGCCCAAAGCATTTTTCATATGAGGACTGAGAGTTACAGGACTGACCAGCTTAGAGAAGTCTCAGGGAGATCTCACCAAAGTGTAAAAAAACCTGAGAGGAAGATGAAAATAGCACAGACACAGGCACTTTTCAGTGGTGCCCAGTGACAGGACAAGAGGAAACAGACACAAATGGAAACACAGGAGATTCCCTCTGAACATCCAGTTAACAGTTTTTTATTGTGATTGCGATCAAACACCAGCACATGCTGTCCTGGAAGGTTGTGGAGACTATGCTCTTGCAGATACTCGGGAGCAGGTCTCTGGACATAGTGCTGAGCAACCTGCTCTCAGTGACACTGCTTGAGCAGAGAGGTCGGGCAAGATGACCTCCAGAATTCCCTTCCAAACTCTACTATTCTGTGATTCTGCTGCAAAAATGCCAGACCCAGAGCTTTAAGTAGTAACCAGGGAAAAAATTAAAGACTAGCTTGTTAGAAACTAATAAACGTGAAATGAAAGGTGGCTAAGAGGCAGGTAAGAAGAATTTAACGGTCTTGTCTACCGTTTTAGACAAGTTGTGAAGGGTGTAAGCTTTGGATAAGAACCAAGAGTATGGAGAATGTGAGCATGTAAGTTAGTAACAGTCAAGAGAAAAAAGAAAGATTATATTGTATCAAGAACAGGCAGAGAGGAAAGGGGCGACATAAAAAGCTCAAAGAGCAAGAAGAGAGTACTGGGAATGTCTGGCTAGGAACACTATGATTTGAAGAGCAAAGATAGATTGAGAAGTCTGGTAATATTGTGGTTTATGTGTAATTTTTAGTTACAAAACCTATATAGTTAGATCAATAGGTTATGATTAAAAGGCAGAAACTATGAAGGAGTTTTGACTCTGAGAACTTACTTTATTTCCTAGATATGCCTCAGGTGCTGACCAATAATAAGTGTGTTTCAGTACTTTCACAACCTCAGTATTGTTAATACTTATTTGACGGGGTCCATCAAATTGGCTTCGCTGAGGTTGCACTCTCATTGTGTTATACAGATCAGTAACAAGCCATCCAGTCATGTCTGATATCTGAAAGAAAGAATAGTGACGTTAATGGAGTCAGGCTTGGTATCACTGAGAATGCAGTCACTAAAGCCAACCAAACTGACAGATCTCTAATGCTTTCATTAGCCCAGGATGACATCCAATACACGCAAATATGCCGCTTCAGATGAGGATTGTCTCTACCTCTCTATTACACAGGAACAAATACTGAATGAGTGTGATTTTCATCCTCTTAATGAAATTATCATTATACTTATGTAATTCCTTGAGAGATGCTGATTACCTCAGCTGCCAAATGACACTGAAGATCCATTCCTCTGTAAGGAGACACATGCCAGAATTTGGAGTTAACTTGGGCACATGTCAAAGAGAAATACAGCACATTTTGCACCTGCCTGAGGAAAGAATATTAGGTCATGGACATAAGATATAAATACCTGACTGATAGGCCATGTTAGGCTGTCGCAGACATCAGAAACCCCAAAGCAGAAACACTCTGTGCAGCCCTGAGGATTTCTTTCTTGCAGATTGTAGAATCCTGGTTTACAGAGATCACAGTTTTCACCTTCTACATTTTCCTGTAAATGGCATATTTGTTTCACATCAGCAATATTATTGGAACAAACACAGTGAATTAGATGGGATTCAGGCATAACAGCATTCAGAAGGTTGTAAAAGAAAAGAGATTTCAGCACAGCAGGATTATTGAATAAGACTCAGAGATTAAAACTAAAACTGATTTGAAAAATTAATCAGAATTTGACAGTTCATCAAAATCTAAACATGCCCTGGGAAGGGCTCTATTGTGGTGAAATTTCAGCACATAGAAGGGTTTGTAAAGCTTCTGCCAGTTTGCCAGACTACTTATCGAGCAAATTCCACCAGAAAGAAATCTGAGACCTTTGGTGGCAACACTACTAACTGTCTCTTCTTCTGGACCAGTGTTTGGAATGTCAGGTTTACATAAGACTTCTCTAAAGAGGTAGGCTATGTGCTTTTGTCAGCAGAGTACAAACTGCTTTTTTTCAAACCATGCGAAGAAATGTATGGTCCAAGCTCCAATTCAAAGGCTGAAGGTGACTGCTTTCTACTTGTTAATATCCAAACTTGGGGAAAAATCTCAGGAAAGAGCCTCCTGACATAAAGACATTTTTAAATCTTGTATTTTTACAGAAATAATATTTGTATGCTCTTCTCAAACTTTTATTTCTCAGTCTTCAAGATGCACTTGGATCACACATTTCACTTTGTTAGTAACATTATTAGACAAATTATTTTGCATTCCTTAATGAAAACTGAAAACCTTATTCAATGACTAGACCTCAAGAACTACGTTTCACTAAAGATCAAATAATATGAAACTAGAGTATAAAAAGGAATAGCTAGTACTACTATGTTCACAAAGGCTGCATAGGCTTAGAAGTCTTGTCTCCTTGATTTGATATTTGAGTACACAACTTTTCTTCTTTCCTTTTACCTCTATAGGTGGGCTGCTAGCTGGTGACACTCTCTGTGATCTGACCTAAACATCCTGGACATCAGGCTCATGCCCATGACAGCACTTAAAGGGGTCAGTTTCTCATCCAGTTTCTACAAAAGCTTCACCAGTTAGCTGCATTAGCTGATGTAGCGTTACTCTAGGTCAAAATTAGTCAAATGGCTGTATTTCCTTCTTCATATTTTAATTGGCTGATGGAGCTATTTCTTTGTTCCAGACTCTGGCTATTTATATGTTCAACATTTTGGATCAGATGTATTATGCAAAAGGAGTAAGAAGTTTCAGAAAAATTGTCAAACAAACCACGAGTATTTGGCTCCTCTTCACTGTCATACTTGGCAACAAATACATAAACTACTAGCTAACATTTGATTCAGAAAATTAAGTGTAACTTCTGTAAATATTGACACACAGCTTTGTAATAAGGTTCAGCAGAATCTACAGCTGCAGGATATTCAAGGGGTTTGGATATTTACCAAAAACTAAAGAAGGCTGCAAAACTGCTCTCTGGTTTTGTTTTGGATTTTTTTTTTTTTAGCCTTTTTTATGGTTTATATTTTGTAATCAAATAATTAAATCATATTTCATGCATACACCTATTGTAATTGTTCCAATAGTTCTTTCCAAATGCATGCTGTTTCTTCACATAAACCAGATGTTATGAACATGTTCTTTCTTTACAAGAAATCTGTGACTTTGCAAAGAAATACCACCTCATCCCTAAATCAAACCCAGCTAGGCATGCAATCATTCTGTGCACACTCACATGTGCAGTTATTTGATTTTAACATCCATTTAGCCTGTTATTATAGATGGTTTATCAGCAATATACATAACTATTCAACATAAGTTATCACATTTTTCAGCCCATACAATAGTTAGTAATTAAGTTTTAGGTTGTCAGGTGTACAGTTACACCAGGTTGCTTCTTATAAACAGTGATCTTCCCAGTTAATTAAGTAATTTTCCTTATAATTTTCCTTATTAAAAAACAAGTCAATCCACAGATTCTCTTTGAAACAAAAATGACAGTTTAATACTCACTTTGCAAAGACAAGGTTCTGTGCATGGATCTTCGTTAATGCTACCAATCAGGCTGCAGTTACAACGCTGGCAGTTTGGATATCCCCGATACCCGAATGCACAATGATCACATTTTTCTCCTGTGTAACCTTCTCTGCATTGACACTGACCTGGCCAAGTGCCTTGAAAAGCAAAAGTGGAGAAACAAACAAATAAGAGCAGGAAGTAGATTGCATTCAAGATGTTTCAGAGGGTGCAAGTAACTTAACATTTCTTTTTTATTACACTCTATATTACATTTCAGACTTGATATAAACTCCGTCTCACCATCTACTTTTCATATTTAGAATACCAGATGCATAGAAAATGCAGCAAAATGGATTTTGTGACAGCTATAACAGCATTCATGAACAGTGTTAGATCACAGACCGTCACATTGTCTTACACAGTGAGAGGCTGCCATCCCCACAAAAGAACACGTTCAAGGACCTGACATACCATAAATCCTAAAGGGACGATGTTATGCCTCACCTCTCCTTCCTGAATATTTGCTATTGTTTTGAATTTGTACCTAACTGGCAGCCCTTCACAAGTAATTAGTGTTTCCTCAAACTTCAACATCCAGGAACATAGCCAGATTTAAAGTTCAGAGAAAAGGCGCTCCCTGCTTCCTTACCACGCTGTGAGTCAGAATGGTGCTCATCTTTAATGCAGTCAGAACTCAGAGAGCCAAAGGGGTCGCAATTACAGGGATAGCAGGGGTGATCCTCATAAGGAGAAACCTACAAAACGAACGTTCTCTGTCAAATTCTCACAATATTCACTGGGAAAAGTAAAGTTACATCTGTTTCTTGTCTGGTACTAGTCTGGAACTAGATCACTGGAACTAGTATGAACAAAGACTGGAAAACCTAATATGCAGCAGCAGATCAAGGGACTAATTTAATTTTAGTAAACAGAAAATCAAGGGATTGCAGCCTAAAGAAAACTTAAAATGTGAGAACAAAATTTGGTCTTCAATAGCACAGAAGTATAGTAACTGCTACTGGTTGGAAGATGAAGCCTAACACATTCAGCATATATTTTTTTAAATGTAACAGCAATTAACCTCTGTGATGGTTTGCCAAAGATTATGGAAATGTTTAAGACAAGAATGGATGCCTTTTGCAAAGATACTCTGGTTCAAAGAGGAAGGAAATGAAAGAAATCCTTGGCTCTGTGTTCAATAGGAGGACAGATCATCTACTCATGAAGATTCATTCTGATTCATGATCTATAGGTTTTGAAATACAAGACAATACAACTCATATGACAAGGGAAGTTTTTTGAATTTTCTTTCAGGGAAAAATTTCCTTTGAGGTGCTTCAGATGTAAAGCAAATCAGTAATGACCTCTAGATACACATTTATTGTCTACCTGATTCAAGACTTTTCTTCAATGCTTCTTACAGCTAGTGAATCAGAGAATCCTCAGCTCCGGTTTACTTCTTTGGATGATCTGTACCTGCTGTCTAACCATACACCTACAGACTCAGCCTTGCTCTCTGCACCAATTTATACTGGATTTCTAAAGCATGGGTTTTTAAAATATGCATGAACCTGAAAAAGCAAGACCTTGTGGAGCAGAAATATAGTTCAGCATGTCTTGTTATACGGAGACCTCTAAAATTGCAAGAAGTTCATATGTTTATCTCTGTTAGTCACACCTTAACAAATGTCTTTTGTGGAGTTTAGGTCATTTTTCCAAAGAATGACACTTGTCAATAAAATGGAAAGTACACAGGCTCAGGAAGCACATACTCTACAATAATCATATCAAGAAGAGTATTTGTTACATCTCATGAGACAAGTCTGATCTTAGTACCATGTAATGGTCCTTTTTAATACTGTTTGAAAGTGGTTAATATAGGATGGTACACAATTTTGGCACTTCTTAAGACACTGAAACTCCAATACTGTCACTTTTTAGAGCTTTATCCACAGGAGAAATGGGTTTACTATCAAAACATCTACATTTCCACACTAGGACTTCAAGTTTTATCTTCACTTATTCTTCTCTTCTCCAACAGTTTGACCTTGCCCTCCCACACATTTTTTCAAGCATTTTGTTTCGCTCTGAAGGTTTTGGTGGCATATCAGATATAAAACCCCAACCAACCTCTATATTTCTTTGCTGTTCTGCAACTGATAAAAATATATATATTATTTACAATCAGAAAAAATGCACATCATCATGTCATGCTGTAATTCACCAAAACATTAGAATGGTACTTTTCCAAATCTTACTTTGTTTGGTCTAAAATATCCATCAGCACACATTTCACAGTTGATTCCAGTAGTATGTTGAGTACAGTTTAAACATACGCCACCTCCTATGTATTGGCCATGAACATTCATGCTTCTTTTCTGATCTGCAATACTCTGACTGTAATAACAGTCTTCTGCTTTGTTATGGCAGTTACACTCTGAGAAAGAATGGAAAAGAAATATGGGGGGTTTATTTACATTATATAACAGTTCCTATAACTGACATTTACAAAGGGGAAAGTATAAGCACAAAAGCATATCAATCCATGTCAAAAATGTGGGGTTTTTTTCTGCTTAACCATGGTATAAGCTTCAGCTGTCTTGATACACTGTCTTTCGTAGCAAGTAAGCACATTTCAAAACCACTGTCACTGCTTTAATAGCACTGTTTTTAACAATATTCTGTAGATCCCATTAAGACAATCCTGTCAGGACTGATGTCTATAGTGATGTGTGCTAATAGCTATAGTTACTATATAGTTATAACTATTTATATATACTATTTATAGTTACATAATAACTATTAGTAATTATATAGTTATAACTATTTTTTTTCATTTTCTATCCTCTGCATTACAGAAGAAAATGTGCCTAATTTTTCTCTTATTTGCATTGCAGACAAAAGTCTGAGAAGTCAACACTGCCAGTAAACAAGTATAAACTCAACTTAGGTTAGCAGATACTTCAGTCCAGTCATAAACACTTACTTTACAAAAAAGTTACTTCCTCAAGAGACCACTTTTCCATATGCAACTGTAAATTTTATCTAATAGGTTCTTAACTGTCTGCAGCTCATACTGTGTGTTAGCTATGTGAAAAGAGAAGATGCACTAACTAGCAACACGTTCAGTCACACTGGTACAACTTAAGTCAATCCATCAGACAACCTGAAATGCAATTGGCCGATAAGCAATTTCTTTCAAAACATCTGTTATCAGAACAAAGTTGTTTATCTGACAAAATTATGACCAACATAATGTGCATTTCAAGCGCCTAGCAAAATCATGTAAATCTGCTCATTTTTACAGGAACGCAATAAATTCCCAAGTCTCTTTAAAAGAAAGAGATTTTGAAACCTTTACTACATGGCAACTTCACTAGACAGGGACTCACACTGGACAGAATATTTAAAACAATCTTAACAGTTAAAATTAGAAGTAGGTTCTCTACTTTTAAATGATCCCATGAAAGCAGTTAATAGTTTTGGATTTTTCTTGTGAATTAGTATGAATATGTATGAAAAGCAACCTCAAGCGAGAAAATAATAAACCTTGATGAAGCAATCTAAATCTCTGTGCATACTTACTCTCACATTTGTTCCCAGCAGAAATGGTTCCTGGTCTCCACGGTTTCTGATGATAGCCCGGACAACACTTGTTACAGCTCTCTCCACATGTGTTGTGTTCACACTGGCACTGCAATTTCTAAGAATAAAAAGTTTGCTTTCTTGAAATATTTTTCTAATTGATAATTTAATCAATGGTGCCAAAAGTCTGTCTAATATCAGATTTACCAAAAAAATGTCAAGACCCAGAATTAACATTGGACCATGCTGTATCATCTAGCCAGGAATAGTCTTTCTAGAACAGGAAGGACAAATCTCCTGTGTTGCAAGAGAGATTATTTCCTGTTGTGCCCCTTAAACTGTTTAAATTTAATGCCAAAGAGCTTATTTTGAGAAAGTTACATCACCAGAAACCCAGATATGTTTGCACAGAACATGAAGAAAATTACAGCAAATAATTTGTGTACACCATATCGTAAGATCTCTTTTAGCTTCCCCTTTCTCGGTTTCCTTAGGCAAAGTCCTTTTTTTAAAAAATTGGAAAAGTTGTTTTTTGAAAATAAATTAATGAGATTAAAGAATACCTTTGTGATTTCATCCAGAGGGCAGCTCCGAGCATGGCCATAACAAATACACATACCACCAACAGAGATGTCCTTTATTGAATAGTAGTACTAAAAAAAAAAAAAAGTTGAAAAAGGGATGAATAAAAGACATTTGTTTGTATTTGCATCTTCCACCCTACTCTGGAAAACAAAATACCAGCATTCGACTATTCTGCAACTCGAAAAATCAAAGAAATCCTTGAAAATTATAGAAGTTTTGAATTTTTGCCAGTTTTGAAAATCTGACATTTTGTGATTCATCGCCACACACACTATTATTTTTCCTCATTGGTACAAAACACTAACTGACTTTTAACTTTAAATAAATATGCACAATTCCTCAGCTTCAGGGAAGGCCACCAAATATAACCTCAGCAAAAATTTACTTGTAAAAAAACCCAACATTTTTCACCCTGTAAGAAGCCACAAAGCATAACAAATTGCTATATTTTAATTTAATCTGTGGAGTATGCTTTCTTAAAATGGGAACTTTTGACTTCCCTTAAAACCAGTCTGTGCACTCACTTCCTGACCAGCTCTTTGCTACTAGTGTGTAGGCAGAGTATTACTCTATCCAAATTCTTAGCTTAAAAATCGGTGATACAGCAGAGTACAGTCCGTCAATATTGCCAGGTGGTGAGCAAAAGCAACATACATAAGGAAAGGATTTAATTTTCAAGGCAAAGAAGAGGCAGGAAATGACCATCTGGGTTCAGTTACAGCTGCAGTATCAGCATGACTGGCCAGTTTATATCCTGGGAAACATGTACTCACGGGGAATGAAAAAGAAACACTTTTTGAGGATACTTCTAAGGAAAGAGTTCAAGACTCCCAGACCTAACAACCCTACAGTCATCTGCTTCAGGAAGAAAAGGCAGCCCTGGGTGGTCATACATGCTGACTCCTGGACTGTTATTTCTTTGAAGGATCTTGAAGCTGGAGCAAACTAGCTTCTTTGATTTCATACTTAATTTTTTATGCTTTTAAATTTTTTATTATGTTTAGTATTTTATGGTTGGTTTTTTTCATGTTATGGGCTTGAATTGCAAAAAAAACATTCAGGGACTCATCATGAATTGTGAAGTCTTTAACTTCACAGAAGAGAAGAAGGTCGAGGCTGAGAAAAGTAGGATGACAAAAGCATAACTGTGTTTCTCACTGAATTCCCTGCTTCATCTGCTTTTATGTCTGTTTTCTTAAAACTCACAGTGTATGGCTCACAGCAGCTGTGTTCAGCTTGAAGTTGAATGAGACCAATGCTAACCAAATGCTACAGACAGAAATAAACATCTAAATGTAATACAAAATAAAGGTGCTGCTGAGCACTTAGAAAAGAGCTGCATCAGCCCTTTTACAAAACTATGTAGAAGAAACTAAACACAATTGAAGAAGAAAAGGTACTGCATTTGCATCAAAAGCAACCTCAAGTGACATTTCCATCAGCCAAACCAACTTTTTATTTTAATGATAAAGCATTATAAAAATGTTCCTAGCATAAATCAGATACACAAGCAAATAAACCAAAAAGCAAACAAATAAAAAACCATCTCTAAAAAGCATATTTCGAAAGCTGTTGTTGTTCCAAAAACTGACGAAGTATTGTTGTTAATAATGTCAAAGGGAAGGCAAGAATTATTTAATAACCTATCAAAACAGCTCTGTGAATGTCAAGGCTCAAGTACTGTCTCCAGCTCAAATAGAGCAGAAAAGGCTTTCCCATCAAGTCATACCGAATACCATTTATGAAGAATCAGCTTACCCTTCTGGTAACAATGGGGTCTAGTTCTTTAGGATCATTATGGCTGAGAGTCATGAGATCAGCATTAAGAGTTCGAATGCGCTGCAGTCGCAGGCGAATGTATCGTGCAGAAGTAAACTCCAAAAGCTTTTGTGAAGGATCATCAGCACTAGGCCTACCGTTGATCAGTGACGTGTGAATCTAGAAAGAGAGACTGGCTCAATCATAAACATAACTGCAACAATGAACATCTTAGTGTGAGAATTAAAAACACAGAATGTAAGCTTGTTTTCCAGCAACTCAAGATGGTGTGATGTTAAGCTACCTGGAATTCTTTTTTTTTTCCCTACCCTCTACTCGCAGGTAGAATTCCTGCTTCCTAACTCATGTAGTTCCAAAACCACTGCTCTCAGCTGATCACAGCCTCAAGTCTCCTGGACTTTCATGGAGATAGCATAAAGGTAAAAACTAGTCCATGGGTTTCCTTCTTCTTCCTTATTGAGATGGAACATGTACCTCTGGTCATAAGCAGTTCTGTCTTTCCAGATTTCTCCTCTGCAATTTGTAAAGATCACATCACAAAACCTGGTAAGGTGCACATGCCCAATCTGGGTCATTAATCCTCTGCTTTGTGGGGACAGGGCTGCCCAATCATCAAGGACTACACAAGTGATATGAGCGCACAGTGGGAAACACAACACAGATAACTGAAATCAAAGTGTTGCCATCACAAACCAACCCATCTAGCCTCCATATTTCTCCCACAGTCCTAACTGGTCCCAGTGTGATGACTTCTGGTATCGATCTGCACAACTTATTCTGGCAACAGCTCCTTATCATAGAATAGAATCATAGAAGAGTTAGGGTTGGAAAGGACCTCAAGATCATCTAGTTCCAACCCCCCTGCCATGGGCAGGGACACCTCACACTAAACCATCTCACCCAAGGCTTCATCCAACCTGGCCTTGAACACTGCCAGGGATGGAGCACTCACAGCATCCCTGGGCAACCCATTCCAGTGCCTCACCACTCTAACAGGAAAGAATTTCCTCCTTATATCCAATCTAAACTTCCCCTGTTTAAGTTTTAACCCATTACCCCTTGTTCTGTCACTACAGTCCCTGACGAAGAGTCCCTCCCCAGCATCCCTATAGGCCCCCTTCAGGTACTGGAAGGCTGCTGTGAGGTCTCCACGCAGCCTTCTCTTCTCCAGGCTGAACAGCTCCAACTTCCTCAACCTATCTTCATACAGGAGGTGCTCCGATCCCATGATCATCCTCATGGCCCTCCTCTGGACTTGTTCCAGCAGTATCATGTCCTTTTTATATTGAGGACACCAGAACTGCACACAATACTCCAGGTGAGGTCTCACAAGAGCAGAGTAGAGGGGCAGGATCACCTCCTTCGACCTGTTGGTCACACTCCTTTTGATGCAGCCCAGGATACGGTTGGCTTTCTGGGCTGCGAGCGGACACTGAAGCCAGCTCATGTTCATTTTCTCATCGACCAACACCCCCAAGTCCTTCTCTGCAGGGCCGCTCTGAATCTCTTCTTTGCCCAATCTGTAGCCATGCCTGGGATTGCTCTGACACAGGTGTAGGACCTTGCACTTGGCATGGTTGAACTTCATAAGGTTGGCATCAGCCCACCTCACAAGCGTGTCAAGGTCCCTCTGGATGGCATCCCTTCCCTCCAGCGTATCAACCGGACCAGACAGCTTGGTGTCATCGGCAAACTTGCTGAGGGCGAACTCAATCCCACTGTCCATGTCAGCGATGAAGATGTTAAACAAGACCGGTCTCAACACCAATCCCTGAGGGTCACCACTCGTTACTGGTCTCCAGCCGGACATGGAGCTATTGACCACAACTCTTTGTGTGTGGCCATCCAGCCAGTTCTTTATCCACCGAGTGGTCCATCCATCAAACTGATACCTCTCCAATTTAGAGACAAGGATGTCGTGTGGGACAGTCAAACGCTTTGCAGTGTCAAAATGCTTTTGCCTTTCTTCTCTCCAAAGCAACTTAGGAACACACAAGGATTTAGTCTTACATGACCATGCAGTTCCTGCACTGCTTAATGGAAGAAACTGAAAAATAAGACCATAAAGGACTCACACAAATGTTAAGACAGTTCACTCGGTATCACAGCAAATAAGGAATCATGCTTTTGGCTTGTCAGCCGTGTTTTAGAGTGCATGACATACCTTCAGTTATGAAGAGTAATTTTGTCTCATATGCTACTCTTTATAGTTTCAACTTTGTTCAGTTGTTCCTCTGAAATTGTTTCTAAATTGTTCCTCTGAAAATGTTTCTAAATATTACATAATTTTATTATTATTTTAAATCTTAATTTTGTAGTGGAACTAGGCGCTTCCTAGACAGTAACTGTGTTGTTTCAAAGACATACAGAGAGTAGTAATGGTGTGCACACTCCCAACATTATAATTTTGCCATTTATGGGCTATTACCATTCCTTCTAACTATTCTAATATTGTGTTCAAAGTATTCTATACCGTGTTCAAAGAATGCCACTTCTCTAATGGTCCATTCAGAAACTACCCATCACCAATTTTCCAACTGCAGAATAATAGTTATGAGACACACAACTTTTTCCAGGTCTGAACCTACAAATTAACACCACCTTATGTAATTTTCAGCTCTCATAAAAACAAAGGGAATTATTCTAGTCCATTTCCTACTTTAAAGCAGAATTTAGTAGGCTTTTGTTAGATGTTTGACCAATCTGTTCTTGAAGACCACTGTTGGTGGTGAATCTACAGTCCTCCAAGGCAATCTATCCTAGTCCTTTCTGGCTTTATTGTCAGAAATCTCCTAACCTCTAAACAATGTTTTCCTTGTTGCAATTTCAGACCACTTCTTCCATCCCATCAGACATTCAGAACAGATTATTCCTCCTTCTACCCATGTTTTATCCAACTGAAGATTGAACATGCATACGCTGTCTCAATCTGTCCTCTCTAGGCATACCAGGTACAAAATATTCATTCAGAAGTCATATTCTGCTGGGAACTACAAGACAGAATTGTTGGCCAAATATTCAAGTATCACCACACTACTTCTACTGGAAAAATATTATATATATATATACACTCACTATAGACAAATGCAACTTTATTACAGAACACCACATCCTGGTCTTATTAAACCTTAACTACAGATGTAGAATTTTCTGGGCTGAGTGCTATTTTTACAACAAAAAAGTGGAGGACCTAGCCACAGCGTTGGGAGTTCTAGCATGTTGTGCTTCCTCTTTATCACTTAGACTCTAGAGATTTAAAGATCCAGAAAGGCCTCTTAAAACCAGCTGGCCTTACCTCCTGTGTGACATATGCCATTGCATTTTCCTTAGTCTTGCCTAACTAAACCTCCAATTCTCTGGTAATATATATTCTCTCTACTCATGAGTAGTGCCTTCAAATGATGAAATATGAAACATTATTTACATTTTAACTTCAAAGTTATCTACTGGCTTGATCAGGGTAAATTCTGTAATACTGCACTATAATTCTACAGAGACAAAAAAGGAATCTTTCCCAGCAGGAAAAGAAAGAAACAGTTGGTATAGGAACTAAGACACTAAGGAAGAAAAATACTTTTTCTCCATGTACACTGCTGCACTCTAATATATTGCTTACATATGGCTTACATATATGGATATATTTGCACTGTATATTTTTGGCTTACTTGTCCTCCATAATTCGAGACCATTTCCAAACAACTGTACTTTAAGCCTTGGAATTCATCATGAGCACTGACTTCATTACATGGAGTTCTAGAAGCAGATCACCAAGCAGTATAAATGATGTAGACAGGAGAGCTTACAGTAGAGCAGCTATGCCTCTTCAAATCTGTGAAAAATCTAGCAGCCAAACTAACAAAATGTCTGATATGGCAAAAAAATGCTATTAGTAAGTGACATCTACACTTAGATATTTAGATCCTTCTGATCTATGGGGTATATGCTTACATCATTGCAATAAACATTTGATTAAAGTGAATGGGACTTGATGTAACCAAATTTCATTGTTTTGGTTTCTTTTTTTTTCTTGCTGAAACATCGTTTTAAGTTTATGTGAAAGTTTGACACACTTTAGCCTTTAGCTGAATACACTCCTTTTTTTAACCAAGAAATCAAAACATTTTTGCTTCTGTTATGCTAAGAGTTACTAGCATTCTCCATGGGATAACACTGCATTTATTATCGCGGCCTTATATTATAGCATACACAATGGAGTAACCGCTGGGCTTAATGTATCATTTCATTATGTGGCTGACACCATGTAATAAATTACACAAGTACGATGAATAGTTTGCTAAAAGCAAGAACAATCAACAGCGAGGTTGCACAACTCGTAGCTCTTTTAATTATGCTACATCCCTGAAACAATGCCAACACTTGTTTAGGAGTTCCAGCTGTGCCAAGCACTTCAACAGTGTCTGCAGCTTTATCTCACACAACCAGGTGCTCCTAACACAGGGGTTTTCTTTATTAAATGAAAAACCTGACAAAACATAGAACTTCTGTTATAGTCTTTCAGGATAAAGCAACTAATAATTCACAGATAATAGCTACCATTAAATCATCTGGGGAGAACAAAAATGTTTAGTAATGGGAATACGCAGAGCCAGAGACATGTTTCATCCTGACAATTGAAAGTTCGCTATACTGGTGTATGGTGTAAACACAGTATTATTAAAGAAGTATAACAGGCTATCTGGTAGTGCGGAAGGCAATGAACTCTGTAGCTGTAACCCAAATACCTTCAAACTGCTATCAGTCCGTGTTTTTACTCACAAATAGCAAGCTCAAAAACAAACATACCTCTCCATGTTCCAGAGGAACTAGTCTGGAGTAATAGGAAGTGCAGATCACTTCATCATCTCTCTTATAAGTTGGTGGCCCAATTCTTGGTGTAATATTATAACGAGTTAAACATTCAGTATCACTAATTGCATAGTACTGCCATGGTCTGAACTCTGTGCCATCTATGGAGCGTTCCAAAATCCAGTTTCCAGGTCGTGGAGCATTAGCAGCTTTGATAATGACATATGCAACTTGAAAGACCTAAAAAAATGCAAGAAGGAAATTTTAACACTTCATTATGCTGTAGAAGACTGCTAGAAGCCAAGTGGGTAATAAATTCTAATATTAGAAGCAGTATATAGTTTGCCTGGGAAGTGGGTAAAATTTGGTGCAGTGACTGGATGAATTTTTGCACAAAGTTTTGACAAAAGGCCAGTCTAATCTTTTATTAACAGAAACATCTATCATTTTTTTGCCCAAATTCTGAACATTACACCAAAACATTTGTTTATGTGACTAAAAAAGACAATGTATTCCGTACAACATTCTGTGTAACAGCTGAAATCTGCATGTACACTGTACATTTCAGCACTACTTGGGTCTAACATTCTTTCTATGGGAAATTGCTATTTAGCTTCACTGCACCACTGAGGGCTTCAAAGAGCTAGGTTGTTGGGGTTGTTTTTTTTTATTTTCAGAACAGCTGCAACCCAAACAGCTCTTTGTTTCAGATTTTAGCTGGGAGTTTAATCCTCTCAGTAATAGCATTTCTGATAAGATTTTTATACCCTATATTAAAGCTCTCTGTGCATTCCATTTTCATTTTGTGTTAAAGTTATTTAAGCAGAAGACTATTTACAGACACTGCTGAAAACACGCAGAGACAAATAAGATTAATGTGACAAGTATAAGCATGATAACCTTATTTATGAATAGTAGCTTCTTTAAGATGTGTACTTTCTAAGCTATACAGGTATCAACTACTTTTTTAACAATCCTGAGTCCAAAGTGAACAGCACTGTTCAGCACTCGTGTGAGTAGCCAGGGCAGTAATTATGTTTATATCACCTTTTAAATGACCTTGTCATGGCAGACAGATAACCCACACTGGCCTTCAGCCAGCCACAGCATTAGACACTCACACTGAAGTGCACTTACTGCAAAGCTGTATCTTCTTCTTTACCCAATACCTATGACATCCCCTCATTTAAAAAGGCTGTGTCTTCTATTTGAGGACTTTAATGTCTTACGTACATTATAGTATCAGGGCATATTTACGTGATTGAAAAATGCTGTATCATTCAACCATCTCAGAGGTATGTATTCCCACCATTGAGCAGACTGCCTGGTCAGCTGGTATAATCATAACTCCTGTGTGCATGTGCAGTATTAATACTATGTTGAGCTCCAATTTGGACACAATCAGCAATCTGAGACATTTTAAATTTAATTTTTTTTAGAGTTTTCTTACTTTTTGCAATACTGATTAAAACCAGAGCAAGAACAGCACTTGCCACATAAGAGCAGATTTTGATTTTGTCAAAGGGGAAATAAACACACAGAGGTAAGTAGTAACTTCATTGTGTATGCAATTCAGGAAACTACTTCTGAAACAAAACATTCTTTAAGTGAACAGAAATTTGCTTAGGAGATCTTGCAGACATGAGAAGGGAAAAAAAAATGGTGATACTTATCTTCGAATGACTTATTAGCTTTAATACCTTAAAAAAAATTAAATCATCTCAGTTCTGATTAAAATCAGATGTAACTTAAAACGTGATATTCACTTAGTCTGCTTTTCCTTTCAGGCACTCCAGTTTTATCCTTTGAGACAACAAGCATATACAAACAGAACATTTCCAGTTGTTTCAATAAAACCAAAAAAAATTTACACAAACTGAGGATTTTGTCCCCTGACTTTTATGACATTTCAACAATGCAAGAAGAGAAAAAAAAAATAAGTCTGCTCACTGTTTAGTCACAGCCTCACAGTCTTAGAAATAAAATTTCTCTGAGGTCTGTGAATCCTCTGCTGTCCAGCACAACCTTAAAATTTCAAGGTTAAGTGAATACCAAGAATGATAATCCAGCTGCCATGGAAAGAGTGTCTTTTACATAAAACTTACATCATGCTAACAAGCTCCAACTAAAAAAAAAAAATAAATCTAAAGTAGATGCTTTTAAAGGGAAAAGAACAGAACTCAGGCAGACTCCAAGTCAAGCAACAGTATTCCTTACATATATTCCTTGATTCAGTCAGTGACAGTTGAGTTATACACTTGTTTCACACTGAGTCATATTATCATTTTGGTACACCTAACCTGAAGACACTTGTGTGTGACACAAGTCACTTGTACGGGTATTTTCTCCATCACAGCAGAGAACTGCCAAAAACTATTAAAACTAGGAAACTTTCTTTGGCTGAGCTCCTTTGAAGTCAATCATTTCTCTCAACTGCATAAAAGATGCAAGACTGGAGTCGCATTTTTTTCCAGTGCTATGGTAGAAATTTTTCCTGAAAAACTCTTCTGTGACATCTTTTATTTATTTACTATTCCTCTCTGCTTGCTGTCATCAATTAAACTACTTCCCTACTTATTACACAGTCGGCTGAACAACAAATGATCAACTTTTGATTACAGTGAGATTTTTCAAGACCCATTATAGTCTGCAGCTGATGTAGCTAGTTTTAAATCCAGTTCCAACCAGTAACAATGAGCTATGCTTCATCAGAAACTAACTGCAGCCACTGCTACAGAAATAAAAGATATTCACAAGAGTATGCAAGTTAAATTTATTTTAAATATCAATTTGCTTGGTGGGCGGGGAGTGAAGGGAAAAGCCAGTTAAAGATAAAAACTTCCACAGCAACTGTGCACATATTCAATGCACAGTTCACTAAGTTAAATCTCTTCAAGTCAATGCTTTCCCAGAAAACATACAGCCATGTTTGGTACTCAATACATCTAGGAATTGACTTTTCCCACATTCCTATAGTTTATCAACAGCTGAAATGAAGGTATTTGACACTATAAACCCAAAAGACTTATTCAAAAATCAGCAAATGGTTCCACATAAACATTTGCATATGCAAAATGTAGCAAACCACTGCCTTCCTTTCCCCCAGTCCTCTCAACTCTTGCCCATTTACACACATAGCCCATGGGTTCCCAAAAATATTTCATAGGTAAGTTCACAATATAATGAATACCAGAAACACCAGGAAAATTAGTAAGTCCTTGAAGTAATATAGGTTAAATAGAAATCAAAGGATTTTGTATAAATGCTCCCGCAGCCAAGAAATCATAAGAAAAACTATTAGTAGGAGTAACATTCTCAGGGATTCTGTTCCCTAGCAAGGGAATTACACTGGCAGAAGGGATTAAGGTGTTCCCAGTATTTGCAGATGAAGTTGTTTTAGGGAATGTCAGCAGGTAGCGGTTTCGCAGGCCTCATATCCCACAGCTTCTTCAACCCCAAATGAATCTGAGGCAGGAATTCCATGTAATGCAAGTTGATTTTCCAACATCCTTAAAGCACTTCTTCGCATATTTTATTTTTATAAGTTTTTCAGGTTTCAACATCACCAAAGGAAGTTTCTTACCATTTTGCACACCCAGTGCCCCCAACCAGCCATGTGACAATCTTGACCTGTGTGCCAAGAGCTAATGATTTGTATGCTTTAATTTGACTGTATAGCTTTCCCAGAACTCATTTCCTTACTGAGCTACAAGGGTAAAAAAGGGCAAGCCTAAGCAAGTTACCAATTCCCAAGCGGCCATAGATTAAAAATGTCATTTTACAGGCATTTCAGACCTCACTGTCAAGACCAGCCAAATAAACTAGCACTGAAAAACTTCTTCTTTGCACCAGCAATACCAACACAGCAAGTCATTCCTGCTTCATTTAGCTTTTGTAACGACCTTGTTTCCCTGAATGCAGATCCAGCAACAACAAGTGCATTGTTCTTTAAGCACATTTATGAATGAAACCTTCTGCCCATTCATCAGCAAATTTTCCACATTTTTATTCTCAAGACTGTAAACTCAGCCAGCAGTGGCCATACAGCAGATACTAGCCAAAAGCCCCCATTTCCAAGGATATGGCCAGTGCTCTACAACCCACACAGGTACATGCCCTGTTAAGCAGTTTTCTTGGTAGTCTTTTTGGATACAGACTCCCAGTTGTAATTTTCAATTTACACAAATGCAGGCAACAATAAGGGAAGATTCTGCCTTTATGATCATAGCTATGAGTATTTGAGCCCCAGACTCCAGAAGTGAAAATTAAAGGGAAAGATGAGTCCAAACACATTTTTTCCTCCCTCCACATTGCAGAAATATTTAACCTCTTGAGAATAGAGGCACCAACTGCTACTTCAAATCTACACCCCAGTTCAAATCCAAACGCTACCTGAGAGAAGGATACAATTTTAGGACCTCGGGATCACTTTTAGTGTCCTACTGCATACCTTACTGAAATCACACTGGTATAACATAAACCACGTGATGCAGAAGACCAAAAAATGAACAACCATGGAGGAATGCAAGGCTCTTGGCAGACTGGTTCCTGAAGTTTCATAAATTCAGCTAAATCTTTCCTTAAAGATAAGTGCAGAAAGGGAATCTACAAAACAGCCGTTTGTCAAAATAGCACGACAAGTCTTGTGGTGAAAATGTTTATTACAGCTAACATTACTCCACATTTTAAGTGGAACTGCAAAATCCATTCTGTTCAGTGCTGTGAATACATACAAACCTGGTTACCAGAAAAGCCTCTTTATCTCAGATTTTGATTTACAGTCCGAAAAGTCTAAAATTAATCTGTGCAAACTCTCAAAGAATAGAAGACTACATGAAGAGAGGAACAGGACCTGGGCAGTGTTGGTCAACAACAGCTGAACATGAGCCAGTGGCATGCCCAGGGGGCCAAGAAGGCCAGTAGCAGGTGGCCAACAGGACTAGGGAAGTAATAACCCACCTGTACTTGACACTGGTGAGGGTGAGGCTGTGCCTAAAATCCTGTGTTCAGTTCTGGGCCCCTCAGTACAAGAAAGACATTGAGGTGCTAGAGTGCAACAAAGCTAGTGAAAGACCTAGAGAACAAGTTTCATGAAATGGGGCCTCTACAACTAGGTGAAAAGAGGTTGCAGAGAGGTGGGTGCTGGTTTCTTCTCCACATAACAATAGCAAAAGAGGAAACAGCCTCAAGTTGTACCAGGGGAGGTTTACATTGGATATTAGGAAAAATTTCTCTGCCAAAAGGGTTGTCAAGTATTGGAACAGGCTGCCCAGGGAAGTGGTACAGTTACTATCCCTGGAGGTATTTAAAATATACGTAGAAGTGGCACATAGGGACATGGTTTAGTGGTGGACTTAGCATTGCTAAGGAAGTGGCTGGATTCGATGATCCCAAAGGTCTTTTCTACCCTAAACAACTCAATGACATTCTGAGTGTCAGCCTATACTGTTCACAGAAATACCTTCTTAAGGGACAAAGATGGCTCCAGGTTCTTAACAGAGACTGTGAGGCCTAGCAATTCCTTGTGACACTTTGCTCTGAGGGGTCTGTGATGTTAAAAGTGCAAAATAAACTAAATCCAGCAGAATTTCTCGTCTCCTAAATTACATTCTAGTTGATATTGATTCATTATTTGCAACTGTTGTTTTGGAATAGAAGAAAAATTCATTTTACTTAAGAACTGCATTGTAAGAATGTACAGATGAGCACCCTGAATCTTCCACCATCAGTTTTGCAAAGCCACAAAAAGCGTTTAAGGAAGCTTGCCACATACAATAAATTATCATTGGTTCAGTGAAGTCAACAGAATAATAACTTTTTGCATCAGCAAAAAATTTGTCCTCAGAGAAATACTTTCTTGCCAACTGATTTCAAGATAAAAGCTCTGTACAAATCATATTAGGATATTTACATTCTTTTCCACTCTTTAATAGCAGAAACTACAAATTGGTCTTACATCAGCCCCCAAGAGGTAATCCAGTACTCATGAAATATACATGATCTATGAATTAATCAGGAGTGGGGGTATTTTCTCAACTTGATATTATGGGTCTTCCAAGAACAACTGTTCTTGCTTTATAATTCAAGAACTTTGTGATATACAAACTTGTGCCTTTCTGTTATGCCTAATACAAAATACCCTTGAATATCTTTAAATGTCTGATGCATGGTCATAAAACTGAGGAAGTGTTCTTCATTTAATGGTGTGACTGAGGAATACTTTACAGCTGGCCCAAGCATGCTGCTGGCCCTTAGAATAGGCAGCATTCATTTCAATTCATTGAAATTTCACAAATTAGCTGTCCAGAGGAGTCAAACCCAGGCAAAAATGCTGGTTTTATCTAAAATTTTGTTTCCGTAGAATTGCCAGCCTAGGAAGCTCAAAGTCATAAATAAAATCTTGGTATCAATATTACACTTCATTGCCAAAGAACTCTTTCCCCAGTTATGGACCTCTGCCGCACATTTAATGGAAGGTGAAGGGCAGGCAAGACTATCATACATCTGGGTCCTGGAAAAACCGAAGAGTATCAGAATACAGGTACCTAGTTGTTATGATCCATGTGAGCTAAAAAACATGATGTACCCACTGACTACCCTTAAAAAATTATTAGCATTAGTTACAAATTGCACAGACTCTGCAAAGGAAAAAGATCTAAACAGCAATTTCAATACTGATTTTATTAGCCCTCTTTTCTTAATAAGATTGCGTTGAACTGCTCTTCAGTCCAGCTGTTTTTAGAATAAATAAACTAAGTGCAAGCTAGACTATTAGGTGAAAGAATATCCTCTACTCCCTTCAACTCTGAGCAGAGAGATGAATGCAGTCAAATACAGAACACAGACTGTGTCCAGAACTTCACCTAGGGTAAACTGGATTGGAGCCAATTTTCACCAGGGAATCTTCCTCGTATCTGCTAGCCAAGGCTATGTTCGGCATTTACCAACCTGACTGCTTGGATTATATCTCTAGACTGTACATTGTTAATGATCTCAAGAAAAAATCCGTACTCTTACTGCTAGAACTTCTACTAAAAAAACCATAAATAATGACCAGATGGTCATTCTTCATATCATAAAAGGGTGAGAACATATTCTATACTGTGGTAAGGAAAGTTAAAGGACCTTTACTTTGATACATTACTTGAAAAGAGTACTTGGTGAATGCAAAGCTTGAAATGTATAAAAAAGTACCAATGCTAAAGACATACTGCAACATACAGATACTGACTTTCAGGAATACTTTTAAAGAGAGCATTTTAACTCATTCTCAAGCAAATTTATGAAGTAATCAGTTACTAAAATCACTAAGGTTTTTCAAACTCTTTTTCTTTTTGTTTTCTTTGCTTGTGCTGACTTGCTTAAAGTAAGCACACCAAGTCAGCTCTAATAACTCATTGACTTCAAGCGATCTCTATTAACCAAATCCTTTCTCACAGAGCAGTAATTTACATTCAGTTTGCATAGCCTTAGATGCCTTCTCTCTCTCAAACTCTCTAAGGAAAACACAGAAGAAAGGCCCCTTGGGGGAAACTTTTCAAATCGAATTAGTGAAACTGAGCGTGGGTCAGGAGAGGGAAGATATGTATTTGGTGAAAAATCAACAGCATTAAGGCTGTTCAGCTGGTCTGTTTCCAAAGTAGAAAATGTTCTATGAGGAAAAAATGTTCTATGAGGAAAAAGGCATTCCCTCCTCCTTCATTTTTCCATCCTGTTTGTCCATTTACAAACCAAACACAAAGGCAAATCTTCAAACAACAAGAAAGTCCTATCCAAACCTCCTGTTACTGACAAAAGATACCCGGATTTCTTAACAGTTCTGCTTTCTAATTAAAGAGCAAACTAGACACTTGTTTAATCTACGCTTCATTTTAAAACATCAAAGTTTGTTTTAATCTTTAAAATAACTTTCATGCAAGGTCTACAGATCTTGCAAAAGCTTGTTACCAACTGTACACTCAAGTATGCATTTCTTAGTAGCAAAGCTTCTTCCAGAGTTTGGAAGCATCCCCCTATTAATAATGGATTGTTGATTTTCAAACAGCTTAGGTCAATGCACAGACCTGTTCAAAGCAAAACAACAAGCAAAATCCAAGAAAAATACCTGTTCTTCAGAAATCACTTTGTCTTTTCTTGGAGCAGGGTAGGAGACAGACTTCTGATTCTTCCCTATTTAACAGACAAACTAATAAATTAACAAATGCTCTGTCCAGTTTAGCAGACTCCTGCCTAAGAATGATGAATCTCTCCAAGTTTTGCCATAAAGTGCCAAAAAGAGGAAACAAATTCTGCCCAGACAGTTACAGCTTCCCAAGGGTCAGAAATCACTTTTTAGAGACATAATCCACAGCAACTCAGAACAATTGTTAGCAAAAGTTCACAGAAAATATAACATAGAACATTCCTTCCCAGTGCTTCTTCCAACAAGACGGTGATGAGAATCAGTCAGAAGAGAAGCACAGAAACTGAGAAAACAACTTTTCTTTCAGCAACACTAACTTTGCCCCATTTTATGCATGTTTCACTTTCTAGTCCTGAAGAATATCTCTCAACTGAGGAGAGTTTGTATTTCCAGGGTTCCGGAGATCCTGCAGTTGAACTTTCTGATATTTTTACACTTCAGTCTGACTATTACATTGCATTAACAGGTTTACAGATTTAATGTAAATATGCAAAATACTGAGCAATTTAAACAGAAGAGTTTAACTTGAAATCTACTGTAAGATAATAGATGTGAATACAATAATCCTCAAGTCACCTTTCTCTCTTTCTCTGAAACTCAGTATCTGAGTTACAACACCTATGGATCTAGAGTTCGTATTTGGAAGTATGTTGTTCTGTTTTCTTACAGTAAACATCAAATGTTTCTCCCATGTCCTACTCCAAATCATTTACTTTTTTACTAAGAAACTGCACAGTGATCGGGTGACAGATTGATAAAGTTAATAAACAGAAAGAGATACATCTTCACACATAAAATCTGTGCTTATGACAGTACCCTGAAAACACTGCTTGCTGTTTGAATATCAGCCTTTGATAACACAGTTTCAAGTAACCTGCATGAAATCAAAAGTGGGGGAAAAAAATTAGAGGAATGTTGGGGAAAATACAGTAAGGTCAGGTAGAAGAAGGTTACCAAGGCAGAAGGAAGGCCTGTATAAGCACTCCCATCCACACATACACAGTTGTTACTGTGTCACAAATTACAACAAACTGTGACCTATACGCTTACAAACATAGTCACTTCCACTCCAGTCTGACAGGAATGAAATCTCCAAGGTGCTCTAGAACAATAATTGGTAAATCTTAAACTCAGTTCATGTGAGCTTTAGCTATGTGCTACTAAATGACCAATTGCTAAATAACCCATAATCTAAACATGGGAAAACACAATCAGTTGCACTGGCTTATATCCTACATACAATAAATGATGCTTACCTAAATATTACTCACCTGTCTTAAATCCAAGGTGATAGTGACCCAGTGGTATTGCCTCCCATTCTGAATGCTTGGACTTTGCCACCAGTTATTGGTACCATCGATTGCACTGGAAATTGGGTGCTGTTCTGTTTTAAGGCAAAAAAATTTGAACATCTCTTGAAACTACATGTCGCTGCATTTTCTCCAAACCAGCACATTTATTTCACATGGAGCACAGCTTCTTTCTGTCATAAACAAGTAAAAACTGAAAACTACTCCCTGACAGAAAGGCTGTCGTTGGACTCCAGAGTGCTTAACAGTGATTAAGATGTTCCAGCCTACTTCTCAGCCCTTTGCTCAAAGGTAGCTTCACTCACATAGTAGAGAGGCTAAAAGTAAAAAGTGCTTGACCCTAATACACCCTGCATTCATAGGGAAGAGTCAAAAAGAATGACAGAAAAGAATGATAGAAACCCAAAAAAAACAAAACAAAAAACAAACAGAAAAAGCCTAAACATATGAAATTTGCCTTTGGGATTGGTACTGTGGTGGTCGCAGACTCGGCACTGGGCGTTGCGTAGGGGCCGTCCTGGGACATGCTCCACCAGTTTGCAGAACATCTCTGGTCCCTTCTCCCCACAGGTAGCATTGGTGGATATGTGAGCATTGCTGGCCAGGTTCAAGATGGCAGGGAACAGGCCTGGAAAGAAGTAATAGTTACCAGCCACACCATAAGGCAAGCATGATACAGACATGGGTATGGGAAAAGCCTCTGAACATAGAGGGTTTCATAACAAACTTCTAGCTTAGAGTTCAGCGATACAGAAAAATACAATGAAAACAATTAATTTTGTCAAAATATTATCACACCGCACTGACACCAGCACATCAGTCATCATACACCTAGGGCCTACAGCCCAGTTTCAGCTTCACAGGGCTCCTCTCACCCTGCTTATGCCTCCATTTCAGCCTCTGCAGGGCCATCAACCGCTGCCCAAGCAAAACTGCAGCAAAACCAGCCTTCAGCACCCCAAAGCCCAGCCATGGAGCCTGTCAAGCTGGGATTAGCCAGGGGCCCACATCCCAACCCCGTTACAGCCTGTCCCCAGTGACCCCAGCTGCTCTGCTCCTGGATGGGGTGGTGGGATGGGCACTGGTTGTCCTGCCTTGACAGACCCTACAGAGAGTCCCCATGGCCCTCAAGGAGCCCCTGGTCCTCATGGCACCCTGACCTCAATAACCTTGTTATTTCACTCCAACTTTGGATGTTTTATTGCTGAATAACACAAGAGTTAGTTAGTAAATTAACTCCTCCAGTTACTAAACCTTGTCTTTGCATTGATCAAAAACAGGACAACTGGCCCACTGCCAGAAGCAAGGAGGAGCTGTGCAGCACACACTTGGCCAGTGTAGAAAAAGGCATTTAACAGGAGCTCTCCACAGCAGTAATACGACCGCCCCAAACAACACACTCTGGGCTCACAAGTTTTAAAGACTGCACTTTAAACTTTTGCTCCAGGCTTTTCTGCAGCCTGTGTAAAGTCTAAGGGATTTTTTGCTTGCCACTTATTAATCTTTACCCAAACACTTTACTGTAGTTAAGTGCACTGCAGTTAAAGCGCTCTTGTGCACTGGAATAATGAAACGACAGACTAAGCATTTCAAGATTACTGCTACCAGACTGGGAATCCTTAGTACTTTATAAAAGGAATAAAGTTGTACTTTGGCTTGAAATCTACTTACAAAATTTAAAGACTACTGCATGCCACAGAAAGAAGTTAAGGACAGCTTTTCAGCAACATTGTTATCAGTTTCCAGCCTTCTGTCCTGAGCTAAAATCTTTTATTCTTTCATGTTTATGGTATAAGAGAGATACTCCATTTTCACTCAGAAGCAATTACAAAAAAGAGAAACTATAGTGGGAAAAGAGAGTCCTGTCTTTAGAGATTAAACACAAAGGGCTGAAATCAAAGCTAGAGCCTTGGTATGGCATATTAACAGTGCTGCAAGAATTGCTACTGAAGTATTTTCTTCCATTGAAAGGAATACTGTGGGAAAAAAAATCCAGTCATATTTGTGAAAATATATGCCTTTTCACCACTAAAGCTATATGAATTATTTTGCTTCATTAATCTAAAACATACATCAAATAAGATTTTATCATCAACATTTTTCGTTTCTTAAAAAGTCTCTGAACATAGAGGGTTCATCTCAACAGCTCAACTAGATGTTTATCTCAACAAGGCAACTTTACATATTCCTTTCAATTTTCTTTGCCTGCCCAGTAATTGCATTGCACTGGAAATCCTGGAGAAAAGTTTTAGTGTTATTTAAACCTTGACTTCAGCTATTGAAAATGTGGATAAATATTAACCCTCTGCACCAGAGTATGAATAACTGTGTGTTTTCAATTGTGCTGTACTCAAAACATAAAGGAGATGGAGTTGTTTTTTTGTTGGTTTGGGTTTTTTTATTTTGAACTCATTTCCAGACCTAGTCAGCTGCCTTATTCTCATTATACCCAAATCTGATTCAGATGAGGATGCTGAAGACATCCTACTGGCCACTTTGGTGAGGCTCTTCTGCCAGTAACATGCTTTCTGCACAGTCTTCTCTCATCTCATGCAGTATGGGTGCACTATTGCTCCAGACCTAAAGCTGAAATCAAAGTAGAAAGGCTGCCCTCCATTTTTCTAACAAACAATAAAGCTCAGTGGTTGAAGAGGGTGTCCTTTTTTTACATTACTCTTTAATGATATAAAAATCTTCCTTATTCAATATTCACTACTCTTCATGCATGTGTCTATCAGCTAGTCTTCAGAGCTACCCATTACTTCCCAGGCCATTCATTACCCTCACTCATGTTACACAGCAGCCCTGCCATTTCTTTCAAGAGTCATTTGTTACAGTGACATAATTTGCCTATAGTAACCTTCAGTCACCGGACTTGTGCCAAAGCTCTGAAGAAAAAGTGATGATGACAAGTGCTGTGCTACCCAAGCTTCATTCCAAAACCCCAAGCTCAAGCCACTGTAACATTCACCCTGGACTCAGCCCTTTTGTCTGCTCAACATCAAGGACCTCACTGACTTCTAATATATTTGTCAACTGAAAATGAAGTGAATAAGTGTATGGCAACATTAAGGTCTCATGATGAGTTTTCTGGGTCCCACAGAAATAAGAAGAATGAACGCTTCAACCCATCTGAGCTGCACTGGAATTTTGCCCCAGGATCCAAATAAAAAACAACAGGCACTGGATATGCTTTTTATGGTCCCCTAAAGAAAGAAGACAAACCTCAGTTTGCTTTCACTTGGGAGGGGATGCAGTATACCTCTAACCAACTCCTGCAGGTTATAAACACTCACCCACTACTGCCCACAGCTCTTTAGCTAAGCGCCTCGATACTGCGGAGGTGCCAGCAGGTGTCCACATATATCAATATATAGATGATATCCTAACTGGGGGAGACAAGAGGGATGTGGACCTGCTTGAGCGAGTCTAGAGGAGGGCCATAAAGGTGATCAGAAGGCTGGAGCATCTCTCCTATAGACAGGCTGGAGAAGAAAGGGATCAGGGGAAACCTTATAGCAGCCTTCCAATACCTAAGTGGGGCCTACAAGAAATCTGGTGAGGGACTTTTTGCAAGGGCAGATACAAATAGGACAAGGGGAAACGGTTTCAAACTGAAAGAGAGGAGATTTAGATCAGACATTAGGAAGAAATTATTTGAGCTCAATGAGACACTGAAACAGGTTGCCCAAAGAAGCTGTGGATGCCTCATCCTTGGCAGTGTTGAAGGCCAGGGACAGGGCTTTGATCAATGTGGTCTAGTGGGAGGTGTCCCTGGGGGTTGGAACATGATGATCTTAAGGTCCTTTCCAACCCTAACTGTTCTATGATTCTATGTTTAAAGTCCCTTCCAGCTCTAAACTCTGTGATCCTAGCTGATTATATTCACTTAATTTGATTCTCCTCAACGCAATCATATTTTAAGGCAATCTGCAAAGGTGAAGCCATAGATTTCACAGGACAATGAGACTAGCACAGGAGCTGATTTATTAAGAAACAATAGGTATGTGGAAAAGACAAATGAATTGTACCTTTAAACAATATTGATCCTATTCACTCTTTCAAGAAAATGTGGGTACCCAGAATTGTGAAGAGCTCTTAGATGCTCCTCTGTCATCCTCCCTTCCCCTCACCCCCGCAAAAAATAATAATAATAATGAAAGAAGAGACTAATAAAACCATCTGGTAAAATATATTTAAATATATGTAAAAAGTAGGTATGATTAAGATGAGCACAAAATCAGTCACTTAAATGAGCCGGTTACAGATAAGCAGGTGACTGTCACCACACCCTGATATAAGGGATGACAGTGGCCATAACAAATATAAAACCAATAGAAAATGCCACGTTTCATTAAACTGAAATTTTAGCACATGATTTGTGCATTCTTGAAGACATTGATGAGACTTTTACAGTTCACCACCTAAAGTCAAACACAAATGACTGATCAAATTTTATTTATCATACTTATTCCCACTAGAAAGGAAGGCAAATGTTACATACAAAATCCTCACTGTTTCATTGCAGAGCTGTCAGGCTCCATTATACCATTAGACAATCATATTTTTGAACTAGCCTTGAGAGATCTCTGTATGGATGCCAGCAGATCCATATGGACTTGACAGAATTCGGTAGTAGATTTCTCAGCTTGCTAATCTAGTTTGGTTGACTATACCTATTTGTTAAAATACCTTGCAGTCAGCTTTGCACGTTAAGTACTTGCTCCTTCAAATACCTTGCAGTCAGCTTTGCACGTTAAGTACTTGCTCCTTCATCTTTTCACCATCAAGCCCATCTTTGTTTGGGAATAACTGCTCAGCATTTTAGAAGAGGCTACAGTGGCTCTGAGAAAAGCTGGAAGAACTTTCAGATTCAGCTCATTTACTTCTAACTGCTTCCCAGCTCTCTTCATTGTAAGGAAAACTCTTTACCTTGATTTTTTTCATGCTAGTCAGCTACCCATTTTCCCCAAACCAGAGAACCACACACCACCCAATACTAGAAAATGAGTAGTGTATAAATGCTAATTTGACATTAAGAAAGAATAACAGATGAATCATGTGGCCTACATTTCCTTGGGAATTATTCTACCTGAAACCAGGGTCTGCAGAAGTCCTCACAAGCTCCTTGTTGCAGATATAAGTACCATCATCTTCCCTCGAGACTCAATTTAATTCTTTGTGGTTTTATAAATTTTGATTTTGTTACAGATCTAGACTACCAAGCACCCTGGGAGTTTTTACAGAAAAGAATTTGGGGGATTTGGAGCATTTCCAAGCTTCCGGCAACTCCAATTGTGACCAATGCATATCTGTTGATACATTCTGGATATGCGTGATTTACTGCACGAGTAGATCAATTTCATAGTATTTGCACAGTGGATCTGATGTATCCTAGACTTGAATCTTTTGCCTAGTTCAGCCAGCCTGCCCACATACAGAAGCACTAAAGCACTTCAAAGACATTAGGCTCATTCGCCATGCTTAGAACACAGCCCATACGCATTGTTAATGGAAACATGGAAACCACATGCAGTCGTGTGCCATTTATCAAAGGCATTTTGGACATACTTATTCCCTTCCTTCTCTTTAAAAAGTACTCGCAGGACCCTTGGCTGTATTCTGTATAGCTAGATCTGAATGAAATCCCAGTTCCACTGCTGACTAATGTTTGGGGTTTTTTTTCACTCAGGAAATTAATAATATTTAATCAGTGTTCTGTTACAGGTGGAAAGAAAGTGGATTTGTGCATTTTGGAAAAATCCACACTCTCTCTGTGTTTTTGAACATGCTTGACTGTATGGATTCTCACAATTTGACTGACATACAGGGTAAAACAGTACTTCTTCACTTTTAACAGTGGCACATGGAGATAGAGTCACCAGACAACAATCTTCTTAACAGAGGCAGAGCTATTAAATTCTTTCTGTTACAAACACAGTTGTACAAACAGAAGGATACCTATAAGTGTTCTGCTTTACATAGGCTTCCTTGTGTCAGGAAACATGTTCAATAAACTCAATAAAGAAGATAATACTTTTTGCTATCCTGATTAACACATTGAGGATGGCAGAACTTACAGGAAGGCCACATTAAAGACAGCTTCCCTTTGAATCCAGATTTGCTAATCTGCCTGATATCACCTGAAAGCTGAATAAAGTAGGGTGGTGTCTGTCGAGGTTCTTTTTAAGAAATCAGAAGACAAAAACGATGGGAAATGAAGGCAAAAGATTATCTGAAGGAAGCAAAGAACTGAGTCCAGAAAACAACATAATATTTCCTGGATTGTTCATCAGTGTATGCAATGAAGACTCCCAACTAGACTTCAGTGAGCACCTCTTAAGGGCACTCAGCAAAGCAACAGCCCGATTTTTCCCCAAGTATTTTGGGTTTTCTGTGCTGAGCATAATAAAGCAGTAATCTGCAAGTGAACAAAGTAGATGTGATTTAAAAAACATAAAGAGCTGATGTGTGTGGTAACAATAAGCCTTTTGTGTAATTTCTCAGAACACAGAAATACTTGAAGGGGTCTACTCTCATTTGCAAGTTAGCATTTTTAAAAATGTTAAAGCAATCAGTGGGTCATAACAAGCAGGCAATGTTGAAGATTGCTGAAAACATTTATAGAGGACACAGTGACAGTTGTTCAGAATAGTTTGATGCACTTCTGGAAAACAAAGGGGTAAGGACAAAATGTAATAGAATGTCACAGAGTATTAGAATGTCTAAAGTATGTAATAGTGTTATACTCCAGAAGTTGAGATCACATTTTTTTATAACAATCTCAGACAGTTTTCAATACCACAGATTTGATTTAGTTTTTCTGTCTTATTCAAGTTTTGAATTAAATGAGTTTACTAAATAAAAGCCCTGGAACTATCTGGCTTGGGTTCACATTCCTTGCCTGCTCAATAGATTTACCCTCATTATATTCTACTAGCAAATGTCCCTTAATGTCCCCTTAACCTTTTCTATACACTTTCATCAGAATCCTATCCTGTAATCATAATGAAAAATCCAGGCTGATTTCCTTAAAACAAAAGGGCTGAAATAGCTAACTTCTAATTGCAGGGATTAAGGCACTATTCCTGGTTCTTAGTCAGCAAGAAATCTGGGGTGTAACATTCAACATGCCTTATAATCCATTTTGTGGAAAGCTTTCCTAAAAACATGCATTAGTTGCAGCATTGATGCATTCGAAAAGCTGAAAGCTTCACTACAACTTAGACAATAGGCTTAGGTAGAAAGGCACTTCTTAGAAGTTAATTCAAAAACTGATCACTTGTTTTCCTGTAGCCCTGTGGAGAGGAGAATTTGTTAGCACAATACAAAGTTTACAGGAGCTAACTAATGGGTATAGTTTTATTACCAGAATCCCTGCAAACTTTAATTTGCTATGTTTAGATCAAACCACTTCAGATTAAAGTGAAACCTCACCACCATGACAGACCAATATCTTCTCCTAAAACCTGTTTCCTATGTCTTCTCATACTGTAGAGCAAAACTAATTAATCAGTCAATCATAGAAACACTAGCTGGGGAAGATTACATTTATTTAACTTGACCAGTTTTCCATATAACATACTAAGTTTGTCTATTCTCAAGAGCTTTCAGTGAGGGTTTTTCCTCAACATCCCTGACAAGTCTACTCTAGTGTTTTATCAGTTACTTTTTAGTCCTCTTTGCTGCATGCATGATCTTTCATTATCTTGATTACAGCTTTTGATTACCTGAAAGGCTGTTATCACACACTCTTTTCTCTTTTCCAGACTAAGTAAACAACCCTTTCAATCTTTGTACAGTCGATCTTTTAAATCTCTTACCCTTCTGAACTCTTGGCAGTTTGCATCTCTCCAACAGTGCAGCTCCTCAGACCCCATCAGCACCAACTGGAGTAGACTAATTTCTTAAATTCTTGTCAGTTTTAACACATCCAAGAATAAGTTTCGCTTTCTTTTTGAGGTACTACAGTTTAGTTTGCTTTGCGCACCAAGGTAAATAAAACATCCTTTCCAGCCTCCTATCAGTCTCCTTCTCTTTTAGTCATGAAAGAGAATCACACGCCACATCAGGCCCTGGAACGAGCTCAGGTTATCTGTAAAAATGGATTGCTATGCTGAACATTTATAAATACTTCCTTTCAGAACAATTTGCTGATTATTTTACAGCTCTGATTCTGCCAAACTTTTGGAAATCATACTTAAATAATCCAACTGGAGACCAGAAGAAAGAACAACAAAAAAATCCATTACAGCGGTCAATATGAACCAAAATATTCTGCTTGAACCCTGCAAGCTGTTAGAGCACAAACAAGCTGGAGAAAACCAAACCCTTCCCCTTTCGCCATCCAAACGGCAAAAGGTTTCTCTGCCAAACATTTTCTGCTGTTGCTTATGTGCATTCAGCATTATTAATGAGAGCTTTGATGGTGACAGGGTACTGCAGCAACAGGCATCTCCCTACTGTGGTCTGCTTGGGCTAGGTGATGTGCTAATTAACATTCAGTACTCAGAAATGTATTGGAAAGAAGTATAACACTAAATTAATAACATTCTGTTAAATTCAGACTGCATACATAGAAGGCAAAAGTTTGCTCACTCAGTAATGAGCATCAGCTGTACTATTCTCCCCCCACTAGTTTCCTCCATGTAGTTTTTGAGGGTTAAAGAGCAAAAGTCTGGGATAACTTGCATGACTTCTTGAAAGTTTCAAACACTAGCACATACAGCCAGGTTGCTAGCCAGAATGTAGCAGAGAATCTGAGCAAGGCAAAATGTTTTTTCCAGAAAAGGGATAGAAAAACTGAACCCTAATAGGATTTTAAATTTCAGAGTGTAAGGAACAGAATGCTATATGTAAAAGGCAATGGAAAAGTAATCAAGGAAAACATTACAAAACTAAGGGAGGAAAACATTACATACCAAGTAAGACTTAACTGCAAAATGCTAAGTTTCCCAATATGCAGTACTGGAAAGATAGAGTTAAAAGCAGGGAATTCTCAAACTCACTGAAAGATATCTATAAAGAAAAACCCAGATTAAATATTTAGCAGGAAAATAAGGTAAAAAAAAATACATCTGTACAATAAACTGAAGCTTGTCACCTCTGTTAGTTACACAGTAATATTTTCTTACACAAAATATTAAGGTTTTTAATACCACTAGTTTAGATACTAGGTAAGTACTAGTTTAGACTGACTACTGATACTAAATCTAATCCTTTAGATTATGAAGCTAAGTGTTAATAAGTTAACTAATGCAAACTTTACAATGTCCTACCTTCTCAGTCCCTCTCATGCCCAGAGCTTGCAAATGTAGGTGTAGAATGTATATAGACTATTTCACAACACATGTACTCAGATTGGAAGTAGAGAGGATAAGGATGCAAAGACATGGGTCAGTGTGCAAATGCTTAACACTGAAGGAGTTTGAGCAACTGGTTTTCAGTCCCATCCTGAGATTACTCCAAATGAGCTACCTTGTTTCCCAAAGGAGTGCACCTCACCCTTGACAGCCTTCAGCTGAATGTTTTAAAAGAACAGAAAAACATTGGTAAATACAATAGGTTTAATAGCTCACATTACAGTTCTGAATGTGGTTTCTAGTAGTATGGATCAGACCTTCACAAATGTCAGGGATCTGAGGCAAAAAAGAAAAAGTTACAGTTCTTAGGGATAAAGAATAAGAACATCAAAAAATTTTATCAGAGCAATTTCTAATGCCTTCAATATTGGCAGTAACTTGCTGCTTTCTTTCAAACAGAACAACTAAGGGGCAGTCGGAAAAGCGAAGAAAGCTAGCTTTCATGTTAGTTTTCAGCATCAGACAGTAAACTTTTTGATATAAAAGGTGGGTAATTTCTGAGCACTATCAAGCTTTTTCAAAGCATAATCAATATTTCTTCCATCAAGTCACGTCTTGCAAGTACTCTTTTTTGTATGGTGTTGACCTGTTCAAGAATCTGCCTAGAAATTGTCACAGCATTTAAACCAAAGCAAAAGAGGCAAAAGTTGAGAGATGGGCAGGCTGCCAGGGAACAACAAACCTGCTAGACCATGAAATTAGTTCTTTCTTGTTCATGCAAAGCTTTTTCCACACACTGAGGAATCTACATCGCTGTGTTTGTTGTTTTGGGGGTTGTTATTTCTTTTAACATTACACTAGCTTTTTTTCCTGAAGTCACCTTTAATCCTGGGAATAATTTTCACCCAAACCTGAAGTAAATACAAACCACAGCTACTAAATACTTCAGTGTCTTGTCAGCTTTGCTTACATGCAGCCTAAGACACAGTATTAGCTTAGATCAATGTGACAGTAGTACTGGCAGTGTGCTTGGCATGTCAAAGACTAGGGACCTTAGTCATTTGTCATTCATATGCCCTAGTATCAACAAGACAGAATATTTCTAGTCTTTCTAACATTGGGTCTAAAGCAGCCTTTTTCCACCCCTCCCACCTTTTACTATGACTACCTCCATAGATGCTCACCCTGCACTTCTTTCCTATAACCTGTTTTCAACCTGAGGCAACAGTCTTCCTCGTAAATGGAAATCTTGTCTGTGTTTAATCCAAATTAAATCTGCATGCTTAAATGTGCAGCTTTAGGCTTCACACTGAATCATTTATTATAATAAATAGAAAGTTATGACCCAAGTGTGTATTAGCTCTTTCCTGATTCTGAATTTATATTTAGACTTTGCAAAGCCTAAGAGATCTGAGCTTGAGAAGAATTTTAAAGGTTTGGTGATCCCAGTCACTTTTGTACAGTGACTCAGTATCACAACCAAACAAAATGTTACTACTTCTTTTCCCATGTAAACATAAAGGACCCCTTGAGGCAGCTGGCTTCTTGTGATCATAAATTAAGTATTACAGTAAGAAGGTGCACTACAAAGGAACTCTGAAATGTATTTTTCACTTAGTTCATTTAAGCTTGTTATTCACCAGCCATATGTAAAAACAAAATTTATTTCACTTTTTTTCATTAGTGCATTCAATATGAATGCATTATCTTAATATTATGAATTGCAGCTGCCTTAGATGAAGTTAAATTTCTATTTAAAATAAGTGAAATTTTTACATTAATGAACAAAAGCTATTTCAAGTAGAAGAGTTTTCAGCACTTCAGAACTACCAGCACTCCGGTTTTACAAGGACATGTTTTTTTAGACATGGAAGAAAAATGTTTTCACTCCAGCAGGCACAAAGCCATTACCCAGGCACATAAGATCTCTATCACTGCCAGATCTTCTTGGGTAGAAGGAAGCACAGTTCCTCCAGGTTAAAAGGAACTGAAAGGATTTGCAACTGAGAAGCACTGAAGGCATGCAAAACTTGATCATTCCCTTATCTCTACTGATGAGATTTTGCAATCTCTGATTTAAATAGTTAATTGGAAAATAACTTCGGTAGGGTTTGTTTTGGGTTTGGGTTTTGGTTTTTTTCAGTTATAACCAGCTGTTCAGTATGCTGCAGAACACATTCTACTTTTTGCAAAAAAACCATATCCTGCCACTTTTTTCCTAGGTATTTTAGTCCAAGCAATAAAGTAAAACTCTAAATCACAATGCCTTCTTACATCTGCTGGTCTCCAGGCACACAGGTTAACAAATGTACAGGGCACATACTGCAACTCTTTTAAAAATATGAATAGCAAGTCATCTGTTGCACATTTTCTGTGTTTCAAACCCTCACCACATTCAAACCCTCATTTTATTGTTTTTACAGTAAATGCCTTCATGAAAACCAAAGGCATTTGTGTCACACAGGATAAATCCTGGAAAAAGTGTGATTTTAAGGACACAAAAATAAAAAGGGGAAAATAACAATTAATATTGCAAACTTCTTAAAAAGTTCTCTTCTGTACTGCCATCAATGCTTGATAACTCAGCCAGCCACATGGAATTTTAATCAAGTGTCCTGAAAGCATTTTGCCTTTGGCCTGAAAACAAGAATGATGCATTTCAACCCACAGGGCAATTTTTATAGAAAATTCTAAAAACCTGAAGACCACAACTGAGTGTTCAAGCAGTTCCATTTAAAATTCAGCAATGCTACACTGACGCTAAAAAAAGTTGCAAAGCATATTTTAGATCCTACCCTGAAACACATAGTTTTGCTGATTACTGTGGGAAATGCAGTGATCATATAGGTAGGGCTGCAGGTTGGGCACCTTGTTTCTTGTTGTCCTTAAGAATAGAAAAGCTGAGGAAGACTGCTCAAGTTAGAGAGCGATTGTATCATCAGTTGGTGCTATGTGGTACACAGTACTTCTTTGGGACAAATATCCTGACATCTTCCATGCCACTGCACCACTGAGAAGCCCCTTCTTGCCCTCTTTTCCTATCAATACAGCAGGATTTTCAGCTTACCAGAGATACCCAAACTTGGATTTATCCGTTGCCACTATTAGCTATGGCAGCACAGCAACAGCAGATCCTTATACCAAGAGCTCACAGTAAAAAGCCTGAGCAACTTCACATGTCCCTGGAGCTAAAGATCAGTGTGGCAATCTCTGACCCAAATTAAGATACACACTGAACACAGCTGTCCACTAGCAGTCATGCTTTGTACCTACTGCTTCATTGCTGCCTTCACACCATATACTATCACTCATCACATTGGAAAGATCTATTCTCCCTTATTCATCATACAATTAATCTTGAAGTTCCCTGCCCTGCTACATACATCCCCTTCTCATTATTTGCAAAAAGCAGCCTCCTCCACCTCATAGAAAACCTGTGCTGTACTCTGTAGAATCATTTCTTCAGTTAGAAAAGTCCCCATTACAGTATTATCAAAAATGCAAGGAACTAAGCTGTCCCTTGTGTAACCACTCAAGTAAAGAGTGGTCATCCATTTGACTCTAGTATTAGCATCTGCTGGAATCCTTTAGCTATCATAAACTTGCTCTGTACAATGCTGGCAAACACACTCTAAACCTTCTTCAAGGAAGCTAAATTGGGATAAGGCTTGCAATGCCTTATTCCTTTAAGTTTTAGCTTAAAATTCAGCTTACTTCCAAAGACCATTTCAGTAACAAGCTCACATTCTTACATTAGCAAAAAAAATTATGGCTCCTAAAATTCTGATCAACTTTTAGACAGATTAATCATTAATATCCAAAATAACCCTAAAAAATACCCAGGGTTGGTTGGTTTTGTTAGGTTGGGTTGTTTTGGTTTTGTTTGGGGTTTTTTTAAGTTAGCTTTGCTTTCTATTTGTAAAAATGTTTTTCTTAGTTCTGCAAATGAGAAATATTACCCCATAAAAGCAAATTGGATTAGTCGAGCAATTAAATAAGGCCCTTGCCAAACCAATGCATTAGTTAGCAACTACTGAAGGAATAAATGAACAATTGTGAGTAGATAAATTTAAATTTACAGCAGTTCTCCCAAAGTGAGTGGAGTTTATTTGAGCCTTCATTTTCCCATCCAAATTTTTATCTCTTCAGAATATTTTAAAGGGTGCTTTCTAGTAGAAGTAATTGAGTACATATTTTAGAGGCTTTTCAAGTTAGAGTAAATAAAAGGAATCCTAAAAATTTCAACAGCATGCATTTCACAACCCTAATTTAACCAGGGTTTACATAGATCCTGACTATTCAAAGGAATTTCACTTCAAGCTTCTGTTAACTAGCCCTTCTCAGCCAATAAAATAGAAACAATCTAATCATCAGAGGCATTAGCACACACTTATAAGCCTATCTTGCTGTCCCCCTCTTACAACAGTACAAGATAAGACACAAAAGGCAGCACTGCAAAGGCAAGTGAAATAAATCAATGGTGTGGCATGGAGAATAACAAAACACGTATTAGCTATTCATGCATTTGAATGAGAAATTGGCTCTATGTTTGTAAGAGAAAACTAGACAAGAAAACACACTGGACTTCCTTATGCAGTTCTATTAGTAGCAAAGCACCTTCAGGAGCTGGTTTTCTCACTTCTGTAAAGCAACAACCAGAAATGGGGAGGGCATAATTTGATTAATAGGTTTTTCAAGCACAAGCCTGCCGCTGGTGCTAGACTCAAATGGATTCAATAACTGCCTAGATACACCCTGATGGATCTGGAACAGCCCTGAGAAGTCAGCAGTGACTGGCCAGGAGGAGCACTAGGTGCAACCAGGCTCCCCAGCTTGACATCCTCCCAGGCATCCAGCCTGCCCACAACCACTTGCCATGGCTGCAGAGCTCATTCTGCTGGCACCCATGGATATAAAGTGAGGGGGACAACCTAGACCCTCCTCCAGGCCTCCCTGGAAGGGCAGCACCCAGCCAAAATCAAACTGCACTGGAAGCACCAGTCACTACTAGGTTTTCTTCTCTTTGTCACACACAAGCATTTCTTTACATGCTTCTATGATCAGATGAGTTTTGTGACAGAAGGCAAAATGCCAGTTGTGCTTTCAGAAAACTGAATAAGCTATCAATACGAACCTAAGCAAGCACCAGTCTGCATTTATGTTCAGTGGTTGAATTCCAAGGTTTATTATGACTTGTGCCACTGATTTGTGAAGAGCTAGTAATTTGCTATTGAAAACTTCTGCTTCATCAGATCCACAAGGAAATAAAATCCGGTGATCAAATCAAAGCTATAGAAATTGTTTTTGTGAACTGTCCTCTCAAGTCTTTCAGCAAATAAAAGCTTATAGGTATATGATAAAAGAAGCAATGGACATGGACCTATCTTTATGGTCATTTTGGAACAAAATAGCAGTAAAAAGATTCCACTTTGGGAAGACCATTTCTTAAACAGCTTTTTAACCTTTATTCTCATGCGGGAGTTAAGAGAGTTGGCTGGATCTCAGTGCACAATAAGTGAGTTCACAGAAAGGAATTACATTCTGTTTCCAAAACAACTTTCAAATCTGAAACTTCAACCTAAAAGAATTGGTTAGGGAATATCTCTGGTGGAGTTGGTACTGTATTAAATGACAGTTTAGAAAAAAATCATCAAAAGCTAACAAGTTAAAGATGATAAAACAGAAAGAATTGCTGAAGGCTGAAATCTACTCTGCCTACACAAAGCAGCAGTGGGATCTTCATGGCCTTGCCTGGTAGGAAAAGACCAGAAAAGACAAGAAGAAACAACTCAGTGCATCAATCCCCACTAACTGGTGCTTTAAACAGCCTGCAAGGTTGGACCATTTGTGGAAAGGGCACAGCAGGTGAGACTGTCTGCCATGTATTCCACACCCTTCCAACAGCCTTCTGAGCTCACATGCTCACAGCAATTTTCCAGGGAGATCTTAAAATAAAATAAAATAAAATAAAATAAAATAAAATAAAATAAAATAAAATAAAATAAAATAAAATAAAATAAAATAAAATAAAATAAAATAAAATAAAATAATCACGTTTTGGGGTAAAACCAAAGAATCCTATAAACCCATTTTGCTCTGCTGGAAACACAAGGGAAAACTAAGGAACGGTCACTGCTGTTTCACAATCAGCAGGGGAAATCTAAATTATGTGCATCTACCTGTCTTTGTAATGAGGATACTGAAGGTTTACACTTTGAAAGTATTTTTAGTCTTACACTTCTATGCTTTCTAATTTTTAGAGTGTTATTTTTAGGTACTGTACCCACAAAATAAGTCCTCTAGTTTTCCTGTAAAACTGTGATGTATACAGCTTTTAATACTCAAAAAAATGGGTATAAAATAATTACATCTCAGGAAAAAAGCAGGTTTTTTTCCCCTGTAAAAAGCAGAATGACTGACAAATCATTAAAGCCCTTAAATATCAGAAGTAACTAAGAAAAAAGGAGCGCAGCTACACCTAATCTTTTCCTCTGACCCACAAGCAGATGAAGCAGCTGCCTCAAATGTCGAAGTCAGAGAGAGCTGTACCTATATCCTAGTTTGCAGAGGCAGTTAAACAGCCTCCGAGATATCATTCAAGTACCTAAAAGCATATATAAATGGGAAGTTTGATTGATGTGCATATAAGGTTTATGCCAATTAACAAATCACAATTCCTGCAAGCTGACCCAACCAATCTCATCTTGCAAAACTTCTCCGATGCACCATTCCTCCATTTGGTCAGAAAAGGATACCTGAAGGACAGAAAAAATATATCTAGGAGAAGGCAGCAAACCCCACTTGAAGATCCTGTGTGAGACTGCTGTAAATACCAACAACTGATCAACACACACTGATAGTCCTGAATTTCCAGAGATGCATTCTCTAGGCCCTCAGGGAATGGAGAAAATATTTATGACAGACAATTTTTTATTTTTATCTTAATCTTCAGTCTACTTAGAATGCTTTCATGGGATTTTTCTGTCACATACCTTTGTACCCTGAGAAAAGAAGAAAGTCTGTGGCTTGCTGATGCTTTCTCCTACCCCAGTTAGCGAAGTGTGCACTTAGTTGAGATCCATTACCCTTTACATTACTCTTTTTACACTAGAGATTCCTTTTAATATGATTGAGCTCCATTTCTATTTAATAAAAGTTTGAAAATATATTTGTGCTGCTTTCTATGAATATAGGGAACCTTATCATTTTAATGCAATGGTACCCCCAAATTCATCATTCCTGGGGATGTGCAACGTGGCCTTGGAGGTGACTTCATAGACAGCTCATCTAAAATTGATTTCTGTAGAGTACTATGTAGAATGAAGTCCACTACACAAAGGCTTCAACATCTAAAATGCATCAGAGAAAACATAAGCTCCAGAATTACATCTCTTCTTCTACAAAGTTTTGCTGTGATGTGCAAACAGAGCACAGAGGCAGATGCTGCAGCTACATGCTCCCAGATCCAGCCAGTAGCAAAGCTGAACATGTATTCCCAGCAGGCACACACATAATGCAACACATGCATGTATATACATATGCCCAGCCACAAAGATAAGCAAAGACAAAACATAAACACACAAATGCAACCATCAACAAGTCTCATCCTGTTCACTGCTCCCACTGATCAGGTTGGAGGAAAGCAGAAAACATATATTCATGTAAAGATATATATGCAATGCGGATTCCTTCAGTAGCCTGACTTGGACTCTCAGTCTGGCCAGTAGCTGCCCCTTCTTAGTATGCTAGGGGTCTCTCCCGTTGCTGATATCTGCACATGTAAGCCCCTGATGCCTGTAGCCCCACTCCAGCCACTGATTCATAGACTTCCTCACACACAGCACCATCACCTCATCACAGCCAACACACCAAAACACACTCACTACAGATCCCTCTAGTTACTGGCCAATATGTTCAGTCTGCCTTGCAGCTGGCCCTGGATCTTCTCATCTCCAGTTGTCTGAGGCAGATACAAACATGCAGATGGGTCTCTTGGTTGGCTCCTAGATCCCATGGTCTAGCCAGCAGTTGCCTTGGATCTAATGTTCCCTCCAGTAGCTCATTTCTGTAGGCTCACTACTAGGTTGCCCCACCTTGCTCCTCTGTGCTCCTTTGTGTGTGTGGATATGGAACTTATCAAATAATCTAACAGGTTAAATAGAGCGTGGACAGTTAATAAATATCTTGTGGTTCTACTACTTAACCCGCATGAAGACACAAGGGGTGTGTAGGTTCTCTGTATCTGAGGTTTCTGACAGAAGGAAAAAGTGAGAACTTAACCCAAGTATATCATTCTGCCCAATTTTGCAAAAAATAAAAGGTTTTGGCTTACCACAATGTTAAGTGATTCTGCCTCAGACTCCCATCATATTTTTAGCTCCTGCCTCACACTGCAGTTACAAACAGCAGAGCCTTGAAGTTTCCTACAAGTCTCAAGGTACTTCATGTTTCTGCTGCAGATTTCATGAAGAAAATGGTATTTAAGACTGATGGAAACAAGCTCTATTCAGGCCATTAGCATACGCAAACCTGCAATACCATAAAGTACCTGTGGCATATTTTTTTCATCTCATACAAAAAACATTTAGGAATGCAAAATCCAGCTCATTTTGAAAGTGGAAGAAGACTTTTCTTCAGAGTTTTATGGCCATCCAAATACACTCTGGAAGTCTGACTTCTGGTTTTGGAAGTGTCAGAGGAAACCATATCAATGTACAGAACATCTTTGACTGTAGAAGGCTGTAGCAAGACAACCAAGATCTACCTGCCTAGGCACATCACCTCTGAGGAACTAATTCGCCATCCTCCATTAGGTCTTTCTCCACCAGGTGGGATGCACAGTCATCCTGCTGAGTGGTGCCAGGCTTGAGTGACCCAGTAAACATACAGCAGACACGGGTACAATAAAAAAAGTTCTTATCCTGAATTCAGACATCTGATTGATTACTGCTTGCAGCGAGTAAACAAAAGAAAGTAGGGCCTGCAATTGGATTCTCCTTCCACCCTTTCAGTGCCCTTATGATCCAACTACAGCATCAGTTTTTTTCCTTGCCCATTCTCTGCACACATTAAACTTGCATTCTTGGCTGCACAGTAGCTCAGTTTGGAGGGATTTCATACACGCTTCCTCCTCCCCTTCATTACCTGTTATACCAACTTGGGCGTATATTCAGAAATTGGAGATGTGGGTTCAAACTATCTCAAACTAAGGAGATTAACCTGAATCTCCCACTTCCTGGGCAAGCGCTCCAACAATCTGATTTACATGCAAACCATATCACTTGTTTCATCAAAAAAATGTGTCTGCTGACTATAATGTCATTATTTGTGTATTAGTCATAGCCTAAGCATACTTAAACTACCAAACCAGATTCTGTAAGCAAGGTAGGTTTAAAACCCAAATGATGAGAAGTATGAGAAATACATGTGTCCAGCTCTGTCCAGATGACACCCGAGACATCTTCCTGGGGCCATTCAATCCCCTCAGCATCAGCACTTAAAGACTATTGTTTCCAAACCTCCAGGCAGGAACAACTGGGCAGGCTACTACAGCATACCTGTTAACAAAAACAAGCTGAGATGAGTGCAGCTGAGGAAATGTTTAGTCTAACGCTACAGCCTTGAAAGTTACCCTTTCTACACATTTACAGTAGGATGTTTTTCTTAATTATAGAAAAATCACCCAACAGGGACAGAATCAAATTTATTGAAATATAGGCAATAGTGTGCAAAACCATTAACTGATTTCCCTTTCTACTTCGTAGGTCTGTGTAACTGCTACCTCCAGTATAATTAAGAATGCATTCCAGCAGAGCAAAGCTGCACATAAGCCTCTGAAATAGCTGTTTGCTTCTGAGGTTGTAAAATTACTCTCATCTAGATCCAAATCATAGTGATAAATGCTTCAGGAACAGTTACTCAGTAAGTGGAAACAAAAGACATAACTGAAAATACAAATTCAACTTTTCAACATGATAGGGCCACTTTAACAAAACACCTGCAATTAAAACACCAACTACATTTTACAGGTATGTAGATATTCATCTTTAGGCTGTAAGAACCAACTATTAATCTTCAGAGCCGTTCAGTGCAGTAACTACTATTCTGCAATACTCTCTGTTAGATTGGACTTCAGAACTTTCTAACAGACTCCTGCAACCATCGTACACTCGTTTCCTCATCTGCTGACTGGGCAAAAAATCCCAAGAAATGCTGGAAGTGCTATCAAGGTACTCTCCATGGTCATGCCAAAATGCCTTTCCCCAAAACTTCTCCAATGCTCTTACAATTGCTCTGAGAAATTTTTCCAGCCTCACCACAAACTGTATTTTCACATCACTACAATGCTTACAAGTTTGAGCTTCAGTTGTTTACTTTCTGTAGAAGCAACAGGGTTATTCTAATCTGCATTGCATTCTTCACATTGTTTTAGGATCAGTTATCTTGAATTCTGGTCTTTGTAAGGCAATTATCCACCAGCAGGGTTTGATACTCACTGCTTCCCTGGATGATCTGTGCTCTCATGCTGAGAAAGAAAAAATTCTATCAACCTAATCAAATGGGAATAATGGTCTCCTGACCTGATCTTTCAACTTCAAAAATGTAATTATGAACTTAAATAGCCCCAGGTTGGTGGCTTAGGAGCAATCAAAGATACTGGCATCTTCCATCACTAATATAAAAATATGCATTTTATCAAGATGCCTCTAACAATGTGACCTGCTACTTAAAAGCTGGAATATCAGCACTAAACTATTTGCGAAAGCTGCAGAAGATCACTAAATTTCTGCAAAAAAGGTATGGACTCTTCTTAATTGTCTTTGACAAGCTTTAAGAAAATTCTTACCTCTTAAAACTGTGTGCTAACATGCATATTCAAACATGAGTTAATAGTAAAAGATATTTTGGTGTGCATAATGGTACCTTCCAAAAAAAAACCAAAAAAAAAAAAAAACCACCAAAAGTAAGTTGTGCATCGTTTTGTCTGGCATTTCATTTGTTTCTAAGATTGAATTTTCATAACCGAGGTGTATGTATTTACCAGCTGAAATATACAGACTGTGCAAATTACTTGGGCTTGATTTCGTGTCCTTACCTGGATGATGACGGTTTGTACACACAATGATACTAATAAACATACTGCAGTGTGTAACCTTCCAGATGCTAATCTCCCACACTGTATCCATCTTGAACACCACGCTTCACCATAAAGAAGTCTAAGTCATGCATCTGCACAACATATGCCTTCCAACCATTTTCCACTCTTTTTTTTTTTTAATAGAGAACAAATGCAGCTGGGAAGTAGTGTGCAGGGAGTAGAGATCGGCAGAAATTCTGATGTTGACTCTAGCAGGAGCTGAATCAAGCCAAAGGTAAAAGCATCTGCTGCCTACCAGCGCTTCCTCTCCTAACCGAGCATACCGAAGTCAACTGTTACCCAGGAACAGGGAGCGAACTGCTGTTGCTCCCTGCCTTCAGCCTCGGTAAGAAAATACAGGCTACTGCACTCTGAACAAAGAGGATGCCTCCGATGAAGTTACTCGCAAACCAAGACCTCGCCGCGGAGCGCTCAGGCATCCCGGAGGCAATGCACCGCCCCGCCCCACGTGCAAAAGCAGAGAAAACTTTCCTGAATTATCGCCATCGCATCCTCACGCTATCCCTGCCTCACGCTTGCAAAGTGGTTTTGATCCTCTCACTCCTTCCATCAAAGCTTGATCTGGGTTACATTAGCGGCAGCGTGAGGTTTCCTTCGTGCCTGCCTGCCCTCTCCCTCCCCGGAGCGGGATCCCCGCGGCTGCGGCCCCGTCTCCCGCCAGGAGAGGGGCTGTGCTGGGGGGTCCGGCTGGCTGGGACGCGCTGCTGTGGGGAACAGGTCCTGCCGCCGGTTCCCCGCCGGGCCGCCCCTTCCCCGGGCTCCTGCTGCTCCGCAGCGGCCCTCGGCTCCCACAAAGGGAGTGGGCGGCCCCGGAGGCGGCAGGGCGCAGTGGTCCCCGCCGCCGAGGGAGAAGAAAGGGCTCCAGGAAGGGGGGGGAGGGCGGCTGCGAAGTGCGGAGATAGGGGGAGAGGAGGGATAAAAGAGGGGAAAGAGCGTGGCAGCGAGGCGGCCAGCACCGCAGGACCCAAGCCCGCCTCCTCTCGTGGGTCTCCCCTGGCCGCACAGTACAGCCGCCCGTACTGGCTCTACCCAGGACACGCCGCCAAAGCTCCCCCTGCCCCGCGGGGACGAAAGCCTGCCTCGGGACTGCAGGCAAACTCTGTACGCACGGCACGGCACTGCACTGCACTCCATTGCATTGCACTGCACCGCACTAAGTACCCCGAGAGCCGCGCACTCCCGCCCGCTCACCTCGGGGCTGGCCCTGCCCCGACACCCAGAGCAGTGAAGCCGCCGCCAGCACCGTCAGCAGCAGCCCGTCGCCGCTGCCCATCGTTACCGCTGCCGCCGGGAGGGACGCTGCCAGCCCCGCCGAGCGCGCCCGCCTTATAGCCTGCCCGCCCGCCCCGCCCCGCGTCCGCACCGCCGGGGCTCGGTCGCAGGCACACACCCCCCTCGCACACTTACGCTTGGGGACCTCAGTCACACGTGTCCGTTCCTGCAAAGCCGGCCGCGAAGCACCGGCGGCCCCGGCCGCGCGTTGCGCTTGGTGCGCAGCGCTCGGCGAGCCCCCACTCCAGTGTCTTAAAACGTTATGTAAAGGTGTAATTAGTGAACTGAGACTTGTAAGGAAAGGGAGAAGGGAAAGGTGAGTGTCCGAAATAACAAGGTAAAAGTGCGTGGGGGAGAAAGTGTTACTAAGCTAATTCAACACGCAGCTTTCCTGTGCGGTTGATATTTTCATGTGCTTTAAAAAAAAAAATCGGCTGCTGAGGCTTTCCTTGGGCATTCGTCATCCCCAACTTTGAAACTTCATGCCCGTGCTGATGTTTTTCGAGCTTCCACTCCACATAAACACAGCAAATCAGCCATGTCTGTAAATGAAACGAGTTCCCTCCTTGGAAGGTAAACTAAGAGATTGACTACTTTTGTCCTGCAGGAAGCCTTTCCACCTTTTTAATGCTCAGCTACCTCTTGAAACTAGCTTAAACTACAACAAATGGGTTGTAGAAATTCCTCAAGATAAAAACGTTTCTTTAATACCTCAGGAAAGTGCATCCCCATTGGGCTTTCCTGTTTCAAAGTTTGTCAGGTTGCAGAGCTCCTATCTACAATGCTCCTTAACGAATATTTCAAGTAGGTTGCAGCAAGGAACAGGGTTTTCCTGGGAAAAGAACCAAAATAAGTTGGTTGAGGTGGGGAAATTTCAGTCAGAAGTGTCTCTCAAATGCAAATTCCCCGCTTGCAAGGCACGCTGCTTATGTTTTAGGAAAACGTGCTTCTCTGCATTGAATTGCATGTGAAACTGTGTTTTAAGATACAGTAGTAGCTGTGAGTTGCATGAGCAGAGTTAAGCTGCAAGTATGTTCTTCAAATCTGAGGCAGCTGCTTGCCGAGTTCAGACTTCAGCTTGATTGGCTGGTTGCTTCTGTAGATTGGGGTAAAGAAATGCAGGGAAATAATAGAAATTTCCATACTCATATAAAGTTATTTCTTATCGTATAACTCAGAGTTACGAGTTATACTTGAGAAGGCATAGCAATTTATATTCAAAACATAGGCAAACAGGAAAAAACTGTGGGTCAAGAAGATAAAAAAAATGAGTAATTTCTGCCATAAAACCTTATCAAAGGCCTTCGAGACTGCAAATAAATAACATTCCACATCTGTACCTTCCAACAGATCTGTCGTTTGCTCACACCAGGCACTTCTTAAATTTCAGGACAGGCAAGGAGGAGGAAAGCAAAACATCTGTGGAGGGAAAAGTCAACAAATTTCAAGAGCAAGAGTGTCATTTGTTCTAAAATCGTAGAGGTCAGGTTAAGGAATCCTCTGTGCAGGATTACAAGTACCAGTTGGGAGCCAAGTACAAAGGAAAGGCAAAGAGGGAGCATCTGTGCAACATAAAATCCTGCCAGCTTCCAGCTTTATAACAGCATTTAACCATTTCTTCAAATTGCAGCATGCTGAAGAATGCTGACATCCATGCAGTGATAAGTGCCAGTTTATTATTACATTCATTTATGCCTATCAGAATATTCCACAAGAGCTAGAGAACAAATCTTGAGATCCAGCTCTGGACTTTATTGCCTGACTCAATTATTACAGTTTAACTAAACATCTCTGTGTACAACTCGTAACTCAAATATACACATTGAATTACTCTGCAGGACTACATCGTTGTTTTTCAATGTTCATTATAATCATTCCCAGAGAAAACAGGCTCTTATCAAATTTCGAGTACATACCTTCTTGGAGAAGAGGATTACTGTGGTCCCTTTTCCACAGTTCACTGTTGGAATTACAATGTATCAGGCAATCATAATGTCCCCTGGTTCATGACATGGCACTATTAATGTAATTCTTTCCTAACCCGCGTTTCTAATGAATGATTATGACATTAGATGAGAATCTCAGCTTCTTAAGTATAACTCCACTACACATTTGCACCAAGCATAGGTGCACTGGGTATTACAAATTGAAGATTAGAAATTTCTTAGTCTGTTACAAACATATCCAATGAAAAAATAGAATGCCATGGTACAGGTAAGACCTTGAATCAAGACCTTGAGTCAAGAAATATGTGTGAGAATGGAAGCATTTTAGGGCACTGCACTTTCGTGCATGTTTATAAAGTCCCCGAAAACCATCTGCATAAACAAAAACTGAGCACTGCTAAGACAAGGAAAAAGCTATTTGTAAATATGCAGAGAATACTTGGAGAAGCAGTTATAAGGAACTTCTTAAAATCTTGTTTTCTCTCTCACCAATTTTCATGAATTAGGAAAGGGTTAAGTGTTTCAGTTACAAAGGAATGGAAAATCCTAATATTTAGGCTGATGTAGCACAAAATGAGTATGTTAATCTAGCTATCTGTGGATAGCAACCTATGGATAAAAGAGTTGCCTTTGGCAAAAAGAGGAGATTTGGGAAAATTTAAACTAGAGAAAGCCCAAATACACAGAGTCTGAATGGAACTGCTCTGCTATCCTGCACCTAAGTAAACTCGAAGTGAACACCAAATATGTTTTTTCAGCTTTTGTCTATGTTGCTGAGCTTAAGGCTGAACTATTGTGTTAATGGCAGGTTCCCTTCAGGCCCCTCAGGAGCATGAGGTCACCTCCTGACCCCAGAGGGCAGTGGGGGCACCCGTAGCTGTCAGCAGTGCTGGGCTTTTCCTCATCCATAGTATTTAATAACCTCACATTCCGCTATCCCACCTTACCACCCAGCCCACTCTCAACTAATCCTTTCTCCTCACCAGATATCGGGGTATACTGGGGGAAAAATTCCAGTGGTCAGGCACTGGCACAGGTTGCCCAGAGAAGCTGTGGCTGCCCCATCTCTGGCAGTGTTCAGGCCAGGTTGGACATGGCTTTCAGCAACCTGGTCTAGTGGAATGTGTCCCTGCCCATGACAGAGGAGTTGAAACTGGATGAGCTTTAAGGTGTATTCCAACCCAAACCATTCTATGGTTCCATGATGTCTACACTGCGAACACCAGCAACACAATACATTGACACAATATGTGCTGGAATTTGGGTAGGGAATTTGAAACAGTTTGCAGAAGAAGGCACACTGATGCAACCAGTTACTAATCCCACCCAGAACTACATTTAATGGCAAAGTGAGGGGTTTTTTTTATCCATAGTTATACTGCACAACAGAGGGTCTCTAATTTTTAGCTGATTTTTTTTGGGCTCTTTTACACACACCTGTTATCCAGTCTTCCTTTCTATCCCATTATCTCATGAGCACCACCAAAGTGTTCTGAAAAAGCATTCTGGAAATAATTATCTCTTGTAATGGGAGGAAAAAAACAATACAATAAACTGCTGGTCTGCTTCTAATAAACATTCAGCCGCTACTAAAAGCTGGTTTAGGTAACTCTTCAGTTGTTCCCCAGAACCTTTCAAGTGCTTTTCTCCCTCCCTCGGAGAAGTATGTCCAGAAATTCCTAAATCTGAGCTGTGACAGACCGAAGAGAGGAGTAAATTCAAAGCAAAAGCCCCTTCACAGCACAACCTGTGCACAACTTCCTCTCAGCAGAGACACCATCTCCACAGCTTGATGGACTGGAAATTCAACCCAAGGAAAGAGGTGTATACAAGGGCATCTTCCAGGTCCCTCTTGGTATTCCTCAGCTGGTAGCCTAACACTCAGCATCAGCAGCAAAAGTCTTTGCCCTTTCTAATCGTGAAAGTAATTTCCAGCTGTAACTTGGAATATATGTTATGGCAGCTTGGCTGTTAGATGAGAAAGGCTTCCAGGAGTATTAAAGACAATCTGATGTTTTGGAGGAACCTGGGAAACAGCTGCTCCAGGAGACTGCACGGAGATGTCACGGAGTAGAGAAAAGGCAGAAGCTGATTTAATCCCTCCTGCCAGGCTGGCAAAAGCACCGCGTGAGGTGCCCCTGGATGTGTTAGGTCCCTCAAGGGTTTGCCTGCTTCATGGTACAAGTTTGGCTGACCTCAGAAGCTGCCCGGACTTAAGTGCTCACCAAAGAGGAGGGCAGGTTCTGGGGAGAAGCGGGCACTTTAGGACAGTTTGTACGCAAAAATGTGTGAGCAGAAGAAAATGGAAAACTGAATTCCTACTCCTTGGGCTATTGCCCATACCTGGTATATGTCTCCACCTTCATGCATTTCCATGTCCCTCACACTGATAGCACCTAGGTTTAGTGGTACCCTTTCCTCCAGGCTTTCGAAGGGCTCTGAACACCCAGTCACCCCTTCCTATTACCAGCTATAATCTATCCCAGCTGCTAAAGCCAGTGAGTCCAGCCACCTCCTGCCAGGCCACTGGGAACAGGGTCCTAAAGGCTGCAGCAAAGAGGTCAACATTCTCCTGCTGAGAAGGAGATGTGGGTAGAGGTAGGAGAATACAGAAGCCCTCACTGGCTGTTCTTGCATGGGGAATGTGCAGGATCCTTCCCTAATTTCAATAAGAATGGCATAACATCAAATTGTGTAATAAAGGTGATTTAATAGTAAGACAATAATACAAAGAATAAGAAGAGGAATAGTAAGTAATTCTTGTATCTCTTCATCTTGGGAACCGTGCTTTCATGCAGCATCAGATAGACCCAATGCAAGCAACGTAGCTGTCCCAGATAATTTTGAAACTAAATATGTCACTATCTCATTGTATTGTGGTAAGCATATTGCATGCCTGGATCATACCTAGGCTCCTGACTATGAAGATACTTCTTGTAACTCTTGTCTTTTTATAGCTACCAAAGCAGGAGATGCCAGTGCCAAGAGATACTGGGTAGCAGGAAGCCATGCCTGCAGAGGGTGACATGGTTTGGAAATAGGTTCCACATTGCAAAATAAGTGGTGATGTTTTTCTGTTGATAGGTTTCTGCTGTTTTCCTACTAGAACTGACTCGTCAGCATCAACGGTGTTGAAGGCAAGACTGAGCATGTTTTCTGTGAACAGCTCACAGGCCGGAAACTGTGATTATTGTCCAACAGAAATGATTGGATGGTGTACTGTATTATGGTGGATTTATTCCTCCCCCAAAATCACAGTGAATTCATATTATTTTTTCATTTTTTTGAAAAAAAAAAAAATGGAACCCATAGGCAGTAGGGAATGCAATACTGTCACTGCTAGTAGTCAGCAACAACCCTTCCATGATGCAGTTCCCATGCATCATGTCTGGAAATGGGGCTTTTCCATATATTTTGACAAAACTGTTTGCAAGATCTTAAAGGCTCCAGTGACTCATGCAGGCAAAGGAACAGCCACAGTTGCATTCCTTATGGGGAGAACAAATGTTACAAGCAGGCAAAATCTCACCAATCATCTTCAAACTGATCTTGGACTTAAGGGAAGGAACTGTGGAACTTCAAGGAGCCAAACCCATCACTTCCGAATTTTTCTTAAGAAGGGGAAAAAGTATGACTTGGACCTCACAGAAATGTGCAAGCCGAATGGCATTTGTGTTCCTAACATCTCACATAGTTCTGAATGGATAGAGAGTTTATAAAATAACTCCGCTTATACTTTTAAACCATGATTAATTTGTGAGAGCAGATTAAAGTTTATGAGTATTTTCTTTTTTTTTTTTTTCCAAAATAAAGAGTAGAGTTAATCACTTAATCATACCCTCTGCTCTTTTCTTCAGTGAATTTGCATTTTTTCTCAAGTGCAGTCAGGTATGCAGCTGGGAAAAGATCCATAGGACATCCACGTTGTTCTGGTGGTTGAGCTTTTAACAGCAAGTGCTGAGATTTTGTTGCCCAGAGACATATACCTGCCTGTGCAAAATCTGTGTTAAAGAAAGGTATCTTGGTGTGAGATTAGCAATGTTTCATCACCTTTTTAGCAGGATATCTACAGATAATGCAAGAATCAAAGCTCTGAGAAAGCAGAAGATGAAAGCCAGGATCTTAAATAGGTGACCTTAGCCCAATTCCTGGAACAATGAACATCTCCGGTTGTCTTCTGTAGCTTTTAAAATGAAGTCATTTATTTATACACTTACACATGAATTTGATGTCAGCTCTAAGCTTCTGTTATAGAAATTTGCCATAGAATCTAATTCAAGAGGCAATTTAACTTTATTAACGTGGGAGGAAAAATGTGCCTAATGCAAGCTATTTTTTAATCTTAACTGCCATTCTTGCTGTTGCAAAAAAGTGCCTGACACCTATCTGGAAAGCCATTATTAGCAAACTGAATAATTTATCACCTCCAATTTTCAAGAAATTAGCTCTGCCTAAAACAGAAACCAGAAGCCATTTAAAAAATAATACCCTAAAGATCTATGTCAGGTTCCTAATTTGAGAAACAGTAGGAGTGTCCTAAGGTGAGGCTTAGGGACCATCATTTCAAAACCAGCACTAACTCTTCCTGTCTGCAAAAGCAGGTGAATATGCCTTCCTACTACTTAATAGGTACCCTTACATAGAATTATAGAATCATAGAATAGTTAGGGTTGGAAAGGACCTCAAGATCATCTAGTTCCAACCCCCATGCCATAGGCAGGGACACCTCACACTAAACCATCCCACCCAAGGCTTCATCCAGCCTGGCCTTGAACACTGCCAGGGATGGAGCACTCACAACCCCCTTGGGCAACCGATTCCAGTGCCTCACCACCCTAACAGGAAAGAATTTCCTCCTTATATCCAATCTTCCTCAGGGGGCCTATGTTGTCCCTAGTCTGTTTTTTTGTTTGCTACGTACCTGTAGAATCCCTTCCTATTATCCTTAACATCCCTAGCTAGGTTTAATTCTGACTGGGCCTTAGCCTTCCTAACCTGGTCTCTAGCTTCCCGGACAACATCCCTGTACTCTACCCAGGCCGCCTGTCCTTGCTTCCATTTTTTATAAGCCTCTTTTTTCCTTTGAATTTTCCTCAGCAGCTCCTTATCCATCCAAGGAGGTCTCCTGGCCCTCCTGCTGCACTTCCTTCTAGTTGGGATGCAGCACTCCTGAGCTTGCAGCAGGTGATCCTTGAATATCAACCAACAGTCTTGGGCCCCCTGCCCTCCAGGGCTATATCCCATGGAACCTTACTAAGCAGGCTCCTGAAGAGGCCAAAGTCTGCTCTTTTGAAGTCCAGGACAGTGAGCTTGCTGCACTTCTCACTGTCCTGGGGATCTCAAATTCGACATATTTGAACTGAATTTTCACTAGTCAATTAAAAGAAGACAGTGTAGTTGGGAAATCTCTCTGCTTCACTTTACAAGTGCTTTTTTAGAGAGATCCTCCGCTGCTCCAGCATTACCATTAATATATAAAATGGAAGCAGAGTTAATGCTCACATTTTGTCTTTGAAATTAACTCTGCATTATTTGAAGCATATGATCTTGAATTAAATACACTTACCTTGAACTACCTACGGGTAGTTATGGAACCTGTTTTAAGTTGTGTTGAAAGGATAACCTGACTTGCAAAATAGGGGAAATCAGATGCCATATTAATTCATAAATGAATAAATATGGGCAAAAGGACAAAGTTTATGGGGCAATCATAGTTTAAGTACTCTCAAGTTAAATTGCACTGACTAGAACTCATTTTCTAATTCCCTTTCTACTTGAGTGCAAAGTCAGTGTTAAATGCTACCAAGACTGACAGTAGTCTTTGCTATCATTTTTGGTACTGTGTAAAGAAGCATTCAGCAGTGAGGAAGCAGTCCAACATATTTTTAATATCTAGCAAGGTATCAGCTCCACTTTAAAAAGAATTATAATTGAAAATTCATGAGGTACTGGAAATGTTTAGAATCTGAATTGCACAGCAAGAAGAGACCACATTTTCTATGTAAATACTATACACATGATGGATGGATGGAAGGAAGGAAGGAAGGAAGGAAGGAAGGAAGGAAAGAAGGAAGGAAAGAAGAAAGGAAGGATCATCAGGCTGTATTTACTAAGGCGTTGTCTGTGTAAACTCCATTGTTAATTACATGTTTGTTCTTGAGGACAAGACACAAAGCCTATGAGCTCGATGACGGGAGAGCTTAGGGGGTGATTTTCTCTAGCTAGTATTTGACTTCAATCAAGAAATGCCTGTGTTTAAATAAATGAAAACTTTATCAAGCTTCAGTCAGTGGTTATCTGCAGCGACACTGTAGCTCTGTATTTACTGCTCCTGCACATTTCATCAGGGAGCAGGTGCTGTCCTGCAAATGGCAATTAAAATTCTTCCCCATCTGCAAAAACTCACTTCTCCTCCTCCATTCCCTTCCACTATCATGCAGCCAGAGGTGACCCACCGCAGGTACTCCCAGGAATGCGCACCTGCCTGCTCAGAGGCACCATGAGGCTGAAGATAACTTTTGTAGCTAATCTTGAGCTGCCTGTGAAGCCATTGATTTCTCTCTTAATTTCAGTTTTTCTCAGTACAGAGGGGAGAAAAAACCCTGTTTATCGCATGCACGATACAGCCAAGCAAAATTTTATAAGTTTTTTATGAATGCCATCGAGGCACAGGAAAAATAGCTATTACTGCTGTGGGATTTGTTTTAAAATATCAGGAACTACAGATGACTGAAAGTTGCTCTCTCAAAGAATGACTGAAAATGAGTCAATGAGTCAGCACATAGAGTTTACACAGTGATTTTTGGTGAACACTTTCTATTATAACGTTCCCAAAGTACTCTATAAACTGGAAGCTGATGATACAAAAAACCCCACATAAGATTCAATTAATTGGCATGACAATGAAGCCACAAACACAAGATCATACAGGGAAAAAGAAAAAAAAAAGCAACAAAAAACAAACCCAAAAAAGCAACAAACAACTTTAAATCCATGAACAGATCACTAGCATGTAGATTAAGAATTTCCTAGTGAGACTGTTTTTTACAGCACTGGTTCAGTTTTCAGATGCTGTTATTTGTGACAAGGCTGTGCCTTAGTGGATTGTGTTCTTATAGGATATTTAACTGGGTTTTAATAGAAATTTTAATGCTAATATACATAATGTATTTGTTTTAAAAGTAAAGAAGTGCTTCAAAAGTTAGAAAAAGTACTTAAAATATTAAAAAGTAAATATTTGTAATAAAAAGTTAGTTATTAAAAATATGGAATCACAGCATGGTTTGGGTTGGAAGGGACCTTAAAGATCATCTAGTTCCAATCCCCCTGCCATGGGCAGGGACATCTGCCACTGGACCAGGTTGCTCAAGGCTCTGTCCAACCTGGCCTTGAGCACTTTCAGGGGTGGAGCATTCACAGCTTCCATGAGCAGCCCATTCCAGTGCCTCACTACCCTCACAGTAAAGAATTTCTTCCTTATAGCCAACCTAAATATCCCTTGTTTAAGTCTGAACCCATTACTCCTTGTCCTGTCACTACAGTCCCTTATGAAGAGTCCCTCTTCAGCATGCTTGTAGGCCCCTTTCTGATACTGGAAGGCTGCTATGAGGTCACCGCACAGCCTTCTCTTCCCCAGGTTGAACAGTCCAAATTTTCTTAGCCTGTCATATAAATTACATTTGATCAATTTATTGAAATTTCACTTTTAAAACCCGTGTCGGGTTTCATTCAAATCTAAAAATCTTGCTACATGGTGTAATCTCTAGTAAACTCCACGTTTCACCGATTTTATTCTGCAGCCATTTAAGGTAGCCACTGGATGGCACTGTAAACCTGCAAGTCAAAACCTTGAATTCCTTTCCTACTGACACCCGCTTTAACATGCTGATAAAATCAATGTAACATGTATTGCCAAGCGTAGCCCATCATCTTCTTCTGTGCTGGTAACTTTTTATTTTCCACACCTTACACGAAGCAAAACCGAAGTCCCGGGTGCAGTGCCACACTTTGCCTTTTGCTGGCCACTGCGGGCTGGGGCCCATGGTACCCTGCAGGAGGCTGGCCAGCTCTGGGTAGATGCTTCAGGCAGACAAAACAGTCACTCTGATGGAAAAAATGATGAGACAGGCTGTCTGTAGGGGAGTTTTTCTGCTCCTGAACAGCTTAGCATTAGCTTATTTCATTAAGCATGAGTTTTATGCTTTTAATTTTAAGTAACTTATTGGCTACCTGAATGTCCTCGACATGCATATAGTGCTTGAAGATTGACAATATCAGGCTTATTTCACACACTGCTCCACCAACAGCATTTCTGTAACAGTCCACAGAAGATGGCAGATGGGCAGATGGGAGAGGGTTGAAGATGGGCACAGGAGCTAATGTGCAAGTTTGAAAATTAATGTGAGTACTATGGGGACTTCTTGGCTGTAGCACTTCACAGCACTTATCTATAGATAGATCTATCATATCTATCTCTTGCTTCATCTAAATGCCACGTGAGACTCATCTCTTTGAAAAACAAAGAAAAACAACTTTCATGGAGCCTTTTATTCCCTGAAAAATTGATATTGAGCTCTTCCTGGTGTCATACTGAACTAGCTTATTTGCGTTTGGCAAGTAGGATGCTGTCGTAGTCCATGGGTGTGATTGCTTTGCCAAGGTAACGGGTTTAACTGTTATATATTTTGTGCAACACTGACAATAAATTCCACATCCCTTCCTGAAGCAAATCTCTCATTAAAATTAGTTTGAATTTTACCACAGGAAAAAAAAAAAAAAGTGAATAACTGGGCCTGGAATTTGGAATTACCACATGCCAGATTTTGCAACAGCAACTGCAGTGAAGCCAACAAAATCCAAAGAATTTGCTTGAGATCAGATCTTTAGCTAGCAGTAAATAATTAATAGGCAATTGTTACTAAAAGAGATTATCTAGGGAAGCTAATAGCTGTCCAATTTAAATTCAAATGTCTTTTTTCTCTCTCTCTAATACGTATTTTAAACCACCTGTCTTTAAAATAAAGTTCATTTTCGTGCCCATGTGAATTGGCTATGTGTTATAAAAGAGCCTTCCAAGAATGTCTGAAACATAACAGCTATCTTGACAATTTTCAATACATCATTCCTGGCTGGGAGTCTCAGAGGAAGAGAAACTAAACGATGAGTGAATTATCCTTTTATCTCTAAAAGTGATCTTTCTGAATCAGGGCTGAGGCACTGGGAGGAAATGGGTTTGGAGCACTAATATTTCTCCTGTCTTGATTCCCTCTATTCTCTGAACAGCCAATGTCCCAAATTTCACCTTTATGGGCAAGATTTCACAGGGCAGATGTAGAAAATGGTCAGTGACTAGATGAGGGGATTAGCACAGGGTAGTGGTAGCCATACACTAACTAAACTCCTCTTGCAGAAGTGCTGCAGTTGCAGGAATACACCTGCTTTAAAGACAGAGTGGGATCCACCAGAATCACATGGATACAAGGAATGTAAGCTGGGAGTTGCACAGCTAAATCAGGACAAATGCCTCCAAAGTAAAGGTGCTAGGTCCCAACAAGTACCCAACAGCTCTGATCCCAGCTACCAGGTTGCCAACCACATCTGTGCCAACAGGCAGAGCATGTCTGTGCTGCCTGTCTTCTCTCTTCCCAGGCTTTGCCTTCTTGACCTCCAGAGACAGAGGAGGAAGAGGCAGCTGTAATCAGGACATAATATAAAGGCAGGCCAGGTGCTGCTTGTGGTCCTGAATGCCCCTCTCTGGCCAGAGCACACCCACTGAACAGAGAGATTAACATTGTATTTCTGAGTATGTTTCCAAATGGCATCACTTGTTTTGCAAACAGCAAAGTAAGTGCATACCATAGCTTTTTAGCTTTTCAAAAAGAGGCATGTGGCCATGATTTTCAGGCAGCCCCAGTCCAGCTTGTAGAGCAGGGAACAGTCAGAGACAGTGGTAAGGCAATGCCGTAAGCCACTGAGAGATGTTAAAGATCCCAGTTTCAACATCTCTGAATAAAAGATACTCTGACAACACACCACAGTATTATAACTGGCTTCAAGTCTTATTTTTTCTAACCTGAATGCAAGCAGAATTAGAGTATTCCTGAAAACACCCATCATTGGCATATTTTAATCAAACCATCATTTGAGGCAACTGACAAAATCACAACTACTGAACTGTACATGTGTTTTGGTATATAGGAAAGGCCAGGTTAGATGGGGCTTTGAGCAACCTGGTCTAGTGGAAGCTGTCCTTGCCTGTGGCAGGGGGGTTGAAACTACATGATCTTAAAGGTCCCTTCCAATCCAAATCATTCTATATTTAGGTACCCATTCTTATATAACCAATGAAGTATTTCGGTAGCTTCTTGATACTCTGCTAGGATGCTTAGTGGTTTAGAGAGCAGAAATCTCATGAACAAATCTTGTAATGGCAAGCTTCACACAAAGCCTGGTTCCTATACTCCAGTGTCATCTGCATGCTCCTCAAAAGTCTTTGAATTAATACTTTAAATATTTATACCATGTCTTCTTTTTGTCACTTTTGTCAGGAGCTAATGGGCTTTCAGTTAATAAATTATACCATGTACATTTGATAACTTCAGGAGTGTGTGCAAATCTCTGCTCAATTAGGGTGCAGAGACTCACGCGTTTCCGTCTTAACTACCACAACAACTGAACAAATTCAATGGATTTTATTTGCCACTAAAATGTCAACAGAGAGTTTAAATAAAAGGAAATTATCTGTTCAGGAATAGTTTTGTATTAATCAGCAGAGCTCTTCCCAGTGTCAGAAGTATGGAAGGGATGCAATGATGGGCTTGTAAGAGTCTATAAGAAAGCTCCCCCATTTTTGACTTCAAGTTACATATGGATGCTTAAGATGCAAAGCCAGAGGGTCACATTCCAGCTGAGAATTAACAGGTGTGACTTCCAAAATAAACAACTTTGACTGACATTGATTCCGAATTTGGCATGTTGTTTAGATAATATTTTTGTCTGCTTAAGGGTCCAGAATACAAAATAACTTCACACGGTCACAGATATTCTCAGATCATCTAAATGCAATGGCTTGCATAAAAACGTTATTCAGTTCTAGAGCATAGGATTTTTAGTAACTGTCCTGTAAATATACATTGCAGGTCTATATGAAATAGTGGGCACCTACAAAGAGATATAACCAGAGGTCATAGTAATACTTAGCACTGTTTATTTTTTTAGCAACATTTTGTTCACTATATCACTGTATCACACATATTCTTCATGTCTAAAACAAAGCTTATCTGTCAGCACTTGTATTAGAAGCCCCCAAATGACCTAAATGCCTCAGGAGCTATGTCTTCATGTGGGGCCATTCTTGCCTTCAAGTCAGCACAGATCAGGAACTAGAGCTCTGCTGTAGCAAACACGGTGCTGCCAAAGCTTACACCTCAGCTGAGCTGTGCAATGGAAATTATGGCCATGCATGGCTTGAGAAGGACTCAGTGTGGAACACATGAAGTGGAGACCAGGGGTTACTGCCGCTGTGTCTTGCCTAATTTTATGTCCTTTCTCTTTTTTTCAGCCATAAGAGTGACAAATAATGCTTCCTACAAGCTGTACACCTAGTAGTGGAATAAATATAGCCCTGATTGCATCAGAGGGTTCAAACGCCTTTCAGAAGCTACTTGGGAAAAAAACTGCCTCTGTAGCACTGTCAAATGCCACTGCTCAGTCCTGTGGTAAAAACACAGAGGGAACCGGTTACCCTTTCCTAATAAGAGCAAAGTGGGAAAAAGTTTGCCAGGCTGTGAAATGAGAGAGAGACTGTTAGTCTCACAGCTGATGATCTCATAAACCAGTGGTGCAGAGCTGTGCTTATTACATAGCAACAGAATCTCTTACAAAGTCAGTTCTCATTTTTGCAGCAGATGCTATATGCTGCACACAGGCAACTCAAAGGATAGTCTCTCTTCCAATGCTTTTCCAGTGACTGCCTGGATGGTTCAATAAGTTATACAGACACCACTTCTACAAGGACATGTTATGGCTGCATACCGCTGCTAATGGAGAATGCCGCTTAATTTATGACTTCTACCTTTACGGCACTTTTTTTATTATTGAAAGCATTTATTTGAAAACTAATAAAGCATGTAAGCATTATAGCTAAGATTTGTTTATGAGATTTACTAAGGAGAGTTTAGGCTGACACAAATAACAGCTCTAACTAGCCAATTATTGTCCTTCCCAGAAGACTGATTCAGGAGAATATCAGCAACTATTAATATTGAAAGACAACATGCCATCTCCAGTGCTTTCCTATGTCCATACTTGTACACATCATTTTCTAATTAGAAAGAGAAAAAAATATGTTTGTCACCTGAGTCTTTCTGTTTGAAACCTGGCTGGTACCTCAGAGGAAGGTGAACTTATATCAGATTGGCAGGTCATTAAGCTGCCCTCAAGTTTACAGTTTCCTAATCCTCAGCACCTATAGCGTGGCTTAGTCCCTGGGGCCTGAGATGTTTTCTAGAGCCTTTGATAACACTGGCAGGTGAAATGCTCCTGAAAAAAATCTACAACATTCTTAAGTCTGTTGCTACATCTAAAATTTTTGCCCTTTCCTTTTTGCTGCATCTACCTGTGTGCTTCTTTCTTCCTGTGCTTCTTACAGCAATTCACAACAGCTTTAAGCAGCACAAACCAACTCCCTCCTGTTTAAATGCTAGTAATTATTGCTCTTGGATGAGTGCAATTTATGGGATAATCATGCAGCTTTCTGCTTACATTCACCTTCTCCCTCTTGTTTAGGAGGCAGTCTTGTTTAGCACATACATTCCTACAACTCATATATGAGAGGGCATATCCTTGACTTAACATCATCTGTGGGGTTTTTTTTTCACTTGACAGGTTGAAAAATGCATACGCCTATTTTCTCTGATGGTTCCCTTATCACTGTGGGCCTTCCCAAGGCTATGTCTGCTCAACCATTCAATTTTGATTCTGGAAGCAATGTTAAGGCCATTAGCTGTGTCCACATAAGGATGCTGTTATAAAAGTTGACAAGCTTATTAATCATAAATTCAGTAGACATTCTGCTTCAATCTTTCTAGGGTCTGCTTATGCTTCATTTATGATGTGAGGGTTTGGGGGGAAGGTGATGTATCTTTACATTAGTATTTATGTCAGGTAGCAGACAATGTTCGGTATTTTCATATCAGTTTCCACCCAAGCAAGAGCACTTAGCCCTTTTCCACCTGCATTACACATAGTTTTCTCCAGAGTGTGACAATGAAAAAGTGCAGTTAAAGAAGTTCAAGAACAGGTGGCTGCTAACAAATGTTCGCTCTGTCTTATCAGTGGGGGAATATTGCTGTTCCTTTGTCATCATATATTACCCAATATTACTGCAGTATCCATGACACTATCATTTGAGGGGTAGGTTAAAACAGCATATTAAGAAATATTTTGCTTGCTGCTCCATTCCATGAGTGGCTTTTAAAGTGAAGCTGCCAAAATCTCCATTCCAGAGCACTGGTGGTTTCCAAACTGCAGGTTAAATAAAACTGATGAAGATGAAGCATGTATATTCATCTTTAGATTGCCAAATGGATTCAGTTAAGACATTTGTAACACATTGTATGTTCAGCGCAGATTCATGAAATGGCTTAGCAAAGTTCATTAGCCTTGGAAAAGTTGAATCTATTTCTATGGAGGAGGGAGGTAAACAGACTGTAACCTTCTGCTAGCATCTGCCAGCATGTTGCTCTGAGCCCATCAGTCCAGCTTATGCTTGCACCCAGCCCTGGCTACAGATAAAATTCCCTATCACTTGGAAAACAACTAGCTGCAACTCTTATAATTGCATTTTCCTCTAATTGCCTACGTTTGTTCAAATCCAATAAGCTAAAAGTGAAATGCATCGAGGCAGAAAACGTGCAGATCAGCATCAAAGATAATGTGAATGCACTGGCCTGTGAACCAAGGCTTCTGAATTTCGCACATGTAGGGGAGCTGAAGACTGCAGGAGAGAAGGTCAGATTTAAGACCACAGCTTGAGAAGAGACAATACAGGTCACCAGGTCTAGTCTCTGGATCTTGCAGGCAACCATATCATAGAATGCCTTTTATCAGTTTATTGATCTCTGTGTTCAGTAAATTTTCATGACAAATGCCCAGGTTGGCGCTGTTGTTTCAAATCCTCTGCAAATATTGCTTGTTATCTTCCCTGGTCCAGAAAGATAAGATTAAACGTAAAATACTCCAACCCCTCTCCCTGCTCACCCCAATCCAACCTCCTGTTTTAATTTCTTAAATTTCACTATTGCCATTTGGCACACATCACTTTCTACCTTTTCAAAAAAGCTTGCCTTGTTGTTAGCTGACCTGGCCACATATCAGTGCATCAGAGCTCACCTTTAACTTACCTCCATGGCTACAGAATATGCTCTCATTCCACTTCAGGTGGAATCATTAACTACAATACCCTGTCTGCCCACACTCCCACAACTGCTGAGACCCCGTGGCTGTAGACCACAATTAATCTTCTGTGATGTTCAGGTACAGAATAGATACATGTTTGATTCTCTCTATTGGGAAGTTGCTCATTAGAGGTTGTAAAGTAAGAGAAAGGATGATTATTGGTGGGCCTTTCTTCTCCTTTCTTGTGCCTGTACTCTTTCATTTTGCCTGTACTTCAGCTTGAAGATCTTATTTTCTCTTTGATTTGCTCTATTTTATTACTTTTAACATATTTTTTATGCAAATTACTTTTTATGTGCTTTTTTCACCTACTGGGCTATACCTTCTGCCACCAGGCTGTGCTCTGAGGGGTGTCTTTAACTCCCCTTAACTGCAACATGACTCAGATCTCACTAGCCTTTGTTTGACCATACAGTGACTCATATTATTTCATAGGATTTCACACATTGATATCATACCAATAATAGCAAGATACACTGCTTTACTAATTGCTTGAAAAGTTTTATTTGTTCATTCAAGCCCCAGAATCTGAGCATCAATATCTTTCTTTAACTTAGAGCTTGGAAATTTAAAAGTCAAGCTATTAATTGTCAGCATTGAGTCTTCAAATGTCTAGAGGGCTGTCTGCCCTTTTGTTTGATAATGTCTCTGAAAAATCCCAAACTGAGACACTGGTATGTGTTTGAGGGAGTTTTAATTAGATTCTCGTTTATCATTTGTCAGGCATACGAAAGTAAACGCAGAGTTTCTTCTTATATCAGTAAAATCTGTGTAAGAGTCATGGATTTGGGATTAAGGCTCCACAGCAGCTTTGATTCAATTATTTCCTCAGTTCTTTTTTGCATCAGTATTGTAATAGATTCTGGATGGAAATATCTAGACCCCTTCACACTGGGTCACATTGATTTGCAGTACTGATCTGCCAAATTTCATGAGGACTAAGATAAAAAGGGCTTGTGCTTTCAATTGGAGAAGCATGCTTTTATTTTAAACACAAAATTAGGCACAAAAAATGACAGTTTGGTGTTTGATTTTATTTCTAAAATAAGTTTATAACTTCCCTCTAGCTTTGTCCCTTAAGACTTTATGATACAACAGTGTTTTGAAACACACTTAAGCAATAAGAACATAAAAGAGGTGCAGAAGCAATTAACATTGCAATAAATACCATTCAGTTACCTGGTCTTTACTGTGGCATGCAGAACCCCATGGAGCCAGGACACATGCACATTGACATCAACAATGCCTGGGGAGAATTACTTATTTTTAAAAGTCTATCAAAATCAGCAGATTGAGCAGGAGGAGTCTGTAAGACTCTTACTAGATAATGCTGAATTAATGGTCTAGCTTAAATCCCATCTGTCTCTAAACTGCAGGTGCTATACTCAGTACCACATGGAAATGCTTCTCTCTGCTCAGGACCCTCAGAGTCATCTCTGCCTTTTGTTTCCAGAACAGAGCATGGATTTTCAGATTCCAGAAAAGTAGGTAACTACAGTGACCCACTAAATGTAAAATACTTAAACAGTCTTTGGAGGAGGGACTGGGAGTTCTGCCAGCAGACCATGCAGTCACACTTATTTTTGGACTCTCTGCACCCACGGATGTTTAAGCAAACCCTGCTAATTTGAGCAACAGCTTTAGGAGAGACAGGGATATTCCCTCATCCCAGAGTGACGCATAGCCCCTGGTCACAGGATGCTTCAGAGAGCTGTGGGTTGTATGCCACAGGCAGCTGAACTGAATCTTCTCCAGGTACTGAAATAAGTCTGGGTGGGGTTGTCATCCAAAAGACAGACAGACAAAGAAAGAAAAGTATCAATGCGTTCTGTGTGAAGACCAACTGAATAGGCATGTGATGGACACTTAGCTGATCTGACTCCCGTGAGGCAAGGCAAGAAAACCTCTTTTTAGATCAGATAGATTTATGCAAGGAGAATTCAGGCTCTCTTTTCTACTTTCCAAAAATGCTGTTTTGCTTCTTATGATGCCTTCAAAATCTAACAAAAAAACCTTCAAGAGCTCTGTGAAAAAGACTACCTGTCGCAGAGGTGGTGTGGCAGCAGTTGTACTAAAACCTACTTTGTACAGTTTGGAGAATCTGTTCCAACTTTTTTTCAATTTGATTCAGAAAGCCACAGACCACAAGTAGCATTTAGCAAACATCCATATTGCTGTCAGGCAGGTACAAGCTATTTTATGGGTGTTTATGAATGTAGATGTGACTGCTCATAAATGTACTGATGAATAATAGAACAGAAAATGCTTTCTATACTGCAATGGTATCCTTCATGTAACGACCTCAAATACATTTATAAATGGTGTCAAATCTGTCACCACATTGACTGTTAAGAAGAGGAGAAGGCTGAGACACAGAGGCTGTGCACAGATGACTAAATAAAGCAGGACAGGGCTCTCAGTGTACTCACGAGGATGGTGGTGAATCCTGGGACATGTCCATGTGCTAAACTGTCCTTTCCCTGCAGAGGAGAGGGAAAGCATGGAAGGTAAGTGGGTTTTGGTGGTGCCTGGGAGAACTGTGGTAGGCACAGGATGAACCATTGCCCCAGAGGACACAGGTGATACTGCAGTGAAGGATCATGGGCTGCCTCTGTTTAATATAGCCAGATGGACTACCTATTTGTCTTGTGTACACACAGGGAAATTGTGACAGAAGCAGGAGCTGACCAAACAGTCATTTAGGCATTTTACGGAATTTCAAAATACTCCTGCAATTTTGTGGAAAAGAAATAAAACTTCCTGTAATTACGTCTCACATGAGAGTCGCTCTGGCCACTGAATACCAGCAGGGATCAAGCCTGTCATTTCTGGTCTACATACACTCACAAAATCCAATCTCTCTCTTTTTATTCCATAAATAAATATGGATAGTTTAAGCTTATCTTCTTTCAGGAAGTCTGCAGAAAAAAACATTGCCAAAGTTCTCGTTAAATGAGCCCCTGCTCAGGCAGTCATTCACCTCCAGGTCCAGTTCTCCATGGGTCAGGCAATCCAGCAGCTCCACATGGGACTTTACTAAAGCATTCCAGGAAAGCTCCAGGGACACACAGTCATTAAAGGCTGTTAACAGCACCATAATTAAAAACAAATTAACAGGAAATCTGAAACTGCCTTAAGAATTGTTCCTGTGTTTTGTCACATCTCATAAATCTCAATTTGCCTTTGAAACTTGACATAGTATTTCAGAATAGCTGCAAGATCAACAAGCCAACAACCTACAGAGTAGTTAAAAACCTACAAAATTTCCTTCCTTAGCATCAAGACCAGAGGCTATCTTTGAGAGCCTGCATGGCACCCATACTTTTAAAACTCTTTATTTACTTTATAGGAAAGGAACAGCATAAGAGAAGACAGTTCAGGAGCTGCAGTTGTGTTTGTAGTGAATATTTCTCCAGCATGGATGTTGCTTTCTGCTGAACTTGAAACAAGTTAAGCCTTTTTAGTCAAAGTGTCCTTCTTGTCACAGGTAAGTACCTAGGTACTCAGGTTATGCAGTTTCTGCATCCTTTTTCAACCAGGTATTTATTAAGGATGGGTTAGGTACTTTCTGCATCTTTTTTAGCCCGGTCATTATTAAGGACACCTAGATAACGAATTAAAAGGAAAATTTCTTCTGAAAGAGCATGAGTTGGACTTCCCAGCATTTTAGAAAAGGCTATGCTTAGAGATTTAAAATATTCCTTGTTATAGTAATACGTTTTTTAATAAAGCTGAGCCAGAGAAAATGTATGGGATTTTGACTTCATAAAGAACATGAAATTTGCTTCAAAATCAATTACAAACCTATATGTATATGTTGATGAAACTATAGGTATCTTGTATGCTCACCAATTTAAAAGATAAAGTCAGACTTTGGTTTTGCAGGAAAACAAAATTTGAACTCAGTGTGTCAAGACAGCTATGGTTTCATTAGGAGCTGTCGGGTATTTCCTTAAAAATTCAAATCTTCTGGAAAAGTAATTATGTGATGATCTCAACTTTCATTTAAAAACAATGCAATTGTCCAGCCCCCCACCTGGCTGCAAAGAAAAGCTTAAAAATATTCCCAAGTGTATTCAAGAGACTCCAAATCTGCACGCAAATAAAAGAGCCCATAGACAATAGACTAACATTCCAGGTCTTTGTGCAGTCATCTTACAGTTTTTTTCAGGGCTGACAATCCTGCTTCCTTCAAAATAAAATCTAATAATTTGCATTGTCAAAGAACATCAGAAAATATAGCTTGTCATTTTTGTCAGCTTACCAGGTTTTTTATCATTGCTAATAGTGCAACTTCTCTTATTATAGTACATAGACTACAGAGTTCTTCAGCAAGTTTTGGGTCACTTTTTCCCCCTGCACACTAATATTTTTGGTTAATCCATGAAACAATTATCAACTACAAAGTATCCTGTACATCTTACCTATTTGCTTGGGGTTTGGGTTTTTTTTTTTTTTTTTGGTTTTGTTTTTTTTTTCCTGCCAAACTTGCGTGCATGAAATTAATTTGTGCTTTCTGACAGGCTGTGTCAACACAGGTCAGCATTTCACTGGCCCAGCTACCTAAGAGCAGCTCAAAAGAACCGATCCATCCTCACAACACAGGCCAGGGTAGCAGGCAGCTTGGAGAAAAGGGAACTGAAAAGTGTTTGGACAAAGCCAGCCCAGGACCCCAACCGACAGGGGACTTTTTGTTCAGAAATTTAGTTCCTGAGATGTCCAGATGAGGCCACTGTGGTTTTATTCTCTCAATGTCGAGAAAGGAATTTAATTTGGTTACCTCAGAGTTTCCCGTCTCCCCAACTGCAAGCGTGCTCAATAGCCTGTTTTTCTGTTGGAGAACAAAGAAAAGGAAATGGCTATATTTTTTGTTTCACGCAGTGGTTACGGCAGTCGTGGAGGCAGGAAGGGAACTGGACAATGGAAGCTGCAGATGTGGAATTTCTGTTTAAAAACCCCATTGCTGTTGCTGCTGCTGCCTGACAGACAGTGGAGATACAGCAGTGCAATAGCAGGAGATGCTGAGAAACTGAAGCAGAGCAAGCATTTTTGTTTGACAGAGAGCCCCGGGTGAAGCTTTCCAACAGCAGCCTGACCCAGACTGTCCTGGGCTACATCACAGGCATAGTTTCAAATCAGTGGTGTGATGCAAAACCAGGGAAGGGTACAGAGCACTTTGGCTGAGTCACGCTGTTAGGAAATGGGGATTTCTGTGCTGAGAGGCTGGACCAGACCCTGCCAGGTCCCCAGGCAGTGAACTGTAATGCATTTTGGAGATGGGGATGACATTCTCATCCAAAAGTATCTTGCCAGCCAGGGGGGAGACTGTGGCTACATGGAGACCGTGTTTCCTTTGTGTTTTGTTTTCATTTGTTACTAAAAGCAGCTTCCAGAAGGAAGAGCTCTGAAGCGACTGTGAGGACATTGGCACACGTGCCAGCCCAGGCACAGGGAGTGAAGCTGGCCACCAGGCAGAGCTGTGGCAGGTTCCTCGTTCCAGCAGAGTGACTAAAAGGGAAATGCCTAACTTTGTAAACAGTCTCTAAAAGGCTTTTTTCTTCCCTGCAGAAAAGAATGCCTTGTTCAAATCCATTTAGGCTGTCTTATAATAGGTGCATTTTTAACAGCAACCGGGCAGACAACCCAGAGTCAGGAGTTGTGAGAGGCTCTCATTTTTGCTTCTCCACCTGCTTGGGCTGAAGGGCCACATTTTAGCCTTAGGTCCCCTTGTCACACAAGGCCAAATCTGGCTGAGCTTTGTCTGCTGTTGGGTTTCCTCTCCACATACAGCCACTACTCTGCCTACAGCATCAGGGTTATCGCTGTCTCTCTGGGGCAGCATGTCTGGGTTTCAGCCCTTTTCAGGCTTGTCCAGGCACTCCAGGGAAAGCAATACATCAGCCTCAGGACCAGCTGATTTTATGCCATACAGCCCTGTTAAGGTGCACATCTTAATTGGTCAGCTTGCTCAGCTTTCCACCATATTATGCTTCTTCCTGCTGTCCTGTCTCCTTTCCTGTTGTAGGACCCCACTTGCCAGAAACAACCACAGGGATACATCCCCTCTCCCCTCTCTTCTCTAGCAAGAGCAGCTTTATGAGGGGCCCAAAAAGACTGGCAGTACGAAGGGACTGCAGGGATTGGCTCTAAAGAGGTTGCTGGAGTGCCCCGACTCCCAGCTGCAGCTTCGTACAGTCTTTTAGCATCTGAACTAATGCAGGGTTTTAAGGAGAGGTACTCTGAAATGAGGTGTTGGGGAGTGGTATAGGCATCACCAGATCTCTCAGGCAGCAGCAGTGTCTCCATCACCGCAGATCCACCGGAGAGGAAAAGCCCTGAAAGTCCATGTACTATTTGCTGCAATTTTCATCTAGTTTAAATGATGCCTGAAGTTTTTGCATATCCTTTTTAGGGTCCCTGAGTTTAAATTCACTGCAGATTCCTGTAGCAATACAATTTCTTTTCATCAGCAGAGCTAGCTTCAGCTGTTGTTGGGTATTATTATACCTCAGTGCTTCCTTCCTCTCCCGTCAGTTCCTCTATCCTGGAGTTTAATGTCGCTTGTAGTTTGAGCTATTTGACTGCTAGTCCCCCTGTACCCCAGAATAACAGGAAAGTTTACAGGGAAAGGAGCATCAAGTGGCACAAAAGATTGCAGACCCCCAGATTCTCACTAATAGATGTGAAAGCAGCACAGGATATTTAGGACAGAGCAATTTAGGCAGAACTGTGTGGTATGACTACTTACGCTTGGCGACGTGGGTAGCAAGCAGTCATCCAAGTGGGCTCAGATACCACTGGAAAATGTCATTGCTGCAGTGAGGGTGGTACCCTTTCAGGAAAGAAAGAGGCCTATCTTAATCTCAAAGGGGATATAAAAGTTTTTATGAGCATTAAATTTTTCTTCCCCCCCCCTTTTTTTTTAAGTAAACAAAAAATAAGGACTGACAAGAAAAGTCTTTGCCATCATTTTTACAGTGTGCAGTTTTCTGGTGGACTGGTAACTACTTCAGTGAAATCAGGAACATAAAAATAAAAATAATTGGGAAATGTCCTTTAAAACTGAATTGAAATAATGGCATCTTTGCTTGCTTGTTTTCTTCTATAGCTTGCTTGTTTGTTTTTTTGAAGTCACTCTTGTTAATTGTCCTGTAGCCGTGGTATGAACCAGATAGCCAAGAAAGCTGACATGGTGAAGTTATATACAGCATCCTTGTGACCTTTTTCCAGTGAAGATACATATCTGTCCAATAAAGCCCAGGCCAAATGACAGTGACAGCTGCCTCGTGGCATTCAGTTTGAATTGAACAGGTTTGCTCACAAGTCAGGAGCAAGTATTTCATTACAGTCTGTGCACCAAGACCAGCATAAGCCCCCAGAAATGAAACTTTCCCTCAGCAGCTATGGAAACTGCGCCAGTGGACTGAGATGCACTTCACAGGCTCCTCCTTGTCTCCTTGCTTTGACTTTCCCGCCTCCTGCAAGCTGTCATCCTCTGTTGCCATTTGCATGTTGGTGTAAGCACTTGCAAGGGAAGAAAACCTCACTTCATCTCTCAGGAGGGATCCAGGGTGTTATGGGAACTGAGCACTCAAAGAACGATGGGCGAAGGAGCATGTGTTTTCTGAGGAGAGGTCCAAAGTGGCCTGCATGGGAAGATGCTCTTCTCTCAGGGAAAGAGCCTAAGTCACTGCTGAAACAGGGATTGCGTTATGTCAGCTTGAGCCTTATAATGAAAGGGATGACCAACACACCTGACTTCTTGTGGGAACTGCCTGAGGTGCAGAAACTGAACCTTTCACACAATCAGCTGGTGATGATTCCTCCTTCGCTGGGGAAACTGGACAGGCTAGTAGTGCTCAACTTGGGTGACAACTGTCTCAAGTATCTGCCTAAAGAGATTGGGCTGCTGAGGAACCTGAAGGTCTTGTTCATCAATATGAATTGCCTGACAGAAGTGCCAGCAGAGCTCAGCTTGTGCAGGAAGCTGGAGGTTTTGAGCCTCTCACACAACTGCATCTCTCAACTGCCTTTGAGCTTCAGCGACCTGACAAGTCTGAGGAAACTGAATCTCAGTAACAACAGGTTTGTGCAAATTCCCCTCTGTGTTTTTGCACTGAGGAATTTAGACTTTTTGCACCTAGGGTCCAACAGGCTTGAAAACATCGCAGACAGTGTCCAGTATCTGGTCAATCTGCAAATCTTTATCATAGAGAATAACAACATACGCATTCTGCCACGGTCTCTCTGCTTCATCACCACTCTGGAATTACTAAATGTTGATTACAATGCTATACAGACTGTCCCAGATGACCTCTACCTGCTGCACCAGCTGCCACGCATTGCATGGAACCCAATGGACAAAGGTCTCCACATCACCCACAACCCTTTGTCCCGGCCTCTGCCTGAGATCATCGAGGGGGGGCTGGATGCCCTCTACACCTATCTCAGGAATAAAAAGGAGCACAACTGAATTTCTGCCAAACTTGGGATTAAGCCTGTCATCAAGACTTACTTGTATTGGAGCACTTCCCTGCACTGGCATTTCCACTTCATAACGCCCAGGTGTCGAAGACTGTGGATGGCTTTAGTAAAGGCTGGAGGAAAGCAAGTAAAGTATGATGGTCTTGATTAACTGTGTGAAGAGTAAACTTTCTACAAGTAGCCACCTCTGCAACCTTTAGTTCTGGTGTGCTTGGTTTTTTGGGTTGGTTTTTGTTGTTTTTGGTTTTTTTTTTTTTAATGGAAAAAACAAACAACAAACTTGTGATAAAATGTTTGCTCTTTGTTTGACAGAAACAAATTCAGTCAGACTGCTAGAAGTGCAGAAATGTGTATTTGCCAGTTATTAGGTTAGAGGAATATTAATATAAATTGGATTTACTATATGTGATTGCTGTTGCACTTTAACTCCTGCTCACTTCTTCATGCGCAGATAAACCACTATATAAACAAACACTGCTATCTAAGCGACTCTCAAGGAAAATGTTCAATTTACTTTCAGTAGTGAATATATCTTGAGCTATATTAGCTCACAGACAGTATATTACTGGCCAGTTCAATACCCTTTGTTGTTCACCCCACAGCTCTGTGCTAGACTCTATAAATTACAGGTGAAGATCGCTGCTGAGGAGGTGACTTCCTAGGTTTTTGGAAGACCCCAAACTTCCCCAAAGTCCCTGGTTCCTTTCATGAGATATGCAGCCTTTCCCAAGGAGCCTTCTAGGATGCTGACAGTGGTTCATCACATCAGCCAGGAGCAGCACCCCTATGAAGCAGAGAAATGAACATGGGTCCTTACTCCTTCAAATGAAGGTTGTCAGAGGAAGTTGCTCATTACTAGATGAGCAAGTGCACTCCATTCCCTTTCCTGCATCCCTGCAATCAAAGCCATGGAGTAACTTTACTCAGGAGGCAGTACTTGTCTAGAGGTGAAATATTTCTTTCAGGAAAAGCAGTTTCAAACCAGTCATTGGCTTAAGTAAGTGCTTCAAAACCAAATACTTATTTCTGTGATTTTCAGTATCAGCCAGTAACATAAAATTAGGGTCTTATGTGGTTTCTCATATTGATCTTCTGTGAGTGTCCTTCATCAAAGTTTTATCTGGTAATAAAGAGGCAGTATGAAAGAGCTGTTAACAATTTATGCAACCTGGGGTTTTTTGTTCTCTCACACCAGTGTAAAACAAGCAACTCCGTTGAAATCAGTTGAGATAAATGCTTGTAATGGCAGCATAAAAGAGGAATGATCTTGTAATTCTTGGGCTAATTAAGAGTATTCAAAGCCACTTCTGAAGTGCTTCCTATCCTATGTCAAATCTCAGGAATCACTGATTACTTTCTAAAACATAATTTGCTCAAAATTATGGAATGTTGTGGAAGGCTGAGCCTGCTTCTAGTGAACTTAATGGACAACCCTGGCTGAGGGAAAATCTCTTCAGCAGAGGCAGAAGAAGCCTGGTAACAGCCAACAATTATGTAATTTATAGGTAGATGCAAGCAGAGGCAGATGCAGCACCTTTGCCCGTGCTAATATTTTAAGTGCAGTATTGAACATACCAATGAAGAATCAGTGCTCAGAGTATATCCGCCTCTGGGGCTGTTTACCCTGATATTTTATTATATTGTTTTCTGTATCATTTCTTATCTTAATCAAGAATTTCAGTGCTTTGCCCAGGAATCACAGTTTCCAAGCGTGCAGTCAAGGACAAATCTTAACATTTCTAGCAAACCAGAAACCTTTTTGAAGAGCACATCTGCTTAAGTGTTAAGCAAATAAACAAGGCAAGTAAACAAACACCAAAGCAGGGGTTTTGTGACTCTTTTTACTTCATGTATGTTTCAAATGTGAAGATATTTTATGTGTGGTTTTATGGACATTTATTTCACCCGTGCAATAAGATTTATAGCAAAGTTCCAAGTTTTTAAATGAAGAATGTGCCTAATAAATTAAGATGTGATTCAATTAGTGACAAGAAATAAAGCTGCAATTATTTATAGAAATACCAACAGATAATTCTTGGAGGGGATTAGGCACAGATTATTAACTTTTATAAATGTCCAGTTCATATCCCTAAGCCTGGCATTCATGTAAACACTGCAGTCCTGCAATAGTGCTTTGGAGGAAAATTAGATGCCTATGGCATTAATCACCTGATAAGATTTTCCATATAACAGTATCCAGGATTATATGACACCAGATAGCCACTGATGTGATCTGACTAGAAAAGGTATGCACAGTCATTTACGTGGAAGATGTCAGGCCGGACTGTGTGTGTTCATTAGGATACCACTACAGAGGGTAAGAAAATGTGCACGATTCAAGAAAATGGTCTCCAGACAGGGGATTAAAAAGCGAATTTGACATAATCAAGTGCATCTGGAAAAGCAGATACAATATGAAGTGCAATACCAATAGTTTAAAATTCAATTACTCAATTGAATAATAATAACCTTTTACTCAAGCTAATAAACCTTCGTAAGCACATGAAACACGTAAAAGTCTCTGCCTTCTTAAACAGAATAATAAAATTCATTGAATAAATGGTACTTTAATGAATAATTCAGATTTTACCATTAAGAAGATAATTTCTACTGAACTGCTTTAGTCTTCCATTCCTCAACCAAGACCCTTATAAATATCTTTCTTGGAGATAGAGAAAATGATCTCACATGACTAAATGTCATGTTCTAAATTCTACCTTTAAAAAAGACTGTATATCACTGTTAATATATAGAAATATCCATGAGAGGCAAATAAAGACATATGTATTTGCATCTGAGAGGAAGCAAGATAGAGAAAGCAATCAAGAGGCACAGGAGGGAGATAGAAAGTATGATGTCACACCCTGGCCCTAGTTTTGAGCAGGGCATTAGCAAAGAATTGGTGGATCTCCGCATTGTCATCTGATATTAGCTGTATGCATGACAGGGAATAAAGGATCTGAATCACTGCAGGGACAGTAGTCATATCTCATGTGATGACAGTACCACTTCTATGTGTATATTAAATGATACAGTTTTGACTTACAAAAATTTCAGAGAACTATACACACTGTTATATTTGTTACTAGTATTCACTGAAGTTTTCTCACCTGAAGTTCACAACAGCACAACTTTTGATGCATCCATTTTTTTTATTGTTATTGGTGGTGTTGGTCTTCAAAGGAATGGAAGAAGTGGGATCCACTTGTGGAAGAGGATACTCTCTTGGCAGGGTGACTTTTCTATGGTTACTGCTCAAAGAAGCTCCCAAAGAGCTTAGAAAAATTCTTGATGTGGATGAAACAAAGGGCAAAGCACAAGAACAAAGTCGAAAGAATATAATCAGGGGTCAAAAGGTTGGGATAAATGTAGTATACAACAGGGCTATACAATTTGTTCCCCAGCTATCATCAAATACACTGGTGGTACTTCTGGTGAGGTGAACAGATTCCATCTGTTTTTATTCTAAATCGAAAAGAAAGCTTCTGTGAAAAGTTTCAAGTCTAGTCAACAAACAAAGCCTTTGAAAACTGGAAGGTTTCCGGCTCTTGGCCTACCCAAAGTTAGTGGCTTCAACTTTGACTGAAAGGAAAATGTTTTCATCTGAAGTGTTGCTGTAACATCTCACTGGAAGTTAAAGCTGAAATGAGTTGTACCTGCTGCTCTGGGGTTACTGGGCAAACCTGCTATGTGGGCAAACTTCCTTACACACTTGTGACTTCCCAAAATCTACTGCAATGTCCCAGAAACCCCATGGGGTACCCATGGACACATAGTCTGGCCAGGAACACCAGCCTGTTATCTGAGCATAGCAGCAAGAACTACAAAGACCAATTTCTAAGATGCCCTGGGATGGCATTTCAAAACAGAATTCTTCTGATTCCAGATGGAAGCTTGTAAAATTTGGGCTAAATATGTTATGATTATTATTTTGGTTGAAAAATGTCAACTTTTTTTCTTTTTTCTAACTTGTCAATATTTTCTCCATAGTTTTCTTCATTTTCGTCAAAATTCCTTTTTTTTTTTTTTTTTTTTTGTCAAACTCAAGAACCTTTTTCAGGTATTTTTACTATAACGATATGCAGTCTGCAGCTTAACCTTTTTCTGATATAAATGAATTAACTTCTTATTACTATGCTGTAGCTTCAGGAAACCATATCCTTCAGTTAGTACTTTTAAGAACTTTACAGTCATCGTTTAAGTAAAGGAGGATGCATCAAAGAAGTGTTGCATTGGTCCTGAAGAGATCTGAACATGTTCTTTACTTTGCTAGACCAGCACATTATTTGAATAAAACCCATATCACATCATATAATTTACACAAGTAGAAAAATCATTGATACTTCAGCTTATGTACTTAACCAAAGGAAAAAAGAAGCTTCTAAGGACTTCAGCAGATGAGAGCTAAATAAAGGTAAATAAAGACAGATAAAGAAAGAAAGCAAGAAAAATGAACTAAACATCTGGTCAATATGGTTTCACCAAATGCCAAGGGTAAATTTGCTGCAGAACCTTCAGATGATAGTTCTTGAGTGATTCAAGGAGTGCTTCAGTCTGCCTTGCACAGCTCCATTAAGCATAATTAATAGGTATGAAAATAATTATATAAAATTAACACTATATAAGGGGGTTTTAAATATTAAGAAAATAGTCATTATGTCACGTGTTTCTATAGTCCACATAGGTGGGAGCTGAAATACTGAAACACCTTACAGCCAAAGGAAAACTTCTGCTGACGGTATAGAAGGGCCTGCATTTATATGAGAATATATACATTTACCATTTTATATATGGCAATAAAAAAAGATTTAAAGACTCAATAGATGTTTAAATGGGTATGAAGCTTTAGATATATTGGGACAGAGGTACACTTTAATATTCATATGTGGAGTAAGCCTGAAAATCCTTTCATAAAACTGCATAATCCTTTCTCTGTACAAGTAAGAGGCAGAATAATAATTATAAAAGATGAAAAAAGAGACACTGAAGCAGGCCTCTTTAGAAATGTATTAGGTTATCTGAACACCCTGAATATCCCAAGAGGAAATCAAATTCATATAAAGATTTTTTTAAAGTGGGAATTACATAGGGTGTTTTTTCTCCCTCCCAGCAATCCAGAGAAAAGCAGACTGCTGACAATATTACTTTTAAACTCTTATTTCACTCCCATATCCCCATTGATTCCATGTGTTTGTCTGTGGTGCATTAAAGGCCAAACAGCTTTCAAAAAGCATCCCTCATCACTGTCTTCTGCAACCCAGTGATACTGAGAGTGTCCTGCACTGATACAATCACCTGCTGCACTGTATAACTTTGCAGGGTTTAGCAACAGAGCCTGAAATTCATACTCCCGTGTATGTGGAGTCACATCATGCATAGCTAAAAGGGTGGTTTCCAGTGAAGCAGGAAGTGTAGCAACAGTTTTAGAAAAGGTCACTGCAAATTATGCTGCCTCATAAAGTGAGCTTACCCAGGCAGACTGAAAATAAGACCAAAGGGCAGAGCTTTATGTTTTCCTGGGGCTCAGAGGAGTTTCAGATACTGTAAGTTCATTGATATATAGTCTCTTTTAATTTTCACTTCCCATCCATAAAAAAATAATAAATTTCTCATTTTATTTTATTTTTTTTTTCTTTGAGGGCAATATATCCTGCTCCATTTTATGCTGGATCTGATGTCCAGCCCCTGCATCATGGGTGTATTCACAGAAACAGCAAATTGCTTTTCCCCTCCTGCAAAGCCAGTGTTGACAGGTGAGGGTGGGTGTGAAAATGTACCAACTGTCCGATCCCTTACCCTTACACAAGGAGGGCAGGACAGGGGTGGCTGGCAGGCTCTAAAGCCACCGGTCATGAGACTGGTAACCTACCCAAAACAGGCTCCATGGTCACAACACCAACCTTATGCACCTGCCTTAGAGGTTTCACAGGGGTTAGTATCCGGACACAGTTTCTATGGTTGATAGGGAAAGATAGATGCATTACTTCTGAGAGGCACTGGAAAAGAAGTAGTGGTCTAATGCCCGATGTTGTCTCAGGGTCTCTCTTTGCTGGCCGGAAAATTCTCCAGGATGTCTGCAGACTAATTTAGGCATCTGAAGCAAGGCCAGTGAAGCTGTAGGGCACAAATACTTTCCTTCGACTTACAAATACCTCCCTTTGCCTGGCCTTCCCTCTGCAGCATGCATGCAAAGGACACGAAGCACTCTCTCAATATACTATAACGTTCAGACTTACTGAGAAGGGTTGGAAGATACATCAGAAAAACACTAACAGACCTATAACGCTCTGTGCCAAATGCTTTCAATGGCCTAAAATTTTCACTAGCTTTCTCCCTAGCTATTAAAATGCTCCACCTCAAAACAGGGGTAAGCAGGACACATTTAAAAGAAGCCTCTGTAGTTTTTAGAGGTGGCATTCCAAAATCAGCTAAAAAAAAATATTTACTAAGTAAGTAACAGCAAAATTACAGTAAAAAAATCACTTCCTTCTAGAAAACAGAGCTATTTTCATTATACCTTCCCGGCTTGTTTTTAGTCCTTTTTGGTTTTAGAAACATAATGGAAGTCTCTGTATGTATATATGGGGGTTTTTATTGGTCCATGCATGTATTTGTATTTCCCCTATAGGGAAAAAAGAGGCTATCAGTGGTCCCTAAATTGTTTGCCTGTGTAAAGCATGTCCTTCTGGCATATAGTGCCCTGTAAATGGCACTGATGGGAGAGCTGAAGAATCCAGAAGAATAAAACCTTCTCTTTGGGAAATTCATTCAACTGAATGTGACTTGGTCAAGATAGTGCTTTTCCATAGCTACTTCTGTGCACAAGTGTCCTGTATATCTTTCAGCACACTTACCTTCTTTTTCCAGTTGGAAAATAACACTGTAAAGAACAGATTGTAACATGGTGTTTGTGTGTTCTGTCCACATACAAATGAAGTTAGATATACTAACCTTGAATTCAGTTCATTAAAGAAAAACCCCTCTGAGCATGTATGCGTGTGCGTTTGTGTGTGCATATGTTTGGAGGTATTTGGGAGGTTTTTACAAATCTTCGCAATGTTGTAGCTGGAGAATATGTGTGAGCTGACTGAAAAGCAGCATATTCCACTGCAAATGAAATGCTGGTAATTTAGCGTCAAAATAGGATTTAAAACACATGGTGGTAAATTACGTTGCTTTTGACTTTCTAGGACATGAGGTTTTTTGGGTGGTTTTAAGTGTTAGATATCACAAAATCCCTTGGGACTTTTACTAAGTAATGTGGGATTTAAAGTATAGGAGAATTTGGATTAGTTTGGGTTATTTTGATCAATAATCATACAAGCAGGTACATTAATTTTCTGTTAGTCACTAAAAGTTTAGTAGCTGTTGCAATGAACTCTTTGAAATGCATTCTTTAGCCCATCAAATAAGAAAAGAAGTTAAATTCTACACAGCCTGATCTGTCTAAAAAAAGGTATAGATCTGACACCAAACTGAGTACTTTCGGAGTTCAGTTTGGCACGGATGTTTTTAGAAAGCTCAAATGGAAAAGTTCAGACAATTTTGCCACCCAATTATCTGGGCTACTCCTAGAGACAATGGTGTTCCCCCAGGGGTTGGAGAACATAAAGCAAATGAGTGCCCTTAGTTACACTTGGTAAGTTTTCAGTTTCACAAAGTGCATATTGGGGATAGATTTGATTCATTTCTCATTTGGCTCAAAGTTATGAATTTGCAGTGGTTACGATGGTTCGTCTTCCTTGGACTAGCATGCAGATATTAAAGTGCATGGGTGAGAAAATTCATCCAGCATGTCCAAATCCTCATAAGGACTAGCCTTAGAGGAGGATATGGAAATTTACCAGGGACTCAGAATTCTCCCTGGTGTATCAGGGGTGTCCATTAGGGAGTCTATTTAATGTTCTTAGGCTAGACTAATATGTTGCAAAGCAGTGACATTTCAAACCTAATCTGTGAAGCTAATAGCTCTTCTCAGTAAGTCATTTTCACATTTACATCACTTTAGCATAGCCAAGATTTGGATAAAGATAAGTATTGCTTTTTTTCTTGCCAGTGTAGCCAGGGTGATGAGTCACCAAACTGGGATTTCTGCAACAGTCCCCCCTCCCTCTAGTAAACCCCAAACCAGCAACTGGCTATTCTGAGCAGGACTTAAGCTTGTGTGTATATTCAACAACAAATACACAGCAGAAATGCCCCATGTTTGCCTTGCCACGGTTCATACCAACAACACTATATTTTAGCATATCAAATAAATAATAAACATAAAGGGGGGCAAGGGGAAAAGAATTAACACTTTAGAAGCTACTGCTGACATCTAGTCTCTCTAGAAAGAAGCCCGGGCAGCCGAAGTACAATTTCTTCCATCCTAGCTATCTGCATTTTCTCATTAACTCTGTTGCTTTTTTCCTTTCATTTGTCCTTTCTTTGTTTTATTATATTGCCTCTTTTCTATTGCTACCCACTCTATTCCTTTTTTTTTTTTCTTTTGCCTCTTTGTTTCATATTAATGGGTTGCAACATTTTTAATTAAAGTTGAGGGCTTGACTGATGCCAGTTCAACCCTCCTTTTCTGAATTTGCCCTCCAAAACAAGTTAATCATTAGCAGAGGCTTTTCTTCATCAACTACACTGAGGGATGACAACAACAAAAAAAGGCAAAAGGAAAAAAAAGAAGAAAAAAACAAATAGAATAAGTGAAAAATGGCAAACAAGCCTCATGAAGCAGTAAATAGCCAGAAGAGCAGAATATACTTAGCACTTAGGGGCATTTTTCTGTGCCCCTGTAGCTCATACTCAGTCTCCAATACAGTTCAAGATGGACATTTATGTTAACCAGTTACCGAAGGGCTATTGCAAACATTCAAGACATAGGAAAGGGTCTATACACAACTGTGAACAAACAAAAAGTCCCGTCCTCACCTGATTTATAATCCAGAGATCCCCACAAAGCTCTACATGAATTCACTGCCTCTGTTACCTGTATTTTGGAAATGAGGAATTCTTGGTCCCCCTGGTTGTCATATTGCTACAGAATGATTTAGAAACACATAAAAGCAGGAACAGAGTCACTTGTCTAGCTCCAGATTTTGCCATGTGCTGTAGATGGTGAGATTTATGTCTAGTTCTCCATTTCTCCTGTAAAAATACTCCTGCCTGCCTCACTCCCTTTCACCTGTGTGTAATACATTCCTACTCTTTAGTATTGGTCTGTTAAAAGTTGTAGCCTGAAGCTGGAGCAAGGATGCATAGCCACGATTTACAAAGAAAGAGTGGTGACAATCACATTGTTCACAGAAAGAGGAGGAAAAAAGGTAGGATAAAGAAAAGGAAGACAACAGGATCCAGTACAGAAACACAGATTTGCTTGCCTAGTTTGGACTGACTCAGCTGATGTGCATATGTGGTGTGATGCTCAGCACTGCCTTGCCATGATTGTCAGGCAATTAGGGGTTTGGGGCTCTCCTTGAATGGGGTACTGACCCCAGAAAAGGAGGATCAAGAGAACTGCCCCTACAAGCCTCACCTTTTATTGAGTACAGTCAGAATGGTAGTCATGCAAAAGTGAAGAGGGACAGACCTGGCGTACACAGGATCTTACGGTATAAGGTGTGGTAACAGCATAATAGTGTAATTTATCCACATTCTGAAAAGAATCAGTCAGGGTTGAAAATGATGATGCTGCTTACTGCTGGGTGCTTGAACGGGCAGCCAGCTCCATGGAAGGTGGTGCTGCATCAGTTTTGCATTTAGGGGAAAGGTACAAAAAGTCTTCTGCCTCCAAGGACAACCTCGTGTTTCAGGATCCTGAAAATCAGAGGTAGATTTGAGCCAACCATACCAGTTTAGAAGTTGTTTCTCAGCCTGACACTACAAAATATACATCAAACCACTGTATAGTATCACTGAATACATGCAGTTAGAGTCTTATGACATAAAAGCAGGCAAATATTATGACTAGAAGAGCATTTTAATATATTATACATGGTCATTCGGTGTTGAATATATGAATTATTAATCAGGATATAATAATCCCTCTGTTAAAGTGAAAATGTTCACATTTTTAATCTAGAGATCTCACTGATGAGGCATGATTGTTCAACATCCTAGAAGGCAGCTTTCTAAATTATGTTATTCCCCATGGCAAGTGAAGGACAGAACACAGACTTAATGGAAAGAGCATTTTTGTTTTCCCTAATGAACAATGGGATTTACATTTCAGCCCTCCAGCAAGGAGAGTTACTCATGATACCTTCTAAATTAGTACCACCTCATAAGTTGCACCCAGAGTACCTCCTAAATTAACAAGTAATACATTTAGGAATACCTGAAAGGCTTATTATCTCCTGTCTAATATATCATTATCACTGTATACAACTCCCCACATAGTGTGCCCAGCCCTTCTTCTAGTGAAAGATTCCCATAGGTTAAACAGGGCATTGTAAGAGGTGCATTTCTGGCTTCCAGTATTACTTCTGTATCTGCAGAGGAATTAAGACTAACTGCAAAAGAATCATTCCCCTGGCCTTTTAATTTATGTGCTTTTGTAGCTGTGGAATAACAACAGAATTGCCACTCCATTATGTTTTCATTTCTATTTGATGGTATAAAAGTAAATGCTATATTCATAACCCCACCTAGAAATGAAAAAGAGCTGTCATTCCAAGGTTAGGATATTTGCTTCTGTATCCCAAGCCCTCCTGGCTGTTTTAGATACCTATGGTGCTGCGGTCATCTTTGAGCTGCCCGTACGCCTTTGTGTCACCACTCAGGATAACGGCAGGAAACAACATGGGGAGAAGAAGTGCTGATCTAACAGTTCACGTTGGGAAGTAGCTGCTCATTAACATGCTCTCAGTCTGTCATGCTCTGAGATGCTGGTCAAAGGTGTTTGCGAAGCTGGAAATCAGGATATGTGGATGTCTTCAGCTTTGTCTGTGCTAAGAATTTAACCCACTGCTGACAAAGCACATTAGCAGCTTGAACAGCTGGAGCAGCACTCACACAAGTTTAGCCAGAGCATGGAGATACTACTAACAGCTTCATACAGCCCCCCAGCCCTTGTCTGAGTTCCTCCACTGTCTGCTTGGACAGTCTCAACAGTTGATACTGTCGCTAATGCCAGTTCATGCCTTCATCCCAAGTAGAAGACTGCTGGCAGCAGAAAGCCGTTTCTAGGCAAACTGGATCTCTGCAGGCATTTGCTGTAACAAAGACGCCTGAAACAGTGCCTGGTGGTCTCTGGCTGGGGTTACAGTGATTCCTTATTTCCCTGAGGCAGCTCCCTCGGCTGCCTTTCCAGCAGAGATCTCACTGAAGTTCAGCTACTTTCCCTCAGCAGGTGTAAGGCAAAGCAAACGCTGAATCTTCCAGCTTCAGAAGGAACATGTATTACTCTATTTAGTTTTTATTGTGCTGGCTAGAATAACTCACACCTATGAGCTTTTAATACTGTTCTCAACTGTAGCTAATAAGCACGGCGCAAAGATGGCCATCATCTTGAAAATGAGTCGCCAAGAATTTGCACAATAGGAGGTTGGGGTTTTCTCAGACTCACAAGAAGACATATATTTCTTTCTGGAGGTACAGTGAGGTAACAAGAAACAAATCTGTCTACAGACTCTCTGCTACTTCCTTTGTGAGCTGCCACCATTTGCATTATAAACATTTTAACAAAGACACATTGAGCTAAATTTAACCCCACGACTTTGATGAGTTTAGTCCACTGACTGTGGAGGAAAATACAGAGCTGAGTCTTGTTTTTGGTTAAGCTCATGAGTACAAAGAACTCTCTCAAAAACTGCCACTGTGGGACCTCAGCCAGCAGAGGCCCATAACCAAATAATGGGAACTTGTTATCACTCTTTGATTATAAGTATCTGTTGGCTAAATATGCACAAAACTAGTACCCCTTATTTTTAACAGATAATCTTGTTGTATCTGTTTTTAAAGAACAAAGTTTCCACTCTCCGTTTTTCAAGGTCCCACTAACTCATTTAAATATGGTAGATTGAATTCCAGAATGACTAAATTTGATTTGTAACAAGAATAAAATCAACAGATTTTTCTTATCTCGATGCAAACGCCCCTCGTCTACGTGAATTAGGAGTCTCAGTCAACGCTGAGTTGACTCTTACAAACTCCCGGGATTCAATTTCCTGAGCAGGAGACAGTATGGATTAGTTTGATTTATAATAAATTTTAACACTCCCAAGGTAGCTGCCAGCAGGAGGAGATCTTAAAATATAGGAGTCAGATACTGAGGTTAATAATTAATGTGAAGCCTCCAGATCTTATAGCTATTCCAAACTAAAGTAATCATATAAAGTTCCAAGAAGCCAAAAAAGAGGCAAGAAGAAAGTCACAAGAAATACATCCTTAATGGAGCCTATGTGTCCTAAGGCAGAGATTCAGGTACTTTAGCCATGGAGTGTGTAGCGTGTGGAGTGTGGTCATTACCAGTAGCGACTGGGATTCATATTTTGAACCCATGCAGAAGCTGACTTCAGCTCTTGGAACTCGTCTTTCTTCAAAGCAAACACCTCATCACCAGTTTTACCCTTTTCTGAAATTCAAACTTAGACCCTTGCTTGCAAAGATAAGGTCTGCAATATGAAGCATCTCTGAGTTACCACAGAGCATCTGTTGCCCCAGAATCCCACACCGCTTAGTTCCAAAAGCACTGCTCCTCCATGCACTGTTAATGAGCCTGGGAACAGTAGCAAAGGACATAGAGGAGAGCTTGGAAGTCTGCAAATTAACGGGAAACTGAGGTTCAATACCTACAGCAGACAAATTGTAGGAATTCTGTAGCACATGCAAAATGAATAGGTGCCTGAGCAATGGTCTAATGAGGAAAATGAGTAGATGCTGGAGTATGTCAAGAACAGCCTTTTTCCTACAAAGTTTCAGAAGAGGGATATCGTAGTATGGGATTTTTTTTTTTAATGGGACCTGCTAAATACAACACCACCTGGGCTCATGATGTTAGACTATCCATCCTGCAAACTGTCATTAGGGAGTAAGTTGAGCATCCAGAGGGATGTCATAAGACAGCAAATCACTTTTCAAAAGTCCATTCCTACGCTGGACATGTCTGTAGGAAACTCTTTTAAAAAGTAAGTGTGCTTGAGTAAAGGCTAAAAAGTATTACCTGAATAAACATGGATGTGTGGATTGTAAACTTAAATCCATCGGAATCATGCATGGAGTGGCTACACATGTATTTTATGGGTTCTGTCAGGTTCAGTCATTAGAAATGAGTTTTTAGAGCTATGATGAAAGGCAATATAAAAATTCATAGTATTGATTAGACTTTTCTGTTATAATTGCTTCAGATAATATAATGTATAAAGGTATTCAGAGATGTAATGAACACTGTGAAAAGAACTGTGTATAAAAATAAGGATCAAAACTGACATCAAATTTCCACGAGTAACAGAAAACCCTTTTACAAGGTGGCAGAAATGCCTCATAGAAAACAGATTGGACAGCAGCCATTTGGTTGCTTACACGTTCACGATACATGTCTCCCTGATGGACTGCTTTATAGTGGACTGATCCTTCACTACTGCCTGAGCACAGCATCCTGCTATGGCTAGAGAGAGAAAGCCTGGTTTAATGGGCACTTGTGAAACAGAAATGTTTTTTCAGGAGGCCTGCATACACATTTGGGAACAAAGGCTGGGCCAGAGGAAAGGCTGGGTTTCATCCTGCCCTCCTCAGCTCAGTGCTACATTGGGGATTTCAGATTTGCTGCTATCTCCACATCAGAGCAGAGCTTGCTTCCACAGAGGAGTATGCGGCAGATGGCACTGTTGCTTTAGCAGTCCTGCAACAGTCTCTCTTTTTCCCTTTGTAGGAAGCCCCAGGTAAATTTTTCCTACCTCCTTCTGCGGGATTTTACCCCATTCTCTGTGATCGGGTCCATCCACACCTGAGCACAATGCTGCAGCACCAGGGCCCCTTGGTGCGAGCATCTCCTCCTGGGCAGCCCTACATCCACCCCACTCCTTAAGACCACGCTAACTCCTGGCAGTTGCTTTATGTAGGGAAAATCTTACATTTGCATAATAATTTATTCCCATTGGATCCCTTGTATGCCCGATTTAATTAGTTTGTAACATTTCAGTGGTGTTTTTCTCAGACATTAATAGCATGTTGGGGAAGCTGAGCACGTTTTTGCCATGTCTTTTCACTTGCAGTGCACACAGACTTTTATCTAACTTTGTCTCAGTGATATTTTTCTTTCTTTTTTCATGCTTAGATGCCTTGATGCTTATTTCCATTTGTTTTACAATTGTTATGCCAAAGAGTTTTTTAAGAGGCTAATATTTCTGGGTTTCCCTTACCCCTTTATTGTCAGTCATTTAGATGTTAAATTAGTTTAGACTTTCCTAGATGTGTTTTAATTAAATACTTGTTTATTTACCACTAGCTGCATATGCATGAGCTGGCTTTTTAATGCACTCCTATCCTGAAAGCTGCTGAAAGCTTCTATTAAAATCAACCAGCATCAAGGCAACTGGAAACTTGCCGGAGATTTAGTCGTTAAAAAAAGATAACCAAGGAATTGCAGCTGCTTTATGTCTATCCTGGCAAATGTTCACCCAGACAGGATTCTGCCCTGTTAAAAAGCACAGGTTGGTGCTCGGATGTGACCCTCTGAGGTGCATGGCCACCTGTGTGGAAACCAACCCCCACCATTTGGCACCACTTCGGAAAAAAAGAAAAGTCTGGTGTTTGAGGTCAGGGGGGTAAACATCCCACAGGGGGAATGGGAGCCACCTACTGCAGTTAATAAGAAACCCTGAGCACAGTGGAGTGTCTGAATCATAGCAACCAGCACAGGCCCTGTTGACTGAACCAAAGTTGCAGGCAAGATCTGCTGTCCCCCTGGGTCTGACAGGTAGGATGCTTGTCTGAGGATAGTGACCTGCATTATTCTTGTGCTTGAGCTGGACATGTATCACTGGTTTTCTCTGGAACATGACGTATGGGTTCTGGCATGTACATTGTATTTGTCTGAGAAGTAGGGTACCTTCCTAAACTAGGCACTAAATCCTGCTTTGGTAACTGAAGTTATTTCTACACTGTGGAAGTCAAGAGTTCTTTCCACCTTCTGTTGTTGAGGAAAACCATAATCGTGCTGCTGCCATTCTGAGGCAAACCTTTCTGTCCATCATACTTTTGCAGAGTCCCTTTGTGCCCTGAGTTTTCTACAGGGTGATGCAGTGAAATTTAGCATAGATTCGGTCTAAATGTGTAGGCACAAGAATTACTGAAAGTACTACCTTCCTCACCACTTTTCCCTTGTATATTTGAGGTAGAAGCATATTTGAGCCACAGCAATTTAAGATAGATAGATTTTTGTGTCCCTCTGAAGCCCACACATCTTCCAGAATTTAAAATCTAAATAAACCTTGAGGCAAGAATGTTAAAACATAATCCTTGGGGATGCACATGGGGGCAATGGACTGGCTGAATCAGAAACATGTATGACTCTGGGTGCAGGAACTTCCTGGCTGCTAGGACAATTGAAAGTATAGGAACTACTAATTTGGTGTGAAATTCTGAAAGTCTGTGGTGTCCTCTTGTCACCCTGTAAATGTTCAGTCCTTTGTTGCAGGAGTAAATTGACATGAAAGGATTTAGAGAATGAAAGACCTGTCTATGTTTTCCCTTCAGTTTTCCTGGAAGTGCAAGATTGCTCCTTACATCACAGAAATGCTCATCCTCTTCAGGCAAGAAGCGTTGCCCTTTTGGTTTGTTGCTGTCTGCATTTAGCTAAAAATTAATCTTTAAACCATCACAACTATGAAAGCAATCTCAAGAAAAAAATTGTTTGTATGTTTTCTAGGAGAATGAACATGAAAGACAAATCAGGCAAAACAAAGCAAAATAAATGCAAAAACTGTAGACTGAATTATGTAATCCTTACATGAATATTAACTGGAACTCTTCACATGAGTAGACATTGCAAAAGCAAATCAGTATCTCATAGGTTTGCTTTTGTTTGAAGACAGCTGGAAAACAATGTGTTCTTTAATGACATATGGATGTTAATACAAATTGCATACTCTCCACTAATCAAATACTCATGAAATGAGCACATCCATCATGGAAATTAAACAATAACTTCTTACTTGAACAAATTCTGCAATGGATATGTTACAAAAATAATTAAGAGATAATGTCAATTGGCTAGAACTTTATCATAAGAGAATGGTCTCCATTTGTGACATAAAAAAACCCAAGACAAACCATGAACAGGTGTAAAATTGAGTCACAGGCATGTTTTTTTCTAACTATGAGACATATTCTGTGACAATATTTTATTATAATATTATTGTTTCTATTAAATCAGTTGATGGAGGCATGCTTTAGACAGCTGAATGACAATCGTTCTCTGTAACATTCTGGAATATCTGAGTCTTCATTAGTTTCAAGAACATTTTTTTTTCTTCTAGCCAATAGTCATCTCAATCAATAAAATTTTAATTTCTTTATAATGTGCTACATATTTTTGAAGAAGGAGGCTATTTGATTTCTTTATGCATCCAATTAGACCTGACAAGACATGCTTTGAATGCATCACCACCCACTCATTTCTTCAGCAGCGTCCATAAGAAAAGAATAAAAGAGTTATTTTCAAGCATCAAAAACCTCTTGATAATGTTTGGTTTCAAAGACAGGAAAAGGTTGGTTTGGTTCTTATTTAATTTCAAGCTTTTCTTTGGGGCAGAAAACACTGATAGTTTCATTCCTCTCAGGTACACCAGATTTTGCCATATTTTCTTCTTATTGGCACCGTAGACTGCCTCATCTCCAGCACTGCAAAGACAGGCAATGTTCTGCAAAAATACAAAACGCCTAACAGCCTCTGGGAATCAGCACAGAGCTGGAAGCTAGCATTTAATTCCAGTTCTGACAAGTCTTGGTTATATTTCCTAGTAGTTCCCAGACATTGTTTTAGACCTACCGCCACCATTCTAGGAAGCTATCAGGTTTTAGTCTCTGGTTTTACAAATAATTTAAGAGAGAAGTTGCTCAAGTTTACTTCACATAGAGATGGAACCAGAAATCTGTATTCGAACTGTCAAAAGCCTTGACGTGATCAGAAAGTACCACACCATGTCAGAATACCAGCTATGAGAAACACAAGTTCATTTGTCTGCTGTAGCCTGTGAAAATCAAACTCTAATTTTTCATATTGCAGGGAATCCTGCTACGTGCTCAATTTAAGCTGATTGCACAGAATAGCTAAGGAGAAGCAAAGCTGCAAAGCCTTAACACTTGTTGGTGAAGACATTTCATCAAGTTTCACATACCCTTGAGAGCCATTAACAAGAAACCTCCTTCACTTCACTTCTAGGTGGCCATGTAGGTGCTTCTGCATGTACAGGTGGCCTCTCTTGTGCTCACTTTTCATCTTCTCATTTATTTTTGTGTGTGACAGTATTGCTTCAACAGCAAGGGAAAAGGGACCTTCCACCCCAGATTAGTTTATGAGCTCATCTATGAGCGAGGCAAATCACTCCTTTATCAGAGTCACAGCAGAGGAGAGAATTGAACCTTGGCTTCTAATTTTCAAGGTGAGAGTTTTCAGTCTCAGGTATACAAATGGAAAAGGAGCAGCTAATGAGAAATAGAAAGTACTCTAGGTTGTGTAGACAGGCAGCTCTGGCCAATGACAACTGGTACTTTCAGAACCTATCTATCACATCGACCTCCACATGCATGGAGAGCTGGCAGGCACAAGTCCCAGCAGCTTGCAGAGATTTGATGTCTCTGAGATCTGATGAAGGTGAGCCCCTGCTAATTACTATTTGGACTTAAATCCAAGATGAAGTTTAGATCCAAGATGAAGCAATTATTACCTTCTCCAGATGTTGTAAATGTTCTGATTGATGATATAAACGCCATTAGCAATAAAGATTTTTGGTTTGGGTGGGTTTTTATAGATAGCAGTGGCAGTTGTACACAATGAATAATTTGACTCATTATTTTTACTTTGACATTGCCATTAACTGTAGCTATAACAATGCATTTTGCCTCTTTTAGAATACAGACCTAATCTTGCTTTCATTTAAGTTAATGGCTAAATTGCTATTGACTGTGGTGGGAAGAGCTCTATGTCCCTATATATTTAACTGCTGTAATGTAATTGCTTCACTATGGTGATCAGTGTTTGTAATACAGGATTTAAGTTAATAATCCTTTTTATATTGCTATATATGTGAAAAACAAGCTTATAATACAGAAATAATATGGTCAGTGTTGGCAATAAGAGAGATTACATCATACAACTTACATGTTCCATAATGAATGTGCAGATTCTAATTAGAATTAGAACTAAAGTGAGCACTGTCTATGGATTTATCTTAACTCACAGGGATTATCTTCTGCTTTATAATGTGAATGCAGCTTTCAGAAACTGAAAAGAAATAATGAACTTCCAGGTTGATTGAAGCTGTCAGAGTAACTGTGGCAAGTTAGAGCTTGAAGCCAGTTGGCAAAATGGGTTTTAAGATATATCCTTGCTTATCTTAACTCACATTCTGCCTCATTTGATAGGCTCAGGGCTTCACCACTGAGAAGGAAAAGATGTGGTACATCATGTTTTGAAGAACATAACCAGATTTGATAGAAGTCTGGAAGCAAGCATACTTTCATGAAAATGTAAATTTAAGACTGCATGGATTTCACTCCTACCTCTTGAGCAACCATCTCGCACCATATTCTTTTGAAAAAAGCCATTGCAAGTAAGTTCATTGCAATCAGTTTGGGTTCTGAGTTTTCTTGAATCAATAAATACTTCTGAATTTATCATAGAATAGAATCATGGAATAGTTAGGGTTGGAAAGGACCTCAAGATCATCTAGTTCTAACCCCCCTGCCATGGGCAGGGACACCTCACACTAAACCATCCCACCCAAGGTTTCATCCAACCTGGCCTTGAACACTGCCAGGGATGGAGCATTCACAACTTCCCTGGGCAACCGATTCCAGTGCCTCACCACCCTAACAGGAAAGAATTTCCTCCTTATATCCAATCTAAACTTCCCCTGTTTAAGTTTGAACCCGTTACACCTTGTCCTGTCACTACAGTCCCTAATGAAGAGTCCCTCCCCAGCATCCCTATAGGGCCCCTTCAGGTACTGGAAGGCTGCTATGAGGTCTCCACACAGCCTTCTCTTCTCCAGGCTGAACAGCCCCAACTTCCTCAACCTATCTTCATATGGGAGGTGCTCCAGTCCCCTGATCATCCTCGTGGCCCTCCTCTGGACTTGTTCCAGCAGTTCCATGTCCTTTTTATGTTGAGGACACCAGAACTGCACACAATACTCCAGGTGAGGTCTCACGAGAGCAGAGTAGAGGGGTAGGATCACCTCCTTCGACCTGTTGGTCACGCTCCTTTTGATGCAGCCCAGGATACGGTTGGCTTTCTGGGCTGCAAGCGCACACTGCCGGCTCATGTTCATTTTCTCACTGACCAGCACCCCCAAGTCCTTCTCCACAGGGCAGCTCTGAATCTCTTCTTTGCCCAGTCTGTAGCTGTGCCTGGGATTGCTCAAACAAACATGCGAATATTTGGTAACGTTGCACAAGGCCATCACAAAGGGGCAACACAGTTTATACAATATTATTTGTGTAGTCAGAGCAAGAGTATATTTGGCATAAAATACCTGAAAAAATTTAGTATTGAGGTCTAAGGCATTAGTAGAGCAAGTGTATGGTAACAGAGACAGTGTTTCTCTGTGCAGTTTGCTACATAAGTAAATATGCTGTCTAGTAGATAAATTGATATGAGAGTATAATTTATTCAACATATATAAAAAAACTCAAACCTAAAACACACTGGAGCTAGTTATCTACAGACTTACACAGCTAAACCTCCCATCTCAGAAGAGGGAAGTAACTCTGGTTTATGCTGCCACTGCCAAAATATAGGACAACCACACAGCACTGAACTACTCATTAGCACAGACAGTAGTTTACCAGCAGAAACACTCAAGCACGTATTTACTGGGGAATATCAGGAGCTATTACTCCCACCCATCTTCTGTAGCACAGTCACTACTCACATGTTCAATTAGTGCTGCAGTTTCTCTTGTGTCCTGCACTGGCAAAAACACCTGAAGAAACACCCCTGAAGTAAAATATTGCCTATAACCTTGAAATGAATGATTTCCTCCTCTTGCCTCTCCTCTAAATGTAGAAGAAGAAGGTGCCATGGGATCATGCAAGGATGGGGTGGCTGGATCTGCATACTGCTCCCTGTATATGTGAAGCTTGGGGGTGCTGGTTTCTGTGAACATGCTTTAAGTAAAACACATCTCTAATGCTCTCTGGCTTGCATATATGTCTTCAGGTAAGTAATTACCCAGTCAAAAATTGGTAAGGATCACAGAGCCAGCAATTATTAAAAGTGTGTATATCTAACTGGAAAACAGAAACCTCTGAGATGTGACCAAACCAAATTTCCTCTCCCTGCCTCCCTTTCAAAAAAGAAAAAAAAATTAATTGTTTTCTCAGCAGTTGAAGAGCTCTCACAGCAGAGTTGGGAATGCCTCCCTTTCCTGCTTCCTCCTTCCCTCACAAAGCTGTAAACTGACAGTTAGCACATGTCCTAAGATGCCGGAACACTCTTCAAGCTTGGGAGTAGAAGGGAGAGTATTGCTTTTTAGAAAACATCTTCTGCTTCCACAAAGAGCTGCCTAGCCTCTATGCTAACGTACAAAGAGAAAACAAGATGTTTGTCCTCTGACTTGCCTAGCTCTTTCTGAAAGAAAGAATGTCCATACCCACTTTCAGATGGTGGCAGGCTGTCAGCCTTGTGAGAAAAGAGGAATATTAGTGCTTTCCATCCACGTCTGTCTCAAGGACTGCAGACCTAAGGCATAGCTTTGCTCACAAAACTCTGCTTTGTCTCCTGGCACAGGCAGCTCTCTTCTTACATCCCAGATCCACACACTTATTTCACTGAAAGCCTACAGGCAGCTCCTCGCTGTATTTCAAAGAGTACAATAGAATAAGGGTTCAAATTTTCCATGCCCTAAGACAAGCTGTCAGGATGCAAACCTGCACTCAGACATTGCATTTAATCAATCTCCAGAGCCTGACAGGGCAGAAAACATACATGTCCTCTGCCTCCTGGTGATTGGACTGACCCACTCCATACTATTGCATTAAACTTCCTTTCAGGATCTGGATCATTTGGAGTCTTTGGAGTGCTTGCATCAGCTAAATTAGCTATATGGGTATAAACTAGAAATTTAGGGCAGTGATATAGAAACAGGTTTCTAATTCTAATTAGTTCTGCTCAGTTTTATAGGATTTTGTAAACTTCTGCTTTTCTTTCATCCTGGACAGTTACATTTCCCATGTGAATAAATAATTTCAAAGAGTAGTATTATAGAAAGGTTATATCGGAAGGGACTTTTGGAGGTCAACTAGTCCAACCTCCTGCTACAAAGCAGAAGTGATTTCAAAGTCAGATTAGGGTTGCTCAGTGCCTTTACCTTTCGAGCTTTAAAATCCCAAGTGGTGGCTTCCACAAACTTTCTTGGCTCCAGGACTTAAACACTTTTACTGTAAAGAAAAAACTTTTTTTATATCCACTTCAAATTTCCCTGGATGCAGCTTGTTATTGTATTTCACTTTTTGCCTCTGAGAAGCATTTGGTTTCCCTTCTCTGTAACTTGTCTTTAGGCAGTGGAAGGCAGTTAGCTTTGCCCTTGACTTTCTCTTCTGCAAACAAAGCAACCCCAGCTCCCTTTCCTCATGTGTCATGTCCTCAGCTGACAAACACTTTGATGGCTCTACAATGAACTTGGTCCAGCTTGTTCATGTCTCTCTTGGACTGAGTGGTCCTGGACTAAATACAGAATTTCATGTGCATCCCCTTCAGTACCATGTAGAGGGGAATAATCCCATTTCCCAGTTTACTAGCTACGCTTGTGCTAAAGCAGCCCAACAACAGGTACACCTCCACTGCTGTCTTCTGTGCAATCTGCTGTTCACCAGGGCCTTAAGTCCTTTTCTGCAGAACTGCCTTTCCTCTAGAACCTAGCCTGTGCAACAGTATAGGATTACGCTGTCTTGGGGGAAGGACTTTGAACAGCAAGAAGCTCCTGTCAGCTTATTAATTCAGCTTGTGGAGCCTCATGTAAGTGTCAGCTGTACCCTTCAGTGCATGGATGCCTCACTCTAAGTTAGCACAAGGCATGAGCTTGCTGGTGGTATTCATCAATCAAGATGTTAATGAACATAATTCAGGGTATGTTAATAGGTGTTAACCCCAGTAGACTTCTTCACATGCCAGCACAATGCAGCAAAATTTGAATTTCTTTGGGCTCTCTTTTCTTTGTTTTGGTGTTGTTTGTTTTTTTTTTTTTTTATCCCTACAGTTCTAGCAGGAAATCCATGGAAATGTTTCTGCCATCTTTATGATTTATGAAAAGCAAGCTTACTTCTGTAACATTTTTGACCTAAACATCTACTCAGCAGAAACACAATAACAGTAGCAGTGCTAATACTACTGAATGAGGTAGTTACCATTTTCTTTAAGCTCTAAGCCTTAAAACAGTATATGTCTTAGTACATTTCAGTGCTTTCTAAGAAAATATGCAAAAGTTCCTTCCTTACTAAAATGGAACATGAGGTGGTATTTGTGGAGGGGAAGACACTCAGTAGAGGCAGCTAAAATATTCCAGAGGAAACATTTTCCCATAACATCTGAAAACTTGTATCCAAATGCCTTATCTGTCACAGCTGTAGGGTCAATTGTATATTGCATTTTTTATGTATTCTTAATTCATTCTGCAAGCACACACACATGCATACACCCACACCTGTGCATGTGTGCGCACATTTTAGCTTGTTCCCTCTCTCCCCCTGTATTTTTCGTTTCTTTCAATTGCCATCATATATGCTGAATTGTAAAATGATTCATTTTCCCCATTTACTGCAAAGATACTTTGTGTTTAGTCTTACTCGTCTATTCAATCCTTTTGGTATTGGATACAGGAGGATATTAAGTTTAGGTGGTATTTTTCAGGGTTTTGTTGTTTTAGAGGAAAAAAGCTTCTTGCAACCTGTTATTTTCAGCTTTTAACTATACAATAGTAATAAGATTTACTTTCTAAAAATCAAAAGCTGAAGCTTTCTTCTGATTTTGCATAAAATAAACTTTCTGCTTTCTTTTCCCTCACAAAGGATAAAAATTGCAGAACTCCAAAAGTATCCTCAGCTGATATTGTTCTTGTTTTCAGTTTCCCTCATTCAAAACCATTTACATCTGCAAGCTTCAGTATCTTCATCATCCATATTTCTGAAACTTCCTTCTGTCTCTAGAGGTTGTCCCCATTCTCACTGTGGGATATCTAAACGGTATGAGAAATCATATACCATTAGCAACAACACAAACTCTTGTTTGGCAAATGCCAAAGATGGAGATCACTGAGGAAGAGGAGGATGAAGCTTTCAACCACTTCTGCCATACCCAAAAGAAAAACAGAATTGCTCAGCGCAGGCTGCGTATTTCGTGCACTGATCATGCTGAGCGTGCCAGGACAGTATGCAAAGCTTTGTTTCCCCCCTTTTTTGGGGGGCGGTCTGTGCACATAAATGATTTAAGGGGTCTTTGTTTCCTGGTTTGAAATCCTTACCAAATTGGTAAAGCCAGAAAGATTTCTAGGCAAGGATTTCCAGCAACGGCTCTTGATTGCTGGTTGCTGACTACGACCATCTCAGAGATCCTCAGCAGCTGCCTCTTTCCACTGGACTGCTCATTTCTAGAGCAAGAACATGGCTTTTGCAACATAGAAAGAAGAAACTTCCTCCTTCTACCCTCCCATCATTTATGGGAATTTCACAACATGGTATTTAAAAGCTGAGTCACACTCACTCAGAGTGAACTGATTTTTGTAATGGTTTTAGTCCTCCATATTGCTTTTGCAATGGGAAAGATTGATGCTATTTTGGGCTGAAAGATGAGACTTTCCACTCTATCTTCTAACTGACTGTGGGTAGGCAGCCAGAGGGCTTATGGGCATCAGGAATGCTAGCAGTAAGAAAATGGCATGTAGCAACAAGTTTTTATGACCTCCAAAATCCTACCTTCTTGTCTGATTTGCCCTCAGTTTACCAAGAATGGGGAAACATTGCTGCTGTTCTAGTAATCACACATCAGTTAAACCATATGGGCAACACATCAGCAGGCCAATATATACCCTATTAAAACTGGAGTAAATAATGTCACTATACTGAAGTCGTAGCAAAAGCTGCACATTAAAAAAAACCACCAACCAAGCCTCAAACACAACCCCCCTCAGCAAACCAGGAATGTGCAAGCAAGTTTACTGTTACAGCTCTGCAGATACATGTGTTACTGCTCCATTTGACTTACATGTGGGACTGCAGCAAATTGAAAGGAAAATCGCATCAGGTTATGCCAAGTCAACCGCAGAAATGTATTGTGTCTCCTTAAATGCATCCTTTCTCCCAGTTTCAGCTGAATAGTACCACAGCTGTTCTTATGCTGTCGGCAGTGCTATGTATGTGTTATGCATTGACTTCTACCAAGTGATTTACCTTGGAGGAGCTGCCCTTAGAAATGCTGATCTGCTGCTAAATACTGAGCCCCTCTAGGGCACTTCTAAGTGGTTGCCCTGAAGGTGGGAGACCAAAACTGCAATAAATCCTTCTGGAAATTCAGGGCAAGTATAGCACTGTCAAATGAGAGAGAGTCAGCCAATTTAAAAGTATTAACTTGCTTCCCATATGTTTTGTAAGTGCATAAAATAGTATCATTAACACTAATAAAACTGTCATGGTTAAAACATTTGTGATATGTGGTATTCATTTATGTACATTATGGAGGGGTGTGGGAGTGTTTACAAAAGGATTAACATATTACCAGCAGTGACAGCCACACTGAGAATCATCTATTATCAGATCTAAATTTTCAGTTGCTTTTAACTTTTCATGGGCTTTTTAATGCCTGGAGCTTGATTTGGGGGATGGGAGGGAGCAAATATTTCTGTTACCAAGCTCAGCCATTGACAAAGAGAATAAAGAAAAAAATATATTTCTTTGCCCTTGTTAAAATAGTTTTTTAAAAAGTTACTCTATTCAGAAAGTAATTCTATTGAGTATTTAAGTTTCAGACCAATCAACAGATAGGACTATCCACTGCAGGGCTGGATGAGAAACATGCACTGCATATTTATCCACTGGGTGACCTTCCTTCAAGTGCCTTCACTGAGACAGGGAACCAAAGGAAAATGAGGGAATACATTTGCTAACAACCCTAGCAAGACAGGGGAGGGCTTGGTTAAGCACTAGTTTGCTCAGAGGCAATGGGGTAACGGGGAAGGTGGCCAATTTTTCCACATGTGCCACAAATACACAGTAACAAGCCACCAACATTGCAACAGCAACCTGTTGGAGGCAGCAAAAAGTTGAGTGATTAATACAAAGTTAAATTCTCCAACGCCTCCAGATGCACACAGAGGAGAATCCTGAGTCCCTGAAATATCTTGGTCAATGATGTACCAAATGATTGCTGCTTCCTTTTACTCAACTTCAAGAGGAGGGAACTGAAAATTGTGTATTCTCTAAAATATGTTGTCCTTTGCTATTGGTCTTTTGCATTTTTCAGTGCTTTCTCTCTTTGTATTCCTTCCAGTCTGTTGCCTGTCTAGTAGCATTTCAGACTTCAGAAATCCATTGAAATGTGACCAGCCTAATGCCAGCGGTTTTCTGTAGTGACCTAAATGCCATGTGTCTTTCTGTTGCTTTCTGATTGCTAGACGTTGAGTTGTAATAAAATAACTAGGCCTTCACAGCATCTCCAGGCAGTTCCTTTTGTTTCCTCTGCAGCCAGAAGAATCTTCTAAAATCTTTTCTTAGCCCCCTTAACTGGAGAGTGATAAAGAGCCATGCTCTGGAATATAATTTGCTACTTCATGAGCACTAAGCTCTTTCAGAGCAGATGGAGGTTGGATCACTGGGGGAAAAAAAATCAAAGAAGCTCCCAAGGTAATTTTGTGATGCTCAATATAACAATTCTGGGAAGAAGCCTCCTTTCATATTTAAAATCATTTGCTATTTAAACAAGCTGGTACATTTAGAACCACCCAGCGGATGACGAATCACTTCTATGAAGGTACTGACTGCTTCTCAGACTGCCTGCACCCTAAGTACACGTAGCAGAGTCATTGGCAAATTTTGTTAGCGTATTTTTACCTCTTTGGAAAAAAAAAAAAAAAAGAAAAAAAAGAAAAAGCTAATCCAGTCCTACGAGTTCTATTTAACTTTTGCCTCGGGTATAATATTGTCAATTTAAAAGGTGGGGAATTTTGGATCTCAGAAGAAATCACATTGGATGAAGCATGAAATCTGGAAATCCAAGAACTTAAAGATACTGGTTGTGAAAAATTGACTTTTTTTTTCTACTAGATGTTAGATTCATGAGCAGCTGACATGAGCAAAAAAGGAGCCCAATAATGCTGTGAAAGGTAAAACTGAGTTCAAATGGTTAATGCTGCATTTTCTACACTTGGTACCCATCACTGTCCATAATGCATATGTTTGCAATGTTTTCTGATTTCACTTACTCCAGTGCAAACTCCGGAGTAAAACTGTTATGAATATGATTATTTTGGCTTTGCCCCAATGTAAGTGATTTATCCTGCTGTCTATTTTGTCCCTATAACAACAACAAGGATTACTATCACAAAATGATGGAGTATAATGTTTCTGATTATGCTAATAATAAACCCCAAAGAAATCCTTCAGTCTTACATGCATATAAGCAGCAGAACAAATTCCCTTGCATGCATGTCAAACAGCAGTTTATTCCCTTTCTCTTCCAGACAGGTTTAGAAGGTAAGCTGGTACAACAAAGTGACAGCTGACTCTGTAAAGTCTCTGTCTCCATATCCATATCTGCCAAGGTGCTTGTCTACTGCAGCGGTAGGTACCTAGGATGTATTGCTGTGTCGTTAATATTGTTGGTTTTCACTACTTATCCACTATCAAAAAAATGCTTAATACCCTCATAAAAACAAAACAGGATGTGATTCCACCCCAAATGTAGTTTGTAATTACATACTACAGCTGAGCAAAATGCCTCTTCTCTGTTCAGAGGAGCTGCTCTTGCACATGCAGCAATGAATCTGTTTTAAGATGGTCTGCTTATATACTTCAACTAGCAATAGTTTATACCAGATTTTAACATAGTTTACCACTGCTGGGACATTACATTCTACATCACATTCCCCAGTCTTTGCATAAGCAATTACAAACATGTCAGACAAGGCTCTGATGATACCTTTTGCAGGAAGAACTAGTTATTCACATACATTTCCTGTGTACAAATGTGCAAATGTGATAAACTAAAATTAAATTCAACCCTGCAGTTAAATCTTAATGCAGCTTGCTTTTTTTTTTTTTTTTTCCCTAGGAATGATGCCTCAGGCAAGGCAAGAGTGTCTCAGTAAGGAAAAGGATTAGCATTTTCTAAAATTTCCAGTCTTTTTATCTACCACCTTTCCCTAAATTGCTAATGCTTCCCCAGCTATTAAAGCTGCAATGGCTTCTGTAAATCCACCTTCTGATTTTGTGAGTTAAGCTATGCATTTGAGACCAAAAAAAAAAAAGAAAATAAAAGCCTGAGTGAGTTATGTCACCAATCGCCGTTAGTGCTTCAAATCTAGGCTATCAAATACACCGGCACAATGTCCAAGATTGTTCCAGCATTTAAAAAATAGTATTATGAGGCCTTTAGAGAGGTAAATGAATTACAATCTCTTTGCAGGTGAGATAAGGTTTGTGGGTGGGAATAGCTTCTTTTATTAGACCAACCATTATAGTTGGGAAATGTATGCAGAAAGGGTTCATACACCAGGAAGATTATCTCCTTTTTCCCACTGTATTAGTTTTTCCAGTAAAGACCTGCAAATTTTACCTTGCCCACATGCTTTTACCATCACAGTTATAACCAGAGTAACACAAGGCTTTTTAAAACCAAGCTGCAAACTAGAAATAACTAAAATGATAAAAACAAGAGGACATCTTCAGCCTGCAGTGTTTTTGAACTTTCTCAACTTCACCAGGTCCATTGGGGCTTGGACTATTTGGAGTGAGTCTTTATAAATTAAGATCTGTGTACTACATTGCTAAGAACAAAAAAGCTGCTTTTTTTTCAAGGTTGTCTTCTTCTAGTAACACCAGAAGACAGAAAAGGAGATAACAGGCCTCCTCAGAGCATGCTTTTGTGAGGCTGCCTGCATGATTTTGCCCTGGCTGGGTGAATCTTTTTAGGAAAGGATGTGTTGGCAGACATTTCTATACCCTTCATGCTTCTGTACAGGATTTAGCAAATATTCATTGTTCATACATGTTATGCATGGTATTTGATAATAATATTTTCCCCATATAAGTTTAAGAAGCTGTTCTATGTCCTTCATTTCTTGTACATTGTTCTGCTCTTCCTGTTACTCTATTTCGTCTCTTTTCTAGTCTCCATCTCTATGCTTTTGCTGTATTGTCTGCTTTCCCATGAGCAAAGCTGCTAGCATATTGGTTAATATATCTTTAAAAATGTCAGGAATTTTTGTCTCCAGGACCATCTCGTTTCTCCTGAACATATTTTACTTCTTGTCCCAGAAGCACAGAAAGTAAAACAAAATTCAAGTGAGATGGCATAATTAGGTCATAATTTTATTAATAAAAATCATCTGGGAACAGCTGTTAATAACTTGTGCAGGGTAGGTCACAGTCTCTTCCCTAATTGTTTTCACCTCCTTGAAGGCTGCTTCCTCCTTCCCTGTCACTGCACTCCCCGCCATCTCCCTGCCCTATGGAGATCTCCTCCTTTGCTCCTTTACGTGGCTAATCCCCAGCCTAACTTTGGGGTGCCCTGATCTTGCAAAGACTAAAAGCCTGGGAAAAGATTGTATCCTTTCAGGGACATAGTAGGAGCTCTGCTTTCCACTGTGCTCTCATCTGATTTGTCTTTATCAAGCAAGGGATCAGATTCCTCATCGGATAAGTGCCTAAGGTGGCTTTCTGTCACTTGCTGAAATGGACCGGTCTGAACTTATCCTCTCCAGGGTCCCAGCCATGTTCCTGGGAAAGGCAGAATGATTTACCCCATCTCAATCAATCTGGTGATGGAGGAAAATTAACCAATACCCCAAAATGTGGGAATGACTGAAGCAGGCTAAAACCCAGTGTTTTCCTGAAGCCAGGTGAAGGAACTCCCCATTTGGCCATGGTGAAATGGGTCTGGGACAGGGAGGCAACTTGGGGAAGAGGCACCAGCAGCTGCCAGCAGGCCTTCCTAGCTGCCTATGCAGGAGCTACAAGCACCCCTGTCCACAGGCATCTCTCAGCCTGTGGCTCAGCAGGAAGGAGGGAGTGGGCTCAAAACCTGAAAAGTTACTTTCTCCCAAACCAAAAATATACGGTTTCAGCAGCTGATGTTCTGAATCGTCATCCTTAAAGAAACCCCAACAAACCCTGTGACAACATGAAACTGTTGAAATTACTGAGAGAGAGAAAGCCTGCCTGGTTTTGTAAATGTGTCCTTTCTTAGATGGAATTGCACTGTGCTACCATCTGTGCAAAAAAATACAGAAAGCCTGCAATCAGAGTGAAGAGAATAGGGGAAGAAGAACATGAAAAAAAACACCAGTTTGGCCAAAGTCATGTAGGCAGCCAGTGGCAGAGCAAGAACTAGTACCCTCAGTCTCATAATTCCCAGTCCTTTTCTCCTGTCATCTGAAAATGCTTTATTTCAGGCACTTGCTATTTGCTGGTCTCGGTGGGTCAAATTGGACCAGAACATTTCAATGAAAAACAATCATTTTTATGTTCCAAGAATCACACTGAACAATCTTGCAGCTGAGGTTTCTTAGGTAATATGCAGCTGTTAGACGGAATGAAAGTTTGCTGTAAGTGCTTGCTGCTGAAATGTGAGAGTGAAAGATGACTTTGGAGAGCCTCAGTAGTAGCTCAGGCAATGTGTGTCCTCCCACAGATAGAACAAGGAAATTACATAGTCAGGGACAAGGCAAAAATCATAACTGTTTTTTATTAGGCTCTGTCCTCTATTTGTTAGGATTATTGCCTTCACTGTCGTCGAACTGTAAATCTGTTTTTTTCTTCTTTACACTGTAATTACAATCTTGTTTGGAGGAAGTAATATAACCGGAGATGAAAAAATACCCCTAAGCCCTCCCAGTACAACTTGCTTAAAGGGAAGAGATGCCTTTTTAATAATATATTCTACTCCTAATAATATAGTACAGCAGAACAATCTACAACGTATGGCAGCAGTCTTTCAGGAATGAAAACAAGAGATTTAATTGAACATCTATCCTGGAGCATTCATTCATTCTCTGATATCATATTACATGTAAAAACATTGGGATTCTATTTCAATAACAAGATGATGTTTCATTCAGGCTGTGGGGCTTTTTCTGTACTGTATGTATTCCAAGGTCTGCAAAAGCTGGCACAATTATAAAACTAACATACTAATGACTGGATTGTGTTAATTTGCATTAAAGAATATTTATGGCAGATTGACAAAGTTAAAAACTTTAATTGGCCTCAGACACTTGGGTGATGCTATCCAGGGAGTCCTATTAGCACTGAACTGCTGTAGGGGCTTATCGTTGTGGTTGATGGCAATACTGCACAGTGAATAAAGATGCAATATAACAGTAAATTTGCCACCTTAGATTTATGATACTGAGAGGTGCAAACCACACTCTATTCTGCATGGTCTGAATTACAGATCTCTATTTAGCTGGACAACATAGACCTGCTGGTACAATTGTGCCTACGATTACAACACTCCAGAGTGTGCATTGCATTGTAATGCAGTTATTTATGCTGTACCTTTTTGCTTAAGGCAATAATACATCAGTACATACATTTGAAAGTCAAAGGAAATTGTTATGCCTCATTACATGAGTGAACTTTCCTTAAGATAGATGCAAGTGAAACTCACAGAAATTTGAGTTTCTCCATGCAATCATTCAATGGTAACTTGCATGCCAACCTTCAGAGAAGTTTTTCTTTTGACAGAACATGTTACTCCTGCAGTAGATAGTTCTGTGCCTCTTCTATCCAGTATCTCTGGAATCTTCACCCACATTTAAGAGCACATAAATTCAGACTGCACTGAGCAGCAGAGCAAATTGTATTTCTCTCATACAGAGACTGGGCAGGTCAGCTACCTGGAACACTGCTTCCTTTGCTGTCACCCCTCTAGTCTAGTTTATAAACACAACCTCATGTATCCTGAAACACTACACAATGATTAACAGCCCTTTGCCTCTGTGTTTCCTTCAGATCTTCCCAGCAGCCATGAGTGCTGGGGCCATGGAGAGGTTGTGGAGCAATAGAATTCTGAATACATTTCTGGAGCATTTCCAGGGAGACTTTTCAAAAGCAGAGTGTGTGCCCCGCACTTTCAAAAATAAATGGATAAAAGGCACCCGAGTCCTCTGGTTACCTTAGAAAAATTCTCGTAAAAGTCCACTTACCTTTCCACAGCACCAAGTAACTTCCTTTAAAGGTGACCCCTACCACTACAAGGCAGATGACACTGAAAGCTACAGGGTTTTCAAGACAGACGCTCACTCACCCTTTCCTATGCTGTGTCTCACAGCAACTCAGCAATTGAAAGCCACTGTCTGATGGGGTCATTGGCAAGAATTATTTGTTCAGCCTCAGTTGCTGAATACTGGCCCAGACATTCTGGGAACACTACACCAATATCCACCATTGACAGTGATTTCAAAGTGTGGAAAAATCATCAGGTTGCACCAAGCGAGGCTGGCTGGCATGCCATGAGGATAGCGTACTAGTGACACCTTAAATGGTGAAGCAACCCATATGTTATACAGGCTGGCCAAATTCCTCTGTAAGGTAAGGTCATTTCACCTCTGTCACTACAGAAGATATGTTTAGCAATATTTTGCTATAAGATAATATTTTGCTAAAAGATAATAAGTTTTTAAACTGGGAGTAGACTTAGATTAGATATTGGAAAGAACTTCATTACTGTGAGGTTGGTGAGACACTGGAACAGGTTGCCCAGAGAAGTTCCGGTTGCCTGTCCCTGGAAGTGCTCAAGGCCAGGTAGGATGGGGCTTTGAGCAACCTGGCTTAGTGGAAAGTGTCCCCGCCAATGGCAGGGGGTTGGAACTAGACGATCTATAATACCCCTTCCAGCCCAAACCTTTCTATCATTCTATGATTTTCTGATTCTATGATATTTGACAGAAAGCAGCTGCAAGATACCTCCTTAAGTCCAGTCGTGCTTATCATTACTGTTAGGACTATTAATTCACTGCAGTATACTTTAATGTACTATAACATTTAGAAATGGCATTTGGATGTGCAGCAATATTATTTTGCACAATTAACCTCTCGTTCCCTTCTATATAAGCCTGTTCTAATGAAATACCAGTTATACCGTGTTATTTTCAAATTACATTGGGGTTTGTGCCTTTTTCCTAATAGGTTGCTCTTTCCTTAGAGAGTAGTAACACACATTGGATTGTAATAACACTTTATTGTCCTTGTGACAAAACACTACAAATCACAGAGATAAAAGGAGATGAACCAATTCCCCAGCCCTGGTCAAACAGACTGCAGTTTTCAAAATCCAGTTCTAGATCCATATGTTAATTTTGCAAACAATATGAGACAATATAAACAAGGAAATACTTCTCCTTGAAGATGAAAATTAAGAAAAACCCAAACATCTAAATAATTACACCTTTAAATCTGTGTCAAAGACCAAACTTTTCTGTTCAGGGCCATCCTAAGATAGAGCTACGTAGTTTGTTTTATTGCTCAAGAAATGGCAAGTAGAAGGCTCTGTGACAGTGCAGAACAAAGGAAATGTATTCAAGATGGCTTGTTTGATAAATTTCATCTTGAGCCCTTTTATTCTTTTTCTGGAACTGGTACCTTATCAGAAGTTTAGAGAATTACAGGAGTATGGGATGGTTCTAAAATAATGCAAAAACATGGGGGTTTTAATTTTATTATAATAGAGATGTACCACTATAACAGCAAGCTCTATTACAGTGATGGAGGCTAACTCTGAATATAGGACGTCTTTAGATGAGGAATAGACCATTTTAGTTTATTCAGGATGCGGTGGATGAAAATTCTCATCTCTTTTATTAATCACACTAGTGAGGCGTAACAACACTGAGCCACACATCAATGTAGCTGATCTCACAGATTCATCTTTCTGGTGGACTGAACTGGAAATAAGAGTTTACAAGATCTGTTTGACAACTTACTGCTTTGCAGTTCTATTCTGTCTAAATGCACCAAATTCTTGACATAGAGTGTTTTAGGGTTTTTTTTTTAACATAGATTTTATTATTTTTTTTGAAGACCCAGAATCTCAACAAGGAGAAATTTTCTATAAGACTCTACAACAAACCAACTAGACTTCTGCTCTTATTTTTGCTAGCATATTTTTAAATGACAATAACTTAGCTGACTGTATTATTACCTTAATTATAATAATGCATCTGAGATCAGAATTTAGCCCAACTTATTTTTCCAGACCAAGAGAATGCATTTGACTCAGTCAAATTATGCTTACTGTTTCATGCATAACTTCAACTGAAGACTAGCAGAGTTGTATGCGTGCATCTCATCACAGAATTTGGCCCAAGGGTTTTGAGCTCTTACTATTTACAAAACAGGTTATGTACGATTTTCTTACACAAACAAACAGTTTTAATGCTGCAAGGTTTTAAGAATTTATATTCACTCATGCCTAGATGAAGGATAACAGTGGAGGTGGAATGAGTACAATCTTCCTTCTTACACTACTTATTTTGTACTAGAGTGATAAGATTCAGCAAACTAGTCTCCTCTGGGTAACTCATTGCATTGACTTTCATCTGAAGTTACAAAGGTTTTCACAAGAGCATGCTCTTAATCCCCCCTGCTTCTTGCTAGATTTTCTAATCTTGGACTATTATGTTCAATCACATGTGAACACATTTCTCTGGCATTTGAGCTGCACAAAATCTATTGTGTGTGGTTTCAAACATGCTTTAATGTACCTCCAAGCTGTTCAGTTTATTCATTTGTTATACTTTTCCAAATGGGGAAAAGTAAGTTCACAAAGCAGGAATGAATTGATCCAAGGCCAGTGTTTGTTTATATCAAAGGGAAAGGTTCAAAAACATCATCAACAATGTCTTCCCCTCAGATATACCTGGGAGAACATTTGGATTTGCCTCAAGTAACCAAGAAAATAATCTGGGCTAATAAAATCAACCATGATTAAGAAAGCTATCTAAGGATTTGATTCTACACAGCATAGATGTGAAATGCTGCACAAAAGCAAGGTTAAAAGATATGTGTAGGATAGTCAATGCGGGAGTACATAGTGCAGCATGAGGGGATGGATGCTGTATGGCTGCCAAGCCCATATACTGGGCATGATGTGCTGTGGTATGGAATACCCCTTTGGCTAGTTCAGGTCAGCTGTCGTGCCTGTGCTCCCTCCTCCCGGCTTCTTGTGTCGAAAAGTCCTTGATCAGGGTAAGCACTACTTAGCAACAACTGGAACATTGATTCAGACTAAAGCCAAAACACAGCACTGTGCCAGCCACTAGGAAGAAAAATAACTCTATCCCAGATGAAATCCACAGTATCCACCTCTTATTCCGTCCCATAGCAGGAAAACTGCAGACAGCTCAAACGCCTGTTGATATACTGACTAGTGGCCTGGAGTTCATGTGGCATCATAAGTGCCCATTCTTGCCCATTCATATGTTTTCAACCCTCAGCACTCATGAATAAAAGCAACTATGGGCGGATAAACTTCCTTTGACTCCCCATGGAGGACTTTGCAGAGCAGCTCACTCTGGTGCTGGAGAACATCTGCTCACAGAAGGACATGCAACTTAGTGCCCCACATGGCTCTGGGAAAGGAGGATTGCTCCTAAGGTTCAGACATGTAAACGAGGCTTGGAAGATTGGGTAAAGTTTGCACATGAGCATGATGAAGGGCCTTAGGGAGGATACTGAGGGAACTGACTTCCGCTTCTTTGTGCAGGTATGTACTCCTGCACAAAGCAGATGTTGCCCACCACTGAATCCCACAGGCAGTGTTTCACACCAATGTCAGTGATGCAGTGGAAGACAGCAGTGAGAGGAAGCCCCAGTTCCTTTGTGGCTTCAGTATCTGCTCTCTAAAATGGTGGAATAAATCACACAGACATAGGGGTGCAATGAGGAAACAATGTCTTAACGGATAATGTGAATTCCAGAGTAATGCCATCCTCAGAAAAATAAATAGATAAATAAAGGATTGACATATTTCCATTCCCTAAAACTCTCTTTGTGTGAGATTTTTTCTTAGGTCCATTAGAGCTACTTCTCTTTCCTATTTCCCTCCCCTACTATCCCTTTTATCACCCACTTTACCCACCTATCTCACTTTTCACATTCCTCTTCCATTTTCATGTATCCTGTCTTCCTGTGGCTTTGGCTATCACTTCTGAAGAGCCTGTAGTGTGTCCCTGGGGCTGGCTGCTGAGCAGTGAGCTTCAGAGCTTCAGGAAGGTGACCTGTGGTATTTTTAGGCTTGACTGAAAAAAAACAGCAAATAATGCAAACATGATAAGATTTGTGTTTTCCACCCCTACACTTTGCACCCCTACACACACAGTTTGGGACTTGAATCCTTGCACAGAGGATACATACATCACAGAGGGTTACACATGTGCAGGGGGAGAGGATTTATCTTCAGATGTCCTAACCCACACAGAAGGAATAAACACATAACTTTTGCACTATTTACTGGGGGAAAAAAGAGAAGAAAAAAAAAAACCACACAAAAAAAGAAAAGTTGGGCACAGAGAATAATCTGTGGACTCTGTTGGAACTATGAAGCTGGGCTCTGCTGTCTTATTGGAAAGAGAGGAGGAGGCAAAAATAGAACTTGTTCTCGTATAGAAGAGTCTCTCATGCTGCTAATCAATTTGGTGGCCAAATTTGCTATTGTGGTCTGATGGTTTAGCTCTGCCAAGTCTTGTAATTATCTCCATTCCCATTCTCCATTAGTGGCCTTTTCAAAGGATATGAGTTTTCACAGTGTCAGACTATGCCATGCAGTGAATACCGCACCATCAGTAGGTTACAAACATAATACAGCTTTACAAACATAAATGCTTTACAAATATAGCCTCTTGCAACAGTAGGTGGAACACAACAGTTATGTGTTTCTAGGCCTTGGGGTTATGGTTTCCTAATGGGTGACCTTTCCTCCCTTCAAATCCTTTTCATTGCAGATCATGGTGTGACAGTCTCATGCTATCTCATTAGCTGTGGGAAAATTAATGCATATGAAAAGATGAGGGAGCATTCAGATACCTACAGCTGACAGGTAGCACAAAAGTACTTGGAACAGCCAAGGGACTCTGGCCAACCATTCACTCTGCTTATCATTCCCCTAAACATCACTTCACAAGATGTTGCAGAGGAGGGCACCACACCAGCCCACAAGTACACACCAGTCTTTGATGCGGTTCTCAGAAGAGCTGCTACACTTGAGCAGTACCTTCATATGTGAGTGAAACTCACAGAAGCCACGTGCCAGAGCTATGGGAAGACCTGCTGTGGCTGACAGTGAGCAGATGGTTTAATGATTGAAGGCAAAATGAAATGTCTGTTTTGACTGAAGGGATATGTACTGTTTTGCCAGGAACTAAAATGTGGCTTGGGGACCTTTAAAGGGCATGCACACATGCCAAGCACAGAATTTAAGAAATGCAACATCACATACAATATTTAAGCAATTAAACACAACATTTGAGAAAATGAGAAACACCATGCTAAAAATTCAAAACAACTTCTTTTTTTGAAAAGAAAAAAAGAAACAGAAAACTGAACAACCAGATGAATCCCAAGAGAATCTGATGATTAACTGGCTAAATCAGGACATCTGCAGGATGTAAGAATAATAGAAGGAAGCGGGAGTTTTGGCTACCACTTTTATAATTAGCAATTGTAATGATCTTAGTGGTGTCCTCCTGAAAGAATTTGAATATTCATGTTGAGGCACAGCGTTATGTTTCAGCGCTTTTGGTAACTGTAGCCACTTGCACAGAGTCAAGCACACACTCAAATCAGGGAGTCAAAATGAGTGCTCCAAATACTTTCTGTCGGAAATTGTAAGGAAAGCTGTTATTTGCATGCAGTAAGATGGAAGAGAAGCAGAGTGTCCAAGAGCTCCCTTGGCTTTTTCAGTTTCCTAAATAATCATCCTGCTTCTTCCTCCTTTTTTTTTTTTTTTTTTTTTAATTACTGATTAAATTCAGACTTGACCTGAACAAATGCAAAATACTTCTGAATCTATAAAGTTAGATTTCATAACATCAGGCCAGACTGTAGCCAAAGGCACCCAAAGTAGCACTTACTATCTATAGAAAGCCGGGCGTCCATCCACTCTTCCTGGCTGGATGCTAAAATTTCATAACAGCCTAGGCTGAGCCTGTAAGTCACACAGGGTTATTTGCAGTCGTACTTGTTTAGTCATTTACTGGATGCTCTGACTGTTTCTTAATTTTATCACCTTTACAAGCAAGTCAGACCCATGCCTAGCCAATCTCCTCTTACCCTTTCTCTAGGTTTGTGTCACAAAGGAACTAAGATGGATGAAGTGCTTCATCTTTGCAGAGAAACATTAAGACCAGGGTCACTCCTCTGAGAAACATTAGAAAGAGGGACGCCCACCTGCCCACTGATAGATCTGGCACCCCCAAAAGTTTGCATACAGCCAGGCAAATTGGGGTGATCTGAAGAGAATTTACTTCCCTTGCTCTCTTTAGTTACTGGAAGAAGAAAGCACAAACAGACTCATGTAAATTTGATTGTGTGCATGTGTATTTTTGGACTGTGGACACTAGGCAAAACATGCAAATGCCAGTTAATGACTGATACACAATAACAAATGTTGTTAGGTTTGTAGATTGCTCTTGAGCAACTAAACTGTTTACTTCCATCTAAGGCAAGAAGGAATTCATTAGTGGTGTGCCAGAAGGCAATGATCCAAGTGCAACCCACATCCAGAGGAGAAGGCCAGCAGCTGCAGTGTGGCATCTAGGGCAGAATCAGCTTGGTAGGTTGGCACCTAGGGAGTGTTACAGGCATTTAACAGACTGGTTGGGTCTGGTCCTGGCGTCCTATCAATCAGGGTCAGACTGACTTCACTTCTGTACTCGAGCAATGCAGTACCTCCCCACAGGAAGGCTCTTATCATCAAAATCCTACACTGACAATCAGTATTTACTCTTTTTTTCACTCTGCTGAATATGACACAATGTGTAGGTAAATCTCCTCCTAAGACTCCATTTTTTTACCAGTTTTGTACCTGTTTGTAGAGGTAAACAGGTTGGTTTCTTGCACACAAACCTCTGCATGCTTCAGATAGCTTCATGCCCTATGAAGTGTATTCTGGGAAGACAGATCAGCTTTCAGACAAAGAGAGTATTTCCACGGATGCATGTTTCCATGGATTCATGTTTCTTCCCCAAGCATCTGACAGAAAGGAAGTGGCACTGCTGGTGATTTTCCCCTCTGAGGCTGGTGTTCCCTTCACAAGCAATCTGAGTTGTTATGCAGTTGGCTCCAGTCATGTTCGGTACTTTGGCTAGCTATTGCATAAATTTAACTGCTCCTCTCTACTTCAGCTTTCAGTCTAGGGTTCATTTCCATCACTGTCAAGATGCTTCTCAAGTTCCATCAGTGTGAAGTTCAAGTGTCTAGAGGTCCCACTTTTACCCTGGGCTGGCATTCAAATCTTCCAGGTGTTGAGATATTTTTAATGCTAGTACACAATATGTCTTTTCAAAATTCCTCTATCCAGATCAAGGGAACATTTTAGTAGCAAAAACAAATACCTCTGATGGCCTTCCTCTTTCATTTGTGCACCAATATATTAGATTGTGTTCAATTAGAAAAGCTACAGGGCTTTGAGCAGCCTGGTCTAGTAGAAGGTGTTCCAACCCCATGGCAGGGGTTGGAACCAGATGATATTTAAGGTCGGTCCCTTCCAACCCAAACCATTCTATGAGTCTACGATTTTCATGCAAAGTTAAGCAAGTTTACTATGTATAAAAAAGGTAATATAAATCTCACATAGGTATACGCAGCAAGTCCGAAAAAATGCTTTATTGAAGGCCTCCATATGACAAGCCATTGTAGACCTCTCTGCACAGCAGGATCATAAATACCCTTTTGGGCACTGGTGTGTGTACCCACTTGCATGAAGTTTGGCATGTGCTAAGGTGCCTTACTAGGCAGCGGGAAGGCGCATGATCTTCTGCATCAACGTCGTTGAATTTTGGCCACAACTTACAAGGACTCAAGTAAGCAACTGCTCATACTGCAACTTGAGTCCTAGCCTCCAAAATCTATTTTTCAAAGTCCAGACACATCTCTTAAGAGGAAATGTATGTAAACCAGGAGAATTTCAGAGATAGAAACTATGAAAATCCTTTTCCCCAGCATATTAAAAACAGAATTTTATATTTGCTCATATTTGCAGATCTGCATCTTTCATTTTTTGTTGGTTGAAGACTTACCTTTAATTCTACAATAAATAGAGTGTAATGTTTAGGTCCAATTTGTATGTTTTGGACTGCATTCAGCTGCAGAGATTTGCAAACAGCAGCAGTTGGACTCCTGAATACTGATGTGCTGATACTGGAAGAGCTAGCTCAGGGACCCCAATTGCCAGTTTCTGTATTACATGACAGTCAATGAGTAAACAAATTAGCAAGAAGGGGTTTTGTTTTTCTGGGTTGTTTTTTTTGGTTGGTTTGATTTTTTTTCTGTTGTTATTATGTGGTGGGTTGGGTTGGTTTTTGTTTTTTTTTTTTTTTTAGTTTTTGCTTGTTTGGTTGGTTGGTTTGTTTTTAAATTCTAATATTTGTGTAGAGGAGGAAATAACCCAAAATTTACATGGATGGCAAAAGATTATGCAATATCCTACTTGCCCTTAGATGGACTAATCATGTCCTTTAAAGCCCAGCTGAACAGCAGTCACATTACTCAGGCAGCCCTTTGTCCTCAGACAGATGCTGGCTTGGAGGTCATTGGAAAGGAAAAGGAGGAGCATCCTGTCTGCACACATTTCCCCAGAAAAAAAGCTTTGCTGGCAGAGCCAGGAAAGATGCTTTTCAGTGATATCTCCAATGTTTATTGTTTCATACAATATTGCCAAAATTTTGGAAGGGAATATCTGGGCAGAAAGGTATTGTCTTATAGAAAAGGATAATGAATGTATCTGAGCTTTTCTTTTGTGTAGGAAGATGACATTATTCCCAGAATATGCTGCCCGACAATGTGTTTCTGCATTGAATACTTCCAAGTGGATTGTGTTAAAAAACTGCAGCAAACTGCCACCAGGCTCTTGGATTACCTCATTTGGGAATAAAGGAAGTGCTCACAATTCTACGCATGTAAAGATGCAACAAGCAAAGACTGTTGTTTGAAAGGTCTCTCTCCAAATAATAGGGTGCTACATGTTTTCAGTGTAGGATTTTGTTGCTGGCTTGGTTTTCATTGGTGTTTTCCCACTCTCCTCTTAGCTCAAATTTTAGGAGACGGGAAACGCAAGAGAAGTGACATCAAAGACAGATTTTTGTGTTACGACATTGATTCATGAAAAATTCTGATATCATACAGCTCATGGGTAGACACAAAGAAAGGGAGACATGAGCACTGGATCTGAATTTCAACACAAGGCTACTATCACACATAAGGTTCGGATAATGTAATAAAAGATATTGAATATAACAGGATTCCTACATTTATTCTCAGCACACAGTTCCTAGGTTATGGGGTGAGCAAAGGATACCAAGATTCCCTAATCCACTTAGGGCTCATGGTGAGAAAAAGCACAGGAAAGCTGGTCCAAGAGTCCCAGGTTTCACCCGCATTTCTTGGAGCTCAAGGCCTATCAGCCAGCCTGTCTCCTACTGCTGGGTGGCTCCTGGCTTGCATATGTCCAGCCATACAAGATAGTGTACCACAATCCCCCAAAGTATTATTCCTGTCCTACAACATGGGATTTGTTTTCTTGGTTGGCTTATTTGAAAAAAAAACCAAAAACGTGATCCAGATATGTCTATAAACCTCTTGCTGTCAAATGGATGCATTTCCCACCACTCTGAACTCCTTCTCCACCACTCCTTGCATAGGTAGTGTCTTTTCCTGTGAGTCATATCACCTCTTCCCGTGTTTGCTGGCATTTTGACCTCTTTTCTGCTGCCCTCACTGTGCTTCCTGTCCACTATACCCAATTTGACAACACTGCCGACCAGGGAAGCACATGGCTCGCCTGATTGCCTGGAGCAACCTGGCATCCCTTCCCTAACAGGTCTGCAGTGCTGCATCCATTGCCACCTTTTCTCCAAGAGGACTTTTCTGTGTTGTGCATACCCCAAGATGACCAAACATGAGCTGGCTGTGCTCCAGCCCTCCCACTGCAGCTGGCAGATGAACGGGTGCTTCCCAGGACCTCCCACAGTGCACCCCTTTCAATTACTGCATTCTCCTGTGAGCCTACCTCATTAAACGGTGTCTGTAATGCATACTAATGGCCTAACCTGCATGACCAAGCTACTCAAAGACCTGCAAGGCTTCCCCTGATTTCTCTTCTGTTCCTCTGACTGAAGAGACTAGCCAGAAAAAGCCCGGCAGTGCCACATCATGTGGGACCTTTCCTTTGACCTCCTTTCATATTGGCCTTTCCCCTACTCTCCCAGGATAGGAACGGAAGAGTGCTGGTTCCTCTGATGACTGCCCTTTCATCCCACTGAGTGGGGATATTTTGGAAAACCACCTTCCATAGAAAAAGACTTTTTTTTTTTCTCATGGGTGACCAGTTTAGTACATTCTACTGCTTCCTTGTAATGTTTTGATAAAGAGCATCTTAGCACTGAGAAGGGTCATTTACTGGAGCAGAAATATCAGTAAGGCATCTCCTTGGGTAATGGTCATAGCTATGTAGGTCAGTGGGTGAAGCAAGAATACTTGTGGATAATTAAACTCCCTGTATGGGCACTCTTTCACCAGGAAGTGAAGGGTACTTAAATTTAGAAGAGCCCATTGACTCCAAGGTAGTCTTCTGCACAGATGAGCAGAAGATTGACATGCTAGGGTCAAAGCACAATATTTTGCTCCTCAAGCTGGCATCACTTAAGAGAGAGGGAATGCAAAGGGAAAGCACCATCCTGGATTGCCTGACAGTAATTTATCTGAGACCTCAGCGGGGAGAATATTTCAGGGTAAATACTTTTTTAAGTGTATTTGCCTCTTTTTCTATTTTAAAATTGTCTATAAACATGTTTTTGCAAGTCTGTTTGTCATTCTGAATGATTTACAGTGAGTGAAACTCAAGTTCAGGCCCATTCACAGGCAGCTTATTGCAGGTTTTCAAAAAAGAAATTCAGTCTGATCCAATTTAACACAAGGATCACATGGCATGTCTTCTTGCCTCAATTGGATAATTCTTTGATTCAGCTTTTTGATGTGAATATCAATTATTCATTTGAATTTTAACATTCTAGTACTACTTGATGCTATTCTAATAGTATATGCTGTTTCAGCAAGTATTTCTGTACAGATATTACTTGTCAGTAAATTTATGGTGTGAAAATTAAAACCAAGGAAATGCAGAGTTCCTTTCAAAATACAGATGAATATTCATAAAAGCATTACAGTGTTTGCCTCTCTCTGATGTTTAGTGTTGATCACTCATCCAAAGTTGGAAGGATATAGCCTGAGACATGCTTCAAGAAAGCAGATAAATGAGGAGTAGGGAAGATTAAGTTATAAGTAACAAGATGATTGTAAAACTCCTGGACATTTTGGGGCCGCAAAGCCTTTATCAAAGTTGGGAGAAAATTCTACTGGGTGTTATACAGGCAAGATGTAGAAAACTAGCTCAGAAAATAGGACATTCAAATCCAAATTACTGCAAGAGCCCTGGTCCAACAGTACATTGTGAATAGGAGTATACAAAGCATACTGAGAGAACAGAAATTTTAGTGGGCTTAACTTTTCATCAACTTTAAGGGCCCATTTCTAAGGTTACAGCATAAAGAAGTCTACATAGGAGTCTGGTACAAAAATGGATAGGTCAAATGCTTTACAGGACAAAAAAAAAAAAATCAGGGAGAAAACAGCGTATCCAGGTCTCTCAGTAGGCTGCTGCCACAAGAGGTGACTAAGTTGGTCAACCAGGAGTACACCTTTAATAGCAAAGCTACTCAAGAATGTATTGACTTCAGTGTCTCGAATTATTTGGTTTTTTTCTTGTCACTGAATTTTGTTTTGTTCTCTGTTGAAGTGTCCTGATTACTCTCTCAGATGCAAAGGGATTAAGTGCATCCCACAGAATACTCAAGAGGTTTGACAAAACAAAACACGGTAAGGCTTTGCCAGTGGTTGCATTGCGGAAATGTTGGCAATTTGAGCCCCAAGTGGTAAAGGTGAAATAGCTGTGTAATTATACTCTTGGTTAAACCTCTCTGAAACCAGTAGCTAGGGGAATGTCTAATCACAGTTCACCACTTCAATATAGTTGCAAGAATACAAGTGAGTGGCTCTGATTTCTCTTACCTATAGGGGAGTTGATACCATTACAGCTTCATCTACACATTCCAAAGATGGAGCACAGGCACCCAGAAGCAGAGCTGCCTCACCCCTCCTTGTTCTGTTGGAAATTTTCTGTATTGCAGGAAAAAACTGCTGCAAGGACAGAGAAGCTGAAAAAAGGGAGGAAGCAAACAACAGACTAACAAAGAGGAAACCATCAGGTATAGAAGGACAGGTAGAACAGCTTCAGAGAAAAAGCCTGGAGAGCTTTTGGGTTGGGTGCTAGCTCAAAGAGATTTTTTGCTCACTGCTGTGTGCTTTTTTTTTTTTTTGTAGTTGTTGTTTGATTCCTGCTGTAATCAGGGAAAATAAATTGGAATGCATAACAGATACCTGGTTTCGGCGTGAGTTTTGCTTCCTACCAGGCAGCACTTCAGTTGACTGTTCAGATCAGCAGGCAAGTTAACCTCTTTGGAAATGGAAGGAAATGCAACTACTGTCCTCCACAGAAGAGAGCCATAAGAAGCCATTAATCTCCCTTATGTAACCAGACAGGTGATATGAAAATTTCCAGATGGTGTGTTTGGATCTCATTCTGCCCTGAATTTAGGATGAAGCTGTCCCAGGCCTCTGCTTCACTCAGTGTTTCATCAGCTGATGTTCTGAAAGCCGCTTTTTCACCACACCGAGTTAAATCTTCAATAAACCCATCATTTTCCACAGGATTGGACACATTAAAAATAAAAATAAGGGTCTTCTGAGATCCAAAGATGTAGGCATTAATTTGAACCTATGGATTTGGACCAGTGTCTCCTCCACCCTTCCCCTAAAATATTACAGGGGGTGTGTGGAGTTTAGGTTCTAGTCTCTGTTTAAGTCAGAGGGGTGCAGGGGAAGCTACCCCTTCACCTTGTCTCTTCACACAATAAACACTGGATGAAATTCATACTGCAAGCATTGGCAGTAGAACCCCTTGCACACCAGCAAAAAGAGATTAAGAGTGTCTCTTGGCACATCGCATCAGGGGACTTCTTTTATCACTTGAATCAACAGAAGCTTTGGATCAACAAAAAGAACTGTAGCAGGTGTCTCATTTACCTTATGCCAATCTATCCTTCTCTCCATCTTCAGAAAATTGCTCTTTAGCTCTCTCAAGGATACTGAGCACTTGGGTTGCCATTTGTTTCTGCTTTATCTTGACAGTACAAACCCAAACAACAATAACCCTAGGATGCAGAAAGACTCAAAATCACCTATGTTTTATTATTATTATCTTCATATGCATGATATATTGTATTAAAAAATCCCACACGCTATGCCATGTTATCAGATATGAAGCAGTACTTCTCTTCAAGGTTATGTTTAGCAGCTCTTAAATGCAGCTTTTAATTAGAAATTCCTGGCTGTCCAGAAAAAAAAGTACTTCTTAGATGTATATTCTCTTATCTTTACAAAAAGTCTTTCTTGAGCCATAGTTTTGCACACACTCCAAGACTCTGAAAGAGTGGTTTAACCTTCTGTCCCTTCCCTCAGTCACTCATTTACACTTGTCACGCTTTCAAGTCTATGTTGGCAAAGCTATTTAGGTGTTTTGCACTGAACTAGGTATTGTAACTAGGGAGCACATGACAGGGAACTGTTTTTTTTCACTGGCAATGCTAACTGCTCAAACTGCACATCTGATTATGGCTGCAGGACATGTTTTCTTGGGCTGACTTAGTAAAATTACAGCTTGCTCCTGCCATGCTCTAGTCTTACCTGATAAGAATAAACACTGTTCCAAAGCCTTACCGTGCTTCCACATTAAAGTTACCCTCTTGAAAGACAGGATATGGGATCTGTCCTGCTGCAGAATGGAAGTAGTTCTGCTCAGTTTTGGGGTTTTAATATTGTGGAGAAGAGCAGCAATTTCCTGCCCTGCTCTCCCAAAGGAGACGCTTTTGAAACAGCAGAGAGCCAGCTGTTCTCCCAGATTTGTGCTCTCCCTTTTTCTTGTGTTTCCCTTTCATTTATGCCTTTTTCTTCCTGTTCCCTAACCTGCTATAACCTACTTCCACATTTCTGCAATGCTTAAGAAAGAGCGATATCCCTCCTACTCCTTCCCCCTGCCTACCTCACCAACCTGTTGCTGGAATCTCAAATCCTCACGCACTAAAAGAGAAGAGGCTTCTTTTCTCAGCTAAATTAACACCAATCTGCTCTTGTTAGCTTGTCATTCTCCCGAGAGCAGCCATACAACCTCTTCATTTCATTTCCCCTTCCCTTGCTGCTTAAGAAGTAGCACATCCTCACACCAGAGACACTTGCGTGAATCAATTTGCAGTGACCAGCTTAAATCTCTCCTGGGCCACTCTAGCTTCTTTCATTTGGAGCTGTACAGCAAAGAAATAGCTGCCCTGCAATGGTTGTAAAGGAAACTGACAAGGGACCGAGGGGAAGTGCTTATGTTAGTGTGCTGTGCTTGCTCCTCAAGTCAACTTCCATAGCCTCAGTGGGAGCATCATCAGGTCTGCTAAGCACATCTGAAACATTAGTCTTTTTTATGATCCTTCCAGTTTTCTTATACACATTGGACATTTGGGCATTTTGGTAGAAAAGTGGTCCGATTTCTTCCCTCAGGATCAGTCTCATGCCAGTAATCCTTGCCAAAATTGACACAAGCGACGGGTGAAATCCTGGCTCAGCTAAAGTGAATAGCAGAGCTCCCATGACAGCCAGAGTCCAGACCATACTGTCAGCTTTTTCCACAGGAACCAGACTTCTCATGCCTGCTTGTCTGGGGGGCTTTCTGTCAAGAAAGATATTCCCTCCTTGTGGAAGAGAAAGGGCTGGAAGGCAAGCAAAAAAAGCCCAGTGTCAAGAGGACCTTAAACATGATGTTAGGGCTTTTAAAGACAGTCTTTCTTTTCTTTGAAAGGTGTGTTATAAACGTAGCTGCTAGGTGCAAAGCTTCCCCAGGTCTCCCCACCCTCACTTTATAATGACAAAACACGCTGTATGAAGCAGTGCATACATTTTCTCCCTCTGCCTTTTCTCCAGTGAGTATTTTTTAGAGAGGAAATAACCTAAAAGAAACTCATTTTATTCTGCAAGTCACGCCGGGAGGGGAGGAGCTATCTAACCTCCTGGCTGATTATTCTTTAATAAGAAGAAAACCATGCTTTTGTTCTTTTTTTTTTACTGTAGCCTTCACGGATAAATCAGCTCCTGACCGACCTCACTGTCAAGCTGCAGCACCAGCAGCTATCCAATTACTCACTAAATGTCTGTGAATCATTTGGTGTGTTAAAGATGATTTGCTGTAGGTTGCAGACTCCCAGTTAGTCCGTCTTGCTGGAGAAATTAAAGTCTTTGTTGCCATAGTTTTGTTGACTCTTTTTCATCATTGTGTTTTGTCATTTCACTACACCCCAAAGATGCAAGAAAAATACAAAATAACATCTACTAAGATTTTAGTATCTTCCAGGCTCTGAAACACCCCAAAGCCAGGGGGAGGGGATCCTTGATATAGTCACAATAGCATTTTCAGGAGAGAAACTATGGAGGGTTTAAAAACAACAAAAGGTCAATGCTGTTAGTAACACTGATCTCCTCTAGTTGCATTAGGGTGAGCTCATGACACTATCTGTCCTAGGTCTGGATAATCCTCTAAATTCCCAGAGAAGTTAATTGGGAGCATGAGATTTTCATGCCAAATCCTCACTCTCCAGCAGGAATAAATAGCCGTAGCTATTTCCTTGTTCTTTGCCTAGGCTATGCAACCATATACAAACAGCTTACACACTCCACACTTGCAGTAATTTAAACTTTCGGGGCTGCTGGTTTTGTTTGCAGCCACATAGTCCCACTAACTAATCAGAAATATACTTGCTATGAAAGGCAGAATATTCCCCTCCCTGTCCAGCAGATTGGTTTACTGCAAGAAAACTACATACACAGGCAAATCTCCCAGACATGTCAGACTTCTAACAGAGCTATGAATTCTCTCAACAGTCAGAGGTAGAACATTAATAACCACTACCATAAAACAAATCTAAAAACTGCAGAATAATAATAATAATAAAAAAGATATTTATAGAGGCAACACAGGAGATGCAACAGTAAAAGAGTCTCCCTTCGGATCATCAATTCATGAGTTCTGCGATCCTGAATAACGGGCATGCTTCCAAACGATAAAATAAACCACATCATCTATTCAAAATTACTAACTTTCCTCTTGCGTTCCTTAAAGGTGAATTGCAGCAAATGTATAAATTTTAGTGTGTTGTAACGTGTGCGTCTTTTACTACCATAGGAAGTGAATTTCACAGAATTTATTGGAAATCATTATCTTCCTGTGCTTCTTAAAATTTAATTTAAAATTTGTCATAGCAGCAGCAGCAAGGCTGACACAGTGTAATACTGGTGATAGAGTGATACTCTCTGAAAGAACTCCATAGGAAGATCTGCCATGGTTTGCCAATAACAGTATCTGTAATGATATTTGCTTCTCAAAAATCACTTCCAAAATAAAATAATGAAATGTTTATGTTCGAAAAGGACTCATGGACAGGGATCATGACCAACAACAGAAGAACATTAACTGATCTCAGCAGCAGCATCAAAAAACCCAAGCCTCCATGGGAGCAAGATACTCTGCCTTATTTCATTCAATCTTTAACTCTTCTTAATAATTTCATTTGGGACTCTGATAGCAGATGTAACCACTTGCTCAATTACAGTGTGTTTCACACCTGCTCTACCCAGACTGAAAAGGCAAACAGGTGAAAATCAAGCTCCTGCTTACTCTAACCAAGGCACTTTTTGACAGAATGAGCATTTTTTACTGTTGAGAAACACTCCTGCACACAAAACTCTGTATGCAACCTAACATGTGGAAAGTAAGCCCTTACTTTTAGAACATGCAAGGGTCATAATTATAAACTAATCATAAGTTCAGGTTATGATTGAGAAATGAAAGCTAGCATTCAAAGAGGGATATACTCAAATGCACATGAAATAGGTGCCTGCATTTGTGGATATGCACACGTGTTTATCTGTTTCATTGTAGGTGAATAGGCAAATACCAAGTGCTCCTATCTGACCGTCATTAACCAACTGAATTTCAACAGGTGTTGTGATAGAAATGCTTACTGTTAAGTTGAATATTGTTTTCATTCCAGCCTGAGGAGTGGTGAGATTTTTCTCTTCTGAATTCTCTACATGATCCCATGCTGATTTGAGTAAACGTAGTTTCACTGTGAGTTTCATGAAGTCCCTAATATCTTTTCAGGGGCTTTCTGACAAGCTGTATTCTATGATTCCCTTCTTTTGAAGTTATCACATCTCTCTCCTGCAATCCACATCTGTTTATGGGGTAAGTTCACCCAGTAGTTGATTATTAATCCATATAGGCTTACTGAAAACACCTGTATTCGGACACCATTGTATTTGCAGTGCCTTCACATCAGGGTTTAGGATTATTGACCTCTCACTTAACTGCAAATAATATTTAGGAAAATCCAAAAAACGTAATACCAATAAAGACAGGGAAACTTCAAAAACAGCAACATATGGTACATATGTGACTATTAAATACCCACCAAGAAATCCTTGGTCTGTCTCCATAAATCCTTAATCCAGAGATACCCCCATAAGAGAGCCCCTAAATAACCTTTTAATAGCAACTACACACTAAAGAATGGGCTCCATGGTCTCTAATCCATGTGGAGCCTTCTTCAGTTTTTGCTTCTAAATCAGCAGGAGCTGAGAGTAAGTAAGTTCACTTGGAGTAAGACACGGTACCAAAATGGATGTGCAACTGCTGGGTCTCTTAAAATCTTTAAGTGCTAATGGCACCACAATTAATATATTCTGGCATTCAGCCTCAGATACAGGCAGGCAAGACTTAATGTGATCAAATTGAGACAGCAAAATTGTATCTTCATATCAAATGTAAACAGATCCCCATCTATGATCTTCTGCAAGACTGTGCGAAAGGCAAGCTAGGTCTGCCAAGATTTCCTAGTTAGTTTTTTAAGGAGGCAGACAAGGATTAGGCAGCTAACAGAGGAAATTAAAGCCTATTTATCACTTCGGGTTTTATAAACCATTCCATAACAACCTGTAAAAATGTCAAACACAGAAAACCCTTCATCTGGCATTTCTTCTTTGTGCTCTTGCGAGGAATCCAACTCAGCAGGAAGTTAGACCTGACACCTTTAGATTCCTCAAGTATCGGTTCCCTCTACTGCCACAAATAAAGCAGCTCAAGCAGCTGAAGGCTGTAGAAAACATTGTCATTTTTCAAACGTAAGGCCACAAGGAGGAACAGATCATGACAACCTCCCCCAGGTCTTAACTAGAACAGCAAAAGTGTAAACCCCTGTGTGTGCTTCATGCAGTTTGTTTCTTCAGCTGTTTCCTTCCCTTGGTTTATTTTTGTAAACACAGCCATTTTGTGAGCATGTGCTCAGGTATAAAGATAAAGAGCTAGAACAGGCCCTCGTTTTCGACACTGAAAGCAGTGAGAAACAGCAATTAAAGCTGCAGACTGTAGCAAGTATGAAATCTATTTCACTACAGAAATTGTACTTGGCTTTCTCTTAATTGCAGGTGATGGTAGAGCCTACAGGCAAGTGTCCCAAGAATTCCGCTAAAAACTTCAAGTGCCTAAAGCTCTACATAGAGATGTGTTTGGATAGGGATTTTGTTTATTGCGGGAAGGTTATAGAAGTACACAAAGGTATTTTGCAGATGGGCTCAAGGTGGCAAAGTGATTGCACTACTTGAATGTTTCTTTCTGTATATGTATCTTAATTGTACCTAAACTTCCCTTTAAAAGAAATAATCTGTTTATTTCAGGTAAAACCTAGAACTTCTTCAAGAGGGATAAAGACAAAACAATTTCTTAAAACTGCACTTTGACTTCTGGAAATTACATAGTCTGAAAGCAGCTGTCTTCTGCCTTGTTTCTGTAAAGGTGCCTGTCCCATCCTTTAAATGATGTAAGCCTGCTTCTAGTCTGACTTCCATAAAGAGGCATACAGAGAGAGCATGGAGACATTTTCAGAAGCAAAGATGGTTGCAGGATTTTCAGCCTGCCAAATTAGGTGGGAAATGATGTTTCCGCCACGGTTGCCAGCTTTGTCTTATCCCATTCCTGACAGAAAGCCCAAAAAGTGACATGACTGATCTCCCAAGCTTCTGAAAGTACAGGTACTTTCAATATGAGTCACCTGAATTGATGGCTCAAGCACTCCCCAGCTGCTTGGCTGCTTAGTATGCCATTAGGCAGCTTATTACGCCAGCAGGCCCAGCTAGAGAGCCTACCTGTAGGCATATCTGCAGGCTGCTCCTGAGGTCTCCTGTCAAATGGGATGGGATAGGGATGTATCGGTCAACCAGCTTCGTTGGAGATCCCTGCCTTAAAAGGCGGGCAGACTTGGCCAGTAATTCATGTTGAGGGAAATGAAGGGAAAGCAGCAAAAATACCTGTCTTGCTCTAATGAGAGAACCCTGAAAGTCTGCCAGTTCTAGCCTAACAGTGCTGCTGTCAAGCCTTCTACATCTGTTGGCTAACAAAAAATCCTGCTCCAAATGGGAAATGAGAGATGACAAACCAGTTCTCTACCTAGGCTTACTCTGAAAATTTCCCAGAGGATGGCTCTGGGTCTTGGAGCTTATTTGCATTGTGTTTATTTTGGGCTGTGAAAAGAAAGGAGCTTAGGATTTGTTGTTCAGGTCTAGGTATCTGCCAAATGCTGAAGAAGAGAATCAGACCCCTGAAAGAGTTCTGGAAAATCCACAAATATCAGTTACTAACTAGAACCTCAGTCTAAGCAGTGAAAGCATAGAGTAAAAAGTCCTATTTTATGTTTCCCCCCCACCCCCCCCCCCACCCTTCCCTCTCTTCCCCACCCAAAAAAAACAAACCATGAAGAATCAATTTCAAAGGTCATCTGCCGTGCAAATTAGACAGCAGTCCTCTGAGGGTTGGCTTGGGAGGTTACCCAGGCTACGGTCATCATTGATTACCTACGTTTGAAGCTTACTAGAGTAAGATTGCACTGACATAAGCATGATGACGTGCAGCAACCAGCTTTTTCAGTGCTTGGCTCCTAGATAATTTTCTCCATGCTTTCCAACATTTTGATTCAATTTTTGCATTTGTCTTAGTCACTTCAGTGTATATATAAAAATTGCTGTTGAGCTGTGATTTTAAGGCATTCTGCTCTATTATGTAATGTTTTCAAGAAAGTTATCAAATTCCTTCCCAAAAGTTTACATGGTGTTAGCCTCTCCTTTTGATGGCTATTCTGTGGAAAGTTTGCTCAGACCTTTAAAACAAATTTCTAATACCACATGGACTTCAGCGTTCAATCTATAACTTTTGCAGTCTTATACTGAACTCTCTTTAACAAGAAAAACCTAACAGAGAACTACAGATGTAGTCTAGATTAGCATTACTAGGAAAAATATGATAAAATGGGATAACATAGCAGTTGTTTCATGAAAATAGTTATTCACAGACTCACAGAATGGTTTGGATTGGAAGAGACCTTGAAGGTCATCTAGTTTCACCCCCACTGCCATAAGCAGGGACACCTTCCACTAGACCAGGTTGGTCTATACTCAATTATATTAAAGCTGTGCCATGAACTAACTCTTATGATAGTCAGTTGTAAATACTATTACAGGTTTGGGTTTTTTTGTGAGCCTTGCGGTCTAAATATCCCAGTTATTTACTCTCACATAATCGTGTTTAACTCGTTTGCAGTCTTGTGTCTAATTGAATAACCCAAAGCAAATATGCCAATCAGTAACATTGTTTCCCTGTTCTGCTGGGAAACGACTAACATATATATAACAGACACACATATAGGTACGTATGCAGGACTGGTTTCTGTAGAAACTCTTCTTGTAAAGACAGTTACAAAATCTGACTGAGTAGCCCTGTATAAAATGAGGAATTTGATGTTACTTACTTGTCCTTTAGAGTACTGGATAAACGTATTAAACCAGACTTCAGCATCCCCCTTAATAGTATTCCTGTTGCTAGGAAACAGTTATTAGGACCCCACAAGCCTTGTCTTTGGGACTGCTTTCATACTTTACCCAAAGCCCCTGCTCTGACATGCTTGAAATTGTGTTTCCATTTTTCATTGTCTTTCCTGCTATTTTTCTCCATTTGTTTTTGCTTACAAAATCCAATTTTGCAAATGAGCAGATACATATCATGTAACTAACCAGCTGTGCAAAATGGAGCTCTCCTTCAAAATATATCCTCATGGTATACACCAAATATATTCCTGGAATAGCTTTTTGCCCTCACTATTTGTCCTGGGATAAGTGTTAGAATGGATTGGACTACTCATGGAAGATTACCACTTTCTAAGTATTTACTGAAATAGTTGTATTTCTGTGTAAAATACAATGCTTTCTTTCCCTTCACTGGTGAGGTATTTATTGCACCCGCTTACTGCAAGATTATGCTTAATTGGAAGCCTCATTGTTTTATTTGATGCTCTTTTAGATTATTTCACTCTGCATATGAGACTTCCCATTGATTTCCTAGAAGGAAAGGGCACTAGGTCCTCCTGTTTATCAAGTTTATAAATAGATTGTACAGTTTATCTTTCAAAAATCCTAGCAAAGCCAAAATTATAATTATAGCTATATAATTATTGAAATATGTTCCCAGCTGAGCTTATTATTGCCTCTCAAGAATCAATGAAGAAATAGATGCCATGGATTTAATGACAGGGCTGTTTCAGTGGTTCTTGTTTCACAAAGCACAACGAAGGAGGCTGCAAAAAGGGTGAATTCAGCATTCTGCCATAGAAGGCGCTCTTTAGCATCCTCCAAGGATGTTTCTAAACAGCTAGTCTGAGATATAAAAAAGCCCCAAGCTTCTAGACTTACCCTATTTAACCTTTTACATATCCCTGATTCAACACAATCTCCAGATATCCATTGCCAGGACACTTTTCCCTCAGCGTATCAAACTTCTGACCTTGCAGCTGTTGTAAGTCAATCGCAACGACACGTCCTGCTGTACCATGTTATAAATAAAGGTAACTTGCTCATCAAATTCCAAAGAGCCACAAGTACTATGCAGCCTGATCCTGCAGTTCTCACACAGGCAATACTGCCACTGAGACTTTATTTATACTACTGATGGCCTCAGCTCCCTTTTATTCATGGTGGTATAAATCAGGATTCACTGAAATAAAATCATGGGTTTAGGCAGAAAATCAAATGTGAGTGGAGAATCAAAGGACAAATTCTTGTATGCAGTAATCCCTCAGACTTCAGTCTTTCAGACTCCCTGAAACCTTGTCCAGTGGAAATCCTGTCCCCCAGCTACCCAAAACCAGTGAATACCTTGCTTCTATGGAAACTGTAACTTCAGTGCTACTGAAAAAGGTTTCTGGGTAATTTGCAGTGCTCACTTCTTACGCTGCCCTCTTACAGAGCTGGGTTGCTTTAGCCAGGCTGTAAAGTCTTCCTTCTGCTTCTTGCATACTGCAGTGTATTGTAAAGGCTCTCAGACCTGTCACTTTTCTTTAACAAATGGGAATTCAAAAGCTGAAAAAAAAACAGAAAAAAAAGGTTGGAGTTAGAGACAAGCTGCTGAAAGAATCACCCCATTGTCATAAAAGGAAGATCATGATTTTCTTTTTTCTGGTTAGGGACCTCAAATTAACCATAATGAAATGCTGGAATGCTTTATTTATATCACATAATCATAATAAATATCATAATAAGTTATCTAAAATTTGTGTTGCTGCCAATGTAGGCCACTCAGAATGCAGGATGTAAACTGATATACATGTGCTGTAGATCACAGTGAGCGCAAAAGAGAGACAACAGTGTAAAACAAATCCATCTATATAGCACAGTCTTGCCATGCAGATCCTGGTATTTGTGATAACTTCCCCTTAGTGAACTCAGAAATCACTCAGTGAATCTCTGGTATCAAAAAAAAAATGCATTGGCCTTGGGTTTTACATCCAAATCAAAGCCCTGATTTCAGAAAAAATATACTGCTCCAGTTTTAAAGCTGCCTTTGGGTGAGATTGTTAATGGGACAATATATTTGTAGGCCAAATCAAATACGGATTTAGTCAAATTCTTATTTTACCGTGGAAAAGCAGATCACTTCATCGCTTGAATCTGCTTGGCTGTCATTCATTAAAATATGAGTATCAGCTATTTTACTCTGGGCCTAGCGACAAGACTAAATAGTGCCGCAGTAAAGTAAAAGAGGTATGCTCCAGCTGTCCACTACATCTCCTCCATCCTAAATATATCTCTTCAGTGGTTTGGCTGGCTTAGTTTCCAGGAAGACTAGCAAAGGTTTAGCTTTACATATGGCTAGCAAAATGAATGGGCAATAAATAAAACAGGGTTTCTGGGGAAAGCTTTGTTCTCAAAACACAGTATGGAGACCACGACTTAAGAAGTAGCTTTGCTGTGCCTGTGTGTTTTGTTACAAAGAATTCTTGAAAAAGCATGATAATCCTTTCTTTTCTTGTTTGCATTATCCTCTTCCAAAACCCCAGTAAAACTCTCCTTTTTCAGTATACCTACAAAACCTTGGCAACAGTTAGGTTTTGCTGGGCTAAGAACAGCATCTATCAACCAGGTTGGTGGAGAAGGTTTTTCTGCTTCCTTATATTCCCCATCTCCATCTGCTGCCTAATATACACCATTTGAAGCTCTTGTGGTAGGGAGATGTCTCACTGTTGTATGTTTATGTGGGAGGTACTGGTACAAGGATAAAACTCTTAGTTCTAACTTCTAGAAATAATAATAATTTTCAAGGTTTCTCAACTGTGTCGGCAAAGTGGTATTTATGGCAGTGACAGACACCTTCACACAAAGAGCCAAGACACAACTCTCTCAGCCTCCTCTTGCCTTTCTCTTTGCTTGCAAATGCTTTGTTCATGGACCCCACTGGCAGAGGAGAGAGGAGAGGAGAGGAGAGGAGAGGAGAGGAGAGGAGAGGAGAGGAGAGGAGAGGAGAGGAGAGGAGAGGAGAGGAGAGGAGAGGAGAGGAGAGGAGAGGAGAGGAGAGGAGAGGAGAGGAGAGGAGAGGAGAGGAGAGGAGAGGAGAGGAGAGGAGAGGAGAGGAGAGGAGAGGAGAGGAAGGGAGGGTACAGGAGGGGAGGGGAAGGATGGGGGGCAGGAAGAGGGGAGGAAATATCTTTCAGAATGTCAAACATGGCTTAGAGAAAGTCAAAACTGTAACTTTTTCTGCTCCAGAAAAATGGGAGTAAGCCATTGAGGAAGAAAACAAGCTGGATGAAGATGTTTTCCAGACACATGAGAGATCTGGAACTGATATGATTCTCTAGGGTGTTTCAGGAATTATGAGACAGCTTTGGGATTTCATCACCTTCATGGTGATGAAAGTCAGAGAGATGGAGTCAGATGAGACCCCAGGCTCTGAGGATCCCTGTAGGCAGGAGAATCCAGAGGAGCACCTGTCAGAAGAGACATACATTCTAGGCTACTTTCATGGTCATTGTGGACTAAAACTGGGGAGCTTGGCATGACCTGCGTGTATTGCAAGCCCACCTCTCATTAAGATTTGATATTGTGAAGTTCCCCCACCCTGCATTTGCTTCCCACTTTGCAGAGGGCCTGGGGCAGGGCAGATTCTGCTCCACAGGCAAGACTAAAGACATTTGTGTGTTACCATCAGAATGGCAGGGCCAAGAGAGTCCTGCCTGCGGATCTGCACCTCCCATCACTTTTACATGCTGAGTTTTTGGACCTGCTGTCCTGAGTGCACATCGTCTGCCAAGCACTGTGCCACAAAACCTCTCTCAAGAGAATACAGGTGAAAAGCAGCTATTGATACTGATCAGTAGCACAGTCATTTAGGCAGCATGGTTGCTGGGATGATCACCAGAGAGGAGGGTACTTTTAAATGCTCTCCCTCAAGCCCCAAGCGACCTGTGATAGTCCCGAAGAAGGTATGTTGGAATAGCTGGGTGAAACAGATGTTTTTCTTTCTGATGCCTTTATCCTATAAAATATTCAGGTTAACAAAGAGAAGCTTGTTCTGTTGTAGAAGTAGAGGTGGCCTCTGGACTCCTATGAGCCTCTATGCCCAAATGAACTTGTCTAGTGAGGAAGCTTCCCAAGCCTGCAACTCATTCCTTTGAACTTTCACACTTTGTGGGCCAGTAATTAAAGATAATAAAAGGAAAATTTGAGGGAGGGCACAATTGCTGCATTTTGCTCACCTGTTTGCTTGTTTGGAGTTGAGCCATTGGAGGTGTAGATTCCTCTGATGTTTAGAAGAAACCAGACTACAAAATATCCTATCGCTTTTGTCTCTTGGCTTTCTCAGTGACAGACCGTATTACTCAGCAGGAGAAAAGGAAGCTATGGCTTTCATCTTGGCTTCTAGCTACTGGCACTTATGCTTATGTTATCAGCCTTTAGGAGAGACTGAATTTTAACCATTTTCCTGATTGCTCAATTATCAATCTGTCATTTCATCAAAATTTCAAGGGGGCTTGACCAGACCTGTTTTCGACACAGATACAAAGCTGATTACCTCTTTGGGATCCTCATAAACTCCAAGGCTTTCCTGCAGAATGGTCTTGGTTTTTTTCTTGGAGGCCCTTTGTCTGGGGTTATTACTTTGGCTGTCTTAATAAGTAAGAGCCATCTGGAGGCATGGTTGACCGAGTTTGCACCTGCGTCTACATCTGTACTGTCTGGCCATGTCAGGTGGATGTTCACTTAAAAGATCCATCTCAGTGTGAGAAAAAGGAAAAGAAAAGGGAGGGAGGGTGTAAAACTGTTATTCGTGCCTCACTGCAACAGCAGGTGCACCATATGGCTCACAAAGTAATTAGGGTGAAGAAACAGCATCAAGACTTCATGTGGTGTGGTCTGTAAATGATCATCAAATCAAATTCTCTATCAAAGATGGAGTTTTCTCTCTCTCCACTGACAAATCGATAACATTTGAAACAGCACATGCGATCTGCTGCCTTACGTGCAGGCACCTGGAATGGCGACAGAAACCTGGTCAAGAGACCATTCTTGTTAAGCAGCCATCTGTCCTAACAGACTGTCCCAAAGCACTCCCAGCCTGTTGACTAGTTGTGCTTCACTTTATTTGAAGACAGTGTTTCCTAAAACAATGTATTTTCAGCCCCTTAAGTGGTCACCTAGAAGAAATTTTACCATGCAGCATGTTAGGTAAACAGTACAAAGCTTCCTGGTAGAGTTATACTTTGGCAGCAGGACAGGACTTTGAGTTGCTTTCATTTCCAGACCTAATTATTTCTAAAGCTTCTCAGAGTTTCCCCCCTTTTCTTAGCTTTTCACTGTGTTAGCTCCCTTAGACACAGGGAGATACTGGCTCCTGTTTGAGTCTGCTGGACAAGTTTATGATTAGCATATCAGATATCTGTTAGCACATGATAATTTACCATGCCCATGTCTCAGCTGACAGCACCTCAGTAGAAGACCACTATGTCTCTGTACAGTCTACTGTTTTGAAAAGGACTGCTGCTGCACACCTGCCTGCTGTCTTTCTCTTCACATACCCTGTCTCTAACTCATCTAAAATAACCACCCTAACTACTAATGTTTCTCTCCTAATTTTTTATGGCTTTGTTTCCCATTTCAAATCCTACATTGTGCCCAGGGAAGAAGCTCTGCACCATTCTGGCACCATGGGAGCAACATCAATGGAGACCACAACCATTGATGAGCAGTTTAATGACAGGCCTGAGGTTTTAAATACTTTTACAGTGGTATTTCTGTTTATCTTCTGGAACACGTCTCTGTCACACACAGCATTTCATCAAATAACTGCAGTAAAGCAATACTGCATGAAAAAGGAGAAACCTAAAACTGAGCTTGCAACTGGCTTCTCAGATAATCAGAGAGTGGTGAGGGAGCAGCTGTACAAGGATAAATTCTGTAGAAAGACTTAAACATAGAAAGAAGTTTTAACAATGTGCATAACACTAGCCTAGGTTTTAAATCTAAGAAAGCAGCCTGTTTTGCTGCTGGTGTTTACTACAAGCTGAATCACTTTTTATTTGACTGTCAGCATGTTTGGGTTTTTTTCCCAAATGACATTCTGCTATGGTGAGCTTACAGCTTAAAATTGATAGAAGATTTACCTTTCCAAGTCTGTGATCTTTCTTCAGTAAGCCAGTCTGTAGCTGAATGTTCTCTGTTAAAGGAAGCTATGACTGAGTTAGTGATACTGAGTCCCTGTCACAAACATGTGAGGCACGCAGGAGAAGAAACCTCACATGGGCTGCAGTGCAGGGTACTGTAGTGGTCTGCTGTAGTGTAGGGGATTGTAGTCTGGAAGTACAGTACGAAGTATGTGATGCTGAACCCAACAGAGTTCTTTAGAATCTTCATTTCTGTTCTTCAGAACAGTTGCATTTGCAGTGTTTAGGTATATAAATCTGAAACTGCTGTGATTTTAGTTTGTTGCTTGTTTGTTTGTTTTTTAAACCCACACAGAAGCTAGCCAGCAGTATCTAAACTTGCTGGGCTTTTTTTGGCCATGAAGTTTGGCCCAGCTCTTCTTCATTTTCTACTGATACTCAAAAGCTAATCAAGGGACAGTCTGTTTCCTCTGAGGGGCCAGTACATCTGAAACAGAAGAGCTCTTGCTTTCTTCTGAAATGTCCCTCTCCATATCCTCCCCCTCTCCTCTTCCCCCAGGCTAGGCAGGCCTGAGTCCGATTCTTGAGCACATGCTGTTGCAGAAAAGATGCATGGAGAGAGCATCTCCTTTGGTCTTCTCAGGAAGAAACTCAGCTCCTCACCTGAGGTACCAGGCTCTAGGTCCCCGCCACATGGAAGGGCCTTCACAGCTTTGGATGGTTTGGCACACAGTCTGAAGTTTAATCTTTCCTGCTAACTAGCTGAAAGCAGGTACCTGTTCAGGGTTCTCCGGACCAGCTGGATTTTAGTTTCTGCTCAGTGAACTGTGTGTTTTCTGTTTCAGGCAAAGCAGTGTCTGATTTGTAGACTTATAAATCCTTTATTGCTTCTAGCCCTCAGTTTAATATAGAGTCAGCAGTTCAACTCTTCTAATTTCTGCACTCTGTTCAAAACTAGATAATTATCTATCCCTGTAATTACAATGGTGAGCAGTGTGTCAGTACCTGACACGTGCACTCCTGGTTACTCAGAACAACATTTTTAACCTCTACTTCAATAAAAAGGTAAAAAAAAGGTAAAAAGGTAGTAAAAAAGCTTTTTTATATGTGCTTCAACTTTTGCTCCTTCCAGAGTGGATAAGCTATTGTGAATCTCTCATCTGGAGTTTGCTCCATCAAATATGTCTTCACAGAAATGTGAAAAAATTATCTGTAAGATACCTAAATCTTAATTTTCCTCTAAAAGACATTCTAGGAGCTTTCCTCAGCTTTAGTTTGCATTTTTGCCTTTGCTTTTGTAATATCTTCATAGGTACCTGAAAATAGAGTTTATTTCCCTACTGCTTTTGATTACTCCTGGTTGGTAAACAATGAAGATTAATTGTTTTCTGATGTAGCAGAAGCAAACTTGATTCTTATTCAGAAGTAACCTTGGCAGTCAGGAGGGGCACACACAGCCCTGGGAACAATGTTCTTAGCCAGCTGCACTTAGAGAGTCACAAAGCATGCTCATGTTGTTGCTGTTGCTTAGGTAGAAAAAGCTATGGCGGAGAACTAAGGTACAGTCCAAGTCTCATATTAAAATTAATAGGTAATTAAGGTGAAATGCATCTTTGAACTTACTTCCCTGTTTTTATGAAGCTCTTTAATTTTTATGGAACATTTGAGAATATGCTTGTTTTCCTGTTGTATAATCTCAGCTTCCATATCTTTCTGAAAGACCTGTAGCAGAAACATAAAAGCAGGGATGGGACTGTTCTTAGAGCATGACTGCATGCTGAAAAGAGCAGGAAGCAGACCAGCCCCATCACAGCTTGAGTCCCAGTCCTGTTGCTGAGAGATGAGGTTCTACTCTACTGTTGGAGGTACAGTGCTGTGTTTTAGAACCACCATTGCTTCCACTTTAGGTTAGTAGCAGACCTCTGTATATAGTAATGTGTGGACATAAAAGCTCTGATGAAAGCTATTGCAGGCATCATGCTGTATGCCTTTGCAAAACACAAACACTTAGTGATGAATGGGGGGGTGGGTGTAAACTTTAAGGTAAACATCCTTTTTCATGGAGGTGTATAGGGAGTCAGAGTAATTTAACAGCTTATAAAATGAAGGAAATTGATATACTTGCACTGCCAGATGATGGAATATAAGAAAAAATGTTATCATTCTGCAAATGCTATATGTTTGCAAACAGAGAAAGGAAAGAAATAGAGAAATTATACCATTAATCTATTCATTTTGCTTTGTGGTAATGTTTCTTCAAATCAAATTATTCTATAATGACCTATTCAGTGTTTTGCATTATCTTTGAAACAAATCGTCTATTATTTCAGTACTTCTTTGGCAACTAAAAATGTGTCTCAGCTCTTCAAACATTGATGTAGAAAAGTAACATTTATTTCTGTTTCACAAATAGGAAACTGAGGTATTGTGATCCTAAATATCTTATTTACTGGTGGGAGAGGTCCTGGTGAAATTCTGCACGTAACTTTTGCAATGGCAGAGTCAACAGAGGACAAAGATCAAACAGGAATGAGGACAGGATTGTGACTGAAGCTAGATCACCTCACACTGAGCTTGAACTATCCTTCCTTAGTTGCAGCAGGAGTTTTGCCCACGTAATACTATAAAGTTAGGTCTCTATACATGTTAACATTTTTAATAAAATCCTTTACTTCTAAGTCATAAATATAAAAGTCAAATCTGCAGTATTCAATAGTGCAGTATTTACTTGTGGTCTGCTTAAATCCAAATACCCTTTCAGTAACCTAATTCTGCATTATGAGGATGTCATGCCAAGATACTGAGCTTGTTTTGAGCAGCAAACCAACTGTTCTCAGTATAACTGTGCTGAAACCATTGTAGGACTAAGCCCTATGTGGCAGTTACACCATTTGAATTAAGAGACTCAGTAGAATATTTCTGCGCTTTTTCTAATTAAAACAATAATTATGTCGCGCCTATTAGCATGGAATTCCAAATGTAAGCCTCAGGGTCAAATGGCTTAGAAAACTGAAACTCTCCACTCCCTTTGTAGGGGAAAAGGAGACAGTTCCAGACAGCTTCATTTACATAAATGACAAATACTGTTTACCAATAATTCCATCTACTGAGTTCTGCTCTTCATCTGGAATCTTTCTGCATAAATGATGAAAGATTATTGCTCATGCACCCTAGCAGCATGCCCCCAAGAACTGGTCAGTCATTCTCATCAACAGGTAGTCATGTTTGACAGTAGAGTAGAAAAAGATCAGTTAGAGGGTGCATAGACTTTTTATGAGCACGGATAATGTTCATAGGTCTGGTGCTCATGAGAATGGAAAGTAAAGGTCATATAACCTGCTTAGCTTTGGGACTCAAGATAACACATGCTCAGGATATTTAGAAGGCCTCTTTTAGGAAGACAACACCAAACTAGCAGAAGCAGATCTGAAATCACAGAACCAAGCCAAATTAGCTGCATATCAGAGTAGATGCTGGTGAAGTGCTTTTCCTTGAACTGAAGATGTATGATGGAGGATCAATCAATCAATTTATAAGCACCTCGAGGGTAATAACAGCCTAGTGAATGCGAATTTGTCAAGGACGAATTGTATCAAACTAATCTAATTTCTTTCTTTGACAGGATAAGTGAATAAGGGGGCAGCAGTAGATGTGATATATCTTGACTTCAGTAAGGCTCTCGAGTCTCCTACATAGCAGTCTCATAAGCAAATTAAAGCATATGATTAAATCACTGCAGAGAAGGCTCACAGCTGTTTGAGAAAACAAAATCAACGAGAAACTATCAATGGTTTGTTGTCAAACTGGGAGGATATTTAAAATGGGGTGTTTCTGAGCCCAGTTCTGTTCAATCCTTTGCTGATCAATGATCTGGATGATAAAATGATGAGGATGCTTTAAAATTCAGAGGGAGTTCGAGGAACTGGAAAGTTGTTCTGAAATCATCTGGTGGAAATTTAATACAAGCATATGCAATTATTATAGAAGTGCTTTGCATACATGAAATGGGCAAAAAAAAAAACAATTAGGAAGTGACAGTGGACAGGCAGAAAATGAGTTAGAAGTTTGGGGGACAGACAGTGGCAACAGTGTGATACTATGTTAAAAACGATTCTTCTTATTCTTGGATATATTAATCTTCATTTGTAAAGGGCAAGAGGTTCAAGGTGGGTCTAGGTGACCCTGCTTGAGCAGGGGAGTTGGACAAGATGACTTCCAGATGTCCCTTCCAACCTCAATCCTTCTCTGTTTCTACATAAATCTAGCTATTCTTGAGACCACTGATACCTCAGTTAGACTGCAGATTCAGGCTTCAGACTACAGGAAAGATGTAAACCAATATTAAAAGGGCAAAAAGAAAATAAATGATAGAGGCTTGAAAATCCTAACATCTGAAATAACTTCTTGATTTTGTGTCACTTTGTTGTATATTCAGAAGTGTACAAGTACTTTATTTCTTTTTTTCCAGTTGAATCCCCTAATGTTTATCAAGTTTTCTTCTTTGCCTTTTTTGGTGGTTTGTCTTTTTTTGTTTAGAAATATCCCTAAACAGATGAAAATCTGCTCTTGATGTTGGCAACTAAGGTTTACAGAAAAAAAATAATTTCAGATCTGTGTGCTTAGGGCTTTGTAAATTTTATAGTATTATACAACTTTCTTCTGCATCTCTGTTTTACTAATTGGAGCAACACAGGTGAACTAAATGAGTAATGTTATTCAAGAAAACACTGTGGCTTTATAGAGTAACTATTCATGAAGAAAAAGCCTTGAAACATTTCCAGAACTGGAAGCAGAGGATTTATTGTTCCTGCTGGAATCCAGAATAACTACTGCTTTGTGCCATCATTTTATAATCCTTGTCTGTCAATAAACATAACTGTAGCTAGCAATAAAAATGATACAGGCTCAGTCAAGCAACGCTACTCTGCTAAAACAAATTTATGAGCCAGTTAATATTTTTAATCCTGTTACAGATATGACCTTAAAACCCAGACCATTTATCTAAGCCTCTATCCCCTAAAGGAGCACATGTGGATGTCAGATAAGTGAAACCTGCTTTTGAATCATGTTGATCTTGGGCTGAGGTTGGGCAACAAGAGGGAGACAGGGTGGAATGGTATACATCTGTCTGCAAAAACAAACCAGACCCATTAGTGTCTGTCTCCTAGCTAGTACAGAGTTGGCCAAACACTCTTGGAGACTCAAATGAAGCCATTCATCGGATAGCATAAAATTCAGTATATTTTTTCCTTCTCCACATCAGTTACATGCCAGTGATTATTCCACTTCCACCACTGATCCAAGATGACTTATCACAACAGGGAATCGTTCTGTTTTCACCACTTCAGAAATCTCTGACATTGTTTGATCTACAGCATCCATTAGACACACAGAATACATTTCCTTCTCTATTGTTTTATCTTATTAGCAAGGTACAGCAATGACACTGTCTGCTAATTGCTATCCAACTAGTGCTTTGTGCTTGTTAATTTTGACTAAGACACTTTTCTTCATAGCACAGTGTAGATATTCCTAATAGGGGAAAGACAGGTAGTTAATTGGTGTCTTGAGTGTTACACAGACAAATAAAAAATTGACTGATAATCAGTTTTTTTCTGATGGAAGGGTTGGCTCTTGTTGCTAGTTTCTGCATCGTATTCTTTCTCTCTGTCCTGCAATGTATAATGTGTTACCCTTGTAAAAGGTGCTGAGATCCAATGGCTAATAGAAGAAAACATGCTGCTGCCCACAACTTATGATGAATTCATACAAAGGAATGCTCTCTTTCTGAAGCTCGTGCAGGTATTCTCCTGAAGGTGAAAGCCAAAGACGTCCTAGGACAGAGTGTATTTTAGCACTGGTTGTCTATGTCTCCTGGAAAGTCTGAAAGACATCAAGGCAAAGCACGTTGTATTAACAAACCGGTCACAGGATCCAGCCAGTATGAAGTGAGAGGGGCTGTAAAGATACATATTGTTCTTGTTTGGGAAAGACAGGTGGATCAGTCTAGCAACAGAGGTGCTGTTCCTAGTTCTAGTTTGTCGTATGAAGGAGGAATTTTTGATTGCTACAGACAGTGATCCTTTGAGTCCTCAAAGAAAATAACAGAAAGTGCAAGGAAAAGAGTTTTCTTTCACCCAAACTACTTACACATTCTATTTGTTCTTGGACCTAGACCTATATCCAAACCTTCTGCACTGCCTCATCAAAAATACAGGTTGATGTTTCAGTTCTTATGTGTTATGTATACCAATGTCCTGTACTGTGCACATAGGCACATATCTGAGGCAAAACAACTGATGGCTTTTACAGAGTGTGAGCTAATTGTTGAGATGATATATGCACAGGGACAGCATTCAAATATCCTAAACCAGGAGATAATGGAAGATTTCTTGTCATGAGGAAATATAGTCACATACCTGGTCTTGTAGAGGAGATGGATTAAATGTTAGTTATCTTTCTGCAAGTTGGCTGTTTGTGGAGAAAAGGAGTCCTGCAGCCCCTACTGAAGGCAGAGTTGTGAGTATACAGCATCTTGAAGTAAGAATAAGACTCTTAGATATACATGCCTGCATTAAAAACAAGTTTGGTAACTGCGTAGAATGCTATATATAATTTTTAATGTCTGTTCACTATAAATGTTTACTTGTGAGAAAATGTTCTGGTTTCACTGTTAATCTTATTCAAATTTCTGTATCTGAAGAACAGCCTTCAGACAAATAATTATTTAAGTGTACAGATGAAAACAAACCTTAGCAAGACTATAGCATCATTTAATTTATAAGACATTGGAATGGCTCTCTGGATAACAATCAGGAGCAGCCAGACAGGAAAATCAAGATGTAAGATGAGTGCAACAAAAAAGGCCTCCTAAATTTAGTACAGTCTACTGACAGTCAAACTCTCTATATATCTTCCTACAGAACTGCAAGAAGGTCACGTGTGATCTCAATCATGTGTGATGATATGGGCAAGCACAGCTCAGTGCAGCACCCTTTATCTTGCCTAGCATGCCAGTGCTCCAGCACACAGAAGCTGATGAGTTCCAACTTCTCAAACACTGTCTGAACTTACAGCCATTATCAATTTAAAAATCACACCTCTGCTGGAAAATATTTTACCTATATCGTTATACTAACACCTATGATTAAAAAGAGGAAAAAGAAACCTATGGATTTTTATTTCTTTCCTCCTGTTTGTTTGGGGAGGGAGTGTGTTTTGCTGGGGTGGGGTGGGGGGTGTGTGTGTGTGTGCATTTGAAAGCAGTCTGTACCTTGCCTGTTTCAGTTTAGTCACTCTGTTATCCTGGAGGAAGGGAGCTAAGGGAGGGGATGGGGAAGGAGAGAGAGGAAAGCATCACATAGCAACAAGAAAAGAAATTAAAAAACAAATAGCATAATATGATTTTAAAATCTGGGGAAAAAAAATAACACAGGTGTTTGTGGATGCATCTAGAGAAGGATAAGGAAAGTGTTTTAATTGACTGGATTTTGAGCTAACAGCTCCTCTTGGAGAAAGGAAGGCTGTGTCAATTTTCTCACTGCAGGGAAGGCAGAGCAAGCAGGGGAGGAAAAACAGGTGAGAACCCTTCTCCCTCCTGTGGCTGCCATTCTGTGCCTGTGTTGAGATGTGCATGTGCTACACCGAGCCTGGACAAAATGACTGATGTACTTCTCTCGCAAGGCTGTTTGTGAAAGAGCAAACACTCTCCCAATCAGTTCTCTTCCCCCTCTGTGTCTCAGTGCAATTGCCAAGCTTGAAAATTATAGATATTTCATATGCTTAAGGAATTGCTAACTCACGCTCCTGATTTCCTTTTCCTCTTCTTTTCACCGGGTGGGCAGTTTTCATTTTTTACATTCAATATCACTCCTTGTTTTCTCCTTTCAAATCTAACAGTGACTAAGAAAGAAAAAATGAAGATGTCAATACTATAAAGAATACCTCATTAGTTTTGATTTATTATTTTTCCCTTCCCTTACAGAGAAAACTGTGGATTTAATTTGAGGAGGACCCAGTTGGTAAACCAAACCGCTACTGAGCAGGAATTCAGCTGGAGAAAAATGCAACTCAACAAGAGCAGTTTTGATAAGCTTACTTAAATCCCTTATACATGAGCTCTTTCTTTCCCTCTCTTACACAATGTGTGTCATATTGGCTTTTGTAACACTGGCTACCTAAAAGGCTACCTTGAAATTCATTTCACAAAATACCATTTCCAAAACATGTTTTCAAAACTTTATTTATGATTAGAGAGAGGAGCTGAAAATTTAACCTTTGATCTAGACTAAATAACTTTTTGCCAGTTCGCCCTGAACTGTCATTTCCACTGAATTGACTAAGAGACAGAAGATGTGAGAAGCAAAAACCTGTTTTCTGAAAATGCTATGATCTTGCCAGTATCTCACGGGCAAGTTAGAACTAGTCTATCGCAAGCTGCTTAAAATAAATATTTGTACCATTGCAATATTTCTTCTTTGAAAAAAGATAATTTAATGATGGATTTATAAGTGATGGAGCCTGCCATTTCCCCACCCCCTTTGCCACAAAGTGCAGGAGCCTTTACTCAAAGAAGCCATGGCTAGATCTAGGCAGTGCTGATTCCAGATACCTGTTTAGTTCTTGATATGGCTGAAGAGGTTTTCTACTCACCATGCAACTAGAGGTGACTGATCCCACAGTCTGCTTTTGATTCCTTTTGCAAAAATACCTGGATTTGGGTAAATGTTTTCAGAACTCGGACACTGAGGCAGATTTTAGTTTCCTAAAGCTAAATGCATGTTCTGATTTCCCAAATGACCAGAGAGGCAATTCAGCCCAGGGAAATGGGCATGGAAGGGAAGGAGGGAGAGGGAGGAGTGGCAGGTTTGGTTGTTGTATTTAAAATTGATACTGACATGTGTGCTTTGTGGGATTGAGTCCTGGCTTGCCCTTTATTTCTGTAAAGTATTTAGCACATTTTGGACCCTGCGAGCTGTTACATTAATAATGATCTTGGCTCACAAATAACAAGTGGCCTTAAGCTCAGCGCAGTCAATATTTAACCTGGATTGGGAGAGAAGGTGGCACTTGAAGCCCTGTCCATCTGAGCATACAAGCTGCAAGGTAAAGCTCTTAGCCATCCGGCAGATGTTCCCAGTACTTTCATGCCTGCTGCTTTTTTCATCAGCACTGAAATGGTTAACAGTGAAAATGATTTAAAATCCTGGTTTTAGCTCCTGATCTTTTCTTCAGTGCTCTCTGTGAACCCAGGCCAATGTCAAATTCTTGGTTCTGGTTCCAAGGATTTTCCTTGCAGCAGCTGAAACTATCAGAGATGGCTTAGGAAAAGACTTTGAACATAAGTGTGGCAAAAAGGTGCTGTGCCTCTTCTAGAGCAACTCTGTACTAGAGCAGCTCAAGAGGGGTTGGGCTATATCTGTAAAGATTACATGCTATTTAATAATATGCTGTTCATCTGACATACATTTCATGTAAAGGAAAAAGTTATTCAGGAAAGTAATCCAAAAAAGAAGAAAATTAAGTCCAAAATAGTAATCTGTATTCTGGGCTTTTACACTGCTAATGTAAAGTCATAGGAAAAGGATATGATGATATACAGACTTGATGAGCCACTGGAAACAATGCGAGATGGTTCAATAATGTTAGCAATAACAATTTGTGTCTTTGCACTGTTCAGTGCAGGAAGATGATAGAAAAAGAATGTAATACAGTTTAACAATCAACGGGTTTTAGAATGTAATATTCCTCAAAGGGTTTTCCTGTGAGGATTCTACCTATGATGGTGGAAAAAATGGGAGAGAGAAATTCTCTGTATTAATTTTAGGTTTATAAAGCAGTTTCCTTTTTCCAAGGAAAATGATACTGAAAGGCAAAACAAAAAGAGACTAAAATTTATTCACCATTTTGTAACTATTAAATACAGATACATTATAATAATACAGTTTGTTTTGTTTCTATTTGTGAAATGTACAAGTGTTATAAATATGTTAATCTCCTTTGTTGTTACAGGTCAGCATGGGCTAAAGAAACCTGATTGCCAAACAAGTTGTAGTCAATATTTATTTTTGTACTTCCCAAAATTTTAGCCAGTGGTTACATATTTGTGAATATGCATTTTGTAATTTATTTCTGCTAACAAACCCTGCTTCTACAGATAAAGATTATTCAGTTCCTCTTTAGGGAGAAAGTCGAGATAAACGGAGGCATGTAATAAGGTGGGGGGAGCGTTTGTTGTGAGGGGACTGGTGGTGTAAGGCAGTTGCGAGTACCAATTAAAAGCAAAATGTCTCTAGAGAGACTTCATTTATGTTTTTTGCTCCTTGCAGTGAAACTTTCTAATGCAGGAAATGTCCTTTAAATTCGATGCTAAGTGCTGCTACGCTGAAGCGTGCATTATAACTCCAATCTTAAAGACTAACAGATGTTTTAACTTCTGTTAAAAGACAAAACACATTTTTTTTTTTTTGAGACTGTCAGTGTTAGTGCGTGCTTGTTTACACTTGGTATCCTTAAGGAAAACAAACCTTAACCTTGGCACAATGATAGAAACTGAAAAAAGTGATGCTGAATGACTGACTCCATTTCCTTTCAAGGGCCCAGTGCAGCAGTACAAGGCGTCTTCCTGTGTGACATGCAGGGGCTTTAACAATAGCGTATGTGGAAAAGCGTTTAAGTGATTTTGTTTTTTTTAATAGTCAGGGATGAATTTCTGAAACAATGAATCTCCAGATCTAACTTCCTTCAGCCTTCTCCCTCCCTGCTCCGCACACCCTCCCCCCCAGTAAATGTAGGCGAGATTTTTATATTATAGCTGAAAGTTCAGCATTTATAAAATAAATTGGGTACCCGATGCATTGAGCATCAATAGGAGCAGGAAAGTTTTGGGGGAAGGTTAGGCATTTTGTTTCACTTAAAAACATTTTTTTTACTGGTACAAACCAGTTGAGGAAGATAAGTCTCTAGTGTGTGCCTCTTCTTGGTACCTAAGTTCTTCAGAGCAAGGAGAACACCTGAAGAACTAAGTCTTCAAGTACAGTCAGCAGAGGGAGGTATTTCTGAGGGTAATTCAGCCTGTTCTATGTGAAGGATGGACACCTTTTTGTCTCTCTCACCACCACCTCAGTGACTATATAAGCTCAGTTGGCTTCTTTACAACACCAAAGTTAATTTTGTATGTGGTTATAGTTAGGTGACAGAAAGACATCTTTGTTGGTTGTTTTAAGTTTTTTATTTCTTTTTTTTTTTTTTTTTCCCCAGTACCTCAAAGTGAATCTGCACTACTGCAGTAAAAGCTGAAGCTAGTAATAGTTTTCTTGGCTCATACCCACTGCATAGAAGTGATGCAGGGGCTCAGTTCTGCTTTTTCATGGTTACACAAACTGCCACTGAAAACAACACTGAGAAAGGAAAGCAAAACAGTGCCCTAGAGCATGAAGAGGATATCCTACTTCCACTAACCATACATGGATGACAAAGGAAACATGATTTGACTGAAATGGCACAGCTAGTAACAATAGAAATGTAAATATCTATAATATCATATCAAGCAAAGTTTTGATACCGTTAGGAGTGAAGGATTTTCCAAACAGGAAATCTACCTGAGAACCTGATCCACTTGAGAACCGCCCGAGTGCAGTGTTTAGTGTGTTGTATGCTCACCTTAGGTTTTAGTTTCAAAAGCAGTAAAACATTTCTTGTGAGCTTTTTTTTTTTTGCCACTTCAACTATTCTAATAAAAATGCTTGCAATTGCTTTTCTTCACAATCTGAGAACAGAAATGCTGTTAGCTTTGTTTCCAGATAAACCTCCAGCATTGCCCTGTTCCTTGCAAGTGTTTCGTGCATTGGCTGCACCTCTTTAAGATTGCACAGTGAAGCTAAAAGGTTCCTTTGCAATTTGTGACCTCCATGACTTTTCTAAACAAGGGCAAGGGAAGTTTCAGAGGCAGCAAGTTTGGAGTTGCTATATGTTAACTGACTCATTAGCTTTCACAAAAACAATGACCTTTACTAACATCTTCTCTAACCTGGCTCTCTTGAAACTAAATTCTTCCTCTGCCCTGATGGGTTACCTCACTCAGTGTGTGTGTGACTGCTTCCTCCCTTATTACTTCTCTAATTCCCATTTGGTGCTGAACACAGCCTAGGTTTCTATACAACTCTTTAGTCTGCTCTCTTCTGGTTTTCTTGTTTGTTCTGTGCCATTCGCTGCTTTCTGTGCTTCTGCAGCTTCTGTTCTTTTTAGAAATACCATGGGAGTGGCAGTGGTTAACATAAACACTTCACAGAATTTCTTGATGCCAGAATTATGAAAATCTCTTGATGGTATTTTTCCATTATTCACTATACAAAGCGCTGAAGCAATACCTCAAGGAATGTTGTTTTCTTTTATTTTTCCTTGCATCTTCCCCAATTTCAGCCGATCATTGATTTCTTCTGAGCCAGGATTCAAATATGGACTCTGTTCATTCTGGCTCCTGCAGATCTTTTGACTGCCATCTGACCAGGGCCCCCATAGCTTTCATCTGTTTTCACTCCAAATCCTCTTTCTAAAATGTAAAATGATGGCCTCTAGCCAGCATGTTGCATTTTACTTTTCCTGTGTCCCAGACCTCAGTTAAAGATTTAACAAAAGCAAAAAAGCTCTCTTTCAAGCCAAATAAAGGAATAAAATCCAAAAGTTTTTCCAGATGAAAATGTTGGACCTTTCACGGGCAGCTCATATACTCTTTGGCAATTGAAATCTAGCACAAGCTTTCTCCACATAATAGGAAATAGCTTTTTTATATAAACTATTTCTGGAGCTTCCGATTGTTGCCCTTTACTTTTAATACCTCTTATATTAGAACATTTACATGAAAGATGAATGCAAATGAAACTTTGCATCTATGGAGGCAGACTCCCTGGGTTATTAGCTCTAGTTCTGTGCTGGGAGTGAAGGATAGTGGCAGCTGCTTGTACTTAGTGAACACCGCTCAGCTTCCACTTGCAAGCATGTCATCAGTCCCCACAAGGGTATGGCGGATCTGTCCTGGGCTTTCTCATACATGTGCAAGACCCCTCTTTACAAGGACTGACATGCCCAGGGGATCTTGTAGATGATGTATATACCTGCAGGGTAGTGATGCTTTTGAACATCAACAGCAGAGCCCCCATTTTAACAAAGCACTCTGATAAAACCATGTTATGCTCAGGGAATACTGTTACTTAAAATCCAGTGGGAGAGGGGGCATTGAAAGGTGATAAACTTCATACTTACTGCACTGTGAGCTTTTGTTTGCCATTGACATGACTTTGCAAGGAGAAACTCAAATGAGGGATGGGGTGGAGAAGAGGGTAAACTCTTTCCCTCCCACTTTCCAAATGACAGGCCTGACGCAATGTAGTTATATACTATATTCATGCTAAGCTTTTTCACAGCACAAAGTACTACTCAAACACAATAGGTGATTACTACAATTTCCTCTCTTTGGCTCACAGACATTATATGTGTGAGCATCTCTTAATTTGCTGTTTGTGATGCTAAATGCTGGACGGGATTTTCCTGTCATTTATGTTCTCAGCAGAAATTTTCCTCTCTGTACAGTGCACTGTTAAGTGCATGTGTCTACTGGGGCAATCCAAACCCAGACCAGGCTGCTCTTAGCCTGCTGGGGAAGACAGTCCTGGATGTACTACTGGAAGAGATGATTCAGAAGGACTCATGACATTAAAGCACTTCTGTCCAAATATATGACACAGATTTGGTAATGTGTGACACTTAGAGCTGATCCAGCTGGAGAGTGATTTTAAACAGGAGATGGTGAATCTTTTATTTCTTAGATGCCTTTGAAAGAGAATAGATTTGCTTCTCCTCCCAAACCACAGACTTCTTTCCTTCCTTGTTAATTCTCAGAACATCTTACTTGGCATCGGCGTTTGTGAGCCACTGGTGCAAAACTAAGTTTAGCACATGAAAACAGAAACACAGCAATTACTGATTAAGACTTGGTTTCACATACTGAAATATCAGCATTGGGTTTTTTTGTTTGGTTTTCTTTTTCTTTTTTTTTTCTGTTCCACAGAGTGTACCTTGAACTTCTTATATTTCATGGAAAAAAATATTCTGTTTTTCTGGGGGTTTGTTTTGTATGGATTCTGGAAGACACTTCGGAAGTCTTAGCACCAGAATCATTTAAAAAATTTCTTTCACTGTTCCAAGTACCACTAGAGTCCTAAGGTCACAAATATATGTATTTCCTGTGAAGTTCAAGAGTAGGCTTTAATTAAGCTGAGGAACAGGCTGCCAGCTGCTACCTGAAGCCTAATGTAATGGCAGGGACAGAAGAAAGTGAATGTACAGATAGCTTTCAAATGAGGTTGTGAGACAGAAAACTGAAGAGGCAGGGAATGCAGAGGTGAGTTGAAGGGGGGTGACAGACAAGAATATAGAGGTATCTATGTGACATAAATGAAAGAGGAACAAGGAACCAGAAAAATTTGAAAATGCACTGTAAAAGGAGATCTATTCTTATGAAGAATGTATAGAAGGTGTGGCATGCATGTGGCATGCATGTGGCATGCACAGCTTAGCCAAATGAAGACTGTGTGGATCTTGTTGATGTCTGTAATTTCTTTCTAAGGATACATTCCAGGGAGAGCAGAGAATTTCTTAAACTAAAGGACTGAACTTAGCTAAAAGGAAGAAACTTAACTGTAGAATCATAAAATCAGTGAGGTTGGAAAAGACCTTTAAGATCATCAAGTCCAACCATTACCTCAGGATAAAATCAGAGTAGAAACTGGATTTCTAATTCTAAGGAGATTTCCTAACAATTAGGCTTTGTGGGAACTCTGAGGTGAAGCCACCACCTTTGTTTAAGGTGGTGCTTGATCACTCTGTGAAAGCAATTATATGAAATGAATCTTCCCAGGCCTCTATTTCTACAATATATCAAACTTACAAACACATATGTCTAGAACTAGATGAAACATGAAATGGGTAATATGAAAGTTTATGTGACCTTCATTGGTGTTATTGTGGAAACTGTGATAATACCACCATAGCAGTAAATGCTCATTTCATTTATGTCTGGGGAAATTGTTTCCTGGAAACATTTATTGTCATGGAGTATTTCACCTGAGACATTTTCAGTAAGATACAAAATGTTCTATAAGCAGAATGGTTTTAATATAGCATTGCTTTCTGAAGCTGAAATACCTTAGGAAAGATTGTTTCTACAGTAATGAGTTGCGCAAGAAAAAAATGGCTTGAGAATGTTAGGGGAGGAGGAAGCAGAAGTTGCGTTGGGTTTCCTAGTCAAATTCAGTGAACTACTGAATAATGTTGACAAGGAAATTAATGGAGAAAATTCCAAGTTTTTAGAAGATATATTCATAAATATGGGAAACTCATTGTAAGTCAAAGTCTCCAGTCTCTGCATGTGCCAGTGACTGACTCTTTTACGTTTCAGTGCACAAATAAGAGCTGCTTCCTGGGGTCTTGGAGACAATTCCAGATTTTTTGGCAAATTCATCATTAGAACAGTGCAGCATGGTGGGAATAACAAAAAAATAATTCATATCATTAAGATTTCATTTGTACTGTGGTCACCTCACCTTCGCCTCACCTTCCTGCTCTTTGTTTTTGTTCCCTTGATCCTCTGATTCATTCTTCCAAAATTACTTATTTTCTTTGTAAGACATTGATTTTCATTGTCCTGGGGACTAACTGGCTCACTTTCCACTCCAGCTCTGCCTTCTTATTCTTGTATGGCTTACATAAAATTGACTGCACTAAATAAGAGTCCTTAAGTTACCAAATACAGCAGGGGAAGAAGAAAACACAATATAGAAAGGCCTAAACAACAACTGCAATAAAAGTCTTGCACTGATTTCACAAGCATTACTAACTTTTCCCTAACTTGGACAGCACATGAAAGGCATATTAAAAGTGTGTGACAAGTAAAATAAATTTTTAAAAAGTCTTCTTAGTATAGTCATGGTAAAATAAATTATGGTAGTTTTACAAAGAGGTACATTTTGTACTCATGAAGGGAGATGGTAAAATAAATACTCTTCAAAGAGTTTCAAATACTTTATTACTGCTGCTCTTCCCAGTGCTTTAAGGCTTCTCTCTCCCCTCCATAGGTAAGTAGAAAAGTATCTCTAATGCCTTGTCTTTGTGAACAAAAATAATATCCTAGATAGCTATACCTTTAAAATACCATGAATAAGCATTTACAGATGTCTCACCAGCTGAAAAGAAAGTAACCTAGATGAGAAATTAATCATTTTCAGAAGCTGTAGTTATTAACAAAATATTAAATCTTAAGAAAAACATCCATGAGAAAGATTCTGCCACCTTTATGCAGGCTTAATAATAGCTTGGAAAAGAAATCCCAACTGGAAATTAGTGAAGAAAGATAGTGTGCTGTCTGTTTAAGTGTGTCAAAGCCTGAGCCAACAGTAACAGAACTTTTGATAATGCTATTTTTGGCTATCTTAAATATTGGTTCAGTTTGGAAGAGAACAATTTAATAAGCATGAGTCATTGTGGATTTCTGAAAGGTAAATCGTCTCAGAGAAATCATAGTACTTAATGAAATAACTATTCATATAGATATAGCCAGCAGATTTAACATATTTGTATTTGCATAAACCTGTAGTCAACTTTATATATGATGGATTATTGTGACATGATCTTTTCAAATATAGGACAGGTAATAAAATAAAATAAAATAAAATAAAATAAAATAAAATAAAATAAAATAAAATAAAATAAAATAAAATAGAACATCTGGGAAGAAGAAAGCAAATGGTTGAAATTATGAAACCCTTAGCATTTACAGAAGAGCAAGGTCCAAGAGGGATCTCTATTAAGATCAAAGCCTCTTAATATTAGCTTACATAATATTCAAAGAACTATGCCTTCTCATGGAGGTTCATTAGATTTTTGCCAGTTGCTGATCAAAAACTGATCTCATAATCAATTTATAGAGAGTAAAATGAAATTACATTTTATCTGTTTTAGGATGATCTCACTTGCATGGCCAAGCTAGAAACGCAACAGAAAAAGATAAAAAGCATTTTAATGCATAACATTACTCATTTGAATAGAAATTAGGTATTTGAAGTAATACATTATTCAAATGACATTTGATTTGCTAATATGATTGAGAGAAAGGCTTCATGTTTGACAGCACAGCAAGCATTTCCAGGCATACATGTATACAACAGCAGCTGCAACAGCCAAGAGGATTTGCTTTAGCTATCCACATGTGTTTTGTCACTTTTCAGTGCTGTTACCTGTGCTTGAGGGTGCAGAGGCAATTCCTTTCTGAACTGTGAACCAAATACTGGTGATGGAAAAGGCCCTTTGGAAGACAACTAATTTACAACTTAAGTCTGAATATTTTTAAGACCTCCAGCAATAGAGTCACACTGTGTATTTTTAGCTGCAGGTGACCTGAATCACTGTCTGGCGACATCTGTACTATATAGAGAGGCTTTACTGCTTTACTCAATATTCTCTTTGCTGCATGAAGTAAATAATGTGAATGCCTCGTTAGACCATTCAGTGCTGATTAGTAGGAAAATTAGGATTCTTAAAGTGATATGAAAAGTATAGCATATATCCTACAAATAAAATTAAACTTGATAATTTTAGAGATTCTTTTGACAGATAAAATCTTGAAATAGACATAGTTTCTATAAATTCATAAGAAAAGCTTTCTATGAGTTGTGGTGTTTCACTAGTGCTGACATTCTGAAATCAGGATTTTTTAGCTTGCCTTGAAAGTCATTACGCGATCATTAAGTGTAATATACTAAAATATATTGATCAATCTATCATCTTGCAAATTTAATCAACTGGATTATTTTGTTTTGATTGATTTGAGTAGGGAATAATGAAAGTATCATCATTTAAAAATCAAGTACTTACAGTTTTGTAGAAATCTGGCTTCCTTTGAAAAGTCTCATCTGTTATCATGTGATGAGGATGTATCTCGAAAAGCACTTAAAATATAATCATCTTATTAAATTACTTTTTTTATATAAACATGTAGTTGATGGTTAGCAGTCATTATACTCCTCTAAACTCAAAATAATGAAGGAAAAGGAATATTTTGCTTATGTTTATCTAACATTGGTGCAAAAAAATTCAGTTACAAGAAAAACAATTTAAAGATGGACTGAAAGTAAATGTTGCATTTGACAGCTCTCGTAATGCAAACATTTTGATTAACTTACTTACCATTGGTATTACATTAGCAAATCGTGCTTTTTAAGTACTGTTCTACAGAGTTCCACACAGACTTGTTCCACACAGCTCCTGTTGACTTCAGACAGAGCAAATATGGCTCACTAGAACTTTTGCTTTAATAATAAGTGAACAGAGAACAACTCAGTTAATTAGCTCTAAATAAAAACACTGTTGGCACGTATGGTTGAATACCAGTTAATATTGCAGGATTTTGGATAGCACATTGGGCCCACAACCCCAAACCTGAATATGCATATTTAATATATCTAACTGCTTACTAGATAGGATAACAAGCATAATACTGCATTTTAAAGTAATTTTTGGTTTTAACTCAAGTTCTATAAAAATGTGTCTATCAAACCGTGTTTGTGTTATATTTCACAGCAAATGTCAATAAACATCAACCCAAAGGAATTTTCCTCAAAATCTTGCCTCCAGGAATCCCACAGTCACTACAGTATAAAAGTCAGGGTAAGCGAACAAGCTTCGTGTATGCCTGAAGGTCATCAAACTTGTGCTTGGATCAATTAATAGCAGGGCCATCAACCATAAATACTCTCTCCTCTGGTGCAGATTCAGAGTATAGACTCCACCATCCGAATCAAGTATTTGAACTGCAGTCCTGATGCACTGGGAGAGACCATATTTTTTCTACAGCTTTACTGTGGGCACTGAAGTTCAACACAGCAATATGCACTCCAAGCTGCCTAACAAATAGTCAAGGTTGCCAGACCCTGACTCCCTCTGCATTTACCAGACAACAGTTGCAATGCCTGTTTTAGCCACCTGTATGGTATAAACATATTTATTTTGCAGACAGGACACAAATAAGCTCTGTCCTCACTCCCAAGCTGTAGATCCTACTTCACAATAACACTTAATGCAATTGTGCCTGATACAACGGTGAGACTGCTCACAATGCCTACTGGATTTTCAGTCTCTGAAGAATTAATAATGGGAATGGGAGAACGTAAATCTATAAATGCTAGAAGTGTATAAATTCCTCTACTTGAGGAAGGAGAGGAAGTAGCTATAAAAATATGCAATAAACAACAGAGGTAGGCAATACTGAATATGAATTCTCTACTAATTTCTGTCAGTGCTTTAAAATTGGACAATAAGTCATTCAAGAAGCCTTCTTCTACCAAACTAATTCCTTTTGCTTTCTGCATTTATTTTTTTCAAACTTACAGTTGGAAGCAGATCATCATAATTTTTTGCTGGTGTTTTCTCTCTAAGGAAAACTTTCACTGTTCACAGCAGTTAACATTGAATTCTTCTAGTCCTCTAGAGGTTAGTTTTCATTTTCCCAGTAAAACCTCATGCTGTCAATATTGCCCCTTGGTTGTTTAGAAAAATGTGCCTAGAATGTTCCTATTTGTTTACAGTGGAGATTTTATTATCTTGTAATTTCCTAACATAGTCTTCTGTTAGGAATAAATCTAGGTTATATTTGCTCTATTTCTTATGATTTTGTGGATAATGTCTTCCCTACAGTCTAAAAAAAAACCAAACCCAAAACAAAACACAATTCATATTCTTCTTGCAATTCTGTGAAATATTTTAACCACTTCAATCCAATTTCTTAACATATTTTTAATATTTTACTTGGGACTGTATTTTAATGGTTTCTTTTCTGAAATTAATGCCTGCAGTATGTAAATTGTGGTAAAGACAGACACTGGACTTATTTCGATTCTTTGTCAGCACAGCCCGTGAATTTATTTAATCATTATAGCTGCAGAAACCGATGTCTGCTACAGAATTCATTGGTGAGAACAGATGAAATATGGAATAACTGCTTCAGATATATCCTCAAGCTACTTAAGGAAAGGTATAGTAAGAAAAACAAACAAACGAAAAGAAAATTAATTCATATATCCGTAGGTACTAAAATATGTTACTGCTTCAATCTAATATATTCCTTTGCACATCTACTGCCTTTTCCTATATTTGTATGGGAAAAAAATTGTATTGCCAAGGTGGCTTTCCTTTAAAACGTAACAAAGCTAGTGCTTAGTTTTTTGAAATATCTACATTTGGAGAAACAATACCTTCACTTAACTTCAGTGCTGATTGAAATGCAGCCCTACTCTCTCTGCTTTGAACATAAAGCATATTCGTTATAGTGGAACCAGTTTTCAGATAGCTTTATGTTATAATATACTTTGAATGAAATACACTAGTTTTGATTCACAAAAATATTTCATGATCTGATTATAGATCTTGCTGCTTCAGGGGCGAAATTAAGAGGTGCACTTCTCCTCTACAGCTCCACCACAGAGACTGGGCAACATTTCAAATCTTACTATTCCCTGTGCAAACCACTCAGAATGTGCAAACCACTCACATTGCCTTGTCCATATTGAAGCGAATATTTCTGTATAGTCTTTTAAAATATGAAAATATTGGAATCTTGACAGTTTAGTCCTCGCATTTCTGAAAATTTTAGGGGACAAGACAACCTATATTTTCTTTACATAATTTCTTTACCATATAACATTTTTACCATTTTCTCTCACCATAAAATATGATTTAGTGACAGGTCTGAACTCTTTTGTCACATTCTTTAAGTCTATTAAAGTTTGTTTTCCACTCCCTACAAAACAAATGTAAGCCCCCATAAATCTGAATTTGAAATGTGTGAGTAATTTTGAACATTATTTTATTGACTGAAGTAGAAACAGTAGTTTTCTCCTCTGCTTCTTGAAGAGCAATGCATGTTTCTGATCTTAAATATACAACTATGTAGCCATGCTGAAATGTCTACTTTCAACATCTTCTAGAATAACAGCAAACTCCCTAAATCCCTCAGGTAAACTTTTTTCAGTTTTGCCTGGAATACTAAACTATCCATTAGGCAAAAAAAAAAAACCCAACCTCCAAACCCAAAACCAACCACCCCTCCGAAACAACAACAGCAACAACCAAACAAGCAGAAAGAGAAATGGATCATTTTGTAGGTTACTTGTTTGTTAGGGTATCCTTTTACCCAGAAGCAAATTTGGGTTCCAAGCCTTGCTCCACAAAATGTCTAAGGATGAAATACTGATAAATAAAGGAATTCCAGATGTGAGAATTCCCTTTTTGTGGCTCAATTGTTTCCCCAGTTGACAGTGTAAAGCCTTTTATGAAGTCCCTTGAGAGACTGTGTTTAAATCCAAAGATTAGACTTGAGAACAATTTAACATTCTGTGTCCTCTTAGTTTTTTCTTTGTTATTTTAAAAATGAAACAGAGAACTGATTGGTGTGATAGCCGTAATGTCCATAAAAGTGCTTTAGATGCAGAGTTTCTTAAATGCAGACATCTAACTGGCTTGTTATATGTGCTATGATCATGCTTTTACTATTTTTCCTCTCAGTAGCAGAAAAAAGAACAAATTCCTCTGCTAATTATTTTTCTAATAGCTAAAAGAACTCAACCTGGCTTTTCAGTGGTTAAACTGGATTTTCTCCGACCTGCAGTGATATACTTATTTTTCCAAAATATACATCAAAAGAGGCACATGCCAAGTCAGATGGTATAATTATATACCTCTCTTACCTATATAAGAGAATACTACGTATATAGACTTAAGTAAATTATGACACTTTCACAAAAGTGTAGGAAAAAATACTGTCATGGATCTCTTGATGTTCAGGACAATAGGTGACTTCCATCTTTTTGCTGTGGCTTTCTCCGAGTTCCAAACCATAACCAACCTGCTGCGGAATGGGTAGTATAGTACATACTGTGTACCAACAGAATGTCAATATTCTGTCAGCATCAGGCCTTAGTGACTTTTAAACTCGCACGTTGCAAGTGTGTTTTGAAGAGTTTCACAGGTGACAAACCTGAAATAGTGTTAAAAAAGTCAGCAACGGCCTGCTGGTACTTCAGTTCTAAGCCAGAGATGAGCTTGTTTAGTGAATAGTGGGATGTTATTAGAAACTTTTTCTTACAGAAGACAGAATCATAGGTACAAGGTGAAGAAAGGAGAGAGAAAAATGAGATGACAGGGCAAGGGGGAAAGAAGGCTAATGAAAAAGCAAAGTTAATATAGCCTCAGAGCTATAGCCTTGTAGCCTTAAGGAAAGATAATATAGCTTTACAGAAAGTGGTCTTTTGTAGAAAAAGATGGAAACTGGTCTTTCTGGTTATGTCTAAACTGCTGGTCTCAGGATCATGTGCATCGTCCTGTACTGTCATGTGAATCCCTGCCGTAATCATCCACTAGCTTCTCTGCACTTCCCTTTCAAAACAGGGAAAGCTTGTATGGCAGAAATGGTGTTAGATCGCACCCTGGTTTTCTGCTGAGGGACCAAGAGGCCAGAGCGTGCCATGACCTCACTGTTTAGCAGGATAGTCCTATTATAAATCATACACTCCTGGAGAGATGAAAGGTAGTGCACATTCCTATGCATGTTATTTACATGGTAGCATTAGACAGCAAGATGCCCACAAAGTATACAAAAAAAAAAAAAAAAAGAAATAAAATGTACTGTAACATTAATGTAACTGTAACAGTACCACAGATACTAAAAGAAAAATAGATCCAAAAACTGTTGATGTTGATTGAACTGGAAAACAGGCCTCAAAATGTAAAGTCTTATTATCCATATCATGAAGAGTGGTTCAACGCTGTGAGTCATCATGACTCTAGAGCAATCCTTTTAACATTTCTGACAATGGTGTTTTGTCTCCGAGAGAGCAGGGAGAGGAGAAAATAAGCTATTTTTAGTCTCTGACCTGAGAATATCTGGGACAAAAAGAAGAGGCATCTCAGAGTCTCTTTTGAGGTTTGTTCCCAGAAAAGGCCTCAGTTGGAGAGGTCAGTCCTCTCCTAGAGTGGTAGTGGTTCCATCCCTGACCAACTTGAAGCTCCTTTCAAGTACCAGCATACCACACAAAGAGGATAAAGATAGATCTCTTTATCTAAAGATGGAGCTAAACATTTAATCTGTGCATTGGACTTCCCAAATTTGGAATATAAAGTTTTTAGAAATATAGCCATTAGAAAACCATTTGTATATCGATAGGTTAAATGTAACACCAAGACTGCAGTCCTAAAAATGGCAAACAGCAAAAGGCTTATCCTAGCTCTTGTTCTGCTCCTTTGATTATGTAAATACACTGAGCAATAATAACTATGTCTGACAAAACCCAGCCTGTTTCTAACTCCTTGGTTTCCCTCTTAACACCTAGAACAAAGAATGCTCTTGGAGGTGGGGACGTGAGAGGAAGGGCTGCAGCAGTCAAGACAGTTTGGCAGAGTGCTACAATCAAAGAGGTACCCAGAGCTTTAGCAAATCACAAATGGTCCAACTACCTTGGCTCTGTGGGCCCTAATAAGCAAAACAATTAAATCTGTGTCTCCACTCTGGAAAGAGTAAAGGAGCCTTCGATTTCATAAGTCACTTTCACACTGGCAGAGGGGTGCATGTGAAATCCTGCTAGCCAGGTCCTATGGATGAGTCATGCTGCTGGAGTTCCTGCTCCTTCAGCAGCCGGCTCCCCAGCATCAAACCCTGCCTAGCCCCTCTCTCGAAACCGCACTCTATTCAGTGTATCACTGTTGCTGAATATTTTAGCTGTGATACACAACGTGCTTGTTCAGCGTCCTGGGTTCAGCAGTAGCATTTTTCTCCTTCTTAGTAGCTGCTGCAGCACTGTGTTTTGATTTTCAGCCTGGAAACAGAGCTGATAACACAAATGTTTTAGTCTGACCAAGGACTTTCTGAGTCTCACGCTCTGCCAGGGAGGAGGGAAAGCCAGGAGGAGGCAGAGACAGGACACCTGACCCAAACTGACCAAAGAGCTATTCCATACCACAGCACGTCATGCCCAGGGAGGTAACGGAGAGTTACCCGGAAGGGCAAGTGGACTGTGGGGTTAGACTAGGAATCTGTTGGTGCTCGGTTGGGTGGGGTGGGGCGAGTTATCGGTCGGCTGGTGCTGAGGTGTTGCATTCTTTTCGATTCTCCTCTCCGTCCCTCCAGGAGTAGGGCGAGGGCAAGAAGGGGAGGAGTGAGAGATCCACTGTGTGATTTATGGCTGACTTTGTTTAAACCACGACATTCAGCAACTGAACTGAAACAGACACTTGGCCCATGGGCCTGAAGGCTAGATGGCCACTTAGAGAAAAGTATGCATAATTAAATTCTGCCTCATTTTACGCCTTATCCTCGCTCTCCACTTTTATCTCCAGCTACCATTAACAGACTCCTTTTCAGTCTCCCCTTCTTATCCTTTTTCCTTCTTTCCCTTTCATCCTTGTTTGTGTCTTTTTCATTTCCCCTTACTTCAATTCTTTTCCAAATCCTTTTGATCATTTGTCTCCTCAGACCCAGAGTTCTTTACTCAACTGCATTCATGGGCTTTTCCATTTTATATCAGCTTCTCCCTCTCTTCCTTCTTACTAGGTTCCTATTTCTTCAGATGAATTAAACCTTATTCCAACAATCCCGGGACCTGATCTTCAGCATTGTCTGTTAACAAATTTTAGTCACTGTTCCTTAATGAGCAAATTTGGATGGAAACAAAGCATATGGCTAGAAGGAACAGTGTGGAAAATGGGGTGATAAAAATCAGTGGTATGAAAATGAATTTAATTACATTATTCTTATCATTGTATCATCCAAATGCTCATTTGCTTTGACGATTTTCTCTCAGCATGTGTGACATCTTAGCCATATACTTAATATATAGGTTTGTCTCTCATTTGTTATTAAAAAGCAGTGAAAGGTTTGTCTAAATGAAATCTGATCTACATTCTGCCGGCAGGAATATAATCTTCAGAGCAAATGATCTTGCCAAGAATGTCTATGCAGGTCATGTATGCATGTATATGTTTTAATTATTCCCCTATAAATATGCTTGTGCTCTTTAGCTGTACATAAGCACATATACAGGAATATGGAGTAAGTTATCCAGTTACAAATTAATCTCATTATCCATTAAACTGGTATAAACAGAATAATTTGTTCACTTTCATATGCTTTCAGGCAAAGTGCCTCTGCCTTGAGTCCTCGCACTTTCTCGAGTTACCAGTTCGAAACTAAGACCCTTGAACTTAAGATTTCTTGACTAGCAGTCTAACATCCTTTAAAATTAAAAAAAAAACCACACAAAAAAAAAAACAAACCAACAAAAACCCAACAAAAAACCCAAACAAAACAAACAAACAAAACCAAACAAAGAAACAAAAACCAAACAAACCCTGATAGTCCCCCAGCCTTCCTTACACTGCCAAGCCCTCCAGTCATGTACTGTGACAGAGTGGTTTGCAGATTAAGTGTATAACCTTCAGGCTCCATGTGCCAGAAAAACAAGGAATTCAAGTTCAGAAAGAAATGCCTTTAGTTTAACTTGCAAGTTCTCAACATCTACAGGTGCTCTGGCACACTTTCTGGTAATCTAAACTGATCTCTACATCTGTATTTTTTTTGTCGGCAGCTGAAGCTGATCACTCTCTTCTTTCCTCCTTCAGTTCTCTTTATGCAACAATGTCCTACTCTCTTCTGTACAGCTGAATCCCGCTCTGACCTCTCACTGTTCAATGATGATGAACATTAAATGTCTTTTTCAAGCAAGCCAGCTACTGAGGATGACATAACATACATTCAGAGAATCCCCTAAGTGCATGGTACAAAGCAGACCTCTTAATTTGGTTAAGTTACATTTCACTTTGTTGCAATATCTTAACAAAAACACCCTCTTCCTACAGTTTGCAGCATTCTAAAACATTGTAACATTCCATGCATGAAAACTTATATTTTAATACTGGATAAGTCTTCTGCAAACTCTTTTATTGGTACATGAGTGATATCCATAACATTAATTTCTTAAAGTCTTTAAAATAGTTTGCGTTTTATAGACTGTAATTCATCATAAACCCATTCTTACACATGTATTACAAATGAAAGCTCATCTTTACGATGACACTGACATTTTGTTTCACTCTGAGCAGAGCCAAGAGAATGCCACTGATATGTTTTCTGATTTCCCTCACCTAAAGAACTCAGTGAATTCAGAGAGATAAATGTCATCAATTGAGATCAGCTATCACATAACATATATATTTTCAATCGTGACTTTCTGTGTCTTTCATTGTGCCTGGTAGAGTGTTCTCCTCCAGTAATATTTTCTCAGTTGTGCTGGACCGAAATGACCATGAAATCTAAGTGGACCATTTTTATTCCAAATAACCCTTTCATGTTAGGTATTTGTAAGTTCCACTTTTCTTTGTCAGTCACAATGATTTCAGTATTATCTGGGTCCCTTTATTCTGGGTCTCTGATTCCTTTTCCCCTTCCTGCCTTCCCACTTCATTAGTGCTCCTGTTACATGCTGTTTTCTTTCTTAACTGCACCTTTCCTTTCTTTGTTTCTTTGCTAGCCTTCCCTTCCTTTTCTTCCCCTGCCTTTTCTATTTTTTTCCTGGAATCTTCATCCCCTTCATAGAAACTGAATCACAGAGAATTAAGAAAAATGAGAAAAATTGTTCTCAAGGGCATTAGGAGCAGTGCAGAAATGTTTGCTTCTCAGTAAAACATAAAATGTTCAGTGAATATGAGGGACATTTTCACTTACATTTATCTAAAATAGATATAGCTAATACAGCTGATGTGCTGCTAATAGTGAAGAAAGTCTTGCGGCCATGTGAGCTGCAACAGATTAAAGAAGCTGCAGCACATTTATGTCAAAATGGTATTTATAAAGGTCAAAATATAACAGGGACTGAAGATTTAAGCACTGGTTTTGGAAATAGTAACCTTAAGTGGACAAAAAAGCGTGTTAAGTTAGGACAGGAGGAATTATATGTAATTCTTGGTTCTTTTTTTCTCTTTTGCAATGTGCAGAGTGACTTCCTTCTAACAATCATATGCTAGGTATTATGAACAATACAAAATTGTAACATTGTTTACATTATCTTCTTGTGGAATCACCATTTTTAATATTAACAAAAATATTGACATGCCTATAGAAGTTAGATTAATTTAAAAAGTTAATTATCTTTACTATTCAAATCCCTCCCAATTCCTGTCAGATTTTATTTTAAATCAAATTTGTTATTTTACCAGTGCACTTGGTGACTGTTTCAGAACCAAACACACAAAGTTCAAAACTGGACCTAGAAAAAGATGAGAATAAAGCCAGCTACTTCCTTTTTGTATCTTTAACAACTACCACTGCGCTATCTGTAAAAGTATCTTCAGAGAGAGTCTTAAGGCCAAATGCACTACAGACCACTCATGCTGACACTCACAATCATTTTCAGGCTATTATTTCCCAAACTGGTGAGAGACTAGTGCAAAAAGCTTCCAGATCATCCCAGACAACGGGAAGCATAATCCACATTACCATAAATCCACTCTGCTGCAGCTGCAGGAATACCCTACACTCTGCATTGATCCAAGTTTCCCTAGACATCCTCCTTAGGTCAATGTTTACACAACCTGTCCTTGTATCATTACACGGAGCCACCAGTAGCCCCAGTCCTTCCATACAAAGGACGTACTCTTTGTCAGACTAGTTAGGGGCATGCCTTTAGCTATACATTGCTTTCTATCAGATACAAATGAATAAGAGAAAAACTCTTTCAGTGGACCTCTTCTCCAGACCCTCACAGATGTTGATAAAGGGTGGAAAACAAGACCCAGTGAATGTATTTCTGAGGTTCCTAATTCCAAACCATCCAGAATAGACCATAGCACAGTATCCAGAGGTTCAGCTTCACAACTCTGAGGAAGAAGCAAGACAGGAAAAAGCAGAGATAAGAAGGTACAGGAACTGCTGTACTAGCATACATACTAGCTAACATCCATACTTCAACTTTGACCCTGGCCATTGCTGGAAATCGCATTTTACAAAATCATTTTCTGCTTAAAGCAGCAGCAGAATGAGTCTGGGGTCACCTGACATTTATCTTGTGAGTCTGCCTTTTGATCTCTTGCATTTAAGCCCAGGATGCTTCCAGCCAGCCTTATCTGTGGACCAGTGGTCCAAGGCAGTCTCCACTGCTGTGCTCGTGTCTATGCCTTCTCCTCAATCCTCTTTCTACCAAGCAGAAAGCCAGTGTAAAGCCTCAGTGCTATATCCTTGTATTTTCAAGCTAGCATGCAAAAATACAAAGTTATGCCTACGTAAGAAAGCTTAGTATCCTGAAATCCACTGTTAAGTGCTGAGGGAGCTGTGGTTTTACTATTGATTTAACTGGAAACAGGACTTGATTAAATAGGAACAGCACTACTGGTGAAAGTGTTAAGGCAGGAAAATCAGGCACAGTCTTGTTCTTCTACTTGTGTGATTATGAAAAAGCAAAAATATTTTGATTTCTCCTTTTCAGTTTTCCCCCAGTTATTCCATTCCAGAAGCTGTGTATCCCTGGTTTTGAGGCATTTCAGAGATAGACAGAAGCAGTTACATCCATTTATGCTATGGATTATTACAAAGTGTTTGGTGCTTAGATGGAAGAAATTCTAATCTAGGAAACTTTTAACTCATATCTGCAGTGCTTGTGACCACAAAGGTTATTGTACATAATTCATTCAATTATATTCTGAAAAGCTCTTTCAATTCACTGTTTGCACTTGAACCTTTGAATTTGGCAGAGGTAACTCTGATGTTATAGAAACGTTTCAATCTAGGTGTTTTAAAACTTGCTAGTGCTTGATTTTAGTAGTATTTTTTTAATATGTTTTGTTTGGACTATAATAAAAATAAAGTTTTGTGATTAAAACTTATTGCCCCTGATTTAGCATGTCTTTCTGGAAACAGCATATACTTAGTTTATACCTTCATGACTGGTCAGTTCCTCAACATGAGAAAATTTTCCTTAGCAATGCTCACATCTGATCACTGCATAGGAGAAAGGAGAAAGCAACATTGTATTGTTTGCCACATAGATTCACCTTTCTGAGAGCTTTAACTAATACTACTGTGTAGCCCTTTGAAGTCTACCACCCTTTGATGGTGAGTAGACCTTTTTTTCTTTTTGTTTTTATATCGGTAATGGTTTCACCCCAAACACACCTGTAATTCCCATTAATACCGATGCGAGTATAACAAAAACAATTCTACCACACTGAAGCTTTCCCGTGCATAGAATTCCCATTAACTTTAATCTAAGTTCTGCACAACAAGCAACAGCAGGATCAGCACTCATTTTGAAAAGCAAAGTAGTACGTAATGATTCGCCACATGTGCAATGCCTTCCTGACTTTTATTTATCATGCTTTTATTTTGGTAATCATTCTTGTCTCATTAGAATGGTTATTTAAACTTGTGAGAGGAATCCATTTCAGCATTATGCTTTAGCACATACATTTGTATCCATCATAATTCTTAATTTAGGCTTAATAAAATAATTTAACAGTATAAAATCAATTATTAAATAATTGATTTTTTTAGCACAATAGTACACGGAGCAGGAGAATCAATAGCATTCATGGCTACAAAGAATTTCAAGTTATCATTCCTGATGCCTTTGACAAATCAATGGGTAGTTGAATTCCAACTAATTTTATTATGTGTAGCTTGCTAAAAAATTTCGCTGTATGCAAAAAAGTCGTTCACTGATTAAGTACATTTCTGCTCTTATTCTCTCCTGCGCTTCCTCCCCTCTTTGCCTTCCCGGGGCCACACTATTTGAATAAGCTCCCATTATTTTCAGTAGGATGACTTGCTAAAGGGAAATATTTGTGTCCCTTCAGTGGACATCTGCTGTTAGTATGAAAGCAATCAAGAGGAAAAAATGATGGTATGAAGCACATTTAACTTTCACGCCTCTTCATCATTCTGCACAAGCGAACACCAACAAAAATTCAATCATAAATATGTCGAAATATATTCCTCCTCTTTCTAAAAAAGCAGAAATATAAAAATATAAAATAATCAGAAAAAATGCTAAAGATAAGTCAATTTTACGTGTGAACCTTTCAACTTTGTAGTACCTCCCTTGATCCATTACTACCATTATTAAAAAAAAAAAAACCACCAAACTTCCAAATACACAAATATGAAATAAATTCTACAAATAACTAACACAAACTGCATAATTTAGACTTGTCATCAGTAGAACATATAATTTACTTATCAACTTTTTAACATATTAAGGTAAAAACCTGCAGTCAGCACAGGTGGTGGTGTGAGAGGTTGTACTTACACCTACATTCATATGCTGCCTCTGATGGATTCAGCATCACTCACTACTGTGGGCTAAGAACTGCCTCTGATGAGATGGTATCTCAGTGTTTTGCAACTGTATAAATTGCTGTTAAAGTAGACTTCATGGAAAAAAATCTTTTCTTTTTTTTTCTGTTGAAAGACAAGATAAAAAGTGTGTTTCCTTTCCTTCAACTACAACTGTAGGAAAAAGATCTTCACTTTATGTGCCGATTGGATCGAATTTTATAACATCTCATGAATCTCAAATGACAATCGCATTGAAGTAATAGTAGGAAGTTGTCTAGAGGTGCTGTTGACATGAATGCTACATTGCTGAATAGGAGTTAGTAATGAAGAGGCAGAAGAAACTCTAATTCTATCCATTCGCAACTGTTTTTAAGACCCACGAAGAGAAAAAAGAGGCTGCATATTTCACTTCTGTTTCACAAACTCCTAATTAGCTGTAAATGAACTTCTGTAAAAACTTAATCTTATGCCAATGCACAGCTACCATTATCTGATGCTAATTCAGAATTATTGAAGAAAAATAAGAAAAATACACGAGTGAACAAGCTCAAGGGAAGTCAACAGGCAGAAAGAAAACTAACCTTATATTGAAGATGGATTTTCAGCTGCTTTTTGCTTCTTTTCATTTTTTCAGCTGGCTTTTGGGTTAATTTTTGGTGGAATGAATCCAAGATGTCAGTTCTCCTAACTGGAGATACCATCAGAAGGGCTCTCACAGACGTGATCAATGCTAGCACTACTACAGACATTACTATTCCAGTTGTCTGCTTCCGTCCTCTGCCTTATATGAAGACAACTGAAAAACAAACTTTTGTCAAGTATTTCTAGAGATTGCTACTAAAGGACATATTCCATCTGATGCCAGCCTGCAGGAAAACACACTTTAGAAATGGGTTTATCTATGGAGAGGAATGGGCTAATTTTTAGCAAAAAAAAAAAAAAAAAAAAAAAATACAATGCTATAGCTCTGCTGGTATAATTCAGTGTGTGTTTCTTCTATTATGTAGTAAATGTTAATTTGTTTTGGAACAATAACTTTGTCTTGAAAGACTGAGAAGTTAGCTGACTTCACACTGCTTATCTCTTAAATTTCGATTCTTCTGGTCTCGCTCTTTGACACAGTTGATTATAAAAGCACTGAATAGAAAGAATGGCAACTTGAAGTTCAAATGAGTAAGGAGAGGTAGAGCAGTGCAGAACTTTGAAGACAATGAAATTAAGCCTAAATTTGTAATAGGAAAGGATGTTAACCCAGATGAGTGACAAGATCAAAGCAACGAGTGACAAAGATGATATTACAGTCTGTATTTGTACAGACTTTGAAGACTGAATATATGAATATTTGCAAGTATTTGCATTTGATCAATCCTGTGTTTCTGTTTCTTTCTGCTCCTGACCAATCTTATTCAGCCACAGACAAATCTGAAGGTTATACTGCTCCCAGTTGGCATAAGTAGGTGTTTGTTTAACAGTATTAGGTATTTGAACCATCTTGCTCACCTCTTCTATACGTACCTCCTCATAATGTTGATAGAGACACAGCTAAGGACATACACTTTTTAGGAGAAGCTAGGAAGAAGTGGGAAAAGAAGAACAGTGAAGATGCTTTTCTTTACAAAGTAAAATATTTTCATTGTATGGGAAAACTAAAGAAGTATGGGAAGTATAAGGAGCTAGAAAAAATATTGAAAGCCATGTAATATATTTGAAGATGCAAAGGTAGAAAGTGAGATGGCTCTGAGTGCAGTAGCAAGCCTTAATGGTCCTGATCAGCCTCACCTGGAGCTAGTCTCTGCCTAGTTTTCCCAGGAGCCCCATTTCAGATCATGCTGGGGCCTTTAGTGTCTACTGGTGCTATGCTGTAGGAATACTGGTCTCCATGTGTCTGGTCACAGACCCTGTTTACCCAGACCCTGGCCTTTGGGTTGACTTCTGGGCTTGATCTTGGACCTGTCTTGTCACTGTGGACCTGCTTGGTGATCACCAAGCATGATCCTAATTCTGACTTCTAGATTGTCTTCCTGCCTTCATCTCAGACCTGCCTCATCAACATGAACTTGACTGATGATCTGGAGTCTTGGTTGAATCTGGCCATGCTCTCTCAGCGTGCCCTACTTAGCTTGCTGGGGCTGGTGGATTAGACCCCTGGCCCCTCTACTGCTGGGAGGTGTTACTGCTCTCAGTTCCTGGTTCCCCATCCATTAAGGACCAGCTGACCCCTTCAGTTCCCTGACAGGAAGGTCAACTTTGAAGAGCCCCGCTTCTCATGTATACTATACAGTGATTAACTATTTCTTAGGGTTAAAAGCCACAATGGTTTGAAACCTTTGTAGATAGTTAAACACAATAGATTTCTAATAAGATGCCGATAACCAGAAGACAAGACAGTATTTGGCTTGCAGACATCAAAATGCATCAAACACAACCAGAATGAGGTACATGTTCTTCCTTGTCTGTACAAATCACACGTGGATAGGCGACTATGTTGATTAATGATCAAAACCCCCCTCCAACCTTGCTCTTTGCTTCCAGCAGAAGGGACAGCATTGCATATAATTTTTTTACAAGTTTACAAGCTTCTACCTGCCTAGGCAAACCTCTATCTTATCCACCTTATTATAGCAAAGTCTGACATTATAAAATAGATACTATTCCACATTGTAGCTATTTGTTCTTGGGCTTGAAGTAGCAGTAACCATCTTGCTACAATGCCATCTGTTGCTCTTTGCTCCTTCCCTGACTTTCAGATCCTAAAGGTCCCCCACGGATTCCTTGGCTGTTTCAGACCTCTCACCTCTATTTCAGCAATTGCTCATTAAAGATTGCTTCTCTCTGGTCTTTTAAATAATTTCTTTCCACAGATCTAGATGTGTTTTCTCTCTCAAGTCCTACCTATGGTTTCATATAAAGGCCAAGAGTGGACATGTAGAATTTCCTCAGCTATCATAAAAAATGTTATTTTTTAACAGTTGGAAACAAAGAGGACTTCGGTTTTTAATACCACCAAGCTTCAATGTGAGCAAGTGAATAAGGCAAGGTGTCCTTGGTACAAAATGGATCATTATCATTGCTTGCACAAATCATTAGTACCAAAAAAAAAAAAAAAAAAAAAAAAAAAAAAGAGAGAGAGAAAGAAGCAGGCAGTCATATTACACATGACAATATCTGATAGGGAGCAGCCACAGTTGTGATTAGCACATCTCAGTGCCAAATGAATAATCAGGGATCAATTCCAGTGCCAGCAAGCCCCAGCAGCAATAAGCAGGAAAGATGATGAGCCTCTACTGAAGATGGAACATTTTGTATGCAGCAACTTTCGCAGATGGTTTATATTGACCTTAGATTCCAAGGAGTTCTCTGTTGTTCCTCGGAGGCAGGCAAAGACGGGGTATGTGATGGATGTGATCTTTTAAGAACACTATTATGTCCTCACTTTACCCCCCAAAAATAAAAAAGGGGACACCTGACTTTTTGAATAAACACTAGATTTAATCAGAACACTGCATTTATCACTGAAATAGCTCTTCAGTAACAAATGAAGCTTTTACAGCAACTAAAGATACAGATATATTAAACATCATGAAATAGAATATAATTGAGTGTAATACAATCAATAAATCCTGGTACATACAGAAACACTTCTTTATTTTTAAAGCTTTCAACAAAAAATCAGCAGTGAAAGGAGAAGAATATAAATAAAAATCCGGGTGATAAGATAAAGCTAAGTGGTAAGCGAACATTGGCAAAGGAGATGATGTTGCTCTGTATTTAAGAAGAAAGAGTAACAAACGGATAAGAATCCCAAAACCTTTTATGTTTGGCATATTCTCCCTCAGCCTGCAGAGACAGTGGGATTTGTCCTGCATGGTCCTCCTGGCCAAGGATTTACTGTGCAATTTTACTGCAGCAGAGAAGTAGTTTCAATCAAAAGAGAATCTGAATCGTTGTCTGTATTCCTTCTAAGAAAGAATATCTTATTCTTGCATATTAGCTGTACTTAACTAAGAAAATGTGTCCCTGTCCTGTGAAGAGAATTACTTTTTCATATGTAAACAGTCGTGTCATTGAAAGATTCATGAAGCTTGTCTGTCTGAGCTTTATAACAAGATGGAGTGGGCTACCGAAAATCATTCTAGTCCAACCACTTTATAGTGCAAAAAATAGCTTCGAGCTGTGAGTGATGTTATCTGCTACGGATCCAAAAGATCAGGTTACAGCTGTGTAGCCTGCATTCTTGGCCACTTAATCAGCATTGTCACAGGTCAGAAAAAGGCAGGATGTTTGACTACTCACTTTTCTATTTGTGCTGTTATAAGAGCAAGAGCGTGTTCCTGCTTCATATCATTATAGGAAAGGTGACTTCATGCTACGGATTATGCAGGATGGCCTTGATGTGTTACAGAACTTAAGATATGTTTACTTGTTCTTGTGCCAGTAATATAGAATGAATAGCACTGTGAATATCATTAATACCTTACAGGAAAGGCAACAGCTAAATAAACAATATATATGTAATTGTTCAGCATATATGTATGCATATCCTAAGAACTTTTCCTTGACAATGGTCAAGTACTCTGTTTTCACATTACAATAAGTATTTGCACCTCACACCTCTCCAACACGGTTCTTTCTCAGTTTGCAGTTTTTAAAAAGTATTTGTTAGAAGTAGCTCAGAGATCTGGAATATCGGAAACAGATCTGCAAGAGAATGATCAGCAGGGAGAGGGCAGCTGAGCCAGTGAAGTTTGTGTAATAAACCATGTAATTATTGGTAATTTATCATTAGGTTGTTTCATTTTTCCCCAGTGGAATATGCACAGATTCCATATTTAAAAAATTAAACAAAAACTTTGCAATGAAGGTTGGTTGCGGGCATTTCCTATTGATGTACATTAAAATCTAGGAGATAATTACAGCAATGTCCAGATTATATTTTTCTCTTTATTCCACATATTTTACTCATTCTTTTGACTCCTTTCAAGCAGGAGTAATTCTGTTTGTGATACCTGTGATCTATGTTCCTAAGCTGAAGTATAAGTAGGGAATGTAAAAACGTATTTCTTTGAGGTGAACTTGTTCAAGAAAAGATGCAAAGTATCTGTTTGTCAGTAAGAAACAATCAGCAACGTTTTTTTTATTTTTTTTTCCCCCCAATGATTCCAATCCCCTTTCCAGACACAGTCCAGCTCTTAATGAACTCTCTTGAAAGCATTCTTGGAATCACACCACTAGTGAACCAATGTTTTTTGCTCTAGTGTTTTCTCGATGCTCTAGTTATTTTATTTTTGTTTTAGTAGTGTTTCTGGACTCTTTTCATACATGCTCCAGTACTAAACCACAGCAAAACAGAGCTAACAATTCCTGATCAGCCATGCATGACCTGTGTTTTCTATTGTTTTCACTGATTTAGCTATTCCCTGGAGCTTAACTGTTTCTTAGATTTACTGTAATTAAAGCAGAATGGTTATGTCTCCGAAGGTCAAGCATTTTACCCTTACTCCTACTATAACTGTGACCAGTCTTAGATACTCTTCTGTAATCCACAGAACTCAGTGACTTTCAATTCCATCTTCACTAAGCTAATGCTAGATTGCTGTGGCTATAGGCATGGGGTTTTTGATTCCCTGCAACAAATATGGGGGTGAAAGTTATGGTTTTAGGTCTGAACATGATACCTCACCACACTGTGTTAGGATTGACATTGCCTGACCAGAGATAAAATTTTACATGTGTTTGGACACTGTGAACTTAGACAAAAGTCATTGTTAGAATAAGAATTGGTTTTAACTGCCCATTTCTGGATTCTTAGTGACAGATCTACTAGAACACACATTTTAAAGTTAAACATGCCTTAAATTGATTTACTTATGAGACTTCTTGAAGGTTTTTAACAGTTTTGCACTTTCAAGACTAGCTATATCTTCTAAGTTTAGAAGCCACAACTGCAGCTTTTAAAGAACATAAAATTTGCATAAATTACGGAACTAGGAAAAACTGTAAAATAAAAATAAAAAATAAAAATAAATGGAATTTCTATTGCAACACACCCCTAGGTTACCAAGGCTTTGGGGGATCAAGGTAACTTTTTTTTTTTTTTCTGGGAGAAGACTGGGAAGTTTCAGGCAAGTAAGAAACGAAAAGGATGCTCACAGTTCAAACGAAGTCTGACGTCAGGAAACACAACAATTAATGCTATTCTGCCCCCTTGCGTTAACTTCTGAGGTAGCTGCCTTACCCCCACGCATCTCAAAAGTTCACGTCCCTTCGTGAAGACTGCATCACATAACAAACGCGTTAGCGAAAACATAATAGAGCAGTGTCCTGACAACAGCATGGCTGGGCGACCACTAGAAATGATACAGCTGCGTGCCTAGGTTTGAAGATGGCGTATTATATGTAAACCTAATGCAAAATATGCACAAATCATTAATATGTTGTAACTTGCACTACCATGTGGGGGATGGGTAGAGTTAAGACTTCAAACGAAACGGGAGTGAAGACAGCTAACTGTATATGAGTAGCACAGAAAACAGAAGACCTGTACTGGAGAAAAAAAGAGAATCTAGTGCTTAAGCTCTCCCATTTGTTTTTGCCAGCTCAGGCCCTTAATTATCTAGAATCTTGGTTTTACCTTTTTATTTGTAACCCACAGGGAATAATAAATGGCATTAATTTTGGCCACACGTGCTCTTGAAATAAAGCTTGCACTGAAAGCGATAGCCAACAAAAATATGTCCACCTTTAGAAGACCAATTTAGCAACTGGTTTAAACCCAACAAACACATCCCTGCAGTGCCTTGGACCCAAGGAAACAAAGCCCCAAAGCGGAAAAGATTGTCAAGCAGCTGTATTTCATTCGCGATGTAGAGATAAATGCCAGAAGTCGCAGAGTGCAAATAATGAAAGGTAACTGCCATTTTAACGCGATTTTATTTCCATCATTTACTACCTAACCCTGTCAATTTATGACGTCATTCTTCACTCGCAGGGCTGAAAGCTGCGCCCCTGCTTCGAGCGGGGGGACGGACTGGACGAGCTCCAGAGGTTCCTTCCCACCGCCCGCCCTCCCCAGCCGCCCCAAAGCGCTGCGGAGGGACGCGGAGCGGCTAGGACTGGGGGGCTGCGCCAGCGGCTTAAGTTTTATTAGCGGCACACGAATGAGAAGCAATTTATTTACAACGCAGTGCCGCTCGCCGCCAGCCCGGAGAAACCCATTTACATCTCAATTTCCTTTCAGCATCAGCCTTTCGCTGCGAAGGCTGGGCACTTATGCTGGTGATTCCTGCGGAAGGCTGAGTAGTGGCCTCGAACTAGTTCTCCCGACAGACTCCAGGCAGCCTGTAAAAACAAAACGGTTACGAGGAGCCAGCTCGTTCCCCATCTCTCACTGATCCATCCTCCCCTTGTCCCGTTGCCCCGGCACAGCGCCAGAGCGGTGGGGCGGGGAGAGCGGGGCCGCTGCCCCGCGGCAGGGGTAGCCGTTCCTTCAGGGCCGGGACAGGTAGACACGGCGGCCCCAACTTCAACGCCTCCGGCTCTCGCCGAGGCCGGCCCGCGGCAAAGTTACCGAGTCGCTGGGTTGAGGTTTTATTTCGTTATTGTTATTCCTCCCTCTTCCTCCTCCTCCCCCCCGGTTCTTCTCTCCTCCGCTACCCAGGAACTTTCGACCTCGTCCTGCCAGGCATGAAGCCGCCTCCTCTGCAAACAAAGCCACTCTCGGGGCAGCGAAAGGGGCGGGAGGGAGGTTTGGGCACTTCGCCTCCACAGGCGACGGCCGCGCCGGCCGTAACCGCCATCCCGCCCGCGGCGCCCCGCCGCTGCGAGCCTCGCCCTCTAGCGGGAGAGAGCGGCGGAGCCGGCGGCTGGGCGTGACTTCCCGCGCTCCCTTTAGCCTGCCTGCCTGCCGGGGGGGACCGCGAGTCAGTCAGGGAGCCGAGCTAAACCGGGACTAACGGCGGCGCCGGGCGAGGAGACTCCGGGATTAACGGTGCCCCCCCACCGGGCACCGGGGCAGGCGAGCGGCCCCTGGGGTGAGGGCAGCGGCGCGGTCGGAGGAAAGCGGGCAGCCTCCGGCCCCTCGCACTCCTCTTCCCTGCCCTTAAAAGCGAAGAGAGGGCGAGGAGGGGAATACAGCCCGCGGGGTACCTAGTGGGGGAGTCCGGCTGCCCCCTCCCCGCCTGCACCGCTGCCTGGAGGGGGGCGAGAGGGGCGCCTCCTACTTTGGCAAACACTTTGGCACTTTGCTGGATCCCGAGCAGGAAGGGGTGGAAATATGGGGAAAGTTGGAACTTGCCTGGTTACTTTGGCCGGACTTTTACTGGCGGCGGGAGCGCAGACGTTCACAGGTAAGAAGCCGTCTCGCTTGCCCCGGAGCTCGGTAGCGCTGCCGCGGGCGGGGGCAGCAGAGGTGCGAGGGGGGAAGCGCAGCGCTTTCGGAGCTGGCTGGGTTTTGCTTTGGGGTTTTCTTTTATTTGCTTTTTATCTGGTTTTTTTTTTTTTTTTTTTTTTTTTTTAATTTCCCTTCTCTGTCTCGTGCCGGGGCTGACACTTCGGAACCGCTGCGTACATAGCGGGGGGAAAAAGTGCCCGGAGGAGGCGGCGGTGGTGCCGGGATGCCCCTGCGGGCTAAGGGGAAGGGCGCTAAGGAGGGCAGGAGAGAGGCCGGCGGGGCTCGGGCAGCTCGAGGGCAGGGCTGGAGAGGAACGGGCGGGACTCGGGCTCACCCCGGCCGCCGACTTCCCGAAAGTTTCCCGGTGTCCCGGCTCGGGCGGCGGAGGGGCGAGGTGAGCCGCCGCCCAGCCGCGGGGCTGACGGCGGGGGAACGGGAACTTGGGGTGCTGCCCGGCGGGTGCTCCACCGCCCACCCGACCCCGGCGGCCTCCCAGCGCTCTCTCGCGGAGCTCCCCGCCTTTCGCGCTGCCCCCAGTTACGGCTGTGGAACGTCGCAGAGCCGGAGGTAAAGCCTTGGCCCCTCGTGTTCTGCAGCCCCCCGGGATCGTCGCGTCTGAGGGCAGGGTAGAAGCTGCCCGCGTCTGCGGGGTGTCAGGATTCACATCCAGCGAGGAGCCCGGCAAAGTGCTCCATCGACAGCGTTTTATCTGGTCCCTGAAGTTCTAGACCTGCAGATGGTTATCTTGGTCTCGAGTCCTCTGCCTGCACCTCTGCCCTATTTATGTGTTGAAGAAACCCATAATTTTAGACAGAAACTGGGATTGTGAAATAGTTCTGTGTCCTTCACTGCGAAGAGTAACTTCAGATTTTGTTTGTTTGTTTTGTTCCTAACATGAAGTTAGTGCAACTGAAAAGCACGTTAAATTGAAGACATCTGGTCTTCGGTTCATGCGAAGTGTGCTTTGATCTGGTGGTGGGAAGCACTACGTTTGACTGTCCCTGTTCGCGCTGCAGAACAGTTTATGTTTTGTATATTATATGTTGCTTCTATGCAACACTGTAGCTACATCAAGTGTCATGGCTAGGAATTGGTGGTCTGTTTCAAAACTTGCTTTAAAAAATAAACATTTCTGGGTTTATGTTACGTTCCAGGGACCTTTTGTATACGTAGCTGCATTTCCCGTAATTTTTCTCCAGCATTTTTACTGCAGATGAGACAGAAGATCCCTGAGCAGGAAAATGTTTTGTACCGTGGTGATATATAACAATGATGAAATCTTTTCCAAACAGTCATGTTAGGAAGAAACTATGCTCTGTAGTGAATTATGGAACTGAACTCATGTATGTTAGCCCTATAACTCATTAATATTGTAAGTCATGTGTCCAGACTTCAGTGAAAGCTCTTGCTTTATGAAGATAAATCCATAAGTCATTGCTGACCTGTATGAACTGCCTTTACTTCTTGTTTAAAGATAAGCGGGGGCAATTCTTCTGGATATTTAAATGACTTGTGTATGCGACATGCTGATACTATACTAAGGTCAGAACAAAACTGATGAAATTTCCGTTTTTGTACTTTACCATTTGAAGTGTGTGCCTGGGAGTTATTTTTGCTTGGGGGGAAAAAATTGCTGTTGCTTTTGTTAAAAGCTTGATGTATCAGTGTCATAGAAATTAAATTACAGAAAAATCCGTCCTTGAGTTGGGTAACTGTCTTTTGTAATAGCTATCCCTTGTTGCAGATGGGTTATATGACTAATGTATAAAAAGTTTAAAAACAAAGGAAAAAGAAACAAAACTAGTTTGATACTTGTTCTAAACAAAGAATAGCAGTGGTGAGCTAAATAATCTCTGGCATTTCTACTTCCATTTTTATTTTTACCCTTTTCTAAAATGACTGATTTGTTTCACAGAGCTTGGTTCTAACTTTGCATTCGGCTATTGTTTCATTTAAGTTTCTTATTTAGAAAATAATCTTACTGAAAGATCAGATCTTGGCTTTTTAAGGCCTGGAAGCTTTCGAGTAATCTTTTGAAAGCAGCTTAACAGTTAATAACAATGAGATCTTCTCTGAGTCCTTAACTAAAGAATTTAAAATTATGGATTCATCAGTTCAAGAAGCAAATGGTCTCAAGAATTTGAATTAATGAGATGTTACTGAAAACAGTATCTTAAATGGACAATGCTGCTTATCTTAAAAGTAGCTGGGGTCTTTCTGCGAGAGTAGGTTTGGGTGGGGGTTTTTATGTGGTTGTTTTAGCTTTTTTTTTTTTTTCTGAGAAACCATAGCACACCTGGTTTAGCTGCTTTTGTTTATAATTTTAACATAAATATATTATTAAGTGGTCCCATGCAAAGACTAAATGCTAATATTACAAAAGTTCCTGAAACATGGCATTCTTCTTATATGTAATGCCACCTGACTCCACTGTGTTTCTTCTTCCATCTTCTTGCTAGATTATTCAGGCTAGGGAAAGCAATCTACTCCTGTAAGAGATTTAGGTCAAACACAGAGATGTGGGAAGTTAGAAGGGGCACTGTAAGCCTAGATGTCGGGCCTTGTATAAAATAAAAGGTCTGAATGAGGAAATCTATGTCAAATAGCAAAATGGGGAGCTGAAATCGAAGGCAAGGAGATGTGTAATAGAACTTGGAAATGGTGGTTTTTATTAGGTATTGTGTGCAGATAGATGCAAATTTGCACACAGCTGAATACTGAAATTGGCGCTTCTTGCTTGTGACCTGAGTCTGACCAAGGGAGGGCTATTGAGAGAGAGATCTGGATGGGTGGACTGACTGACTAAAAGTGCTTGTCAGAGGACATTCATAATGAACTTTGCACCAGGACTAGTGGCAATTATTAGAACAATAGGAGGAAAAGTGCTGTACAAAATTGGAAATTACATTTCATAGTGACTAGTAAAGGCCTTACATAGAGAACAATAGTCCTCAAGCTATTTTATGGATTAAAAATACAAAAACTTGCATTCTGGATGGGTGTTGTGCCTTATATTAATCTGTTTCATTTCTGGGTATGGGCGCTCTCAAACAAGAATTGCATTTTTCCAAAAACAGAAGTAAGGAAGAAGTTTGATGTGCTGAAGTTGAAACTTATTGTGATGAAGTTGATGCTTAGTGATTGCAGAGAGGGAAGATGAAAAGAAAGAATATAGGTTAAGTCTTTATAGCTCCTATCCCAGCTGAAATGAAACTTTTGGCAATTGGAGCAACGTATAGAAAATAAAAAGTTTCTCTTATAATTGACCATGGTTAAAGAGATTTCTCAGATTGTTTAGGATCTCTGTTTGGAAGTCCTGAATAGATATTCTGATCACTCTAGCAGCAAATAGCTCCAAGTGTGGTTATATCTCATTTTAACAAGTTCTGCTGTCGCTTGCATTGCTTATTCCACCTGCTTTCCTTCCTCTCTACCCATCCATCAAGTCTGTATTCCTGCACTTCCTAAGGGAAGTAACATATACTACTGAAAATGCAGCTTTATTAGTGGCTGACAGAGCTAGCTCACCAAGAAAACTCTTCCAGTTGAAGTTCATAGTGTGGACTTGGCCTTGCTAAATGGTGAGAGTTGTGGGGGAAGATTCTTAAACCAAACTTCCCTCTGTCAGAGGTTTTTGCTACTGCTGTTACAGCTGTTATGTGAATAGGTGAATTACTTGATTTGTGTTTTACACCTAAAGGTATTCATCTTTAAAGTAGTCCAGCAAATTAATAGAAGCATGTTGAAGAGTTTGCTTCTGAATTTTGCCTTAAAAAAAAAAAAAAAGAATAAATAAATAAATCCAGCCTTTGACAGAAACAGAGGAACTGTTTTTTTTCTCTATAAACTGGGATGTACTTTAGAATGTTTCAGGAAAAGAATGGGTCTGGGCTTTGGAAGTGGCACAGTTTGTCAAAAAAGAAACTGTAGTGGGTATGTGGATTGGGTTTATTTATTATTTAGCTATTCGGGTCTTGTTCTGGTTGCAAAAGTTAGTGATTAATCCTCATCAGAAATTAAAAAATAAATCATACAAAATATAAGGATGTAACAACACAGGGAGAGGAAAAAATCCTGTGATGTTTATTTGGTCTCTCGATGTAAAGTTTGTCAGAATCTGCAAAGAAAATGAATCACAGTGTCCTGAAACAATATAGGAGCATATAATTTACGAAAAAAATAATGTATTTAGTGCTCTAAGGAGTTGCTAGATAGACAGCTAGAGAGAGCAAATCCTCAGGCAAATCACAGAACATGTTAGGATAGAGCGAGTAAGCTTCTGAACTCCATCTAACTAATGTCATTTGAGTCTGACCTGAAGAAATGTGGAGATGTTTAGTTTTCATGTGTGCGTATTCATGCACTGAAATGGTCAGCAAATGTGTCAAACAACCTCGTTGCCAGTGGCCAGGTCAGTTTTACACATTATTGCTGAGACAGTCAGTTCAGTTCGCATCATTAGATTCAGCTAGAGGAAGATAATAGGTGTAGACTTGACAGAGCAAAGTCCAGTGATGTTCTGGGGTCAGGACCTGTGAGCTGATCCTGCATTTCACATGTTGCAACTCTGTGCTGAAGGAAATGCTGTTTGAGAGGGATCTCTCTTGTGTTTAAAGCTCATTAGTATCACTGTCAAAAACTTACGTGAGGTAGCTACATCACTAAGTTTTAAAGATGTTTCCCCAGAAAATGACATGCATTTATCAACCTTTCAGCTCACATTTACAACTGTTGTATAAAGTAGTTATGAAGATTTTCCAGGAAACAAATTCTTTGTTGGTATGTGAATGCAGCTGAGTTATTAGCTCAGTTTCTTTAGGAAAAATTGAGAGTCCTGTTTATTTTGTTTGATATTGCTGATAACTTCTAGATCTGTATTTCTGTTTCAATGTGTAATGTTATCAATGTATTAATAAGCATTTTAAAAAACCCAAACCAGTTTGGAGCATATGGTTGTATATTTGGAGGGGGAGGAAAGGGGGAGAGAGAGGGAAGGAGGAGAAGTATAAGAAATTTTATTGTCACTTTATGTGAACATAGTTGAGTGAATAAATACTCCTTTCTGTTTTTTGTAGTGTCTGAGTTTTGCCTGCTGTGATCTGCTGCTGATCACTAGGTGTAGCTGCATCTCTAAATCCACTTTCTGAAGCACAGAAAGAGGAAGGGCTGTAAACTGGGCTTTATGAGAATGTAGGTATATCTGGAGCTGGGTAGGTGTGAAAATATTTGATGGATTTTTTGAGCTAGAGAGTTTTAGTCCATTGGTGGCTTGTTTGCACCAGTTTGATTATAATACAAATGAATTGTTAATTACTTGTAAAAAGGCTACTTTCGGTATCATTGTTAGCATACGACAGAAGGATGAATGAATAATATAATAAAAGTACACAGTAAAATGCATGAAATTACAAAGAAATTGTCAGTAGTTTCCCAGTGGTTTTAAATGCAAGCTTTATTGTTATAGAGATCTAATAAGGGTATATCTTAACCATCTTGATTGATCCTTGTCTGAAGGAAAAACTTAAGTGTTGTGTATGTATCTCTTCTCACAACCTACCAAGCTTTCTCTTTCATGCAAAAGAATTCTTTTCAGAAATGATGTTGATGTCAGTGGAGTTCTGTTCTGCTGTTGGAAGGTGGTGTGTTGGTTTTTAAGCCATGTAACTTCCATTAGGGTTACAAGAAGGTACAGAGGGTAAGTCCCCACATACTCTTAAAAAATGAAGGAAAGACATTTAGTCATAAATTACGGTGATTGAATGTAATAATAGTAGTTTCTGAGTTTAATCATAGTAAAAATAAAGGTGTATTTATGCCTCTAACACATACTTATGTTCAGTAGCTCCAGATAATAGGAAAGAAGTGTCTCAGTCAGAAGTGTCTGACTCCACAGAGACCCTTTGCCACCTGAGGAGCGAGGGTAGGAAACAATATAGTGACCACATTTGTTCAGGCAAAACCACAGCAGCATTGGCAGGAAGGCGTACTGAAACTGGTTGAGAATTAGGGTGTCTGAGGGGGAAAGGTGGGAAGGAAAGTATTTTCTGGAAGAGCGTAAGAGATGAAACTTGCTGAAAGAGAAGACGTTCTAGGAAAAATCTGAAGTCCTAAAGGTAGCTAAATTACATCTGGAAAACAGAAATTCATTTGTAATTATTCACGTCTTATTTTTGTCATCTTAGTTTTGAACATGTTTGTCTTTAATATATTCAAGGCTTGAACATGTCTTCTGGCAGTGTTACATAACAGCAGTTGATTATCTTTACACATATGATTAGCTGTAATAATGTTAATGAGTCTTTAATTTTTTTCTGTGGAATGGTATAAAACCAACATTTTGCTTATGAGTGTATTTGTTCGCCCCCCCCCCCCCCCCAATGTGTAATCTGCAATAAGTTTTGGTTACAGTAGGGTTTAGGTTGGCTTGGCTCTTCCCTAGCCACAACACCCCCCCCCCCCCCCCCCCCTTTTTTTTAATCTTCAGTGTTCAGCTTTTATAAATATCTCATACAGCACTGTTCTGTTAATCACGAGAAATGTGGTTTTGCTCTGGAATAACAGCTAATTGCCTCTTTCATCACTTTAGCTCTTCATCTTCTAGGAAAAGGAAATAGAGCATCTTATGGCTGTATAAGAGCAGGGTTGTTTGGAGTTTGTTTTGCTCTTTGAGGTTTATGGCACAATTATTTTGGGGAAGTTTTCAGAAAGATCATGCTTTATTACCTTGAATCATATTGCCACTTTTGTCCTTAACTCTAAAACCAAATACTGTTTAGATTCTATTTTTGAAAGTAATATACTGGATAGAATACTTTTGCCTGCGGCCTTTTGTTTTAATTCTGTAGTGGGTAAAGGTAGGCTGATTAGGTAACAGAACTGTTTAGTTGTGCTGGAAGATTGTAACGTAAGATTGAAGATATTACAGCAGTTTCTGTGCACTTTCAGGTGAACATATAGTAGACCTCTACTGTCTTGGGGTTTTCATAATGGAGTTGTATAGGTAAATGAATAGAGGGGCTTTTCACATTTACTTTTCTAGTGAATATAGGCTAGCCTGAGTAAATAATTTCCATCCATAACGTGCATTTCGGTACTTGTACACATGCTTGTAATCTATGCACTAGTTTGTATGTCTGCGTCTGAAAAAGTTGATGAATTGTTACCCTTTAGCAGACTTTTGCATTTTTTGATGGTGTACTTGCAGCAGTGGTGGTTGCCGGGGAGTTACTTTGGTTTTGTGGTTTTGGGTTGGTTTGGTATTTTTTCCTTTTCTTTTTCTTCTCCCTCTAAGGTCAAACAATTCCTTATTTTGGGAGCTGATGCTTAGTAATTCTTTCATAGCTGTAACAATAATTTATGATCAAAAAATTGTCATCTACATGCACATTTTAAAGTTTTGGTTACCAAGTTTACATAGTTTCTGTAGAGAATAAGGATCTCCAGGTTTGAAAAAGGGATATTACCAGATTGTATATCTCAAGAAGAAGCTATGATCTTCCTAAAGGAGTTCATGTTGTCCTCTGCCTACACAGAAACTCTTGTTTGTCTCACTTCTTATGTTCTCAGGTTCATGGCTTTTTACTGTTTTAACAAAGAGTTCAGGTAAAAGTTGGAAACAAACATGAAAGTCAATTGCTATCTCAATGAACTGTGTTAGGCCCCAGAGCAGATGTAACTGTTTTCTCTGTATTTTGTTTTTACAGTTGCTCTTTCTTCTTATGTGATTTGTATATTTATTTGTTTTATTTTTCTTTGAAAATAAAAATTCCATTATTACCTATTTCCTCTTCCATCCTTCCAGTAAATAAAATTGCTGTGAGAAGTCCAGTGATTCCTAAGAACTGTACAGCCTGTTCAGAGTATGCTCACAGGGTTGGTAGAAACTTGTGAGGAAATATATTTGTTTCAAGGTTAACACTGCATATCTGTATGGGGCTATATATAATCTGTTGTAATTACTGTGATGTTTATGTCAACCAGTATAATTCAGGATCAACAGAGTTCTGACGACTACAATTTTGGGAAGTAGTTACTATTTTGATAGTGGAAGATCTCTTACTTAATTGTTTAAAGATGTGTCATATAATCTTAACCAGGAAATTATTTTCTCTCAGTGGAACTTTCTGAGCCTGGTGGTTTTTCTGGTTGCACATTGGGTTGACATAGCCTAACATGAATCATATCACCGGCGCACAGAATGAAAAAGGCAGATATATATTTTAACTCCAGTTGTAATAGTCAGTTGCTTAGCGATCAGAACTCCTACAGAGGTGTGGGAGACCAGGATTTAAGTCTGTGCTCTGGCATTTGTGTTATGGGTGAGGATTTTCATAGCCAAGCTTTTCTGTTCTTTCTGTGGATTTTTGTTTAGTTTTGATCGGTAAGGTTGTTTTAATTATTTTTTTTTTTTCCACATGGTTGAGAAATCTGCTAAACTTTCATATTAAAAGAAAAGGGAAGGTGGCAGTTCCAATCCCTCAGTGTATTTAGAGAAAATCTAGAGCAGCCATTTGTCACCACCTGTAACTTCAGTTTTCCCTCACACCTTAGCAATGTGCTTAAATAATGTCACATGTTTAGGAGATAGAGACAATTGTGGGCATTTTCAGGAACCATAGTTCTCGGTGGGGTAGTTCTTTTGTTAATGACTGAGAATTGCTATAGCATTTTTTCCTTTAATGTTACCTTTTCTGAATTCTGCAGAGTAGATGAAGATTATTTTACAAAGCGCTGCATTCAACACTTTAACATAAGCACTTTACATAACACACCACTTTAGCTGTTTTTCTTTTAACTTCTGCAAAGACAGCTGTTACTGAAGTAATTTCTCAGTTATGTAAGGTAAATTGTTGTCCCAGTGATAATTTTAAGACACTGCAGTTGATGCCCTCTTTACTGTGTCTGAAAGATATCAACTTGACTAGGTCCTAGCTTGGAAGAAAACCTTTGCAAGCAACTTTCTAAGTATGAAGGCAACCTTTTGGTTAGGTCTGTGAGAGTCACGAGAAACCAACAAAACCAAAACACAATTAAAGTTAATATTTAGTTAAAATGTTAGAGGTTGAAAATTGGAAGTGGAAGCTTGTATATTGCCCAACATTACTACCCTCTGTTTATAGTGACAGCAAAGCACGTGGATTGAAGAGCACATGTGAAGCCCATGAGGTGTGTTTTATTTATTTTTACTTTAAGAATTGCTCTTAGAATTGCCTACATAAATCTAGGCTAGTAAGGAATTTATGTGAATTAGCCTAGCATTTTCATTCAGAGGTTTGGAAAACACTGGGGTTTGACTTATTTGTCTAAGAGTGTTTGAGACTAGCGCACACCCGTTAGACTGAATATGCATTGAAACTGCCTAGGGCTCAGGAGACCAAGACAAGTAAAGGCCTGGCTTCTGCAGCAGTCATTCAGCAACAGCAGACATGGATTGGGGTTTTCTTGAGTTTTGCAAATGAGTCTTGCAGAAACTTCAGCGTTTTTACGTGTACAATTGCTTGACAGAAAGTCAGTTTGTCCACTAGGATCTGGTACTTTGCATCCTGAGTATTGGGAGTTAAATATTACCCATGTAAAAAAGCTTGACACAACCACAAAAAGGTGTGAACATAAGAAGCCTTAAAATGTTCTTAAAGTTGTAGTGTCTAGGATCAGATTATCCATGCCAAGAAATGATGTGGAAATAGCCCCTTAAGAATAATGTTACTCAGCTACTTCTGTTCTGTTTTCAGCCACAGACAAAAATAGTGTTGTGCTTGTGGGTTGATTCACTGGCAAATCCATTGATCAAAGTGCACTTCAGCCTTATTCACCTGTACCTTCCTTTGTCATACAGTGGACTTAGAGTCTAGAAGTACAGGTAGTGATTTTCAAATTGGGAGTAAAGCCTTAGGTATTGCATATGTTCAGGCTGAGAAGTTCAAATGAAGGCAGTATGAGTTTGGTCTAGCTGTATTGCCAAAGTTACTTCGAGGGGAATTAGGGAGCATAAATTGTGCATGTGTTGTCTGCTGCTTTTGAAATTATTTCTCTGATTTCTGCAGAGAAAACAGATACAATCTTTGGATGTCTAAATTTTTATTTGGAAGGTACCTTCTATGATTCAGTGATGAACAGAAATAGAAAGCAGGACTCATCAGTCAGGAACTTCTTTTGGAGGTTTTGCTTACATGGGTTGCAGTTTAGGCTGCAGCATGAAAGCTTGTATTTTGAAAGTTACTGCTTGCCTGTCACTTCTGTTGCATTCATTGCAGAAATTGAGTCAGTTTCTGATGTGTAGCACAAACTCCAACACTTTGTAATGAAAACTGTCAATATTTTTGAAGATCTCAATTTCAAAATGAATATAAACTTGTAGCTTCCTGAATTGGACCGCAGTAAATCTCCTCAGTAAAGTAGTATATGACAAGCTTGTTTGCTTCAAATCAATGCTTATAGTGGGTGGATCACAGGAGTTTTTCAAACCACAGTTTGTGAACCACTCACTCACTCTAAGTGAGAAATTGCACTTTTCCAAAACTTGCTATGTTAAAGTCTTTGCAAGCTGCAGAATTCTAGGCTTGCAGCAGTGAAAAATTAATTCTGGCTTGTATGCCAGAGTTGGCTGGCATGTGTTTCTGGACTTTTGGGAGCAGAACTGGAAAAAAAAAAAAAAAAAGAGATCTGTATGCTTGAAGCTGGCATTGAGCAAATACGTGGCATTCACCAGCAGCCCCATTCACATGATTTCAGTGCTTTGACTCTACACAGTGGTCTAGCAATAAAAGAAAGAATTGGCCAATTATAGTAATCTGCCAGAGCTGTGTACTGTGGAATTCTGTGCAGAAGAAGAGGGAGGGTTCTTACCTACTCTCAGTTCCATCTACAATTGCACTTTAGTACCAGCTATCCTACAGCAAATAACATACATAATTACCAAAGCTGCAACCACCAGGCCTCCGTTAAGAACATACTGCTTACCTGCCACTTCCTGTGCTCTCTCCCCCTACTTTTTTCTGTTCATGTCTGTTCCTCATTGCTGTATGCCATGAATTGCAAATTGTTTGTGCCTTCCTCTGCCACCTCAATCCTTTGGGCATCTGTGACTGAGCTGAGAAGACAGCGAAGACTGGAGGATGGTAGGTCCCATTAGGATATCCTGTCGTGCCATGGGCCACGCTGTTGCCCCTGTGGTTTGGAGAGCTACATGTGCATTTTGAGAGAGCCCCAGAGGCTCTGGCAGGGGGGCTGTGACAGATACTTGGGAGTACAATTCCTCAGTGCCTCAGTATTATTTGTAATAAAGTGGTTTGGGTTTGTTTGGGTTTTTTTTTTTATTTTTTGGTTGGTTGGGGTTTTTTTGTCTTTTTTTTTTTTCCCCGAGACAGATGAGATCAAAATGATCCTGTGCATGTGCTAACACACATGGCAGCAAAGCATGTGCTTTTATTAGTAAGTACAGTAAGTGAGTGAAGCTCAGGTCTTTGCACTGAGTACATTCACACCGAATGCTTGATAGGAACAGCAGGCGCTGCTAGTGGAAAATGAGATACTGTTGGCCAGATCTAGCTTTCAGACCAGATGGACATTATTTGTAATATTATTTGAGTGTGAAAGGGTTTTACTAGAGTGTGAAGTAAACTGATGAAGATCTTTTTGTTTGTTTTCCAAGCTGAAATGAATTAGTACTACTGGCACTATTTACACAAACACAAACTCAAAACCTAAAGATGAATAATGCCATTTTTGGGTGTACTGTGAAAGTAATTACAGAAAGTTCCTGTTGATCCAATAATTGCAAGTGAATCAGGTGTTAACAAAAGTCAGCATGAACTCGCTAATATCAGCATTTTATAGAAATGTAGTTACATGTATAGTTTCTGGAAATACAGCTTGGGTTAACCTATGTTCTGTCCATGCTGTTTTGGCCTTTGTTTTTATGTGCTTTTAATGCATATGAATGCGTATGCATAGTGTATTCTGTGCTATCAGTGCATATTTTTACCAGTGAAAATTGTGCTTTATAATGAGTTTGAAAGTTTCCACTGTACTTTGTGCAAATTATTAATGTGGTTCCTATTGAGGAAAGTTCAATATATAAGCAGGATGCAGGCCATGCTCACATCATTGCGTACAATGCAGTATATATTCTGTGCAGCAGCTGAAGTGGTCTATTAAAGGATTCAAGTTCTCACGCCATATTGAGGGCAGATTTCTTCTTAATCCTCATATGGCTGGTGTCTCTGCTGGAGTGTTAATAGATAGGCTAATTTGTGAGCTAAATTACTAATTGTATTATGAGTCTAAACCTTATTAAGCCTTTTGTGTAGAATTAGATCACAGAGCTTTGGGAAGCTGAATCCTAGTTGGGTTCTGTCTCTTTTCTTAAATGATGGGAGCAAGTTTCACTGACGTCTTCAGAGCTGCATAGCTCTGAGACTTTCAGCTGATTTCTCTTGCTGCCTTCTACAGTACTGGCAGAATCATAAGTTTGGAAAGCAGAGTGACTTTTAGAGTAGATGAAGATTTTCAAGCAGGGTCTCAGTTACATGTGAGGACTAAGATTCTGTGTTAGCTGAGGTGAGGCCATGATTTGGAATATAGAAGGCTTACTCTGATCTTCTGTATACACAGTGTGTGGAGGTTCAGCTATGGAGGACTTTTTTGCGAAAGCTTTAAAATGGCCACAGTTACATAACAGGATAATGAGTCTGTTAGAAGTATATTCCTGTAAGAGTTCAGGTAGATAAACTCTTAACTTCAACAGATCACTGGAGTTGGATTCTCATTTCCAAATATGCTCACTACCTACCTAGAGATGGAGGATACTCCCCTTATCACTCACCTGCGCTGCTAGATTTCATAGCACTCCTCATCTGTTTATGTGCAAATCTATCTGGGTCAACTGAAACTATTTTCAGAGGTGGTTCATGCTCCCCATTCTGACTTTGCACTGGAGTCAGCCTGCTAATGCAGCCGGGTTGGAGACAGAGCTGATTGCCTCCAGCGGCATCTTGGTAATAAACAAAGTGGGACTTAATGGATTTTGACATCACTTGCAATAAATTTTTATGCTGATGTGGAAGATGGCTGTGAACTGTTGCACCTTTGATACAACAATATTGTACCCATAGTAACTAATTTTCTTTAAGAGAAAATATTCACAGCTACTCCATACATTTTCCTGTGTGCACATGAGATAGAGTTGCAGTAGTTATCAAGTTTTAATTTACACACTTTATACACAACAGTACTTTAATCTGTTGTGAGAAGCTACTCTTATTTTACACCTGAAGCTATCAGGGCCCTGTATGTATTTAATGGCTTTGCTTTTTATTGTTGTAGATTAATGCTATTTGAAATGCATGGGCAATAAATGAAAATAATAGGATATATCACCTTGTATTTTTAAAGAGCTTTTTTATATTTCTACATTGCATTTTGTAATATACTTTGTAGATTATGTTAATAAAAATACGGTGTCTGTTCTGAGAAAGGAAAATTCAGAGGCTTCTGCATTGTTCTGTTTCATGTGCATTGGTTTTCTCAATCTAAACCCTGTATATTTATTATGTTACTGTTGAGTAAAGCAGCCACAGGACATTGCCAAGAACTAATTGTCTTCAGGTGTGTCTGTAGAAGCCTGTATTTCTGTGTAGCTCCCAAATTGATTATCATGCTTATTAAAGTATTTTGGTAGGTGAATGGTTTTTGAGAGAGTTTTTGTTTGTCCATTTTATGAAAAATAGTCCATATTCAGATGCAGCCACTCTTGAGACAAAAGCTTAAGAGCACTACATACTAAATTTCTGCTGACAGGAGGGCAGTCATGTTGAAACTCGCAATTTACCTTATCTACCTTTTGGTAACAGACACAACTCACTTTGGCTTAGATTTGCAGATGAAATAATTTTGGGATCCAGGGATGATGAACTTCAGAGCTTTTAGCATACTTTGTCAGAGGTGTGGCTAGGAATGTAATGATTGGACCAAATCAAGCTGCCACTTCCATAGAAGAGAATAATGCAGGTCACTGGGGCTCATACTTTGTTAGAAAGGCAGAACTAAGCTTACAAACCTTAATGGCCTATCCTGATGTTCTGGGAGGGATTAAAGCAATCTATATGTATTGAGAAAGGCAAGTGGGTTACTGTGTGCCCACCTTGAGACCTCAAGTCCCTTACAGGGAGGGATTTCACAGAATCACAGAATCCCAAGGGTTGGAAGGGACCTCAAAAGATCATCTAGTCCAACCCCCCTGCAAGAGCAGGGTAACCTACAGTACATCACACAGGAACTTGTCCAGGCGGGCCTTGAATATCTCCAGTGTAGGAGACTCCACAACCCCCCTGGGCAACCTGTTCCAGTGCTCTGTCACTCTTACAGTAAAGAAGTTCTTCCTGATGTTAACGTGGAACTTCCTATGCTCCAGTTTACACCCATTGCCCCTTGTCCTATCACTGGATATCACTGAAAAAAGCCTAGCTCCATCATCCTGACACCTACCCTTTACATATTTGTAAACATTGATGAGGTCACCCCTCAGTCTCCTCTTCTCCAAGCTAAAGAGACCCAGCTCCCTCAGCCTCTCCTCATAAGGGAGATGTTCCACTCCCTTAATCATCTTTGTGGCTCTGCGCTGGACTCCTTCCAGCAATTCCCTGTCCTTCTTGAACAGAGGGGCCCAGAACTGGACGCAATATTCCAGATGCGGCCTCACCAAGGCTGAGTAGAGGGGGAGGAGAACCTCTCTTGACCTACTAACCACTCCCTTTCTAATGCACCCCAAGATGCCATTTGCCTTCTTGGCCGCAAGAGCACACTGCTGGCTCATGGTCATCCTCCTATCCACCAGGTCACCACCTCGCTCCTGGTCTTGCTTTCTGTCAGGAAAAGCAAAGGTGGATGTTATCCAGGAAGCTGGTTGTTTGTAGGTTAACCAGGCAGATGTTGTTTCTGACTGACACGGGTATGTGTTAGGAGGAAAGGACAGAGTAGGTTGCTGAGACCCTCTGTATCCACGTTCCTGCCCACTTGCTGTCTTTTCCTTCTTTTCTAGACTCTGTGCCTAAAAATGTACAGTGTCCTTCTACCCTGATCTTTGTTAAATAGTCTTGGTAATTTTCTTAGTCTAGCCTTGATTGGTTTTATTTATTTTTATGAGGTTTGGGTTTTGTTTAGGTTTTTGGTTTTTTGTTTTGTTTTTTTTCTTTCCCCTTAGGATGAGAAGTGGTGATTGAGCATCGGTAGCTTTCCTGTGGTGGTTTTCTTTGTGTTCTCTTTTTGTACAAGAGGCCAGGTTCCCATAGAAAATGGCAAGAGCAAATTAGAAGGGTCAGTGTTCTTTCCCTTCAGTATTAAGTACAACTGTCTTGTACTGGAGGTAGTACAACAGAAAAGAGCATTGCCATGCTTTATATCTTTCAGGGCTGGTGTCACTGGGTGTAACAGCTTAATTTTCAACTGCAGCTACTGATTTAAACCAATAATTAAGTGGCCTGTTAATTGATTTTTTGAGAACTTCTATGCTTGATCCTTGAATATATTGTTATAATATTCTTGTAGTTGGAGAATGGAATATGGATTTCATGTCTTCAAATAGCAGCATTTTGAATTTTTACATTCTCTTTGGTGCTTTGAAGAAAGCATTGCACAGACATAGTGCCTCATCTGATGATAATCAGATAACTAGGTGCAAAAACTACCTCCACTGAAGCTTTTGCTGCTATTTTTCAGCTTCCTGAGGCTGGGAGGGAAGTTGCTTCCAGTAAATAACAGGGTGCTACAAGAGTTACAGGTATGGAGTGGCTGGGGAGTGTGGTTACCATAAGTGTCACTGAATGTTTCTACATCTATGTTCCGTGTGATGACCTTATCTACTTAATTAACTGAGAAATTAAATTTAAGAATATTGGTTTTAGTAAATACGCCCTTTGAACCCCAAACACAAGTGGCTCATAATGTTGGGAGAGTACATGAAAGGTAGGGCACTTCCATATCAAGGAGTCATAGTTTTAACAAAATTTGTCCTGAACTCAGTAACTATGTGCCCATCTGGCTTACACGCTAGTCTGCAGCTGGTTCATGTCATTAGTACTGGTCAGGATGGACCCACCTTGGTAGAGCCTGGACTTAAGTTTTGAGGTCTTATACTGGGCAAAAGTTGCCCCCTCCACAATCTGTTCTTACAGAGAGTCCACTGCAGCAAAGCATACTTCTTCCTACTGCTGCTCTGTAGCAAGAGTTTACTTTATGTCCTTTTCTTCCCACTTTTGATGCCTGCCTCCTTTCTACACCTGTCTGTGGGAGCAGCACAGTTGTCTGGTTTGGATTGGGAAGTATTTGGGAAGAGGGAGGCTTATACAACTTAAAAAGCAAATTATCTGTACCCTGTTGTGCCCATCCAGTGGGCAATGGCATACCAGTGATTCAAGTCAGGAAACAATACTTGTGATTTTGAGTAAGTTGTGGTGAGGGTTTTTTGTTTGTTTGTGTTTTTCTTGCTAATTACGGTATATGTTACATGTTAACAAGGAACCTTCTGTTGCCATGGGCAGAACTTCCCAGTGGGAGGTACAGGAGAAAGCTGGAGAAAGCTGTTTCAGAAGCAGAGAGTGATGGAGAAACCTGGCTCTGCTCTTGTGCATGGCAGCATGGGAATTGGTATTGTTTGTTGGAGCTGGGAGGGCTGACGAAAACCTTGTAAGTGTTGCATCTTTGCCACAGAAGAAGCTAGTGCTGTACTGACTCAGGAGAGAACTGCGCTTTGAGCTAGGAAATTTGTTCTAGAAGTTTTCCAGGGATTACTACCACTGTCACTGCATGAAATGTAGGGACAGTTTGTGAATGGACATGAAGCTTTACAAAAGCATTGCAAACTAAGAGCTTTTCAAGGTACAGTTAGTTGCAGTGCTTTTCTGCTTAGACTTGCTTATGCTCTCCTATATTGCATTTACGCTGTGGGAGTTTGAGAGCTGTGGCCTTGGTGTTTATTCCTAAAGAAGGGAACACTTGTATATTAGAAAAAAAGAAAAAAAAAATGGCGGGGGGGGGGGGGGGGGGGGGGGGAAGAAAAAAGCATAACTGTGTGGTTGTTATGTTAAATGAATTTTAAAGCTGGTGAGAAGAGGCATTCAGAGATGAGAATGCTTGGGGGGAGAAATGAAAGCACATTGAAGCTGTTTCCCCTTGAGGGCTTTAGGCAGGATTGAGAAGAAGTGGTGCATACTGAAGCCTTGTTTATAGTCTTTCACTTACTGTTAATAAAACAGGGATGTTCTAAAAGGTTTCCATAATTAAAATGCAGTCCTTGAGTATAGTGCATTTTCAGAGTGGTCTAAAACCCTGCTGCCTCTCAGACTGCTTAAATCATTATTTATAAAAAATGCTGCAGTGGACTTACTTAGTGTTTTGAAGTTCTTTTCAGCAAGAATTATGCTAGAAATGTTGGGTATTGAATAAATGAAAATAGAACTTATGGGGAAGCTTATAAGTGTACAAATTTACTGGTTAGTAAGTAATTACCAGTACAAAGATTGGTTTTGCCTTCTTTTTTTTTTAAATTGCCTGAATATTAATAAATGTGGAAAACAGCAAGTTTTAATAGTCTAGCAGAAATTAATAATAAAAAAGCTGAAGAATTAGCATAATAAATAATTATGGCTTCTAGGGTTTTTATTGTTAAGATAATAAAATGTTAAAAAGCAAACCACTTGAGTAGAAAGTAATTGCACTGACAAGCACCACACAGCTAGCATTCACAATAAAGTAAACCTTCCCTCAATGTCAACCTGATTTGCTATCCACATAAATGCTTTCTCACATTATGGAAATGTGCTTTTTCTATCAACAGAAAAGAATAAAACTCTAGGCATCTAATTAATCTTGCCTGACATTTGATTTCATACTCAGGTTAAAACATGAGGCAGGTGGGTCTGTTTCCCCCCCTTACTCTATGTGCATGACCACAGGCAAATCTCTCCATTAATGTCAAGCTGCATCTGTGTGTCTGTGTCTCTGCCACATGTCAGTCATTAATGCATTAGTGTTGCTCCTGTTTGATTCATATGCACCAGTTTTCTTGTCTGGAGGGCTCGGTAAATAGGGAAGCGGCAGGCTTCAGCTCTACATCATAAGCGTTTCACCTTGACCCTCCCTGTAAAGGAAGAGGGACGCTAGGAGAAGGATCAGAAGTAGTAATTTGTAGCATAGGGAATTTCTGAGTTCGTATGATCAAGTAGAAGAAAGAAGCAAAACCGATTTGGCTTTGACATTTTTATTGATTAAGGGTGTTCTTGTTAAAGACTAAGAACATTTAATAATGCCTAACTGTATTACCTGTAGTAGTTTAGACTTGTTGATGGCAGGATTGTTTTTCTAAAGTGCACAGAAAAACTCTACAAAACTAGTCAGGAGCATTATGGGTATTTTATTTTCTGAAATTCTAGTTAATGGTTTCTGCCAGAGGCAGTGTGCAGCACTTGAAAATGTGGTTGTTTGACCTTGTGCGCTAAAGCCTGTGTAACTCCGGTGTATTTTTACATACTTTGGTAGTACAAACACTTAAAAAGAACTTGGGTCTAAACTCTGCTTGTTCTTAAAAATAAAATAGTGATAAACTTAAGCAGTTTTGTAACTAAAAGAAAGTTAACAAACTGAAAAACATCTCATTATGAACATAGTCTATATGTGAAAATATTTCACTATAGTGTTTACATGTAAAATCCTGTGGCGTTGGGAAATAAATATTTGCTTATGTAGTCAAAAAGTAATAGGAAAATTTTTTATTTTTTTTTTTACTGACTAAATGCAAAAAGTAAAATCATCACTGGTGAAGAATGTCTGAGTTTATTTTTCTAATATGTATTTAAAAAAAAAGTTTCAAACTTCTGTTTCTAGTGTCAGTCTACTACATAGCAGTTTTGCAGGTGTGAGTGAAATTGTTTTCCTCTGTATTCTGCATAAAGAAGGGGCTGGATGCTGTTTGGAACAAGTGGTTTACAGCAGTTCCTAGATATAGCTGCGTAGCAGTCCATTCCGTAAGTAATTTGTTAAAGCTGCTGAAGAATCCTAAAAAAAATAGTGTACAAGATCAAACAAAAAGCTTGGCACAAGCAATCCAGGAGTTTCCTCGACTGTGTGGAAGACAGCTTCCTTCTGCAAGTAATAGAGGAGCCGACAAGGAGAGGTGCCATGCTTGACCTTGTGCTCACCAACAAGGAGGGGCTGTTTGGAAATGTGAGGCTCCAGGGCAGCCTCTGTTGCAGTGATCACGAGATGGTCGAGTTTGAGATCCTCAGGACAGTGAGAAGAGCGTGCAGCAAGCTCACTGCCCTGGACTTCAAGAGAGCAGACTTTGGCCTCTTCAGGAACCTGCTTAGTAAGGTTCCATGGTTATAGCCCTGGAGGGCAGGGGGGCCCAAGACTGCTGGTTCATATTCAAGGATCACCTCCTACAAGCTCAGGAGTGTGTCACGTCCCGACTAGAAGGAAGTGCAGCAGGAGGGCCAGGACCTCCTTGGATGGATAAGGAGCTGCTGAGGAAAATATGAGGGGGAAAAAAGAGGCTTATAAAAGGTGGAAGCAAGGACAGGTGGCCTGGGAAGAATACAGGGATGTTGTCCGGGAAGTTAGGGACCAGGTTAGGAAAGCTAAGGCCCAGTTAGAATTAAACTTGGCTAAGGATGTTAAGGATAACAGGAAGGGATTTTACAGGTACATTGCAAATAAAAGACAGACTAGGGACAACTTGGGCCCTCTCCGGAAGCTATCGGGAGAACTGGCTACCCTGGGTTTGGAGAAGGCTGATGTTCTTAATGACTTCTTTGCCTCAGTCTTCACTGGCAAATGCTCTGACCCCACCATGCAAGTCTTGGAAGGCAGCTGCAGGGACTGTGAGAATGAACACCCTGGGCCCACTGTAGGAGAGGATCTGGTTCGAGACCATCTTAAGATCCTAAACGTGCACAAGTCCATGGGACCTGATGAAATCCATCTGCGGGTCCTGAAGGAGCTGGCGAATGAAGTTGCTAAGCCACTGGCCATCATATTTGAAAAATCATGGCAGTCAGGTGAAGTTCCTGACAACTGGAAAAAGGGAAATGTAACCCCCATTTTCAAGAAGGGGAAAATGGAAGACACAGGGAATTACAGAGCAGTCAGTCTCACCTCTGTGCCTGGCAAAATCTTGGAGCAGATTCTCCTGGAAGGCATGAAAAACAACAAGGTGCTTGGTGACAGCCAGCATGGCTTCACTAAGGGGAAATCCTGACTGACCAATTTGGTGGCCTTCTATGATGGGGCTACAGAACTGATGGAAAGGGGCAGAGCAGTTGATGTCACCTACCTGGACTTGTGCAAAGCGTTCGACACTGTCCCACACGACATCCTTGTCTCTAAATTGGAGAGACATCAATTTGATAGATGGACCATTCAGGGGATAAAGAACTGGCTGGATGGCCACATGCAAAGAGTTGTGGTCAATGGCTCAATATCCGGCTGGAGACCAGTAACGAGTGGTGTCCCTCAGGGATCGGTGGTGGGACTGGTCTTGTTCAAGATCTTTGTCAGTGACATGGACAGTGGGATTGAGTGCACCCTCAGCAAGTTTGCCGATGACACTAAACTCTGTGTTTCAGTTGCTACGCTGGAGGGAACGAATGCCATCCAGAGGGACCTTGACACGCTTGTGAGGTGGGCTGATCCCAACCTTATGAAGTTCAACCGTGCCAAGTGCAAGGTCCTACACCTGGGTCGGAGCAGTCCCAGGCACAGCTACAGGTTGGGCAGAGAAGAGATTCAGAGCAGCCCTGCGGAGAAGGACTTGGGGGTGTTGGTTGATGAGAAAATGAACATGAGCCGGCTTCAGTGTGTGCTCGCAGCCCAGAAAGCCAACCGTATCCTGGGCTGCATCAGAAGGAGCGTGACCAGCAGGTGGAAGGAGGTGATCCTGCCCCTCTACTCTGCTCTTGTGAGACCTCACCTGGAGTATTGTGTGCAGTTCTGGTGTCCTCAACATAAGAAGGGCATGGAACTGTTGGAACAAGTCCAGAGGAGGGCACGAGGATGATCAGGGGACTGGAGCACCTCCCGTATGAAGACAGGCTGAGAAAGTTGGGGCTGTTCAGCCTGGAGAAGAGAAGGCTGCGTGGAGACCTCATAGCAGCCTTCCAGTATCTGAAGGGGGCCTATAGGGATGCTGGGGATGGACTCTTCGTCAGAGACTGTAGTGACAGGACAAGGTGTAATGGGTTAAAACTTAAACAGGCGAAGTTTAGGTAGGGTATAAGGAAGAAATTCTTTGCTGTGAGGGTGGTGAGGCACTGGAATGGGCTGCCCAGGAAGTTGTGAATGCTCCATCCCTGGCAGTGTTCAAGGCCAGGTTGGACAGAGCCCTGGGTGGGATGGTTTAGTGTGAGGTGTCCCTGCCCATGGCAGGGGGGGTTGGAACTAGATGATCTTAAGGTCCTTTCCAACTCTATTCTATGCAAAATGCATGTATAAGTTTGATGTTTATGCCAGGTTTTTTATGGATTATTAGGATGTAAGCTGACAATAATAGGCAAAAATTATGAGAAAAGTTCTCATTATGATGAGCACTGTACTGAGTAGATGGCTTCTTCACATGTCACCTGCTTTTGAATAGTGACAGGTAGAGTAAGGTACCAAAGGCATTAGCATACTCATGATTGACTTCTGGTGATGGTGGCTTTCACGCTTTGTTGTGTTGGTGCTTGGGTTGATTGTCATACTGTAATCTTGAAAGGCAGCCTCACCAGGTGGAGGTAGAAGATGGAGCCATGAAATACCACTACTTGCTAAATTATTCTCAACTATGAGGTTCTTCTCTTAGCTTTTCCATGGATAATTCTTGACAGACTTTCCCTTCAAGAAGCAGAACCAGAAACCTAAAGGAGGAGCAGTAACACAGCTTTGGTCCGTACTTACTAATTTTTTCCACCTCAGAGAGTGAATATTGGTTTCTAAATCTTTAAGAGACTTTGAAACATAGATGTGGAGTTAGAGAAAGGTTTTCCTTCACAGTATCCCATGTAGGTAAAACCAGCAGATTTTGAGACTGGTTGTAAAGCTTTGCATCAATGTTCTGCAGGGTTTTTTTTCAGTTGCTTTTGGAAGGGATTAGAGTCACAGAACAATTAAAGTAGAAAGAAACTTCTGTAGACTGTACAGCCCAGCCCGCTGCTCAGTGCAGAGTATGCTGACTTCAAAGCTATGTCATGTTGCTCAGGGCCTTGTCTGTTTGAATTTTGAATATCTTAAAGGATGGTGGGAAGTTCCACAACCTCTCTGCTTAATATGAACTTGTAAAATTTATTTTTTTTTCTGCATGTTAGTGCAATATTTTTATACAAGAGAAAAAAACTGAAGATATTCCAGAGTGTGTTAAAACATAGAAGGTAAAAGCTAAAGGATATTTTAGGTTTCGGAATACACCATTTTTGAAATACATTTGTCAGGAAGGTCTTTCTAAATATTTTTTCCTAGTGTTGACAAATAATTCTGAGTGTGCCAGTAATGTAAAATCCTACAGCTTTCTCTTTAGTTTTGTTCCGAATGAATACAGTTGTACCAGTGACTGCTTCTGATTGTGTTATTTTCAAATAAGATGATGACCTATATCAAGTAGGAGCTAGTTGTTGCAGAAAACATTTTCATTTGGTTTTCAAATTCACATAGCTTAAAGGCATAAGCTTAACTACTTTCATAGCAGTAATTGTCATTGTATGATACCAGCATTCTTGTCTAATGACAGAGAATACTGGAGCTCTCCTTAATGAAGATGTTTTTTTTTTTTTCAATTAAAAAACTTCATAAAAAAGAAAATACACACTGATACTAAACAGAAAACAAATTGTAGAACCACTAAAATGAGAAAAATGTATTTAAAAAAATCCCTGTGGAGGGAAATTAGTAGTTGAAGGATAAGAACTACAGTTTTGTCCCAGATAACACTGGCAGCAAAAGAAATGTTGTTAGTATTGAGACTCAGTGGGGATTTGGATGGGAGGAGAAGTGGTGCCTCTAGAGTAGTTTGTGGAAAGGAACAACAAGCACAAACATGTTTTCCTCTTGCAGGGGAATTAGAGGCTATTCTGCTGTGTTAAAAGATTTTTTTTCACAGAATCACAGAATGGCTGGGGTTGGAAGGAACCTCTGGAAATCTCCCAGTCCACCCCCCTTGCTAAAGCAGGTTCACCTAGAGCAGGTTGCACAAGATCACGTCCAGGCGGGTTTTGAGTATCTCCAGGAAAGGAGACTGCACAGGCTCTCTGGGGACCTTGTTCCAGTGTTCTGTCACCCTCAACATAAAGTTTTATTTCATATTCAGATGGGATGTCCTGTGTTTCGATTTGTGCCCATTGCCCCTTATCTTGTTACTGGACAGCACTCCAGAGAGTCTTGCCCCATACTCTTGACACCCAACCTTAAGATACTTATTTGTATGCATTGGTAAGATCCTCTCTCAACAGGTCCAGCTCTCTCAGCCTTTTCTCATAGGAGAGATGCTCCAGTTCCCTAATCATCTTTGTACCCTTCCTCTTGACCCTCACCAGTAGTTCCTTGTGTTTCTTGAACTGGGGAGCTCAGATCTGGACGCAGTACACCAGGCGAGGCCTCACCAGGACAGAGTAGATGGGGAGGATCACATCACTTGACCTGCTGACCACACTCTTCCTGATGCGCACCCCAGGTTACCATTGGCCTTCTTGACTTCAAGGGCACACTGATGGCAAATGGCTTGTTCATCAGGACCCCCATGTCCTTCTCCACAGAACTGCTTTCCAACAGGTCAACCCCTAACCTGTACTGGGCTGTGGGGTTATTTCTCCCTAGGTGCAGGACCCTGCGCTTGTCTTTGGTGAGCTTCATTACGTTCCTTTCCATCAAAGTCTGATTTCCTGTGCTCCTCTGCTTCCCTCCCACCCCCTAATTTATCTAACTGTTGTTGACTCTCAGTTGAGTTTTACTCCTTCCAAGTGCTGTAGAAACCTAAGCCTTTCTTTTTGTTTGGAGACCAAATTAAGAAAGACTCAGAGAAATGGGCCCAACTTTTGACATGCTTTGGATCCCAGGCAGGCTGGTGTTCACAGGGCTATTTGTTCATTTGAGACTTATTTAACGTAAGTCTCCATTGCTGTCTGCTTTCCTTATTTATCCTTCTTGCAATAAATTTTGTTCTTGCCAGAAATGTGCTAAGTAATGAGATGACATATGCTGGTCATTTCCAGGGGATTAAAGTTCATGTTTTCAGAGAATTCCAGAGTTTATAGTCACAGTAAAAACATCTTGCTGGTAATCACTGAACAGTGAAAAGGTTATGGGTTATTCCGTGTTTAAATTAATTGCCATGTCAGACTTCTAATTAGGAGTTGGTGTATTATAGCTGAGATTTCATGAATGACTAAAACCTGTATTTCTTTCCATGTTTCAGAAATCTCAACAGGCTCTGTAAAAGTGACACCGGAGAATCTAGGTGCATAGTGGGGTTTTTTTTGTTGCTTGTTTGTGGCTTTTTTGATGGTTTGATGTTTAGGGGTTTTGTGTTTTTTTTTTTTTGTTTGTTTGTTTTGGGTTTGGGGGGGGGTGTTGTTTTTTTGTGTGTGGTTGTTGGGGTTTTTTTTAGCTCTGTAGGACAGTGCAAAGGGGTTCTTTTTATTTTTTATTACTGCTGGTGTGGCCAACTGTGCTGATTTTTGTCTTAGAGGATAAAATGCAGAAGACTAAGTAGCATGCTTCTGCATGTAGTCATGTAGCTGCTATTATAATTCGAATCTGTGTGCACATGCATATTGGCACATAAGTGCCAATTTTAAGAACTGTCAGTTCAAAGCAAGACAAAAATAAGTAGTTTTAAAAAAACCCACCTTATACTTGCAGATCAATAGAATTGTGAATATTGGAGTTGGTGTACATAAAAGGTGTCTGTGAGCATTTTCCCAGAGGTAGCCTATTTGACTCAGGCCATCAGGGAAATAAAGTGAAGCCTCCTAAGTGTAGATCCTCTTTTTTCATTTGCAGTCTCATTATTTGACACTAACAGATATCAACATGCTACTTTTAGCCTTTATTTTTTTTTCAGCGTTAACATTCTTTTTACCATACTCCTCACTGACGTAGTAATTGTGGCTGTTTGGATTGTTGCTTTCTATAGGCAGGAGGGCATTTTGAACAGCAGCTAATGGTTCTACAACTTGAAGCTTCAAATTCTGTCTAGTTTTACAGTGGCTGTTTTATGCCATGGACTGTTACTTGTAAGAGTGAAGTTAGAGAAATAGAGTAGGCAATGTATGGTGTTCTGCATTTCCATTTTACTATCTCTGTCTTCATTTCAGTAGTTGACAATGACAATGTCTTCACAGAAATGGTGGTGCAGTGGGTTGTGTGTGTGGTAATGGCCTCGGGTTTTTTGGTACTTGGGAGAAAAGGAAGCATCAGGATTGTGAGAAGGTAATGTAGGAGGGGACATTGATGAAACCAGCAAGCAGAAGTTACACAATTGAGAACTTTGATGTTTCATTGCATGGTTGGAAACCCACCTGATTCTGATGAACAGAATACAGTCCCAGCCTTTTGCTAGGCCAGCATCTTTATAATTTAAGCTAACAGGAGTAAAGGAGTGTTTTTAAGTGGCATAGTTGGAAAGAACAGCTTGAAACCATGGACTCTATGCTAACTGCTGCAGTGATGCTTGGCTTATAGATACTCTTTCTTATATGGATGCTGATTTTAGTGTAACATTGTGGGTACCAGTACAGCTGTAAATTGTCAGGTCAGTTTTGCTTTCTAACTATAAATGCAGAAGCAGACACTGCAGTAGTTTACTGTGGAGAAGACAAAAAACAATACTGGCAGGCTGTTGCAGGGAGGCTGCAAGTGTGCAAGTCCCCACACTTGCAGTGCACATCAATCAAGTACCAGAGGGTTGTAGGAACGGGACAATAAAAGTAAGGTGGTGGGGTTTTTTTTGCATTTCTCTGTTCTTTTTCTTAGATTTCCAGTGACTTTCCCTTTCCTTTCTCTTCATAGATTAGAACCTACAGATCTGCTTTCCAGCACATCATTACATAAGGCCTCTATTCTTAGTTTTTCATATTAGCATTAGTTCTTCAGAAGGTATTTAAAATGTCCTAGTTGTGAAACGTGAAGTTTTGTGAGAGAATCCTAGTTGTGTTAGAGAGCTTGCAGGGATAATGAGAAAGGAGACCTAGGGAATTGTGAAGAGAGAGAGGATATTGACAGAACTGGGAAAAGAAAGGGAATAGAAAAGACAGGGTGGAAAACCCTGCAAAGCAGAAGAGCAAAAAATTGTTGAGAACATAGCCAGGCAGAAGCGAAAGAAAAAATATGTGTGGATGTGGAACATAGGTATTTATCTCATTTATTATGTGTAAGAAAAGGAAAAATGAAATGAGAGGCAGCAACGAGCTCAGTGTTTTCAGTGTATTTAATAAAAACTAGTTACAGTATATTTCAACTAAATGAATTGCATGATGTCTGAAGAGCTGTTTTATTTTTTTGGGCACCTGATGATGCATACATTTTCCAGTCTAGGTATCAGGTGGATTTGCTGCTGTAATGGACATCAAGTTAAATTTTCAACTTCTTGTGTGCATATCAGACATGAGTAGGTATTGCATTGTCTCTTTCTTTACAATGATAGTTTGCCCTTAAAAAAAATCTTAATTAGGATATTCCTTCCCCTTCCCTCTCTCCCCCCCCCCCCCCCCCCCCCCCCCCATTTTCTACACTCTTCTCAGTCTGGGCAACCCACTGTGTTTTCAGTTGACCATGAAAATGAATTAGATTTGTCTACTCATTTAGTCGGTGTTATCCAGCCTGCCGATACTGGCAAAACTGCACTGGGGCAAAGTTTGAGGCTAATATGTTGCTCTTCTTTCCACTTATAACCTAAAAAACAAAGCAAACAAAAAACAAATGAACAAAGAAACCTCACACAGTAAGGTTAAAAAAAATATACTAATTGATGCTAAATCCCCTTCTCAAGCAGGCTGAATGTACAAAGCAAATAATGGATGTTTTGAAGGAGTGTCATAGATCTGTATGTAGGACTATATGGGTTGTCACAGTCATTGTAGAAAATTATATACTACTGAACTTACGCTAATATATTCTGTTAATTATTTTAATGAAATATAACATGTATTTACATTATTAAACTGAATTGCTACAGCTATGAAAGATCTATATATTTGCTTCATGTGTCTGAGTTCTTCAGGCAAATGTAGAAAAAAGCTTTGGTCCTCGCTACTGTCACTTCATCAGTGAAAGATACTTCTTTGATGTATGTAAATTTAGTGATTGAAACATGATTTTGGATCTTATCTGGGTGTTTGTACACCCGTTCAGTAAGAGAATTTGTGATTGAACTGGCATGTTTAATGTGAGTCGGTGTTGCATATATTCTTTTATGAGTACATTTATACAGAATGAGTTATTTAAAATATAATTCTGCCTTTTATAGAAAATGCCCTATATATTATGACTACATTATATTTTGACTTTAAATATTAACTATATAATGGCATTCCAGTGGCTAATTGTTTTTGCTGCAAATGTATAATATAATGTAATTTAGGGCTTGGAGGCCCATTAGATCATGATCTCTTCTGATCTCTGGGGCATAGATCAAGTATCACTGCTGAATGAAGAACAAGTAAAGCTGCACTTAGGAGCACCAGGAGAGGAGTGCTCAGGAGTTAGTGTGTGAATTCAGATGGCACTAATTCCCTTTTGAATACACACTGACAATGGGGATAACTGTTTGAAAAAATACAGTAAATTATCTTGCTTTTAGGATTTGTGTACAAATAAATTTACTGCACACTAGACTAAGGTGTGAATTTACATTGTACTGGCAATTCTGTACGAGCTTACAAGGGGAGGTTCCTGAAGAGCGTGTGAAATAGCTGTGTGAACCACCAGTGCTTGGAAACAGCCCAGCTTGAAGGTATTCAAACTGCACCGTAGAAAGTATCTATGTAATCTTTGTGGTATTTTATCATTTTCTTGGGATAATTTTTTTCTTTGCTTTATTTCATGTCTTATTTTAAAAGGATTTAAAGTTCTAATGTCATTATACTGTGTTACTATCTTCTGCAGTAGATTCAAGGGAATCTTTTGAGTTAGTCAAAAGATTATGATTATTATAACAGATTTCCCACCCCCTCCCCTGCATCTGTCATTGGGTGGCTTGCACTAGCTGTGCCTGATGCTGGCATCTTACGAACTTGAAGAAACAACAACAAAAAAAACCAAGAGACAGTGTGAAAGATGTACACAAAGACAGGAATTTATTGCTGTTGGTGCAAATGACATTGCCACAGCTGTTCAGAGTTAGATGAGCATGCATAAATATGACATTTATTTTGACTGTTTAATATATTCTGTTTTTTCAATGTTTAACCATCAAGTGACTCTTTTCCCCTCTTTGTGGTATTATACAGTCCAGTTCTTATCTCTCGAATTCAAATGCTGCTGCTTAGGGCTGTAATAGGCATTCTTACACTGATTTATTCTTCCTTTGCAACAATACAATTCTGAGCTGTGAACTGATGAGTAAACCAGAAGCTAGGCAATGTCCTTTGTTTCCTTTTTCAGAAGATCTCTATACCACGTCATCTACCTCCCCTTCAAGTTTGTGCCTAAATTGTAAATAGAGACCAGACTTTTTGTTCCCCAGTACTAGCCTAGTATTGATTCATATGGTTTTGAGTGTGTATATTTTGAATGGGCGCTATAAAAATAACATTCCCCCCCCTTTTTTTTTTTCCAGACACTTTCAAAATTTGTGTTAATTAGATCTCCCATCATTTTCTCTCATGTAGCTGCTTCTTCATGGGCATAGTGCTTGTTGTATGCTGCTTTGCTGTTAAAGAAGGCGTCCTTTTTTTTTTTGTACAAGGGAAATATTTCTTTAGTCTGTTCTTTTTAAAGTTATGCTGGACGCAGTGGGAAAACAAGTTCTCTGTCAGGCTGATGTGGGTGAAACAGAACCCCCTTAGGTGTCACTGCAAGTAACAGTTCCTGATGTCTAGAGAAACAGCTTTTAATTATCTTGGCTTAGCTAATATTAGCATCTGTACTGCTGTTTTCTGAATACTTCTTAAATGTTGGCAGTAATCGAATAAGAGATTGGTGATGTCTCGGTGCTTTTCCAGTTCTCAAAAGATTTAGTCATAAATCATATTGTTCTAGGTAAGACAGAATACTATATGCATGTGCAAAATGTTTACAACTTAATAATAGTACAACCTTGGAATAAATAAAACGTATGTTGCTATTTCTCAGTGTGTTAATTGTGAGCTCTTAATTCAGTCTAACAACAAGTTTAGCAGGGCTGATTTTAAAATATTTTAACTTTTCAGTAAGCATATTAAAAGAATATTGTCATTTAAAGCTGGAGTTATTTTTATTTTTTTAAATATTGTTGAAATGGTGCATATGTAAAAATACATCTTAGATAAGAAATATAAATCTGTCACATGATTTAAAGCTTAAAAAACATCAAGCACATGTGCTAAGCTGAGAAGTTCTCAGATAATGACAGTAAAATAGTTCCAGTTGTTTATTCCCTCCACACTCATCATCTGTAGCTGTCTCTTCTCAGCAGATCTCAGAGCACATTACAGAGGAAGATATGTTTCCTCATTTTATGAAGGCGATTTTGACCCTCTGCCTTACTGATCGATGCAGTACTTTTTTCTGAGTATGTCATAACAACTCTGCTTCAAGAGCTCTTGAAGGCTGTAAGAAATGATGAGATTTCCTTGTCTTTCACAAGCATTCCGGTGCAATGCGTATGTATGTGATAAGATTTGGCCCTGCTATAGAACTGTCCCTTCTCCTTACCCAATGCAGCAAAGGACAAAGAAGGTATTTCACGTTTCGTCAGTACTGCATTTACAAAAGTTCAGACATCTGAGCTGAATAAACCTCCATGGATGTAACACTTGGTTTCTAATGTAGCATTTTTCAGTCATAAATTTAAGGGAACATAAAAGGCTTATTTCAGCTTGCTTCTTCTGTGACTGGAATAGCTTGACAGTGCTGTAATAGAGGAACTGTAGAAAGATGTGTGTCCCACAGGATTATGAAAGTCACGGTGTTGACCACTTACATTGGTTATAACATTCAAAATTCTAGGTCTGATGCATTTTGGTTTGTTGTTTTTTGGCTTTTTTTTTTTTTGTGGGTCTATCAAATGTCCCAGAGCTCCCTTCCAAAAAAGTTTGGATTGCATTTTGACTGTTCCATTTCCACGTTTTGTTAGGTGTTTTATTTGATAAAGAGAGGTAAGCTCCCATACTTTCTTATCAGATGGCTGTTACACTTTTTGTGTGAAAAATATGGAAGGCATTGATTGCAGGATCATTTAGGAATTTCTTGAGACCTACCTGGTCCTTGGAAGATAGAGGATAGTGTTAGCTCAGTTACAGGGGTCAGTGACACTTTAAGGTTAGCAGCAGCAAACTTTCACAAAATCTCACGGTGTAGTAGTCTCACAGACTGCATGAGGAAATCCTCTCGAATATATGTTGTGGTGGGTTTTGGAGATGAGACTTCATCTCTGCCTTTGTGTTTACAGGATTAGCTTTAGGTTTCTGTATGCTCTTGGGAGTCTTCTTAGGAGGCCAAATGATCAGATGTAGTTATGGCTAATGGCCTCAAAATAACACTTGTATTATGGCATTTGAAGTGTGATTGACAGGCTGTGATCATACAGAGCCATCTTTAGTTTGGATCATAATTGGTAGTGAGGGACCGATTGCCAACACATAGCATGGACTATTAATGTTTGTACACATCTAAAGTTTTGCCTTAGCCAGAGTTGGGAAGTGGTTGGTGAGGATGGAAGCAGGTTATGGTACACCCTGTAGGCACAGGTGCGACTTGAAGGGCAGTTTGAGGATGCAATGAGACAACCAAGATGTTAACAGCAGGGCGATTTTAAGTGTTCCTTTCTGAAGCAGCCTTGATGTCCAGTTCAGCAGTAGTACATACTACTTCAAGCTTGTTTATTGTTTTCTATTTTCCAATATTTCAACTTCATTCTGCAGCAAAAGAGGATGCAGTTGGCAGGTGGCTACTGTACTGCAGAAGAAGAGGATTGGACTTCTGGTTTTCCTTGTGGCAAAGGCCTGTAGAGTTTGAAAGGAAACTATCCCTGCCATCTAATTCTATTGTATTGTTTACTATAAGAATTACTTAATTTGGAAGATACTGTAGAAGAACGTAATATATACTTTTCCAGTATGCTCAGCATAGTTTTTCTAGTTGATATCCCTATTATGTTCTACTGAACTTTATAAAAATATGTGTGTCCAGAAATATCTGGATAACTCTTCTTAATGGCTAGGAAACAAGTCAAATACGAGTGGGGAGGTGTGTGGTTGCACATATGTGTATCCGCACAAATACTTACATCTATCTCCAAAACTGAAGGCAGGCATTTGTAATAGTCTTATTTTTACAGTTTTTCCATGTTCACCAACACATTTGGCAAGGGGAAAGTTATGCAATGTAAACTTTCTCTAAGCAATTTCTATTTGAAATTTCTAGAATTAAAAAAAATCCTTTCAACAAATAATGAATAGCCTAGATTAGAATGCTTATCTGCTATGTGTAGATTGGAGTGATCTGGGAAGATAGCAAAAAAATTAGCTTAATTTTTGTTTTAATTAAACAAGACTTATATCAGTTATGAAGCTCCTTGTGCAAATAATCTGCTTAAGTATATTTTTACCAGTCTCATTTAAACTATCATGTTTGATATCACTGCCTTGTAACGCAACTACTGTGACTTACTAATTTGCCACTAATTCTTTATTAACATAATCACTGGAAGTTTTAATAAAATCAGTCTGGCTGATATTAACAATTTGCTATGGATTTGGTACTCTGGGTTAGAGCATATACAGTTTGTTGTGCTCATTTCCTGGTATAAAACTTGCTGAGAGTATGTTTCCCATTTTCTACAAGCTATGTACAGACAAACCCAGATGCTTCTTTGGAGCTAAGTTCTGGAAAAGTATAGTTGAACTACTTGCAGTTCATCTTAATTAGAATTGGATTGTATGTAGAGATTTCCATGCTAGAATAGTAATGTGTTTTAGAAAGGCTTTATCCCTGATCTGCTTCAGAATAAAATATTTTTGTTATTTTTACTTTTTGTTCTAAAAGTATTTAAGCTAGGAAAAAAACAGTGAACAAACCACTGTTTCCTCTGAACATGTCTTTATCTGCAGCAAAGTCTTTAAAATTCTTGCTGTTTTATTTTTATTGACTTAAAAAGAGACAGAAATAGGAGCTTATTGAAAGTACCCAAAGATGGGAATACCCGCAATGCAGTTAACCTAAATAAAGTATGGTGGTTCACAGTGAAACTGGTTATGAAACAGTTTTGGCATAACTCGTTTTGGGTTTGTATTTTCTCTTTTGCGAGGTAGTTTGTATGACTGGGTGCATAGACCTCCAGTTCAGTTGCTGCTGCGCCTCCAAAAAACAGTTGTCATAAATGCTCTAAAATCTGAAAAATATTTTCTGTCTTTACTGTATGGACCTTTATTTCATTTTATGTGAAGTTTTCATAACAAATAAAGATTTTTTTAGTTGCGGCAGCCTTAATGGAGAAGCAGCTTAATTACTGAAAATTTACAAGGGTGGTACACTGGCTAGATTTCACCCATGTAAATCTGCTGCTGCCTTAGCAACAGCTGGAGTGTATCATTTAGTGCTTAGGCTGTTTGTGGGCTATACAATATCATAATTATAGAAAGAAATGTACAGATGTAGGGGGCTTGAATATAAATAAGTTGTGCCTCATACAGTCTTGGATTTTTTAGGAGGGATATACACAACGTGTGTGTGTGTCTAGCTCTCAAGTTTCTTGTCCCCCAGTGTTGTCCATAGTGTAAGGGAACAGTTAGTTATTGTTTAGGACTACTATACTGCAACATAGGAAAAAGGATCATGGAAGCAGATAGAAAGCAAGAAAGCCATTGTATACTCATTGTGAAAAGCAGGACAGTCCTTCAGACCTAGACTGGTATCATGGCTGACACACTGTAAGCAGAGCAGTAGATGCTTTTGGCCAAGGAGAAGCCTACAGCTGAAGATAAAGGACATACTCAGAAATGCAGAGAATAAAACATTGATCACAGCAGCTTTATTAGAGTAACTTGTGCAAAAGAAAACCCAAACAAACCCCCCTCCTCAACAAGCGAACCCCACATATAAGCAAACAAACTAACTAAAAGAAAAAAAAATTACAAGATTCTGGTTAGTTTGTGTCTGGATGGGGCTTTGAGCAACCTGGTCTATGGAAGGTGTCCCTTTTTACAATGTAAATCATTCTATGATTCTATGGTTTCTTATTTATTATGTAGCAGAAATCTCTGTCTAGCAGTAGCCTTCATAATAGTGTCATTCTTGACACACCTGACATTTTAAGTGGCTGTTTTTTTACATCTGTTTACAAAGATACTTTTAGTTTGTTTCCTTACTCTGTACTTGACTCTGTGAGTGAAATATTTTATTATACTGTGCACTGTTCTTAATGATTGTTGCTAAATACAGATGATGCAGGTTGGGCAGAGAAGAGATTCAGAGCAGCCCTGCGGAGAAGGACTTGGGGGTGTTGGTCGATGAGAAAATGAACATGGGCCGGCTTCAGTGTGCGCTCGCAGCTCAGAAAGCCAACCGTATCCTGGGCTGCATCAAAAGGAGCGTGACCAGCAGGTCGAAGGAGGTGATCCTGCCCCTCTACTCTGCTCTTGTGAGACCTCACCTGGAGTATTGTGTGCAGTTCTGGTGTCCTCAACATAAGAAGGGCATGGAACTGTTGGAACAAGTCCAGAGGAGGGCACGAGGATGATCAGGGGACTGGAACACCTCCCGTATGAAGACAGGCTGAGGAAGTTGGGGCTGTTGAGCCTGGAGAAGAGAAGGCTGCGTGGAGACCTCATAGCAGCCTTCCAGTATCTGAAGAGGGGCCTATAGGGATGCTGGGGAGGGACTCTTCATTCGGGACTGTAGTGACAGGACAAGGTGTAATGGGTTCAAACTTAAACAGGTGAAGTTTAGATTGGATATAAGGAGGAAATTCTTTCCTGTTAGGGTGGTGAGGCACTGGAATCGGTTGCCCAGGGAAGTTGTGAATGCTCCATCCCTGGCAGTGTTCTAGGCCAGGCTGGACAGAGCCTTGGGTGACATGGTTTAGTGTGAGGTGTCCCTGCCCATGGCAGGGGGGTTGGAACTAGATGATCTTGAGGTCCTTTCCAACCCTAACTATTCTATGATTCTATTCTATGATACAGTATGGAACAAATATACAAAGCCTTGCAAATATACATCTAAGGAAGATCATTCACTCTCCATCATCACCTTCCTTTTCCGTCTCCATTTGAATGAAGGATTTTGCTGTTCACATTTATTTTACTTATTGTCACACTGTATTTATCCCTGTTCTTCCGTAAGAACAGAGCTTTGTTAACAAGCAGGCTCCTCGGCAGAGCAGGTCTTCTCAGGAAGAATAAGAAACTTGAAATACACTAAATATGTTGAAGAAGTCTCAGTATATTTATTTAAGCATCTGTTCACACAAGTCCTCATTTCAGCTTTTTTATGCACATGGATTGGATGGCATATTATTAGTTATATTTTGTTTCCTTCAAAAGGTACCAATTTTGTGCACTACAGTACTCAAATGTCATTTTGTAGAAGAAACACAGGTTAAAACAGATGTCATGAGTTAGGAAAAAGAATGATGTTTTTCATACAAAATCAGCTTTAGAAGTTTCTAAGGAGTTGAAGTAAAGGAGAAGTAATGGCTGTTAAGATACTACCTTTTAATCTGCTGCTCCAGACATAATGTGTTCAGTACTGCTTTAGTAGAGTGTTAAGTACAACCAAGACATCTGTAGTGACTTGACATGGCAAAAAAGCTTAGAAGTAATACAGTGGTTTCCGTAAGGAGTACAGAGCGGAAAAGGGAATTTATTATTTAAATGTTTATGAAAAGAACAAGAAGTTTTAATGTGTGAAAGTGCAGAAAAAAGAAGAAAGCGTAATTGAATGGTGGGGAAAGCTGCAGCTTTGAAAGCTAGCGGTGGCTTTTTCTTGCTTCTTAAATTAAGCTAGGAAGAAGGCTTTCTTTTCCACTAAATAGCATAATTACCCCTACAGTAACTGTGTGTCTTGAAGTCTCGTGTTTGTTTTCATGACCTGCTTGTTTATTTGTAAGAAGTATTATTAAAATAATTGACAGGCTTTGCTCAGTAAGGTGTGTGTGGGAAACATACTAAGAAGTGGGGTACGATAAATGATGCACAGTATGATAAATAGTTTGGGGATTTTGGTTTTAAATTCCATCATAAGGATTAAGGTTTAAGGTTCTGTTTTTTGGATCTAACTTTTCTAGTCATAAGTTGTCCTGTGTCTATTAGATAAACCATAATATGTTTCTTGCTCTTTTTGATTCTTGGTAAAGCAAGGATAATTGTAAAACAACTCCTCTGATGTGGTATGAATGTTACTTAACTGGATAGATTGTTTTGGATGTATTTGTTGTGCTGTACTGTACATTCAGTTGAAATCCATGAAATTTAATGAGAGATCTGGATTTAACCTTTGGTTTCTAATGTCTAATGAGTTGTTCACAGCCTTCATTTTAAGTTGGGAATTTCTTCTGTCTGCTTAAAGAAATTCCCAAATTTAATAGGAGGCCTAGTTTTGTCTCCAGCACTGCATAAAACTACATTCGGAGTAAAGGCTTTTGTGCTTGAAAGGTGGTCTGGTTTTTGGAGGTTTTATTTTTTTAATGATTTGGGTTTTTTTAAATTTAATTTAGACTAAGTGGGTTAATACGCTTATTTTCTGTCCTTTATATCTGTGCCTTGCTTACATTCTTAGGGAGCACTGAGGTTCATGTTTTAGTTTCAGCTGGGCGTGTACCTCTGACATGAGTTTTGGAATTGGCTGGGTTTGTGCACCTCAGTTCATATTGCCAGGCCCTCCTGGAGGAGACAGGTTTGGATTCTTTTTGGATGAAACTAAAGCAGGAGTTGTATCACCTCCTGAACCTACTGGGTGTCCAGTCTTTAAGAATGCACTGCCATTACTCTAAAGTCAAGTCCAGTGTGGACGATGGCCCTGCTCAGCTGTTCTGCTCTGCAGGGCCCTCCCACCACGCAGCACCATTTCGTTTTGAAACCCTTATGGGTATGACGATGCTGCAGCCAGGACCATGGCAGATTTTTGGAGGCATTGCTGCTTTGTGATGCCCATGTGCCTTTTGTCAGTTAGTGATTGTTGCAACAGAACATAACTGTGCGTTTATTTTCATTCCCTCATTATTCTATGTTTGTGTTGGCTCACGTTCTCCATAAAAAAAAATGGGGATTGGACAACGAATCCTCTGTCTGCATGGGTGAGGATACTGTACGTTGTTAAGAGAGTAACAAAGGGTTGGGCTCTTTGAAAAACTTTGGTCAGGTTAATTCTGAAAAGAAAGAATTTCAAAGGCTTGAAATGTTCATTTTAATACATACCGGGGTGTATCTAAGAAGCTTTCCTTGATATTCTAGTATTTGATTAACATACATGTTACTAACCCAAAATAAAGCTTATGTAAATCTGTGTACATAGTAAAACTAGACTTATGGTACTCTGTAATAGCTGAATTTTGTTTCTTTTAATTAAAAAGAAAAATACTTGCTGGCAGACTGTATGGATTAACAACTATTTCGGTTTACCTGAAAATCCTAACTTGAAAAAATGTTCCCAAATTCTTTGCATTATTAAAGTTACCTTTGCAAAATCTCTAGTGTGTGTTATAGAAAATAGAGTTGTTTGCTAACCAACTCTATAGCCCTTATTAAGCTTTTTCCATTCTGTAAAAGCAATAGCTCTGAAATACAGAAGAGGTTGCATTAAATCCTTGGCTGGCAATTTTGTGTGGGATTGAGTATTGAAATGCAGCAAAGCAAATAATGAAGGCATATGTTTACCTATAATTCTTTTTACCTTGGGAGAAGGATTAAATAGGAACAGTTTGGTTGTTGTCAAATTCTTAACAGTTGCTTTCAAGCATGAAACAGTCCCTGGGCTCTCAGAGGATTTACTTAGCAGTTTGAATAGAGAGGTCTTTACTGCTAATGGAACTGAGATGGCAGGCTTAAGCAATGGGGTGCTTTATAGCCTCTTTAGCCACTTGAGAAGATATAACATCAAATAGCTGAAATTGTCTTGGTCTCCATTGGTGTTTGCAAAGTTGCACAAAGATTGGTGAATAAATAATTCAGAGTTGTAGGAACGTCTTGATGGCAGAACATTGCAAGTATCTAAAAGCTTGATTCACATAAGATTTAGTACTAGGAGACATTCTATAGTTTTTGTGAGCTTTACCCCAGGGAACATTTACTGATGATACAAAAATAAAATAATAATAATTGAAAAACAAAACCCAGTCGCTTGGCGTTGAGGTTTGTACAGAGCGATTTAAGATTCCAAAATTTTCTTCATAAAAAGGCATATGCTATCTTTGTGGAATGGCTTACAATTACTGAATTTTTCATAATTTTTAATATGAAAAAGTTGAGAGTTTTCAGGGTTTGAGATGTTTGCTGTTAAATTCCCTTACTGTGTGATGACTTTTTAATAAACAAATAGTGTTTAATAAGATCTTTACCAAAACATTTAGGAAATGTATTTAGACAATCCACGACTCTGATTCATGCTCAATCCTACCTATAAATCAGATTTTCAGTTTTGTTTTTACCTTGAGGTTTTTTTGAATGTTGTTCAAGATTTACTAGGTATGCAGAGTAGATCTTTTCTTTGAAAGGAGGAGGCAACAGAAAGGCTACTAGCACTGGAAGAATGTTAGGTTTACATATTACCTTTGTTTTCTGCCAAGTGGGACAACATTATTTATGGTTTTAAGACGTACAAAACATTCCCACCCATTCTCTCCCCTTCCCACTTTAAATTTCTTACTAACCTGACAATGAGATATTTACTATTTAGAAGCTTTACTACAGGGTTCAAAATGTAATGTGAGAAACTATTCTGGTTGAATACCCACAAACTTGGGCTAATTTTCAGTGCTTTGAAAAGATCCTTGCCTACTCAGTTCTTCCCACGCTAATTGCTGAGTTTGTACTGATGTCTTAGATTTCACCTTCTCTAATCTTTCCTCTGAAGGCTATCAAGTCTCTGCATGACTCATTTGTAAGAAGGTCCAAGAGCAAATAGATTAATTTATAGATTTGTAGATTTTGATCTTCTCTGTTGCCTTCCCATTATGAAATGGCTTTCCCATTAAATTTAGCACCTTCTTTGGACCTGTATCTGCAAAGGTTTTGATACAGAAAGTCTATCTGATAGATAACAAGCCATATCCTGACCTAAGTGGTTTCAGTGGTAAATTACTGTCACTTAGAGAATATAAATGAATGCTTGTTCCTAATTTGAATTTGTCTGAGTTTCTGCTCTGTTGTATCTCATTATGCATTTTTTTTTCACTAGGTAAGGAAGTTGCCTGTTCTCGGAAATCTCCTTGTTCTTTAAATTCTTTAGACCATGAGCAAATCACCTCTTAAACGTTTCTGAAATTATTAATTATTTGGACTTTATAGGTCTCTCATCAAATGACAGATTTCCCATAACTTCATTAATGCTTGCAGTTCTTTTTTAATAATTCTTTGTTTTCTTAGAATCATAGAATAGTTAGGGTTGGAAAGGACCTCAAGATCATCTAGTTCCAACCCCCCTGCCGTGGGCAGGGACACCTCACACTAAACCATCCCACACAAGGCTTCATCCAACCTGGCCTAGAACACTGCCAGGGATGGAGCATTCACAACTTCCCTGGGCAACCGATTCCAGTGTCTCACCACCCTAACAGGGAAGAATTTCCTCCTTATATCCAATCTAAACTTCCCCTGTTTAAGTTTGAACCCGTTACCCCTTGTCCTGTCACTACAGTCCCTGACGAAGAGTCCCTCCCCAGCATCCCTATAGGCCCCCTTCAGGTACTGGAAGGCTGCTATGAGGTCTCCACGCAGCCTTCTCTTCTCCAGGCTGAACAGCCCCACCTTCCTCAGCCTATCTTCATACAGGAGGTGCTCCAGTCCCCTGATCATCTCATGGCCCTCCTCTGGTCTTGTTCCAGCAGTTCCATGTCCTTTTTATGTTGAGGACACCAGAACTGCACACAATACTCCAGGTGAGGTCTCACAAGAGTAGAGTAGAGGGGCAGGATCACCTCCTTCGACCTTCTTCTGCCAAAAGTGTCTGCTGTACACTGAAGCTGGCTAATTCATCCAGCTAAAATAACTGATACTGTATTTTATTAACGAATATTTTGATTGCAGTATCAGCAGTAGAAGGCTGCTTGGCTTCATGCTCTTAATCCTTTAGGTTACTTCTCTTTAGATTCCCTCTTACACCATCTACCCAGCCCGTTAAAAGTTAACATCTGAGACAGAAACTAAAGTTCCTGTCTAATGAAAAATCTCAACTGTTATGACTGCTACTGATGACAGCATGAAAGCCAATATCTTCCATTGGTCCCTTCATGAAGTTGATACATACTGTCTCACCTAATACATTGCTTTTAGTCTGCAGTAGAGCGAGAATCACTCTGATTAGGTTCCCTTACAGGTAAAAAGAACATTCACTCTGATCTGGTCTGTTTTTGCTGTCTTCTGCAAGAAATTGTTGGTGGAATGTAATGACAAGTAGAAGGCATTTTGAAGTTTATTGCCAGGATAAGAGGATACTACTATCTTGTGCAGAACTTGCTCCAAGGAGGCTGAATCCAAAGATGTATAGTGGTTGAAAACATTTTGCTGTTTCTAGGAAAGAGCCATATTGATAAGGGGCACCTCAAATTAAAACCAAAACGCTTTCAGATAATGTCTCAAATGTCCAGCTGGACATGTGCTCTGTGCTGTACGGGTTCTGTCAAAATGGTAGATGAAGTCACAGTTTCTATGGAAGAATGGAAAAATGATGTCTGTCTCCCACAGTCTTTGAAAAACTTATGACCTATTGGTAGGTTTCAGTCACTCTCCTGGGGTATTTTGTTGCTAGTTTTTTTTTTGGGGGGAGTGCTTTTTGTATTATTGGGTGGGGGGTGGGGGGGTGGGGGTTGCTGGTGGTGAGCCTTCTTTTGTTTTGTTTTGTTTTTTTCCTGGTCAGGGCTTCCTTCGAGTAACACTCCATTTAGTGGCTTCTTGCTGTGGAAAATAAGGGCACTTTTGTTTAGGTCAGCAGACCTCATCCTGAGGTATTGTTACATTACTTGCCTTCTAAAAAATGAGTATCTCTTCAAGGACTTACTTGGCTAAACTCTGACGTGTTCTTGGGAACCTAAAGACTGGTCACCTCCTGTTATCCGAGAAATAGCATACTTAAAAACTCTGCTCATTTTCAGGCATAGCCAACTTCTACAAGCTTCTTTTCTCATTTAAAAGAAAGGCAAGGCCATTTTCCAGGTCAAGTGCTCTTTTTCCTCAGCTGTGCAATGAGGCACATGACTTCTGAAATCAAGAATATGAAATGGGACAGGTTTGTTCTGCTCGAATCTTTTGGGAACCAATGCAGTAAGGCGTTTTGTAACTATTTACCAGTATGCTTGCAAGGTGTTTGGGATGAATTCCTTGTGGATTTGGAGGTTTAGTGAATCTTGGCGTCAACCCGGAAGTAGTTGCTCTGGTGGATGATTTTCACCTGTAAGCTCATAGGCAAATTAGATACAATTTTAGCAATTCAGTTGTCTGGACTTGCAGAGGGATAAACACTCAGATTGTTGGTGCTAGTGAAATAACTGGGTTAATGCTAAGACGACACTGGCAAAAGGATGATGTTTAACTGCTGTGAGAGTGTCCGCATGGTAGAGAATTTATTTTCTTAAAAAAACACTGACTTCTGAAGTCTTAATCTTACAAGCACAACACTCCGTGTCCTTGTATTAGATTGGGCAGTTTAGTGATCTGATCATTACAAATCTCTGATGTTTAATATCTAGCACTTCACAGTATACTTGTAAAAGGAGGGGGGGGATATCAGAAATCCTGTGTTGAAATTCCAGCTGTATGTGCAGAGGTCATTGTAGTGGGGATTGAAGTTTTCCACAAGCAAATCATGGCAACTAACAGTGATGAAAGAAACTCCATTAATTCAAATATAATAGCTCTTTAGAGAAATTGGATAGATGAATGCTCTGCAGTGTTAACTAATTTACAAAAGAACGGGTATTAAATGAATTAAAACAAATGAATTGCTCTTTACTCTGGAAAAGTAAATTGCTAGTACGTGCAGGTTATATGCATGTGCTTGCAAATACTGGGCTTGATGACTCTTGGTTTCTCTCAAATACGATAATAAAGTTCTGTTTCTGCTGGTAATCACCAATTAGGGTGAAATCTTTGTTTATGGGTCTTGAGATAGTCTTCCAGGCCTTCTGCATTATGAGTATGTAACAGGAAATTTAGAGCTCAGGGTCACGCAAGCTAAGAGGCAGCCCAGCTAGATGAGCTCATAACTGGGTTTTGGGGTTTGTGGGTTTTTTTGTGTTGGGTTTTTTTTCTATTATCATTTTATAGTCTTTTGAAGCTTGGCTTCACTGATGGGGATTTGAGAAATAAATGTTCACATTTGAGAGAACCCAGCCTTCTTTATTTTGCTGTTTTTTTTCTGTTAGTATTTTGCATATGTTTATTTTGTTCAAAGTGTGTAAGAGAAGAATGTTTCAGGGATGTCTTTTATTTGTGGTTTCTGCACATCAGTGTTACCTGTCTCATTTGTTGCCCATCATTTTAACACTACTTGAGTAAAGCCCATAGCTTAAAAATTAGGATTCCCCCTAGCTGCCAATTTTTAAAAGGTCTATGTTGGTATTGCTGGTCATGTTATGGATATTAACAATGCTCAGAAACTCAGAAGTAGGTGTTGCTTTCTCACACCTATACTCTTAACAGCCGTTAGTCCTTCACTAGAGAAATAGTGAATTTCCATACCTATTTGCCTTTGAAATGTATGGTCATGAGATAAATATGTACACAGCTACTGTTTGGTGAAGCAGAAATCTGTGTGTGCATACATACGAAAACACATAGTGTTTCGTTTCCCTACAGCAGAGTGGCATACACAATGTTGGAAGCTGCTAGAGCTCATGAAAAAATCCAGAGGATACCAGTTATATTTCTGTCAGTGGAATATGTATAACCTCCAGGATTGCCCTTTCTTACAGCTTTTTGTTTTCCTATGTTTTGTTGCTTTAATAGTATACACACATTTGACCTCTACATCCTGTGTCAGAGCTCTACTGAAATTCTGTACAGAAATTTTGCTTTAGTAGTCTGTGTCCTTTGCTATGGCAATCTTGTGGAGATCTTTTTTATTTAAAAAATCAACAGAATTCGCTGTTGTGAAAGGTTGATTTTACTGGGGAAGAACTTTTCCCCCTGTTTTGGGCTTAATAATAAATTGAAAGGTATTTTTTAACTAAGAAATGAAAGATGAAGAGATTATTAACTGCCTGTTAAAGGGCAGTTTCCGTCTTTCGTTTCTTTTTCCTTGCAAAGGAAGCTAATCTGGGGGTGGGTGGGTACGAGTGGGTCTGTCTGCCTGTGAACACCAGGCTGTAGCAGTTTCCGCAGTTAAATCCTCCTTGTACCCCAGCATTTAATGTCCAGATAGTTAACTTCCACCTGCTGTTCATACGTGTTTCTTTGGCCCCACCATTCTGTGAAGAACCCATACTTGGTTGATTGTCTGGGTTTATTGGGTTCTTTTGGGGGATGAGGGGGGAGGAGAGGTGTGTGTGTGTTTGTTTTTAAATACTAAAGCTTTGATCCTTCCTTCCTGGCGTGGAAGCCCTTGTTCTCCATACTTATCCTTTACCTCTGAACAAAAAGTTTTGTATGTGCTTGTCCAAATGATTATTTACTAGTCTCTGACTTACTGAATGTAGCTGAGGTTGCTGTGTAACACTCTATATTACTTAATGTTTTTCTCAGTCTTTTTGACATCTTCAAACTGAATTTGGGGTTGATGCAGCTTTCTTAAAGGTCACTAATGCTGTCCTATTTGACATTTTTGTTAAGACCTTCCACTGTACACGTAGTTAGTTTTGGTTTGTTTTGGTCTTTTTCCCCCTGAATAGTTACCACTTGGGATGTGTTTCAGGTACTAGGTTTTCTCCTAGGTTTTAGTTAATTGAAGAAATGTTGGAAATTTAATTTAGTGTTCTGATTTTCTTTGTACAGTGTTTTAAAGTCCTCATGAAAAAAGTACCTCAGAACTGTTACCTTTTGATAAATTTGCTTTTAACTATATATTTCAGTTTTTCAAGGTATTCACTATAAACTGGTGCAAATTTAGGGTAGTTTGATGTAATTGAACTTTGTAGCAGCTGTTTTCTCACTGGGGGTTGTTCCGGATTTCAGGGAGATACGGAGAGGTTTCTTGTTCTTGTCTTTTTATTCTTATTTTTTGTGTGTGTGTGTGCCATTGTAGCTTTATCTTCTGATTGCAACTTTATTTTCTGAAATTTGCTGGTGTTCCAGGACTTAAATTCTTGCGTAATTATTTCCTGAAATAACAATGCATGACTAAGAAATTGCTTAAGTCATCTCTTTCAGAAAGTCTAAACTATATGATCTCAGTAGAGCTGCCTGTGGGATCTTAGTCATTGATTAACATTCTCCTTCGCTAAAACAAAAGTAATATTAGAGGCTGCGTTGTATGAGAAGGATCCCTCCCCTGTCTCATAATGCAGGTAATATATCTGCAGCTTTGGATGCTTTTCGTAGTGCTGCTCTTAAATAGGGTCTAAAGCAAGTCTGTAAACCTAAAGTTTAGTTATATCTTCATTTAATGAACTGTCTAACTTGATGTAACTTGACATATTTTCTGGGTTTGAGTTCCTAAGCCCTAGTAAATGATCAAAAGTTGTCAGTAACTTCATCAGGTTCATAAGGCTGTGCTTAGTGTAATACAGCCGGGTAATTTTAACCAACTTCATCTGGAACTGGACTGGGGAAATGCATTGGAAGCAAGGGAAGGTGCATGGGATTATAGTTGTGAGATTAACACTAATGTAACTGTATCGAAAGCTGGTTTGTAATCTTGTACCCTATTGTCACCAAGTGTGCTATTTGAATACAAAGGACAGGAAGTCTCAGGCAAAATTAAGGGTAGTTTATCTTGGCTGTACACCCTTTTTATGTAAACCTTGAGTCAGAAACGAAAGCTTTAGCTTTGCCAGATGCATTGTATCTGCAGTTAACTGTCCTAAGTGGTGAGGTGTATGTGACTGCACTGCTTGTTGCTCTGTCAGTCCCACATTGCAACACGGGAACTTGCTTCTCCGCATTTAACAGCTGAAAAAGCCCTCAGAGTTAATTAGTTCCTGTTAGTTGTGTGAAAATTGGTGACTGAGTAAAGGAGACAGATTCAAGTTAGTGTGCACCAGGGGAAATGGCTGCCGTAGAAGCTCAGCTGTAGTGTGGCTGGATGCTTGCAAACTTGGAGCTGGTGCTGTGGGATGCTCTGTTACGGCTGATGGGAGGCAGGAGGGAGCATCAGGGTATTGAGGGAAACGTGAAGATACCAGTTTGTGGAAGTTGTGATAAGCTGTTATAATTTGCGGAAGGAAATCTTGGGCTGTTTCCTAGAGCATTGTTCCGTTGTGGAAGAAGCCAAAGAGCTGATTTTCTTCCTTGAACTTTGATAAAGCTCAGATACACAAGTTTAAAATTTGCTTTCAAGAGGCATGCAGTGGAGAGGACTTCAGAGAAAGATATTTTGACTCTTCATTGCTGCATTTTCTCTCAGAGTTTTTAGTATATTTAACATTCTGTTGTGTCCTGAGGGTAGTTCTTAAGCTTCTGTATGTTCACATTACTGAATTAATTATTACTGTTATATGGACTTGATGAAGATTAGGTTTTGTAGTGTTTAAGTTCGTTTGCCTGAGGTTCTAATCTGAGGAATATAATTAGCTGATTGGTCTGTCATGACTTTAAGTCTTGGCCTAAACACAAATAGGACATCTGCATGACAAAGCATGGATTATATATTTCCATGGTAGTTAAAAAATAATTTCTTTTAAAAAAGATAAAGGGTAGAAGAAGAAATATGAAGGCTGCTTGCGTTCCTGTAAAGCTGCATTTCTTTGTAAGTGCTACTTTAAGTAACTGCAGATATATAACCTGTGTCTTTTCAAGGCTGAACAGGCCTAGCTCCGTCAGCCTTTCCTCATAGCAGGGATGCTCTTGACCCGTAATCATTCTAGTAGCCCTCTGCTGGACTTGCTCCAGGAGCTCCATGTCTCTCTTGAACTGGAGAGCTCAGATCTGGACATAGCATTCCAAGCGAGGCTTCAACAGGCCAGAGTAGAGCAGGAGGATCACCTCTCTCTCCAGCTGCTGGCCACACTATTCCTGATGCACCCCAGGATACCATTGGCCGCCATGGCCACAAGGGCATGTTGCTGGCTCATGGTTAACTGTTGTCCACCAGGACCTCCAGGTCCCTCTCTGCAGAGCTGCTTTCCAGCAGGTCAGCCCTAACTTGTACAGGGCTGTGGGGTTATTCCTCCTCAGATGCAAGACCCAGCACCTGTGTTTGCTAAATTTCAAGTAGTTCCTCTCTACCCATCTCTCCTCTTCAGTGACAGCACAGCACTCTGGGCAATAGCCACTTCTCCTAGTTTTGTATTGTCAGCAAACCTGATGAGGAGGGGCAGTCTTCATCTAAGTCGTTGATGAGTAAGTTAAATAATACTCAACCCAGTGCTGAACCTTGGGGGACACTGCTAGTTACAGTTGCCCAACTAGACTTTAGTAGGTTGTTCACCTTTTATTGTGAATGACATGAAGAGGAAGAGTTGAATTGCATGTTATCAGGGACAGTACCATCTAAGACCTTTGTCCTGATGCACCTTGTGACCAAGATGCTGGCTTATAATTTTTGCTTGTGGACTGAATGGCAGCTAGTGGGCGTTCTGTTTAGAAGTTGAATTATGTTGTTTGAGCTTGTTTGAGTGCATCCCTGAACTGAAAAAAAAAAAAAAAGCTCAAAAATACAAGGAGCTTTGAAGGCAGTTTCTCACAAAGACGAAAGGCAATTTAAGTTAGCTAAAATAAAATACTATCCCAAAATATTTACCAGACCAGTGGTGGAAATACACAATTAACTTTGTGTAAGGAACAAAAATATTATATTAAGAACAGCTGTCTTCAGAAAAGCTTACAGGCCTTCCTGGTCTGCTTGTTCCTTAATAGCCTTCCTCTCCTTGAAAAATCCTGAGAGAACTGGAACATTTTGCATCTTTTCGTGAAGGTCAGCATTGTGTAGTTTTGCAGAATCAACTGATTTCAGAGTTGGGCACCCCTGCTGAAAAGCCCTGCCAGAGCATAATACAAAAAGAAAAGTGTTTTCCTAAGTAGCTGACTCAAAATTAATGTCAGTGTTACCAATCCTGTGCCTCCACACCTCTCTCCCTAACAAATAACTCACTGAACCCTTGGAAATCAGCTGTCGCATAGCGAAGATCAGAGACAATCTCAGTAAACAGATGTGTCACTTTGTGGCCAGTATAACATCATGACTTTTACAAGAGCTGCATTATAACATAGAGAAGAGGCAAGTGGATCTAAAACATGTGAATGAGGTTCTGGCCATGAGAACATGAGTCACAAAGATGAAAAAGAACAAGGGAACAAACCCAAAATTAAATACAATGACCTTGGTAAGAATGCCAGTTATGAAAGTGTTGTTGAATGCTCACTGCTGTTATGAATGTACTTGTATGGAGGCAAATGCCCTATCTTTAAAGAAAAACAGCAGAAGAAACTAAAGAAAAAACCCAAACAATTACAGGCTGCCTAACAACTACAAAATGAAGACAAAATCCAGCAAGGAACCAATAATTAAAGGCAGTAAGTAGAGGCACTAAGCCCATCCATTAATAAATGTACATCAACAAAGTAATCAGCAGATTAAAGTCCAAATAATGAAAACATTAGGACTGCAATACTAATTTAAATAACTAAATTAAGCAGAGGAGACATTACCATTGTCTCTGAAGATTCACCCTGTGTATATGTCCTCAAAAATAAAACGACTTTTTAAATAATTAAACAGCTTTTACTGGCCCTGGGGGGGGGTGGGGGGGTGGGGTGGGTAATCTACGTATTTTGTGGTTTAGTTTTGCTGAATAATAGTGAGTTGGTTATATTCCACCCACAAGCTTTTAAAATCAAAATGTAACCATTCTAGTCAGGAGTAGATATAATACTACCAGTAATTACTCTAAATATTAGTAGGTGATGTGGTTGCTCTGTCAGAACAGTAGTAAAATAAGAAGGAATAATATCTTTTTGGTAGGACACAGTAGGAGTTTCACTAATAAATGTTTCCCAATAGAAAAGGTATTTCCATCATGGTGTGATCTGAAAAAGACTGAAAGAGAATCATAGCAAATTAGTCTTGGAAAAAAACCCTTGTAAATCTGATCTTTGCAGAATGACAGATTTGCCATTTTTTTGATGATAATTTTAGTTAAAATTACCATTCGAGCTTTATTAGATGGAAAGATAGCCAAAATGCAATGACATATTATGAGTAGTCTATTAATTTATCTTTTGAATAAAAAGAGGATGAATTTTTTTAGGCAGTAAAATACATTGTCTTATTTAAGGATTGTAAATGACAAGATTTCTGATTTAAGGCCTTTTTAACAGTTTAAATGACATTGCAGAATGTCACTTTTTCTAGGTTTCTCCTCTCCCTTTTTAATTTGTCCTGCAGATTTTTATATGACCGTAAGTTTTACTCCCATCTATCAATGTCTACCAACTCATTCACTGTTGTAGTTGTTTATACCACTATTTCTACAGCAACAGGCATAGAAAATAATTGCTACTAAAATCAGTTGAAATGTAGTGTGAGAAAAAAAGTTCTAATTCATTGTAAGCATTTATTTAGGTAGTTGGTAACATTTGGACATAAGATAAATGTGAATTAGCATATTGCTAAAGTTTCTGCAATTTTTTAACACCACATGTGATTAGGTTATCTATTGCTATCTTTAAAAAATCGATACAGCTAAAATATCTTCCTATTGTTTTCTGTTCCTGTCTCTTCAGTTATCAAAATTATGCATCTGTCAAAAGTTCATTATGGTACAAAGATGAAAATGCCATTATTTTAGAATCCTAAATGTCTTAGATCTGGTTGAGAATATCATAATACGATGAAACCACTTCCGTAGCTTGTACAACTACAATTTCCAATATTTCAGTTTTCTATTCTAGATACTTCCCAAGCACATAGTGCATTGTTATACTTGTGAATGGTTGTGGTTGCTGGCTTGTAGGTGATCTGCTGGAATCACATACTGGCTGCAGTGGCTGATGCTTCTGACTTGCTTAGATATAAGGAAGTTCTTTACTATGAGGGTGGTGAGACGCTGGAGCAGGTTACCCAGAGAAACTGGCTGCCCCATCTGTGGAAGTGTTCAGGGCCAGGTTGGCTGGTTTTTTGAGCAACCTGGTCTAGTGGAAGGTGTCCCTGCCTGTGACACATCATCTTTAAGATCCCTTCCAATCAAAACCATTCTGTAATTCAGTGTTTTCTCCAGTTCTGTGCTGTATGTACATGTAATAATAGCCTATCTCAGATACTCCAACACCTGCTGGCTCTTATATCTATATCTCAGGAAAACTTCAGAGTAGTCATTAAAGCAAAGGTATGAGATATCTATTCCATTGTTAACATAACTAAAGCTAAAAGGTAACTGTAAATCAAAAAGAGCAATGTATATTTAAGAGTACTGAATTAGCTTATGCTCTGAATCAAAACACATTTCACTTTCACTTAACAAAACATATGTGATCATCCTGATTTCTGCTCCTGGGATAAACAAGCTGCTGAAGTGCAGCAGTTCCTGTGACATAACAGAGTTGCAGTATGTGCTGAAGTCTGTTGGCTGTTTTTTCGATACTCGAATAGTTCCACAAGTTATGAAGGGAGCAATTTCAGGTGATTATTTATTAAAATAAAAATATTATTAAAATAAAAATATTATTAAAAATATTTATGACTACTTTAAAGTTCAAAATCATTTTTTAGGTGTAAATTCAGTGTACTTCAGTATTTTCCAGTCTTGCCTTCAGTAGTCTTGTATCTTGTAACAGTCCTTTTCACTTCTAACGCTTGTGTTTGGAGGTGACAGCAAGAAGTTGTGTTACTTGGATGTTATTCACCTCTGTTAATAGAGTACACGCTGTAATATTTCTGGGAATCTTGATACCTGGAGGTTCCCTCTACTGCATTAGTCTAAGTGCTAAAATTTTTATAAATACCTAATTTAAAAAAACCAAACGCAATATATTTAATTATGTGAAACTTAACATTCATTATAAGCTTCTTAATCTTTTTTTTTTTTTTTTTTTAAATCTTCAGTTAGCACCTGATCTTGCAATAGGTAATTTTAGTGACATTTCACATTGATTTCTAAGATGGATGCAGTTTATCTTTGAATAACAAAAAATCTGGAAAGTAACGTGTAAGAGCGTGTGAATGACATTTTAGTAGAGGTGTGTGTGGTAAGAGAAATAACTTAGAATTTCAACATATTTCTGTTCCATGTGTTCTTTGGTTTCTTGGTTTTAATTTGTGGATCAGCTAAGTTAGCAAATATTTTTTCTGCCCATTCCATTTAGAAAAGTTACTCAAAACACAGACAAGGTGCAGCAACAACTACCGTTTACTTCGTAATATCAGTAAGAGGAGGCAGATCTCTTTAATGTCACTTTTTCTAGAGTTTTAACACTTGGATTTTTGTTTAGTGCTTTTAGACACTCTTTGAGATAAAATAGAATTGCTCTCTCAGGACTTCTGTTGCTAAATTCAAGTTCTTACATGCATGGGAATGAGTTTTATGGACATTAATCTTCTGGTAATGGGAGCTAATTTCTTCAACCACTTTTGGTCACGAAAAGCCTCTGGAGTTTCTTTAAAAACCACAGGAAAGGCACTGATAATGGCTGTGGGATACCCAGGCGTTAAATGCTGTGGTATCTGTGGTTACTTCAGTTTGAATATGTGGAACAGGTTTTGCAGTGAAGTTAAAAATCCAGGTCAGTTCTGCACCTCAGCTATTGGAGGCTGGAGTGGTGCAGCACAACCCGCAGTATGAGGCTGCACATGCCTTTGTTTTCTTTGGAAATGCTGTCCCTAGGTGCTGCTTGGTCATTTGACTTGCAGATACTGGCAGCTGGAGAAGTTTCTGAATTTTGGAAATCCTAAACTGCACATGCTACTGGGAAACCACTGTTAGGTTAGCTTTTCATTAGCGAAATTCGGATGTTCGGATGTTCATTGTGCGAAAAATCAAAAAATCAGGAAGACTTACTTGATATGTGTATTTCATGAATTGGTGATTGTCTTGAATTTAGAAGCAAGGCAGATGAGTTTTGTGTGTGTGTGTTCTTGTTTGGTTTGGGGTTTTTTATTTTTGTATTTTTTTTTTAGATTGGGTTTATGCTTTTGTTTCTATCAGTTGTGATGTCGCAAATGAAAATCGCTATTGCTGTTTGCTGGATCACAAAGAATGACTGGTATTTTTTCATGAAGTATAAAGAAAATCTATTGTATACGTCTCTGTAATCTGTGTACTTCCGTTGTATGTTTAATTTCTTTCGATGTCTTTTTTGGGGTAGGTGGTGTGTATGTGGACGTTTAAAGGGACTTTAGAGCAAGCTTGATTCAAATTTACAGAACTTACTAAACACGTTGTTACTGGTTAAATTGGTGAGAGTGTGGACGAGCTCAGTATGCTGATCATCAACAGTTCAGGTGTCTGTATTTAGAGACTTAGTGTCATTCACTCGGAAAAAACATAACACCTCCACCACTTTTACAGGTCTTTTTACAGTGAACCAACACTGTTCAGCAAAAGAAGCTGTGATTTCTGCTGAGTTAAATTCTCTGTCTACCTGTCTTTTTGTTTAATAACAAAATCAAACTTAGATTTTTATGTCAATAAAAGCAGCGTACCCTTGCAAATTCTTCAGCACTTTTTTCTAGGGATCAAGCCCCAAGTTCTGTATAGTTTGAGAGTTTGCTTTGTGTCAGTGATTTAATATCTTTGGTTGTTAGCTGTACAGTTACTAAACCAAACACTTAACACAGAAAAACATGCTTAGTTCTTCTATGATAAAGCCTATGTTTAGCGATCTCTCACAACAGGACATTGACTGATTAATGTACTGCAGAGGAAAACTGGAAACCTCTCTCTTTCTTTCCTTTTTTTTTAATGATTATTTTTGTTCCTGTGATTGCCTCAGTGCCCTGAATACTCCTGTGTCAGCAATTAGCAGTAGCAGTGTTTCATTAATCCATCAGATTTCTGATGCAGCACATTCTAAGACCAAGAGATAATAGGGAATCATTTGTTTAAACCTCGGGATTAGCCTCTGATGCATCAGGCTGCAGTGTGTCATTAACAGCAATGGTGGTAGAACGGTAAACTAAAGCAGATAAATGGCCTGTGGTTGGTAGTCTAAGGTCAAATGACTTCTGTGCTGTCTTTGTACCTTTAAGGTGGTAAACAGGTATTGCAGCTTACAGAATTTTGAGTAATAGCTGTGTGTTTATATTTCCTTGTTGTATGAATCACTTAGTAGGTTGTATTTCCAAAATATTTGTTTTACCATGTTAAAATAAATGTAACTCCACAAAGTAACTTTATAAGATCCATATATATCAACAGACTCTGAACTTTCAGAATACTTGCCAGCATTCATGTTGGTAAGTCCCTATAGGTCTTAATTCTGAACAGCTTTATATGCATACATAAGCATGAAACATCATGGGCAGTTATTTTCATTGTGCCATTAGCACATCTGACACCAAATTCATACTGAAAGGAGCTCAGTTTTGTTTTTCGTTGTTAAATGCATCTAGATTATTATTAATGCGAAATGCATTTGAGATGTTTTCTTATACAACACAGCGGTTGTATGAAACCAGAGGAGTTTTTATATTCCTTGTAAGCTTTTATAAGGAGATACTTGATTTCTGTGCTGAAGCACTAGCTTTTAAAAGTAAGAACTCTGCAAAATGCTCGCAGTTGATTTAATTTGTAAATTACGCAGTATATTGAACTTGCAAATTATTGTGCCATTAGAGAGATAAAAGAAGATTTATAGGTGCTTTCTCCTTTTGATTGCATGGTACTGTCACAAGAACACTGTAAGTGCGCAATGGCTGAAGTGATGAACCTTGCAATCCTATTTGGCTCATATGCAGAAACAGAGAGAGATCCTACAGGACTGAATGGCAGATAGCGACTTGTCTACAGTGCAGTCACAACAAGGCATAAATGAGCTCTAGTTCATCTGTATTACCAGTATCAGGTCTGTTATCAGGAAATGTGAAAGTCCCATGTAAGGGTTGTGCTGCACAGAGTTAGGAGAGGTTTTCCGCTGTGGGCAGATAGTTTTAACCTGTTGCTATTACTAATGCTGAAAGACTATCAGGCTACTTCTTGTTGTAAATCAGACACTGGCTTTGACACCAGAGCCACTATTCTCGTTCATATCTTTTGCTCTTAGGTCACTTCACTGGCTTCCAAACTCCCTCAAACCTCACCTGTAAGATCATATCATAGAATAGTTTGGGCTGGAAGGGACTTTCAAAGGTCGACTAGTCCAAACCGTTGCAATGGGCAAGGACATCTTCAGGTTGCCCATAACCACATCCAGCCTGGCCTTGAATGTCTCTAGGGATGGTGCATTGACCCCTCCTCTCTGGGCAACCTGTGCCTGTATTTTACCACCCTCATTGTAAAGAATTTCTTCCTCATGTACAGCCTCAATCTCTTTTAGTTTAAAACTATTACCCCTTGTCCTGTCACAACAGGCCCTGTTAAAAAGTCTCTCCCCATCTTTCTTATAGGCCTCTTTTAAGTACTGAAGAGCTGTGGTAAGGTCTCCTTGTAGTCTTCTTTTCTCCAGGATGAACTAAGTTACATCAAATGAAAATTGGCACTTGCAGCCTGTCTTCCTTTCCCTGTTGTGTCAGGAAGAGGACTGTGAGGGAGCCACAGCCAATGTGCGGTCTGTCCCAACATGGAAAACATTTTCCTGAGCCTTCTGGCTGCAGACTGGCTCCACTGCCCATAGCACAGGTTGTGCTGATGGCTCTGCTCCACAGAAAGTAAGTAGCTAAGGGCTTCCTCCTGGTTCTGCTGCCAAAATAACACAGCCTCGAGGTCAGTCATGACCTATATATAAATCAGTTTGCCGAAGTGTACTCTTGCCTTATCTCCTGTTACTGCAAGCATTATGGGGGGGACCTAGTTGAGGACAATCCTATCCCAGTCCTTTCTAAAGCCAAGCAGATCCCTGCTTGTACTCAGTATGGAGGTGGGTGGGAGAGAAGTGAACCTCTTTGCTTTTCTTTCTTATCTTGAAATGTATCAGCTGATGTGAAGGTATAACTACCCTGCAATGCCAGGTAGAATTTTGTTTAATTCAGTGCACTGGCTTCTTATGTACCTGATATTCTTAATTTGAAATTAGCAACAACTGCTTGAACAAACCTTTTGCTTTTAGATTCTGTTATCTGTTGAGTTCCTATGTTGCCTTTCTAACTTTGGTCTGAAATGTTTCATGTCTTCACAGCTTCTTTATATTCTGTTGTGTTTGTTTTATTTTGGTGGAAGGGCATAGGAAGAAATACAAGTCAGCGTAAACTGGAATGGATTAGAAATTTGCTAGCTATGATGCCTGGTTTCATGGTTTCCATATTTTTGAATGGCCACCTCCTGTTACCAGTATTATGTATAAAGACGAAAGTATAGTAGCTTTGGAATACTGATTTTAATTCTTAAACTTGTGGACTTTACCTTCTAATTCTTTTTTTGTTTGTTGTAATTTCCTTCTGTAATTTCTATGGAAGGTAATTACAGTGTTTAGCAGAATCTTCAAGTCCACAGGTAAATGAGAGAGGAGTCAAGAAAGAGTAAGAAAGTCATAGTTTCTGGCAAGGAAAGCTGCTTTACTATTCTGTATACTGATGCAGGTTGCAGGAATAAAAATAGCATGAAAAATACATGGAAACTTTTTTAATTTTTTGCAAATGTGTTTGCCACTTAACTGCTCAATGCCTAATTACTACTTTTATTTCAAGAGAACTGATTTTAAAAGTAGACTACAATAAAATACAATAAAAATGCTTATTATAGCTTAAGTTGGTAATGTTGGCACCCTTAATTTGGGTGGCTACAATCTCATTCTAGCCCTTGCACTTTTACTTTGTTTTTGTTGACTGATGGAGAGTATCTCCGCATTTCTAAAGTAGCCAAATAACATCCTGATGTATAGGCACTGTATGAGCTAGTCAAGTCTGAGATTGTAGCTGCACCTTATGTTATAAGGAGATCAGTGAATAATGAACAAATACTTGCTGAAATGTAAAATATCAGATAAAGAAGACTTCAAAGCTTAGGATTTTATAACTCATTCCTTCTGCCACCGCCATTTAAAAGTAAGATATATATGCCTAGGTTATATTGTGAATAAGAGGTGTACTTACAGGAAATAAATAACAATCCTTTAGGTCATGTTGAGTCAGCAGAACCTAGATATGCTAAGAAGATGTGCAATGTTTTCATGTAGTTCTCTAGTTGTTTAATTCAGTGAGACCTTTCTGTTTGGAAATGCTTAGTTTATTGTTCTGAACTGATGGTCTTCCAAGTAATTCTGTTTGAATGATTCTGGTTGAATCGTATGTGCTTTCAGTCCTTGTCCTCTCTAGATATTTCATCTTTCCTGAACTGGTGAAACCCTAGATGATTAGTATATGCTACAAGCAGGTAGAAATTTGTGGAAAGGTGATGTTCATTCTTCAGACATTCAGTAAAGATACTGAATGCAGACCATTGTAGCTCTCAGTAGCTGTGTCAGTCTGCATGAGTCTGTACAGTGGACTCATCTTTGTTGTCTCCTTGGGGACCAAGAAGGTTTGGGATCTCACAGATATCTGCCCCTATCCCAAAAGCTGTTCTCTTCCATTCCATGTTATGGCATTTGCAGAATTCTTTGCAACAGCCCTGGGGATTTCTCTGACATTAAAAAATAAAGGAAAAAACTTCAACAGAATGACCTTTTATTAACTAGAAACCTTATGCAACTTGTCAGAGCTGCTGGGGTAAAAGCAACACTATAGTGTATTCAAATTTAAAATTGGTACAGTTACATTTTCAGTTTTCTGTCTGTTACTGCCTTCCCTTATGCACTGGCTGGCTGAAATTTTCTTAATAGGAGCCTTTACCTAAAGCTTTGGAGAGATTATCCAGTTGACTAATAATATGTAATAATATATAACCTGCATATACTGGAAAATTGATCAGGATTGTTTTCCACTGGGCTGTATAAAAAAGTTGCATTTCCTCCTCTGGCTGTTTGGGAGCCTTGCTTGGCTTCACTGATGGGCATTTGGGGGCAGGGGTGATAGCCCATTTTCATTTGGAAAACTGTGGCTGAGTGTGAGCCGCTCTTTCCATGGTTGTTGCAGTTAGAAGGAACAACTGAGCAATTCAACATTTACTTGTATCTTCTGGGGCTTTCTCTTCCCTTCACATTAAACTATTTTAACATCATGACATCATTGCACGTTCATCTGACCTGACACAATCTGATCTGCGGTCAGTGATGATAGTACTGTTAAGACAGGTATACAGTTATGGTGGCATGAGGGTAAAACTGAATTATTTTTGAATTCGGGATGCTATTTCTGCACCTGGGACTAACCCACTAAATAAGAAACAATCTTATTACACATATCCAGTAGAACTTACTCTATAAAGCTATCAGGCTTAAAAAAAAAAGGAAATCTTCCTCTGATGGATGGTGAATCAATAATCTCCTGCTGTATATGAAATGTTCCATAAAGAAGCTCCATTTTAGGAGAGTTAATGGAGATTAGTCCTGCTAGGAGAGAAATTTTGTGTTATAAGTCATCGAGGCTGCTTATTTCTTTTTCTCCCTCCATGCCCCCCTGCCCTGTTTCTCTCGCTTCTTCCTTACAGAGAATATTGTGCCAATGGAGGGAGAATGGCAATCGTAGCTGTGTTACTCTTGTTTTGCAAAAGTGAATATTGAGAAGCTCTTGTGGGGGTTCCTTAAAAATAATTATTTCTTCAGAAAAATAATTTTGTCTTCTTGTGCCCTACTCCCCAGATGTTATCAGTGGGCCTTACAGAGCATATTTTGCCATATGTGCTTGTACAAAAGCAGAGACCTAGGAGGAGTTAGGAAGAGACAGTGATGTGTAGAGGGGCTGCTGAGAGGCAGGAAAACCAGCCTGTGAAGGGTCAGAGCCTGGGGAGAGCAAGGCGGGAGTCAGCAAGGAGAGAAGGTGAGTGGAGGGTCTTCAGTAAAGTGGCTGGTCTTCTGCTGGGGCTTGTTTTCCAAGGAATGGGGGTGTTAGGTGGATAAGTTAATTTTTAACTTTTTTGGAGGGTGGAAGAGTGGGAGGGGGAAAAGGTGTTATGGTGCTTGTATTTGACAACACACCGAATTATTGATGAGTGACGATGTAGATAGAAACAGACACACACACACACACACACACACACACACACACATACATGCACTGGATATACATATATATATATTTGTGTGTCTGTAAGTGGAAAAGGCTACTATTTGAGATAACTAGATAATTTTGCATTTAAAAACACGAACAGTGAAGAAATGATAGAATTTCAGAGTCTGCATTTTCCGCTGCTTTCTCCTGATGGGATCAAATAATAGGATTAACACTGCAAAACCAAAACCAGTGTGTAAATAGCCCTTGCTTTGAGTTATGCTACAGCTAAACAGTTCTTATGTCTCAACACCTAAAAATAGTTTGGTAATTCTTGCATTAATACATATGTTGGTAAAAACTGTACTGTTTTTTCATAAGCACCACCATTAGAAGAATGTAGAACAGATATTCATGCTGTGTGACAATCTTCTACTAACTGTTTTTTTTTCCTGTTTATGTAGGGATATTCGATTGGAAGCAGTGCTCACTTTGTAGGGTAGAAGGTGAAAGTATGGTCTGGTGTGGCACAGAACCTTATCAGAAATACACAGCTTCTGAGGACTGTATTGGATTTAAGGCATCCACCTTTACCAAGCTATAACCTGTCCAGCAACTACATAAAGTTCTGGAGATTGTTCTTGTTGATTATGATGCAGTTGCTCTAAAGACTGTAACTGCAGTGAGTGCAGGTTGCCTGGATTCCTGCTTAAAGCATCTGGCAAATTGCGTACAAATAGCCAGAGCTAGTGTGTTCATGCCTGTGTTTTCAACACCCTTCTTGCCTGTTCTGTCTGTTCTTAAATTACCAGCATATGTTTGGCTGGGCTTTGGTGATTCGTCATGAGGACACCTCCCATTTTGCTTGAGAGTGCCAATAGGCTCTGTTGCAGCACAGTCTTCAGTCCTAAATCTGTTACATGTAAAACCAAAAAGATTCCAACATTCATCTTTGTCACATGGGTGTAGAGTTTGGATCTCAGATGCTTTAAACCATGCTGCCATTCAACTCAATGGTACCCTGACTGTGGAGTTCATTTGAAAACAAAGTAGATTTAGGATGCTTCTGAATATAAAATATGTGAAGTTTCATGCTGTTGATTTTTATGACTGTAGAACTTGTTTAAAATAATTTTATAAGTTGTTAGCTGACTGTAAGTGAAAGTCTTAAACAAAATGCAGCTGGTTTAATTGGCTACATGGTAAATTAATAAGAAATGTTTATAATGAAAATTTTCAGTGCAAGACTCCAGTGTGGTCTACACTTCATTAAATGGTTGTGAGTTTTAGGGTCCCTTGTTAAGATACTGTCAGATACATGCTTTGACTTTGTGTCTGTGGATGACTGAGGAATGACATCTGTGGTTCGTGGTACTGTTGTAAACATTCCAGAATATTTAATATTAATGTGCCTTAGTTTATCAACTATTCTTAGCAAATGTATATGTAACTCCTTAAAATCCTCAGGTATAAGAAAGATTAAACAAAATCTAAATCACTATGTTGTGATGAAATAGGGTATAATCCTCTCAGTGAGTTTTCATGCTGTAAAAGGGAAATGGCTGTTCCTGAATTGAATGCTCATACAGACCTCTTCTGTTTGCCATGTGTCAAACACTCAGTGTCACATGTGAAAATAAAAATATTTTACAATGAGACAAAAGATAAACTAGAATGTAAGTAATATGTTCATGATGGCATCATCTGTAGATGGCCTTTGGTCTTTCAGTAAAGTGTTACTGATCTCTGAGAGCAATGATTAGCTTGCCTCCTGTTTATTGTCTCTTTGCTTTTTATGAAACAGGATCGATGAACTGATATGTAGAAACTTAAGCATGTTTCTCTGTCTCTCTAGTTTTTAACTATTTTTATCAACTTCATTCTGTTTTTCCAGTCCTTTCTTACTGATGGTAATGGCAGTGCTGCTTCTCTCTGGTTTACATTTCCATTAGGACTTCCTTTCAAATTCTAGCCCATATTTCTCTTTCATGGTCAGATGGTCATTTGGGCCAACTGCTTCCAGTCAGTCTCTTACCTCTCAGCATAAGTCTGAGTGAAAAATGAGGCTGGGGCAAGTTGGTACACTGAAATGTGTGTCCCCACCCATGTTGTTATTCCTCCTCTCCCCCCCCCCCCCCCCCGAAAATGTCTGTAATCATTGCTCTTATCATTAAAAAAAAAAAATTATAGTCTTTATTGTTGAAGGCTACAAGTCACATTGGATTCAATTCTGAGTTTTACACTGACAGGAGGCAGATTGCAGTGAAGACCATAAACTGACAGTTTAGGGCAAGCATGCTATTGCCTGAGGCAGTCAAGGATGTAGACCACTCCATCCTTCTGACTTAGGACATTCATCCCTCCTGAGGTTCCTTGTCCTTTCTGATGATAGATTGAGAAAGACAAGCAGCACATGGCTAGACAAACACCTCACCCAGGCACTTGGTGCCATTTAACAGTTTCTTCCTGCATCTGACATTTTCGTTTCCCTTCTTCACCTCGCTCATCACTAACTGTTTGGGTCTTGTTTTCTGTACACAACACTAATAGAGAATGACAGAATACAAATACAAGCTCCATTACTCATTTTATATGCTGTATATTCTAGCAAAATATAAGATTATATAGGAAGCCTCACCAGCTGAACCATGAAAGGAACACTTAAGATTTAATTGACTCTGACCTTACATGACTGTCATTGAGGAAAAAGTTGTTTGGATTTTTTTTTGCTTCTGTTTTGGTTTTTTGGTGGTTTTTTGGGGTTTTTTTGTTTGTTTTTAATGAAGCATTGATACCCATGAATGTGCAGGTATTCATTTCGTGCTCTATAAAACTTTCCTGAGTTTACTACTATCACAGTACCACTATCAAAATACGCTTTGCATATAAAATAATCTTCTTGTCTTGTTACTGTGTTTTGCTCAGGTGGAATCGTAATACAGAAGTGAGAAACTGTAGCGCAAAACAGATTCCTTTATAGACTACATATGTGAGCATGCACATACTTTCCAATTCAGTGTTACAAGATACAAGCTCACGTTGCAGAGGAAAGAGTCTTTAGGGAGAATTTATCTCAATTTCATGCATATTCTTATAACTGAGAGATGACGAGGAGTTAGAATCTTGACCAACTTGGTTGGTAAGTGGAGAAGGAGAAATGCCTTAATAATAATTTTGATTCTGGTCTCTGATAGGGGCCCAGGCCCAGGTTCTTCATAGCAGTGTGAGAAAGTTCTCAGAAGAACCACAGCAACTGTGTAAACCACTGCAGGAGATGATTCCTAGTTGGTGTCTTCACCAAAAATCTCAGCTTTCATCTTCGATACCAGTAAGCAAAACATGCCTTTCCATAGCTGTACTGTTGGCATACAATCAAAGGATCAGCTAGGTTGGAAAAGACCTTTAAGATCATCAAGTCCAACCATTACCCCAGGACTGCCAAGACCACACTAAACCACATCGCTGAGGGCGTCATCTGCATGGTTTTTGAACAGTTCCAGGGACAGTGATTCCATCACTTCCCTCAGAAGCCTGTTCCAAGACCTGATTATTCTTTCTGTGATGAAATTTTTCCTAATATCCAATCTAAACCTCCCCTGGTGCAGCTTGGGGCCATTACCTCTTGTCCTGTCGCCTGTTACTTGGAAGAAGAGACCGATCCCCACCTTACTACAGCTTCCTTTCAGGTAGAGAGCTATAAGGTCATCCAGCCTTCCCCTGCATTTCTTCCAGACATTTTATGGTAAGGTGATGGAGGTGGCTCTTCTGCAGATATCTTCAGAAACTTATTGCTGATACTTCTCATGCTCTGAAATAAGGCTGGATTAAAATAGGCATAATTCTAGATGATGATACTAGTATATGTTAATGTAGATTTCTGATTAACAGCACTGATACTGTGCAGAGATTTCATTTTGAAAGCTGTTCTTCCATGGGGAGACCCTAAACTGGGAAGGAGATACTAGAGATCTTCAGTAATTCAGATCACTGTCCATTGATCACTTGGATTGAGGTTTATGTTTTAATTTCTATTTCTGAGGTTTATTTCCATTAAGAAGGAAATACTGAACTCATCAGAAATCTATGGTCAAGTGTTCTATCTCAGAACCTGTGAGCATGGTTTTATCTTAATCACAAAAGGCAAGAAAGGTAGTCTTTTGTAATAGGAAATAATTACCTACTCAAACCCACTGAAAAGAAAGTACAAATGGCACTGTTAAGGGTGAATTAACAGAAAAAAGGGGCTTCCAGTGTTCAGCTGCTTCTCCTTTCAGATGCTTCAGTGCATTGTATAGAACAGTTTGTGGGGCTGTGATTTAAATTAAAAAACTTTATTTAAATCAAGTTCTATGGGATTACTTAAACTGAGAGTCTCACCTGCAGGTGGGCAGAAAAACTGTAGCCTGGTCAGTTGTGAAGTGAGTATTCGTATTGTTTTATGTGGTTTATAATAATGGAAAGTGAAAGCTGATCAGCTGTGGATTTTGACTGCTGAAGAGCTTAGCAATATATACTCACTTATCCAAGGGTCATGAAGAGCTATAATAGCTTTGCTATGTCTCTCTTGCCTTCTATCTTTATAGCCTCCTGACAACATGGACATTATCTCCAGAAATAATGTGATGATAAATATGCTATTTAATCCTCTTGCACATTGAGCTGCTATGGGACAGATTATGAAGACAGAGAAAAGTTTGGGCATTATATAGATATTGCAGTCATGTGCATCTCTCATTTCTAATCCCTCTTTCTTGAAAATACAAAAATTCTCATAACTTCTCATGGAGAAATTCATTACACTGGGTTAGGAAGCTTTGCAGGCCACTGTGACTGATTTGGTTGTCCAAATTTATTTTATGGCTAGAAACTGCATGTAAAGTCATATATGGTCTCAAAAGAATGCTGCCACTGCATATTTAGCATTACTGCAGAAGAGCTGGTAGTTAAATATATAAAAAGAAATATCATGAATATTTGCAGATGCTTTACTGTGAGTTTAAAGAGAATAGTTTGTGGATTCCTTCAAGAAAAAATTGAAAGGTTAATTTTTTATAACCATTTCTAATGTTACTCATAAATTTTCCAATTTTTCTTCTACTTAGCTACAATACATTATTTAGAACATAAAAGATATTAATTTGAAAGACTGATCTCTAGAGATAAGCCATCTTTCCTTTTTAATAAACCATTTAAAGTACAGGGTGCCTAGCAAGAGTTTTGCAGATAATATTTCTGATTGCATTAAAATAATTACTTATTTCAGGTTGTATTATTCCAGACATTTGTACTCTGAGGAGGAGTACATGACAGGATTTAGACTTAACGTGTGATAATAAAACACCACATTCCCATATGGAGTATCTGCAGAAAATGAGGGCATAAAATTTGCTTAATCATAAATACTCTAATCAGACATGCATGCTTCTCTATATATGATGCACATATGGTTACTTCCAGAATACAAAGTTTGGGTTTTTTTTTTAATACCTTTTTATTAGATGAATAATATTGGACGGAAAGGCAAACCCAGTCTATAAAATAAATGATAATTCTGAATTCTTAAGGAGGTAGCAAATACTGGTGAGAAAGTTACAACTATAGTATTTTTCTGTGAACATATGAATATCAGTACCCCATGACAAGAAAACTTCTGGGAACTCTTTAGTTATCAAGAGTTTGCTGAATTGATTTACTCTGCAACTGCCTTCATACATAGTTCCGTATTTGGAGTACAAGAGTTACATGCAGTTATTAAAGTAGCTTCCATCATCTTTTCTGCTTGCTATTACCATCTTCAGATCAAAAAACATGTTGGAGATTGTTTGCCCCTGTGTGTCTCATTTGGAGAGCTGACTGTTGTCTTTCCTGAGTATGCTCGACTGATAACTGGCACTTCACTGGATCTTCACTATTCAGTGGACCTCTGTGCTTTCTGAAATCTGTCTGCTCCCATATGATTCTTGCAATAGCTGGTTGAAGGATAATGCGTTTCTCGGGGAAGAAGAAAACATTAAATGAAGATCCAATGTGATGGAGTTTTTATGTTGAATAGCCACATGAATGAAATTCAGACTGCTCTTACTTAAAATGCTACACTTAAACACCAGTGATGTGCCGGACGTTTCTTCCATTGGATGGGTGGAATCCAATGTCTCAGTTTCCTCTCAGGTAGAACTCAGGAGCAAGGAGTACTAACTCGGCTTCTCCTAGTGTCTCCTTGCTGTTAAAGATGAGGAAGTGTGGTTTGGTGTAGGTAATAGAGGCCATTTTTTTCTAAGAAGCAGATGAAAATTACCCATTTGCTTGTTGGGAAATAGCTCAGCTGGTTCTGGGACAGACCAGAATGCTGCTGTGATTTGTTTTTATAGAAATTGCATAGAAATAATGGCTTGTCAGCATCTGGCATGTGATATCCGGGCCACCTCCTAAGTCTGCTACTCTTCTGCTGAGACATTTTAAGTTTTCCAAACTATGCTAAGGTAAAAGGCTGTTCTGTTAGAGTATTCTTGCTAACTGGTTTTCAAACAATGATGGTTGTTTTAAGATTAATTTCTTGAATGGCCACTTATTTGGTAAAGATGAAAAGTCCTTTCTGTATTTCTCTAAGAAATTACACACTGTTTGGTGCCATCTGTGTCTCCTGTAATACAGAAAATGTTTGGCATCATATGTTGTGTTTCACATTTCAGTTGCCATTCTAAGGTGATAGCAGAGGAACAGAGTGTGTTGCTTTTTTTACTATATAGCAGAATTGGCATTCACATGAAGTTAAGACGAATTCCTCTGAATCATTGTTGCATTTCATGCTCTTTTTATACTGGCATTTGCTAGGATGTGGCTGAACATGTTGTTTTTTGGTCTTGTCATCTCTCCTCTTGACATGCCCTTTCTACTAGAAGGGTATGAAATCAGCTAAGATATACTGTCAAGGGAGTTGTTACATGGAACATCATCTCTTTCTCTCTTTCTCATGCATTAAAAGTAATATGCAGGGATATCTTGCCCATAGAAATTTGTTGTAGTTACTATATGCATATTACCAATCTTGATGAAGTTTTCTTGTGATGTGCATTGACAATAGATACCAGAGAAGGGTGGGTTAATTTGAAATGTGGATGCTTGTACTCACAATTCAGAATTAGAATGTTTGTTTTTGCTGCCTCTCTCCCCTCATTCAAAGTTAGCTCATTTATTCTCATTTATTTCGCAAGTGAGTGCTGCACTGCTGTGGTGTTTCTTCTCTCCCTTCCATGAATGAGTCTCTAAATTAAGAATATGAAACGTTTGTTTCATTTATAATGGAGAGGATGCTAGAGCTTTGATTATGAAACTTGCTAGTGTACTTTATAAAGTTATAAGCAACTTAAGCATATGCTTGGATATGATGTAGCATATGTTTATGGAAGAAGAATTTTATGAGTAATCACTCTTGCAGGAAAGTAGCAAATAGTAAAGTCAAGAAAGGACATCTGGAATCCTGTTCTCTGGCCAATGACCTTTACTTTTTTATGAAGGAAGTGGATGTACTATTCAAATACATCAAGAGCTTCCAAGTAGGGTCACCACCCTTTCCTGGCAGGGGTAATGGTTACTAAGTTTTGTCATCCGTCCAGTGCCAGCTTTGTTTATAAAACTTAGCATTTTTAGTACCTGTTCAGTAATTTAAAGTGCTAGTACGCAGAGAGTGGCTCTGGGTGAAAGTAGGCAAGATGCTTAGTGAAAGATCTTGAAAGGGAGAAGATGTAAAAGATAGAGTAGTCCAATATCAAAAGACAGTGTTTTTGTTGGAGAGAAGTAAAAGTATATGCTAGGAGGAGATGGAGAGTGTTGGATCAAGGAAAGTTATTTTAAGGGGAGAACTTTGAGTCATTTTTTTTTTTCTTATTTTGATCGTGCAGTTTTTCTTTTCTTCTTACACCTTTTCCTCTGACATAAAATTTTGTGTCCAAACCACCCTTTTTCTGTGCAGAAGGAGTACGTGCTGGTAGATCTTGGCACACAATGGCTTCAGTGCAGATTTCAAGCACATGTAATTGTTACATGCAATTGGGCTGGGTTTAGGTGGTTGCTACAAAATTTAGCAACTCTCATTTCTCCTCCCTCCTGGGGTTCTCGTGCTTAGCTTACTCTTCCCCCAGCGTACCGACAGTGTCATCTGCTTCCTTCTTCGTCTTGAGAGAGCTGAGCTATTGAGATATAATTAGCAAAATGTAGTGGGTGGAAATGGAGCTATGTCAGTGCTTTGGTTGGTTGCTGGTTGTCAGGAACATGTTTCTTGGTTTGGGTTTTTTTTGTTTGTTTGTTTGTTTGTTTTCTGCTTTTTTTCTTTTTTTGGGGTTTGTTTTTTTTTTTTTTTCTTTTTAAGTAACATTGTAGTGTACTGTAAAGATTGGTTCAGATATACAGGTGAAATGTGGATGAAAAGACACTCGGTCTGTGAACTGAAAGTGCACAGGAACACAATAGATGTGCTTTTGAGATACACAGTTTGAGCAGAAAAGAATTCATCAATAAACTTAAAGGCTTTGAAAATACAGTTTCTATTGGTGGTTGTTTTTTAGTTGCATCTTGAAGAGGATGGAGTAAAATGTGCTAAAAAGGCAGTAAATGTGTTGGAAACACAGCTAAGAAAATTTTACTTTAAAGGCCAAAATTTATTAAAAGGCGCCAGTATTGTGAATGCATAATTTATGCATAAAGACTGAATTGTGTTTTGCAGAATGTCTTTTGTTCTAGTTTATCTCTTTATACAATACTGCTCTAGTTATTAAATACAGTTTACTTATGCTGGAAGACAAAGTTCTGTATGTTTACAAATCTGCACAATGATCTTGAGCGAAAAGAATGTGTAGTCCTATTGTACTCTTGCAAGTGCCTTTTTCATCTTTGGTTGAGACTGAAATTCACTGAAATAGACCTAAAAAGAAAACAAAGGGATTTGCATATTCTTGGATTTTTTTAGCATGTGTACAATAAACTATTTCTTGGCAAACAGGACTTTCAGTAAAGAAACAATATGCAATTGTTTTAAATGGTCCCCATACATTCCACTGAGTCAGAAAATAGAATATTGGAATTATGAGTCACATTTTTGTTTTTGAAACAATGTTGTATTTTTAAAACTTAACACGGGGTACTTGGAGTGTTTTGGGTTTGGGCTGCGCGACATAATTTGTATGCTGCTGGGAAAAAGAGGATATTGCTTTTACCAGAATTTAGTCTCAAGTGACGTAAAAATTTAATCACTGTAAAGATCAATATATAAAGTATTCAATATTTTGCAAAGCTTAAGTTTGGAGTTACAAGATTTTAATGAATTATTGAATGCTACTTGCGGGAGAGAGATTTAAATAAACTAAAAATTTTATATATATATATATTTTATTTTTTTTTTTTTAATGGAGTGCCTTGCTTTGTTAACAGAAGCTTAAATTATCCTAAGGCTGAAAGACTGCTTGTGCAGAAGTCACCAGGCATGGTTTGCCCCAGAATTATTTGGAATGGTTGTATTATAAATGCAGAGACTTTCAGGGCTACATGTAAACTGCATGCCATCTTATAAATTATTCACCATAGCCCACAGGTATAATTATTCAGAGAAGTGAAAATGAAGAAAATTATTTCCTATTAATGCTTGCTTATTCAGATAATTATTTTACTTACTTTGATTCAGTTTTTAATTCTAAATTGTCTGCGTCCAGCTCATATAATGTACATATACTGTGTATGCATTTTCTTTGTGAGCCAGAAATCATGAAAGATGCATGAATAATACGTGTTAATGTTTCTGCAGCACATTATGTATTTTATTTCACTCTTGCATGTTGTGTTTTTAAGCAACTCCGTCCTTTATCTCAGCTGCAGAATACAGACTTGCCATATTCTGAGACTAGCTGTAATGCATCAGAGGATTTCAAAAAGGTTCCGAGGTTGATGAAAGTGGGGCTCTCCAAGCTGCCATCTGTAAAATATGAGTGTTGTATATGGAAAATAAAAGGCCTCTGCATGAAACAGAATGTCAAGAAGAACAAAATTGCTTTAGGTCTCATTCTTCAAACAGCCATATATACAAATGTTTTTGCTAATGCGAGTAGTCCCATTGAATAAAATTAATCATGTTTGGTGTTTTAAGATAAGGACTCAGTACTCCAGCCTCTCCAAAACAAGTGCAAAATTTATTAGAGCTCTTTCTGTGCTTTGCAATAGCTGGTAGAGGCAGTGTCCATGTTGCCTCTCAGCTGTTGTGAAAAACAGAAAAACAGCAAGATAATGCATATTTTCTTTTTAATTAATTTTGGCCTCTTTCTTGTGTGATTTTATATCATTTCTGTGAATGACAAGAGCCTTCAGGTGTCATTATATTTTTCTAAGTACAACAAAGAGCTGGAACTAATTTTAAAATCAATTTCATTGTGTGTTCTCTGCTTCTTTTGAAGCATTGTCATCCATTTGTAGGTAGAGCAAGTCATGAAAAGCAAGTTCTTCACTTAAAATAAAATCAAGCTCCCCCTCCCCTCAGCTCAGTCTAGAAAATAGGGGACCAATTTGTTTCTTTTGACTTAGTGTGTTGAAGTCAGACATCCTGTGTAATCTGGTTGTTCAGGCTTCTCCACTTGTTGGTGGCAGGACACATCTTACTGGGTCTCACCTTTATTAGTTTGGGATGAATTAACTTAGAAAGTGGCTGTCTCCTCTTTGTTATAGGGAGAATGTGAATGACCATCTTAAAATAAATAATGACTTTCCAAGAGCTGAAAACCAGTGAGTGGTTATATTAGTATTTTTGCAACTGAAGCCATTGGGAATCCTCTTCAGATATGGTGCTGCAGGTGCATAGTGTCACCATCAATGCTGTCATCACTGTCATTGTTGGAATGCAGAAATAAATAGGTGCTCTTTGCTTTTTCTTGATCTGTCCCTGATCCTTCGATAGCTTGAATTAAAATGTGGTTATAATGTAATTCTGTATTAGGAACTTTTGAAGAAAAAAAAGTCATCCTTTATGTATTACTGTCTAAACAGACTAGTAAATAATTCAGTAACTCTGGAGAGTCCCAGTAACAAAAATACTAAATTAATAAGGATATATAATGGTCTTGGGAAAATGTGGTTTTGTACTGAAGTCTTCTCATAAGTAGGTTTCATTGATCAGTTTGTAGTTGATGTATGTTAATAGTTTCAAAATTCTGAAACTATTCAGTAATTTTAATCAAGAGTTTCAAAAGAAAAAGACCCAACGGATTGATATTTCAAAGTGGAACGGGTCACCTTGCTGTAGTCCTTGTTTCTTTTTTAAACTGAGATAATCTCAGTTTAGCAGAGGTAGAATTACCTCTCCTGGGGAGAGATTGTGCTTAGCTTTCTATGGCAGTTGCAATAGGAGAACTGTCAGATGTAATGGTGTCTTCCTGCCACAGTGAGTATTAGGTACAGTAGTGCTGCCTCACTGAAACCAGCAACATCCCACATACTTTAACAGAAGAGAACATAAACGAGGATCAAAAAAGAAGTCTGGGTAATAGAAATCCATCTGGCTCTTACATCTTTACCTCATCAATTATGAACTGCTTGTGTTTGTGTTCAGGGACCTCAACAGCCTCTTACAATGCATCTCTACCCTGTGCTGTCTTCTCTCATTCACACAGACAGGCTGGTGCCAGCTTCCATCATCAGATGAGTACAACTGTGGATGTCAGTTTGTGTGACAGTTTATCCATCTCTGTTCACTCCATAAACCTAATTGTCAGTAGATGGCTGTCATCAAACTTGGATATGAAAATGTGAATGTAAATAAATAGAAGAATCACAGAATTTCCTGCTGGCAGTGGGACTCAGAGACTTTCTGTAGAAATATCTTCAAACTCCTAGATCTCTAAATCAGTTGACTCAGATCCGTGAAGTTCTTGGGGACAGACAGGCTGTTCCAGCCTGGAATACCCAAAGACATTCCACATAATTTTTAAACTTTCATTTGTATAAAACCAAAAATAAGCATTAACACCACAAACAAGGTCATGTTTGGACTGTGTGGTATTACCAGAGATATGCACAGAAGGAATGTGGATCCAGGGCTCACATCAGAGAGTGTCTGATACTTTCTTAGCTCCACTGTCCCTGAATGGTCTGCGTGAAATGGCACAGGTTTCTGTCTTCTTGTTTAATTTCATGAACTTCTGCTGAACTTTCTTCCTCCTCTCCTTATTGCTCTACTCCCTTACCCATCTCCTCCTTCCACTCCCTCCTTTCTCATTTTCCATATTTCTAAATTTTGGGGAAGGTTTGATCTTGGCAGAATTTTGCTAGCAGTGTCTGTGTTCGAACTGTGTTGAGTTACAGCATTTGAAAGCTGTTCAGTTCACATTTCTCATGTGGGTGTAGATGGAAGCAAGATACAGAATTGGCCTGGCATTTAGTCAGGTACTTAATATATCTATTTTTGTTGCCAAATGCTGGGGGTTTTGCTGACGTCAAGATTTATAAAGTTGTTCTTTTTGATAAGTACTTTGAAGAATTCCCAGTATTAAGCAGGCTTGGTCTGCTATTAAGGATGGTGGTTCTTGAACGGACTCCGTGACTGATCTTATTCTTTTGCTTAAGCTGATAGTTAAAGCAAACCAATTTTTCTTGAGTGAATGATATCATAGAATCATAGAATAGAATCATAGAATAGTTAGGGTTGGAAAGGACCTCAAGATCATCTAGTTCCAACCCCCCTGCCATGGGCAGGGACACCTCACACTAAACCATCCCACCCAAGGCTTCATCCAACCTGGCCTTGAACACCGCCAGGGATGGAGCACTCACAACCTCCCCGGGCAACCGATTCCAGTGTCTCACCACCCTAACAGGAAAGAATTTCCTCTAGTACTGTTTTCAAAGTCCATTTTACTCAAGTGTCTTAGTTCTCTGTGAGTTGGTCAGGTTTTTCCCCAGAATTTTATAACCCTCTCTAATACTTCAAAATTTAAATACGTACAAATGTGTTAGGACATAAAGAACAACTTAAGTGCGCAGATTAAAAAAAAAAAATTATTCAAGAGCTTTGATTGAAACACATTGTTAAGTTTAGGAAAAGAAAGAAATAATTGTTTTCCTTAAATATAAATCTTTAGTGGAAAACAAAAGATATTTTAAAGACTCAAGGTATGAGAACAGTTTCTTCGATGTTTATAAAATGTGAATGTTCATCCTTAGGCATTAAAATCTTCTTGTGCCTTGCCTGGTATCTCCCATTTGTCCACTTCTGTTGCTTTCCTCTTCACTTTAATAAGTGATCACGTGTGCACCAGCTAAATGTCTGATAAATCTCCAGGCAAAGCTGGGTTGACTTTTGTGGAACTGACTTTAAAAATATTTGATGGAACATTGCTTCAGTCTCTGAATACTTGTCAGCTTAGATTTATTACAGCTGCTCCCATTACAAAGATGTGCACTTTGGTCCTTAGGGATCTTTCTCTCTCCTTTGCTATACAGTGCCAGCTATTGTGGTGTTGCAGTCGATCAATTATTCACTTCGACACTTTGAGTCCAGCAGAACATTGACAGAGTAACTTATCACTGCACCTTCCCGATTACTTTTCTTTTGTATGTAGTTGTGGTTTTTCGTTTTTTTTTTTTTTTTTTTTTTTAATAAAAGCACTTTTTTTTTTTTTTTTTTTTTTTAAGTAGAGGGGGGCATGTTAAATTTTATTCATGGAGGAAAAAATGCTCCAGTGTCTTCTGAAGCATCACATAGTGTGTGGAATATACGAAATATCAGTAACTCTCCTTAATACGTTTGTTATTTACATCTGATTGTATTTTATGTAGTCATAGCCCAAGTTTCTGTATGCATAGGTGAATTACTATCTACAGTTGTTGTGGGAATAGGAACAATAAGGGAATTATTTGGAAATCTTTAATAAATATATTAATCTTATAAAAGTATTTTCTTAGGAATACCTGCCAACAGGCAGTTTAGAATTTGCATAGAATCATAGCTGGCATGCCATACTGCTATGTAGCTGTGATATGTAAAACAAATATTCTTAAATATACTTTTTAACCTTCTGAAAATACATATAGTCTCACTGGATTCTGATGTCAGCAGGAAACACTCATTTTACTAAAGAGGAGTGCATACTTGCAAGGGTATAAGCAAAATTGGTGACTTACACAACTACTGTTGATGATAATCATATGAATTGTTGTTTAAAAATATCCCTTGAAACAACAAAAATCCTAATCCCCCAAAAACCTCAAACCCCACCAAATTTCTCCTTAAAATAATCAATGGTACAGACTTAAAGTGGAGCCAAGTGGAACTGACAATAAATTAACAACAATTTTAATGCAATTAGAAACCTTTGAGCAGTTATATACCAGGAAAAAAATATTGCCTATGTATTACCATACTTCTGTCTCACGTGGTTTCAGAAAAACTTCAGTAGTCAAGGTTAAACATGTAGTAAGCGTATTTATTCCTCTCAATAACATGAAAAAAGTATACTCTCTAATGTCTTAGAGTGGAAGTGTCATGTAAAATCTCAGTGTTTCTTCCCTCTCCTCAGGAAAAAAAATCTTCCCCTCTCCCTTTTCCTGCATCTGTACTGGAAAAGTATAGGTCAAAACTGCAAAACCTTTTAGTGTTAGTGGTCAGCTGTGCTATTTAAAGTTCTTCTAAGTGGACCCCTGTGGAGCTGGTCATTTATCACTTTAAAGTGGACTAAGTTAGTACTATGAGGTCAGTTAAATGTTCCTTCAAGAATTTCCTTATTTTCTTGGCCTTGGGGTAAAAGAATAAAAGTGGGCTTGTTACCAGCCCTTGTCAGAGAAACTACACTCGACAAACTTGAAACTGGTTATCATCCTGACACACAGCACTGAGCCATTCTCTGCTTCATGAACAGTTGAGATTTAGATTGACTTCCTTTATCTAACAATTTCCTGGTTTTCTTCCGTTCAAACAAAACTAACTGCATATTCACTTTTGGGGAGAAACTAGGTGAGTTTGTTCTGAAGCCAAATGATTTTGATTCCAAATTGTGTAGTTTTCTCAAGACATTGACTCAGTGCTCTAGATTTTACTCTAGACTCAATGCTCTAGGCTTTTTCCCTGTGAATAAAAGAACGAATACACAAAGAAATGCATAACAAAGGATTTTTCCCTTAGTTTTACTGAATGAGTGTCTTCTGTAAATATGGTAAGTAGGATTTCAGCCCACAGAGTGAAGCTGAGGCGAGGTGGTGGAGAGGGAATCGGATCTTACATACAATCCGTAAAGCTGCAAGAAGAAAGCTCTAGTGGGAAATGGAAATGAAGGAAAAAGTACCAGCATTATCAGCCTTTTACAGTAAACTTAGTCATATGAATTCTCTCACCTCTGAGAGGGGAATTCTTACTAGCATGCATCTGTTCTCTTAGAGGAACCTGGGATGAGGAGGACAGGTGATCTATAAGGTAACTGGACCATATGAGGTTTTTATAAAATAAGAATAATCCAAATTTTAGCTGAAAACCTAACAATCTGAATTTTATGTCAAGAAGCTTTGCTTGTTAACCAGCTGCAGCATCCTGTGCAAGCTTCAGGTTCACTATTGGCTCAGAGTACTGAGCACATGCTGGGATATACTGGGGCACTTCTCTTGCATACTGTCAAGAGCAGGCTTAGCTGACCTGATGTGTCATGTTCATGTTTCTGCTGTCTTTTCCACTAAGATTTTAATTGGAACTTCTCTGCTCACAAGATTATTTCAACTGATTTAATATTTTGGTAGACTTTTAATTTTAGGAATGTGAAGCTGTACTTTAAAGTTGGTTCATCTTACTCTCTCAGCTGAGTTCAGGTTGCCATTAGGCGAAAGGCTTCCAACCACTGGATGGCCTTTGCAGAGGGCAGGATACTTCTGAGGTTCTGTATTCACATTATTGGGCTGGAAGTTCTGAACTGAATTCAGTTCTTAATTTGAAAAAGATTGTACAATGTGATACATTATGTTCCTTGATATTGGCTGGGTTTTTTTTGACCATTGGTTATTTAATTCTCTGTAAAATATCTTCGAGATCTATGTGTTGGGCTTAGCTTCAGCCACAAATGGTTTGTGACCCAGCTGGTGGTGGGGAGAGGGAAGAAAGAAATATTCCTGTCCAAATCAAGTGATTCTAAAGGGCAACCCTTTCTTATGATTTGAAGACTACAGTATGGATTTCATGGTGTCCAAAAACTTTCTGGGTAAGGCACTTCAACTTTGAAATTCTCCAGAATGCATTTAGTTTCTTTAGTATCTGGGACTATGAAATTATTTTTAAATTCCTATTTCGAGCCATTGAACAGCTTTTACAAGTCTCCGTTGTTACTACTCAGATGGAGTTAGTAGTCAGCCAAGAGGGATGATGACAGGAATTTTAAGTTGTCGTGTATTTGTCAGTTGGGTAGTCAGCATTATAGAGACAAAATTTGGTATATAATCAACTTTCAAATTTACTGTTTTTTCAGCTCTTTGATGTAAGAAGCAGATGCTCAGAGCTTCCTTGGATACACTTGCAAGGCAAACTTAATTAGATAATAATTCATTTGCTATTTGTGAAACACTCTATAGAGTATCTCTCCTGTAGATTCTTGTGCTGGTGTTTTCTGTAAAGAGTTTGTTTACAGTCCATTCCTATACCTGTATTCTTGAGTTTCACTTGCTTCATGCCTAGTTTAAAATCATAATTAAGTAAATCAGGTTTGGATTTAACATACAGGCTGAGCCAATGTTCAGACAGTGTACTGTTCTAAGAGACTAGTGCTGTCTTGAATGTTGCTTGATTAAGCAACGTGACTGAGTACATGTTGTTAGATTTCACTTTGAACCTCATAACTAACTTGCCCTTTTCAGTTAAAACTGCCCACCCACCCACAATAAAGAGGTCTTCACTAAGCAACTTAGTTTAAAAAGGAAACACCATTTATTTTCCCTTCCATAGAGTTCCATATGTTAAAGGCCTCTCCTTGGCTTTCAGCAGGCTGCCTGTTGAGGAGCAGATGCTGAAGTACTAAAACCCTCTTTCCTGGATGGTGGAGATAGTTGGCCACATGTGCAGGGGTCATGGTTGCATTTAGAAGTGGAAGGGGAGGGGCTATTCCCCAACTTCCAGTGGCTAATAATTGGTGAGCATTGTTGGGACATGTTACTTTGCTAACCTTCTTAGGTTATGTCATAGTATGTTGCTTATTCAGTTCTCTGCCTTGGTCATTAGTGCCAGTTTCCGGAGTGGCAGCTTGATTCATTGTGAGCCACACTGTAAATATGCTGTCCATCATCTCTTGAACACATGGTATAAAGACTGGTCTAATATATAACTAGTCATCAGGGAGAACGGTGAATTTTATGTAACTTAAATTTTAAAGAGATGTTCAGAATGAATTGCCTGAAGTATTTAGGAAAGAAGGTTTGTAAAAATGATGGACAGCACACCATCTTCCCCTTTGGCCCATGCATGTGAAGTAGGTGAACAGTACTCTGCCAAATCAAATCTCTTGTGGATGGTCATAATGGCAATTTTGTGCTTGCATATTCAGCATATTTAAAAATGGAAGGTGAGCTGAAGAGCTGTTTGGAAAGTTACTGTCATTATCAGTGGTGGACAATTAGGGGAAGGAGAGAAATACTTTGTACATAAATATGTGCATAAACTATGTACATAATGGATACTTTAGGTGTCTGACTGTAAGGCTATCTACTATTCATTGTCTGATTATCTGGCATCTTTCATAATCAAATGTATCAGTCCTCTGGAGCCCTTTCAGAAGTGCTTGTACTATTAGGGTTTTTTTAATCAGAAGCTAAGGTCTAAAGTGCTAAACTCAAAATATTTTCAAAGGTGTCATCTAGAAAAGTGAGATACAGGTCTTTGAAATATGCGGATTATGAATTAATAGGCTGCTTGTTCTGCAGTGCTTAACTGCTGAAGTCCAGTGTAGATGCAGTTATATTGGAATGAAGATGATTTTGTTAACAGTTGTTTCCCTTGCTGAATGGGTATATAAGTACATAGCAGGGCTTTTGCCTGCAGAGCTGCCCCAGCAAAACTTTAATCTGTGGTTTTCCTGGAGGGCGTGCAGGAAGCATACTGTTAGGTGCCATACTGAGCTGCAGGTTCCCGAGTTCCCAGTCACACCCATTTGGTGTTTATTCTCTGTACTTCCTGGAAAATCAGGAACAAGTGAGAAGTCATGTTGATTATGATGAAATAAAGATGTGCTTTATCCCTGAGAATGAGTTGCAGAAGCTGGCTTATATGTTTAGTCAGCTAAGGATTCTTTGTATACTTAAGTTCTTGCACATCTTTCGTCTGTCTCTGGGACCCAAATTTAAATCCAGCACTCAGGGATATCATGCGGATTTGTAGACTTGTTGTTGGATTGTGGTTCCATAAAACAATGAAAAGATTATGCTTATCCATGCTTATTCCATCTGTAACAGATGTAATATTAATAATAGGTATATATTTTTTTTACTTAAGTCACTCAGCTATAATCCAGTGCAAATTAACTGAAATTAGAAATAGTCTTTATCATTTGAGAGCACTTCAGGCAAAAGAACACATCTGATTATTGCTTGTAAAAGATACTGATAGGTACATCCTTTTTGCATACAGTATGATTTTTAGTGAAACAAAATCATGTTGCAACATGCTCTTGCCATAGAGGTGGGCTTGCTGGCACATTGACTGAAGTGTTCCTTGGTGGCTTGCTGTAATTTTTTTGTGATGCAGAATTTGGGGTTTTAAATGTATAGTATTATGTAGTGATAGATGATGTTTAGGCTCTCACTTACTGCTATGGAAAATTACCTCAGCTGTGGAGACTTTTAGTAGCTTCCTACGCCATTCACCACTTTGTGGGATAGAAAACATGTTGGGAAGGGAAATAAGATTCAAACTGCCATTATTTCAAACTGGTGACCTGATCCAGGTGAAGTCACAGGCTGCTCAGGAGGGTTGTGGAAGCTCCTTCTTTAGAGACATTCAAAACCTGCCTGGACACATTCATGTGGAACCTGCTCGAGGTGGCCCTTCCTTGGGAGGGGGGTTGGACTAAATGATCTCCAGAAGTCCCTCCCAACCGTAAGGATGCTGTGATTCTGTGAAGCCTGGCCAGCATCTCACATGTATGTTGTATTTCTAAGATTTTTCCCAGTTGCTTGTACTTGCAAAGCCTGAGATACCGTACTGGTGCTCAGGTAGATTGGCAGGGTCAGCTGAAGTTGCTCATTTTTCTAAATGGAAGTATGTATTTATTTTTTTTATCACTGGGAGTTTGTGTTTTGAAGCACGTATGAAAGGAAATGTGCTCCAAAAATACACAACATCCCAGAAATACACAACATTTCTCCTCTATTATTGCATCCATTGATTAGACAGGTGTTTGACATTAGCACAGACACACTACAGTGTGGTTAGCATAAACCATTTAATTACTGTCCTATATTTTCCAAATTGGTCTGTAGATGAATGCCTTTCTTCATCAGCAGCTAAAGTAAGATAAAATGAAAGGCTGGAACAACAGGAACACTGACTTTTAACTCTGCAACAGTAGAATGCTTCTCTAGATTTACCATTTTCTTAAAAGAATTTCCTCTAGAAGTGAAAAAATAGGTATTGTTTTGAATATGTCTTAGAATAATTGTACGTTGTATATAAACAACAGGTAGCATTTCTAATGGCTGTGTGCTGTACTGAGAATACAGGTATGTTACCATCTGCTTCTTATAATAGGATTGCATTTATGTTTCGTGAATGCTTTAAAATAATCCTTTTTTATTATTTTGCAATATGATAATATTCCTTTTAAATGAACAACACGTATGTTTAACATGCATTTTTTAAAAATCAACAATTTCTGTGAAAGCTATCATGGTGTAATAGCATTGTATGAAAAGCTTCTTTTCTTTATAAACCCTTATATTTAATCCCTCAAAGCGGCAAGCAACATGCTGGCCAGAGAATTAACTTCAGATTGAAGATAAAGAAGAGGCCAAAGTTAATGACAGCTACAGAAACCCGAAAGATATAATTTGAGTAGGAGAGTAGCAGCTTACAAAACAGGCTGCAGTATTTGCTTTATGGCAAATAACTGTTGCAAAGAGAAGTGTATTTTCTGTGTCTACACAAAACCACATTTTCTGGTAAACAGATTCTTAAACTCATATTCCTGTGAACATGCAGGAAATAAGTTACATGGGTTATGTTTGGATGATACTGGCTAGCTATTTGACTTTAGAATTTAAATGGCAATGCTGTGTAATATAAAATTCATTATACCAATCAGACTTAAAGTTTCTATTTCGTATTATGAGATAGTCAAATAGAAAGGTAATTTCTTTAATGGGAAAATAAAGAAATCTTATTTGCTGCTGAAACACAGAAAAAGATGCCATGTTATTAAAGTTCAAAAAATATTACGGTTTTCATGACTTTAACCTTGTTCTTAAAGAAACATAGTAAATATTCTCTGACGTACTTAGCAATTGTTTTCAGTGCTGTTTCATCAGGTGCTTTAGTTATGTATAAGTCTCAGTGAGTTTCTAAAAATTGATGTGATGCCTCAGAATGTGCCAGACGTTAATGGTGGAGTCAGGTGGGGATTCACAGCTGTCTTGCAAAGATTAATTTCTTCCTAAGATCATTTAATTTCATTTGATTGGGGCAATATAAAATACTGTATGCATCTGTTAGAAGTCAAGATGTAAAAGAATTGGTCAGGTGTATAATGGACATTTTAAAGTAAGTGTTCTCTTCTTTTGGCAAATGCTGGACCAGGCACTATTGTTGGCCTGTATTCCACCTCTCCATAATTCACGAAGTCCCAGAATGGCTGAGATGAGAAGGGACCTCTGGAGGTCATTTGGTCCAATGCCACTGCTCAGGCAGGGACACGCAGAGCCGATTGCCCAGGCCTGTATCCGGATGGCTTTTGAATACTCTGAGGAGGATGAAGACTCCACAATCACCCTGGGCAACCTGTGCCAGTGCTCAGGCACCGCCACAGTAGAAAAGTGTTTCCTATTGCCAGAGGAAGCCTCCTGTATGTTTAAGGTTGTGCCCATTGGCTCTGGTCCTGTCACTGGGCACCACTGAAAAGAGCCTGGCTCCATCCTCCTTGCACCCTTCCTTATGTACTTATAGAAAGTGATTGGATCCCCCTGAGCCTTCTCCTTTCCAATCTGAACAGTTGTAGCTATAGTATTTTTCTTATAGGAGAGATGCTCCAGTCCCTTCATCTTTGTGGCCATTTGCTGGACTCTATCCCATATGTCTATGTCTCCCTTGTATTAGAGAGCTTAGAAATGGGCATGGTCTGGTGGGAATGATTGGAGATAGAGGGGAAAACAGCGATTTCCAGCCTGTTGGTGGTGTAGTAACACTGAAAGCCAAGGGTAGAGAGTCTGAGTTTATGAGACCTTCCTTCTGTCCCAGCTCAATTCTTTACTTCTGGGAAGATTCAGGAGTTTTTACAGTTGCTTGTGCCTGGATCTTTGTATTCAACTTTCACTTGTGCTGTGTATCAGTGCCGCAGGAGGCTGCTTCTTTACAGAAGATGCGCACCTTTGTCTATACTTGAGGATGCAGTCTCAGTGGTGTGGTGTTGCTGTGTACCCATTCCTCTGTGATCCTCTGAAGTTGGGTTTATTGTGTTCTGCACACTTAATGTGGGGAGAAATAATGAGAATAAACTATAGTTGTTCCTTAAGGCACAGTACAAGTACATAGTAGTGGTATTCAGCTTGCATGGGTACAGTACTGCTAGGGTAAAAATAAGGTAAACAAATTCATTTGGAAAATGTACACAAAACCTACTGGAACCATATGATGAGGTGAACACATAACAATATTCAAGCAATGCAACTGTCACGATATTTTCACATACAGAAAGAAAAACACTTTCATCAAGTCTGCTAATAATTCTTTGCATCACATGGCACTGAGGGTACAGGAACTTTGTCCAAATTACTATTTATTCTATTGAGAACATAAACAAGGCTTTTACATCTTCATAATTTACATGGGGTATCTGTGTACTGCAGCTTCCTAGAAAATGCATCATAAATTAATGCTGCTTTTGAAGAAAGAGGTAGAAATTATCTAAAAATTACATAAGTAATCAGCAGCATTGAAACCACTTGAAGAATGAAGCTGATACAGTCTTGAGAGTTAAGTAGGGCAGTTTATTAAAACAAATGGAAGTTATCAATTCCAAGCTTTCCCACTTTCTGAGCCAGTATATTAGAGCAGGAATAAGCACTGCATAAGAGAATACTTTAATGATAGAATCCTCTTATCTTAGAAACAAAGTAATAAAAACAGTTATTATTGTCTGGATGCAGCTAGCTTAGCCTTGGGATTAAGTAGCACAAATAGGGAATCTGCCTTTTTAAGAATGGCTGACTGTTTTTTTGCCACATAGGCCAGGAAGGAGAAAGCTGTGGCTTTGTTTTATGCACGCCTTCCTACACTGTTCAAAAGGCAAAAGGTGGTGATGTTGCTTTTGAAGAATTCATTAGTACCACTTACAGACTTTTAATGCTAGCTTACTTGAGCCTCATACTGACTTAGTTACAGTAATTATATCCGGTAATGGAAGATTGTTGTGGTCTGTGTTTTAGAAAATTCGGAATATCTTTTATTGGGGAATAGGTGAAAGTATCTATTTGGTGAATGTTGCATGACAAAAAACTAAAACTGATACCTGAATTCATAGTGCCTTGATCCTGTGGGAAACCTTGTTTGGGGAATATTTCCAGGCATGGCATGAGCTACTATTTCTTTCTGATAGATTTCAGGGTGGTGAGTGTTTTCTCTCCGGAGAGTCCTCTTAAACTGAGATGTTCAAGCTCTGCTGTTAAGCAGTCTCAAAGGGAATTGCAGAACAAAAGTTCTTAACAAAGTTCCGGCTCTTCAGATTGGTGTCTTGCATAACATTCAGTCAATTTACCTTCAGAGAATGCGTCAGGGTTCATGTTTTTTCTCTCATTACTTCAGCATTTAGATCTCAATTAAGCAAAGTAGCCTAGCACAAGCATATTGTTATGTAGGCAGTCCTGTCAAAATAATGATGCTCTTTAGATCCTAAGCACATGTTTATGTCTTAATAATGTGGAAGGTGAAGAACAGAAACAGATCAAGGGGTAGTTCTTCAGCTGGAGGTGAATCTCCCCTCAGAGAAGACACAGAAAATAATACTGTAGAGCTGTTTAAAATGGTTTTAACCACTCTGCATAATCAGGTATTCCTAATGCATAGTTGATTGCTTTTTCACAAAGAGTGGTTGTTACTGTTTTCTCTTTCTCAGGCTCTTCTCTCCTTTTCGTATAGTCAACATAAAAGATTTAACATTTTTATTTTGTGTGGTGTGAATATTTCAAAATACAGGTTGATGGCCCAGTCTATGGAAACAAAAACCTCTGTCTGTGCCTCTGATGTGTCACTTTTCACTGCTTCTTCTAGGAGGATCAGTTTATCCCTCTTCATGGTATACCTTGAAGGTGGGTCATGAGGGTTAGCATGGACAAAGGGAAAAAGTTTGCCTTTGAATTTCATTTACCAACATGTCAGCTTTGACCCAGGTCATGGAGTCATTTAGCTGAGGCTTAGAAAAGGCCTTGCCAGTACTGTGCTGGGCTTTCTTTCCTGTCTGTAAGGAGTGACTGCCTTTGTAAGTTCAGACATACTCATACAGACTTTAATCTCCAGTGTTAGCTCTTTCCTACTGACTGGTTCTAGGCTTCACCAGACTTCTCTAGAAGAAAACACAGAGAGTTTAATGAATCTGCAGAATTAAAATTGTGGCTTAAATGTGCAAAACTGTGTTTTTATTTCTGAGCTTGACAGTTCTCTGTTTAGCCAGATATATCAGTGGTGTCTTAAAATACACAGTGTCTGTAACACCTACCTACTTGAACTTTCTGAATCATCAGGAGCATTTGATACATTTCCCCTAACATCTCCTCTACCAAAATACACTGTTCAGATTTTGCTGAAACTGTTCCCTTCCAAGTCTCTTGAGTTTTTCTTAGTCCTTTTCTTTGTATCCTTTCATCCTACCAGGAAAAAGATAACCTGCCAACTAATTAGCCTGTATAGGTTAAATAAAATCACCTTATCATCAGGACATTTCATATACCTTGTTATAAATGACAGCATTGGCATTGATTTGCTTCTTTCACTTAAATGCTGTGGTCTTGTTAACAGAGTTCATGCGATGAGCAAACTGAGATGTTCAGAATTGCAGATAATGATCCTCTGACTTCTTTTCACCTTTCTTCTCTTATTTGATGGGACAAGCTCTAGTGCATTCATCTGAGTTATTAAAGTGGTTTTTGTAATATGTGAATCGCTTTGAAACTTATACTTCCTTGTTTCTTACAAAACATAATTATCGCTTCATTAGTAAACTATAGTCATGAGATTTTGCCATGGGTAGCCAGTTAGTACTGGTTTTCTTGTTTGATCATTAACTGAATGTTGTAGTTAGACAAACATTTTGCTGAATAAAATGCCTAAAAATACTTGGTGAAGTTCAATACCATTAACTGTTCTGGATGACCTTGAGTTTACAAAAGCACATCCAGTGTGCTGAGTATGCTTTTGTTAAGTCTGGGGGTTTTGCCATGGGGATGGGCAGCTGTAAGCATGTCCACATATTTCTGTTCAAAACATTTGCTCATGCTTATATAAATAAGATGTTCAGTTATAAGACATCATTCTTGCAGTTGTGTTTTTTTATAAATTATTTTCAGTTATGGCATTAAGTTACAGAACAACAGTATGAGCAGTCACAATACTATTTGGGAAACAGCCCATTTCACATTCTTGACATAGTCTGTAGGGAAGTTCTTTGTCCTGCTGAAGCTGCTGTTTTATGTGATGAAAATGGTGGTGTTGCATATTACAGTAAATACGAATAGCTTCCTGAATTTCACATAAGTAGACTTCCAAATTAGCAGTCACTTACTTCCTGCTGATCTAAGAGACTTGGCTTAATTTCAGTCCTTTAGAAGTCAATAAAGTGACTTTTACGTTATTCTTACTTTTTTAAAAGATGAAAGTTGACTTGTGCTGATGGGCACAAGTTGCTTCGTAGTGATAGGCTATAGTGTTGCTAGGCAGTCATAATAATTAATATTTCTGGGTAATAAGTCTAATATTTTTGTATAATACATAGGAAAGCTGTTATCACCAAGACCACTATCTGATAATTCATCTGAAATAAAATGATGTTGGCAGAAATATTGGCATGGCGCCTATTACAGCTCAAGACCGTAAGGAATGCTTATGATTAATACAAAATCTGGTCATGCTTCAATTCCTTTGTGCGCCCAATACAACACTGGCAGTACCAATACTTGAAATTTCAGGCATCAATAGAAGTTGTGTACTGTTGTAATCACTTTAGTGTTAATGTCAACATTTAACATAATAATTTAAAACCCCCAAGAGAGTAGTATTAGCCAGTGACAACTTCTAGAGCAGGCTTATTTATCAATGTAGGAACTGTACACATCTTATACCTTCCAGAGTCCGTGTTCTCTAAGGTCGCATCTGCAAAATTCAGGCTTTTTGGATGCAAATTATTTAACCACACTTCTTGCCTAAGCACTTCTAATATTCAGTTTAGTTGATGTGATAATAATAGGTAATGTAAGCATTGAATCTTGGCTTCTTGGGTTAGAAATTCCATTGTGCATCTTTCTTCTCATACCTAGTTGGCAACAGTCCTATTGCATAAAGTTGAGTTTTGATTCTTTGAAACAAGAAAGTGGTTCTATCTTATATGGTGTTACTTGATAACACTGGTAATTTTGTCTTTTATGTAGTTATACATCCATATGTATACTATTTGACAGGGCATCTTTATCAAACAGAAGTGTCAAATATACTGTGTAACTGATAGTTTTCTCATAGAGTCCTGTATTTCCGTATTTATCCTGTTTATGCTAATCATGCAATTGCTGTATATTCATATTTGCAGATTTTCATTCTGTGCCTGTTGATTTGGCTGTTTCAACTCTGTAGTTTTTATGTCTGAAGATGATCCATAGAAATACAAACAAGGAATTGTATCAGCAGTATTTCATTACCAAAGCTGAAATATGTCAGACATAATTACCAAGACTAACATCTGGAGTGGTTTATTGAAGGAAAACCTGCCAGGATTGTTAGCACATACAATGGTGCATTATCCATATGTATGAAGCTTTATAACTGGAGCAAGTTGGGCAAGTAATGCAAGTGAAAAGTATAAAGCACAGCAAAGATAATTTATGAATGTGCCTACTGTGCTAATGTGTTTGAGTAAACTACTCAAAGAAGCTGTATCTTGAATGTTTCCAAGGTAACGTGTACTGCCCAGCTATAGGAGATTTTGGCAAAAGCCATGGGATAGAGTTTTTGATCTTACAGTTAAATATAGGGTAAAGTGAAATGTGGGACTCTTCAGCAGAGAAAAGGTCCGAGGCAGTGTCACAGAATGAGTGGTTAGATTTTGTACCCTTTTATCAGGCCACTTGTTAGCTCTATTAGGAGACAGTTTTGGAGTGCTGAGAGTCTTGATACTGGTTCTTCCCCTGTCAGGAGCTTGAGAAAATGGTTTGGAAAAAGCATAACTATCCATATTCTCCAGACTGTGTCTTTTCATAGTCTCTCCCTGCTGGTAGAATGGGGGCCAATGACCTTTAAGTATCTGATACTTACAGACAGGCATAAAGCCTACCAACTATCTTGATGAATCTAAGGTACATAGGAAATAATGAGAAATGAAATAGTCTCATAGAAATTGAGAAATGATCTCAATCACTTGGAAATTTCCCACCACCACTTTAACATTTTCTACATGAGGATTCCAGTACAGGATGGGAGTTTGTGCAGTCACTGCAACATAAGGCTTTAATAGTGGATTCTTGTGTTATAGTTGCAAGCAAAAGTAAGTACATGTGGCATCTGTGCTGGGAGTTTTACAGTGGTTGTTTTTTTCTGGTTATGATTTACACTAGTAGCATGCAATAATGTTAATATGATTATTGCTGTAAATCCTCTGTACCCATCCAGTGTTTACTTAGCAGTATCTCTTTCTAGCATGTGTATTAGGATAATAGGTTAAAAGTCAAGAGTATTGGAGGGATAAAATTGATATTTTAAACAATTTTCCCATGCTCTCTCAGTGTTAATTGTAAAGCTTTTATTTTATCATACTTTCTTACACATCCTATTGTTGTGCATATTCACTTTCTGGCCTTTTTCCCTCTTATTTTTTGTTGCATGACTTGATGATTGGCAAAAAGACTTAAAATGTTGATGTAAAATGCCTCTTAAGTAGGACATCAATATCTGTGTTATTGATTTCTGGACGTTTTCAGTTATTACATAATTTGTGAATGTGCTTCACATGGATAACTTTAAAAGTTTGTAAAAAAAAGCCAGTCACAAATTATTCAGCTAGTTCCCATACCAGTTTTGGTAGGTACTATATGGTGTAGAAAAAATACTTTATTATAAAATGCTTGTTTATGTGAACTTGAAAAATAACCTGCTTTTGGAAAGTGATAAAACTACCTCAGTTAATTTTTCAATGAAATATTAATACCATATAATTAATTTAAAATAATATTAATAAGATAATTTGACATGTGTAAAATTAAATATGTTTAGTGAGTACAAACCAAATATTTGACTTTAAACCCATGTATTGCATTAAAAGTTGCTAGTAGTTGCTGGTTGTGGAACAAGCAGTGTCCTGTTTACTTAGATAGCTGCAGTAAATACTTGTTTACAGATCTGCCCTCAGCAAGAGTTTCAATTCATGCTTAATTATTAAGAACAAATGAGTCCCCAAGGAGATGTCATGTATTTCATTATATCTGAAAAGAGCTGGAGTGCTGTTCTAATTACTTTACTAGTTTCTTCATATGCCAATTATACCTCATACACTGGGAACATCAGGATTTTGTTCAGAATCAAATAATGTTTGAGTTTTTCTTTTTCTTCCTCATTTTCAACAGTTTTAAGAAACCAGGCAATTCACAAGGAAGCTTTAATTGTAAAATGTACACCTGCATTAGAAGGTCATAACCCATTACTCTAATAACTTACATGTCTGAGGGTAGTATTTTATATTTAGTAAAATCAGTTTAACAACACTGAAAGTCAATAAAACCATAGTGGGTATGGTGCAACCAGTGTTTGTAAATAATTATAGTAAACTCCATTTCATATTGATGATTTCCCTCTTGGGAGGCAGTTACATATACTTAAGTTTGGAATTTTCTTTTGGGGTTGAGCTGAAACCTGATGACTTGAGACGTGTGAGAAAAATCATTTTTTTTTTTAAAAAGACATTTACTTAAATGTTGGTTTGTATTTACTTTCAACAATAAGTGAAAATAAGAGGCCACAGAGGATTTAATCTGGGTCAGCTTTGTGAAACTCATGTATAATGTATACGGATGACATGCGTAAATTAACAATATTTATTTATTTTAGATGTAATAAACGGTGTAATGAATTACACTGATATGTTAATTTTTCTTTTAGATGTGTGTTACCAGAAATAGAAATACTGAAAATGTGGCATTTGACAGTCTTATGGGTAAAAATGCAATATATAATGTGCCAGTGCAGAACTAAAGCCTCTGTTTAATGAAGCTGTGCCACTGCAACAGATTTATGTTGCAAACAAATCTTTCTTGTGCATTTGAAGATCAAGTTAAACACATATTTCCTCACATATTACTGGTTTGGTTTTGCTCAAAAGAAAGGAAGTAAAGCTGAAACACAACTTAAAAACAAACTTATCACATTTCCAAACAGAATGATGATCACTCTTTAAAAGAGTGTGCATCCTCCTCCCTCCCTCCCGAACCCCTTTAATAACCTTCATGTAATCCTTTAATCCTGTAAGCTTTTATCTGGGGCTTTGTATATATTACCAGAGCAACTTTCTTTCATTACAGTATCATCAAAAGAATGGATTTCTGATGTTCTGTAGTGCACAGGGAGCATTAAGAATTTTTTAAAAACCATTGCTTTCTGTCACTGCTTTCCCTTTTAGGTGTAACAAGTTTTTTCCTTCTCTCTGCTTCTAATAATGTATTTGAAAGGCATTTACAGTTTGGAGGTGTAGTTATAAAAATCTTGCAATTGAGTGTTTTTCCACAAAACTCCTTAATGGGTAATAACTTGAAGGTTGATAAGGAATGTCATGTAACTCACTTTATTAATTTATGGTCTAAGAATTCTTCCCTTAGTGTATAACAAGCTGACCTTTTGCAAATTGCCAAGACAGGAGGAATAAATGACATTGTTACAATGAAAAAGATGTATAAATCGAGTGTTGCATTTTTAACTTTGAAGGCTGAAGGTCCAGTCTTGTTATTTCCAAACTTTATTAGTGATTGATGGAAAATTAATTTTCTAATGTTTTGGCTAATTTCCTTAAAAGCTTGATTGCTATACAGAAAGTTTCTGTTTACAACATTCACATTGATGTCAGTATTCTGATCTTTATTCAAGACAAATCTTTAAGGTATTTATGCAGTTGTAGTTATTTTAAACATAATGTGTGGGTTATATTTTTGTTAATTAGACTGTAGTTACGAGTAACGTCCAAGTGTCATTGAATAAGCTGCAAATCCCTGTATTTGTTTTATGTGTTAAAAACAGAGTGTAGTCTTTGTAGAAGTTGTCTCAGAATAGAGTGAGTGAAGTCCAACAACTTTTTTTAAGCATCAAATCATAGATTATTCTTGTATGGAAAACTATACATCTTGTAGTTCTCTTCAGTGACTAAAATTACTGGGGAAATACCTATGCAGAAGGACTGTAAATGCCTCTTCCTGGACCATTCTTACTGTCATCACTGACAGCAGGCAGAAGGCCTGGAGGGGCATCTCTGTTCCTCAGCTTGAAATACTCATCTTTGAAAGGACTGATTCTGACTTTCTGATTGCCTTTGTCAGGAACGTGTATGAAATTTCTACATTGGTCTATGTCATAGATACTTCTACATGATTTTGTGGGTGGGGAAAAAGTAGCTGAACCTAAGACAGGCTATAGCTTTCTAGGCTAAATTTGATACATATCTTACGACCACAATTTATGTGAAACATAACTAGCAGTATTTGTGAAACAAATTGGCCTCGAGTTTCTTTATATTAACTTGTTCCAAAGGACTGCCAATTATAATCAGGCTTCTTTTGAAGAATTTACTAGGGATTACATTTTTAAGAGAGCAATTTATTTGGTAAAAACACTTAGTTATTTACTTACAGTGCTCTTTCCATCATTTTACTGAAAAGTTCTGGCCTAGTGTTTGTCACTGCAAGTGTTCAGCCTAAAAATTATTGCAGTGAAATATAATAAGTATTGAAATAGGTCTAGATTATTCAAAATGGGGTGAAAATTCTTATGTCTCCTGCTTTTGAGAGGAAGGAAAAATGTTACATTGGACATACAAAGGAGGAAGAATTTTTATTAAGTCTTAATAAAATTCACATAATGCATTTTATTGTTGATAATATGTTAATTTTAGGTTTAGTTCAAGTGTAAAATGATGGAGTGCTTAGTTGATGTTGGTGCATTTCAGTGATTGGCCATTGCAGATGGAAAAGGTACTTGCTGGTTTTATTCTATCATCTTCTTTCAATAGCTCTATTTCAAAGCTACTTAACATAAATTTAGCTAGAACTATGTGATTGGAAGTTGGAAAGGAACAAATTTAATTTTTTTTATTCATTCTAATCATAATGATGATTTTATCTGCCTTCATGTGCTCAGTGTTTCACAAATTCCCTCATTTCTCTCACAATTTCTGAGAAAATATTTTGTTTGGCTGTTGGGTTTTTTTTATTATTTTATTTCAAGACTTGCTGTATAATGAGTTTTCATGCTTGGCTCTTTTGATCCCTCTTTGCTTTCTTAGTTTTTCTCCTAAGAAAGGATGGACCTGAGGACTTAACCTTTATTCTTATTTTTATAGCCAGTATTGTTTTTTAAGTGTTGGTTGTCTGTGCTCTAGCAAGAGTTCTGTTATTTAGCAGTCTTGAAATGAGCTCGTTTAAGATCACTTCTGGTATGCCAGTATTGCCCAATCCCCAGATATGTAAATAAGTCCAAGAGAATTTACTGTTCTTATCTCAATGAAAATTCAGCTTATTCACTTGTAATGTGCAGTCCAGGGACTGATCTCAGTAACTATGTCTGCTGAAATACGGAATCAAAATCCACAAAAATCTACATGTTCATGATCTTGCACATGTGTTGTATGAGACAGTGCCATGTCTCCAACATTTAATCTGTGTTGGATTAAAACAGTGTAGACGCAGTAGGATGGAAAAAAATGACAGACATTCTTCAATCAGCCTTGACAACTAGAAAGGCATTCTTCATAAGGAAACCGTTACTGTGTTTCTGGGAAGGATTTTAATATGCGTAAATAGACATTTTTTGCTTATTGACTTTTTACTGAAGATGAGTGTTAGTGGGGGAAAAAAAAGCTATCCTTCATATAAAACCTGACAAATTCCTGTGCTGGGAAGCTCCGTAAAATAATAAATACCTAAGAAAGCCCAGAAGCCGCTACAGAATTGCAAGAAGTTGTTGAATAATAAGAAGTGATGAAAAGGTCAGGAGAAAGAAAAGGAGAAAACTTCTCTCTGTATTCCTCTAGTGTAGGCTAGTGCAAAAAGGGACGGATAAACATGGTTTAGTCTTTGTCTTGACTATTACCACAAATCTACTGAAACCAGACAGAACAAGCAGTGAATGCAATTTGTCAATGGGCCATCGTCGTTCTGATTTTCAGGGCCTGAAGTGAGAAGTGTTAGTTTCAAATCCTGTAAAAATACTTTAAAGACCTTAGGTGTCCTGCCGTGGAGCTTTTTTGGGTATTGCAGTGAATGCTGGACTCTTGTTGGGCATGCATGGTCTTCCTGATACATTTGGGACATTCTCTGTTGGACAAGAAGAAAGCTAAGCATTCCACGATGGTTGGCAGAGTAGGCAGGCAGCTTCACCAGCTCATCTTGCCAATTCTGCTTAGAATTAACCATCAGTAAAACACTGAAGAAAACAGAATGCCCAAAAGCTTTCAGTGGGTCTTCTGGCAAATGCATCTTCCTGACAGTCCAGGACTTGCTCTTTATACAGTTGCTGCTTTTTTCTCTTGTCTTTTACTGTATAGTAGCTTAAAGTTGTTCACCTTCAGGGTGAGTTCTTTTATTGTGAGATTGTAGTGTCATCAGCCATCCTTCTGTTTTCTTGTCTTTGGACTGGTGAGTCTTGCATCCTTTTCTGTACAGCAGTACATTTTAGCGAGCCAAACCCAGAACAGAGGGTATCTTCCCTCAAGAGAATTTAAGGCTTATGTTGGCCAGTAAACTGAGATCAAATCTGTTGATTTAAAACCAGGAACATTGCTAGCCCCCTCTGCTGCTTTTTGAAAATTTGTCTATTGCTATGTTGTGTGGTGTTTCGTCCCTAGGGTATATGCTAGGCATGGTCTCTGTTGCAAATAGCACCTCGCTTTGGGATCTCGGTAGGGCTCATAGCACCTGCCACAAGTCAGGCTTGTGGAGAAAGAGTGGCAGGGCTCAGCTCAAACCTCATAGTTCATATTTCAAAATAATCAGACTGCTGCAAGGAGTCAAATGCAAGCATTTCATATAGCCTGTTTAGGCTCATCATAGCCTTAGCTCTAGGGAATGCAGAGCTGAAATTCTGTCACTTAATGAGTTTAGGTGGTTTGGGTTTGGGGGACAGCTAAATAGGAACAACAAATACCAACTGATTTTCATGTTAAAATTTTCTCCAAATAGTACGACACCCAATTGAGGGTTTTTTGATGTTTCCTTTACCATAGTGTCTGCACTGGTATTATAATCTGCTTTCAACTACACACATAGCTTTTGTTGTCCAAGTAGGACCCAGTGGGACAAGAATGTATGATTTTACTTAAGTGTTTTTCTGTAACACTGAAGTATAGCAATTTCTTCTGTCTGCTCTTTGAATATTAATCTCTCCAAAGAAAAATAAGAATTATGAAGGAGGCCCATATCATAAAAGTCTGCTTCTATGTGCCCTGTGTCAGGTATGCTGGGAAAGTTGCAAGAAACCAAAAATGGTGATCTAGATAGGAATAGCTCTTTCAACCTTAAGTATAGCATTGCTGCGGCTGCAGTCTGTAATTACAATGTCACTTGAGAATTGCTTAACAATTTTGATGCTTTAAACTATGACAGACTAATTCTAAGAAATGTTATTTTAGTTCTGTGGCACTTGGAGTGGTGCACAGGTGCTTGAAATTTCTGAATGTACACTACTTTCTGCTCAGAAATTTGAGACAAAAAGGCACCTCTGAAATGAACTGTCAAGCTTCCTTAAAGGAAGATGATTCAGATCTAACCTTCCACAGTAGGTGGTATCACTAGGGATGAATGAAGAATTCTGCAAGATGTAATGCCATTTCACCAGCAGGAAAACACTTCATATTTAAGATAAAACGGTTTTTGAAAGCTCCTGGCAGACTCAAAGTGACAAGGTAGCTCCTATGTATTAGGTCTATAGCAGGATGGGAAACATCGGAACAACCTGGGACAATATATTTAAGGAAAGCTAGGATGAAATGAAGGTAATACAAATTGAATTTGTCCCTGAGCTTTTTTACTCAGAAATCTTGTAAATCTTGTAAATGTCACATTTGAGTTTTCGCAAAGCTTACTTAAAATAAGATTCCTTGTGCTGCAGTGTGTGTAACTGTCAGGATGCATTTATGAAGCTGTATACCTGTCAGTCAGACCACATCAGTGAGATTTGACAGAGCTACTGCCTCGTGTCTGTATTTCCATAAACTTTTCATAAGTCTTTTCATCAAAGATGGAGAAACTTGCTAGTGAAGTTAATAGTCTAGCTTTTATTATTATTATTATTACTATTTTTTTTTTATCCCTTTACCTTTTTTGAAGCTGGCCTAGGTTGAGTCCTTCTATCTGTTTGACAGAAACCTGCTGTGGAAGGTACCTCACTTTGTAGTGTGAATTGTGTACATAATGCTGTTCTTCAGCTGTGTTAAATTATACCTCACCAACAGCTAAAGTAAATACCCTGTAATCTTTTAAATGTGTGGTACTTTGGCAAATCAATTCCTTTTGTTTTCTTCATTTTGTTTCCTTTTTTAAGTCTTAAGGGACACTTAAAGCCTGACTGGATTTTCTTGTAGACTTGTCTTTCCTTGATGTGCCCCCACAGGTTTCACAGACTTTCTCCTGGTGCATATCAGCACATCTGAAATCAGAAGTGGTTTCTGTTAATCTTCCAGTTATTATCTCTCCAGATATTTTGAGTTACGGTAGTATGAGTACATATGTTACACATGGAGACATACACTGTCTTTTTCTAAAGAAAATCTCTGTATCAGCCATTCTCACTTTATAATTTCTTCCAAACTGAGGAACTCCAGACACTGTCCATCTGTGGTTAAATGAAGAGCAATCCAGTTGAAGGACATAATTCATAGTAAAAATACATTCTCCTGAAATGCACGCTGTTTGAGCATGGATACTGAAATGGCTAGAACTCAGATGCAGTCACATGCAACAATTACTGCAAGATAAAAACCCTTTAAAAAAATAGAGAGTATGGATTTTCTTTTCTAAAGCTTAGTGCTCTGGGATTTTGTGGAATGTGTTAAAGTGACAAAATGTACATTCTGGGAGTCTCTGTGCAGGTGTTGTCAAAGAGCAGGTAATTACACAGAATCTAGTTCCAACCCCCCTGCCATCTCGCGCTAAACCATGACACCCAAGACTCTGGTCCAACCTGACCTCGACCACTACCAGGGATGGAGCATTTACCACTTCTTGGTGCAACCTATTCCAGTTCCTCACTACCCTCACAGTAAAGAACTTCCTTATATCTAACCTGAACTTCCCCTCTTTAAGTTTAAACTCATAACCCTTTGTCCTATCACTACAGTCCCTGATGAAAAGTCCCTCTCCAGCGTCGTTGTAGGCCCCCTTCAGATACTGGAAAGCTGCTATGAGGTCTCCAGGGAACCTTCTCTTCTCCAGGCTGAACAGCCCCAACTTTCTTAGCCTGTCTTCATAGGGGAGGTGCTCCAGCCCCCTGGTCATCCTCGTGGCCCTCCTCTGGACTTGCTAATAATTACCAAATGGCTGCTCACTTGAAGTTTTCTTAGAAAATATTATATTATCAATGTATTTTTTGTTTTTCTTCTTTTATGAAAGAACTATTTTTATGTAATTTTGAATATGTGACTTCAGTGCCATGTTAGTTAATTGCTCAAGTAGGTGTGGGGGCAAAAGCCTATGTCTTTTGGGGGGGGGAATGATTCACTATACTCTTCCATTCCCCAAAGTTTTCATAATGGGCTAATAAGAAACATTTTTATCAGATATGGGTTCATTTACTATATTTAAAGCAGAGATAGTAGCAAGTGTTAGTTAAATGAGACACATACATTTATTGTTGCTGTTAATGTCAAAGAACTTATTCTGCAACATTTTTGGCCTTCAGCTTCTTTATCATAATTACAGAACATTGTACTGTTCTGATGGAGATGGATTTAGACTATTTATTGACTGGATGTTTTTTCATGAAACAGGGGTGGTGAACAGAAAGAATGCATTGAAATTCAGTAATATGCATAATTCATCTATCATAATTTAACAAATGGAAAAGACTAAGACAAGCTGCCATCCATCACGATTATTTAACTACACTCCAGGGTGAGTTAAATTGTATTAAACAACTTTTGGCTTAACAGATTTGGAGATTGTATTGAGCAAGTTGCATCTTCTCTATCAGCTTACTGCTACTGTTCAGTGATTTACAATTTTGACATTTGTTACAAAACATTTAATTTGAATTAGATATTTTTCAAAGCTCTTTAAAAAACAAACTTGCATAGGTAAAACATTATATGTGTCTAGCACATAAATAGCTGCAACCAAATTTGTAAGCAATACTGCTGTAAATCTGAACTGTTTCAGAGGTATCTGCTTGTTTCCTGGGTTAGATGGTGGGGGGCCAGGGCCTTAAGGGAGCTGATTTTTCTGGCTTAGGCAGTTGTGTCCAAAGTCAAGGAGAGGTAAATCCTTTAGCAGTCCTGAGACTCTTCAGCCCTTAGATTCAGCATGTGCCCCAGTTTTCTTACCTTGATTTGATTATTGTATGTTGCTTGTATGACAGCTTAGCCAAACTAAACTTTCTCCCCATTAATAAGAGGCAAGCTAAATAAAGAGGAAAATCCAGTTAACCAGGTAGTTCCTTTGTACTTTGCTACATGTGACAATTAGCTGTTATATCAGATTTACATGGGTTAGGTAAGAAAAACCTAGCATATTTTTTCTGAGTTCTGCTATTCCACAGGGGACTTTCACAGAAAAGGAATTATGGTGTGCTAATGTTGGATTTCTTGGCACATGGTGATTTAGAGTGAGTGTTAGCTTCTGGACCACATCACTGACTCTGAAAGAGACTAGCAAAGATAGGAAGAAATTATTGAGAGGATACAGTAAGAGAAATGCTCGTAGTGCAGGGCAGGCTGCACTAGCTGTTGAACATAGCCAGGGTCTGCAACTTAATATTTGACATGTTGCACCACTGTTGCCAAAAAAATCTTCCTCTGCCCATCTTAAGAGGATCTGAAATATGACAAATTTAACTGTCAGGCTTTCTTCTTCAAGCCTTTGGAATGTAGCTGCCATCAGACCCAGGTCATCAGCTTGGAGATTCTGGCTGTATTATAAATGCACTTGGCTGCTGGTCAGTGTAACGGCATGGGTGTGATTGAGCAGCATTACGCTGCGCTGTATGACTTGGCTTGAGGAAACTTGGGACCTGCCCCTAGAAATGCTAAATGGAGCAGACCATCAGGCAAAATACCACTGTTCCTGCCATGGGGAATTCTGCTAAGAAGCTGTGCTGAGCACAGATGTTGTTTCTGGAATGTTGCAGTTGTGTTTTCAGATGAGTTCTGAATTTTGAATGTAGTACTCTTGTTGCACTTAAGCACAAAATTGAAGTATCTCTGCATGCATTTTAGTTAAGGAAAAAAAAGCCTAATAGAAGGACGGGACATAGAACCATAACTTGTGGATTTGAATTTCTAGTGTTTCTTGATATACTAATGTAAAGTTCATAAACTCAAATTAACATAGTTTTGTTTCATCTTAATAGCAGAAAGTCTTCTCTCCAGATTTTCCTTGGTTTCAGCTTAGGGTCTTTGCAGTTCTTACTCTGTTGATAAATAACTACTGAATTAGCAACATCATAAAAACATGCCTGTGAAATGCTCTTCTTCATTCTTCACAGGTTTAGTGCTGCTTTTAAAATATCCAGAGAAACCCTTAAGATATTTCTACCTGGTGGAGTTTTTGTTAAGTCACCATAACATTTATTTAAAAAAGCTTGTATTGTATCCCATCTCTTCTGAAGTGTAATAATATGATACCATAGAAACAATTAGGTTGGGAAAGACCTCCAAGATCATCAAGTCCAACCATTACCCCAGGGCTGCCAAGACCAACACTAAACTGTATCACCGAGGCCCTCATCTACACAGTTCCTGAGCACTTCAAGGGATGGTGATTCCACCACATCCCTGGGAAGCCTATTCTAAGACCTGATCACCCTCTCTGTGAAGAAATTTTTACTAATATCCAATCTAAATCTTCCCTGGTGCAGGCTTGAGGCTATTAACTCTTGTTGAATCACTTGTTACTTGGGCACACTGCAGGCTCATGTTCAGCCAGCCATCAGTCAACACTCCCAGGTTCTTTTCTGCCAAGCAGCTTTCCAGCCACTGTTCCCCAAGCAGGTTGCATAGGGTTGTTGTCGCCCAAATGCAGGATCCAGCACTTTGCCTTCTTGCCACTGGCCTCATGCCATTGGCCACAGCCCATCGATCCAGCCTTTCCAGATCCCTTTGCAGAGCTTTCCTGTCCTTCATCAGATCAGTACTCCCAGGCATCTTGGTGTCATCCACAGATTTACTGAGGGTAACTCAATCCCCTCATCCAGATCATCAGTGAAGATACTAAATAACACTAGCCCTGTTCTTTGCAGAAGAGTCTGAATAATAGTCTATTCTTAATCCAGTCCTTTTCATCTTTCCTGGCTTATCTCCTCTACTCTTGAATGCACCATCCTTACGCTGAGAAAGTAGGGGGGCACTTATCTTAGATGATGCTCTTTACACTTCTTTCTACTCTTTCCCATGCTTCTTAATTTAATGAATCTTGGTGTTTTATTGGGGCTACAGCTCTAGTGCTTTGTTTTCTTTGATACATGCATATTGTCTTCAAATATTACATAATTCTAAAATCAGATGTGTTCTTTTCTGGGAAAAATGTTGTATATGCCTTCCTTGCCTCCTCCATCAGTTACTGCAGCATCTGCTGGCGTTCCTTTCTATAGCCCATTAGAAATCCAAAACTGCATTCCCTGCTGTTGTGCTAGAATGAGTGTTAATACTGCAGGCTTTCGCTTGACTTGCCTTCTTCACTAAAAGCTTCCTGCTGTCGGCTTTTATGGATTATCATGTTTGTAAATTTGCTGTTGGCTGTAACTGCATCTTTCTTCTCCCTTCCCTTAAGCAAGGCTAGTTAGCTTTACCTACCTGCTACTTGCGGTCTTCTTGTAGCTGTCTACAAGCTATCTTTCATGCCCCTTAGCCAAGTGACTTCTTCCACATGCTTATCTGAATTCAAAAAACATCTTCAAACCTGACACTGAGATTATGTGCAAGTAATTAGTCAACTGATTAGGATGGAGAGCAGTGAAAGGCAGCCTAAGATGATACTAATTAGGGGCTTTTGGCAATGTGAAAAATGAACAAAGATGATTACAGAGAGATGGGCCTTAAAGGCAAGGATTTACAGTTTTTAGTAAAGGATTTACAGTACAGAAGCTGTTGTTGATTCACCATCTGTGAGAACTACAGCAGGGTGTTAATTTGAGATTTTATCTTGAGGTTGTCTTCATGAGTAACTCTGTGGGGTAGTGGTGTGCCCTTTTTAAAATAGTGAAGCCATCTTTGTTGCTTCATTTTTTTTGCTTGTCTGTTTATGGTGGGCCTTCACAGGGACTACTGTTAGCTGTGTCAAAAAAAGACCTCAAAACCAATTCCATTCTTGTCAGGTTTTGTGCATGTCAGATGGCTCCACACAGTGCTCAGGCTATTGTAATGCAGGGATTAGTTCCCTGCAAAGAAAATGCCAGAACTGGGACATTACCATATATAAGCTATAAAGTCAACAGCAAGCAAGCAGGTAAGAAGGCTCTAACACCATTGCTTTGCAAGGAAGAATAGCATCAGAGGGCAGCTGAGTGCATGTGCATCATCCCCATTTCCCTCCTGTCCTGTGTCTACCTGGGTCTGAAGTATAGCTGTTTAAAAGTACAGACTGTAAGTAGGCCATTTCTTCTGTTTTAATAGGCTTCTTTTGGGAAAATAAAACAAAAAACAACCAGAAAAAGAGGTGTAGGAGGTGGGGTATGGGTGAATGCCACTACTCCTTTGGGACTGAAGAATTGATCTACTGCTGAAAATCAGCAGAGGAAAATTACTTTAGCAATAGTATTAGTATTGCATTTACCTTAAATAAGCTTCCAATATGCGTGAATTTGAAGCTAGACTAAAATACTTTTGTAAAAAAACAACACTAAGAAAAATAAGAAACACAAATTTTATGTTTAATTCTCGGTTGTTCTTGGGCTTACCTGAGGTTAGGGGAAAAAAAAATAAAAACTGTATAAGAACATGGGAAAATATGGCTGAATGTAACGTGTGCATAAAATGTGGGACACTTGGCTTGTAAATGAGGCAATTTCCTTGGAAAGGAGATCCATTATTTTGTAGTACTTTCCCAGCTGCGGAGAAGCAGGGGTGCATTTTGTCAACTGTATTTTAAATTTTGCATTGATAGAATAACTTTCTAAGGAATAGAAACTATTAAACACCACGAAACTGGCTGTTCATCTTGTAACTACTAGTCTCCATTTTAAAAGAACAAAAGCTCATTATAAATTTTTCTCCAGAAAGTTCTCATGCACAGAATTTCCTGCCTCCATGAATGTTTGTTTAGTCCTTTATTTACTTTTGTTGAGCTGTTTCTGTAGTCCCATTGTTCGCAAATCAATGTGTTTCTAAATAAAATGCCACATTTCCCAGAACACTGCTAATCATTTCATGTCACAGGTGAGTTATATCACAATTTTTCTTTCCCTTGCGAATAAAACAAAGTGTGTGAAAAGGCGTGTGTTTGTGTTCCTAAAAGCCTCAATCCAGCTTAGTGGAGATATTTGAAAGGGCAGTGACTACACTGATAGCGATGATGATTTCTGTTATAGCTGATTGTTTTACATCATTGCTCTTGAGCTACGTATGTTATTTTCATGAAGCCTTTTGGACTGGTAGGGTCTATATAAAAATATATGTATGACTAGTTTTATGTTTAAGTCTCTGGGTTTTTTGGGGCTTTATTTTTATTTTATTTTATTTTATTTTATTTTATTTTATTTTATTTTATTTTATTTTATTTTATTTTATTTTATTTTATTTTATTTTATTTTATTTTATTTTATTTTATTTTATTTTAGGAAATGTTCCATACTGTCCTTACTAGTACGATTATCAATTTACTTACTAGAATCATAAACCCACATAACTACATTGGTAGGGTTGTTTATCGCAAGAGCATTTCTTTCTAACAATTCATAGGTGCTTATTTGTGCTTCCAGAAGTAATGTGGATTTGGAAGTAGTAGAGAATGAGGTAGTCAAATTTATATGCAGAATATTACTAATAGCAATAATAGGTTTGGTTTATACTTGTTAAGTAAAGGGGAAAAGTAACAGGTTATAAAACTGGAGAGGAAGTGGAGGAAAGAGGTAAAGGAGAAATGGATGTGCATTAAAAAAAGTTAGGAATTGTTTAAAACTGGTATGAGAAAGCATTAAAAGGGTGAATGGGGATGACCAAGTAATCATCTGTAAAAGCAGTGCAAAATAATAGAATGGCTGCCTGGGAGTTACCTGTGTTAGGTATTTGTAATTCTTCAATAATTAATTTCAATCAACATGAGGTTATGTGAATTAGATCTTTTCTCAAGAGAATGTGATGTTTTGAGACAAGATTAACTTTTCAAAGGTATGTGACATTTACTATTTGTAAAATATTTTATTTGGGGCCGTTTGATGTCTAGAAGTTGGAATAATACAGAGCTATCAGCATAAATCAAATGTGTTTTTTTAAAAATGGTTAGTAGGTCTCAATAACATAATTGTAGCTGGTAATCAATGTGGAGTATGTAACGGTCCTCTGAGGATTAATTTTAGATTCAGCAGTGTTTAACCTTTTTATTAGTGATAAGGAAGAAATACAGATATTCCATGCAGATAAATACAGATAAAAGCATGCTATGACAACAGGGTTAGTGCCCTGCTAAGTAGTGAGCAGAGGGGAGCTGAGTGATCTTGCAAGCTGGAGTGCAAGAAAGCACTTCACATTTTGACACAGAAACGAAGACATGCCTCTGGCCTCAAGAAACACTATCAAGCAAACAGTAATTGAAAAAGACTTGGAAGCCATGTTTTTTCATGTCTGATCAGAAGTATCTGAAACAGGAGGAATACTTGGCATTATTATAATGTCATCAGAATACTTCATCTAGCTCATGCACCATCACAACTCCTGAAGGACGACAAACTCAAGGGAGCTCAGAAGAACTATGTTGAACCATTAAGTGTTTGGAAGCATACCTTTGAAGTTCCTTAAATCTGCCAAATACAATCTATCCAATAAATCAAATCTACTACATTTGATCTGGGTTTGCAAGCATGCTGTAGAAAATCGTTGTTTGATACTTGAGGCAACCCACAGGGTAACAGGCAGCTAGTAAAACAAACCTGAATGACTGAACAAATTTAGGCTGAGAGTTAGGTGAATTAAGTTTTGGAAAAAAAAATAAGAGTTGAAGTGGACATTCCTTTGGTACCTGCAGTCTAGATGGGATGCACCCATGAGTGCTGAAGGGGAGCTGGCTTATGTTAAGGCCCTTTCTAACCCTAACTATTCTGTGATTCTGTGATGTCGCTGTGAGGCCACTGTTCATAACCTTTGAAAGCTTGGCGACTGGGAGAGGTGCCCCAGAACTGGAGGAAAGCAAACATCATTCCTATCTTCAGAATGGGCAAAACAGATAATCCAGGCAGCTGCATGCAGGTCAGCCTCACCTCAATCCCTAGGAAGGTGATAGAGCAACTAATTCTGTTAACCATTTCCAGGCATATGAAGGAGCGGTGAGCGTGAACTCACCAAGGGGAAGTGACTGATTTGATAACCTTCGTGACCAACTTAATAACCTTCTATGATTAAATTACTGGCTTGGTAGGTGAGGTGAGAGCACTGGATATTGTCTACCTTGACTACAGTAAGGCTTTTGACACTGTCTCCTACAATATCCTCTCAGAGAAGCTTGATGAAGCATGGGCTGGATGAACAGATGGTGGGACGGGCAGAAAACTATCTGAACAACCAGGCCCAGAGGGTGGTGGTCACTGATGCAAAGTCCCATTGTGACTCAGTGACTGGTGAAATACCTGTGGGGTCTTTATAGAGGGTCCAGTCCTATTAAGCATCTTCATTAATGATCTGGATGAAGGGGCAGAGTGTACACTCAGCAAGTTTGTGGAAGACATCTGGGTGGGGTGACTGTTACATTAGGGGTTGTTCAACAAAGGGAAGTGCAAAGTTCTGCACCTGTGGAGGAACAACCCCACGCATCAATACATGCTGGGTTCTCAGCAGACAGAGAGCAACAATTTGATGGTCTGCCTTTAAGTTCAGTCTATTTCAGTACCAATATCACATTTTTGGGGGACAGGTTATTCTGAGAGCTCATTAGGTTGTCACTGTTGTTACCTTGTAATGTGACTGACTCTTACTAAGGCGAAATGTCAGCCCTGACCTTTGCTTGTTCACTTGTGCTTGCATTATTAGTATCATCTTCAGACTTGAGTTTCTTGCAGGGATTTTTTTAAGCTGCTTGTCCATTTGGTGAGGGTTGCTTCTAAAACTAGATAATATCCATAAATCCAGGGACAACTGAACTGCAGTGCATTGCAGTTTATTTGAGGCCAATGGTCAAGTAAGGTTGTCATTGTCACCTGCTTTGTGGAAGACATGACTGTCTGACATACAGAACAAGTGAGAGTACTACTGTCTAGTTGTTTATCAAATATTAGTAAAGCTTAATTTATTTCTTATTTTTATGTAAAAAAAAAAAAAAAAGGAAAAAGGAAGTAAAAGTTCTAATATTTTCTTTCCCCAACGCAGTGGATTGTCTAGCACATACCCCACTTTGGAGTCTCCTGTTCTAGGTTGTCCATGTTTGGGGTAGGGAATGCGAGGTAACCTCCCCAGATCCTTTCCAACCTCAACCCTTCTTTGATTCAAGAATCTAAAAATGCTGAGAAGTAATACTGCAAATACATTCAAGTGATATGTTTGAGATGGTGTTGTTGTGATAACTGGATTATTCTGCCCGAACTCTTTTTCCGGGGAGGCTGACAAACAAGAAGAGAACTCAATAGCTAGATGCATAATTGCCAAATTAATATCAGGAGACAGTTGTAGGAGAGCATCATGCTTCCACACCTGAAGATGAAAAAAGGACTGTGTTGTTAGTTCATGGGAATAGTATTTTGGAGGGCTGTAAGCAGTTAGGAATGTTTGCTGATGTGAGAAAGGTGGAACTACTCATAAGGATCTGTACAGCACTAATAGAGAGGGAGGCTGAGGGAGAGAAAGGGAGAGGCTTTTTGTGAAGGCAGGGTGTTTTTTGGTTTGTTTGTTTGTTTTTTTTAAAGACTATACTTCCAAGTCCTAAAAATTTTAAACATTATGGGGGAAAAAAAAACCATGCAAAACATATTGACTTACTGTGTTAAACTGTTGTAGTATGGTTTTAACTTGAACAAATACTATTATTCATTTACAAAATGTTGTGCGCTATCATCCTTGGCTCCAAAAGGAGCAGAGGAACTTTAGGTGTGAATAGGTTGGGCTGGCTGAGAGTAGGATGGGGGACTGCAGTCTATAATTTAACATGATAGGAGGAGAAATATTGAATTGTACCTGTGAAAAGAGTTGAGAGCTAAGGCCTGTAATGGTGCTCAAATAGAATATGAAAGAAGAGAACACAGTGAGGGTAGTAACTGACATCTCTATAATTTAAAATGTTTAAAATCTGTGTTTGTGCGTGTCAATAAAAGATAGGCTCTGCTTCAGTTAGGAATTAATTACTTTATGTCCTGAGGTCTGTGCTGTGTGTTGGCTTAGACTGGTGATGACAGATTACTGTACCACTGCCTTGCATCCACTTGAGCTATCCCTGTATTTGGACGGCATTGACACTTGACACACAATTTGCACCCACTGAAGCCTTGGGACCTTTTGGCAACCTCAAAAATAGAGGTCAAACATTAAGTAATATACATTTACATAAGAAGAAAATTGCTTCAAGAGCTCGATTGTTTATTGTTTTCTCTGTAAGTAATTAAAAGTAAACTAAGAAAGATACTTCAAAATACAAGTAAAATATATATTTGTATACACTATAATAACAGTTAAAGTTTATGAAAATTGCACTTCTAATTATAATATTTTAAAGTAATTGAATTAAAAAAACCTCTGAGCTAGTCTAATCTGTTATAAACCAGTGACTGTCCTAGCCTATACTGTTTGGAGACATGAGCATACATTTAGCTTTTCTTACGTTATCCTGTCCTGAAGTGAACTTTGGCAACAGAGGGCAAGACCTTCCCAGTTTCGTAATGTTCTGAGGTCCCAGGAATAGCAGACCCTTTTCACAAGGTATTGGAGTTGTTTAGCCCAGTGTGATGACCTGGACCAAACATCGCTTTCATCAGGCATGGATCAGGAATTAGTATAAAGCAAAAAATAATTTGAATCAACCTGACAGTCTTTGGATTTGTTGGTGCTTAGACATTGCAGTCACTCACACAGAGACTTGAAATAGTTTCTGCAAGGTTAGAAAGTGAGACGCTCTCTCTGGCCTTGATTTGTCTTTTAGTTGTGGTACAAGGTTTAAATGAGTTTACTAATGACTTAATCCTCTTATAGGCAAGAATTGGAAGTAATTATTTTATCTGGGTAGTGTAGTGATAGTGCGCTACTCTGCTATGTGGGAAATTCAGGAGTTTGCTCCTTGGGTCATAGAAGATGTGGCATGTCAATATTCCAGCAGTAGTGTTTTTAATGCTGTCAAATATGTGTCTCTCTTATAGTTGATCAGACCTTGTGAAAATGTCAGAAGTTTTTAAAATTAATTATTTCTTCTCTTTCTGGAAGGTTATAGATGTTGTGAATGAAATAAAGTATGATTTATTGCAAGAGATAATGACTAAAAATTAGTAAAAAAAAGCAGTAGCTAACTACATTTAAAAACAAAGTTATTTATACCTGTAGCACAGTGAAAGCCTGTTGTGCTGACTGAATTTAACAAGCGGACCTGGGATTCAGCCTTGGTGCTTCTAATGACTGGAGGCGTTATTGATGTAGTAAACTAATTATGCGTGTGATGAAGTTGCCTATTGGAAGTTTTTGACTGCTTCATCACTGTGGCACCTCCTACAGGTTAATTCACTGAGCAACACAGGTAAAACCTCCAGATGGAGGTCTTGCTCTCTTGTCATCCAGGCACAAAGAGTTGTACTGACAGCAGTAACTAAATCGAGATGAGCATTTTCTTGAATTATTGATCGAATAGCTGGAGCTGTATCATGGAACCAAATGGTTTGGGATGCATCTGTAGCAGTTCATGTTCACTGCATGGGAAAACACATACACAGTAACTTTAAAAGGCAAAACAGAATGATTAACAGCCTTTCTTAGCTGAAAAACAGCCCTCCGATTAAATGAGGAAAAGTACAGCAGAAAACCTGTAGATTTAAAAAAACCCAAACTTTTTGATAAGCAGGCAGGGAAGGAGGGTGCTGCAGGGAAGTGTCTGTATTCTTTCTGTGTATAAAATTGTCTTAATGCATTTGTTCTCAAATATCTCAGTACACACATTACAATTCAGAACATAAACAGCCTGTTTAATTAGATGATAAACTATTTCACTTAAAATTTATAGGGAAAAATACCATTTGTAAGATAGGCTAATAGCAAATGGAATGAATACCAATGTGTCCTGTCTGATTTTTCATTTGCTCTATCCATTCATGAAGTATAATATAAACCTCAGCATATTCTGTCCAAATTTAGGCCTTTGATATATTGGGCAGAGCAAATATAAAATCCATCTTAACATTATTAGTTTTATAAAAATATTGTAATATTGCAGAATCCTTTATGCAGGAATGGTTAATATTTTGGGGTTTTTAATAGTGGTATAGCTGAAAAGCCTCATGAGACTAGTAAAACTGACGCTGCTTTTTGTTCTTAAAGCTGGAAGTGTGTTGTAAATAGTCTGGATTTCTCATCCAAGCTTAATATGCTGTTATCTAACAGGATGCATTAAGTGCTGTGTAACAACTGCAGAACTCATCAAGCAAATGGAAAGATTAGCCCTGAAATCATGCTTCAAACTTTTATTTTCTCACAGTCAATAGGCAAGTAGTGCATGCTGGATTTATAATGATATTGAGATTGACTGCTTAAATCCTTTTTAAAGTTCAAAGCTGGAAACAGATTGTGTGTACAAGCAATCCACAGTAGAGTTTCTAAGTAGGGCCTGTGATAAACAAGTGAAATTGGGTTTGACTGAAATGGCCCATCAGTCCCAGAAAGGTTTAACAGGAAGATTTCAGGCTCAAAAAGACAGGGGTTTTCGAGAAGTATCAAGCATTGGTTTCACATCACCTGAGATTGCTTTGTGGAGTCTGTCACCTGGGAGATGTAAAGACAAGAGGCTCATTAAAAATGAGCAACACCGGAAGAATGATCTAGCTTGAAGTACACTTGTGTTCTTTAGCTTGAAGAGTTTAAAGGTGAAGATACATTTTAACAACTCAACTGGCAGATGAGAAGAATGCTGTCAGGTTTCTCAATGAAATCCTTTTATAGATGGATAAACAGGATATTACTGTTGTTTTTTGACAACAGCAAAGAAACCCACCAAAACTCAAACTTCCTCAGCTCAGAATATCGTGATAGTTGGATGAAATTATAGTTAATCTCTCAGCTATCAAAACTGGATTTGCTAAAACAGGTTGGCTTCAGTCTTGCTTTCTGATGAATTCAGGGGCAATATTAACTGTCTGTGAAAGTTGTGGAAGCTGGGGAAGAATTGAGCCTTGGGGCTTATTTTGAGGATATCCTACACTTTACTAGCAGTCCAGCCCTGGTATATTAAAGTTTGCTGTGGGCCTGTTGTCTTAGAGCTGGCTTTTACCTACTCCAAGACTGAACTATTTTGCGCTATTGTATTTATTGACCTTAGAAAAACATAATGATCCTGAACTTCAAAATCAGAACTTTATTTGCTTCTTACACTGATGTAATCTGTGCTGCTAACAAGTACACAGGAAAATTTTTTTTTAAATATCACAGGTTTTGATTATTCTGTGACAGCATGCGGATTTGTTGATGACTGCCCATTTACCTAATGCTGTTAAGGCAAGGAGTGAGCAGTGACTTTGACCTATAATAAACCTTTGACCATTGGTTTGTACAGTCAGAGCACGTGTTCCTTACCTCAATCTGAACTGTAAATTTATGTGCTGAATGTGTTGAAGCAACATAGTCTTTTTCTCATAGAATGTAATGCAGCTGAAATCTTACTTGTTTTATGAAAACTTGAATGACTTGGCACAACCACAGATGTAAGAACAGTGACTGCTTACTGTGTTGCTTATTCTTGTCTTCATTCATATCCATTAATTCATGCATCCTTATTACAACATGGGGGAGATAATTGTAGAGTACAATGCCTAATGAAGATGTTGGATTTTAGTAACTTTAAGTCACAGGTGCTATTTCTCAAAGTTATTAAAAAGTACCTTAGTGAAAGTCATATTACACTGAGATCAGGGGCTTAATGGCCTTGTGAGTTTAATGACTTGCAGTGGTGGTTGTGGAAAATGGGGTTTGACTGTCTTTTGTTAGGCTGTATGTCCCCAGAGCCCTAGGATGGATGTATCATGAAAAGGTTTGTCCTCATGACAAACTAAAAATCTAATACAGTTTTCCTGAACGGATGTTAGAGAAATGATCTGTTGTGATCTCATGGCTACAGTCTTGATGCCTGTATGTTTCTTAGGTTAAGCTGATTTAAATAAAGTGTTGGGGTGAGCAGACCCTTTGTTATGATGGATTTTGGCTGCGAGGCATGTGTTTCAATCCCCTCCTCTCAGCTGGGGTGAAAAAAAAGACTAAATATCCCCACCCTGCTTTTTCCTTCCTTCTGAATTGCATTTTATTTCATCTCAGATTTTCCCCCTACGTTTTTTTCTTTCATGTCATCTGTGCAATTTTGAATTATTTCCCACTTGTACAGTTGTATTGTTTCCAAAATGCCTTCCTCTGCTCTCCTCTCCCATTACCTAGCTGCTTCTGGAGCAGCTCTACTGTGATACATGTGATTTCTAGTGATACATGATGCTGGGGTACTCAGGTGAGGTGAAATGGGAAGGAGTAAGCAGTTTTTACGATAAGCATTTTAAAAAGTAGGATTAATATAAAGTACTAAAAGCAGACAGCTGTCTGCTTTCTGTTGTCTTTTGTTGAAATTTGCTCATCTCCAACAGATCAGCACAACTACTTAGATCCTTTGTAAGTACTATATTGAGAAATTAATGGTGAGTGATTCTTGAGCTTACCCTTTGTCAGGGCAGCACTTCACATAAGGAAACAATTTAGGCCTCAGTAGCTCTATAGGCGCAAATGAAACAAGGAAAAAAGAAATCAAATTAATCATTTCTTAATATGTTTAGATGTTTTCTCTAATTCCAACTACATGTGCTTGGGCAGGGGTATTGGAACTAACTGATCTTAAGGTCCTTTCCAACCCTAACTATTCTATGATTCTGTGTTTTGGTGATAGCTCTCCTCAGTGAACTGAAAGAAGTGAAGATAGAACTGCAATAAAATCCAAGTGAGGGAAGGATGGGGGCATTCTTCATAATACTTAAATTGATACAGGCAGTTTCTGTTACCAGTGTAAGAAATTGTAAATAGATGTTGAGTGGAAAAGAGGAACCTATGGTATGCATTTTGTCCCTCGGCTGTCAGAAGGGTGAAGTGCTGCAGACTACTGCTTCAAAGTCAAAACTGGCTAATGTAAGGTCCCTGAGCTATCCTGAAAATTACCTTCTTTAGTTTCTTCCCTAGGAAAAGGTAAAGAAAACACTGTCTTGTGTTTTACTGTAGTTCTTCAAAATAGAGGTGTCATTTCAGATCCTTTAGAGCTACTGCATATTAATATGTCAAAAGAAATAATGTCCAGTTGTTGCCTTCTATATGTATTACTGCAGTATGTATATGTTTCCCACCCTTCCAATGTGTCTCTATTAGTCTGCATTTCAGGTAAATAGGAAAAAAATACCTCTCGCACATCTCTGTTTTGTATCATATTTCTTTACCAACCAACCAAGGTGATTGAATGCTTTCACATGTTTAATAAAGGGGGTTTGTGCGCTCCTGGGTGGTATTTATAAAAATAAACTAAGTGAATCCTGCGATATAAACTATATGAAAGAGTTTTTGTTTTTCTCAGGGGGCTTATTCCGCTGCCAGAGTATCTTTTGAATTTTTACTTCTTTTTTAAGTATGTGAAGAGAAGGTTCCTTTTGTTAGTTATGCGTGGGTCAAAGCTTAATGTCAAAATGTTTCAGGCAGTTTACACAAGAGATTTCTGCACTTTGAGGCATGGTTTTGTCATGTATTTGTGATAAACAAGATAAAAAACATATAGGAAATCTGCCTTATTTATTTTTGTAGTGGTTTTGACCACAGTCCAGAATTCGGGCAGGTTGAAACAGCTTCAAAACACATGTGTATCGCCTGCCTTCCTTTTGCAACTGGTATGCCTGATGTAATTTTTTTTAATACGCTATATACATCTGTAAGTTAAATATATGTTGCAGTCTGGACTTCTGGTTGTTCCTGAAAAGTCATTCCAAAGTACTTATCATATGGAGATTATTTTTATTTATTTATTTTTGTTATAAGGCTTTCTTTCAAAAGATCTGTCATAACGATATGTATTACTTTTGTGAATTGCCTGATCTGGAGCTCAGTTTAAGCACTAAATTAATAAGGAACAGTGGTATGGATACGAAAATATGATAACTGGAAAAAAAAAAAAACCAAGCCCCAACAAAACAACCCAAACCAAAGCCCCACACAAACCACCAAAACCCCTTCAACCACTAATATTTATCCATAACAGCTATTTGTACAGGGAATTTCTCTTCAGTATTAACTAGGACCGGAAGACCAGCTAGTACTTTTAACACCCGTCATGGTATCTTTCATTATTACTAAAGCATAAACTCTGATTTCTGCAAATATGCTTGTTTTAATAATACCTCTCAAAATAGAGTTTCCTGAATATGTTTCTGCATAATCCTCTACTTTCTTTACTGGATTTAACACTCTCAAATATTTCTTTTTGTAGATTTTTTCTAATTAATGATAACTGTAGTAGGGATGTAATTTGTGTACATGAGCATATATGCACACTTGCCCATATAAGCCATACTATAAATTAAGAAAAGCTATCACTAATATTGTAAAATCAAGCACCCTGGCATTAAAAAATGCCAGGAATAGGTTTGCTCACATAATAGTAAAGTGCACTCATTTTTCCTCATAAATATTCACTGATATAAAATTGACACAAATGTATGGATATTATTTGCTTACATGAGATGAATGATATTTATTTTAGGAACCTTTATTAATATCTTTTATCCTTGGTGAGTGGTATCTGTTCCTATATTCTGGTATCTAAAAGAAGTTTAAATACACATTTTCTGAGGAAACTGTTCCTTGTTTTCAGAGCTTTTCACGAAGAGTCCAGGAACCTTTGAAGCATTCTCAGTACCTATTAGAATCATAGAATCATAGAATCATAGAATCATAGAATAGTTGGGGTTGGAAAGGACCTCAAGATCATCTAGTTCCAACCCCCCTGCCATGGACAGGGACACCTCACACTAAACCATCCAACCCAAGGCTTCATCCAACCTGGCCTTGAACACCGCCAGGGATGGAGCACTCACAACCTCCCTGGGCAACCAATTCCAGTGCCTCACCACCCTCCTCCTTATATCCAATTTAAACTTCCCCTGTTTAAGTTTTAACCCATTACCCCTTGTCCTGTCACTACAGTCCCTGACGAAGAGTCCCTCCCCAGCATCCCTATAGGTCTCCTTCAGGTACTGGAAGGCTGCTATGAGGTCTCCATGCAGCCTTCTCTTCTCCAGGCTGAACAGCCCCAACTTTCTCAGCCTGTCTTCGTACGGGAGGTGCTCCAGTCCCCTGATCATCCTCGTGGCCCTCCTCTGGACTTGTTCCAGCAGTTCCATGCCCTTCTTATGTTGAGGACACCAGAACTGCACACAGTACTCCACGTGAGGTCTCACAAGAGCAGATTAGAGGGGCAGGATCACCTCCTTCCACCTGCTGGTCACACTCCTTTTGATGCAGCCCAGGATACGGTTGGCTTTCTGGGCTGCGAGCGCACACTGCCGGCTCATTTTCTCATCGACCAGCACCCCCAAGTCCTTCTCCACAGGGCTGCTCTGAATCTCTTCTTTGCCCAATCTGTAGCTGTGCCTGGGATTGCTCCGACCCAGGTGTAGGACCTTGCACTTGTCGTGGTTGAACTTCATCAGGTTGGCATCAGCCCACCTCACAAGCGTGTCAGGGTCCCTCTGGATGGCATCCCTTCCCTCCAGCATATCAACTGGACCACACAGCTTGGTGTCATCGGCAAACTTGCTGAGGGCGCACTCAATCCCACTGTCCATGTCAGTGACGAAGATGTTAAACAAGACCGGTCCCAACACCAATCCCTGAGGGACACCACTCGCTACTGGTCTCCAGCCGGACATCGAGCCATTGACCACAACTCTTTGTGTGCGGCCAGCCAGCCAGTTCTTTATCCACCGAGTGGTCCATCCATCAAATTGATATCTCTCCAATTTAGAGAGAAGGATGTCATGTGGGACAGTGTCAAACGCTTTGCACAAGTCCAGGTAGATGACATTAACTGCTTTACCCTTATCCATCAATTAGGCAAGTGTAATTTTTTAAAAAACATTCTATTTGCCTAAATGTGGGCAGGGGGACTTACAACTAAGCAGGTATGTTTTCCATAAATGCAACTTTGCTTACAGTATCCTGTGTCACCAAAATTGAAACATTTTGGAGACATATGTGTTGATTCACTTCTGTCTGATGAGCGGAGGGAGAACAGACAGAACAATTGTAAATGTTTTATGAACAGGTAGTGAGCTTTTGAAGTCTCATAAATAACAGCTTTTAATGTTTATCCAAAACATTTTTTTTTCTCTGTATACTGTCATCACCAATCCCACTGATTTGGGTCCATGAATTCAGAACTAACATTCTCATACCACCTTTTCCACTTACCTTAGCACAGTTTCATATCATTTTCCATCTCTTACTTTTCCTTACAGCCAGAATTAATATCTGTCCTTTCTTAGTTGCAAAACACATCCTTCTACCTTAGCATCTTTGCTCTGGCTCATAGGTTTTTTCCAGATAGCTTTTTCATCCTCTACCTTTCTAAAACCCTTCCTGAGCACAGCTGTGATCAGAGAAGTTCTTTAATTGTAAAATCAGTTTCATCTTGCTTGCCTCCCTCACCCCTACATATATGCAGACTTGACAAAACGTAGACTCTGTTTTAAATTAGATCACCTTTATTCAGCACATGGTTTTTCAGACTCCCTGACCAGTAATCTGGATTACAGTATTATTTTACAGCTGTGGACACTTACCTCTAATATATCAAAAACTTGGTATATTTTGAGAGAAAATAAATGTTCCACTTACTTTAAAACAGACTACCCGCTGTTGAAAGCTCACTTGTAAGCCTGGATAAGAATTGTTGGTGTGTGTGTCACAGCAGATACGTGGCTGCTCTGCATGCACTTTGGAGGCACACAGAGAAGTGTTCCTTTCAATAGCTATCTCTGAGCTAGCATATCTGCAAAGTCCTTTTAACATGTGATGCTGTAACACCTTTGAACAGGCAGACAGAGCCTTTTTTCCTGAGATCCCAAATGCAAAGCAGAATCCAGGCAGGCCATTATATCCAGTTTCTAATCTGTTCCTTAAACTGTCCATTTATGTAGCTGTAGTTAGTTTACTTGAAGTTTTATTGGCTCATTTATTGATTTCAACAATCTCTTATTAGGTGATTTCTGTTACCACCCTATGTTTAATGAAGGTTGTACAGCAGACCAGACTCATTATACAGGTTTAGAGATAGCATTTTCATTTTTTTTTTTTTACATCAAAAATTGTCCATTGATTCCCACTTTTGCTTTCTTTGTTAGCCAGTTTATAATTGAGAATGGCATTTTATTTTCTACATTATAACTTCTTATTTGCCCACAGGGGAGTAGTTTATTCTCTGATTTGATGGTTTGTCAGCTTAGGGGCTCAGGATCCTGTCTTCCTAATGCTTTGTTTCTTGGATTAGTTTTTAATTGTCATGAAAGCGTCTAGATAGGGCCCTTGTATCAGTTCTAGTATGTATGTATGTTCTCTGCCAATGCTAGCATTGATACTCATAAGCATTAGAAGTTTTAGCTCTTGTACATTTGGCAGCATGTTTTTTCTGGAAAGTACATGCTGATCTGAGATCTTTTCAGGAAGTGGTGTGTCCAGCTTAATTTGAACCTTGTTTTATGTCATTTTTTGTGACTTAACCAGTCTTTGGCTTCTATTATCCTACTTTTTTATAAGATGTTCTTCGACAATACTTCGTAACAGGTGTCATAATCTGTAAGACAGAATACTTTTTCTGAAAAAGACTTTATTCACATTAGGAAAAATGTAGTGTATTCTTTATCCCATTTACTTTAATTGGTTGCTTTCATCTTAAATTATATTCCTCATTTAAGCTCATAATTTTTTCAAGATCTAAGGTAATTTAACCAAATAAAAATAGAAACACGCAAAAAGGACTATGTTTGGATGATGGCATATTATATTGAACTGGATTCATGATGGTTAAATGGATAATTGCACTTGAAAGAGCGATAGGCTGTAATAGACTGTGGTGTATCTTGTACATTTGTCAATTCGATTCCTCTTAGGAATCCAAAAATATCTACAAAATGCAGCATAAACCAAAGAATCTTAATGGGATACATATCTCCTGTTTTACTTATAAATATTTCAGTCAGCACAGAATTCATCCTTTAAAATACATTTTGGCTATCCAAACTGTAATGCATGTATAATAGCAGGGAAATTTCTTTGCTTGATTAAACTGCATAGCAGACAGTGTGTATTTTGATTGTAATTTATAAATTCTAATAGCAAAAATGGGCAGAATTTCAGCAAGTGTACTAGTTGGTTATAAACAGCTGCCTATCTTGGAGAAGTGCTGTGGAAGAGGGCAGGAGGGCTTGAGTAGATGTGAATGTAGGGCTTTATCAAATGTCATGACCCGTTTCTAGAGACCTTCATCTTATTTGTGATACGGTCAGATGTGAGAGTCTGAAGTCTGGGGAGCAGGCATAAGCCATTAGGACGGTTGATGACTCATCTTTTTTTTTGTCCCAGTAAGATGTTCTGTGTTATTTGTCTGGTCTATAAACTCGCCTAGACTTCTAACACTTATATATGCCATGTATGCTATTTTAATCTACGAAAGACTTGCCAGAAAGCCATGGCTGGGCAAAGCCTTCATTAGTATTCATCTTAGTGGCTGGCTATAGAAAGAAAAATGGCTTGGCAACTGTTCTGTTAGAGATCATCTGTGAACTGCTTAACACTTGGTACAGTTTGGTTATTAATTGTGGATGGAAATGACTTAAGAATGGAAGGAATTTGAAAGTTCCTTTTGTAGCAGATGTAAAGGTTAGATACCCACTTTGGAGAAGTTATAGTAAATTCACAGAGGTTTGAAGGATGTCAATGGCAAAGATAAAAGAAAAGAAAAAATAAATCCTGACAGTGATTTAGCTATAGACTTGCAACAGAAATGAAGAAAAACAAGCAGTGAGAAACAGTCCTGCTTTGACAGAAAAATGGTCTAGACAAGTAGAACTGTCATTCTATTTATCCATGTTTTTGACATCTTCCTAACTAGTAAGAAAGGGATAACCCTTTATTAACCATGTAGAATCACAAACTCTTCCCTTTTTTCCAGTATTGGACATTTTGAAGTATTTAGCTGAGCTTCTGTGTTTGAGCAAGAAAATTCTTTTATGTTATCTTATTGTTAGAGATATGTATGATATAATGAGGTATGGGAGCCATTCCATACATGTATTTGTCCTGTGCTTGAATATAAACTCTTATTTATGCCAGGTTTTATTTTGGTATATATTTTTTGCCAGGCTTGACTACACTGCACATGGCACAGCTTGATATTAAAATTTATTTCCTAGTATCATTTGCAAGGGAACTACCTGTTGCTTTACCTGTGGTTTGGGCTTTAAAAGGGACAAATAGGTCTGTGAAAGTTGATGGTTTGCTTTTGTGTCTGAGACTTAGCTTGTGGCATATTTTATGAAGTTTGAAATAGTATTTACGCAAGTACTAGAACAAATGTGTAAATGGCTGCCTAATTTTCTAAGCCTTCCCACTGGAAATGTTGCAGATGCTGTTTGGTATACATTATACAAATCTCTTGAATTTGTGAAATGGTTTAACTTTAGGAGAGAGAGAATTTATATGCGTTGTTATCATTGAGGTGAAATGTTAGAGTTTGGAGTTGTAAGTTCCTTAATAGGTTTCTGTTCCCATTAGATTATCTAATTGAATCTTGTGCACCTGAAATTGTACAGAAAGATGCAGCATCCAGAAGTGCCAATTTCTCTGATAAACTTAGAGCTAATGAAAACTTCCTATAGAAAGATATTTCAGGAAGAAGAGTATAGGATGATCACTAGGCAAATTTTGTCTTCCGCATATTTATGAGGTATTCTGTATTGCCATTTATAAACTTCTAGGGAAAATAGAAAAGACTTTTTTAAAGTCTTTTTTAAAGCTAGATTTTGTCTGTTTCCTATTTTAATACAGCTTGGCAAGGCTAAGCCTGCTGTGCCTATGGACAGATAGCAAAGACGATAATAGCAGTAAGGTTTAGTTTTGTTTGAACAGCTGCAGCATTTACTTTAGTATGGATAGAAATATCTGTGACTAGGGTTATATTTGTTTTCCTGGATAGGAAAGATGTCATTCTTCACTGGAATGAAACATCAAACATCAAAGAAAACAGAGTTTTGTAACCCTGTGTTAGTCTCCTGTTAGAAAAGAACAGTGTAAAAAAGCTGGAAGTTTCCTCTGTACCACAGGAACAAAGCAAAGCTTTTCCATTTTCTTGTGGATAATGTTAAATTCCATTCTTCTAAGTCCCTGTCCCAGCTTTGGATAGTGCGAGCTTTTATAGCGTTACTCTTTTCTAAATTATTTAGGAGAAAGTAGGAAAAAGCGAGGATATAATACTGCTTTCTTTCAGAGAGTTTGAGGTTACGTGTAGATTGGCATTTTGAGGTAGATGTGCTGTATTGTACCACAGGCACTGACCCCACTAACACCCAGGCTGGTACCTGTTTGCAGCACAGTGCGCCTGGAAGCATGTAGACCTCCCCTTACTCAGAAACCAAGATGTATCAGCTGGGATGCATCCTCACAATTTTCCTCTAAAATGTTCTCAGGCGTGGGATAGGTTTGTTTTTTTCCCCTGAAGAGTGCTAATCATTCAATCTTATGTTGTTCTGAGTTCTGCTGCTTTTTATTTTGCTGGTTTGTTTTTGATACCTGATGATTGTGTCATAGGAGAAAAATTGTCTGCAGTTCTAAATCTGCTCCTTTACCCTTGAGATTTTGTTTTCATGACAAGAAGGTCTTACACCCTCTCCAAAATAGATGATTAATCAATATATAATAATTTGCATTGAGACATCTAAGTTACACAGACTGCTATCTGCATGCCTTGTTTAGTTTTTATCTTTGTGTTTATTTTACAGGATGCTGTACTTTCGATGAGCCTCTCAGTTCCTGTGGCTATAGTCAGTCAGATGATGATGATCTTAACTGGGATCAGGTGAACGCACCACTAAAGCCCTCATCAGGTCAAGGGATGCCATCTGGTTGGTCATTTATTTTGCTTTATTTCTCCTTATCATATGTGTTTATTCAGCCTTTCTTGACAGTTACTGTTAGATTTAGACAAAGTAACATTCTGTTTAATTGCAATACTCAGATCTTCCAAGTGATTTTATGAGGTGTATTTTGCAAATCAAAGCTTTTCTTTTGTGGTGTGGGGAACGTAAAGGTTAGAAAGTAGAAATAGAACCTTGATGTCATCAGGGAAGGCAGAAAGAAAACAGAACAATGGCATGAAAGTGAGTATGAAGCAGTACTAAAAAGAGGCAAACAGGACTACTCAATAAGACTCAAAGGAAGGAGAAAGAGTAAGAGATAAAACAAAGATGGCCTTAGGCATTTTCATTGAAAAAGATACTAATCAAAATCTGTTCTGAAAAGAAATGGAGAGTGAAAAAGAGTTATGAAAAAGAAGAGAGATATCCTGAAACAAATGCCCTCAATGATAATATGCTTGTTGTGCTTAAAATGCAGTTGTGAAACTATTATTTAATGCTCTTGATGAACTGCATGCAGATGGACCTAATTTCATAGCAACAACCCTTGTATCCTGCTGAGCTATAACCTTACTCTGGTAATACTGTCATTCGTTTACCCTTTCACCCACACAAATATGTAAAATCTGACCATTGGTTGTAAAATGTTCACTAGCTTAAAATATATCAATTATTCTTTTCTCGTATTTTTACCCAGGCATGTTAAGAGTTCCCCATGTGTACTGATCTCCATCTCCTGGGGAAAGCAGCATCTTCTTTGGCCTTTAAAAACAGCCTCCCGTAACTTGTAACCTAAAAGTAGCCAAAACAAAAAGACCACTTTATAAAATCACTGGTTTTAGCATCACAGGATGACTTCTACATTAGCCTCATAATTTAGTATAAATATATCCAGATCACTTAAAAGCATTGCAGATGAATATCCTGGTGTTTCAGATCCATTTAAATTATATTTTTAAAGCATCCATAATGTACTTTGGTAATTTTGTACAATCTCTTTAACAGTTATCCTTCTCAAGTAAGTGTTCCTGTTATTTTTGTATAAGGAAATTAGGAGATGAACAGTGTGAATCTTCAGAAGTGACTGTATAAACAAAACCAGAATGTGTGCAGTCATCACTAATAGACTAATAAATGCACTAAAGTACAATATGCATTAATCAGCCCTAGATATCATTCACTTTTGAAAATGCTCACTATAGATTTATCAGTGTTGCTGTGTGTTGTGAACAATATCACATTTGAGGTTGATGGCTGAAGAGAAGTGCCTTTTCCTTCAGCACTTCATTTCCCCTGGCAAAGGTAGGAATCCCAGATTCAAGATGAATGTTCAGTTTGCCTGAGTCTTGGCGCTTGGATTGTTGTGCTTGATTGAGTTCATCATTCCAGATAAAGGAGGTTCTTGCAAATTCCTTTTTAAATTGGATCTTGTCCAGTGGTCTTGGCATACACTGCTAAAAAAATTCTGGACTATTTCATTAGTGCTTAATATTGTTTCTCAAGTTGGAGCTAATACACATAGTTTATCAGACATTTTGGCTTGCAGTACGAGTTATACATTCTTTTTCTCAGTCACGCCACTGGAAATTCATTTTCTATTACAAACTTCATTCATTACTCTCCTCACTTGTGTTTTGTGAAAGCTATTCTTGGTATATGTTGTTCAGTCTTCTTGGCAGATAGAAAAGGTTCAAATCTGTGTTCTTTACTGTGGTGTGAGCATAGGCTTGAAGAGTTTTTGGTTTGGTTTGTTTTACCAGGGGCAAGAGTCTAGACTAGGGACTGGTGTTTTTATGGAGGGAGAATGATATAGTTGTAATTTCATTTATCCGATGTCATACAACTTGTTTGTTACTTGTCTTCCTGCCTTTTTGTCAGAAGACTAAAATAATGTTCTGATGGTCAACTAAGAAGATATTAAATTTGGTAACAAATTATATTCAGAGTTTAGGGAGTTTTATTTCTGCCCATAAAGGAAGTGAAATATGCTTTGGGAGTCTTGGGTCAGAAGATGAACGAGTTAGTCTGAGGATGGTTTGGATATTGGTGCCTTAAAAGGTCAAAAACCCCTTTGAGAGGGAAAGAAATGCTCATTTTTTGCAAATGAGAAGTGCTGTGTCTAAAGGCACGATTCAGTCAAGTGGTATCTAATTTTTCCTCATAATTTCATCTAGACAGTTTTTTCCTGTTCTTGTTCAAATCATCTTAATGATTTTAATTAGTTTTCAGTTAGCCTTAGCCAGAGGGTTATGTGATACACTTAAAAAATGATTGCAAGTATTTTCTCAGCAGTTTCTGAGCTACATATTTTAGAAGAAGTAAATTCAGATGATAATGAATAGAAGATCTTAGATTAATGGTTTGTGGGGAATTCTTGGCTTGAAAGCAAAATGCTTTATGCAATCATGTTGTAATACTAGACTGAAACAAGAATTCCCAGTTCAGTAGTCCCTTGTCAGTAGAAAACATTAATGCACATAACATTCCTAATTTCAGGCAGTATGCTTCAGTGAGTGAGTTGATGTCAATATGTAATATTTTGTATAATTTGGTGGCAGTCAGGGGGAAGCACACTAGTTATGGCATTTGATTTCTTTTAATCCACGTGAGACTGTTGAGAGCGTAGCTGTACTTCAGATAGATAAATATTTTGGCTTGATGTGTTATTTCAGGGGGACAAAAGAAATGTCATATAACATTTATGCATGTGTGTGCATGCGTTCATGTGCACACTATATTTTTAATGTTAGTGAGAATTAATAGTTTTTTTTGTGAGATCTAGCTTCAGATGAAAATTGGTAAGTTGTATCAAAGATGATAACAAAAGGTTTCTAGAAGTGTTTCTTACAGTGGACTTTAATCTTTGTTGAATTGTTACCTTAGTAGAGAAATAGAAATTTAGTGCTATTAAAGTAAGTAGGGTTATAGCACTCTAATTTTCTTTATAAATATAAGCATCACTTTCAATGAGTCAGTACTAATCTAAAACTGTGTTAAACACACCCAAAAAGCAATGACGTGTATTTCTGTGTGTATTTGTGTGGCTAAAATGAGAGTGGTTAATGCACTTTTCTTCTGTTTCAAGTGACCTGTGAGACAGATGGAGTAAACGCTGTAGGAAGAGTGGCTCTTCCCTTTTCTCAGCCTCTTTCTCCTTGTTTTTCTTTTCCAAGAATGTATGTTTATAATAGAGTTCTAAACTATAATTATAGAAACAGTCATATTAATGCCATCTTGCATTGTTCTATAGAACAGTTAGAGCACTTTGATAATGATGTATATATATCATACACGTTTACAGCTACAGCTGTAGACCCTCTAGCTTTAGCCTAATGCAGGTGTTTTCAGGAAAATATGCCCAAACATTAGATTACTCTATTGGCAACTGGTAGGCGTGGGGGCTGCATTGGTGGCTTTTGTGAGAGGAGACCAGGGGCTGCCCCATGTTGGACACATCCAGTTCCAGCTGTCTCCAGCAGGCCAGCCTCACGGCACAGCTGAGCCTTGGCACCTCTGGGATAGCATGTTTAAGAAAGGCTAGAAAATGCTGGGCAGCAGCTCTGGGAGAGAGCACAGAGAAAAAGGTGAGAGGAACAGCCCTGCAGACACCCAGGTCAGTGCAGAAGGAGGGAAGGAGGTGCTCCAGGTACCAGAGCAGAGGTTCCCCTGCAGCCTGTGATGCAGACCATTGGGAAGCAGTGACGTGGTTTAAGCCTAGCTGGTAACTCAGAACCACACAGCCGCTAGCTCACTCCCAGCTCTTCTTCTCCTCCCTGCTCCCAAAGGGGTGGGGAGGAGAATGGAAAGAATGTAACTGCCACGGGCTGAGATAAGAACAGTCCAGTAACTAAGGTATAACATAAATCACTGCTGCTACCACCAATAATAATAAGGGAAATAACAAGGGAAGAGAATACAACCGGTTAGTACACACCTGATGATACCCGGCCCGACCTGAGCAGCAGTCTAGCCCTTCTGGGTAACTCACCCCAGTTTATATACTGGGGCATATATAATGCAGTGCCCCTGCAGCCCATGTTGGTCCATGGTGGAACAGATCTCCACCCAGAGCCCAGGGAGGACCCCATCCTGCAGCAGGTGGACATGCCCTGAAGGAGGCTGCAGCCTATGGAGAGCCCAGACTGGAGCAGGCTCCTGGCAGAAGTGGTGAGTGTCCTGTCAAGGCAAGGTCAGCCCACCAGTAAAGGCTTACGCAATCCAATTAATCACTTGGATGCCATGGTTGTTTTTTTTAATGACATTTTTGATGAGTGTGGACTGTAGCACCATTCCTTGTTTACATCACATTGATGGCATCTTCAGTTTTGGCTTCCTTTTAAAAAACAGCAAATTTAGGACATAACAATTTATGCCAAGCTGCAGATTTATGTCCCATGGGTATCTGCAAACCACTTCGCATTTGAAATGTAATTGCAAAGATCCTGTTCCAAACCAGCTGCTTTTACATTATTATTTTTTTTAATTTCCCCTCCTGTACTGCATCAAATATGAGCTATTTATCTCAGTTGTCTGCTGCCTCCTTAGTTATCGCATATTAGCATAAGTGGTGTTATACCAGTTTTGCTTTCTGCTGTACCATGACAGCAGTCTTCATCATCTAATTGGTAAACTCAGGGAGAGACCTCTATGATTTCCTTCATGTTGCTTCACCACTGAAAGCTGCTCCCTGTAAATACATATGATGCTTTCTCATTGTTTTTAAAACTTCCTTTTGTTGTTATGTCTATGAGGGGAAAAAAAATGCTGTGCTTAAGTCCTTTTGCACTGTTCTGATCAGTACTGTTTTCTCATTAATTTGTTCCATTTTGTGTTTGCCTAGCAGTTCTTGTTTAGTGCTCTAAGGTCCTGTGATACCGCAAATAAGCATAAACAGTCTTCTGGAGCTTCCTGCATTTCTAATCTGATTTTCACTTGATCTCCAAAATAAAAGATTCGTTGCTCTTTTTCTTCCTCTGGCCTATGCCAGCTTTACCCTGCCTCCATAGTCCCATTTATGCTCATGTCCCATCCAGCTCCTTGTGGCCTGTTTATGTTCATGTCCCATCCAGCTCGTTGTGGCCTGTCCCCATTTTGGTGGTGTGCTGTTTCCACAGAGTACTCTGGTACTTCACATTAAACCTCAAAACTATTGCTTATTCTTAGACGTTTATAGGAAGGAATGCAGGCTGTGTGACACTGCAGTAGCAAAGCCATCTCTCTGACACCTGGCAGTGTGTCCTAGAAGAGAAGAACAGAATTACTGAGAGCAACAGAGTTGTTGGTTGGATTAAAGGAGGGAGAGGAGGGAGGTACAAGATGAAGAAGTGTGTAAAAATATGTATATGGGCACATGCATGTGTACATATGGATGCCAGTTCACTGTTTGAGAGCAGCTGGCATACAAACAGCAGTGAAGAGAATGCAGGGTCAGAGCTCTGTAACAGTGAGTTTGGTAGGATCTGAAGTAGTCTGAAGGATGAGTAGGCTGAGAGTTGAGAAAACTCAGATGATGAAAAAACCAAAACAAACCAACTACAGAATTTTTGAGATATTTGAGTGCATGGTGTCAGTTACTGCCACAGTGAGTCGTCACAGCAATGCAATTAGAATTTTAGAGCTTACAGTAAAAAATTAAAATATTGTAACGTGCCTGCTGAATTTGTCATTTGCTAGATATATTTTCTGTTCCTGTCCATGTATTTTTTTACTAAACACTGTGTTCAGTTGTGTAAAATCTTTCTGCAATGTTTCACAGTTCCACTTGATTTCTAAAGGACAGTAGCATCATTTTTCTTCGATGCAGAGGTTGGTTTGATAGCACTGAAGGGATGTTACTGCATTTGCAATGAGTCACTGACATCAGCTTTACATTCATTTTAGAATTGTTCAAAACCAATTACAAATCAAATCTGCACAGGCTGCCATTCAGTGCATTGAAAGGGTGTTTTCAGCAATGAAGACTTCTGTGTTTGATGTGGTGCTGATCAAAGCCAAGATGAAGATTCTGTTTGTGGTATTCAAGGTGATAATATGTGATTTTCATGGCTATATGTAATTTTTTGAAGGGCCTACTATCGTTATTTGTATCCTGAATATCTAGTGGTGCTTTAAATATTTAGTAATATCTGTGCAGTGTCTGCAGAAAATGCATATAATGCTTATATTAATTATTGTTTAAAATGGCCTTTTGATACCTAGGTAGCAGAAGTGTAGCTAGGAGATATTTCATAGACCAAGCTACTGATTTAAAGGAGTATTTAATATTATAGGCTGTGAAGTAGTTGTGTGAAAAATGTACCTTGTTGTTTTATTGTGCATGGAAGAGTTGTGATCCGTTTTAAAGACAGATAAAGCAATCAGTTGGCAAGTCTATGTTAAAGCCAACTACGATGTCTCACCATGTGAAGTTATAGTGCTGTCACTTTCCATTGTGATGAGTATTTTCTCTTTAAGTATATTTTAGCACGGCACTATGTGTTTATCCTGTGTTAGCAGGGATGTTTTCTTCTGTTTAGATTCAGACAGAAGAGAATTAAATGTTTCTTATTCAATGCTGTTTCTCCGAGATTAAGTAGCTACATTTTTAATTCATGAGAATACCCTTAAGAGATAAAGTAAAGTACTGCCAGGCTTTGGGTGTTGTTCACTGTGTCACTGGGTTCAAGTTACATTTTTTCAAAGAATTTTCTAGACCTAGAACACTGGCATGTTTAGCATTTTATTGCACATCCAGGTAATAGCTGCAGACATTAAGGACATGCCTGTTTTGCAAGCAGCTCCAGCTTGTGTTGACATATTCAAGCCAGTTTCCAATTAACTGCCTAAGCTAATATCGGTTGCTGCTAATACGGAGCAACGTGAAGGTCAGCCTGAGCAAACCACCTGAGTATGGACCCAGCTAGTTTTGTGCTGCCGTGGCTACAGTCCAAGCACTAAAGGCGTTAGCTACTTTAAAAACGTACCTGAAGACTTTAGTGAATAGTGCGCGTAATGGATTTGTTCAAGTACCAAAGTAATGCCACCAGCTATGTCTGAAGTACTGCTTGTTGTGATAACTTATGGGAATCCTGAGGTCTTTTTTGTAACTTCTGACCTGACTTACGTATTTCAGCACCTGACACAAATACTGGGCTTACTACAAATGTTGAGGCTCCAGTATTCTTGCAAAGGGAAGTAGAAGATTAATCTGAATCAATGATGGACAATAATCCCAGCTTGCTTAATAGGCCAGCTAGACAAGTTATTTGTATTTTGTCTACAAACCTAGTAGTTTCAGACATAATAGTTGGGTTGATATGGTAATGAATTACCTAATCTTTTGTTGTAGATGTTCTCTACATATGATTTTTTTTACACTTTTTTCTTCTTTTGTAGGAAAAATATTTTGAATATAAGCAGTGTGATTTATGAAGTAATGCCCAGTGTAGATGACTGACTTTCAGATTTGCATTTGAAGCAGTGGGCTTTCTTTAGCATTTATAACTGTAACTTAACAGGAAGAGAACAGTTGTCCTGTTTTCTTACACATCCCAGCAGCCCTCTGATGCTTGCAAAAGTGCAGAACATGTTGCACATGAGAATCTATCAGTAGTTGATAAAGATTTGTTAAAGATGTTTGACTGGAAAATTCTATGATAAATTATGTTTGAGGAACTCTCATGTAGAAGACGGAGTCTGTGAGAGGTCTGGGAATTCACATTTCATTAACCCAAAGTATTCTCAAAGCAACCTGGAAGATAAAATTTACTGCTGAGAGGGTGTTTCTGTGTAACACCATGTAGTGCTACACAGTGCTAAGCAGGCCCTCTAGCCTAACTCATTTAACTTGCTGTGATTACATATTTCCTGCTGACATATATAACACCTGCCAGTGTATATGCTGAAGAAGTTAACATAATAAGCTAGGCACTGGAGCTGGGTTTCAAGTGGATTTCTTGATAACAAAAATATTTAGGATTGCAAAGTTTTACTATTACGCATTGGAAACTCAGTCTTCCTCGCTTCTTCCACCCATAGTGCCAGACACTGTCTTGCTGGTTAAGTGCATCAGAATCTTGTTTCAAATTTCCCTGCTAAATTAAAAGTAAAGTGCACTGAATAACTGGGATTTTGTGTGTGTGTGTGTGTGTGGTTTTTTTGTTTTTTAATGTTTTTGGGGTGTTCATGAGGATTTATTTTGGATAAGGTAGGGTTATCCCAGTTGGAGAAAGGGAAAGTGAGGTATGCAAATCCCAGCAAGAGGGAGGGAAAGTGCTTTGTGTTGTGCAGCCAGTAAATAATGGCTAAAGTATTTTATCAGGGACTCAGGACAGCTACCTTTGCATTACCTTCTGGTGAACTGGCATTTCTAAACTGGAATATTTGCCTGGAAAAGAAAAAATCAGTTACTTCTTGTGTAGACTCTTGGTTCAGAAAAGACCACACAGAATGTAAATTTTCTTTCCTGGGTTTATGCCCGAGACATGTAAATGTACCCCAGGAAGCTTTAATCTGGGCAGTTAGGGGTCTCATAGTAATATAAATGAAATAGCACTTTCTGTAGTCCCTAGGTACTCAGTGCTGAAGACTGTTACTGTACATTCCCTGCCATGGGTAAAAGCACTGCAGTTTCTGCTCCAGTTTCAGCAGACTTGTCTTAAGTAACAGTACGATTTTTTGTGCTTGTTTGCCTACCTATTTTCTTCTGTCGGAGAATGAAGATACTTAGCCAGTTTGAGGAAAAGTTGTGACCAGTAAAAAGCCTGTGGAGACTGTGAGTAAACACTGAGTTTGAAGATGTGCCTGTAGGAGCTGCACTCACTGCGTTACAGGATCAGGAGGAAGAGAAACAATCAGAGTATTATTAAAAAAGCTTTTTCTTGTTTAGTAATTAATCTATTGGAAAAAAAAAAGCCTCTTAATTTCTTGCAGTCTTCAGGGCTTTTCTTTCAGTCTCATGGTTATCCCATTAGATTTCTTCTCATCCATCCTGCCCTTTAGAAACTAATAAAGAGTGGATCAAAACCTTTCCTTGCATTATAGGCTTTAAAGTATGTAACGTGACTGCCTCCATTTGAGGGCCTAAGTCAGTTATTTCCTGAGTAAGAAGTTTATCTTTTAAGACAGTTCTTTTATAGGACAAGATCATAGTCACAGTTAAAATGCCAGTGAGCGGCAGATGGACTCTATCATTCCTCTTTAGGAGCAAAAACGTTATGATTCCTCAGGGAACCATTTTCTTGGCATATTATTTTAAGGATTTTTGCTGAAATTAAAGAGGGAATTCTTGTCTCAATTAGATTTATGGGAGATTTTTTTTTTCATCCCTTCTTACAGCACTTAATTTGTTGGCAGGCATTGATGACTGATAGTATGTTAATGACTCGAGCTGTGACTATAGTTAGAGCAGCCAAAAAGTCATTGATTTGAGTGATTTGAGGTAGAGGTCATTAAATGCTGCATCAGAAAGCTATTTGGCAAACCTGTCATTCACGGAGTACTTGTTCTTTGGGTTGAATTTGAAATTGCTCTGAAGTACAAGATAGTGATAAAGAAAGCTTCTTCCTCATTAGTGTCTAAAATGAGGCCCATGTTCTGACCAAACCCATCTTTTGATCACAATTTAAGAACAATGTATTTTTAGCATCTCCTTTTGTCTTCCTCCTTTCACCAGAGAATTATGTGGTTTAAATTACTCTATTAACCTTAATCAAGCCTTGTAGGAAATACTCTGTGTAATATTTTAAAATCTGATGCACAGTAGAAGTGTCCTGGATAATATGCATAAACAACATTTTTCTGTTGAAAGGAACTGGTTCAGCCAAAAACAGCACATTGCGCAGACTACGTATAGCCACCTAGAAGTTCTGCTTGCTGTGCAGCTGCAAGTATCTCCAGATATCTGTGATTTTTGGCTTCTTCTCCCAAGCTGAGGACAGTCACGTTGGCAGAATGTCAGGTGGCAAATGTGTCTGCAGAGCTAGGTTAGTACACAAACAAAATGGATGGATCGTATTTGCTATTGTATTGAAGTCTTCTTGTATTCGAGGCAATCAGATTTCCCAGCATATCAACACAGAGTCTTAATTCCCTTGTATATATTCGCAGAACCTGGAGTCAGAGAAGAAGAAATTAAAAGGCTTTCATGAATTCCATGAGCTGAATTAAAGAGCTCAGTACTTCTTTGTTTTCGGTGTTAAAGCTATATAGTTATTTCCCTCACTAGCTGAAATAATGCATTCTTCATCTAGGAGTCACAACATTTCTAATCAACTGCATTTCAGTAGCACAAAGGAAAAAAACTACCCAGTCTGGACCTCATTGAAAATGTAATGATGTACACAGCCATTTAATTATGAGGAAACAGGTGCAGGTAATTATCCAAGTCATAATGCTGCAGCAGCTAATAGCATCAAATATTTGATAATTGCATGCAAGCAATTGATCACAGTTCTGTGCTTCTCACATGATACAGATTTGAAAAGCACTTTTCAATACATACATATTCATATTAGAACATGGATGCTACAGATGTACTCTTCTCACCCCTAACTTTATATACTATGATTTTGCAATGAGTTTAAATGTGATTATATTGTTACTTAAAATCTTACTGTTTCATTTTCCCCCTTACCTTCGAGGGGAGGAATGTCCTTCTGCCAAATTCGAGCTCCTGATTTCCCCATATTCTTGCAGTCTTCACCTCTCCTTGGTGTCACAACTCGTGCCAATTAACTCTTGAGTCATTCTGGTTTCTGCTGGAGCATGACTTGGTGGAATGCATTTCACTAGTTGCTGGGCATTGTGGTGCCAGCCTGAACTCAGTAGTCAGATGTTGTTCTTCCCAGGGTGTCCATCTCCTGCAATTGCACAAGAAATACATCAGATGTAGTGACAATGGGATGATCCTTAATATATTCTCTCACTTCTCATGTGTTACAAGCCATCAAAAAAGAAGGGAGGGGAACTGGGAATTTGCTAAAGTAGCTCGCTCTTTTACGTAAGACCTGTGTGATCAGAACACTGTTCAAAGGAGCTAGAGATGCTCCTTTCTGAAGCTTCTTTAAATTCACATCTTACGGTTGCAAGGAAATGGCCCTGTCTCCAAGATGAAAACCTAAGCTGGTCATTAGCTCTCCTTTTGCACATGAGCTATTGTAGAAAAGAAATCAACATGAGAAATTGGTATGTAGAAGAGAAGTCAAGATTTGTCAGGGACTTGAGAAGGCTCTGAAAGGAAAACAGCAGGTGAAGAGAAGCATGTCCCTGGCCCAGTCTTTTACCTCTACAGTATTTTAGCAGTTTTTGGTGAATAGGAATCAAAGCTAATTACTGTTCGAGTGGTAGACAGCACTGACCCTGTGGTTCTCACATCTTAGGAAAGGGATCCTTCTACTCTACTGCTACTTGAAAGGGTGGTGTTGAGGTCTCTTACACATAGTACCCCCAGAAGGAACTGAAAGAACAGGCTTTCAGAGGAGGATTCTGGGCTTTCTGTATCCCAGGTAGGGAAGGGTGCTTTTCTAGAGTCTAGCAGGGTACCTGAAGAAAGGGGTATAAAACTTACTATTTCCTTTGGTATTTCCTCATGAGGTTTCCTTATTATGCAGCCACATATTAAATGAAATGCCTTTGAAAGGTCCGGGCTGGGTTGATGAGGGTCCTGAGTTCTGGAAGCTCATTGCCTAGCAGCACTAACAGTGATTTTGTTTCAGTACCTGAAACAAAAATTTACCGTATTCTAGACTGGAGTTGGGCAGCGGCAGCATCACGTTCTCTTCGTGAGTGTACAGTTTACCTGCATAAAGAGATGTGGTATGTTTCAGCAGTGTTACTTAGATGTTACCATGCTGTGGTGCTTTTCTTGTGATGCTTCATTTTGGCATGAGGCATGTTTGTGAAGGCAGAAAGTTGTTTGGAAAAATGTCAATTCAGGCATTTTACTTGCATGGCTTGAAAAACATAAGCAGATTTACTGAGTGCATGGCAGCTTTTCCCCCACTCTGTCGTCGTTCCCCTCCACACCCTCCCCCTGCTTTTTTAGTGTAGCAGTAACAACAATTATGTAATTAGTAAGAAGCTAATTATTATTTTAGTTACAGCAAGGAAAAGCTATATTTTGCAAGGATATATTATAGCGCCGGTTGAATTTAAATTACCCGTGCTAACTGTTGTAGTATGTCTACATCCGGTTGTACTTGTAAGTTAATGTGAAGTGTTAAAACAGGTCAGTTTACCTCCTGTGCAAGTCAATAAAGAAATAAGGTTCATTAAAAAAAATGAAGAAGGAAAAAAGAAATAGCCCTTGGAATGCAGGTATGGTGTGTATTCACAAGTGAAGTCAATCATTAGGATTTCTACATGTATAAAATGGATTTATATTAGGTGTAGTGTTCACATCTGCACAACACCAGCAGTATGACAGTACTTCTCTTATGTTACAAATCCATGCCAATTAACCTTGTCCAGCCTCCCCTTTAGTTTCATCTTTATTTTCTGTTCCTCCTCTTCAAGCTGATTTGATGTTCTCTGTAGCATTAAGGTTCAGATTACATGCATCCTTTTCTATGAAGTTATTCCCCTTTATAGCTGTTAGAGATCATTTTCCCTGAACAGCAGTGATCTCTTAACTTGGTAGCAAATGAGTCATTAAAATGTTCTCAAAAGTGGATTATTTCTGGAGTCTGAAATCTGTAATTGCTGTGATCTACTGAAAGATATTTAGCAATGACATGTGAAATTGTCCAGACATAAATGAAAAGTTTAGTGAGTTTGTTTCCCATTAATGAATTTCTTTTCCAGGAAAGAGCTCCTCTGAGATCTTTTCTTTACCTGTAGCACTGTCTTTAAATGAAAGTACACTTTTGGAGAAGCTAGCTCTCTCTACCTGTAAAGACGAAATAAAAATTGATACTGCAATGATGCTTCAGAGTGCTGCTATTTATCTTTTGTGTTTGGCAAATAGAGTCTATAGTATAATCATAAAATGGTTAGGGTTGGAAAGGACCTTAAAGATCATCTAGCTCTAGATCATCTAGTAAGGGAATATAGAAAATCCTCTGGTATAATCTTAAGTTGTCTAGTTTCTTTCACTGGTAAATTTTACTCATATTGCAAGAAAAGTATTTGAAATTATGTATCCTGAGGCCTCTATTTTACATGCTAATAGGAAGGTGGCTTTTATGATGAAGTGCATTTTAAGAGCTTTTCAATGGCTGTTAGGGTGAAGCCTAACAGAAGTCGTAATTTTTGTACTACATTTGTTAAATGACAGATCTTTGTAATGAAAGCAAACATTAATTGCCAAAAGATTTATTCATTTTTGTTACTTTTTGACTATGAGGTTCTGTTACTTCCAAGATTCTGTTCTTGTTCCAATTCTGTACAGTTTATCTACTATGATGCATCTTGAGAGAATATATATATTTGCAAGAAGTTAATTGTCTCTTACTTCTGCTTTAAGCTCAGTATGTGCGTAAGATTTCTGTGGTCAGGAAGTCTTCATAGCACCTTTCTGAAGTCTGCTGAATCCAGTAGCCACAGACTTGATGTTTTGCATTGTCTGTTGTGTTTGTTATTGTGCACCAAATTTCTCTCTTTGCCACCTCTAACTTGAGATGCTTTTTGTAAGCATTATTATTTTTCAAGGATTCATTTCCTAAGAAAGCTTTGTTGGTGCACTGCATTTTAGCATATCAATGATGTGGCGTCTAGGCAACCACAAACTGTCAAATTCCCTAAAGGATTCAGGGATATCCTTTTTTATTCAATAGCCATCTGAGCTTTGCTTTGCCTATTAAAATGTGTTCCTTGATGGTTTTCCTAATATAAAGAAAATTTGATGGAACATTTGAAGATAAGTCTAAAAAATCACATGTATTAATATTTATGGTTGCATTTATTCCAACTCCAGAACTGGATGTAACCACGTTGATGATTTTCAATACATCTGCTGAGCCACAGGATATTCTGAGCAAAGTAGTTGCCGTTACTTTGAAATGAACACATGAAGAGATTCAGTTTAACTTAGCTTTCACATACACAGATGCATTACTTAAATTCAAGATAAATAATGTTTCAGGCTGCTTTTTCTTCCAAGGCATCCTTCAATACTTAATACAAAGCTTCATAATGCATGCTTCTTTTTATGTAAGAATGAAGTTGTGAGAATGCATGTTTCTAGAAATTGATACAATTTGTCTGCGATTTTGGGATTGCTATTTAAGTGCAAATAGTAGCAGATGACACCAAGTTTTGCCCTCCTCTGGTGTTCTTTGTCTACAATTCAGAATTTTGTTATACAAGACATGTTAATTATAGCATAGTAATTAAAAGTATAATCACTGTTTTTCTTTGTCCAGTGCATTCTTTGTTATGCTATCAAAAAGCATTTTGCCTCAAAAATTTTAACTGTCTTTTAAAAGAGACAAATCTCGTTGAAAATGAAATTCCTAGGTAAATTTTGAAGTGTCTTTTTGGAATAGAAATGTTTTATTATAAGAAGACAAAATTTCCTGATGGAAGTTGTGAGGACAGCATACTTGAACAACATGTTGTTTTTTAGTAACGCATTGTGTCCCAGCCAGGGACAGAAGCTGAATTACAGTTATTCTGTCCATCCTGACTTCACCTGGGCCTCATTTACTTATGCTAGGCTAGAGACATGCAAATGCTCAAAACTAAAATTGCAGTGGACTTTATTTTGTGAGTATGAATTGCTTGTAATTCAAAACAAGGATAAACTTCTGGGAAAAGAAAACAATCAAATAACTTTTCTGTGTTATTCTTTCCTCTCCTGCGCTTTTTCTACTCCTTCCTCTGCCTTCACATCCTTTTTCAGTAACAGCAAAGAAGTTGCTGTTTTATGTAGTTACTTTACCTTAATTTGGGGGATTATATTTACAACTCTGTTACACTAAGGAAACATAAGTGTAGTTTTACTTTGCAGTTCCAGATTGCTTGTAAGGATGCCTGAAATATTTTTACTTTGAGACTTGGATGGGAGTGTACTTCTTTTACTGGAGTTCCCTTAGGGGAAAAGAGAGTTTTTTTGGGGGGAGCTGTCCTTTTACAAGGAACGCACCACGTGCCTTAATATTCTACGCACTCAGACAACTGCACTTTCCAAATATGTGTATTAGCTCTCGTCAATGCAAGTGGAATATTAAGTTTCTTTACAAAATGACAACAAAAAAACCCAAACCCCATTAAACCAAAACCATTTCAGTTTTGAAAATATAAATCAGCCACTTTCATATAAACAGTTGTGTAGTGAAGTAGCATAATATTTAAATATTGATGTGCTAAATATATATATGAGATACTAAATGTTGCTACTCAATTTACTAAAAGAAAAAAGGCAGTAAAGTTGTGTGCACAATACGGTTGCATAATGTTGTAGTAGGCTTTGTCTCTAAGCTTGGAGTTTCTCTGCCTCTCTAAAATTTTGGGGTTTTTTTTGACTATTAAAGGTCAGAAAAAGACTAATATGTCTCATGCCGGCCTGCTTAAGGGGTGTCCTAGTCTCTAAAGCACTTGCTTTTACCACAGGCAGGATGGCTGCTGCTGGAATAAGCTGACAGTAGATGCAACCTAGTATTGCCACAGTTGAGGTTCCTGCATTTCCCGTCTTTATTTTGCCATACATCTCAGTAGAGAGAGGAGAGGAGCTGAAATGTTGCTTAGACTTAGTGCTTAAAGGTGAGTTCCTGTTGGAGTTTAAGCCTTCTTAATTAGCTACATCGTATGCAAAACAACACATTTGTTTAAGGATGCAGGAAACTTTTAAATGACCAAGTCAGCATTTTGTGAAACCTTTCTCTAAGTATAAGAAATTAGATCAGAAATAAGACACTTCAGCACACACATGGATTGGCTGGGGAAAGAACAAATACAAGAGAGACATCTGGAAAAGGGTGCTTGGAAAAGAGTAGAAAAAGTATGTGCTCATTTTATGGTCTAGTGATTGATTAGTTGGTTGGTGTCAGACCAAAAAAAAAAACCAAACTGGGTTGGTTTTGTTGGTGTCAGAAAAAATGTCTTAGTTTTCCTTAATTTTCTGTTTTGCTGAGTACTCTGTCCATCAACAATTAGTCTTAAAGTCTAGTTCAAGACACCTTCCAATTAATAAATATTGTCCCTTTTTATCTTGGGATGGGAGTCAGGACAAACAGTGCTAGATAAGTAGATGAGGAACATATCGTAGTCTGAGTGGGGCAAGTTGATAAATCATGCTCTGTGGTCAATAGCATTGGTGGCGGCTGGAACAGAATTTGGAGGGCAAGAGATGTTTCAAAAATAGACCATCCAATGAGATCCTGGAAGAACTAGATCATCTTTAAGGTCCCTTCCAACCCTAACCATTCTATGATTCTGTGATTCTATGTTAACATTCAAGTCTAATGGATAATAAAATTCACAGAGCAGTTCTTTTAGGTGTTTTCCAGTAGTTTCTCTTTTACTGGAGCAATTTAAAGTTGGAATGAGGCCTTTCTGGGTTCTGTCAAATGAATCCACCTTTCTAATCCTGAAACACCTTTCTTAAGCATTTTGAAATGGAGTGGAACAGTTCCTGCTTTTAGAAGCCTTTCAAGATTATGCTATGCTTTCAGCTTCTATTTTCCTGTACTACAAGATCATCCTTTGAAAGAAATGTGATGGGCCACACTGCTGTTACTTTCTGGTTTAGAGGTAGGTCGTATCAGTTTATCCTTGTGATTTTTTTACAGGGTTTTTTTTTTTTGTTGTTTAACATTAGCATGAAGTCTAGGAGGGCTGTAATGGTTTTGCTTAAGATAGACAATGGATCTACCAACAATAAGCAGTTGTCTGGGTAGGGTTAGATTTTCTGCATCAGTTTTCTCACTGTTATCAATGAAGTGCCTTTTTAGCTATTATATTGCAAACTTTTAAAATGTGATGGAAGTGTTTAACTCTGCTGTAACTGCTTTTGCAGAAGACCTGAATCAATAATTCTTGGTTTCTTTAGTAAGCGCTACCTCATGTAACAAATGTGGTATTTTAAATGTCAGTGTTGCTTAGGATTTCATTTCTTACTGAGGTTTGTACAACTGGAGAGGAAGTACATATATTATTTTTTCCTGTGGATGAGCTGAGATGAAGCCTGGGTTTCAGTCATTTTACACATGCTTATATGAACTTGACCAACACTTTCCTTCCCCTGTTAGGGAGCAGCAAGGGCTGGTGCAGCAAGGGCTGGCTGCTTCTTAGGAAAAGGGGATTTGGAAGCCAAGGGTGACTCCAGCACCAGCTGTACCCTCGCAACATCTAAACACAGCTGACAGAGCTACTAAGAGGACTAATATCCTGGTAGTGGGATCCAAGGAAAGCCCCAGGTCCAGGGTCCAGAGACCTGGGGTAGGAGCTGAAGAAGAGCGTGGAGACAGGGCTGGGGATGGGCACTCTTCCCTCATTGCCACGAAGAACAGCAGATCAGTTGGGTCCTTGATTTGGTTTACTGCGTGGCCTCATAGGGCAGAAATAGAAGTACATAGTAGAAAGGTGTGGACTGCTTTCTGTAGCAGTACTAGTCTGTAATGGCTTAAAGAGTAATTTTGGCTACAGAGGTAGGCATTGAAATGCTTCCTAGCCTAGCTTCTGCATTCCACCTGATACGCTGCTTAACAGATGGTTCATCAATAATAGTTGAAACAATTCTTTGCCCATTTCAAAAAACAATTACATTTGACTCTAAAAAAATTTCATGTTATACCTAGGGAAACTAAAGTTTTTTGAAGGTTATGCATTAACAAATGTCTCCTGAGAAAAGGCCTTTTCTTCCTTCTATCAGCATGATCTTTTTTTCTGTTTGTGTAGCAAAACTGGAAAATAGTTTATTCCTGTTTCAATTAAGACAAGGGGAAAAAAGAGAAAAAGCTCAGAAGATGGTGTTAGTAAGATGTTTCCTGTGAGTCGACCAATAAATGTGCATTCCCTCACCACAAGTTGATGATCTCTTTTATCTCTTAAGCAATATTTGGCATTAGCAGGCATATGTACTGTGTAGTAAACAGTCTTCTGCTTCTGGTTTCAGGTAATAATAATAAAATATCAAACTACATATAAACAGCTCGAATGGGCTTGGTTTTAACATAGCTGTCAAATGAATAATGGTATGCTGTAAAGTAATTATTTGGACTCAATATTACGTAGGGAGTATGGTTCTACTTTTTACTAAACCAGAAAATTAATCACAGACATAATAATAATGACTAAAAGGTTACTGTCTGTTTTACTCTCCAGAACAAAATGAACTGTCTTATTTTTGTGGATGCCATTGTCACAATTTTTGTTTCAATTCTGTATGAACTGACGATTACTGTCATTGTTTCATGCCTGTCTTGCATACCTAGTGCAAAAAAGCTTGTCAATATGAAAACCAGGGCAGGGACTGAGAAAAGTGACATTCACCAGTGATGACTATTTGGGAGAACCATTTATCATGCAAAATAACTGCAAATGCACATAGACTGGCCCTCATAAGCTGATTTCTTGTTAACTGGCAGTAATAAAATTTGCACTCTTATTTATCCAAGAATGTCAACTGTTTTTCCAGGAATGAGTAACAGCTCATAACAACCATGAGGCCCTGTGGTATCCTGCATAATTTACAGACAATCTTATTGACCTACGCAGGTTAAGTGACTCACTTGAGATAATGAGTCAGTGGCAGAGTGTGGAATAAAGCTGAGAGGTACTTTAGACTAGTTCATGATTCCTAACAGGACACCTATATTGCTTTCCATTCTAAAACACCAATGCTACCTCAAGGTTGGTAGTCCACCCTTTATTTCAGTGAAAGTTTTTAAGTTAAAAACAACCCTAATCAAAAAGCCATTATTAAAATATAAACTTCTTATAAGGGATGTTTGAACTCAGCACTGGGCAATTATTCTAAAGGAATGTCCTAGAAGCAGTGCAGGTATCCCTGTTGATGTTTTTTCCTGTATTGCGTATCTTGCTCACTCCAGTGAGCTCCAGCTTGCAGTTGACTCAGCTGACATTTCTCTTTATATTAGTGCGAGGCTGGCAAAAGTCCTTGTCAATCTTTAGGGAATTTTGTTGCAGAAAGCCTGAGCTATACCTCTTCAGCATTTACCCAAAGAGAGAGGATTGTGTCGAGTGCTTGAAATTCGAGGGTTTCTGTCGAGGTTCATTTTACTTTGCAATCATTTATAAACATAAATATTCTGATATTACTTGCCAACAGTACTAAATGTAATTTTTTTAATTTCTAAGTCTGATCATATGATACAGCTTTGTGATACAGATTGCTTTTGAAGGGCTAGAGATTTTCTTTGGCAGTTGAAATTTTTAAGTCTCTGTTTCCAAGTCTTTGATTTTAAAGATGGGAGTCACTGTGCAGATGTACATGGGCACTAGTCATGCGTTTCAGCATTTTTGGTGATGATTTGAAAGTCTTGGGAATCTCTTCTTGCCTGGGGTCAATTAGACCATTTTGAGGCTAACAGCTGCAAAATGCATGAAGGTCTATGGGAGAACAAAGCAGAAGGATAAAAACATTGCAGGGCTTTCAGTAGACTGTGCAGCAGAATTATTTCCACTGGATTTTCTGTTAAAATTACAACTATTTTTAAAAAATAGTGAATGTTTATATTACTCTATTATCATATTAGCTAAGCTTTCATGACAGAACCCAACCCTAAAATACCACTTGCCTATGCTACCTAAGCATTAAGCCATTGTTAAATAATTACAGTACTAAGTATTAATACTCCTTGTTCTCAGACAATTAAAAAAAAGAAATAAAACTAAAGATTACTTTCTGTGGAGGATTGCAGGTTTCTGTCTTGGGCTTAGTAACCTTATTAACCAAAGTTCAAAAGTGTAAAAGGAGAAGTAGCTAGTCTATAATTGCTGTCTTAGCTGAGACAGATAAAAAATCGTAATTAGTAGTAGAATGACTACATGTTTGTGCTAAAAATTTGTAAGGAAGCGTAAGCCATGGGAAAATACAAGTTTAAATCTCTTTGTGGATATAAGCTAAGTATTAGAGAATTTTAGTTATTTCTGGGGATATGGTCTGTCTTGAAGTGCAAACAGTCTTTTCTAACTGTTTAAGCATGTTCTTACACTGTTGTAGGGAATAAAATACTCACTGCTTTTCTCCTCATGCTTGATTAAAAAGTAATTTCCTGGCAATGATTTTCTTGGGCATCTGAAAATCCTTAAGCAACATTTTTTGTAAGGTTTTTTTCTTCACTCCGTTTTCTTTTCTTTTAATGGACTGAACTAGTGTATTATTCTTTAAAGAAAAAAGAGAAAAATATCTTTTTAGATGCCATGAAACATAAAGAATGCTACAGAGAATAGCTGATGCTGTTATTTTGGCTCAACCACTGCCTTTCCATCTGTTAGAAAATCATTCGGCATTTTAAAGGTATGAAATACTATTTTTGTTGTTTAATGCCTGATTAAAATTAATTCATCTAAAGAATGCTTTTTATATGTACATTAGCACATGTAATCGGTAGGTAACTGATGAATGCAGTAAGGTTGTCAGTGCTTTCCATAGCTTTCAGACCCTGACTGTGTGCTTAGATCAGGTCTATGTTACTATTTGCATAGTGTCACTTCGAATTAAGTTTAAAGGCTCAATCTATGTTGTAGCAATCTTCCTGGTATGCATGAGGTCAGGTCAAACCATATAGTGTAAATGGTTCTGTATATGATCCACCTACGGTTTTAGAAATTATGATAGCTGTCACCCCCATTAACAGAAATTAAGGAATTGGGATTCAAGACAGAAGCAAAAGCAAGTTCAACAATTAAGTTCTTTAGTCTGTTAATATATTGAATGCCCTTTCAAACTGATTTAGTTGAAGAAAGAGGGTGACTTGTTGAACGCTGAGAGGGAAGGTACACAGGGTCATGATTGAGGAAACCATTGACTGAAGAGGTTTGCTCCTAATGGAGCAAAGAAGTTAGGTAGAATGTGGCAGTACAAGAAACTCCAGAAATGTAAAGAAAGAGTTATGCAGATAAACTGTGAGTCTTAAATTTTTGTAGGTGTGAAATAAGCATCAGTACTTGTTAATAATTACAAATAATGAACTAGCTATACTCAAAAAACACATCCTTTTTTAGGAATCCTAGATTTTCACAGAAATAAATAGTCTTTACAGACTCTAGTTCTTAAGGGAATTAGGTTTAATAGGATTTTATTCATCTCCCAGGTCTTTGCTTCCTCCTTTGCTTTTTATTCTGAAGGATCCAGAAAGAGTGGTTATGTATTACTGCTGAAAAGTTTACACAGCAGGTATCAAGACAGCAAGTTTTCTAATAAAGTGTAATGACTTTTAAATCAGTGAAACAGGCATATAAATTGTAATAATTTAAGTAAGTTCTAGTGCTGATCTTGGTTTGTTTTAAAATATGGAAAAATGAGGATTCTAGGGAAAACAGAAGTTCAAGATTATTCCTGTTTACTTGCTTGAACTAGACTTGCAAAGCTGTAGGTCCTTCCTGGAGTAGCCATTGTCAGAATATATTCCAGCATTTTTGTCCCTGACTTTTGACAAAACAAGGAAATTCATAACACATTCTCCTCATCTGCCAAACTAGGCTGAAAATTAAATTATTTCGTATTAGCAATATTGCCAGCCCCTACAACTAGAGGAAGTTCTGGCTGGAGGTTTCTCTTTTTTAAGAAAAGGCAGCAGGAGCTTGTGTGTACCATTGGCTCCTTTCATTCATTGCTTTTCCAGTTTTGCAGTGTGACTTTTGTGGATTTTATTACTGAAATACATGAAAAGGTGACAGACTATTATAAAAAGATGGGAGGAAGCAGTATATTTGTAAGGCTGGACTGATTAATTTTCACTGACCTCCATTACAATAATGATATCAGCCAATCCACCTACTGAAGTGATAATGAAGTAGAAGTAATTAAGGTTTAATAAAAATCTCTCTTACATTATTCTTTCAGGAAATTAACTTACACTCTGTTAAAACTCGGTGAGTTTTACCTCTTATAGCATGACAAGCCTTATCAAAATGATGAGCAAAGGCTAGGAATAGCCTACATGCATTTGTCTATTAATTTTTCATCATATGGCAAAATCTATGGAGTTTCAGTTTGCACAAAAAATTAAGTTTGAATCTTATGAAATGGGTGATATTGCTGCTTAAGTAAAAAGAAATCTTTCTTTTTAAAGCAAGTACATTGCAAATTATTAAAAGAACTCTCTCTTGAGAGGCTTACATAAGAGTAAAAAGAGTTTTTTAGTTACAAAAGTTAGTGCAAACTTTAAACAAGGTGTGAACAGCAGTGCTCAGTATCTTTGGCATGACAGTTCATTCTGTGCATAAATGGCGTTCAGTACATAGCTGTCTGTTGTGCTTCGCATAGCAACATGCGTGTCTCAGCAGGCATTTCAGAGTATTTGTTTAAAATATCCCCCTACCTCAAGAGATATGTTTACAGGAATTATATTTAAAATGTTTTCAATGTGTTCCAAAGTCTTAATCTCTGATTTTGTGAATTCATAATTGTGCAACAAATTAAAAAGATTGCTGACGTCTGATAACTAAATGTACATTTGGTTTTCAGCAGATTATTCTTGACTTTCCTGTGTTCAGCAGGTAATAAGAAGAAATAGAGGACAAATTACAAGTGTAATACGGAGTGAGCGAGTTAACAATGTTCAGTGTTCAGATTAATCCAACAGATTTAGTAAACAATCTGGTTTGCCTGTGGAGGTGAGCTTTTCACTGTGCTTCAGAGAGCTGGTGTTTTCTAAGGGGTTATTTTATTTATAGTTTATTTTCTAGCTTTTCTGAAGAAGGCACCTAGGACTCTTAAGCTGAAGTAGCAGCCATCTATTTCAAAACAAGTCAACTTCCAAACTAACTTTAAAAGGTGTATTTATGGTACCATACCTATGACCAGTTTCCCCCCCACACACCTGTTTTTTTTCAGTTCCATCTCCATTTTGGTTTTAATAAATAGGTGGGAGTCTGAATGTTCTATATACTGTCTAAAATGCACAAAGTACACTGGAAAGATAGGGACTGTATTATTTTTAGCTTGGCTAAGTACTAGAGTTGTAGGTATTGCTTGTAATAAGGAGCCGAGAAAAAAAATACCAAGGCTATAAATGAAATTTTTAGTTTGAGAATGTTCTGCCACTTTTATTCTGCCCAAATTATTCCTGGGATGATTGCAGATAAGTCTTTGAAATTGGTGCACATTTCATTTATTTGAAACTTCACCACTAAACCAGTTGAACATATTTGCAAATGTAAGGTAGCCAGCCTTCAAATGATCACAGCAAAAATTCCAGGAGAAGGAACTGTGGTGTTGCAAGTCTGGTTTTGGTAAATCAAAACAAAGTCATATTAGGTAAAATCATCTTATTAGACAAAATGAGAAGGCAGCAAATGAGAGAAGAGAAGACAAATGCAACAGTGGTTCAAGTAAAGCCAAGTTGTTTGCCTAAAAATGAATTTATGTCACTATGTTTTGCATTCCTGCTTTTGACAACAAGTTGTAGTCTGAATGAAACAGAAAGTTTTTATTATACTGTAAAGGATAACTGACTCTAGCAATTATTTATTGTAGGATTTAATTTTTCCTTAAAATTTTAATATAATCTGGTTTATTATAGTGTTTTATAATATTTCTGAAGACTTACAAATTGCTTATAAAATGCTGTTGGAAGTATGACTTACTTGGTTATGTGAAACAGGCTTTGAAAATACTTCAGAAGATACATTAAAATGGTTCACATTTGCAGACAAGGAAGGGAAGTTTAAAGGAACTGAGACTTTAAATCATATCTTTAATTGAAATTAAACCAAACTACAGTCAGACGCAATTAAGTCAGTTTGGAAACTGGTTTGTGTTTGGTTTTTTTTAATCGTTATAAATACAGAACCATTACTTCATGAGTAGTTTGACATACCTGGACCTAAACTGTTGCCTACACTGCTTGTTTTTATGGTTACCTAGATATGAGGCTCAGCTTAAGGCTGCCTGCTTGTACGCAGCAATTTGCTCTTAATATTAGGTTGACAGAAATAAGAAACTGTTACTGTAAAAAACGTTAATGATGCGTAACAGACAGAAGCAGTAAGGTGTATTTGTAGTAAAACCCGGCTGTAGCTATCATTACCATGGTCAGCCTTCACCTTCCCTGCATTGCAATAGGGATGGGTTGCTCTAGTGGTGGGTTGCTAAGGAACACTTCATGCCACACAGCAGCATTTCAGTAACCATTAATTGAAAGAAACAGTTGAAATTCCTCTCCTTCTGATACCTAAAGAGGGCTTACAATAAAGCTGGGGAGGGACTTTTTACAAGGGCCTGTAGGGATGAGACAAGGGGCAATGGCTTTAAGATAAAGAGAGGGTAGATTTAAATCTAAATCTAGATATTAGGAAAAAATACCTCTGCCCTGCTATCTTTTGGTTTGGTTTCTGGTGGATTCTGCTTTATCCTGCAGCATATTTTAAATACATGTAAATACATGTTCCTCTTTCACAGCAGTTAAAGCACTTATTTATCCCTATTCCCCCTTCGGAATCACTCATGAATATTTAACATCTGGGTTAAATTCTGGCTTGAAAACATTTTCAAGAGTATAAGTAAGTGTTGTCCAAACTTTTTTGGCTTAAGCATTGCTAGCAAGCCTTAACTTTTTTTATAGACCACCAGCAAACCTTAATGTAAAATGTAACTGAAAACACCATACGGAATAGTGCTAAATATGGTTCTGCATGGTTCATTTACTTTTGTTAATTTCGGAATTACAGGTCTACCAAGAAGTGCCTAAATATTGTTAGAAAAACTATTTTCAGGACTTAGGAGTCTGAGTTTACTGAATAAATTCGCACTTCCTTCTCACGGCAAGGGTCAACTCGGATGCTCTACTAATATGCATAATATATATATACGTGCTACCAGCATTTTACAGCTCCTAGCTCCTAAATTGCTCTTTAGCTACTGTACTTTGTTGACAAATTAACTCTTTTGAAATCAACTCTAGGATTTCTGTATCGCTTCAGGTATTTTTGAAAATTTGTCTGCGTGAATACATCGGTATTTCGATTAACAGTTTTTAAATAAGCTGGGAAATGTCAGGTTCTTTCAGCAGCAGGAATTCAGAACTACAGAAAATACCATGCAGAAGCATTATGCATGTACCTTCTCAATTTTTAATCCTATTGAAGCCAAATTAAGTAAGTATCTAAGTGCTTTCCTGAACAATACTTAAGCACATGATTAAACTCTTGTGTTAATTAGAGTCTTAAGCTTTCCTTCTTGGGAAAAACCCCAACCCTGTTGTTCTTTTGAGTGACAGTCTAGTTGCCAGGATTGTGAGTCATGGCAACTGGAAGGCTTATTTCAGTGATGAATCGGGCCCAAATTAATACCTTTAATGCATTTATAGCAGACTAGAACTTGAAAATACAAACAGTATCCTCCATGGGACTGCACAGGAAAAAAAGATATGTAGTTCCATGGGGTATGTTAACTTCATTATGTACATTGGTTGAATAATTTAGGGATGTTTTCCACTATATTTAAGGTGGAGATAAGTTGAGACTAGCTAGGACATAGCAAATAGCTGTAGTAGTACAAGACTTTAAACCAGTTCCATCTCAGGCTTGGAAAAAGACTCCTTAAAAGAATGAGAAAGAAAATTCCTACTTTATCAGTGTGGATATGGCTTTGGAAAGTCTGCCTGTTGCCACAGTGAAGGAAATTGTGTGAATAAACACTGATAAACTGGCAACCTGCACAGTATTCATTACTTATGATGTGGTCTGTGATGTAATCTCATCTAGATAAGAGCTTTTAAAGACAGATTGCACTGTAGTGATTCACATGCCTAGAATAAAATAGTTGGGTCTTTTTTTTTCCTTCCTGGAATGCCAAGAAGGTTTTTGGTTTAGTGTTTTTTTTTTTTTTTCTGATTGGTTGGTTGGTTGTTTTTTTTTTTTGTTTGTTTGTTTGTTTGGTTGGTTAGGTTTGTTGTTGTTGTTTTTGTTTTTGTTTTTTTGGCAAAAGAGTTTTATTTTAGAGGCGAGATTTCAAAATTGTGGGATTAAGTTAAATATGTTCTTGACACAAATATGATCCTTATGCCTTAAATTATTTTTTATTTTTTCATTTGTCATGTACTGAAACCCTATCATGTAACCCTGTCATAAAACTTGGGCCTTCGATAACAAATACATCTGTTCTTTTTACGTGCTTTAGCATTCAGAAATCAGGTAGGAAAAAAGAAATGTGAACTCTTAAGATATGTCACTCTTCTCTCTGCCATTGCTAAGTGTGACAGGATCCATAAAAGAAGAAAACCTAAGTGAAATATGGCTTTCTATACCAGTTTGTAGAAAATGCTGCCAGCAGCTTCTTCGGCAAGGGTAAAAGTGCGTTAAAAAAGAGCGAAAAATGTTCTGGAATGGAGATGTAATGGGTCTCTAATTCCCATACAGAGTCAGTCCAACTAATGCACTATTCCAAGCTGATATACACACACACAAATATAACTCTTGGTGTAGACCATAGTTAAATTCCATTTCAAAAGCAGATTTTGAATTCATGGTGGTGGGGTTTCGGTTGGTTGGTTGGTTTTGTTTAATTTTTTTTGGGGGGTGGTTGGTGGTGGTTTTTGCCCCCCCCCCCCCCCCCCCCCCTTAAAGTTTTTTGAAGTTTGGTTTGGGTTTTTTTAACTGTTGTGTAGTTGCCACGGGGCACATGAGTGCTTCCATGCTGATAGAACGTGCTTTCCTGTGGGTACGTGGGCTCAAGAGTAAAGGTTCTGCACCATCCTGTTGTTCTAAACACAGGCTCTGATGTGCTTAAAATTTTACTCAGCAAGCCTTAAGGTCTCAGAAGTGTTTCTATGGAAGAAAAATACTGTGAATGCTAATCTAAATTAATTTGTAGTATAATTGGGGAAGAAGCTCACTACTTGTGTTTTGTAGTTTCAATGAGTGATTTGGTTCACAAAACCAAGCGAACAAACAAAATATGGAAATATCTTCTAGGGAAGCATCTCTGATTTTATTTACAAGGGTAAGCTGCTAATTTCTGAGTAGGATTGTTTATATGGAAGTGAAAGAATTGAAGCTGTGTATGGTTCCTGCTAAGGGAGCTTTCATATGAGTGTATTAAGCAGATGAGAAAAAGATTCAAAAGAGTAGGTTAAGCGTTACACTGTCATCTACTACAGATCTGTGAGGTTGTTTACGGTTTTATTCTGCCCTGTTCTTTAGATAAGGTAGATTTCTTGTTGAGTTGTCTTTATTCACACTCATTAAACCAGGAGTAAATTACTCCAGTAACAGAATGGCCCTCGAGGCTAATATGCTTCTAAAATTACTGGTATGTCAAACAAGATTGCAGAAGACTCCATATTGTGGGGTTTGGCACCATAGGCAATACAATAATGTTTTGTTTTCTGTCTTACAGGTCTGTGACAAGTTACCAGACTTTTAGGTAAAATTCAAAAAATGGATTTCACTTGCTTGTGCTGCATTACTGCAGATACTAATCTGTGTAACAACTTAGTAGTAGTTTACACACCTGATAATATTATGATGATAGTTTGCCTTTATTAGTGGTTAGGAAATTGGTAATGGGCCAGGTGGCAGTATACCTTCCAGAGAATATTGTATGCAGAAAGACAGTCTGCTTTTAAATGAAATGTAACTTATTGCTGGGGTGATCTTGAAGTTTGGAAGAGTATACCAAGGTATGATCATTAGTCAAACATTAACCTAGCAACCTCAAGCTGAAACAAAATTGAGTTTCTATAAAAGTTGTACAGATCACAGTCTTGGGGTCTTCAAAAGCTTTTTGTTTTAACCTCTCTGTTTAACAAACCTTTCAGCCAGTCATCAGGAAGGGAGAGGAGCACTAGCAGCACTTAACCCTGTTCTTGGAGATAGCCCTTATTATCTTTACATCCCCAAAGCTGTTAGCTGAAGAGTAACTGGTTTACCCCAGGAGCTCCCCTGAAACATGTTAAAGCTGATTTCTGCTTATCTCCTGAGCATTGTTTCTTAAATGCTGAATTGCATGGTTGAATGGTTTACAAAAATAACAACTAATGTTACTAGTGGTTCAACAAAAAGAATGTGCTTAGAAAAGAACTAAGAATTTCAGGGTTACAGCATTAACTGTTAGCATGTGCTGGTTAGTTTTACAGCTATTTATCTTTGGTGACAAAACAACTGTCTCATGCTTTGAATGCAAAGTTGTAATAAAACGCATGTTGATAGGTAAGCAACTCATTTGAAAACAGCTTGCAATTTTGCTTGCTTGTCCTCACTGTGTGTGCAACACACAACGAAGTAAAGTTGGATTGGGAAGGAGCCAGCATGGGAAAAATAGAGGGATAAAGGGATTCAAGAGGTTCATCAAGTGTAAAATACCTGACCACTCAGTGTACTGATGTGACTCTGCCTGATGCTCAATCACCACAGACTGTCCTGTGTTCTTAAGTCCCATTTCTAACCATCTTGCGTGTAGGTGCACTCTCATCTTCAGTGTGTGTGTGAATGCTCGTGAACTCCAAAGTAGGCTAACCAGAGAGTAGTCAAAAAGATTTGAGTGCCAGCAGCTGATGTGGGACCATGAAAGTCAGGGACTCTTGTGTCTGGGGGCCTGAGCATCTGGGGAGGAGCAGGGTGTGGGTTCCTTTAGCAGACTGAAATTCACATTAGCTGGAGAGGAAGAACAGCATAGGGCTGCCCATGCTGTTCATGTGAGTGCTTTGTGTGTTTATAGGGGTCCTTGTAGAGGCATCATTTTTGTCTGTATTTGATTTTGAGGTCATCTCTGTGTGTATCCATGCCTGTCTGCATTGGGAAACCTCACCACCAGCTGGATCTGGGGACAGAGAACTGCAGCAGTCCTGTCTTTGTCAGGCTGGGAGAGGAGGATTCACCCTGGGTCCTGAGAGGAGTCTAGACTGGGTACTCTGACACTTTGTGTTGTTTTGCCAGAGTTTGTTGTATCATTACAATTATTCCTAGAAACTATTTGACATCTGTTGTAACATCCTTGTTAAAGAAGTTAAATAGCATCTAGTTTAATGCTGATCCAAAGAGAATCTCACTAGCAGAACCTCTTCCCTTGTTTACTGGGATTTCTTCATTAACAGTTGCTTCAGTGATTCAGGCTTTAATACACTTGATGTGCTCTGTTGTGCTGCTCTAATAATTTTGTTTACTATGTTAAATACTTTACAGAAGTCTTTTATATCTTTAGCTGCTTTTTCACCAATATTTGGAATCCCCTCTATCTGTAAACGCAGGCTATTTTTAGCAAGACCTGTTTGTCAGTTGCCATGTTGATTGTTACTATTTCTGTTCCTATCCTTTATTCCAGTATTTACTGAATCCTGTATTTTGACTTTGCTTCTTTTGTTTAGGATAGATCTAGCAGATGTGTCTAGCAAGCCTCTTCCAATCTCACTGCAAGTACACAGACTAAAGAGTGAACTGGTAGAGCTGTGTCCTATTAGGAACAGACAAGGCTAGGAAGATCTGAGTGTAGCCCTTGGAGGGAGGGAAGGGAGCCTTTTTGCTAAACAAGTTTTATTCTGTTCGTGAGATTGGAAACTTCATCTTATTTTTCTGAAAACAGAAGGAACATGCAAAAAAATTCTTCATGCTCATGTTGTCAATTTGTGTGTGACAAATGAGGTAGTGATTCAAGGAGTCTTTTAAAATTATTTTTGTATGCATGTTATATGCTCTGATAAGTCTATGGTTGGTAACAGTGTGCTTTTTGCTCAGGGACAGTTCTTTGAAAGGAGAAGAGAGGATTTCTTCTTTGAGAGCGCCTGGCTGTAGGGGAAGCTTTTCCAGGGAAGAAGAGGGCAAGCAGTAACAGATGTGCTGAATGGGGAGCTCACACTTTGGGAGTTTTCTTGGAGTGATGGGGAAGAGATACAAAACCAGGCCAGAGGTGATGAAAAGAGGGGAGATTTTTCTCTTGACCCAGAGGAGAACAAATAATGTTCATTGAACCCATAGAGCCTAGTGAAAATTGCTAGTATGAGAAGCAGCTCTGAAGGGAAAGGGCCCTTGTTGCAAAGACACAGTTGGGCAGAAAAGGTATTTATTTTCAAACAGCTGTATTTTATCTCTCTAACCCAAAAGAATATGGGTTGTCAGACAGAAGAGAGTTTGTTCATGTTCTAATAAAACATAGCTTCTTCAAAGCCCCTTCTGTACTTTTTCGTGTGTTCACTTTAAAGAAAAGGTGCAGACAGGTCTGTCTCATATTTGAGATCAAGTCATAGCATAAAACTTAAAAAAATCCAGCTGTTAAAAGGAATTAGCCACCTTTAAAAAATCCAGCTGACTGCATCATAAACACTCTTGAGAAAACTTGGAAAAAACTTTGTGTACTGTTTGTGGGAAGATTCTTTTGTGATTTTTACTGATCAGTTTACTGGTTTAACAGTTTATAGCACAGTTCTCACTGGCTGTAGGAGCTACTGGTGGAGCTGCCAGAGCATTTCATGTTCGGCCAAACATAGGATGAGAGATCTTACACAAATTAAAACAAGAATGTGCAAGCAGCACTGATGTTTATGTACAGGTGCCAAGTGCTTGGTATCTGGAAGTGATGTGCCTGATCAGAAGTTCGAGCTTCTTTAGGTACTGCTAGTCATGCTTTGAGAGATCTTCCAAATTACAGGAGCTCCATAATTTTCAAATGCTACTTGAAAATCTGTATTCCTTTATGTGTAACATTAGTAAATAGTAGGAAGAAATACTGAAGACAAAACCTGTTCTGTTTACTAGCTTTGGGAATTAAGATCCAAGGCTGGCTGTTACTAAATTCAGGTCTTCTGCTTTTTGCAATACTTCCAAGACAGTCCATACACATGTTTATAAAGTGTAGTAAATAAATAACATATATTTAAATGTTATATATATAAATGCATATAGGCGGAGAGATAGAGAGAGACTTTGCCTTGCCTGGAAGTGGGCACTTGAGCCTTGTGATTCATCCGCATATGCACAGCAGTTCCAGTGTCTTGGACAGTGACATACTTAGTCTTGGGCATTCAAAGTAGTCACACTCAGTGGTATTTTATTGGTAAAAGGCATCTGTCCCTGTTTGTGTTGGCAGTAGTATTAGCTGGCATTTAGGGAATCCTCATTTGTTAATGAAAAGTAGCCCTTTATATCCACCTAATCACAGCATTTTTGGTACCTTTCAGCCTTACAGAGGTGTTTCTGCACCAGAAGGGTGTTTTGTTAATAAGGTACTACATAGAATATCTTTTCTTAAAATCAGACTTTCTGCTTTCCACATTTTTCATATATTGAAAGTCAGAATCTACCAATACTGAGGCCTAAATGCCACTATATTGACACAATAATAAATATAATTCTCAATGAAATCACAACAGGATTGTGTCTGTAACCTATATAGGTCATGGAATGCTAGAATAGCTTGGGTTGGAAGGGACCATCAAAGGTCATTTAGTCCAACCTGTGTGTGATGAGCAGGGACCTCTTCAGCTAGATCAGGTTGCCCAGAAACACATCTAGCCTAGCTTTAAATGTCTCCAAGGATGATGCACCTACCGCCTCTCTGGGCAACCTGTGCAAGTATTTTACCATCCCTCCTCACATCCAGCCTATATCTCCCCTTTTTTAATTTAAAACCATTACTTCTCGTCCTATCACAGTAGGCTGTACTAGAAAGTCTTTCCTCATCTTTCTTATAGGCCCCTTGTAAGAACTGAAACTTTGCAATAAGGTCATATCTGTTTTCACAGTCTGGAAAGAAAACTAATCGTTTGTCCTCAACCATGAATAAGACTGGTGAAAAATGAATAAAGTAGCTTTCTTTACTCACTAGCCACATTTTTTTCATGCATGAAAAATGATATTGCATTCAATGTCATTGCATTTGACATTCCACATATAAAAAGTATCATCTCTTAACAAGGTGATGTGACATGGTGAAAACCTGCAGAAGTGAGTGAATATTTTCGCTTGTGCGATTTCCATCATTTTCATAGGACAATACATTGCTTTTCCAGTTGTCAGTTTTGGGTTTTTTATTTAAACAAATATTTCTTTTTCCCCCCCCACTTCTGGTGTCACTTTATCTTTTGTGCATCTTTTTGTGTGCAAAATTCTATTTTCCTTTGTGCTTACTTCACAGAAAATTGCCATTGATGCTAATGAGAATCACCAGGATGTTTGATTGCCCATTTACTCTGGAGCAACTCTAGTCTGTATTTTCTTTTGCAAGTATTGCACCTCCTTAGAATTAATATTTTAATGAACTAAATGTTTGCTGAATTACTGCTGAAACATTTTTGTGGTAAGGAAATGGAAACAACAACAGCAACTGTAGCAAATTCATCAGTTTGTTGATTTAAACCCTCTGGGTAAAATGATGAAATATGGATGATTTAGCAAGTTTGTGGATTAAAAAAGCCTAAATTTAAAGGATGCTGAGTACCATCAGCTACCTTGTATTTTATTCTCAGCTTGATTTCAGTGTGTACTTTCAAACTATTAAATTGCATGTAGTGCCTAAATATAGACCTAACCACTGAACCTACTACATCACATTTAAACTTTTTGACTGAGGAAATATCATCATCCATGTGTTCAAACATGAAAGTACATCTAGGGAAATTAGACATTTTAGAAGGAATATGTTTGTAGTAATATGTGCACTTGCTATCTCTCATGAATGAGTACTGAATTGATTATAATTTTATGTTTTCTTGTTGAATCATTTTTTCCTGGGAGATAACTTGTTTCCTAGTAGATATACCAGTGAATAGATGCAGTTATATTTTATATGTATTTATGTTCTCAAATATGTTATAAATGATTCTGGGGAAATGATCACCATAGGAAAGTATGCCATGGGCTTTTTGTTTTGTTTTGGTGTTTTGTTTTTCCATTTGCAAAGTTGACGTACTTTCCCACCCCAGCCCCATCACACCCTTTTTTTTTGGTCAATATAAAGTGTTTATTTGTGTATTTATTTTATCCACATGCTTTAGATTTATATAACCATCTGGAATAGCATTCATTATTCAGCGATCCTTTTAACAGATGACAATAGTGAAAGCTGAAAGAGGAAATTTCTACATGACTTAACACTGAAGATAAGTTGACTAGATTAAAAAAAAAAACCAACATTGTGAGACAGACTTCAATGCATTCAATTCACTTTTTTTCTGTATGCAGACAGTATAGCTTTAAGTAAAACATATGTGATGATTTCTGTATAATGATTATGCCACGTCATTGTATTACTTTTATTTTTTCTTTTTTCTTGTTTGGAGAGCCACATTTAGATGTAGAAGCTGAGCTGATCTTTATCAGAATTCCTATGTCTGGTAAAACAGATACTGTAAAACAAAATACTGAATTCCTATATGAGATGGCAGCCTTTCGAAGACAAGGGCTAGTAAAGGATTAAGGCACTTACTGGGGGCTTCCATGAAATTTATTATAGAATCATAGAATGCTTTGGGTTGGAAACGACCTTAAGATTATCTAGTTCCAACCCCCCTGCCATGGGCAGGGACACCTCACACTAAACTATGTTATCCAAGACTCCGTCCAACCTGGCCATGAACACTGCCAGGGATGGAGCATTTACCGTTTCTTTGGGTAACTTGTTCCAATGCCTCACCACCACCACAGTAAAGAGCTTCTTCCTTATATCCAGTCTAAACTTCCCCTGTTTTAATATGAACCTGTTACCCCTTGTCCTATCACTACAGTCCCTAACAAAGAGTTCCTCTTCAGCATCCTTATAGGCCCCCTTCAGGTACTGGAAGGCTGCTATGAGGTCTCCACGCAGCCTTCTCTTCTCCAGGCTGAACAGCCCCAACTTCCTCAGCCTGTCTTCATACAGGAGGTGCTCCAGTCCCCTGATCATCCTCGTGGCCCTCCTCTGGACTTGTTCCAACAGTTCCATGTCCTTTTTATGTTGAGGACACCAGAACTGCACACAATGCTCCAGGTGAGGTCTCACAAGAGCAAAGGGGCAGGATCACCTCCTTCGACCTGCTGGTCACACTCCTTTTGATGCAGCCCAGGATACGGTTGGCTTTCTGGGCTGCAGGTGCACACTGAAGCCGGCTCATGTTCATTTTCTCATCAACCAACACCCCCAAGTCTTTCTCCACAGGGCTGCTCTGAATCTTTTCTCTGCCCAACCTGTAGCTGTGCCTGGGGTTGCCCCAGCCCAGGTGTAGGACCTTGCACTGGGCTTGGTTAAACTTCATCAGGTTGGCATCAGCCCACCTCACAAGCGTGTCAAGGTCCCTCTGGATGGCATTCCTTCCATCCAGTGTATCAATCAAACCACACAGGTTGGTCATCAGCAGACTTTCTGAGGGTGCACTCAGTCCCCCTGTGCATGTCACGGACAAAGATGTTGAACAAGACCGGTCCCAACACTGTTCCCCGAGGGATGCCACTTGTTACTGGTCTCCAGCCGGACATTGAGCCATTGACCACAACTCTTTGCATGTGGCCATCCAGCCAGTTCTTTATCAGCTGGGTTGTCCATCTATCAAATTGATGTCTCTCCAATTTAGAGACAAGGATGTTGTGCGGGACAGTGTTGAATGCTTTGCACAATTCCAGGTAGATGACATCAACTGCTCTACCCCTTTCCATCGGCTCCATAGCCCCATCATAGAAGGCCACCAAATTGGTCAGGGAGGATTTCCCCTTGGTGAAGCCATGCTGGCTGTCACCAACTGTGTTTTCTTTTTGTTTGACCTTGGTCAAACCCACAGAAATTCAATGGCTTACCTCTGGATTTTAGATTTACCCATATGCTCGTGGTTGTGTATACCTGCGACTTCTTGTGTGAATGTTTCATGTTCATCTGGCCCAGAGTGTGTTTCTGCTGATTATGGCCTTCTTACATTTTAAATTACTGAAACATAGTGAGAAATAGAATGTTGCAGATGTATGTGCTACAGATTTGAATATAATGTAATCAGAAACTTTTAGAAAACAGTGATTGCAGGGAAAAGCTCATGGATCTTGCCTTCTTGCCTTCTTTCCTTCAGCTAAACTAAAAATTATAAGTTTTCCCTAGGAAAAAAATGGATACTCGTTCAATGACTTCTATTTGTGTTACCTATGATTAAGGATATCTCCCATTATGTTATAATAGCAGTCTATAAATTTAGTACAGAGTAATGCCTTTTAGGAAGTAAAATACTCAAATTTCACAGTTAATTTCCTTTTTTTTTTTTTCAACTTTACAAACTCAGTTATTTCCTCTAGAATGAAAATTAATGAGAAGTTATGCTTGATAAATAATTTAAAGTAACTGCAAAACTGTACTATTGAATAGGTAAACCTATTTCAGATAAAGGTGCAGTCTGGACCAAGGTTCTCTAAACACATTCCATTTTGAGAAATGGCTGAGGAGGCTGTATCTCATTAAAATTCCAAGGTATCGTCACCCATCAAAGTAAAATAATAATAATAAAGAAAACCAACTAAACGGCTTAAAAATTGTTTTTTAATAACTGTTTGAGAAATGTGTGTGTTTATATATTTATGAGAGCAGTTAGCTATGCATTTATAGCATGCAATTGCAACAAATCCATTTCTTGACTTTTATGAAAAATGTAGGGTTTAAATTACCTCATGCATTTTATTGATGCTTTTTCTTTCCAAAGTAGACATTGTGTTGAATTTTATTTCCTTCTGTGATATCATAGTATACGTATTAATAGAATTATTTCCTTGTGATTTGTTCAACCCAGAAATATTAATGTCTTGAAAATTATGTTGTATTTTTTAACGTGATATCTGTGCAGTCATTCAAATTCTTTATTTGCACGTGTTCTGTAACATGATTATTTTGAAGGTAAACATCAATGAAACACATTAATAACACTGAAAAATAGGGCATGAATTGATTAGCTGTTCATGTGAGGGTTGTTTGAATGTAAGTCTTTGAACTCTGCCTTCACATTTCTTGTTTGATGCTGAAGTTGGGACCATAGTGTAACATTCACCCCCCCTTTTTTTTACCCTCCCCTACAAAGTTTATCAGTTTGCTGAGTATTTTCATTTGTTCCTTTTTTTTCTCAGCTCTTTAGGGGAGGACACAATTGTCACAATCAGTGCTGGTGATCAGTTAGAGTAAGGCTAAAGAATTAAGAACATTTTAGACTCTGTCTACCTCATATACAGCATTCCACCATCTGAGCACAGCTGCAATTGCTGTTGGCTTTTTTCGGAACTTCTTAAATCTATCATCCCAGAGGCGCTACCACTATCGTTGATGGGCTCAGCCTTAGCCAGTAACAGGTCTGCTTTGGAGCTGGCTGTCATTGGCTCTGTCAGTCACAGGGGAAACTTCTAGTAGCTTCTCACAGAAACCACCCCTGTGTTTTCTCCACTACCAAACCTTGCCAAACAAAACTCAATACAGGGCCTTCATATAGAAATGCTCATATAGTTGAGACCTGCAGTAGATTCTCTTTTAACACGTAGATTCAGCGCAGTGCAGATCACTTTAGCGTTTGTCTCTTTCTTTGTCCAACTATAAACAAGGATTCTAATACTTAACAAGATTTGAAAAAGTATCTTGAGATTCTCTAATATAATTTGAGATTTAAATACCTACTGAATACAATTACTGTTATGTTAGTAGAAGCAAAGCAAAATGTTTTTGACGTGGTTTTTTTTTAGTGACCCTTTAATTACAGATCACCATATTAGGGGGAGGAAAATAAATTGAATGAGTGACTTTGTTTTGCAGGTTCTTTCATGTTGGTGAATACATCTGGGAGATATGCGGGACAGAAAGCTCACCTCCTGCTGCCCCATCTGAAAGAAAATGATACACATTGTATTGATTTCCACTATTATGTTTCAAGCAAGACTGGATCTAGCCCTGGCACTTTGAATATATATGTGAAAGTTAATGATGGTCCTATTGGTAGCCCGATCTGGAACACATCTATCACTGCTACTTGGAACAGAGCAGAACTGGCAATTAGTACTTTCTGGCCCAATTTTTATCAGGTACGTTTTACTTTTTATGAGATTTTGTTTCTCGTAGTAGTTACCTGGTTCTTAATCATAATGCTGACTTTATATCAAAATACTTTCTGTATTTTTTTATCTTTATCTTAATTATTTTTTTGTAGATAATGCTGATTGCTTTTACATATATGTGGTTGTGTGTGTATGTTTATTTTTTGTCTTTATCTAAATTATTTTTTGTAGATAATGCTGATTACCTTTACATATACATGGTTGTGTTTATATGTTTACATCTATTTTTAGAAGAGTATGAAGTGTATGCACAAACATGTTCTAAAGGTGGATGAAACAATTATATTGAAACAATGTAGAAATTATACCACTGATGTCAGTCAGTTGAATTTGTTTCATTAGGGATGCTGGAATTGAATGCTAGTAGATTTGATTACAGTAGAATCTTCAAGTTTGATTTAGATCACCAATAGTTGTTGCTTTAGAACCAGCATAATCCTTTGAAACCTCAGTTTAAGTCTTCAGTTTGAATGCAATATCCATTTGGTTTGGCCAGTAGTAGACATAAATATAGCAGTAGCTTAAACCACGACACTATTGTAGGAATAGTCTTCTGATTGCATCCTAAAGATTTAGAAGTTCTCTTGACAGTTCCTAAGGGTGCTGCTTTTCTGTAGGAAAGTTTACAGATGATACAGTTATTTATTGTTGAATAATAGTTCAACAGTTTTCTCCTTCCCATGAAAATACAGTCTGTCTCCACAAGCAAGTAATTTGGTGTAATAAAAGCAGACCAGTCGATCAGAGATGTTATTGGGGCTCCTCTCATCTTCACTTGCAGTTTGGAAAGTTTGGGTTGGATTTTATTTGGTCCTGTGCACCATACAATCATAGAATAGTTAGGGTTGGAAAAGACCTTAAGATCATCTAGTTCCAACCCCCCTGCCATGGGCAGGGAGACCTCCCACTAAACCATGCTACCCAAGGCTCTGTCCAACCTGGCCTTGACCACCGCCAGGGATGGTGCATTCACAGCCTCCCTGGGCAACCCATTCCAGTGCCTCACCACCCGCACAGTAAAGAATTTCTTCCTTATATCCAGTCTAAACTTCCGCTGTTTAAGTTTGAGCCTGTTACTCCTTGTCCTGACACTACAGTCCCTAATGAAGAGTCCATTCCCAGCATCCCTATAGGCCCCCTTCAGATACTGGAAGGCTGCTATGAGGTCTCCACGCAGCCTTCTCTTCTCCAGGCTGAACAGCCCCAGCTTTCTCAGCCTGTCTTCGTATGGTTTGAAGTTTTCTGAAGAAAAGCTGTCCCAAAGATGGGGGTTCTTTGACTGCAGACCTCCCTACGAAGTACAGTATTGTCGTTCCATAGCGTTGTTCCAGGGGGTGACGACATATTAAAATGTGTCAGCGTGAAAGGTCAATGTGTGTTTTGTTGTCTGTCAGAGTTCAAGGAGTGTTTGCACAATGCACTGGTGAAGATGAAGATTGTGCTTCGTAGCCTCACTCTAGCTCTGAAACAAAATGCTAATGTGGATAGGGGAATCTTAATACAAGAAGACTTGACTCTGACTAGTAAACGTAAGCTAAATTAATATGTTAATAAAAATCTAGGCAAGCTCTGACAGTTTTAAGTGTTACTGATATTAGTAATAATCTGTGTCAGATTTCTAACAATATGATACATCTAACTGATGTCTGAATAATATGGATATTTGTCCATAGAAATAGAAAGATAACCTTTCTAGTCTGCTTTCTTCTCAAGACCTGCCATCTGGACAGATTCACCCTTTTTCACAGGTGAACCCTTATATTCTTGGATGGGGTACTGTAGTTTAGCAAATTACCATGTATCAACTGATATGTAATAAACACCTGAGTCCGTCTGTAGTGGATTCTATGTTCTCTCTTTGCCTCTGGAAATACAGATTTTTTTACATAGTCTTTCTCTTTCTGAGGAATATTGTAAGTAATTTTCTTTGCATTTGCTGCATATAGTCTGAAATAATACCTCCTTGGGTATCACAATTTAGCTGATGTGCCAGAATGTCGTATGCTATAGTAAATCCATGGCAGTCCAAGGAATCGGTGTAAAATAGTGTAACTTCACTGGTTTCACTGTAGATAAGCTCATTTATTCTTGAGGAAGCTCTGTCTCCATTTTGACAGGCTGTGGTCAATCATCTTCATTTTGTTTTCTCCATCCTCTCAGAAATCTGTGATGCAATTTCCTCCCTTGCCCAGTGACACTTGCAATTTCTCATTGTTTCTGAATTCTTTTTATCTGTTTTCATGATTTTCCTTCTTCGTAGGGTCTATTTTGGGGGGAGGCAGGAAGTTTGCTGCATGCAGCTGGGAGAAGGGCAGGGAAAGGAGAAAGGGTGTATGTGGGGTTTGTGAGAATGTGTGTCTAAATTAGGTGAGAACTCGGATGACTGCATGTATGGTAGGAGAAAGCAGAGGGCCCATCTGACAGGTGTCTAGCACCCAGGTCTCTTTCCTGAGCTGCTATTAATTTGATTCCAAACTGACCTCTTTTGGCACAAATCCACATGTTTATCACATAACCTCCAAAACATACAAGACTTCCTCCCAGGGATTTTCTGAGGCTGCTGTCCTTATTAAACAGAATTAAGAAAAGTCTAAGAAAAAAATTTAAGGAATGATAGGGCCATGTTAAATTCATATATGAAAGTTGGTAGTTTCCCAATGAGTAGCCTTCAGGAACACACTCGGTGTTAGTATGTGAAGGGACAAAGCAATGTAAAATCTTTATTGCTTTTGTATCACATATCCATGTAGGCATCTGCATGTTTGTGAATGCCTTATAATTTTGTTCCATTAGTAAGACACATACAAGGTGTCTAGCTGCAAATGAAAGCAAAATGTACTACAAAAATCTGAAAACAAATTACATGTGATAACATTTCAGAGTTACAGTGTTTGTACAATTTGGGATGTTTAAAAACGCAGTGCTGGTCTGTTTTGCTGTTGATTCATGGAAAACATAGGCAACTCCCACTAGGTAGCTGACTATAAATTAGATTGTGAAAAAGTGAATTAAGATTGTGAAATGTGGAGTGAATTTTAAACCAACTTGTAAAGATTTATTTCTTCAAACTGTGTATTATTAACGCGTAAGTGCAAAGCATTCAAAAGATTTAATAATTAACAGTATTTTATTATTGTAGCACCAGTTACCCAAGCTTGTTAATACCTTTCAGGTTGGGTTTCCATTTAGAATTGACTATTTGGAAGTACAGTCTCTGAACAAAGTAATTGATTTCTTTTAATGTGCACTTTTCCTTTTGGTAGGTAATTATTTGTGTAGGTTTCACCCCATATGAAAGCTGTACTACATATATAAATCACAATGATAACTGGCACGTAACAACAGTAATTGTAGTTTAATTACTTATTTAAACTTAAATTGTCAAGTATTCTTGTGATTAAGGATATGTTTCATTCTATAATTAATGGTCCTCTAAGTGCTACTGCTTAACATCTACATTTGACTTTAGGGTACATCTGCGTTGCAGTCCAGTTACTGATTACAGCATAGCTGTAGTAACATAGGTTCTAGCTGCCAAACACCTTCTGAGGGTTAAAGAAATCAGTACAGCTTGTTTTTTTCTGCTGGGCCTCCTGGTCTCTGAGCTATTTGTTTCTAAGTAGCTGGAATATTTCTACAGGAGCTAGTCTTATTTCTGTATTATAAAATCCTTTTAGGAGTGCTCCCCAGAGAGCGCATTGCCTTCTTCTTTTTATCATTGGTCACAGGAGAAGTTTGTTTTGCTGAGCTATTGTCTACTTGGTGCATCTTAAGCAAGAGAATCAAGGAGTTTATCATGCCATTAGAGACAGCCTCAAACAAAACAAGGCTTCACATAATTACTGAGACCTTCACCTTCTGTACTTGAATAGAATTAGGATGTACACCAGAAAAAGAGGATTAAATAAATACTATGTAGATTTCTATGGGTAATGGTGAGCTGGTTTTTACATTCTTGAGGAGCAGTCTCAGTAGGTTAAGAAGCATTAAAATTGATGCTTGAGATACAAGTCCTGAAAAGTCTGCTCCCTAGTGAGGAAAGGGTTGGAAGTTTTGGGGGGTTTGTTGTTGTTTTATTAAATTTTTTTTTCCCTCATTTGGATGTTTTAGCAGGACAAAACCCGGTTGATTTCAGGCTTGTTTCTTGCTTGTGTCTTTGGGGTGAGGTTGCTTTTTTTCTCTTTTTTCTTTCTTTTTCTTCCCTCCCTCTCCCCCCCTCCCCCCCCAGGTTAGATAATGATTGTCAGAACAATTAGTAGTATTTAAAATATATTTTATGGTTTTAAAGCATTGCAGTTTTGGAACTTTGTAAGATGCAAAATGTCACTACTGGATCGAGTCTGCTGAGTGCTTGCATTCCCTAGTCCTAAGCAAGCAATTTGGAACAGCGCTATTGCAAGTTACACACCTTCCCCCTATCAGTTTTTATATTTTGTATTATTTGCTTTGTACTTTGTACTTTTCTGGGAGCCAGGTATGGCAGCAGTGAGCTGAAACAAATCTTGATTAAATAGAACAACAAATGCTGCAGTTTTAAAATGCAGAAATGGAATTGAAAGGATTAAAAATAGCTTCCAGTGAAGTAATACTACTCTCTATGCCACTGCATCTTCTTTAAACATAAATTCCTATGAAAATGGAATGAGAAAATAGGGTAAGAGGCTGGCAGTAATTCCTGATCTTTTTCAGTGAGGACACAAAGGAGTTACAGTATCACTTCACACCGAGATGAGATTTATCCTTTACCATTCTGACACTTTTCTCTTGTAAATTAGGAGTTTAGGGAATAAGAAGCAGTAGATCTAACCTACCTTTTCAAATCTGGTCTTAAACTTTCATTTGTTCCATAACCTGCTTTTTACATGCTTTGCTTGGAGTTTGGCTCAGGCATTGTACTTAAGTCATCGGGTAGGACTGAGAATTAAGCTTCTTGTGAAGTAAAGGTCAGGCTCACATTCTCGTGTGTTGTGTGTGTTGCATTCAGCTGTGCGCATGCAGTTCCTAAACTGTGCTTTGAACTCAAAAGAAACTTTGAAATGCATATTGCATTTTGAATCACCACCCTGTGTCAGGCATCTTAAATAGTTCTTCGTCGCTGAGTTGGGTGATTTGGCAGTAGTTATTTTGAGAAAGATGTGACCATGTCAAACCTCATACTAAATTTAAAAACCCCAGCAGTCTAAAAATGGCCAAGAGTAAGCAGGTGTGAGCTTTTTGTCATATACACAAGGCTCTTATTTGCTTCAGTCTGTGGTTTCTAAACCAAGAAAGCTTCTGGGTATTCAGAGAAATGTAAAATGGCAACTGATTTAGAAACAAATACAGACAAGTAAGATTTAATAAGTCTTAATGTCGAGAGCTCAGTTTTCTGTGTTGCTCAGTTGTAAGATGTTTCTTTGGAGTCTCACTCAGGCTGGCAGCAACCACCGAAGTATTTAATGGGCTTGAGTGCTTGTGTGAATGGTGAATGGTAATTGTGCAGGAGTGAGGGTTGGGGAGGGAAATGGCATAAAGCAAACTCCCAGCTACGGAGGCCTGAACACATGTTAGACAGCCCAAGTCAATAACCTGGGATGGGTTTCTGCGGGGCCTGGGAATGCCAGGAACCTCCCATGTCTCTGAGGCACCAGTTGCTGTGATCGTGTACTGTTGGTAAAGCGGGTAGTCCTAGGACGAGTCAAAAGGGGCCAGAAGAACTCAACCCACATGTATACAAGACAATGCCAATTTTCTGGAGAGAAACTGTTCCCAACACCTTGCAAAATATAGTCAAGGAAAGGCTGTAAGCAGCATGTAATACATCACTGTCCCCTTACTGAGGGTTCAGGGAAGCAGGAGTGCAGCCTTGACGTAAAGTAGCTTTATGAATACACCTTTCTCTTTATTGTTTTTGCAAAGTGCTATTTTAAGTCCTGTGAAGTACAGTGTGTTTATATTAAGTACAATCCACGTTTTGACTGAAGGCCTAATTTCTGTACAACAAAAGCAGGAATTTACGGAGTGAGGTTATGTGGCAACCGAACCTGTTTATTTCTATTGTTCTTTGGAACAGGCAAGTTATCTTGAGTCACACATTTTCAGCAGTAAGCATTTATGTTAGTGAGCAGACCCCCTTTCTTTGTTCATATGTAGCAAGGGGAAGTGACAGGAATGAAAAGCTAATTTTGCTCTTCACTGAAGCAGGGAGGATCAGGGACAGTGCAGTGCTAAGCCGCTTCCCTGGTTCCTGTTTGGCAGGCCTGTGAGGGGGTGAGCGGTGTAAAACAGCTCGCAGGCTGACATTCGGCAGAGTTCTTCCTGAGCAAGTGAATTGAGTGTTTTAACCAGTTGTTTCCGGACTGATAAGGGGGAGGAATAATAGGAAAAAAAAAAAGGAAAATCCAAGGAAGTCAAAATGTTACAAGACAAGCTACTTTTCAGCTGTGAAGCGATGGGAAAAAATGGATGTGAAGTAAGTTTCTAGGTTTCATTTCCAGTGAAATTACTAGCAAAACTGATCCAGATTTGTGAATAGTCTTGACAACCTTAATACATGCTTTTCAGTGAATAAATGAGGCAACAAATATTTCTAGGTCGATTTCTGAGCAACTTCTAACCCCTCTAACAGTGTGCAGCACACTTACTAGGACTTTCAGAAACGTGTCATGCATAGAATCAAATTCATTTTTTAGTGTAAAAGGGAAAATGCTTAGTTAAACAGATATTTTGGTCAATAATTTTCATTTATTACTTTAAATAAAACAAAATACTGGATTTGGATACAGCACTTGACAGTATTTCACAGCGTGTGAACGGAACAGAAATTATGTTACTAAATTTGGATTAGGTGTCATGTTCTTTTACATATGAAGTAAAAGGCACATTAGTGATGTCTCTGACACTGGTATGACACTACTGGCTATAGTGTCTCTTTCCATTTACTATAAATTGCAATTTTTTTCTTAGAAGAGATTAATACTTACAGTTATTAAAGTTGATACCAGGATGGCCATTGCTTTCAATAGAAGCATGAATGAACTATCAGTATTTGAATTTATATTACTTTTCTTTGGAACATGTCCTCTTTAATGCCATTAATTGTAACTGAATGGCGTGTCCAGCTGGCACTTTCATGATACATTGCCTTGCTTAATTGTGGTAATATTTTTGATACGTTGTCCAGAGATATGGCAAGTTATTTTAGATCACTCATTGAGTCTTTCTCTGTTGTCATAAACAGGTCCGATTCAGTTATTTCAAGGTTGCCATTTCTGCCTGTGAGCCGAAAGAACTGATTTAAAATCTTCAAGTTTTATTTGTCTGCAAGTATATTGCAATAGTGAAGTACCTGAAAACTCTTGGAGAGCCTGTAGCTAAGCTCCCCTGTTATGAATTATAGAAATTATTTTGAGAACTTCAACTCAGGTATTGTGTATCTTTTCTAAAGCCTCAGGTATTTGGTTTTGCTGGAAATCAGGTAATTCTTTGGAAAAGACACTTCTATGCAACGTTTTTTAAAAATAGTTAAAACCCTATTATCTGGTAGTAATATTTTTAACAGAAAATTTCTGACTGCTTTGGCTGCTTCAGAGATAGGCATGTGCCAGTTCCTCCAGAGTTTTCTAGAATTTAGCATACCTGAAAGCGAAGAACCAGATAAAACCTCCTCTGCTCTGCAGTGGTGGGATCATGGATCAAGTAGATTTTTCAGGTGGCTTTGCGCAGATATGCTTCTTATAGTTAAGTGCTCAAAAAGAGAGGTGTTTCATTTTGTTTTGTTTTTTTTGGTTGTTTTGTTTTTTTGTGGGTTGTTTTTTTTTTATAGGCTGTATTTCAATGAAAATTAGAAAGTTAATATTTTGGTTTTTTCCTCTTCATGACAGCATACAGGAGAGAAATCAGTAACTGTTCCAAACCCACTGTGTTTTTATAGGCAGGTCTTTGCCTCCACTTAGATTCAGTTAACATAATGATTTTCCTAATGGCAGTATATTTCCCCATGAAACTTTTCCACCATTTCTGAGACCAGGCTGTCTGCTGGCTGTTCTTCACTGCTGTGTTGTAATATCCTTGCATTAACTGCAGGTTCCTGGGACTATGCCATGGTTTTCGTGCCCTACAGTCTTTCAGATGATCTCCAATTTGAATAGGCTTGGTAGCTGTTCAGGAAGTGGAGCAGTCTCCTCCTCCTTCCAAGGGCACCAGCATAGCCATTTTATATCAGGTAGCATAACACAAACATACAACTGTTTGTCACATTTGTTAATTGAGATTGTTCTTTTGCCAAAGTTCAGTGAGTGAAGTCAGGAGCTGCATTCTGCATCTTGCACTGCTGTCAAAACTTACAGCTACTCTGTGCAAGTCATCTCTCTCTCTGTATTTCCGTTGTAATGCCGTTAAGGTGAGCATAAGAATGATCATGGTTGGAAAAGCTCTTTCAGGTCTTTGAATGCAAGTTATTATTTAAGAGCTTCTGCTTTTTTAGTTCAAGAACTTCTGCTTCCCAAGACAGTTCCTAAGATTTGTTCCACCAGGAGATTTTCTTCTTTGTAGAAAAAGATGTTGTGAATTTTTGAATGGTCTTGCTCTGAATGCTTGAATGTGAAAGCCAAATCCATGCCCTATGCGGATCAGTGATACCAACTTTTAAGTCCCATCGGAGTGCTATTGGGCATTTAAAAGGCCACAGGCTGGGGCTTGTGACTTAGCAATTCTTTTCTTGTAGAAATTGTTTCTGCAAAGTTTATTTGGTGGCTTTTGAATTTTCCTCATTGCTGTCTTGTGTTTTTTTGTTACTGCCTGGTTATCCAGGAGCAACATAAGCACTGTCGGTTGAAAATCCTGTGTAGGCAGGAGGCAGAACTAGAATGAAAAGTAGATTTTTTTCCTGCTCAGCCATGTGGAGTTAAAGCTATATTTCATTCAAGTGAAATTGGGAGGGAGAAATGGACAGTGTTTAGGAAGACGATGTCTGAGGGAGAAGAACAGGATGGTGTCCGTGGATATAGCAATGAGAAAGATGGGAGAAGGCAGAGGCAAGAGACAGTGAAGAATTTGCTCACCTCAAGGCTTGTTTTAAAATCAGAACCAGTGTTTATCCGTCACCAGGAAACGATGATATAATATTACGAGCTGTATGTTATCTTTGTGACATGTTTCCATTCTGCATCGTTCTCTTTCTGCTGAAATAATTGCAGTAAAGGATACGATGCGTAGTGTCCTTCTGCATCTGTTCCAAGGTCAAGTAAAGCATATGCATGAAAATAGTTTCTAAACTTTCTTCCTCAGTGTATTTCCTGAGACTAGTTACAAGAGGCAGTTAGAATTAACTTTCCAAGCAAAAGGATAAATAATTAAAAAATCACAGCCTGGATTTGATCATGAAGTTCATGAGCATTGGCTTGGAAATATACCTATTAATGTTACTGGCATATTTTCTTCTTTTCCGCATAAACATTCTTGGGATAGTCAAAGCTAAGGCTGCCAAAGTTTGGAGAGGTTTACTTTTGAGTGTACTTAATTCTAATGACAAGAGCGGTCCATTTATTTTGTGACCTATTTATAGCCATTAAACAAACCATGGCAAATGGATCTGCTTTACTTAATTCGCTACATTCGGTGGAAGATTAAGAGCATGGAAAATACATTCATGAAAATAGGTATGTTTGTTTCTGATACTGTGCAAATCTCTGTATAATGCAGAACTGTATTTTTTTAAAGTAAAGTAGGAGTTTACTCTGCAAGACAAAGAATTGAAAATAAAGTATGAATCTTAAGATGATTACTTGGTAACTACTTTAGCAGACCAAATACTGGGAGGATTTGGTTATTCCGTGTTGTGATCACACTTCTAAATCTCCAAAAATAGTATAAACATGAAAAAATGTGTTTTATGTTCTCGCTAATGTTACTGATAAGAACAACACATTTTGGGGTTTTTTTAATTGTATTTTGTTTTCAAAGAGTTCTCAACATATTAAAAAATTAGATGTATTCTCTGTAACAGAGTATTTTTATATTCCCTGTGTTACAAAGCTGGTAACTGAAATTCTCTTTTTGCTTCTCAGGTTGTTTTTGAAGTGGTCACTTCAGGTCATCCAGGATACGTGGCTATTGATGAAGTGAAAGTTTTAGGACATCCATGTAGTAAGTACCTATCCACTATTTTAAAGCTAGCCCCCTAAAATTAATAAGCCACTATGCGTCAACACACGTGGAGCAAAAGATAAGGAGAATAACAGAAAACAATGTAACTGCTGTACATATAGGCTGAGTACCTACAAGGTGTTCCTAGCATTTGAGCACTGCACCTTACTGGCTTTAAAGACATCTCTGTCATGCACCTCGTGTACAGCACTTGGCATGAGCCCCAGAGCCATCTAACGACTCCTTCAGAACAAAAGTCACCAAGATATGTTGACCAGTTTTCTGTCTGCATGAAAACATCTGTGCAGCCACAAGCTGAGACATTAGTGAGAGCAGATGAAATATACAAGAGCTGAATATATATGATTTTTCTTTCCAAGGCTTAGAAGGAAGAAAACTCAGCTGGCTGAGGGCTGAGGCTTTGCTAAGCAAGGTTACTTAGGGTGCTTCATGAGGTTAATGGCTTAATTTCTGCACTGTTTTACTTCCTGATGTTTCAGGTAGGTTTCTGTATCCCATTATTAAGGATATGTAATACTTAACTATCCTAAGTTCCTTTAAAACTGATGTCAAAACAAGACATTGTAAATTAATGCTTTAATATGGTAATCCAGATGTACTTGAACAGACTACTTAGATAAATGATAATTTCACGTATCTGCTATTTGTTATGTGTGTTAAGACGATAGATGGAATTGTAGGTTGTTAACTTACTGACCAAATGACAGAGTGTGAAAAAAGATACCTAACTTCTGTGTAATTGTTCAACATATTGTGCTTGCATGAGTTCTTTATCGCTTGTAAGAGCTGTGATTTAAAATAAAAAGTGATTATCTGTTACTAACAGAGCACCTCATAAAAATGGCTTTATTGTTAGTGGCAAGAAGATACAGACATTTCTTCAAATACAGAGACAGTTATGCAGAATCAGCAACCATTATTTCTGAATCACTTAGTTCTAATAAACACAGCAGGCTCTCACGTTGTTAGACAGTATTTGTGCTTCTGCATTTTGAATTTTTATCTTTGGTTCAGAAAGGGTAAGTCTAATGCAGCATTTTATCAGCTTAATAATTTTTCTTACACAGATTTTGAGAGGTTTGGTCTGTGCATTTGTACCAATCAATTCTCAAAACCCCCAAATAGCTCTTGTTAGTTTGGAGACTGAGTTATAGCCCATGGTGTGTAGAGTTCTAAAGTGGCAGTGCTGGAATGCAAAAGCTTTAATGAAAAGTTCTTTGATCAAGTAATTAAAATGTTAGAAATTAAGACATCAAACCAGTTATACTGTCTACAGGAAAATTGAAAATTGTGTGAAAATTGGGACAGAGCTACTGTGTGTCTAAAACTTTGTAAGACTCATAATGCTATTATTTCTGTGTATTGCCAGAAAAAATACTTTTTGGAATTATTAACTCTTTAAACACAAGTTGAAATAGGAAAAATATTTGCTAGGCGGTTTTCTGGGTAGGATGAATGAAGACCAAACAGAACACAAGCTCTAGGCACATGGAACTGAAAGGGATAGATTGTAGTGGGTGGGTGAGGTTTTTCTTGTGTGTGTGTTTGTTTTTAAAACCTAATGCCCCTCTTCACCCTCTCCACTAAGTGAGGTAAAAGCAGATGTAAAAAAGAAATGACTGAGAAATGGGGAACTTGCTGAAGAATTTACTGGTTAGTTAGACATTAATAGCTAGATAGGCAAAGAAAAATGTGACTTTGGCTCCATCCCTGGCAGTGTTCAAGACCAGGTTGGACAGAGTCTTGGGCAACATGGTCTATGGTGAGGCATCCCAGATGATGGCAGGGGGTTTGGAAGTAGATGATCTTAAGGTTCTTTCAGACCCTCACCATTCTACGGTTCGATAAGTCTGTCTGTCCTAATTGGGAGGTGTTCAAAAGAAATAAAAAAAAAGAAGCAGTATGTCTAACCATTTGCTATAAGGACAGTTATAATGGAAAAATTTTGTTCTGTAGTTAGATACTAATTTGAGCTATTTTATTCTGTCATCTTCTCCTTCTTATACTGCTTTGCACTGGATCTTAAACACTTTTTCTTGAATATTGATAGCTGGTTACTTATAATTCCTAACAAACAATTACAATTTCTCCTGGTGATAAGATCTTTTAAGAAAATGTCACCAACACTGTAAATGGTTGTGGTGCTCTGCTGGAAAATGTATGTTTATTTTGCCAGCTTATTGCTAGCACTAACATTTCCATGTCTGAAAGTAATGATCAGAGCCTGGCTTATTTGCTAGTATTAGTCAGTGCAAAAAAACACCTTACCTGCCCTAGGATTTGAATGGTTGGGAATGCTGCCTTTTGAAGGATAAGTTTCCTTATCAAATTTCTATGTTTTTCTGTGTCATGTGGTTGACTCTTTCCAGTAAAACAAAAATATACATACTGTCTTTCCTCCTTCAGTGGACATAGTTCTTGTTTGAACATTTGTTTCATTTATTAGGTTATTTGTAGCTTTAATGCTTAAATTTTTACTGGAAATGTTTTCTTTTTCTGAATGAAAAATGAGAATTGGTAAGGAGAATGCATTGTGTTTTGGGTTTGGTTTTTTTCTCCCTGCAGTGTTGTTGAAAATAATTTTATTTAAAGAATACAGCTGTAGTTGGTGAGAAGTGCTGTGTTAGCATTTTAGCTGTTTTATGTGCTACATTTCTAAAGCATCTCCTCTATAGACACTGTACCTGGTTAAAACAAAAAACTTATTTCCCTGACAACATCAGTCAACTTCTTACTGTTTTGGCTAGTTGGTAGTGTAAATATCTAATAGTTTGGGGGTTTTTTTCAAAACATAATTAGTTTCTAATGTGATTTTTATTAATAGAGTGTTATTACGAGAGGGGTGCTGAGCTAAGATAATTTACTCAGCAAGAACAATTAAAGAGCACCCTTCCCTTCTGCTGTTTCCCAGGTACAGAAGTAAACCAATGTAAAATCTAATGCGTAGTCGGTAATTTAAACCTTTTAAAGTAAGGCTGTTTAATTTGCTCAGTGTGTTGTACGTAGCCAGTACTTCCATGTTGTATAACTCCAGTACTCTTATCTTCTTCCAACAGCAAAAACTCCCCACTTCTTGCGTCTTCAGAGTGTGGAAGTCAATGCAGGACAATTTGCTACTTTTCAATGCACTGCCAATGGTGGAACAGACTCAGGTGACAGACTCTGGTTACAGGTAATTTCTTTACTAATGCAATGATCTGCTGAGAGGAGAGTTTGTCACTGTAAAAGGAATGTAAAACATGAAAATGATAGGGCTGTCCATTTTGTCAATATTAGATTTTATAGCCCCTTTGCACTGCTGCATAGTAGATGTTCTACTGTAGAAAATTATACTGGGAAGATTTTCTTCTCTTGTTCCAATGAGGTGCCTTATTAAAAATAAAGATACTGGTTTTGTTACTTGTGGCGACCATGAATAAAGGCTAAGAGGAAGAGCCAAGGAAGGCTTTTCCTGTTGGCCAAGAGAAAGGCCATTGAAGAGCGCATGACTTTCTCATGTCTATGCTGGCTCACTGCAACATTACAGACAATGATTTTCTCTGTTTACCTCTATTTCTGTTTAGTATTTTCAGCTAGAATTGCATTGTTGCTTTTTAAGTATGGAGAAGACCAGTATGACAATCAGATCTGACCTTTTGTATTATAGAACCAAAGGATCTTGCCTATATTCATTGTCTGTAATATTTTACTTATTCAGTAATGTAACTTCTAGATAGGTGTCAGATCTTGATTTAAAGACTCTCTCCAACTCTTTGTCTTTTCTTTCAGTAAAGGCAGTCCCCCCTTATCCATATATGTAATCTTGTATTGAAACCATGCATCTTACTTGATCTCTTTTAGTAATGGGCATGCAAGTTTAACTGCTGCCTTGTCTTACTGACATCATTCCAGAGCTGTCTGTCCTCTACAGCAAACAGTAGTCTGTATTTGGACTTAGCTTTAGGATATAGTAACCTCCAGTTCCCCATACTTTCCATACGTGAAAAACAGTGTGCTAGAACCAAGACATTGTCTGTGAGAAGTAAATAAGGATGCCTAAAATAATGCCTAAGGAGATCAGTCAGGTGAAAGTGCAGTATAAGGAGAAGATGGAATAGGAATATTGAAGCAGTAGTAACAGGTGGGACTTAGAGATTAAATTCTCTGGTTTTGTTGTTTAAACAACTTCAGGCTTTTACTATAGTCTTCCTTTGACATTGCACTTGATGCAAAATTTCATCAAGCATTTCAGAAATGATTCATTTTAAATATGACAGGTTAAACAGATGAATAGTTAAAAGAAAACCAGTGCACAAGCAAATAAGTAAAACCACTTCAAAAGTGAAGACATATTTATCCATATATGAATGATGAACTGTTATTTCTATCCAGAAAGAGCCTAATCAAGTACAGCAGAGGACAATGGAAATCTCTGTTATTTTCTTTTTGTAGGGTGTTTTTAATCTCTGTGCTGATTTAAGGCTGATATTTCTCTAATTTCTCTAATGATATATCTCTCCAGTCCTTTAAAGCCAGTATTACAGTGTTGAATTGGTAAAATTAGACTCCCGTCTTTCCTAAGCCATTGAGATTTTTTGAAAGAATGATTTTTTCCAGTCATGAAAAGAGTTTAACATGTATGGGAAAATAGTGGGTTGTTATTTCATCAATGATAACCTTTGTAGAGCCTTTGAACCTTTGCATAATGCTCTTTTGTAAAATTGAAGGTAGAATTCAGTATAGGGAAATCCTGATTCCATTCAGTTTTTCCATATATTTCAGGACAGTATAAATTCAGCTTGAACTTTTTTGCATGGAATGTATAATCATGTACATGATTATGAGATTTTTTTTCTTTTTCCTATATATGAAGAATGAGAAAGTAGAGACAGATTGACTGCTCGAGGAATTTTATCTTCCGACAGGGCCACTATTTACTTATCCTGCCCATTCAACATACAGGTCCCTCTGGTAATCAGTCCAAGGTTGTGCAAATTCCAGGTGTGCCTTTGTGTAAGAACATTTTAAAAGTTGACAGGATCTCCTGGATAGCTTTGATTTATTTTTGTACTTGTTTGCCAGTTTCCACAGATGTCTGCTGCAACTTTACTGTAAGGTTGATCAGACAGCTCCATTTGTAGAACACTGCAAATCAAGGCTATGAGATACAGTTCCCAACAGGATTAGCTGTATTTTACTGTACTAAGTCACTGTCTGGTAACAGATCCCTAGGCCTTGCAGTTCTCCATCAATCACTTGAGACCATCTGGTTTCATGGTGTGATAGGAATTTTGTATATGCCTACTTATAAAATCTCATGATATGGCCACAGGACCATGAGTACAATGGAGCTATCTGTAATAGCTGTCAGGAAACATGGTATCTTCTATGTCATATGACTCATTAAATGGATGTTAAAGATCCTTTCCTGCCCAGATAGAAACAATATTCAACTACAAAACATCTTAATGAAAGATGTTCTTATGTACACTAGAGACAGAATAAAATGAGCACCATTATCTGGAGACTTTTATTCTAGCATGCAGGTAATAGGTTTTAGTGGTATTACAGATGGGTCATGTAATCTCTCTGATATGCCTGCTTTGTCCACCAGTAATGCTAAGCCCTTTCTAGAATTATTTTGACGTTGTAGGGATTTTTTGTGTTGTTTTGTTTGTTTGGGTTTTGTTTGTTTGTTGGTTGGGTTATTTTGGGTGGATTTTTTTGTTTGTTTGTTTTGTTTTATTGGTTGGTTTGGGGTTTTTTTATTATTTTTAGGGTTTTTTTTCCCTTTAGATTTATAAAACCTTGAGGGCGAGCTGCAGTAAATACATAAATAAATAATGGTTGTGTGATTTTTATCAGGTCCTTCTGAGCATTCCTGCCATGTAAGTCATATGAGGATGCCTAATCTGTTTGGAATATACAGTTCCAAAATATCATGAGATAATTTGCTCCCAAGTGATTTCCAGTACCTGTCATTTGTTTTCAGATTCACGTTGTTAGTCTGAAGTACAGGTAAATTGACAGAGTGAAATTACAAACCCACTGAGTTCAATGACATTTCTGACTGTCTTCAGCACTGGCAGGATTTTACTCCCGTACGTCTGTCTCTTTTATCTTGTACCTCTCACCTTGTATGTAGCAGAAGACTTTAAGTTTACTAGTACAGAATTTTTCGGGCAAAGAAATATTTTACTTTTTGCAGTCTTTTAGAGAGTGCAAGGGATAGATGTTCCTTAAAACAAATAAATCATTCTAACTTGGTTGGTTATTTTAGTCTCCTCTTGGCTGATGAGTTGTTGGAAACAGCATAGTTTAATAGTGTAATAATGTCCAGGCTTTGAAGCAGTCTTAAGTGAAATCTGTAGTCCTTTTTTTTGTTTTTTTTTTTTTTTTTATTTTTTTTTATTTTTATTTTCAAGCTTATCCCATTTTTATTTCCTATGGAATATGAAGTCTATTAATTTATGGAATATTATGGAATTTTTTTGCAATTAAAAATGTGATAGGGAACCACAATGTACAGGTTAGCTGTCCAAATTAGACCACTGAGCCATGAAATTTGTTTCATGATGCCGTGATCCATATTTACTCTTTGAGGAGAGGGAAGACAGAAAGCTGTTTTCCTATTCCACAGTGCAGTGTTTTTCAAGAGAAACATTTTTCCTGATCCTGCTAGGCAGCTGAGAACACTAGTGCATGAGCTAGGATTGCAAGCTTGTCAGAAAATTTGACAACAAATTGTGGGTATTTTCAGTGATATCATTTAAAGTCAAGCAAAAGGACCCAAGAACACCACTCTGCATTATACAACTCTGGTTTTGTTTTTGTAACTAGTGTCCAATAAGGTCATTGGCTAGATTGTATGTCTATGAATTCACGTCCCAATTAGGTTATGTTCTAAACACAAACATACTTTAAAAATAAATCTGATAACACTAGGAATATTTGTAATTAATAGATGTGTCCCCTCTGCTTACATTTGCTTTAACACATCTGTGGCCAACACAGGTTATTTGTCAGGATGGGATGACTTTCTTTTTTTATTGAATGATGGATTAAAAATGGCATTCCTGTGCTCTTTCCTGTGTTTCCACTGTAAGGATACAATATAGCCCTTACAGGGGGAATTACAGCAGTTGCTATATTATTTATTTTGTTTTATTTATTTTAATTAAACAAATTCCTTCTTGATACTACAAGCTCCAGAAGTTGACACAAAAAAATAAGATAAAGCACTAGGCACTAAAGAAGCCAGGACTCCCAAGGAATGAAAATACTTTTCAGAAGGAGCAAGCAAACAGACCCAAAACATTTGTAGGTGGGAGCCAAAGTTAGCATTTGGAAAGAAATTAACATGTGGAACACAGAACAATTAATAGTTAAGTGAAAGCAGCTGAGACAACATCTTCTGAAAAGCTTGTTCTATTATTAGTATCTAGTAGATTGGCACAAGAAACACAAATCTGTATTATAGGAGAAAGAGAGCAGAATTCTTATTTGGAAATAACCTTGTTTTGGTGCAGCCTATAAGACTGAAAAAGCAAATATTTCACTTTCAACAAACATCTTTGAGCCAGGAATCTTAATTGTAGCTTGCAAGTTAGAATGAAGTTTAGAAAAATAAAGATTTATTTAAAACCGGGTAGATTTCTTGCACTGCAAGCCCGAGATATACACATGCATAGATTTTTTTTTTTTCTCTGGAAGTGTATGAAGTTTGAACTGGCATGTATTGAATATTTATATGTACAAAATATTATATTAAATAGTAACCAAAATAAAAATTGTTATCAAGTGAAAAGTGCTTAAATATTAAAATAAATGTTTCCAAGGCAATACTTGGGAAAAGTCGTGTGTCTGCAATAGAAGTTTGAACTTTCTGAGCCTACCTTTTTTAAGCTACATACTAATGTTTTGGGTTTTTTTCTTTTACTTGCAAAATTCCCATCCCATTCAGTACAGGAGACATCCTCAGTTGATGAGTAACTCCTTAGTATGTGGGTTCCTTCACACAAGTATATTTAGGGCTTCACTTTGCCTACTAGATACTATACAAATGAGTTCTGAAACCAGGTTTATTAATTTTCTAATGGTTTACTATAATCTTAATGCTTTACAATATTAAGTTGTTTCTGTGGGATGGATTGATATGATCTTCATTTAATAGTTGAGGGTCATAGACACTAATAAAAAAAATCAACATGTATTCCTTGCGTTTGGAAACAGCCTCTGAGACATCTGGGCCTGATTCTCTGCATGTAAGGCACTGATTGTGTGTCCACTGATGTTAGTTGCAACTATGAGCGGACAGTACTTTGGGGAATTGACCTTTTCAAAGACTTTTTTTCAAAGGCTTTGAGAATATCAGTAAGCAGAACAGTCCTTGAAGCACTTTAAGTGACAGTACAGAGGCATAGTTTTAATATAAAACTGAATCTTTTGATAATAATTTCTAAAGATTTGTTATAGCATCACTAAACCTGTGACAGTTACCTTTTCAGGGACTTGTACCTTGACTCTGTGGGTAGCCTTTCTTTGGGAGAGGTTCCTCAAACAGTGGAAAGCTACAGTTGATGAGAAAGAGAGGTCATCGTTTCAGTGAAGTACTGTGTTTTTCCTAGCCTCATTCTAAAACGTGGTTGAAATTCAAATAATTATTTATAAATTTAATTCTCAGGCACATAACATCTATTGCAGAAATACAGACATAAGTGTAGTCATTTGTTGAAGGTAAGCAAATAACAGTAGGATCTCTGGATGTATCTGACAGCTGTAATAAATGGCATCATCAGACTTGCCAGTAGCAAGAGGTTAATGGGTATTCTCTGATAGAAGCGGAGGGTGAAGTCTTTCATACCTAATGGTTTGTGCATGCTGAACACATGCTACTTCATTGCAGCCAACAAACTGAATAATATCACTCTCATGGCCACTCTTCTCTACCCTATGTAAACAATTTATAACAGATTTCGCTTCTTGCCTTTCCTGAAAGCTGCCTTTCCCCTTATTCAATGTACATTTTTGTGTATCTTCAGTAATCTTTTGCTGAAGGTATGAAGAGTATGAAAGGTTTTATTCCTCAACGTGCAAAACTGTAAAACCTGTATGCATTATTTATTGTTAGTCAAAGGTAGAGATCTAATCCTGTGTCACAGGGAGTTCTGGAAAGCAAATTACTTTCTGTAGGAATGCACACACACACAGACGACAGGTATCAAAAACATCCTTGTGAGAGTGTAGAACCAGTGTAATGACACCTGGCAAATTATGAAAATAAAGTATATTTATAGGATATACAAAGTATGTATGTTTGTTTGTGTGCACATATGCTTCTTTATGTGAATCACATGAAGTATACCATAAAGTCCAAGAGTTTTGTAAGAATTTTTTGTTATGCTGTAAACTCTGAGGCTTTCATATAATTACAATTTTCATTGCTACATCTGGAAGCACTTGAGGAAAAAATGTTTCAGCCGTTCTTGAGTGCTAAGATAATGAAGCAGTATTTTACCTGTTAAAATTAAATCATATGCATATGTAACAATTTACTAACACAAACAGGTGGAACTATTAATGTAAACTGTACAATGAGGTAGGCCTAAAGAAGATGTTCCTTTGAATATTAAAAAAATGCTATGGGTTTGATCAGTAGGTGCTTTTGTGTACTGTGGGAGTGTCAGGTGGCAGCTTGACAAAGTTTGTTTGTAAGTAATCTGAAAGGTCAGTAGCTTTTGATCCTCCTCATTTGCTGAAGATGCCTTCTTACATCTTATATCTATAGTGTCAAAAGTGCCACTTAAGAGAGGCATTATTATTTTTATTTAACAAGGATGATATGACACTTGGACTTCTGACAAAAATCTTATGGTAACAGGTAGTTGTTCTTTTTTCTTCTTCCTTTTTCCCTATTTTAGTAATGTGTCTCAAGTATTCAGAAATTACCAGATACTAATGAACTGACTACATACCACACTGATTTGCAGAAAATCTGCAAGTTAGAGGAGATGCAATTAAATTTATCCCTTTCCTCCAACCTTATCCTTTCCCATGGATAATCTCATTTGATGAAATGACCCATAAGAAAAGTTGTGCTGGTACTGCCTTTATTAGTCTAACCTTTTTGACATTCTTGTCTGAATTTGAAAGTGAAGCGATGAAAGTAGCATTCTCTTTTCAGGAAACTCAGTGTAATGTGTTAATCTAATGGTTATTTTGGAGTGTTAAATAACATAGTACATGGTGATTAGCAAACTTGAGATAATGGAGCAATTGACCTATGCCATGGACAGCTGGTTAAATTCAGCTTGTGTTTTAAGAGCGTGTTAGGTATGCCTGTTTCTGGACTCTGAAGACTGCCTTGAGATGAAGCAAAGTTCAGGAGCAGCAGAGTCACTTAAGGACACATATAAGTTAGGCAATTGATGAAGTAAATTCAATAAGCTTTCTGTGCTATGGTCTTGGACCTTTGGAAGGAAAAAAAAAAAAAGAGTGACTTTTACAATGAATACTGTACTTAAAATGTACAAACTTACTGTTGGAGGGTATCATGTTCTAAATGGGAGTTGCATGGGGGGTTCTTTTTTAAAACCAAGGGCTGTCGAAACTTCTTTGAGATGAGAGAATCAAAAGGAAGATTAAATTAAATTAAACGCAAAGGGAAAATGACAGGAAGGAAAAACAGAGCACTGGGGAAGCTGTGTATTGGGGGTGGGAGCTGTTAAAGTGACTTAATAAGACCAAAACACCTCCAGCCAAACCCCTCTACGTTAGCTTCCCTCTTACATGAACTAATGTATACCTTATTTATTTAGCTTATTATTGCTATGGTTGCATTTATTCACCAATTGCATTCTCACTGTTGAGGAGTTTACTACAGTTCCCTTTAACTATAGGCATGTGTCTCTTCTTACCATTCATTCCTTCCATTTAGAAGTATCTTTTCAGTAGGCCATTGCCTCACACTTAACAGGCCATGGTTTCTTGTCCTGAAATGTATGTGCTACTTTCTTGGCTACTTCTTCTTACTTGCTTTATAGGACTAAGTATCTCTTTGGTTTTGCCTGCTATTCTGGTTGTTTGAAACCGTCGTTGCCCCCAGAAGACATGTTGGTCTTCCTGCATCCCATGTTGCTTTTCTTCCCAACAAAGTAACACTTTTCCAATGAAGAGAATGTGGGACTTGAGCGCACTGTTTTTCAACTCTCCTGTTATGTGCTTGGATAGAAAAGGCAGACAAATGCCTGCATTAGTATATTTTGCATTGTGTATACAGATGAAAACTATGCTAATGATCTTTACTTTCTCATTTTCTCCTCATTACTTTGCTCCTTCCCAGCCCCTCCATAAAGCCTGGTGTTTGCAGAATATCAAGCCAGAGTATTTAAAATCAATAAATAAAAAAATAAAAAAGTATGTTATCTTCATCTTCTTAGCAAGGTGTTCATCCTAATTCTTGAAATTTTTAATCATAGAATCATAGAATAGTTAGGGTTGGAAAGGACCTTAAGATCATCTAGTTCCAATGCCTCTGCCATGGGCAGGGACACCTCACACTAAACCATGCCACCCAAGGCTCTGTCCAGCCTGGCCTAGAACACTGCCAGGGATGGAGCATTCACAGCCTCCCTGGGCAACCCATTCCAGTGCCTCACCACCCTAACAGGAAATAATTTCCTCCTTATATCCAATCTAAACTTCCCCTGTTTAAGTTTTAACCCGTTACTCCTTGTCCTGTCACTACAGTCCCTAATGCAGAGTCCCTCCCCAGCATCATTATAGTCCCCCTTCAGATACTGGAAGGCTGCTATGAGGTCTCCACACAGCCTTCTCTTCTCCAGGCTGAACAGCCCCAACTTTCTCAGCCCGTCTTCATACGGGAGGTGCTCCAGTCCCCTGATCATCTTTGTGGCCCTCCTCTGGACTTGTTCCAGCAGTTCCATGTCCTTTTTATGTTGAGGACACCAGAACTGCACACAATGCTCCAGGTGAGGTCTCACAAGAGCAGAGTAGAGGGGCAGGATCACCTCCTTTGACCTGCTGGTCACGTTCCTTTTGATGCAGCCCAGGATACGGTTGGCTTTCTGGGCTGAGAGTGAACACTGAAGCCAGCTCATGTTCATTTTCTCATCAACTAGCACCCCCAAGTCCTTCTCCACAGGGCTGCTCTGGATCTCTTCTCTATTAATACAAATAAGAGGATAATGAGAAGTACTTAGTGTTGTGTATTTCAAGAATTAAGATACAGTATTAGATTAAATGATTTTATAAGTAGGGCTGTGAGTTAGCAGAATTCGTAGGAGCTACATGGATCATTGACACAATTTCTGTCCAAAGTATAAAACTCTCCATTACAGAGTGATTTCACAGTGCTCTGTTTTCTCCAGATGTTTGTCAGGCTATAGCTTCCTACAAGTAGTTTTGTATTCTATTGCATGCTGTTAAAGATGAATGGAAAGAAGATTTGGAATTTTTACGTATTTTTTGAGCACTGACAAATTCTTAGATAATAAAAACTTCTCAAAATCTCTGGAATTTACTGGAAAACTAAAAAAAATTAATTGGGGGGGTGTTTTGGGGTTTGTTTTTTTTCTTTTTTAAAATCTTAAAATCTCTGTGTAGTAATAACAGATTTGTTCCTGTCAGAAAGATGGAAAACAATTTCTGTACGTGCAGAGTAACTGCTCTGAGTAAATTACACTGATTTTAATGACTGCAGGAAATTAAATAAAATCTTTGTGTACTTTCTGTGTGTTTAATTGTATCTTCAAAAAGATGTCATTGCTTAATATTTGAGAATGTGACTACTCGATGTGTAACTTTAGTGATATTTTACATTATTACCTGGCAGCTCCAGCCAGCGTTTAGGTTTAGTCATAATAAACAGAGATTTATGGAGAGCTATGTGATTTAAAGAAAATGCTCACTTACCGAACATTAAAATATTGAAAGCTGAAACATTTTTTGAAAGGTGAAATAATAATGTTTTGCTTGAATGCTCATTAGCTACACATGCAGAGTGCAATTCTGGCTCATATCAGAATAATTCCAAATAGGACAATAATAATCTTCTTCCAGCACAGCCTCATTACTTAAATGAAATACACTTGTTAACTTACACAGATGTGTAATACAGGATAATCACAGGATATGTGGTGGTTCTGATCTAGACTGACAAACAGTTGTCTTGGTTATGAAAGCAGTTCTAGAAATTCAGAAGTAGAGCCAACTGTCTTAATTATTGGAATGATATGAACCCTGCAAAGCAATTTTGTTGAGGTATTAATTACTATTTGATTTAGATTTTATACATATTTTAAACGAAATTACTTTAGGCACTGCTGATGTTATTTGAGATCCCACTGGTATGGCTCTAATCACAATTTTATAAATGTGCATATTTGAAATTGGGATTATGCTGACCCTTTCTTTTATTAAATATATGAAAAGCTCCTTAGTCTACCTGTATGGACAGGGGGTGACTGATTGACTGATGGTTCCTTTTAAGTCTCTTCTGTCAGAATTGTTGAAATATACCCTGAGAGTGATTAATGCAGTGGTATTGCTGGATGTAACATCCCAGAACTTCAGTCCCTTTGAATTACTGCTGCATTTTTGTTAAAAGTATTTCTGAAAGGTTTAATATCTATCTTGCTGTTAAATTGCTGTTCATTTAGAAAACTAAGAGTTAGTTCATTGCGTAAAAGAGACTTTACGTCTCATTTAAATAGCCATCAGCTTATTTATTTTCATTCTAGCTTGCCTAAAATGGAAAAATAATACACATTTTAGACTGCTTTAAGCTGTCTCTGCATGCATTTTAATATGATCGTACTCAGAATGTGGATTTTCAAGCTGTGTATATCCTGAGGTTAAATTAAGATTTTTTTTCCATATCCGTATGTATTAAGTAACATGTTGTTTAACAGAAAATTTATTCTTACAAGCGATTTACCACTTACATATTTTCATTAGTTGTCTTAAATAGTATTTTTAAAGATGTGCATTTGTTTGTTTGAAAAGCTTTCTCTGAGCATTTGAAAACATTATGGGTTGCTCAGCAGCCAGTAGAATCTGTTATTTTCAGTTTTGGGTCTTAACATCTTGCAGTCTTTTGTTTTGTGCTCTAAGAAGGTTAGATAGCTCTGCCCTGGGGACGTGGCCTTTATAGTCCAAGCAGGTCTAACGTTAAATGATAACGGCAGTTTCCTCTTTCCAAAGTCTGAAGAGTCCTGTTCACACAGTTCTCTGAGTCCCAGAGGCAGGAAAAGCTTACAGGCTTAGTCTATGGTAAAGCCTCAGTCAGTCTTTTACATGGCAAAGCAGGGCTGAAGTTAAAAAAGTAAAAAAACCCTGTTTATCTTTGAACTGAATTTAAAGTAAACAAGTAAAGCCCATCCAGAGAAGAGAAGCATACTACAGATTTGCTCCAATTAACTGTTTTAATGAGTTCTAATATAGAGTGCCACAGTGCTGCATTGTAGGTCATGAGTTTTATATTCGTCTGTGGAATGGGATTAGTAAATTACAGACATATTTTTTTGTTTAATTTTCAGTAATTCTTGTGAATACTACTAAAAATAATAATTTGTAAAAAATAGTGTAGTGGGGTGAACTAATACATTCAATAAATGAATGTTACTTTGATACCAGTAAGTTATTTCTAGCCATTATAAATGAGTATCTATTGACAGTCAGTACTGAGAGCTTGTCATTTTTCGCACCATGCCATTTGTCATTTTTCGCACCAAAACTTGCCTGTTAAATATGGAAAAGGAAATATTATTGACTCTCTCCTCCAAATTTCGGAGAGTGAAAACCATAAAAGTGACCACTGTCATACCTGTGCAGCTTCCTGAAGGCAAACGTGAATCACAAATGAAGGGAGCGAAGCTGGCCATATCTGTATAGTTAAAACAGAAGCCATTCGGTACTTATATATCAAATATACATATCAAATTATAAATAGCATTTTTCAGACTAAAAATAGTCTTCTGCCATTTTCCCCTTACTAAAATAAGAGTCTGGGAGAGGTTTTAGATGTAGGATTTTTTAATTTATTTTTTTTTCTGTGAAGCCTTTTTAGCTCTTTTCTCTCCAATGCCTGTGGGTTGAAATTTTCTTATACTTGAATTCATTACCTTCATTACCATTCCTTTATGTTCAGGTTTAAATCAATTAGGCAACTCTCCTATTCATTTGCTATAGTCCCAGAAGAGAGAGAAGATTTGTTCTCTTGAGGTGGTTCTTTTTTTTCTTGTGGAAAATAAATCAGTTAAATTTCTTAGTCTTTGTCAATTGCAGACACTATGTTTTCCAAGAAAATATTTTTTCCCAAAAAGACTAAAGAAAGAAAATCTGTGGGTTTGGGGGTTTTTGTTTAGGGTTTGTTTATTTGGTTTTTTTTTTTCACCTATGACTTCTAGTAGGAAATATCATGCTGTTGGTTTCTGTGGATCAATTTAAGTTCTAACTTATAATTAGACACTCTACACTTTGTCTCGTTGAGTTTGTAATGTTTAAGAGAAGTCAATCAAGATAATCTTTATGAGTAATAATCTCACATATATTTTATAAGTGTATTATAATAATAATTAAGGCTTTTTGTTCTGGAGCTCCTTCCAGAATTTTGTATCCACCATTCATAACCATTTCGCATCTGGATTGGGGGGAGGGGCGGGGGGGGGGGGGGGGCAAAAATGCTCAAATTCTCTGTAGGCCCAAGCTGAGTTACATTTAAGGCTCATGTAGTTTGTTAATTTTAGCAAAATTATATGTGCTTCTAAAATGTGCTTTGGCTTCTTTCTTTTTTAGTCAAAATTATTGATGTGAATGCATAGCATGTGTTGCATGGCCATATAAATAAATTATTTGGTCAAACTCAGATTTCTTGTTTTAGAACAGCAGTTAAAAGAGTTGAAACCAGGTGAGATTGGTGTTTCGAAGAATCAGCAGGTGAAAAAGATTATGGGACCCCAATGAAATGATAATTTACTACAAAAGCTGCAAAACATTGAATAGTTCCAATTTTCATATACATAGGCACAAAAAAAAAAAGGGAAATATTTACTATGGGGCCAGGTATTTGAGCAGTTGCCTTTCTGGTCTGCTGTTCATTTATATGACAACTCGGGTTGTGTTGTTCAGGGCTTCTTTTGGCTGCTGAGAGACCTGATGGGGACCTGTGAGGTTAGAGACAGTCCCCTCTGTGTCTGGGGCCAGTGGGGTGCGTGCATGCATCATACCTTTCCATGGTCTTCTCTCTTCAGGAGCTGCAGCTAAGGCAGAAATTATACTGCTTCATGGCATTGCCTGGTCCTTTCCCTTCACTTTTTTGTCCTTTTAGCATCCTCCTGTAGCTTTCGTTGGGTGGCAACAGCAAGAAATAATTCTTAAAATATTCACGTGGTTCTTCAGTTGTGTTGCAACTCATGAGTGTCCTGGTAAAGTCTGGATGCAGTTGCCCTGCGTGGAAGGGTGGGTGTACTTTGCAGACAGGAGTGCAGAGGGGCTTGTTAGCACTCTAAATGAGCTGAGCTAGTTTAGGTATTCTAATCAGTGTGTGGCAGTATGTTGTTCTCTAGGGAATAACTTACCCTGTTTCTTGGCAGGATAAAGTAGCCTGTGTAAAGCTTCCTGATGTTGTGACTAGTAAAAAGGAAAAACTAGTGTGGGCGGATGTAATGTAAGCACATGACTTGGCTATACATAGAGTCCTTAAGGAGTCTGAAAGCTGAAGAAACATACTTTAAAATGAAACTCTTAAAATGTGGTTTGTGACTGGTCAGCATCTCTGATAATTAGGATCAATCGGTTATTATCTTAGGTAAAATATAATGTTGCTTTTAAGAAATACTAATTCTCCAAAATCATAACTAACCCACTCTGCTTGCTTCCTGCTGTCGGCAGCCATTCTTGCTAGAAGGATATTACATTGGTAAAAACAGTAGTTTAGAAATAGTAGTGTGAAATGTTTCTTTCCAAGTGTTGTTTTTGGTAACTGTCATGCCATGTCAGAGAAGCCAGTTTATCAGCAACTCACAATTCTAGGAATTTTAAGGAGCTGGTAATTGCCTGAAGTACTTCCCAAGTAATAATTTAAGACTGAGTAATTTTGAATTAATAATAGTACATTCTTCTTTGGGCATCTTACAAGCCTTTTTTTTCCCCCTTTTAAATAAGCTGTGCATCACCCGTGTTTATTTTTGAAGAGGAAATAACTGCCTTACTGTAGAGTAATCCTATTTACTGTTACTTGTGCTGCTTCTTTAGCATTTAATGGCATGATGAATTTTGATGTGGTTTTGATTTACGGATGAGTTTAATTTTATGTACCTTGTATTTGAAACTGGCTGGGTTATAACTAGTATTTTAAGGGTACTCTCAATATATGCTCTAACAAAATGAGTTTACTACTTCCTATGTAGATCTTAAATTCTGCTGGACAAACTACAGACTTTAGGGCAGAAAAACAGAAATCACCAGCTGTGTTGATGGTTTAAAGAATCTTGGTAGTTCAGGAGCCTTGCCCTCCTTGAAGCTTCTGAAGTCAGGAAATTCTACTAAAAAGATCTGGTATCATTATGTAGCATCAGACTGGGCATATACCTTCCTGAAGAGTGCCTTTTGGTAGGTGCTTATTGGCATTCTCCAGTTTCTTTTGGTGTTTTGATGATGGCTATAGCCTTCAGTTTGTTGAAATATATGTGTTTCCATGAAAAGTGTATCTTTCTTGTTTGCTCATTTGAGTGAATGTTTTCACTAGATTTGTATATGTGTTTGGTTTTTTTTTCAGCCAGCTCTTGTAATTCTAGTAATTCTAGTAATCTAGTAATTTGATGATGATATATTTTCTGAGGGTTTGCTAGTGTTCATAGGGCACAGAGCCTGTTTCATGGGCAGGCGGAACACACTTTCTGATGACAATCTGCGAGCCAAGTCTCAATGCCTTCATCTTTGTGTCAGAGAACATGACAAGATGTCATCTCAGCCCTCTTATGCTTGCTACCCTCACTTTTTCAATCCTCCAGCCATGTGCCAGATCACATGAAGGAGCAGGATGGTAGCATAGGACTTATGCTGGGCTTTGTGCTCCTCAGCTGTTATGCAGCTTGTTTTCTTGTGCCCTGCCTACACAAGGTGCACAATATGTTGAACTGAAGGTGAGACACTGCACAAGAGCAGAAACTGCCCAGTTCCCATTATCACAGTGAGAAAGTGAGAGATGGAGACAGCTTCAGCCTTGTGGTCATTCGCCTGGTAAATCTGTGCCTAGTTTCTCTCCTGAGTCACTGATATCCCCACCTGTAGGTGCTGCTATATGCGAGCCACCCACTGACATTTCTGTGCAAGCTGTGCAAGATGCATACACCAAGTAGCAGATGCAGAGCAGGAAGAGAAAGCAGACACTGAGTATGCTGGGTTTCATGTTTCTTTAAAAGAAATAACTTTAAATATTTGTGTAAAGCAAGCCAAGCAAGTAAATGTTACATTGCTCCTAAATCTTTCTATTAGTTAATCTATAAAGAGTTGAAAACAGCTGTTCCAGATGAGTGGTTGCCCACTGATGATAAATGGTTTAACTCACATGGGAAGGCAGTAAAGTCTCACAGAATAAACATCTGTAAAAGTAACATACAGACTTCTGCTTTTATCTTGCCTCCCCTCTTGGGGAACTTGAGATAAATAAAATTGGTTGTCAGTATTTTTTTGCTTAAGTATGACTAACAATATTTTTATTTTTGTTTCTTTACCTAGGGTATTTATGTAAGGGATGCACCTCTGAAGGACATCAAAGTGTTCAACTTTCGCCGATTTGTAGCTCTTTTCAGTGTGGTAAATGCCACAAAGCGGGATGCTGGCAACTATCGCTGCATGATTCGGACGGAAGGAGGAGTTGGTGTATCAAACTATGCAGAACTGATAGTCAAAGGTACGTCAAAATAAAATTCATTATTTGCATGCTTGGTGCATGGAATAAGGACCTGCAATTGCTAATTCAGTAAGAGTATCACCCATAGCCTGTTAAAGTCGATAAGAGGTTCAATAAATAGACTCTGTTTATGTAAATCTTAAAAGAGTCTATCCAGCTGTAACAATGGAATGACAGAAGAAGCCAGGGCTAATTAACCAGTTACTCGTTGATTGCTGTTTTAAATATTTTCCCCAAATGCACTGTTTAGAACTATATATCTTTCAAGATTTTTTAAAGTATGAGCATAATACTGGCTGTTTACCTCCTTTGTGGAGATTGCTTTCTAAAAACATACTTACTGCAAAATATAAGAGATTTACACTAAATTGAGCACATAAAATATATATACTCCAACATATGCAGGGCTGTTTTTAAAAACAGCAGGAAACACTTAAATAGAATGCATACAGGTTTGTACATCCTCATTATAGAAAACTGTGCTAAACCAATTTTTAACATTCATTATGTTTAAATTCCATTTTGCTTGTTTGTCTGTGAGATGAGCAGGTGTTGATTGGAAAGGAAGAAACTTGAGCTATGGGTTAGACTGGGGAATAATAGGTTACCAGTAGAAGACTTAAGAGAATCATAATGAAGAAACAATTTTCCAAAAGCAGGAATATGGTTTTAATGGATGTGGGTTAGGAAAAATGGACAGAAACAGGACAAGACAAAGAGAAGCAGGTTGCAAATAGCCAGTGTGTGAAGATAACAAGACGAAACAAATTGTAGCATTAAAACTGAGATGAACTATTTGAAGGGACAGATGGAGAACAAAACAGTGGCTGAGATGAGAATATAATTATAAGGCATGGTGGAAGAAATTAGGTTATCTCAGTTCAAGCATGAGAAATAAAAAGAAATAAAAGGGAAATAAAAGGGGTGGCCAAAAATGGGAATGTCAGCAAGGAAAGAAATTGTGCACTATAAGTCCCAATAGGAATAGCATCTTTTTCACACCTAACAGCAGTGAAAATGAGGAAGAATGGAGACTGCCTGAAGGAGGCAGATGGAAGACTGACTACAACAGTGACAGGAGGTACAAAAGCTGAAGAACTTAGATTTTTCCAATTTCTTTAATTTAGGGAGTTTTAATTAATTAATGCTCCTTTTGAGGTGTAGTAGTTGAAATTATGAAGTGTATCATTACAGCATTTGTGCTTACTCAGATTCTCTCAGAAAATTTGCACTGGGCACAGTGGACAAATGGATAGCCTTAGGGTGTAATCCCATTAACTACTTGTAGAGTGGCAAAGTAATTATGGTAATCCCCTTTGCCTGTATTGGAGCTTTTATGAGACCACCTGCAGGTCATTCCTTCTGACCTAAAAAGACCCATTTTAAACATTGTGCTGTAAAACCTTAGATGACTATACTGAAATAGCAGCATTAGGGGCTAATTAGTAAATATGCTTTTACATTGATGGCATGTAATTAAGAAATTGTATTTCTTCTTTTTTTTCAGCAGCCTTTCTGCAGTGTTAGTTAGCAGAATTCAAAAATAATGGATCGATTTTGGTGCAGCTATATCTTTTTTTAATCCATTGCCATCAATAAATCATGGAAAATGTACATTTACCCATATTGCATGTAATGCTTAGTATACTTGGGAATTACTGATGGTTTAATAATAGTATGTGTAGAAACAGTGGTGTAATTACTCCCCACTCTTTGTTCGAAACAATGAATCTAATTCTCTTCTCATTTACACTGGTGTAACTGAACTGGCTTAGTAGCAATTGTCCTGGAATTACATTGCTAGGATGACGGGTCAATCAAACCTAGCTTTTGTAAATTAAACAGAATCAGTTCTTCACTGTGCTCTGTTTCATTCTGGTTGCTGAATTTGTAACTCCAGTTGGAAATAAGTAAATTCATGTTACAGCTCTGCACAACATTCATTCTACTTCATTGTAGACATAGTTTCACTAAGCAGGAACTTATTCTGAGTAAATTCCAATTACTTACGTAAACCTCTTGAAGGTTTGTAGTGTTGCTGTAGCATGGTGATGTGTAGCACTGGACACCAAGTACCAGAACTTTTGAAATCAGCAGAAAGGCTAGTAGCAGGTGCCGAAAAATAAACCTGAAATCACAAAGGAATAGGAATGCAATTTTGAAGATAAGAGATATGTAAGAAACTGCCTGATGTTCTTTTTTTCCTCTCTTTTGCTTCTTTACCTGAGCAGATACTGTCATAGAGAGGTTTAATCTGTATGGAGGACAAAAAAAAAAGGGGGCGGCAATTAAAGAGCTGTCACTTAATCCCGTGTTATCTCATTAAAGAACTGTAAACATGAATATTGTCTAGATAATATGAGAAAGCCTGCCAGTGAACAATTAATCTGGCCTTAAACAAGAAGGAAAAAAAAAAGGGGGGGGGGTATTTTTTGAAAACTTGTGTTATTTGCCTTTTAGAGGATGGGGAAATAAAGTATTGATTGATCTATTTAAATAAATCCTGAAGGGGAGGTTTTCAATTTACTCAAGTATTTGTTCTGATAGGAGAGGCTGAAAAGACAAGTGCCTTGTCATTGTGTGTGCTCAAACCACACACTACCCTCATCTAAGTTTGTCGGAGAATTGGATTGAAATGTCACTTTATCTAATTGGGGACATGAAATTCTTGTCTCCCTTGCCTTGTCAGATCACCCACTTATTGTAAAAAACAGCAGTTCATATCTAACAGGTGACATAAAAGTAATCAAACATTGAGCAAAAGGAAAATAGTAGGGTGGAATTGATTAAATGTATTTGGTGAAGTAAATTAGACTTCTACATGCAGTCCCTAGGTTAAATTCTTCTAAAAGTGGGCAGATCCAGCACTGATTAGGTTTAGAAGAGCAGAATGAGTCCGTCTGAGCAGACATCAGATTATTACAGAGTTCAGACTGCTTATTGAGTTCAAATAAGGTAAACCTAGGTGTCAGATTGGCTGAAAGGAGTTTTGTTAGGTTTTTAAGCAAGGACATAGAAAGGTAGCCATCTGTAATGCAGGCAGCTTAAATGTCTGCATCTTTCCAAATGGAAGATTTAACACCAAGAACAGAAACAAACCTATTTGGATATCTACAGCAAGCAATTTATTCTGGAGAACAAAATCATTTTGAGAGCAAGAGACAGTAAGAAAATATTAGTGGTTGCTTATCTTTAGTATCAGTTGTTCTTATAAATTAAGTATACACGGGTACTTAACATCTCTTTTCTCTCTCTGGCGACTACCCTTTTATGCTGGATCCATCATGCTGTCTGTACCCCTTTTTTTACAAACTGCTGGTATGAGTACTCTGTTTTTATGGTTGCTTGACAAACCCTGTCATGAAGTCCTGCTTTCAGATGCTGTTACTTTGACAAGCTGACTTCAGGCTGATATTGTCTTTTGTGTGTGTGTGAGACAGCCTGAAGGTTTTGAGAAAACCTCCAGCCAAAACAGATGAGATAGTTCAGCCATCTTAGCAAACTTGCCTTAAGAAAGTGCTGAAGACTGGCCTTTGAAGCAGGAACTTTTTTTCAGGAGGATAATAGTTAGGTGAAAACCGCTGTTTGTCTGTTCCCATGAAAGTCAATTTAAAAGCAACTGAATAAAACCCAAACATGGAGCGGGAATTTAGGGTAGATGAATTTAGAACACTTAGGTAAACAGATGTGGATGGAGTAAGAGTAGTGCAGACTGAGGCACCACTGTCTTAAAAAGAGAGTTGGCAAGTCAGCAGTGGACAATACAGAATATTTGAGTTTGGAAGAAATCATGTTTGGGGGAAGAGAACTGTTAGTGCATGGGTGGTAGAAGTACAACTGCTACTATTATGGGGTTTAGCAGGAATGCCAGCTGATTAGATTATGCCTGCATAGGCTTACCAGTGTATAGTACAAGGACACTTGTTTTTCTGTAAAGTTTAATAATGGGTATAAAATGCAACAGTTACTTTTTTTTTATAAATAAAGACTTTAAAAGTAATTTCAAGAACATTAGGGTACTGGGCCAGGTCAAGTTTTCATCCTAAACAATCTCAGTAAAGGAATAGTGTAAAATTATCTCATGTGTTATTCATCATACTGTTTAGAGGTATTGTTTAATTAAATAATTACATGTTTTGGCAGGAATTATTTAAAGGCTTTTTTTGGAAAAAAAAAAACACAGAAAAACAGAAACCAAACAAAATTGCATGAAGAACTGTGGTCTTTCAGTCAATTCCATGTCTTTTGTTATCAGCGGTGATATTTGTTGCCCTTCATCCACAATTAAATGCTGTAAAAATGACACTGCTCTCCATCATTCCCAATGGCATGGAATCATTTGCATGCTCAAAAGAGGAGCGCAATAATATGTATATATGTATATGTGTATCTATATAAAAAAAAATAGGAAAATGGAAGAAAATAGTCTTAAAGCTGTTTAGTTGATTTCAAGACTCTACAGTTATAGTGATGTGATTAGTTTTATAATTATTAAGACCTTATTAGCATGGACATAGCATCAGAGATGATTGATACTTTATTTTTATCACTTCACCAGCACATGATGTGCTGAACATCATCACATGGGAATACCATGGTATTGACTTTCTAACAGTTACTATTTAATTAAAAAAAAAAAATCAGATTGCAGGATTAATGTTTTTTCCCTGTTCCCCTGAAAGTGAAGCCTGGCTCCATTCTCCCACTCACTCACCTCAGAAGAAAAATCGGAAAATATTATTGGTATTATTGAAGTAGATTTTCCCCCCCCCCCCCATTTTTTAAGTTAGCTTTTCGGAGCCACCAAGAAGAAACGTGTACTTTTTGTGTTCTAGAACTCACTTAAATCTCAGAGATTTACATTACCTCCATTGGCATCTCTGTGTGATGCCTTTCCTCTCTCTATTAAAATTTCAAAAGAACTGCAAAACATAAAGATCTGAGGATCTTATAGAAAATATCTGGAAATTCTGTATTATTCTGTATAATTTAAAATACAAAGCAGTGTAAATAAAGGAGTCGACATTTCAAGTTTCCAGTTAATATAGAAGGCATAAGAATGAATAGTTTCTATGAATAAAGTTTCTATGCATGTACGGTTAAATTTGTTTTTATCCTCTGCCTATGAGAAGGGTTGCTCCTTATCATAAAGGCTTTGTCTTTTTCTCATATTTACTGTAAATGATCTATTTATGTAGGGTAACATTAGAGCATCTGCCTAAAGCCTTCTGACATCTACAGATCTCTAGTTTAGTAGGGTGGCCACAGTTTCCTTTCCATAAGAGATTATGCTTATCACCATTTGTGACAGAATTTAAAGCACTGAATTTGAAATTATGGATGAATTTACCTTCTTCATTTATTTATTTTTTTTTAATGTTGTATTTTAAAAGCATTTTTAAAGGGTTTCCCAGTACTGGACAGCTTTTTTTTAGTTGTTTCAAGAGAGATCTACAAGGAGCTCCTCTTTAAGCTAACCAATTGTATTAAACAGCCAGTGCTACAAACTCGTTTCTACAATCAGTTGAAATTCTTTTTCTGAATATCCCGAGCTGTAAAAAGGCAGGTTATTGTACCATTTTTGTAAGGGTATTAATCGCAAAGTAATTTGCATGGTACGTATTTCAGAGTACCCTAGTGGCCAACAGCAAAACAGCTTTTAGTGAAAGGTGGTGGTGCTGCAGCCTGATACTTACCTGATTAAGTGATTGAAATTTCTCAGTATCCTAAAAACAATTAAACCATTGTGTCTAAAGAACAAAAAATAACAATAAAAAATAACATAAACAAATAAAAAGTCAGAAGAACAACTTTCATATTTCAGTCATGAAACTGGCTCATTATATTTGGTAGTACACTGTATTGAAGTGTCTGCTTAACTCTGGATCTCGTGTTTTTAACCAGTCACTTAATAATGAGCATAATATTTGTAATGAAAGGTGCATTTTATGTAACCTCAATCTCTGGTAAGAAGACTACTTTTAGTATTAAACTGCGTTACTAGAATTAAACTGCAGTATATGTAGGCTTCGATAAAATAATGCAGCTTGCATTAACCTTTTGCACTGTGGTCGCAAAGGAATGAAAAATATGCCCTGAGGGATAAAAAGACAATAAAATACTGTCTGTTTCAAGTACTTGTAATACTTGGAATGAATTGTTGTAACCACTAACCTTAGTGACCTAACTCCTGAGTTCGCATTTTGAATGGCACTTCAACAGCCTTTAGTAGCATTTGAAACTTGAAAGTAATTAACTGTTCTTTCAGCATGGCTAAGTAAATGCTTTAGGATGCTCTATAAAAGTTCCATTTCATGTCTTGGTTCACAAAACAGCCTAATGATTCAAATTGATGCTAAATCATTTTGAGGCAAGTCAGAGCTGTTTCCAGACATGTTATTGCTGTATGAAGCCTGAGTTTATATACTTTAGGAGCAATAATTTCAATAAAACTGCAGTATGATTCTAACCAAAAGATGACATCAGTTTGCCATGTATTGTGACTGACATATAACCCTGTTTTCCTTACTGATTTGAAAATGTAAATAATATTATTTTCTTTATGTATTGGAATCTGCCATAATATAATAAGCAATTTTTATGTCTATTCCAATCAGTGATAATTATTTAGATGTCTTCAAAGGCATTCTGGATTGTTGCTCACTGTATCATGTACTTTATTATAATAATCAATTTGTTCTGTTAAGGTAAAAATATATACTGCTGGTGCCTATGTTTGCCATTTTGTGATGGCATATTTCAGCAATTACTAACAGGTCACACAGATCGAAGCTTACATACAAGTGTGCAGTGCTAATTAGAGACTATCTATCTGAAGCATAGCTAATCTTCAATGTACTTTGTGCTCTGTGGGTTGAGTACTCTTTCTGTAAATGAAGAAAGGTATCATAATGCATGATAATTCCATGTTTGTTAAAATAGCAAATCTACTATTTCTCAGGAAATAGTAATACCTATTTCCAGAGTTCCTTTGTCCCCTGTGCGTCATTCCTTTATGTTTTTTGCTCCAACTCTTGACTTTGAAGTCTTTGAAAAGAGTATGAAATACATAAATTCAGTGTCTTTTCTGTTTGACTTACCTATATCTCAGCACGCTGGAAAATGGTTAGGAGAAGAGGATAGATCTGAATCTACAGCTTAGGGAAGACACATGTTCTACATTCATTACATATTCTGGGTAGCCTTAAGAAGGTGGCAGTGTTTGCTGATAGATATGTTCAGAATACTGGATAAAACAGTGCCTTATTACAGCAGCCTGATTTCATTCCACTTCAATATATTTAACCAATGGAAGGGGTATTTTGTGCAGCTGTGATGCATGAAGCAGCAGAATAATTTCCTGGTTAATCAATAGGAAAAAAAAATATTTTCCTTTAAAAGGAGATGAGGTCTGCAAATTATTTCTGCAGTCTAATTTTAAATAAGGTGTCCATCATGTGGTAAAGAAAAGTTGTTTTAACATTTAAACTTTTGAAATCTTTAGAATGCCAACTATCAAAAAATGCTTGCTCTGTGATACAAGGTACTGCTTCTGTGTGGCAGCAAAAATAAGCCGTAGCTTCAGACTCCTATTAGAGACTAAAGAATTCCCCCAGCTCTCATTTAGAAGCACTTTCTGTTTAACCAGGATACAGGACTTGGAAAAATGCTATATTTATTCTGCTTACACAGAAGTCTATGAAAATATGAAGGCTGAGTAGCACAGTCCATGAGAAATAATGAATAAAAAATTCATTTTGTTTTCATGCAGAACTCACTGTTCTGGTTATGTCTAAGGATAGACTACAATAGCAATTTTAGCTTAAAAAGTATTTTTTTGTGTAGGATTTATATTTACATCCAGTAAGAACGATATTTTGATGAGAAAACCTGACGTCATCTTCATTTTTAAACTGTAAGTTATAATTTGCCATGTAGTGTCTGGTGACTAGGGTACCAGTTGTACCTGGTTTGAAGTTACTCAGAATAAAACAAACTTCATATTAGAATCTCCAAGTGCATAAGCAACAGAGTTTGTGTATTGGATTTTATTGGCAATAAGGTTATCATAGTGATTTTTTCTTCATAACCCTAGTTTTATGGATTCTTCAGCTCTAATATAGTGCAAAACCCATTGCTTATTTGAATGTTTTAGAAGCAGAAAAGAATTCCAGTATAATCATTGCTGCTTTTTGTAACTACTGTGCTTCAGAGCCACCAGTTCCCATTGCTCCACCTCAGCTGTCCTCTGTTGGTGCAACTTACCTGTGGATACAGTTGAATGCCAATTCTATCAATGGGGATGGACCCATTATTCAAAGGGAAGTTGAGTATCGAACTTCAAGTGGAAGCTGGTATGACATACAACCTGTGGATTCCACAAGCTATAAGATTGGGCACCTGGATCCTGACACAGAATACGAAATCAGCGTATTACTTACAAGACCAGGTGAAGGAGGAACCGGCTCTCCTGGCCCAGCTCTCAGAACAAGGACAAAATGTGCTGGTGAGTACTCAAAAGCGACCTGTAATTTGCAAGCATCTTTCTAGGGTTGAAAATGTAAATTATTTCACTAGCAGTTTTTACTGTGTACCTTAAACCATCAGGCTGCAGGAATTAAGACTGAATGCCTTTAAATATAAGCAATTGGTGTATGCCAGCTACAGTGACCTTGAAACCAACCTTCAGTGCCACTAGAGAAATCATGCCTGTGCATTCTTTACTGTCAGGTACGCGCTGAGATCTCTCCATTTCATTGTACCCCTCCCTTGCCAGTTTATGTTTGAATTCCAGGTTGTTTTTTTCTTCTCTCTCTCTTTTTTTTTTTTTTTTTCCTAGTATCCCAAGCTTGATAAAAATTCTCTTTCTTTTGGGTAAAGTTCCTTTTTTTCTTTTTTTCAATGTCAGATGTACTGAACTTGCAGACAAAGTGGAAAGAGATCCCATCAAACAGCAAAACTGTGCACTGTTAAGTCTCAATTAGCAGATGAGGTTTAGCAAAGGACTGCTTTCTTGAGTGACTGAGAGCATGTCTTTTCTTTAAGTGAGGTAGTGTGATTTATTTTGCTGTGTAGCAGTCTTGGCTCCTGTTTTGGATGTTACAATTAATAGTGCTGACCTCTGTAAAAAGAATTCAGAGTAGACCTATTATACAAAAGCAATTGTACAGTAATTTTCAGGAAGACTGGCAGTGATATTAATTTGGGATTCAACTGTAGAGGAAATACGAGTAAGCAAATGGTGTTAGCTTATTGATCCTAATCTTTTAAAGAATGACTTGGTGTTATTTGTCTTTTTAACAGGAAAACTTATATACTTCAGTTCTTTACTGTGAGGGTGGCAAGGCACTGGAACAGGTTGCCCAGAGAAGTTGTCACTGCCCAATTTCTAGAAGTGTTCAAGGCCAGGCTGGACAGGGCTTTGGGCAACCTGGTCTAGTGGAAGATGTCTCTGCCAGTGGCATGGGGTTGGAGCTATATGAGCTTGAAGGTCCCTTTCAACCCAAACCATTCTATGGTTCTGTGATTCTATGTATTTCCATTGGATATGAAAGTAAAGTTACTCTTTGTAAAGTCACCTGGCCACCTGTCAGTGGCTAAATGGCATTTTAGGTGAACTGATGGCTGAAATATCAAACACAGAATGAAATATAGTTGTTGTCAGAATCCCAGTGTTATGTTTTGAAGATGCAAGCTTATACAAGTACTAACCCTTTTATTTCTATTTGTTTTCTTACTGTCATTACTGGAAAGAAGTATTTAATGAAAAATACCAAAAAGCAGTACTGTTATCATAACAGTTTTTAGTATTTGTAAGATTTTTATTTACTAGACCAAGATAATTTCAGCTGAGTCAAAAGTGAGGCATAAAAAAATTAGAGTTCCTTTCAGGACGCTTTCTAGGTGACTGTGCCTTTCATAATAATATAAAATTATCTATCTAGTCAAGGTAAATGTGTATTTAATACACAAATATTTCAGGGTTTTTTTTTAATTAAAACAGCTTTTCTCGTGGCTTGATCATAATATAACATAGGGTGCTGTGTAAGTGAGCCTGTCTGTGCTGAAGGCTTAGAGCGTGGTGGGCTGATAGCCAACAACCAAGTACCCACACAGCCACTTCACTCAGTCACTTCTGCTGCAGGACAGGGAGAAAATAGAAGAAAGGCAAGAAGCCTTATGGTTTGAAATGAAGACAGTGTAATAGGTGAAGCAAAAGCTGCAATTGCAGGCAAAGTGAAATAAATTTATTCAGCATTTCCCATCAGCAGGCAGATGTTTAGCTGCTTCTTGGGAAGCAGGCCCTTGGCACACATAATGGTTGCTTGAAAAGACAAATGCCATAAGAATGAACTTCCCCTCTTCCTCTCCTTTCCTTGTGCTTTGATTGCTGACCATTACGCCATATGGTATGGAATATCCTTTTGGTCAGGTGGAGTCAGGTGTTCCCACTGTGTCCTCTCCCAGACTCTTGTCTGCCCTCAGTCTACTCACTGCAGGGATAGTGGGAAAAAGAGAAAGCCTGCAACCACTGCTTAGCAACATTCAAAACACCGGTGTGTTATCAATCTTCTTGTAGTCACAAATCCAAAACACAACACCATACAGGCTACTATGAAGGAAATTGTCTCCACCCCAGACAGACTCAGTGGAGAGAGAAGCCCACAGGTTTAGGTATATTTATGAGCATCATATCCTTTTGGAATTTTTGGTGGTACATACTGTTAAGTGTTAAAACATGGTTTCAGTCTCATAAACCATTTTGTACTGGAAGCATTTTATTATCTGGTAATGCCTTTTAATACATCAGCATTATTTGTGTTTTCATTAAGCTAAATGGTAACTCTTTTCAATTAAAAGCAGAAAGTGATGCCTGACTGAAAAATGTAAATTGTGTGATGATATTAAATCCATCTCTATAAATTGTCTTTTTTTATAGCAGAAGATCCTGCTTTGAAGGTGTAGTGGTTATTGGTTAACTATTAGCAAGTGACATGCTAATAAGTGGCCCAAGGGCTTAAAAAGAGATGTTGATAAACTAATGACAGTATAATTAAGCTGGGTAGGAGTAGAATAATGCCAGTCTCCAAAGCATACCATGGAATTAATAAAGCAGGAGTCTTAAAGAGGAGAGTCATTGCACCTTTTTAATTACTGTGATAATTGTATGCTGCTTGCCTGTTCCCTAGGGGTCTAGTGAACCACTTGGAGGCTTGAAGCAGTATGCTAGATATTCAATAATCTTAATATTTCTCCAAAGCATTTGAAATATGTTTTCATTTTAGCAAAATGAGATTTCAGAGGCTTGTAATAGACAAGTCTTATCTGCAACTTTAGTAAATACAAGCATCTATAATTAGAATGCAAAGGAAAAAAATCTCTCCAGACTTGGTTGCATCAGCCTCAGTGGAGCAGTTACATGCTCTCTAAAGTGCTTTGCTTCCTTTTGATGAAATGTAATACAAATGTAAGTGCTTTTCCAGTGTAATGTTCAGGAAGGCCAAGGAATTACGTTCGGGTCTGGATTAGATTAAACCTAGACCGTGGAGTTCGGGTTTGAAAAAGAGGAGTTTAATGGATTTTGGCCGTTGTGGATTTTGGTTTGTGGAGCCACATTAGAGTCAGACTTAGAAAAAGAAATGTTTCTCATTTCAAGATCTGAGATCAAGACCTCACCTGATTGTCTGGAATTTGAATCACCAGTTGCTGTGCTCAAAGCTTCCTCTTCCTACAGCTGTCTCATATGGTGTTACGATCCTAGAAGAGCGCTGCCACTTTAAAAGGGGGGAGAGGGGAAGAATATCCGTCAGGAGATGCATGGCAGAACATTTCCATCATACAGCATATCTCAAATTACTCTGAGGTACATTTCCACTCTGGCACAGTTGTAAAATAAGGATTCCAAAGTAGTCAAACACAATTAGCACTATTTAGGGGCAGGATACGGGAATGCTGCACACTAAAGACACTGTTATTTGAGAAGTAAGACTCTTAGCTTGGTGTGATGCTCACAGTGTCAACTACTGCTATAGAGACCTCAACCAGTCAGCCACTGCTAGCAGTTAAATAGCTGCACAAATATTTGAACAGAAGAAGTCACCTTGTATGTGAACACAGAACCAACAGTGGCTCTGCCATATGGGATATAGAAAGTTTGAGGATCTGAGAATCAATAGTTATAAAAAAAACCGCTCTTAACCTTTATTGAAGTAGATTGGGAATCCTCTTGTGCCTGAAAAAATCCAGAATCAAATCTCTAAATCTGACCCAAACCCAGTAGAACTGCCCATAGTAAAACCTAGGTAGGAATGTTGAAGGATTAATAAGGTAGACTATAGAATCGTAGAATAGTTAGGGTTGGAAAGGACCTCAAGATCATCTAGTTCCAACCCCCCTGCCATGGACAGGGACACCTCACACTAATCCATCCCACCCAAGGCTTCATCCAACCTGGCCTTGAACACCGCCAGGGATGGAGCACTCACAACCTCCCTGGGCAACCCATTCCAGTGCCTCACCACCCTAACAGAAAAGAATTTCCTCCTTATATCCAATTTAAACTTCCCCTGTTTAAGTTTTAACCCGTTACCCCTTGTCCTGTCACTACAGTCCCTGACGAAGAGTCCCTCCCCAGCATCCCTATAGGCCCCCTTCAGGTACTGGAAGGCTGCTATGAGGTGCCCACGCAGCCTTCTCTTCTCCAGGCTGAACAGCCCCAACTTCCTCAGCCTGTCTTCATACGGGAGGTGCTCCAGTCCCCTGATCATCCTCGTGGCCCTCCTCTGGACTTGTTCCAGCAGTTCCATGTCCTTTTTATGTTGAGGACACCAGAACTGCACGCAATACTCCAGTTGAGGTCTCACAAGAGCAGAGTAGAGGGGCAGGATCACCTCCTTCCACCTGCTGGTCACACTCCTTTTGATGCAGCCCAGGATACGGTTGGCTTTCTGGGCTGAGAACTGGCTGGACGGCCGCACACAAAGAGTTGTGGTCAATGGCTCAATGTCTGGCTGGAGACCGGTAATGAGTGGTGTCCCTCAGGGATCAGTGTTGGGTCCGGTCTTGTTTAACATCTTCATCACTGACATGGACAGTGGGATTGAGTGTTCCCTCAGCAAGTTTGCCGATGACACCAAGCTGTGTGGTCCGGTTGATACGCTGGAGGGAAGGGATGCCATCCAGAGGGACCTTGACACGCTTGTGAGGTGGGCTGATGCCAACCTTATGAAGTTCAACCATGCCAAATGCAAGGTCCTACACCTGGGTCGGAGCAATCCCAGGCACAGCTACAGACTGGGCAAAGAAGAGATTCAGAGCGGCCCTGCAGAGAAGGACTTGGGGGTGCTGGTCGATGAGAAAATGAACATGAGCCAGCAGTGTATGTTTTGTAGTTTCTCCTTATCCGTATCAGTATTTCCGTGGGTAGAATTCTTTCAGTGTTTTGCAGCATGTTTTGTCTTTGACATGAATTGCATGATACCAATCTTGGTCCAGTGTATGTACCTGCACTCTGATGGTGAGACAGTGCCCCAATTAAAAGAGTCTCCCAGAAGATCCAGAACTGCTATGGCCCCTCTATTAGGAAACTTTATTTTTTAACAATGTCATTCGTTGAATCCGCTGGTGAACAGAAACAGCATAAAGCAGGCTACTGGAGGGAGAAAAAAGAAAATAAAATCATTTCTCTTGCTAAGGGAGGGGATTTTTAAGGTCTTCTAGGGAAAATCATTAACTTTCCTCATCATGTTTCTTTTTTCACTGTGACATGTTGAATAATTCTAGATAATCAGCATATTTTCCTTTCCTGAACCAGAAAACTCTACTGTAATTTAAGAAATTTAACAAGAAGTAAAAGACTGCCATGAAAGAAACTTCTGATGCACTATCCCCAATCTGTGGGGTTTTTTTAACAGTCAGAACTAAAACGCAATTATTGCCTTAGGATATTTGCAAAAAAAAATCCCTGACAATGTAACCGATAATTTTCCAGGCAGAGAATTCACACATTCCTTGTACAAGGAAGTAACAGGAATGTCGTAATTAACATAGTTCATTTTGCTATCTCTTCTACCCCATCACCAGAGATTGTCAGGAGGAAAGCTGTTACTCACAGTACAACTGAGCTCTTGATTCACTGCTGCAGGTTAGTTGTAAACTGTCTGTTACTCCTAGAAGGCTTGTTGCAATCTGGAAGAACAGAGGAAAGGAACTCTTCAAATCCCCACTCTTTAAGATTATTCTTTTTAATTTTATTCATTTTGATCACTGCTTTGGCTTCAGCTGGGTAATTTTCCAAGGTGTCAAAATAGCTAGTTCTGTGCTGGCGTCTACTCACACTGTGAAAAAAATCTTCATGTGCCAAAATGCTCACTGGAATGAACAGTGAATGAACAGGGATGGAATGAACATCCTCTTCCCTCTGATCAGTTAAGACCTGCTATTACTAGTTCGTGAAAATTACCAGATGTGGACCACAGCAACAACCCTATTTTGACTATGGAATGTTAACTTAAGTTGCCTGTTTCCTCTTTTTCATTGATTAAAAGGGGGCATAATTTACAAGCATGTAAGACCTATAGCCATTTGAAAAACTGTAGGGACTTTTTAAATACTCCCTAAAATTATACAGTACTGTATTTTCATACACTCTCTAACTGCATCAGGTTGCAAGAGACAAAAGTATCTTAAAGCAGGTGGTACGGGACAGCAACTGTCTTGAACCCTGAATGCAAAGTCAGTGTGCTTCCAACACACCAAAGGTTACACTATGCCACCACTTCACTCCTGCCCCATGACGTGGAGCATTTTGCCAAGTCCTGCATCGTGGACTGTTTGCAGCCCCTACTGTATGACATTCTGAATGCTCAGTCATCTTTGTAGTTGGTTTTCCCTATTTTCCACCCTCTTGTCATCAATTCTGTAGTTAGTCTCTCCCTTTGTCAGTGTTCATGCCCTAGCATGTCTTCAATCTCAGTGGTACTGCTTATTTCCATGCTCTTCCCCGTTCTATATCACCATTAGGAAATGAGTTTCCTCCTAGGAACTTCTGTAGGTTGAAATGGTGGCTGCCTTTCTCTGTCCTTGCAGGCTTCTTTGGATCTTTTGACCCTTCTGTCTCAAGAAAGGAGGGAGAATCTTTGTGTCACTGGGAATTAAGTTCTTCCTTCTTGTTGCTGTACCTTGGGGGACTGCCTGTGAACATGTTCAAGTTTTTTCAGGCATGTAACAAAGTCTTAGCATGGCTTAGTTTTGCGATCGTAAGGAAAAGTCAGCTTGAAGCCGTACTGCAGATTCTTTGCTACAGCTGTTTCTCAGAACTTTGCAATTTTATCTCAGGAGTTTGAAACAAGGTTGTGCAGCTGTTTTGTGTCAGAGCTAGACCTCAGATCACAGACAGATCACAGACACCTGAACCCTGAGGAGGAGAGTTGCAGGTACTGCAGCATTTTATATTCCATGGAAAAGTTCAATGGTATTTCTAAAGTCACCATTCAAAACCTGAAGATGTAATAAACTTTAGCAGGAAGTTGGATTGATTTATCAGAACAGGAAGTCCACAGTGAACTTACGTTTCATGTATGTGTTTTATTGTGAAAATAAATTACAGTTTTAATAGAAAATTGAAATTGAGAATCCCTGCTGTATCGTATACCATCCTTTTCCTAATAACTTTCCAATATACAGATCGTTCCCATATAAGGCTCACTTTCTCATAAGGGTGAAGGCTAGTATTGGATTTTTTGCAGTGTAGCAGTTGAATCACAGCTTTTGGATGTGCAGAAAGTAAGCTCTTAGTTTTTAATAGAATTCCAAGGAAATGTTACCTAGTAGGATGTATGTCCATGTCTCTCTGTCAGTTGTCACTTCCCTCTGATTTGGAAACAAACAAGAAAAATTTCTTCTTGGAAAGGGCCCTACTGAAAATACAAATGATGTCCAGCTGTAACTACTATTGGAAAGTCCTTCCTTGGCAGCCACTTGCCTGGAAACTAGGACCCCCATTGTTCCTTACTGACCAGATTTCTCTGATGGTGTCTTACAAAACAGCCTTCCTTGGTGTTATTGGAGATCTTGAGTCAGGAAAAAAAACAAAATAACATAAATTTCTCCCATAAAAAAATACTTTTTTTTTTTTCAATCCATGTCTCCTTTTCATCTCACAGTACAAAATTCTCCTCTGTGAGTCTGGTAAGTTCATGAAAGTAAATGCAGCTGCAACAACTGCCACTCCTATCTTCAAGAGGGGCAAGAAGGAAGACCCAAGAAAGTACAGGCTGGTCAGCCTGACCCTAATTCTTGGGAAAGTGATGGAACAACAATCCTAGAAACCACTTGCAAACACACAAAGGACAAAAACATGATCAGGATGCATCCACAAAGGAGAAGTCATGGTTGATGAACCCGATAGCCTTCTGCAATGAAATGGTTTGGTAGGTGAGGGGAAAACAGTGGAGATACTCAAAAGCTGTCCGGACATGGTACTCACAGGGGAAACTGCAGGTCGGTTCTCCATTCTGTGATTCTTCAGCCTGTGAATACAAACACTTTTCCTAACAGCAGCAGCCAAGCAAGCTGGTGTTATGTAGAAATTACTAATCCCTGCACTTTTGTGTTGTCTTTAGTCCCTAAATACATATTTTTGGTTTAGTTACAGCATCCATAGGTCTCACTGGAGAAAGAACATTTTCCCTCTCCATCACCTGAAGGGGAGAGCAGGAAGAGGACAGGGAAACTACTGTGAAGGTCTGTTGGCCCTCTCTGGCCTACGGATGGCTGGAGTGTATAAGGAATATAGACACATTCTAGTGATGATAAGGACACAAGAGTATTAAACCTGAATGTCAGATATTGGTTTATTTTGAGGAACCTCTCATTACAATGAGGAGAAGCATTTAGGATTCTTTTCTGACAATAATGTTTGGGTTATTATAGGGGTGAATACTGTGTTTGTATAAAGAACTGCCAGGTAGGACTGTCTTTGGTCATGTGAAAAGCAGTTGTATAAATGGAGACTTAGTTCTTTGCTTTATTAGATTCCCATTTCAGAACATTTACAGAGGAAGAAATTAACCTGCTCTTTGAGACAAATGAACCTTCACCATCTTATAGCAAACCTGAGGGGCAAAACTATTAATTTCATATCTGCCAGGTAGAGGGAACATGAAGAAAACATAATGACCCTTGAGAAAAAGTAGATAATATGATTTCCCTTATGACATATTTCCATCTCCACGTTTGTTGCAGTCTCTTAGTAATTCTAAGGACAATTCTAGGGATAATCTCAAAAAAAAAACCCTACTCAAAAACCCAATTTTACCCAGCTTTGGATTTGTGAAGAATTTCTCATTATGGACTGAAAAAAACATGGCAAGCTGGGAGTGTGCTTGTTATAAACAAAAGACTGGTACGTGAGCACCTTTCATAGTAATGGTAGATTAGGTATATTTGTGGTAAATATTGATAGTGCATTACTTAGGATTATTCTGTTCTGAACAAATTGAACGTGAACTGTTTTGTGGATGCATTGAACCTCTGGTTTCAGGAGTATTAATAGTGAAGATTTATATGCACACAGTTCTCTATTTTTAAAAGGAATTAGCAATACAGAAAAAAGAATGCTTTGAGTATAGGTGCCTTCCCTGTGAAGTTCCATGGGTACCTTGAATTTATCCTTAAAAACTTTCTGATGAGCACTTTCTCCCCTCTTCTGAGGGCAGTTTTCACGTCAGTAATTCCAGTTTTCACATCCAGTTGTGCATACTGCCTTCCAGTTATAGGCAAACTTCACTTTAGCAAATGATACAGGCAAAGATGGCTTTAGTCACTGGAGAGGGTTTTATCCAAAAGCAAAGCAAAATCTTTTATGCATTTGGAGTGGGTAAAGTGTATTTGCTTATTTAATTTATGCCTAAAAGAATAATTATGCGTGCCTGAGAGTGTGTATATGTCTATATACATACACACATGTGTGTTCCCATCAATCCAGTTCTCTTTTTCCTTCATACACGTGTATGAATATATTACCCCTATGACCAAAGGGGATTTAGGCTCTAAAGAACAGGTTTTGTAATAAAAAAAAACCACAAACAGTTGAGTGAAATTCTGAGCCTTCTGTTTTAGGAACCAAGGAAGTAAGACAATGGAAGCCTAATTTCTGAAAAATTTGTCAACTAAATATCATCACCTTTTGATGGTAATCCCGTTTTCCCTTATGACAGACCTGCAAGGCAGGAGGCAGCACTCAGTTAACCAGGAGTCTGCTGTCAAATGGAGTATTTGATGTTAAGACTTCTGCTTCTCTACCCTGAGCCTCCTTGAATGAGTGCACTATCTTGGCTCTCTCTCGTCTTCTGGAATTAAATTCTAGCATGTCTGAATCAAATTTAAATTTGATCCAAGTCGATTTGGATAAAATATGCCATTGGTTTTAAGATGAATCATTGAGAGATGAATGGATGCATGGACAGGCATGCTCCTCTGTTTTATTATTTTAAGGCTCACTGTTTTGTTTGAGACTGTTAGACCATGTGCTAGCTTGCATAGCATCTTTGGCCAGTTGTAAAAACACAGAACTGCACAATTCTATTGGAGCACCTGTGAAGGATGAAACATCCAGGACTTATGTAGAAGCACTGAAATCTCTTAGTTTTCTTTCTTTTTTTTTTTTTCTTTTTTTTTTTTTAATACTTTACAAAAAAGTAGAATCACAGGTTTGCAGAATGAATGGTACATTAATTCTGCCTCACTTCAAAGGAAAATGAACAGTGACACCACTCAGGTGCTTCCGTTCTTTTTTTCAGTGCTTGGGAGGCATTTTGGCTTTGCAAAGCTGTTTGTTTTACAAATGTAGAATTGTACACTGAATGTAGTCCAACCTTCTGAAAGTTCCCGGGAAGAAGAGCCTGTGCTGTGAGTTGTGGCTTTTCTGGTACTGCTTTTTTGCCATAAAATACAAGTACATATTTATAGCGTGGACTGTAGATGAGGTGTCTAGTTTTAAAGCTGAAATCAGGACAGATGCTGATGAAGTTATTTTTTGACTTTGGAAGAAAAAAAATCTCTTCAGAGTGCTTGGTCACTGCAGTGCTGAAAATAGGTAATGCCATCCTACAGTTCAAGTATCTCTTCTGGTCAGCAAGTGTACATCACGTTTCTACCTAGAGAATAACAAAGTACATACAGTTCAGAGAGCACTAGACCTCTGTTCTGATAGATTTAAAAGAGTATTTCTGTTTGGTAATCCACCTAATTACTGCTGATGGTGTTGGTTACGCAGAGATGGGCATCCCTGTGTAAGTGAGATGCTTCCCGACTATTGCAGGCAGCAAACATTCCAGACAGAAAAGTTGCTCTATATTCTTTTCTGCTACACTGTATCTACATGGCTAGATGGATTCTGACCCAAAGAAAATAGAACATTTGACTATGAAGACACTGAGCAGACAAATACTTAAATATCTAAAAGGAAATGAATAAAATTGGAGATGCTGTGCATAGCATTATTGTGAAGTACTGTATTAAAAGAAGAAAATGGAGAGCAAATAAGACTGCCAATGAAGTTGATTTAAGGGTCTTGCCTTTCAGTATGCTTTTTTCATCCATAGAATGATCTTTTTTAGAATGAGAATTATGACCAACCATCTAAAATACTTTTAACAATTGTGTTTTCAAATTTATACTTCTGATGTCTGCATTTGTCTTTCAATATATACCATGCTTTGAGTACTCTTTTTATTATTTTAAATGCATTAACAATTATCTGTGCATTTAGTTCATAATTATTCATTCTGTTCAGATTGATCCTGTTCCTGGTAAGAAAAAAAGGTTTTCTTTTGGGAAAGGTAGAGTTCGGTTTTATCCATTAATTCATGATTCAGGGCCCTCTGAAAGTGTTTTGGTTCAGAAATTTTGCAGTAGAAAACAATGTTTATAGTGGACTGGTATCTTTTAGTATTATACATATGGGAAAAATGCATGTAAAGCAAAAAGGCAGTAGTAAGTGTTTACTCTTGACATGCAGAAGCGCCTTTTCATTTCTAAAAAAGTTAAATTCTTTGGATTACAAAAATCAAATTGTCAGTTACTTTATGTTTTGACTGTTTCTGCAGATAATTTGTTTGCAATTAGCTAAAAAAAAATAAAATTCAATAGTTTACTTCATTACTGTTCTACAGCATTGAGTTTGAGAGGATGAACCAATGTGTAACTGGTATGTTTGGCCAAGTAAATTAAAAAAAATAACTTTTAATGACCTGAGCATAATTATAGATGGCTTTGGAATGACAACTGGCAAAAATTGTACTATAATTAAATTTCCATTATAAAAGTTTCATCTTTTTTGTCTGACATGTAAGGCTGGATTGTGAAGAGTATTCATTTATAAGAGGAAGAATTAGAGAGCTATAATTTATAATTCAGGATAATCAATGAAAGCATTTCTTTTGTCAAAAAACCTTTCACTGACAAATAGCATTGCATTGTTGTTTTAAAAAGAAATGAAAATGTCTTCTCATTATTTTCACTTACTGTAAAAGGAGATGAAAAATTTTGGTGGTTGAATCAAGGCTTGCAGTAATTCAGAGCAGTATCATGCAGATAGGGTGCTCAGTCTGTTTTTCTCTTAATTAACATTAACTTCGCCTCAGTCTATATCTAAGACTGTTCATGTATAAGCAGGATCTTCCTAAAGGTCATCCTACGAACTTACGTTTAATCTAGAACAGAGTTGTTACCAGTAGAAGAGTGATAACATATTCTGGTTTTCAAACTTTCCAATTATTGACTGAAACGGACCCTTTGCTTTCCAATACTGAGGTCTCAAAGAAAATTAATTAAAACATTATGAAGCTACCCTGTTCATTTTTCACATAATCTTTCAAAGAGAGCTCTATCAAAGATCAGTATTTTAAAAAGTTTTGGTACCAGATTTTCAAAGGCAACTGCAAAGCTCAGAATCACTCTCATTTAACTAACAAATGGGTGACACTTCTTCCATATGCTCATTTGTGCTCCGTATTTACAGAATTATTTTGTGTGCTTTTGTTATCACTGTTAATTAGACACAAGTCTAATTGTATAGTGATTCCTCTTACTATACTATCTCTTCGTTACTTGAAATGTATATGCCATTAATCTCAAAATGTGATACTTGCATATACAGAAAAGTTAGAGTCTTGACTAAGTAAAACTGCCTTTCATTTTACCAGTGAATCTGTTAAATAAATGAATCTATTTCTGCTCGATTAACACGACAGAATAGTTTGGCATGAATCTTCCTAAGCTAATTTATTTTATTATGTATTACAGTGACACACTGTCTGCTAAGCAGTTAATGTACAATATTGTACTGAGTTCCTGAAACAACTGACTTGAAAATCGGTGATTTTCATAACAACAATTTTCAGAGACTGTCTACTAAAGTTCAAAGTGATCATTTACTTCTGTGTGTACTACGACTTTACTGTTAGTCTTTTGACTTATAGACCATTGCTTATGAAACAGTCAGTGTTAATATCTTAAAATCTGTCAGAAAATTACTGTTCTGTATTCATTTTCACACTGTGTCATAGCTGCTTTCTGAATGGTACTGGAGGCCAGTTTGTAGTCTCTTTCTCTTCATTCAGACAACAGGCTTTAAACTGCAAACTGATACACACGCTGATTGCTAAAACTATACAATTTGCAATTAGATAACATCTTAGGGTTTATTCTGCATCTGGAACTTTATAGATGGACAGTTCTTCAGTGGATCAGAATAGAGGGGTTTTTTTTCCTTAAAATTTAAAGGTTTGAGCTGTCTTCTGTTATTGAGAAGTTTTAAGTGGCATGGCCCTACATGTCTTCTGTAACAACTGTAGTCTAATATCAGTTGACTTGACAAGTTGAAATACTGAAATGGCAGGGTGACACAATATTCTGCCTTTGCAATGTCTTAAAGATGCATGAAGAAGAAAAAGGCATCCCGCATGGAATTTAGTGAACATGAGTACATCATAGATACACATAAACATTGAATTATTTCTTCATAGGGAGTAGCTTATAATCTAGATAAAAAATGGACACATCTAGTAGAGCTCAGCAACAGATTAAAGCAAATCTTTATAAAAATTCTTACATTGTATATAAATGGTGAGTTACAGCTCAGATTTACAACTCTTAAATCTAGGTTTATTTTTATGAGCCCAGGTAACCAATTTCTTTTTTTTGTAATTTTTTTGCACAAGATTATTTCTGGCCTTAAAGGAATACTGGAGCTATCAAATGATGGTGAAAAGACATGTAATATTGGGTAAAATAATTTTTAACTCATTCTCAGAAAAACATGGGCTATATTTGCTACAATTTTCCAGCATGATAAAAGTGGAAGAGTAGTTGTTTCAGTCTAAATTGTTAATATTCAGCAAAATTAACACAAAGAGTTGGTAAGAGACTGATAATGAAATATATGTGACAAGTATATGTACTTGTATCTGCAGGACTGTACTTCCTATTACTGTGCTAGTTCTCAGAGAAAACACTACATTTAAGGTTACCAAAGCAATTCAGGAGATAATTAATTGCTTTATTTTAACATGCACTGTCTGATGCCTGCCTACAATAAAATACATTGAGTGTCATTTAAAGTAGTAGTGAATAGCTTTGATTTTATTTGGTATGAAATGTTAAAGAATATATGCTACTCAAATACTCTTTCTAAAGAAACTTAATGTGATGCCATTTTTATTGGATTGTACAAAAATGACAGTGAATTCAAATCAGAATTTTGTCATGCTGTGTTAAAAGCACAGGGCACATGAAAAAAGGAAGCTGAAATGTGCTGCAACTCAAGACTGCTCTAGAATGAGACAGCCTGAAGGAAGATACAGAAGCTGTTATGGATCACTAACCCATTACCTGCTTAGAGCTTAAGACTTGTGAAAGTTGACACTTGGGTAGCTGAAGGCTCATTTCAGACGGAAGCATTCTAGATGAGGATCAGGAGACCCTTGAGTCCATTGCTTTGGCTGAAGCTCATTAATCCAGTTCAACCTCGGGTTGCATTTTTTTGCTGATTGCCAGCATTTTCTTTTGCTTATATCCATGGAGAGAACCTTTTTCCTCCTTAACTTTCCCATTTTATTCATCACGTGTGACACTAGTTTTAGGTAGCATTTCACGTATAAGCTGTATTGCAAAATAGGTTATGTAGGTGTAATCCTGAAAAACACAGTTGATAAAGCATGAATTCAAGTAATACTAGATTTTTTTTTCACTAATAATGATCTATTGCAGAAAAAGAAATTCCAAGGCAAGTCTGTGGTATTTATCAGGAGTAATCAGAGTAGCAAAGAAATGTTTGTTTTCAAGGTACTAATAAGTAATCTGATTATGCTGTATAATTGTATTGCCATCATGCTGTTATTTCAAGTGATTTTATTTTGGGGAAAGTAAATATAGGCAGTAACGCTAGACTAATTTTGCCTTCCGCAATCAAACTTGGAAAGGTTTAGTCAATATTTTCACAGTAAATTTTCCGCTGACTTTTCCAAAGAATTGCTGTAATTTGAGGGAACACTGTAGTTTCTTAGACAGCTTAGTGTCTATGGAAACAATAAATGTTACTCCCATAAACGCAGTTTTTAAGATTTAGCAAAGGTATGAGTTGATAATTGAGAATTACCTCCAGCTTTTACATATGCTATCAGAAACTGCTTTTGACTGCTCAGTGTAGTCAACATGGAGAGAAAGGCTTTGCAAGAGGCTGATTCAGAGCAGGATCCAAACAATGTGTTCTTATTCATCTTATAAATGAATTTTTGGTGGGGTTTTTTTTCTTAATGCAGCTTTTAAATTAATCTTTTAAATTTAATTATCTTTTCACTGATGAGAAAATGCTTGTAAGGGAGACTACCTCCTGCATCTTTGTAAATACCCACATGTCTCTTTGGGGATAAAGATAAAACCATACTAGGATGAAGGTGAGATTTGCTGCTATTATAAAATACGTAAAGACCTGCCCAGGCTATTGGCACAGTGATAGTGTCTGTCATATCTACGGAGGAGGGGCCAAATTCAAAAATAAGGTCAGGAACACCTTGTTTAAAGCCTTGCTTTTAGGTCTTTGTTGATTAAGTTCTGTGTTACAATACGTGAGATGGTGCTTTGACTGTCTGAATCTGAGCAGAATGTGTTCTTACTCTGAAGAGAAGACAAATGTCTCCTTAATCTTCCAGACTTTGTTAATTCATTTTTAGGTGGGTCATTGCCAGGGTTAAAGTATAACACTTTGCTTGCTCTCAAAGACTGTTTCAAGGAGTATATATGTAATATACTGCTGAAGCTAAATCAGTTGCCAGATTGCTCTGTGCCAATAGTTTGCTTATATGTCCGCTTTTTAAAAAAAAAAATTTTATAAAACAATGAACAAATACCAGTGTATGTTTTGAGTATAGGGGTTTTGTAAACAGCTGAATGGTAAAAAACATTTCAAGTCCATACTTGTGCTAGTCAAGATACTCTAGAAAGTGCAGTACCTGGACTGAGATAGGTTACATTTACAGTCTCACATTTTGATAGTTCAAAACAAGACTTCTTTTATACATACTTGGCAGCTGGAAGAACAAATCTCTGATTTTAGCAACATCCCCTCCAAGTCTGATGAGAGACAGGAGAAGGTTCTTAAGACTGTAGGTGACTGAAAAAAGGGTGGCACAATGGAAAAAGAAACATAGGCATGACAGACCTCCCCCTTCCCTACCAAAATATGTACTGAGTTCGGTAGGTTCAAATCTGAGATGTTTGATTTTTTAAAAACATGTTACTAATTTTCCTCAAAGTTCTGTGCTGGCTGCTTCTTCATTTCTTGTGAGTGCTTTTTTTTTTTTCTAGAAACTTCTTTACTTTTTTTACTCTCCTTCCTCTACTGCATATTTTTCTTTTGCTTTAGACAGCCCTTCCCTCTGTAGCATGGCATTTAGGATCCCATTGCACTTAAGTCTCACTAAAGTAAATATGCACACCTGAAAGAGTGTAGTAAATTTTATGCTTTTCCATTTTACTGTATTTGGTATGGTAAGAGTGAAAATATTAAAACATACCTTGTTTTAAGATGCAGATTGTATGTTTGCTTTACTCTTACTATCCTGTTTATGCTTTTCCATTTTACTGTATTTGGTATGGTAAGAGTGAAAATATTAAAACATACCTTGTTTTAAGATGCAGATTGTATGTTTGCTTTACTCTTACTATCCTGTCCTCTAGAAAACGGAAATGCTAGAAATAAAGCAACTCAAAGATGATGACCTAAGGGGCGGTATCTTTATTTCTTTTTCCTCCCTTTGTATAGGAAATAGTTTAACGAAAAAAAATTACAATACCTATGGGATTTCAAAATTTTCAAAACTAGAAATGTTTGAAAGAATTCTTTAAAAATACAGGTGACTGAGGCATTATTTAAAATAACACATTGTATTGCTTTCTTTGAATTCAGTGATGAAACTTCCTTGCAATGTTTTCAGAAAGCAGTATGAATTATCACATGATGGAAGAGGTTTGGCCATAGTAATGGCCATAAAAATGATCCCAGGCTTAGACACCTGGCAGTTGAGCTGGGATTTTATAGGTTATGCTGTGGGCATGTCCATTTCTTATGGGCTCCACTTCTGGGGCTAGAAACTTCTCTGAAACTTTGGCTAAGTGAATTTTTTCACTTGTGATCCATTGTCCTTGGCCAGCCAAGGTCTGCTGGAGTCTCCAAAGGGAATGCCAACAAATAAAGGAGAAGCAGCTCTTTTCTGTCCTGTGGAGGAATTATATTTGGCATAGGCTGTCCTCAGGTGCTTCAAGCAGGATTGGCCTGTGAAACAGGTCAGAAGAACCCAAAGGGAATACTGTCAAAGAATCAAAGAAATGTGAATGTCCTGCATCATCTGGTTAATCTTCCTTGTAAAATAGAGAGCTACTTCAGAGTTGAATTTGATCCAAGAAACTCTTAACAGTTTCTTTGATGATTTTTCAAACCAGTGAGGTGTTTTTTTTTTTTTTTAAACCTATAGTTTCAGCATTAAAAGGACGTCTGTTGTTGATACATATGTGCCATTTGGCTTCTGTGATCCCAAGAATTTGTAAAGAGTTTTTGAAACCTGTGGGTGGTGAACTTTTTCTTTATTTGGATGACACTTTCATCAAGCTATCATCCAAGAGCAAAGTCATTTAGAATATAACCAGGGTGAATTGTGAACTCAGCACACATTGATTTGCAATGAATCTAGACTATAGCAATCTCATCTTCAGTAGAGCACTGACTCCTCCAGGGATTCAGATAAACACCAAAAAGAGACAGAGCTGTTCTTTCAGAAATTAGATTTAGAAAAATGAAAGCTGTATTTCTGCACAGATTTCCAGAGATACATCAAGTTTTGGATTATTCAGAGTTAATGATTTTTTTCCCCACAGAGATATTGCACCTGTTCAAACAGTGCTAACCTCAGCATGGAACCATTCCTGGATGCAAAGGAGTAGCTGGGATCCACTTAATAATAATCTTGTTGACCTGTGTGACCCAGTGTACAGGGGGGGTCCACTGGCAGATAGCATCATTCTGGAATTCAGAGCACATTGAAAAAAGGAGTAAGCTTAGGAATTTGAACGTTAGCTAGAAGGCAGCACAGCCTCAGCATCTTGGAATATGGGAGTGTTAAATTGGCGAGGAAAGTCCCTAGTAATGAGAAGTCTCTTAGGAAATAGTTCCTGGACTAGTTTCAACTAGTATTTTTGCAGAAAAACATAAGGAGGAGTATTGGCTTCCCAAAGGGTTGGATTCCAGCCCCAGCACATATGTTTTACTATATTTTTTTTGCCAGTTCCATGGTTTCTCTAGAAATGTAGAACTGAAAACTATCATGCAGCTAACTAAGCATCCAAGTGGAGTTAGCTATAGATTTTTTCATCAGATAGACCCAAGACAAAATACTTGCTTGGAGGCCTTTTCCTTTTTCATAGACCAGTTTCTTTCAGTCTTACTGCTTTGCTTTTGAAAGTCAAATTTTGACAGAACTCAGATATTCAAAGAAAGCTATTTTTGGTGCCTAGTCTTCTAAGAAAGGATCATGAAATCGGTATTTTAAAAGGGGATGAAAAGAGATTTACAGCCTGTATAAATCCTATTACGATGCAAATATATAGTGAAATTTCTCTTACGTCATGGATTGAAAGATCTTTTGAAAATACAGAAGTTGATACCTTATCCTTTCTTGGAAAAGTTAGCAAATTTATTCAGGCACATTTTACAGAACCAGATTGTGCTATAATAAGTAGCAGGATCACCATCAGGTAGGAGCAGCACTTGCAAATCTTAAATGTCATGGATTATGTCATAAATGGTGACGTGTAATGATCTCCCGTCAAAATAGTTATACAGAATATAGGTGTTGCTTGGAAATGTGTTAATAGCAAAAGGAAAAGAATTAGAGGAGATACGTAATGATCCTTTTAACAATCTGCAGGTTATAATATTTCACTTTCTTTTATGTGCATACATGCGGCAAATAAAAAAATGGATGTAGAAAAGTAGATGGAAAAAGTATTTTTGTTTTCTCTATAAACTCACTTGGAGGAAGCTTGGCATATGAAAATGGCAGTTCCAACTACAAAAATACCGGAAATATTTCATCCAAGTGTATTTTAACCACAAGAATATTTTCCACATCTTGGACTGGTACTACTGCATAGATACTAGACTTTTCTGAAATTCATTTGTTGAGATGGAAGGAACATATTATTAAATTCAGATGTTAGCGTGTTTTCCCTGGTGGCTAGTCTGCGGTTTGCAGAGTTGCAAGTGTTTCTCTCCTCATAAAAAAAGGCAATTCCTTAACTATAATGGTACCTGTAGTTAAGTGTGGTTCCAAAACATATAGTGCTAATGATCTACAAACTAATTACACCATATGACTTTCACTGTAATAACTCATGTAGAATCAATCTTATTGTGGTTGTGGATCTTTTTCATCTATTTTTCTTGCTTTTATTTTATTGAGCTTGGTTCCCTTACCAGTTAGTGATTTCCTTTTAACTGTTAGCATTTCATTTTTCATGACTATGCTGGGTTAGTGCTCAGCTGCCTTTACTAGACTGCAGACAAGAAGTCCAGGTCTAGGGGCCTTGCCTTCTACACAGGATCTTAGCTGTCACTAGCGTAACTAGCATCGCTGTGAATGTGAGAAGTCTCAGGCCCTGATGTTCAGTGTATGGCAAAACTGCCTGGTCTCGGGTGCAGACAGTGGTAACAATCATCTCTTGTATATGTATAACATTGCTGGCAAAGTGGTAATTTCACTAGTTTAATTGATATTTCCCCCAGCATTGGCTAGTAACTTCATGTATTCTTTAATTTAAGAATTAGACTTTGAGACAAGGTGGAAGTTAGAGCTCTTAATTTATACTTTCATGGTGTTGGTAGATCCGATAGCTTTAGAATGATTAAGTAATGTGAAAAGGCAAAAAGTTTAATGATTCATTAGTTTGTTTAGGTGAAGCACAGTTGAGGATTTTTTTCCCCCCATTTTTCATTTCCAGACCTCCATACAAATTTTAACAGCCATACAGCTGTGACATTACTGCTTACAGCATGCTGTATAACGCATATAAGCCTATTGAACAGAGGTCTGCTCAGTTACCTGCTGAGGGTTATACAGAAGTAATTGGTGGAGCCACAGAAATCTGAGCTGAAAAATACCAATCATGGTGTTTTATAGAAGGGTTTATGGTAAACTCTGTCATCTAAACTAAACTGGATAGTAACACTTTGGGAATTACAAATTTTGTAAGTCCACATGACTGTTACTCCCATGCTTAGTGTGTGTTTCCTAGCAAATGGTTTAGACATGGGCTAAATTTTGCATAAAAAGGAAGCAATACTGATCCATCTCCATGCCTGTAGCTTCTTAGTACAACACAAGACTTCTTAGGCCTTTTCATTTGATCATCTCTGAATGCTCAGTTCAGAACTGCATGGGTTAAAGGCACGTGCTGACTAAGGAATAATGGGAAACAGAAAAAATTGAATTACATTATTCCAGGAGTAGAGGGGAAAGATAAGATTTCTGTTAACCCAAATTAGGTCTGTGTTAAGCGTTCCTAAGAGAGGAATGCTTGTAGGCTGTGAGCTGGGCTGAAAGTCCTGTTTGCCTTGGCTAGAAAAGACAGTGTGTTCTTTGGAACTGCTTTGTCAGTGCTGTATTGCACTCTCATAGTAGCACCTCAGGTGAAGTGTAGGTCTCAAAGCTCAGACAGACCAGCTGATGGCTGTCCTGGGTTCAGCAGTAGCAGTCACTTTTTCTCCTTCTTCGTAGCTGGTGCAGTGCTGTGGTTTTGACTTTCGGCCTGGGAACAGCACTGATAACACCGATGTTTTTAGTTACTGCTCAACTGTTTAGTCTGACTAAGGACTTCCTGAGCCTCATGCTCTGTCAGGGAGGAGGGGAAGCCGGGAAGAAGCAGAGACAGGACACCTGACCCAAACTAGACAAAGAGATACTCCATACCACAGAACGTCGTGCTCACTATAAAAACTGGGGGCAGTTACCTGGAAGGGTTAGGGCACTGCTGGGTGGGGACAAGGTATCAGTGGGTCGTGAGGTGTTGTATTCTCTTCCTTTGTTATTTCCTTTATCATCATTATCATTGGTGGTAGCAGCAGTGGTTTGTGTTATACCTTAGTTACTGGACTGTTCTTGTCTCAACCTGTGGGAGTTACATTCTTTCGATTCTCCTCCCCATTCCTGTGGGAGTGGGAGGGGAGGAAAGGAGAGAGTGCGTGAACGAGCTGCGTGGCTGGGTTTAAACCATGATAATGCCTCACACCCATTAATGGGAAACACAAAGCAAGGGACCAGGGGTTTCATCTGATGGCCTCAGTTTCGATACCCTGTGATAAGATCAGAGATCTGCAGTAATAGCAATACAAAAGTTAGGCCATATTTGCTGTATTTACCATAAAACATTTATAACACTAAATTTATTGTACCTAAAATAACTCAACATATAAGCTACCTTACCTGAATGTGGTAGAGGTTTTCTAAACTTTGAATAAACAGTGTATGCCGTAATTGCTGGTCATAATTGATACTTATTGTTCAGCACACAAAAAAGATGTTCCATATGGTACAGCTTGATTAACAAGGAGCAACCAGATACACTCGCATCATGAAGTTTTATGATTATTCCTGCAATTTTGTTCCATACCAAAGCAGAGGTTGCATTGTCCAGAGAATAAGGAAATGTCATTATTGTTGATGTGCTTTATTTATTTGCAGTTTTAAGCTAGTTTTATTTTAGCATCAGTAGAAAGAGAAGTTTTCAAAGATTAAATATTATGTATATATGTCTTGTTTCTAGGTGTCAGTAAGGAATATCAGATAACTATGAATGACATTAACAAAAGAAAAGAAAAATGTAAGATATTTAGTCAAGGAAAAAGAGAAACTACCAGTGAAAAACAGGCAAGAATTTGGAAAATGCACTTTTACTGTGTTTGTGCTTCAGAAAGTTTACCAGCTGGGTTATGTTTCTGTAGTAGAAGGAACAGATCCCGAAAATAGTCCCTACTTGCACAATTCCCTTAGACATTAGACTTCTGAAAATTTAGTCATCCTACAAACTTGTATAACTCTTTCTAAAATACTTCCTGAATAATGAACATAGGTAAAGCTTTGTTTATGCGTGTGTGCACCAGCGTCTTACCATGTTAATTTGTTCTTTCTAGACAAATCATTTACAGTTGAAAAGAAGTTTTCTAATTAGGGATGCAGTATTCTGTTCTAGTTTTTCAATAAAAATCAAGCCTGTGCTAGAAGGGTTGAGATTCTTTTATGCCAGCAGAACCCTCTTGAGTTTGTACACTTTACAGATACAGTACAATTTCAGAAATACAGGTAAAGAAAATGGTATGTGGTGACTTCCTTATCCTTCTCTTTTTTGTTTTTTGGATTTTTCTTTTTTTTTTCCTCTTTACCCTTCAAAACCAAAGTCCATATATATCTCATTAGCCAGTAACTCACTGCAAAAGCTGAGGAAGTAAACAAGTTTCTAAAGGTACTGTTATCCTTTAGCAGTAATTATATGGGTTGTAAAAGTGGTAGCTATATTATATAAAATATAGTATCTGCTATAATATTTCAGCTGTATTATTACCTAATATTATACTTTTAGCTACATATTGTAATTGTATCACATAAAATGAGTAGTTGTGTACATTGAAGGAAACATATGTGACATGTAGACTAGGAAGAAATTCCACTTGAAGCCCACAATACTAACTGTTTATTTTACATTTACTGGCTTGGTTGCTTATTTTGCAGCTAGTATTTCTCTTGCAATAGCAATCCGGTTATAATGATTTGTCCTCACAGAGTACATTGCCAGGAAGCTGAGCCACAGCCCGTGGTTATCTGGTGGTAAATTATCCAACTTTACAGTAGGCTGGGCCACCAGTGCAGAGACCTGAGCTGGCTGCCAGTGACCTTAGCTGGGGTCTGGAAGCCACATGGCTATGTTTGTGAAAGGTTGTCCATTGGAGCCCTCAGGCTGAATTGACATTGCTTCTTGAGGCTTCTCCACATTCTCTTTTCTGCCTTAGACCCATTGCACACTCCCATTTCAACTCGGTAGTGGCCTAATTTATACAAAGTGTTTTGTATCACCTAGAGAGTTTTTGTTCTGTCTTGGTTATCTCATCTTAGCACTATCTGAACAATAGATAATTGATTTTATCTTATTTTGGGTTGCTCACAGCTGTATAGATTTGACTGGCGCTATATCTTATGATATGTGTGTAAGACTGTACTAGTTTAATTGGAGTTCTGGCCTTAGACTGGTTTTTGAGGCATGATCTACAAAATCTGTGGTTTTATGTGGTTTCATGTGAGCTGTGTACTCCCACTTGTCAGTTTGAATTTAGTCCTGCAAAGAAGGAACAAGTCCCTAGGGATCTTTAAATTTTTAAAAGCTTGTTATGCTGAAGAAAAGCCATATTCACACATTTTCCATTCTCAGAAATGGCTTCTTTACTTAAAATAAAGCTTTGGCAAATCTCTCCTGAGCAATAGGCTCTAAGTGGTGGCTGGAAGTATGTATTGGGATTATAGCTTGTGCTGTAAAGGTCTGAGCAGAAGCTTTTGGATTGCCAGACTTGGTGATGTACTATAGAACCAGGCATGTACTATTTAACTGAATCGCTGTTCAGTACCTCTTCCGTCGTGCAGTCAGATTTACCTCCAGTCTGGAGGTACTTGGTTAGCAAAACAAGAAAGGTGCAAAATTAAAACAAGACTGATTTATGTAATGATTATGTCCTGCATACACAAACTACAGTAGTTATGTTGAAGGGCAAAGTCAGATAATGCCCCAAAGCATTTTAACTTTTATAGCTTCTGAATGAATAGGGGCATGCTGTGACTGTGGGGCATATTAACAAACTAAAATCCTTACTTGGATGAACCTCTTTAATACTAACTCAAGTCTGATGCAAATTTTGTAAGAAAATAATGCATTCTAATTTTTAATGCTGTCAGATATCTTTGTAATGTTCAGAAAAGAGACAGATTTTCAGTACTGTTCTGGAATACTTCTGAAAAATTATCTACCATCCATGCCTGGTTATGCAGATTGCAAAATTTTTAGATGGCATATGCCCTGACAGGTCTCCTCAGAGGATCAGCAAGTATTTTGGTATGGAGATGAACTGTAAAATGTAGGTGAATAGTTACAATTCGAGTATGTCGTAAATTAGCAGAGGAACATTACATAAAAGGTCTTCACCGTCTTAGCAAGGTGCTAATATTGCTGCCACGTTAACTACCAGTATCAGATCGTCCTCCTACATAGCATGGAAATTGCAGACTATCAGATGTGTACAGTAGGAGGTTGTCAGTGAAGTCCTGTACAATGCAAAATAGATGTCAAGAAAAATCAATAAACAGCTGCTGACACACTATGGGAAAATTAATGGGTGAGGAAAACAGGTGGTGAAATGTGTCATTGTTAAGCTTAAAATAATTTTTTTGGGAAAAAAAGAAACATCTTTTTGTCTGAATATATTGTTTTTAGAGCTGATCTGTAAAAAAAGGGCAAATCCTCTTCATTTTGCACTGTGAATGTGTTAAGAAACAAATACTTTTCTAACTATGCTTTTAGGAAGTGTTTAAGAAAGCACATGATTTACTTTTCCAAAGTGGATGGTTGTATTTTCCATGGAGTCATAGTAACAGAAATAGCTTCTGGTTCTTCAATAGCTTCACTCCTTTCTTTGGAAATGGGTGTTACCATAAAACAAACAAGGAACGCCTCTACTTGTTCCACTGCACAAAACTACTAATGCACCTGCACATGGCCCTGTGTTGTGCAAAAGCTTGAAAAACTTGAATGTAGACGTTAATTTTACCTGCATAAAGGGACGTGGCTCTGAAAGCAGATGGTGTTCTCAGGCTGAGCTTGTAGAGCTTGATTTTGCTTCTGTTACCCGGACGCATGGAGCTGAAAGAGGAACATCTACGAATCCCACACAACCAACTACAGCAGCATTTCTAAGCTCCACCATGGAAAGTTGAGAGTAGATTTTTGTCATGTGGCCTCATATCATATTAACGTGACCATCCAAAAACAAAATTGAAAGGTGACTGATTCTTTTTAAATACTGTTGGAAATAGCTAAAGGGATGATGATAGAAAAAAACACAGCTAGGGCAGCAAGGCATGTGTTGATAATTCATTCTAGCACTACTTTTCAAGCAGTCAAGAACATTAATAACCTACAAAGGGCAGTATGTATGTTCCCTAATACATTTCCTCCAGCAGTGTGGAATTGCATATTGTGATTGGAATCAAAATTATTCTTTGCTTACAAAGCTTAATATTGATAACACTGTAGAATTGCACAAAAGACAAAGTACTGAGTAATTTATTTACTTCTAAGTATTTCCCTTGTCTTAGTTTGCTGCCTTTTTGTGAAATATAAAGCTAACTTTTGTTAGTGTGTGCCTCCGCTCGTGTGCATTCATGTCACATCTTGATTTTTTTGTAGCGCCAGGTATATAACATTGTACATGGCTGAAGCAAAACTAGCACGTAAAAGAATTTTGTAGTTAGTGTATTGGAACTGTGGAGTTAGTTTTGTTTACCTTTATGCCTTCATAGGGAACACAAAAAAGAAATAAAGCAGCAGTGGATATGTAAGGAAATCATAAACCTAGGAAGAAATCTGGATTCTCTTGTTCCTTTGTCTGAGTTGCTTCCCTTATTCTCTTGCTTTATTTTCTCCTACTCCTTTCAGTCCACTTAGTCAAGCTAGACCTGTGGTATATCTGCTTAAGTAAAAGTAATGTTACTCAAATGACAATGCGTTAGATTGGTGTGTGCAGTTGGTATAATTGCCTATTTTTATATTTTGTTCCCATTATACATGTAATACTGAAGAAGAAAATAGATTGGCTTATAATAGAAACAGCCGTCTGGGGCAGTCAAACACGTAATTGAATATTTTTCTTATTTCTTTTCCTTCTTTTCATGAATGATTCTGATAGTCTGGGTCCTTGAGGATGATAAAAGTGTATTTAAAAACTACTAACTAATCGTGTTTACTCTGTTTACTTTAAGGCTCAGTTCAGGTCCCTAAACAGAAGTAACTAGTGAGTATCTTTGGAGATTCCTTGTAGTGTCTCCCCTGGCCTCTGACAATCCAGAAGAGCAGATGCTCTCCCACATTATTTGTCTTGTCTGAAATCCTTGTACAGGTGAGATATGCTGGAACATTTCAACAGTAGGCACCCATGTTTAGCCAACTAAACTGTGCCCAAACACACTTTATTGAGTCATGCTCAAATAAACTGTGTGGATGAATTTGTTGTTCGTTCATTTATATTTTCAGATTTTGATATTTACTTGTGTGGGTGAAATCTTGATAGATTAGTGCTGTAGCATCTTCATCCTCATACTGCTTCTGTGGAAGGCAGACATTTGTATTCTATTACTCTAAAGTGCAGAAGTATTACATGGCAATTAGAATTGTGAGGATAATTGCCTCTTATGGGTGCATTATGCCTCAGTTGTTTACTGCTAAGTGAAATGTGAAAAGCTGATACCAAAGCAGGCAATAATGAAGGCGAGAGCTTGACAGAAGGGAATTTATTCCTTGCTTGTATGTTCTGAGTGAGGAACTCTTCTTATGTATGAAGAGCATGAGTCTACAGTCAGGCAAGTCTGCAGATCTTATCAAAAAAAACCTTCTACTGTGGAAAATATGTGCCATTCCCTGTGACTGTTCATCATTTATGTGGCAACCTAGTAGTATATTGCTATGAATCCAGAGAAAAATTGTCAATTACAAATATCCACTTGCATGCTCTGGTAGCCAGCCAGAGCCTTGAAGAAAAGGGCTTTGCTCATCTCTGTCCTTCACATTTCATCTCTATGAATGTTGTACAGTTTCTTCTGCAAAACTCATTCTGATAAGCTCACTGAACTGCTGAAATTGTCTCATTTCAATAAATCTACAATTACACATGTTATTTTAGAGCATCCAGTGCAAACTAAATCACAGTATGAAAGGGCATAAAATGTGTATGTAATAGCAAGTACAATGTGTACAGTTCTTTCTGCCTTGACCCTGATCACTGCTTTGAAAGAATGCCTTACACAACATTGGCAACACATACTAGACTAAAGAAAGTAGGGTTATTCACAACTCCTGCTACTATTTTCCTTATTTCAATCTTAACAATAAAAAAAGAGTAAGCACACTTCTTAAATCTTCTTCTGGAGCATCCTAAATTAAGATCTTGCCTTTTCCACCTTGCTCTCCAAAGGGACTTTTAGAGTGCAGAAAATGAACTTTTGTGAAATGTAAAAACATGCAGTTGAACAGTGAAAGACAGATTTTGTTTCTGTGTCCATGTCTTCTGGTGAAAAATAAGAGGTTTGTAAAATGTTATACCTTGTGAGAAGGGAAAGGTAGGAATGTAGCCTACATACAGACTGGAGGACAGAGTTTAGTGCTGAGGGTTGTTCCTTCCAGGCCCATTGAGTCCAATACCCTTGTGTTGCTCTGAGATCATAGCATATGCATAAGTACTGTAGAGAATCTTTTGGATCTAGGTGAATTAAAGACTCTAGACTGCCACACTAAGGACTTTTTATTCCAAAAACAATGGTATGTGAGGCAAAAAAAAATTAATGGCATTCTGTATAACACTTAAGTATTTTTAATGGGCTATCCAGAACGAAAAACAAGATGATGAGAATCTCTCCATATCTAAATCTGTAACATCGTTTATTCATTATGTGAAAAGAAATGAGTTCTAGATAAGATACAGTTATCAAAGAGATTTGTCAGAGATATATAAAGATATATTTCTTCACAGTTTTAAAATACATACTGTAGAAATTTTTCCTCCCTGGCATAAAGTACATGCTGTGTGTGTATCTAATATTATCTGATGTTTCACTGGTTCTCTGGAATCCTTGCATCTGAATCTGTTCTGTAGTCTCTGATTTTGTCTTCCATTTTACTGAGCTTGTCAACAGAGAAAGGTGCTGTCATTTAATTTTGTATGTATTTATCTCTTAGATCAATGGAATACTGAATAACTATATAAACTAGTCCCAATGGTATTATAAGTGATTAGTATTATTGGTGTTAGATTAGGCACTACTAGAAGAGTATTGCCTGCTTTGTTGATCATTTAATGATATAACAAGTTATTAATTTTAAAATATTTAAAGGGTCATGTTATTGTTAGTAGGCTGCTGTTGAGAACTATATTCATATAGTATATAAAGCATCTGTTCTCTTTCAATAGAAAAGATTTCTATCATTTGGGTTACCTTTTTGATTGTATTTACTTACTTACTTTTAAATCTCTGTTTATACATTAGTCCTTTATCCTCTCTTGGAAACTGGTGTTGCTTTTTAAACCAGTCAGGTGTGTTGACTGGATTTGGCAGTGTACACATGTGAAGGGCTTGAAAAAAATGGCACAACTGATTCATTACTTCACTTTTGGTAGATGGCCATTCAAGAGATAAGTAGGGGGTCAAGACTTTAATAAAATGGAGAGCTGTTAAGTATATTGAAGGTCGTTGTGGTGATTTTTAATATCCATTCTTGAATGGGAAGTTATTATTGTCATTCTAATGCAAGTTGGATAAAGTTAATTAATTAATTAATGTAAGTTAATAGAGTAAAGCAACATTTTTAAAGTGTGTAGTATTGAAAAAATGGCACTTGTTATTTCTATTTCTTCTTATTTGTCACACACCATTAAACATCTTTTCCCCTAGGCTAAAGTAGACATCTGCTACTTTCGCCTACTTATCAAAAGAAATGAAACTTTTATTGACATGACATCATTACATTTAAGCTTCTTTAAAAGATGAAGAAAATACCAACTTGAGGTATCTAGGGTGCCATTTAATATCTGGATGAACTACCTACTTTTAACAGAGAGAAGTGCTAATTCGTAAATGATCACTCAAGTTCATACACTGTGTGTATTCTCCTGCTCACACACAAGCCCTTGGAACGATTATATTCCAAATTTTTTACATCAGAATGGCCATCAGCCTCACCTCGGAAAGAAAGGAAAATAACCAGTCAGCAAGAGCAAGGAGTTAATGATGTTGATGTGTAGACAGGTTTTGGGATTTATTGACATCAGGGTTGGATTTTAAGTCTCCCGAAGCTATTTTTAAATGGCTGGCAGATTAAGGAAGAGTGTGTAGTACACAGGCTATTGTAATCACTGTGATTTGTTTTCAAAACCTCAAATGCAAAATGGTTTCCATTTTTTGTGTTTTTTGTTGTTGTTGGTTTTGTGGGTTTTTTGTGTTTTGTGGTTTTTTTCTGGTTGGTTGGGTGTGTGGGTTTTTTTAAGCTAAAATTAAATCTTAGTTTCTGGAGTATAGAACTATGGGTAGATTTCTGAAGCTACAATCACAAAATATACAAAAGATTGCTGCATTCCACCTGTCAGCCTACAGCTCTGTTTATTCATCACATACTTCAGTCTCAAAGAAACCCATAACATTTTCTTTCTAATGCTGATGTCAACTGTTGCCAGTGGGCAAGCTACATTTTCCTTTGGTTAGATTTTTGGAAGCTCTGCATTCTTAGTCCACACATAGCACTGCATTTCAAAAGGTAAGCATGGGAGGGAACAATTAATGGCAAACTTAGAAAGAAAGCAGCTGTCTCTGGCTTTGGTTTTGGATTTCTCGTGTTTTTTACTAAGAATCTGTTTTCAAGGAAATGATGTTGAATTGAGTTTTCTAGGCGCTTGCCCAAAGCAAACCACATTAGTAACTGAATAGTAGTATTTGAATATTTCTTAGTAAAAGCCTAAATATTTCAGTATTATTTTCGATTTCTGTGTATCACCATGGTTTGCTTTTCAGTGGTAGGGCTCTGCCTCTTCTGAAATACGCCATGTAGCATGTCAGCCAGATTTCTTCTTTTTCTTTTCTTTTCGTGTTTGTGACATCTTTTTTGTCCAGCTTTCTCAAAGGAATTAGATCTTGTAATTTCTTCATCCTACCAATACCAGCAGTTCATGCGGTTGAAAGTTTTCCTAATCTTGAAGCTCAGTCTTCTTTGCTGCAGTACAAACCTGTTATTTTTCAGCTGTAGACACAGAGAAAAGGTAATTCCCTTCCTGAACATTCTGGTTGAGTCCTAAGCAGTCCCTGCAGTGTTGTTTTATTCACATGTGATATTGCTAAATCATAAAATCAAAGAATCGTGACAGGGTTTTGTCTTGGGAGGTCAGGCAGTCCAATCTCCATTTACAAGCAATCCTTAAAAGGCTGTCTTAGCTTGTTCAGAGCTTTTTCAGTCATGTTTTGAATATTTCCAAAGACTGAAGTTCCACAGCCTCTCTGGACAGCCTGATGCACTGCTTGACCACTGTGAAGGATTTTTTTTTTCTTCATAGTGAGTTGAAGTTTCCAAGATGAGAGTTGGCTCTCATCGTTTTGTTTTGCACATTGGAGAGCCGGATGTGTTTTTATCAGCAATTCTCCTTCATGTGCAGGAATACAGTAATTAGAAATGTCTCTTTGACTGAGCATGCCCACTTGCACAGTTCACCCAGCTTCTCCTCATTATTTGATGCATTCCAGCCCCTTTATTCACCCTCTGGGCCATTCTGGTTTGTTGTCAAATGTCAGGTACTAAGCATCCTAAACATTTGCACATACATGCAACCTCAGTAGTGCCGTATACAGAGGAACAGTCATTTTCCTTCACCTACTGCTAGTGCAGTCTCATATGTACTTAGTAAGGGCACATTTCCTATCTCTTTGACTCTAACACTGCAAACTTCATACTAACTACAAGACTTTCTTCTACAGTTTCCAAACTCATGGCCTGTTGCTTTTTCACAGAAAGAAAATATTGTAATTTTCTATGTGATGTTTTCTTAGCAAGTCTGTGTTGTCTTCTACTAGTTTGGCAGGGATGCAAGTAGTCTGGTTAGTTGTTCTATAGGCTTATAATTCTTCATGTATCTTCCTTTAGTCTTAGAAATAGCCTTAAAAAACCCTACCTGAACAGCATTACTTTTGCCTTTTTGAGATCTAAGGTATTTGAGTGCCCTTCAGCATAACATCTTTCTTCTCTACTGCAGGCTAAGATCTTAATCCCTTGAATCTGTGTTTTTGATAATCAGTAAGTCATAGTTGAGTTTTTTAGTGCAGACTAATACAAAAAGGACGTTACATACTTCAGTTACCTTAGTGTCCATGCTGAATATTTTTCCTTTTTCTTCAATAGCAAGCCAGTGTTCTCTTTGGTATTCTTTTTTACCATAGTTTCTGAATCCATTATACAGTTTTGCTGCACCCTACTGATTCTCTCTTTGTGGCCAGGCATCTGTACTTTGTGTTTGGCTGACTTGTCATTGGCTTCTGGTATGTAAGGTTTGAAAATAAAGAGCATTTTCCACTTGAATTTCTGAATTTTTTGTTGGATAAAATTAATATTCACCCAACAACTTGGATAACTCATGAGCCATCATTATTTTGGCTCCAAAGAAGACAAAATCTTTTCAAGACTTAGAGGCCTATGTGAATTTCATAGGTTATAAAAGAAAGAAATGCAGAAAGCCTTCCATTCTCTGCATAGAAAAGTTTATAGAGGATTTGGACCTTGTTGCTTAGGTAGCTGTATTACTCTGTGGATTCTTGGGTGTTGTTTAATATACAAAATCCAAGTACAGTTTTTCTGCAAGTCCACAGCTGTATGTACCCTTCTCTGTAAGTATATTGAATCTCTGTGTTATTCAAAAGAAAAAATGTCAGTCCAACCAACCAGCACAGCAGAATAGAACAGAACACAATGTTTGTACAGGTTGCAAAATTTGTATTATGTATTGTAAATTGAAGGAGTTTTCAATTGAAGTTTTGAAGTTGAAAAGTGCCTCTCTGGTTTTAGACACAACTGTCAGTTGCAACAAAAACTGTGCATTTTTCTTTCGCTGAAATGCATATCAACGTTAGCAGTGTGAATGACTTGCATGTAATTTGAAAAATACATGTATATTTGTTTCCTTAGGAACCTGTATGGTTCCTGAGTTTTATGCTGTTTCAGCACGTAAATCTCGTCTAGCTATTATCTGTTTATTTCCAGAGAATTTTGAGTCTGTCCATATAAAAGATCTCAAGAATATTGCAGAGCTAGACAAAATGAACAGCCAAAGATTTAGCATTTTTCTTACAGTTACTTTGTCTCTTTCACATTTGTGAATCATAGTATATGGTTAATGAATGAAAGGTAGGTTCTTCTACTTACAATATGAAAAGTGCAATGAATATATAGGTTTTCATTCCTAGCTGTAGAATTATCAGTGCAGCTGAAAACAACGTTTGTTAAATAACTTTTAGATTGATATTTTCAACACTTCTTTTGAGTAAGTAAAATAGCTTCTCAAGTGATAAACAAGGAGAAATAGAGGAATTACATGTTGTAGGGAGGAGACAGATGTTTCTGGGATTACACAGAATCATAGAATTATAGAATTGTTTAGGTTAGAAAAAACCTTTTAAGATCATCAAATCCAACAGTAAACCCAGCACTGCCAATTTGACCACTAAACCATGTCCCTAATCTACACATCTTTTAAATACCTTCTGGGATGGTGACTGCCCTGGGTAGCCTGTTCCAATGCTTGACAATCATTCTATGAAGAAATTTTTCTTAATATCCATTCTTATCTTCCCCTGGTGCAACTTGAGTCTATTACCTTAGGCAGACAGTATACACAACCTTCCCATCATCCTCTAAGCAGGTCACAAATCATATATTATCAGAACCATATATTATGGAACCCCTGGCATTGATGTATTGCCACTTCAGATTCTTCTGGAATATGTTTCATGAAAATAACCTGACCAGTCTTCATATGCATTTATTTGTTCAGCTGTAATTAACAAAAACAGAGGTTTGTGGTGATGGAAAAGTCAAACTTCTGATCCTTAGTTTAGTTGCTTAAATGCATTTTGGATCAATTAAACTGTGAAATTTCTAGAAATACAGTTTACTTTTTATTTCCTCTGAAAATGCCCCATTTGTTCTTCATATGTTCGGTGGGGTGATGGTGATGATCTGTAACTGAAGGAGAAAATCTATCTAATTTTTTTTTACTGGTAGTGAGAAAACGAGTACCCTTGATCTCCCAGAGGTCTTGTTCATCTCAGAGGTGCACTGTATGGTGGAAGGTGTCCTTGTATGTGTCTAAGGCTCAGAAGAGCTTTTATTCATAGGCTGCTTTGGCAGATCGCACTGCATTTTAAGAAGCTAATTGTGACCCTGGTCTTCAATGATCATAAGTTTCATATTCAATTTTCAATTTGCACATGTAAAATAAGGCACCCACTGAAATGATAAAGCACAATGGTTCTTGAGAGTGTCGTGAAGTGTTTCTACAGTAGCTAACTAGCATCATGTACCTGAAGAATAACAGGAAAAATTGTTGGGGGCAGAACATGAAAATGGTGGCAAAAAAGACCCAGAGAAGACAGAACACAAAGAACGGTCAAAGGCCAAGGATGAGGAACTGAGGCAAAGAAAATAATTCGTGGTAGCTTCGTGAATGAGGAGGAAATTAGGAGGATCTTGACTGTGGAAATATGTAGTGAAAATGAATATCTCCCTGTGATGAGGAGGTCAAATACAATAAAGCCATGAATGGCAAACTGAAAACAGCATGTACCAGGGTAAAGTGACATATGGCAGAAGGTGATTCTGCTGTTACAGGTGGAATTCAAGAAATGTGGAGGACAGGGAGGATTTCATTTATCCAAGATAATTCAGGTATGGGGGGTTTCAGGAACCCAGGAACTAAAAGCTGTTTTTTGATAATATCACAAGAGAGAACTGGCCTTGGCAATAGGCTGAATGTAGAGGGGCTTAGAAGGGGTTGAGGTGGGGAAGCTTTGACTTCTTTCTTGCTCTGAAATTAGAAGAGTAATGCCCCTTCCTTGTAGGCTTCTGCCCATGTTATTACTCAGTTAACAGGCTTGTAATTCTGAGTTTCTGCTGTCTGACACTGAACAGGTGCTTCATTTTTTTTTTTTTCTCTCCAATTGCATAGAAGCAATTATTTATTCACTGTTTTCGTTAAACTTTAATAAATACATGAGAGACTAGCTAACATTTTGCTTGACACATGTTAATGACTCCCTTACATCTTCATCTGCTTGAAGATAACTGGTGAAGCCTACTGAAAATTAAGGCTATAAATTTACAGGTAGGGATTTCATTCTAATCAATATTTTGCTGGTAATGATATCAGTTTATTCTTGTGAAATACATTGGTTATAAGGTAGAATCAATGTCTGCAAATGAAAAACAGGTGTCAGGTTTGGCAGGGGCATTACTGTCATGATCTCTGGAGGCCAGTGAATTGTGTCAGCAAGCATAGCAGTAATTCATAGCAGTATGTGAGGAATTAATGGCAAAATTAGAAACTCTGGTTCTCATTTGTGAGCTTGAGTTCTTCACTAATATGTTCTTCGTGGTTTTATCTTACATCATGTCGTGGTTTAAACCCAAACACAAACCTCGTCCACTCACTCCCCCCCCCGACCCTCCCCACTCCCGGAGGGATGGGGAGGAAAATCAGGAGAATGTAACTCCCACGGGTTGAGATAAGAACAGCCCAGTAACTAAGGTATAACACAAACCACTGCTGCTACCACAAATGATAATATTGATAAGAGAAAATAACAAGAGAATACGATACCACCGCCGAACGAGTTCGACCCCCCCCCGAAGAGCCAGAGCCTGCCCCTACCGGGTAACTTCCAGTTCCCCCTCCAGGCATGACGTGCTATGGTATGGAATACCTCCTTGGCTAGTTCGGGTCAGGTGTCCTGTCTCTGCTTCCTCCCGGCCTCCCTCGTCCCCAGCAGAGCATGAGACTCACAGAGTCCTTGGCCAGAATAAACATTACCTAGCAACAATTAAAAACAATCGGTATTATCAGCTCTCTGCCCAGGCTGGAAGTCAAAACACAGAGCTTGCACCAGTTACTAAGAAGGAGCAAAACGGCTCCTGGTAAACCCAGGACACATCACTTCTAGCTCTCTTTTCTTTCAAGTTGAAATTCATAATACAAAATATATGTTCTCTGCCTGGTTTTGTTCAATTATGGCATGAGGAAAGAGGTGCAGTGTATGTCAGCGTTTCTAACAGTTCCTGCTCAGAAGAGTGGAACATGCAAACTCTATGCATATCTCTGTGTGCGTGACTCTATGTGGTCATGCAAACTCTAAGCAGATGTTAAAAGATTAAAAAAACATTGAGGCCAGAGAAAGAGAACTTAGAGATGGTAAATGTAAACACATTTCTTCATCACATCCACAAATGCTTACACAAAAATAAAAATTAAAAAAATGTGATTTGTGATGAAAGATAAAACCAAGTGCTGTATTAAAACTAAAAATAGGAGCTTTTCTCCATTGTGTCAGAAAGCTCTGATTTTGCAGTCTGTTTTCTTATAGTAGTTCAGTTTTACCCATCTATCAGGAAGCATTTTAACAGAAGAGACTGAATAGAACATGTCTTTGCTATTAGTTACACTTTATAATCTTAGGAAACACTTCAGATGATGTGCTGAGTACACACTGGTTTTATTTTTTTGATGAAAAATACTGTTCATAGTTATGCTAACAAAGAAGTAATGGCATTATTCAGGAACGGGGTGTCTCCAAACTCTGTAGGACTTTGCAGCTCTAGTAGTGCAGAGAGTTCAGGTCTGGCATCAGGGAATAGTGATAATTTTAGATAAGCTGCTGTCGTTATGCTGGGAGTTGCTCATCTTTGGAACTATCTTTTCATCACTTGACAAGTCCTGCTTCCTCACTCCTCTTATGATAACAGGAGGTATCCTAGCCACTCTATCACTATCAACTCCCAGTATTGCCAAATGCATCATCAGCTGCTAAAACTCTCATTTACAAATTGTGAGAAATATCAACAAGTATGATACTGTGCTCTTTCTTTATGAACATTAAGAAAATGTCAGACATAGAATCATAGAATTAACTAGGTTAGAAAAGACCTTTAAGATCAAGTCCAACCGTTACCCCAGGTCTGCCAAGTCCACCACTAAACCGTATCACTAAGGGCCTCATCTACACGGTTTTTGAACAGTTCCAGGGATAGTGATTCCACCACTTCCCTGGGCAGCCTGTTCCAATGCCTGAGCACCCTCTCTGTGAAGAAATGTTTCCTAATATTCAGTCTAAACCTCCCCTCATGCAGCTTGCATTACCTCTTGTCCTATGACTTGTTACTTAGGAGGAGAGAACAACCACCACCTCACCACAACCACCTCTCAGGTAGTTGCAGAGAGCAATAACGTCCCCCCTGTGCCTTCTCTTCTCCAGGCTAAACAACCTCAGCTGTTCCTCATAAGACTTATTCTTCAGACCCTTCACCAGCTTCATTGTCCTTCTCTGAACCTGCTCCAGCACCTCAATGTCTCTCTTGTAGTGAGGGACCCAGAACTGAACACAGGATTCAAGGTGCAGCCTCACCAGTGCTGAGTACAGGGGTATAATCACTGCTTTGGCCCTGCTGGCTATGCTATTTCTGATACAAGCCAGGATGCCGCTGGCCTTCTTGGCTGCCTGGGCACAATCTGCTCATGTTCAGCCAGCCAGCAATCAGCACCCCGAGGTCCTTTTCCACTGGCAGCTTTCCAGCCACTCTTCCCCAAGCCTGGAGCATTGCATGGAGTTGCCGTGGCCCAAGTGCAGGAACTAGCAGTGAGCCTTGTTGATCCTCCTACCACTGTCCACAGCCCATTGATCCAGTCTGTCCAGGTCCCTCTGCAGAGCTTTCCTATCCTTCAGCAGATCAACACTCCCAGCCAACCTGGTGGTGTCCACAAATTTACTGAGGGTAACTCAATCCCCTCATCCAGATCATCAGTTTAATATCTTCATATTAAACAACACTGGCCCTAACACCGAGCCCTGTGGGACACCACTAGTGACTGGTTGTCAACTAGATGTGATGCCATTTACCACCACTCTTTAGGCTTGGCAATCCAGACAGTTTCCAACCTGTCGAAGAACCCACCTATCCAGGCTGTGAGCAGTCAATTTCTCCAGGAGTATGCTGTGGAGACAGTGTCAAATGCTTTACTTAAATCCAAATACACAATGTCCACAGCCTTTCCTTCATCAGCCAGGCTGGTCACCATACCATAGAAGGAGATGAGGATGGTCAAGGAGGACCTGCCCTTCATGACCCCATGCTGACTGAGCCTAATCCCTCCCCTTGCCCACACGTGCTTTATGATGTCACTGAGGATCATCTGCTCCATGACCTTCCCCAGCACTGAGCTCAGGCTGACAGGCTTGTAATTACCAGGTTCTTCCTTCCTGCCCTTTCTGTAGAAAGGTGTCACATTGGCCAATCTCCAGTCGCCAGGGACCTGCCCACTGGATCAGAACTGCTGATGGATGATGGAGAGTTGCTTAGTGAGCTCCTCTGCCAGCTCCTTCAGCACTCTTCGTTGTAACCCACAGACCTTGTGTATGTGTAAGTGGAGCAGGAGGTCTCTAACCATTTCTTCCTGAATTATGCGAACTTCAATCAGCTCTCCATTTCTGCCATCCGACTCAAGGAACTGAGTACCCAGAAGATGGCGGGTGTGACTATTAAAGACTGAGGCAAAAGCAGCATTAAGTACCTCAGTCTTTCTCCTCACCCTCAGTCACTAGCTTTCTCCTAGTATCCAGCAGAGGATGGAGGTTCTCCATGACCCTTCTTTTACTGTTAATATATTTGAAAAAGTACTTTTTTATTATCTTCTATGGCAGTGGCCAAATTTAGTTCCATCTGTGCCTTTGCCTTTCTAACTTTCTCTCTACGTAACATAGCAACATCCTTGTACTTCGTGGGGTGACTGTCCCTTCTTCCACAGGTGATAGATTCTGTGTTTTTTCCCTGAGTTCAAGCAGTATCTCCCTGTTCAGCCAGGCTGGTCTTTTCCCCATCGGTTTGATTTTTGGCACATAGGGACCGCCTGTTCCTGCGCCTTAAGGATTTCATTCTTGGAAAGTGTCCGCCCTTCCTGGACCCTTTTGTCCTTCTTTCCCAAGATATTCTGCCAACCAGCATCCTAAACAGGCCAAAGTCAGCCCTACAGAAATCTAAGGGGGAGGTTTTGCTGACCTTCTTCCTGACTTCTCCAAGGATTGAAAATTCAGTCATTTCATGATCACTTTGCCCAAGACGACCTCCAACCGTCACACTGCCTCAAGTCCTTCTCTGTTTGAGAACAACAGCAAATCCAGGCAGGCATCTCCCCTAACTGGCTCACTAGCCAACTGGGTTGGGAAATTATCTTCCACACCCTCCAAGAACCTCCTGAATTGTTTCTTCTCTGCTGTGTTGTACTTCCAGCAGACATCTCTTTAGATTGAAGTCCCCCATGAGAACAAGGGCATGCAGTCATGAAACTTCTCCCACTTGTTTGAAGAACACTCCATCTATAGCTTCAGCTTGGCTCAGTGATCTGTAACAGACTCCTACCAGAATATCAGCTTGATTGGCCTTCCCTCTGATCTTCACCCACAAATGTTCAGCCTTCTCACTCACAACATTGAGTTCAAGGCAGTCGATGTACACCCTGACATACAGTGCAACCCTGCTACCTCTTTTTCCCTTCTGAAGAGCCTGTAGCCATCCACTGCAGCACTCCAATCATGCGAATCATTCCACCACGTTTCTGTGATAGTGATTATGTCATGATTTCCCTTCTACGCAGTGGCTTCCAGGTCCTCCTGTTTGTTGCCCATGCTGCAGGCACTGGCATAGATGCATTTAAGTTGCCCTGTGGATCTGGACTCCAACAGTGGCACACTACCCCATGGCTAATGTCTAGTGGGCCTAGTGTTATCCCCTTCCCCCTTCAAACCTTGTTTAAAGCTTTCTGTATAAGCCCTGCTAGCTCCTGGGCTAGAATCCTTTTCCCCCTTTAGGACAGGTGTGCCCCAACTGCCACCAGCAGCCCTGGTGTTGTATAGACTGACCCATGGTCAAAACCCCCCAAATTCTGACGCTGACATGTCCTTCCTGGCCAGCAGAAGGGACTTAGTTTTCTTTGCTTTCTGTCAAGAGGATGCCATCCTTGAGCACCTTCTCAATGACCGCCAGCGGAGCCCACCTCTGACGCCTACCGGGCTACTGGGCCCTTTGCACTCACCCTGCCCGTGCAGACTGCCACACCATGCTCCTGGTGACTTGCGCTCCCAAGGACAGTGTTCAGGGTTAGTGCCACCCATTGAGTCATTTACTTGCGTCAGCAGAGCTGCCCTATCCTGGGCAAGTCCTGATGAGGACTTGGGGCTCCCTTGGTGGCTCCCAGCTGACATCTGTACATTTGCAGTGCTCTGCAGGAGATGTACTTGACCTTTAATTCTAATTATACTTTTGTACTGCATAAATCACAAAGTCTGGATATTCTAGCACAATTCTTCTTTGCAAAAGCAAAGCAAGACATGAAGCATGTGCAGAGCTGCTTTCTCGCTGAGACACCACATCACCTGAGAAGAAGACATGGCATGGGACAAAGAGTTACAGTATGCCTGTCTTTTAAATAAACCTTAAACAATTTCCTGCCTTCCTTATCAAAGCTGCTAATAAATGAGGAGCTTTTGCTAAAGATGCCATATCCTTGGTACCCGCCTCCAGTTAGATACCCAGTTCACCTGATTTCACAATAGTACCTTCAACATCTGAAAACAGAGCCATGAGGCTTTTAAGCAATTCTCACCTTATATTTGTAGGTATCATCAGCTAGTCAGTGGACTGCTGAAAGAAACTTTACAGTGAATTGAGAAGAGGGAACATGCTTCTATTTCCATGCCTTTTAGTAAGAGAAATCAGTGTGTTCCAGAAATGGTGTTTTCCTGATATATCTGTAGGCCTGCAAAGCAAAGATTGCATATAGGAAATGAATACAGCATTTATTGTGGCTTTATGGTATTAGCTTCAAGCAGTAATAATGTGCTTTCGATACTTTCGTTAGGGTCTTAGACTCCCTAGAGAACATTGACTTTCATCATGAAATCTCAGGCTTCAACAGTCTTTGTTCATTGCTGTTTCATTTTCCAGTAGGGTGATCTGTTAACTTAATGTCTTGTCTTTTATCACATGTGGAAGCCATATGAATCAGGTAGATTAAATCTTTTGCCCAGTGGATAAATACGGATCTGATATTTCATCTCAGATTGGATATTAAGAGCTGAACAAATGTGCTCATGAGTTGCCAGCCCTCTACCTTGCAGGAAAATGACCAAGCAAAACTGGCTTGTTCACAGAAATTGGGTTGCTCTAGGAAAATGTCCTGACAGATTGCAAGACTAAATTTGTAATCAGTCCGGTAGGACAGCCTTATCGCTTGACGATCACAACAATCTAGTTGTCACATGGACTTTTGAGGTGTGTGCTGCACCCATTCCAAAGCCTAGGGATACAGTGCTTTCTTGAAGAACTTATCAAAACATTACATACATTTTGTATATGAAAGCATATACAAAACAGAAATATTATTAGCACCAAGCCTAATTACAAATCCATTTGCTAGCAATTACAAACTTGCAGGGCTATGTTGCGAATGAAGCAAAGACAGCAAAGCTTGCGAAGACTGGAGAGAATGTTTTCCAAGCACAAGATGTCTCCAGATTGAGTTTACAGACAAAATCAATTGCCAACATTATTCTATAAGTAATGGGAAAGTAGATTGATGGAGGCTTCTCACTACTCCTAGCTATTCCATATTGCCATATTCCTAGATATTGTAAATGCTTTCATTTGTTAGGCAATACCTTCATAAATTCTGTTAATAAAATAAACCAATGATGTGTAATAGCTTAGACAATTTGTGTTACTCCTGAAGACATTGAAATGAATGGATAAAAACAAAAGTGCATGCTCAAGTTTTTGGTCACCCCCTGTTAAATGTTTATGCATTATTGTGAATGAAAGAATTTCTCACTTAAAATGCAGACTGTGCTGTATCACAGTGTATACCTAGCTAGGTTTTAAGGCATAAACACTTCTTGGTGTACTTTCAGGATTCTGCAGAACATCCAAAACCTACAATAAAAATCATAGAAATGTTTCACCTTGTGAGAACTAAGTAATCATCAAATATTTAATGAAAGTGGATGCTGACTGTGTTTAATCATGCTAGAAATTGGTATGAAAGATTAAAGAACCATCATATAGAGTAAGGGAAAACCATTACGTGAAAATGTGCACTTAACAAAAAAGAGAAATGAGTTGAAAAATGTTTTAAATGTACTGCTTTTTTGAAGATTCAAGGGCCTCAGGTCAGCTATAGATAGAAGGGACTCTAGTCTTTTGCCTTCTTACTTTACAACTAGTAGGTGAACAGTTTGTAGGCACTTTGCAGATACTGTAGGCAATATGGTTGGCTTAGCTTTGTAATGTTGTAATTTGTCTTTTTGTTGAAAGGATAGATTTATTTCTTTGCACTCACATGGCCAAATTCTGCCCCTGGGTGTGTACATTAGGTATCAGGTTGCCTGAACCAAAATGACAGAGTGTGTTTTCCTATGGGCAGTGTTTTACTATAGTACAAGATTGAGATGTTAGCCTGTGGTCACAAGGTGAGCTATTTGCCATCTGATGAAGTTGGTTTTATTTTAGATGCAAGTGAGACAAACACATTTTAGAAAGTAGAGTCAGTTCCAAAAGGAAATGGAAGTTGAAAAAGGAGATAACCTTATGAATTATCAGCTTTACCATATACCTCCAGCTATAAATGTTTGATTTATATGAAGGACTTCTTTTCTTCTTCAACCTCAGATATTATATTATAAAAGTTATTTCTACAATATTACTAAAAAAAATATTTACAGAAATAAACTCAAAAAAGCAGTTGACTATTCACAGCATAACAAGTATACAGATTGTGGTATACATATACTTCCCTAATTGGAATAATTGCTAAATAAAATTGGTAATTAAAGTTGGAGGGCTTTTTTCTATCCTGTTTCTTCTTTTCAATTGTCCTGTATAGATGATGTTGCTTTTTTCTCCTCTGCAATCTGGCCAGCAGCTTCTGTTCCTTTAGTTTCACAGAATCACAGAATCACAGAATCCCAAGGGTTGGAAGGGACCTAAAAAGATCATCTAGTCCAACCCCCCTGCAAGAGCAGGGTAACCTACAGTACATCACACAGGAACTTGTCCAGGCGGGCCTTGAATATCTCCAGTGTAAAATTCTGTTCAAGGGTGCTCACCTGTAAGTGCTCAATGTGGTATAAGCCACCCTTTGCTCCCCAGTGTTTGGGAATGTCTCTTCCTGCCGTTGCAGCTAATTTGAACAATCATACCTAGACCACCAAGCTGGCAGCGATCTGCAGTCTGCAGTGGCATAGGACAGTTCCGAAGATCAGATGTCACATGAATAGCCCATTTTTTTTCAACAATCATGCTTATCAATAAGTATCTCATATGACATTGCAGCTATAGACTTGATGGGAGTCAGGAACCCAAATCCTTTACTTTGCGAAATTCTCCTTTTAATAAAAAGAAAGTTTTGCTGGGTTAACCTAAGTCCTGATAGTACTCCTTCTTTGCTCTTCTTCAGTTTGTATCTTCATGCAGTTTGTGATTTTTCTTTACTTTCTTTACATAACTTCTAGAATGATCCAGTTCTCTTTCTCAAGAGCTGTTTTCTCTATTTTCAAGAAAGTAGTCAATGATACTAAATTTTTAAATATGGCTGTTTATATTAGTTAGCATTAGAGTTCAAGATGAAAATTAATGTCCTGACATTGTGTTACTTAGGTTTTGGATATGTAAATGTATTTTAAATTGAAACAGCAATCACTAGTATTGCCATATGGACTGCCAGACTTAAATGCATGTAAAAATAAATTTACATGGGAGTGAGATATCTGCAGGCCACGGCTAAATTCCTCTCCTGATAAGACAAACAGCTATACCTACCTCTAAATGTAATGCTAAAGGCATGCACAAGATAACCACAAGATCACTCAGATTGATACCAGGATTATTTGTGCATTTCTGTAGCTTTTTTTGAGACATAATAGAATTCTTTAATTTTTGTAACCAAGTGAAGGAACTCGGGATTTTCAGTGATATTTGTGATACTGTCTGGCCTTTTTCCCACCTGTTTATAATGTTTTCATAATAGCATTTTCGTATATACAGTATTTTTGTAACTATTATTGGGTGTTACGGGTGCTTTGTATTAATCAGTGGTTTTGGTAGTTTGCCTTCATAATGTTTCCAATGCTCTTCTTCATTTTTTGTTAAGGAAATGAAGAAAGCTCAAACCAACTATTAGTAATTTTCTTCCATGACATTCCAATCCGTGCCTTAGGCAAGAATAAAGTATCTTCATGTGTATATAGGACAGCCTTCATGCACATGTTTCTTTTGTCTCCATAGCATTCCTATATTTGTTTTGTTGTCCATGTGTTTCCCCCTTGACTTAAGAGATGGTGCTATATTAAGATCAGGAAAGCTATTTCTTTTTTTAAGATTTTAAATGAGTTGGAGATTCTTCTGAAACGAATAGTTGTATTCATTGTAGTTTTAAATAGCTTTTTGGTTGTGCTGAGAGTACAGTTGTTTCAACAACATAAGTCATGTGTACAGACCATCCTATGGTCTGCTCAACATCCTGAAAAGAATAATGTGTCTATGGTTATGAACATTAGGCTTGGATTTTATCAAGAGATTCTAGCAACGTCATAAACAACAGGTTTGTATCTTGAGTCATTTGTTCATGTCATTGGAAACTGTAGATAGAAATATTGCCTTATTTTATGTAAATTCTTGGGCAGTACTTTCAGATATGGATTCTGATTTGGCCTGGTTTTTTAATGGGTTTGCTGCTTTGTTTTGTTTTGTTTTTGTTTTTCTTTGGTTTTTTTTTTTTTTGTTTTGTTTTTTGCTTTTGGTTTTCTTTTTTATTTTCTTTTTGGTTTGGTTGGTTGGTTTTGGTTTTGTGTTTGGTTTTTTGTTTGGGTTGATTTGGGGTTTTTTTGGGTGGTGGTGGTGGTGGTTTTTTTTTGTTTGTTTGTTTCTGTTTTTTTGAGAGAGTAACTGGGTAAGTGTCTAGTAGCCAAAACCAGTGGAGGTCAACCCACCACAGATGGGTTTGGTATTTTGAATATTTAGGTCAGATTCAGTTACAAGAGAGTGTTCCGTGAATGAAGAATACTGTAACAAGATCTCAGTAACTAGCAGACTAAAATAGACAAGAAATTTTGCACTATACAAATGTTTTTGTTTAATTTTTGATGAATTCATAATGTATCAAGTACTGGAGCAGAAAGCAGCTTTAGATATATCATCGCTAGGAGCATGTAGCCATGGTAATTAAAACAGTATTATTTTAAAAATTACAATAGAACACTCAAGATATATAAAAGGGAAATACCCAAGAAAGAACACCTTTCTTGTGATAACTAAAGACACAGACATTTTTACCGCTACTAAACATTTAGTTAGTTATGCTGCAGAATAACGCGGGCTGCAGCATGGTCTCTGTGAGGAGAGGCCAGGTCTGCCGCGTGCTGGGCTCCAGCCAACTCACTGCAGGGCACAGCTGTGAAGAGGGGGAATCTGCTTGTTTCAGTTTGCCTTTGTTTCTCGCTACTTAAATCTATTTCAACTGGTAATAAATTATTTTCCCCAAATTGAGTCTGTTCTGCCTGTGACAGTAACTGTTAAGTGACCTTCCTCTCTTCACCTTGACCCATGAGCTTTTCCATCTTATTTTGTCTGCCTCTCCTGTTGAGGACTTCACAAACTGTGTAACCTGTTGTCGTGGTTTGAACCCAACCACAAACCTCTTTTGCTCACTTCCCCCCTTCTTGCCCTCCCCCTGCTTCTGGAGGGACGGAGAGGAGAATCAAAAAGAATGCAACTCCCACGGGTTGAGATAAGAACAGTTTAGTAACTAAGGTATAACACAAATCACTACTGCTACCACCAATAATAATAGTGCTAAAGGAAATAACAAGAGGAAAGAATACAACACCTCAACACCAGCCGACCAATAACTCACCCCACTCCCCCCAGCCGAGCACCGACCGATACCTTCTCCAACCCTCCAGTCCCCCTACCCCTTCCGGGTCCCTCTAAGTTACATCCTGGGCATGACGTGCTGTGGTATGGAATACCTCTTTGGTCAGTTTGGGTCAGGTGTCCTGTCTCTGCTCCTTCCCAGCCTCCCCTCCTCCCTGGCAGAGCATGAGGCTCAGAAAGTCCTTGGCCACACCAAACATTCGAGCAGCAACTGAAAACATCGGCGTTATCACCACTGCTCCAAGGCCAAAAGATCAAAACACAGCACTGTACTAGCTCCTAAGAAGGAGAAAAATGACTGCTGCTGCTCAAAACCAGGACACCTGTTATCTTCTTTTTTTTTTTTTTTGTTTCATCATCATGATAGAGACAGGGGAAAACCTGCGATGAGATACTTCAGTGCTTGGAAGAAAATGGCATGATTTATAATATATGTCAGTAATTTATAAATTCAGGTTAGAGTCAAATATAAATAGTGGCTGTATAGCCCTTGCTTTTTTACTGCATTGTGTATGACCTTTTTCAGAGTAGCAATTATTTTCCATTAGTTCAGTTTGATTGGGGAAAAAAAAATGCTTAATGGACTTTGAATCCTGAGTCACTGGTGAGAGATAGTTTTCAAGTTTATGCAATTGCTGTCATATGCCGTTCCATAATTTCTTATACCAGCTTAAGTTCTGGTGGACATTTACCGGTCATCTTTTATGTGTTTTCCATGAGGTGTGTGGTAAAACTGCAATCCAGGGCTCCTTAGTGACCTGTGGAGCTGGCCTGTGACTCAACAGATAGCAACTGTCTGTCTAGGACCAGTGAAACTGTAATCTAGCCCTGGGCTCTCTCCTTTGGTCAGGTTTGCAGGTACTTTAGCAACCAACCTCCCATAACCTGCACTTTCCTGAATATTTGATGGCTGCTTTGTGTTCTTCCATGTCAGTTATGGTTCTGGCATAAATGCACACATTCTTTAATCCATTTGACAGGACCAAATTTAGAAGAGAGAAGGAAGCAAAAGGACATAACCAAATGCAAAGTGACCTGTAGCAATTAAAGCCAGGGATGCTGCAGGCAAAAGAGGAAAGTGTAGTCCTGATAAATGATTAATTTCTATGACTAGAGAAAGGAAATGGCACAGGCTCAAGATGAAGTGTGGAAATAAAGCATGGCTTAAAAGAAATAAACAGCACTAACCTATGGAACAAATTACACAAAAGCATATTTTCTTCTTTATTCTGTGCCTGTATTCCTTTGTTTACTCTTTTTGTCGGTAGTATCATATATTTCTGTACCTGAGGCACACCATCAAAGTCCCAGCTATATGCATTTTTGTGGGAATCTTAGAATCCTGATAAATCTTATGAGGAAAAAGAGAATTAACTTCGAAGCACTTTACTATCAACTACACCTGTTTTCCCCAGCTCTTTTCCTTCCTCCTCCGCTGGAATTTTATTTTGTTGTTACAAATGTGTCAGAAGCAAGGATGGGCTGATTTATTCTGTATTTAATAGTATAGTTTAACAGTATAAATTCCCTTCATGAGCAAGCATGTTTTTTTACGTTTGCTTTTTACAGGGAATGGTATAGCAGAGAATGCTGGTGGCAATTCAGCTGTCACAGGAAAATTCAAGCAAATCTGCCAGAAAGGGAGCAATCCGGGGGAGTTCTTCAATAAATTTTCTAGATATTGTGATGTACCAGGAAAAAAAGCTGACTATGTTCCACCAGCAAATTCAAGAGTGTATGCTCGTATTATAGGTATTTTCCAAATACTTCAATGTATAAAGACACTATATACAGTTACTGAGTGAGGAAGATAATCAGCAAGAAGTTCCTTTCATACAAGGTGGCCTGATACACAGGCAAACAAAAATTACTTTACCTACATAATTTATGTAAGTTCTTATATAATTCTAAATTAAAACATCCCAAACTTGAAGTTACCCAGATAGCGTAGGGGAATCACAGAATCACAGAATCACAGAATCCCAAGGGTTGGAAGGGACCTAAAAAGATCATCTAGTCCAACCCCCCTGCAAGAGCAGGGTAACCTACAGTACATCACACAGGAACTTGTCCAGGCGGGCCTTGAATATCTCCAGTGTAGGAGACTCCACAACCCCCCTGGGCAACCTGTTCCAGTGCTCTGTCACTCTTACAGTAAAGAAGTTCTTCCTGATGTTAACGTGGAACTTCCTATGCTCCAGTTTACACCCATTGCCCCTTGTCCTATCACTGGATATCACTGAAAAAAGCCTAGCTCCATCATCCTGACACCTACCCTTTACATATTTGTAAACATTGATGAGGTCACCCCTCAGTCTCCTCTTCTCCAAGCTAAAGAGACCCAGCTCCCTCAGCCTCTCCTCATAAGGGAGATGTTCCACTCCCTTAATCATCTTTGTGGCTCTGCGCTGGACTCCTTCAAGCAATTCCCTGTCCTTCTTGAATTGAGGGGCCCAGAACTGGACACAATATTCCAGATGCGGCCTCACCAAGGCTGAGTAGAGGGGGAGGAGAACCTCTCTTGACCTACTAACCACTCCCTTTCTAATGCACCCTAAGATGCCATTTGCCTTCTTGGCCACAAGAGCACATTGCTGGCTCATGGTCATCCTCCTATCCACCAGGACCCCCAGGTCCCTTTCCCCTTCACTACTTTCCAGCAGGTCAACCCCCAACCTGTACTGGTACATGGGGTTGTTCTTCCCCAGATGCAAGACTCTACACTTGCCCTTGTTAAATTTCATCAAGTTTCTCCCCGCCCAACTCTCCAGCCTGTCCAGGTCTCGCTGAATGGCAGCACAGTCCTCTGGTGTGTCAGCCACTCCTCCCAGTTTTGTGTCATCAGCAAACTTGCTGAGGGTGCACTCAGTTCCCTCATCCAGGTCATTGATGAAAATATTAAACAGCACCGGTCCCAGCACCGACCCCTGAGGAACTCCACTAGTCACAGACCTCCAGCTAGATTCTGCGCCATTGACCACAACTCTCTGCCTTCTTCCTTTCAACCAGTTCTCGATCCACCTCACTACTTGATCGTCAAGCCCACACTTCCTTAGTTTTAAGAAAGCCTGAGTAAACCGTTGGTTTTGTTTCTACTAGCTTGAGAAAGGAATCAGAGTTCAATGTTAAACTGATATTGAGGCCCAAGTTATTAGTGACAGAAGGTATACAAAGGCAAAGATGGGAGTTCAGATTGGTGGGTGAAGAAGCATCAGTAGCTAGTAACTCCTCAGGCTTGTGTGAAGCTCCTGGAAAAGTCCTGAGGATGGGCCTAACCTGAGGAAAGTTAAAGGCTGTATCTAGACTGACTGGGAATTATGTAGAAGGTTCTCTTGTGTAAAGGGTCTTGTCAGATATTAAACAGGTGATCTTCTCAGCTTTACAGTAATTACCTCTCATTTAATATTGTGCTTATGCGTTAATAGTAGTTAGCACATAGTAATGTAGTAGGAAGACAACATATTCTCTTCCCTTTTGACATGTATGTATGTAAGTTCAAAGTTTCTTTTACCAGCTGTTACAGAGAATCTGATTCATTTATCAGGTTTATGCATTTGAGAGTTACTTGTCAAAACTGATCTCATTCTACATCATTTGGTCAAGGTTGACTGCACATGTCAGATTAGAAAGAATGGTAAATATTCTTTTTGGACAAGTAACATCGATTGGTGGCATTTTCTCTTTCACGTGGATTTATAAGACCATGTTGTCCTGTCATCTAGGTTCAATAAAGACCTGTTTTCAATCCCCAATGTAGCTAACACCACTGTACATAACAGCTCTGAATTAATGTGATTTGTCAGTAGCAATAGGCCACAGTGATAATCTGAACATACTGCTACATCTTATTCTGACTGACCTATGAAACAGCATTGCCCATTTATTTTTTTGCACAACATAATAAACAGTCACTGGGTTTCTACTTTCAGGGCAAATATTGAGCAGCTGAAACAATCACTAATTTGCACAGTAGTTTATCTTTCCTTCAGCTGACTTCAGGGCCAACTCAAGCAGCTGCGCCGTAAAACTTAATGAGTTCAAACATGCTAATTTGTCACACAACAGGGCAAATGGTACATGTTTTGCCATTAATATTAGTCACAACTAGAAGGTGATTGGGGCACTTATTGTACAAAAATACATGTACTGTCTTGGTGTATAAAGAGAACAGTTTGCCATACTACAGTGTCATAGATGTATTCTAGCCATTTCCAGGAAAATGGGCTAGAAAAAAAAGTTTTTTCCCTCACACTAGTACTTACACTCCTCTCCTGGGTTCCCATTTTTTGACCACTGAGAAGAAGAGTGTGTGTTACATTAACGCTGTTTCCACTGTTTATGGTGTCTGGACAAATTACATCTGTATGATTGTGAGCCAGCCACCTGCACCAACTTTTATATATCTGGAAGTTTCTGAAGTGACCCTGTATTACCAGGTGGTTTCATGTTCAGTGAAGACAATACTGTTGCGTGGTAACTGTGTAAAGGAATTATGTCTAGTGGCCACACGAGCAATTCCTCAGGCCTTCACGTTCCTTTGTGTTGCTTGCAGCTTCTCCAGTATGAGCAGCATCTGGGCTGCACGCTGTATAAACTGTATAAATAACTCTGCTACTTGTACCAGCTTCTGAAGGGTGCCACAGATGTGGAGTACATAACTGGTTAAATGTGGCTCTGTGTCAGATCAGGAGATAATTACATCTGCTTCGTTAGCATACAATGGACATGATAGGAAGGGACAGTAACGATACTGTAAACCAGCCATGTGATCAACTCAGAAAAAGGGTTAAACACCTGTGATTGATAGATTCAATCGGGAGGGACAGTATAGGTCATTTGACTTCAGTTTTCCTCAAAGGTCATTCTGATCCACAAATCTACAAAAGGTGGTTCTAGCAAAGGTAGCATCTACCAGAAATAGGCACTTTTTTTTTGCCATATTACCATAGTAATTCTCCTGAGAATTATTTGTCACAACCTTTTATTTCTTGTTGATTTACATATTCATGGAGGTTCCTGGGGTGAAGTGGGGATAAATTGTCACTGCCATATCTGTGAAGTGAAAAGTATATGTCTGCGGTCTTTATTTTTCATTTCTCAGTTAGATGTGTACTCCTTTCATGCAAAAGAAAGAAAACCTTAAGAACACATGCTTGTCTGTCTTTCGAAGTCTCTAGAATTAGCTTGTCATGAAATGTAAAACTAATGTGTAGTTGTAAAAACCACTGCCAGCATTTTCCTCACTGGTGGCTGATGGCTAAGTAGATTTAGAAATGAAAGGGGTTATTATAAAGTGATTACTGAATAGCTAGGTATGTCATTTTAAACAAGCAACTAAAATCTTGGTTGCAGATTCGGAATGTAATCTTGTTTGTATCATTCATACTTAAAATCCGATTTTGATTGTGGAGGAGTAATCATGTAATGTAGGTAATTTGACAAAAATATATCGACTGATGTTTTTCTTTCATTCGTTATTTAAATGTATTAGAATTTAAATGACTCACCATTCAGACTATACCTATAAAATGACAACATAAAGAAATATTAGATTCAATTTGCATTGGTTGAGATTCAAATTTTACAATAAAGTGAAATGTTTGAGTATCACCTCTCATAAAAGAGAATACTGTATAGAAACTAACACATAAAAAATGCTACCTTTAAAGGGGTGTTTTTGATGATTAAAAGGTTGTTGATGATTAGACCAATATATTTCACAACTGTGAATGTCAGCCTGAAGGCGTAGGCCTTATGGGATATGTGTAGCCATGGAATGGAGAATAAAAGATGAAAAAGTTAAGGAAACCATCTCAGGTAGGATTACATCATTCATGTTTCGGTATCCAGTGCTTGTAATAATACATTACTAAAAGCTTAAATCCAATACCTCATCTGGTTTCAAGCAACAGCTACACTTATTTTTTGTAAGCAGTGACGTCTCAGATGCTTGTTAGCATTTGTTTTCAGTAAATCTTCCATAATTGGTGAAATATCATTCTCTTCCAAGAATTCCTATACTTCTAGGTTGTGTTTCAGCTAGAAATACCATTAAAAAAATCTCCCAGTCATAAGGTAATATTAGTACTTATGATCCTTCCTGAAAAAAAGTAGACTGCTGCTGCGTTTCACATTTGAATTTGTGGAGGAGTGAAGATTCAAGCTGGCTCATTTTAAGAACTTAGCCTGCTCATTTTAGTGCTGTGAGTGGTGAGTATGTGTTTTGTTGTTTTCTGAGCTCAGACATTGTGGAACTGACCAATTCTGGCCACAAAGTACAGAAAAACCTGTGGAGAGCTGTGATGTGCTGTAGTGAGTTAGAAATAAGACTGAGAACTAGGATTCCACAGCTTTTGCTGATGACTTGTAAACTTTAGCAGATAATTAATTTCTTTTGAGCTTCAGTTTCTTTGTTTATAAACTAGGAGAAATGCTATTATTGTACCTCATACAGATGCGTAAGTTTTAATAACGCAATACTTTGGAAGTATATGCTAGAACAAAATCAGTGGAAACACAGTCTTGTGTCTAGTTCCTTGCTGAAGAAGAGTGATGTTAGCTATAATCTGACTAACAGCATTATACCTTGGAAGATGCTAGCTTTTCATTTTTGCCCATTAGCCTGCTGGCATCTCTGGCAGGAAAATAAGGCTGAGTATAACCACATGCTGTAAGCGTGAATCTTGCAGTTTTCAGATGCTTGAAGTGGGTTATTGAGAGATACAAAACTACCTGTGCTGGGTTGCCCTGAGATAGGTTTTTTTATACTTAAGTCTTGTCATGGACACCCCTCCCCTGTGACAGAATGGATGCTGATAACCTAGTAAAGGCGCTGCGCAAAATGTGCAGGAAACGTCCGCTTCTAATGCTCTAAAGTCTGCAGTCATTTTGAAGGGTGCAGAAGGGATCCCCACAGGCTACTGCTCAAAGTTAGCATCCTGATAACTCTAGGGTACATGCACCCTTGTGTTCATCTTCCTTCACTGGCATTTTGACTGTGGAAGATGAATGTAATTCAAAAGAAGATAATTATTTTTTTTATGACTTTAATTAAAAAGAACTAATTTCTCTTCCCCCCTCCTCCCCCGCAGAATTTGCTCAAAGAAAGCAAGGCATAGTCCATAGTCCAGTTTTCATTGTACTTTTTATATATATATATATATATATATATATATATATATATATATATAAACCTGGTCATTCCTCTTTTGGGATGCAGATGTCTATCATTTCAGTTCTGCTGTCTCATAGTTCTTTCTCATTAGCACTGAAGCTCTGCAGGTCTTGCATCCCAGCATTTTTTAAAGTGTCACAGAGTATGTTTAGAAGACTTATGGAAGTGCTGCTTTTCTGTGGGAGGCATCTATTTTTGCAGAAGACACACGTTCTTTTGGAAATGCTATTCGGAAGTAACAGTGAAAGATTCGTGAGAATTTTAAATACCATAGCTTGAAACCTTTCCAGAAGATGCTGGCTATCTTTTGTGGCCTGTCTGGCCATCTTCTGTATCTTCTGTTACTCTTACCGGAGCAATCTTAGTAACTATTGCTATCAATTTCCATGGCTGCTCCATGCCAGGAAGTAGAGATACCCCAGATGAAACCAATGTTTCAAGTTTTTTACAAATTTATAACTGATCTTTAGTGCTTTTAATATGTTTCCTTTCTGCCCAAACAAGCTGTGCTCTTAGATAAGGAAGATGACCACTCTCTAATGTGCCTCTCTTCGCTTCACTTTGGGATCTTCAGCAGCTTTGTGCACACTGGTAGTTTAGTCTGGTTTAACTTTAAAATGATGGGACTCAGCAGGACAATGACATCAGCAACATCATACTAGGATTTTGATTTTGGTCACGAGTCATTTGTCCCTTTGTTTCTTGGTTTCTCTTTGTTTGATTCCTTTCTTTTATAACCCAAATAATGGGTGGCATGAAAAATCACAAGGGTAAAGTGGCCCTTTTCTTCTTTTAATCCTAACTATAAAGCAGTTCTTCATAGTAACAAATTTGACCGTTCCTTCGGCTTTGAGATGCAGCTGCATAAAAACTTCTGTTGACCAAAATAAAAATGTGTTAAAAATGTGTTAAAAAACAATAAAATTACACCACCTGAAACCTTGCCCATTGAATATTTCCTCACAGCATCCTTCAGGTTTTTTGAAATTGAAATTCGAAAAACCCAGGTCTGTTACCAGATCTGATAAATCACGTGGTATTTTGAGTAAAGAGGAGCTCTTGTTGAACTTCAATCTGTTGTTGAAGAATGCAGACGAAGAATAATTACAGTATAAAAATCATTCCATCACAGTTTAATGTGATCTTTTACAAAACTGTCTGACCAAGTTTGCAGGCAGCTTCAGATTGTTTGCACTCATGTATATCAAATCAAATAAGGACAAGCCGAACAACTAACATATTTTGCTTACTTTCTTGTTTGTTGTCAACTACAGATGTATACAAATCTTGAGATCTGTTTTCTAAAAACAAACCAAACATTGTTACTTTGATAGCAGCTGACTTAGAAGGAATATAGTCTCTTCCCCTATAGATGAAATTCTATTTCATTACCTCATGAACTGTGCCCCTGAGGCATAACATAATATCTGGACTACTGAGGAACAGCAGAGTATCTTGTTTATCTGGAGAACTGTAGGGTGAGTAGAGAGGTCTGGCTTTAAAACCTCTGCAGAGTGGAGTTTTACCAAGTAAAGAAAAATACGGATGAAGTATGGTGTGCATAAATATATTTAAAGTTGTGATCTCTTTAATTTTTGGTTAATTGTTTAATGTTTTATTTTTCCTGCATGGAGAATTGAACTTTCTGTGTCACCTCCTTAGCTGTTCTGTTTTGTTCTTCCATGGACGGTACTCCTGATTCAGTAAAGTGCACTGTCCGCCTGATAACTTTTACCTGTGCTGGTGAGCTCTTAAAGCATGTGTTTGACTTAAAACACAAGTAGTCTTTTTTGAAACAAAGCATATGTCTTAAATTGTCTCCTGAATCAGATGTAGCCCTGATTTAGTATGTAGAATCAAATCTAAAGTGTGTATGTGCTTCTGGTCTCAATCACTGTAGTATGCAAGTTGCAGGCATTCATGAAATTGCTTGCGGCACCCTCTGATACTGATGCTAGAGTACTCTGCCTTCAGATTACTTTACCCAGAGTACTTGATGTGAAAAAATGTTTAGCAATTTGAACAAGACTGCTAAGGCAATCTATGACAAAGTCGATACATTTAATTGTAGTTTAATACAATTAAAGTAAGTTAACTTCTGTGTTTAAAAAAGCTGTAGTGGATAATTTCTTAAATCTCAAATGATTCAGTTTTAATCTGAAATGTGTATATTTTCTTGTTCTGTTCATACTTTACTTACTGTGGAAGGACCGCAAGTCCAATCTGGAATTTAAATCATGAGAGCTGTTACAGAGCTAACCACACTAATAGTTTGCCTTGACAAGAAATAAATTCTTCATTCGTATTCAGATGTCTTTGAATAGTATCTAGCACACACCAGATGTTTGCAGCTACTGGAGTAGCACGGAGTGTCAGAAAGTCACCACACCACTGTTCTTTTCTTATCTCTTATTTCAGTAGGTCTGTGCAGTCTGTGGTGAAAAGACAAAACTTCTCAGACTGAGTTTTCATTCGAAACCCAAGTTTTGATGATCAATGACAGGATCCTAAAAATACACCTAAATATCTCTGTGATTCTGAAATTGACTTTCTGAAAAAGCACTGTACTTGTGGCAAGAGGTAAAGTGTGAAGTTCCAGAGAAATGAGCTGTGAATTGCAGCTGCAATGGAAATTGATCCTGTCTGTCAGCCTCTGCTCCATATTCTCAGGAAAACAGAGTGGAGCAGAGAAGGAGGCAAGATCACCAATTAAATGGGATGCTGAAGTGCCAGGGGCTAGAACCAGGCTTGCTGGTCCCTCAGGTCAGAGCTGCAACTGTCAGCATTCACTCTGGATACCCTGCTGAAACTGGCAGAAGGCAAGCAGTATGAAAAATGCTGCAGGTGCCAGCAGGGGAATTAGTAAGAACTATCTGGCTAAGCTTCAGGCATGACAGGCAGTACACTCCTTTGGGAGGAAAGCCTCGTCTCTTATGAATTGTTAGGCCTTATTCTCCCCGTTTGCCTCATGATTTTACCAGTGAGCCATAAGAAAATAGCTGGGATGCTGAGGAATGACAGAGGCTCAGTTCATCTATAGAACTCCCAAGTGATTTGAGAAGTGTGGCTGCATAACCTCTCTGCAAGGTGGGCCTTTCCCAAATGAGGAAGAAACAAAGGTTCGGCAAATAGCTGTTGTGGCATGAGGTATATGTGTTGCATAACAAACGGTGTGGCATATTAATCTCCTTACCATTTTCTGTGCTTAAAAATGTGATTTCAGCTGTGATTAATGCTGTGAAATTGCAATTGTCTATGTAGCTATTCCTTACCTTACTTGATGCAAGGTAGCAACAGCTGTCCCTTGCTAGAACGACAGTCTTCAAGTACCACATGAATAGGTAGGGCAAGTCTCTTGAGCACAACAGCAGCATCTCTATCGAATGCTTATTTTTTCACTTAAATTTGGGAATAAAATAAGATCATTTAAGTCAGTATGCTGTGGTAATTAATTCAGCTTCCACTTTTAAAACATACTCATTAGCTGTCATTCATTTTGTGTTGCGTAGTATTTTTCTTTCCCCAAGTATCCTGCATCCTTTCTAATTAAGAACATATACTTTCCAGGTATTGGAAGTGATCTACTATGCTCTCAGAAGCATGTCACATTAAATATTTTCTCTGGGGTATACAGTGATACCTCCAGAGAAGTTCAGTGCTAACTTGATCAAATGGAAACTTATTTTTCTATCTTTTGTTGCAATAACTGCTATTTTTCATGGCTGTTTTGAGCCATGTGGGGTTTTAATCAAAAAATTCCATTGTTACATTAGCTTTTATTTCTGGTTAAAAGTAGAAATGTTCCACTTCATCTCTTTCCTGCTTATTGTATTAATTAACTGTTCTTAACCAAAAATTATATTTGACTAAAAACTCAAATATATAGAGCAGATGAGAACTGATATCCTCAGATCTGTAATGAAGTCACGTCTGATAAATCAAAGAAGCATGGTATTGGAAAGAAAAATAAAGTCAATGGAATAAAATAGTGGTACATCAGGAATTAGGTTTATTTGACAAAAGAAATAATAAAGTATCATCTTTTCCGCTAACCATGTCCATTTTGAGAATTTAAAAGTGATGTTGAGGACACAAAGCGAGTAAATTCATTGTACAGCCCTGTATCTTCAGAGGCCTTTTCATGGACAAACCTCTTTGGAATATTCAACCTCACTTTCTCAGTGGGCATCCCCCAAAACCAGCATTTATACCACTTGGTGCTTCATACAAGATGTTGCATTACTGTCTTCCTGTGCTGTGTCCCAGAGGGTTCTTTTTATATTATAACTCTTCCTTTCTTTCCACTACATGCTGTCACTGAGTTGTTGACACTCTACACTTACCCATGAAGGGATCATTAGGGCCCTATCATTTCCATAATCTCTTAATGAATGGTAAATAAAACAGGTATGAGCTGTGTAGCTGTCTGATACTACAGATTACAGAAGTATGACAGGAACCAAAGCAACCAGGGTGTTTGCCTTATCCGATGAGCTTTATCCTGTGAATATCAACAAAAACTGTATTGTCTCCATCTTTACAATCAGATTTCTTTTTACCCTGCTCTGTTTTGTTAGGAGTGAAAATGTATCTGTCATTCTCATAGCAATGACTTCAGGATTTAACTAGAGGGCTAACTCGTACTTTTTATTAAGGTAACATGACATAAGAATATTTTCCTCCTGGGCAGAAATCTTGGATAGGTTTTGATCCATTTACTTTTTTTTTTTTTTTTTTTTTTTTTGAAACAGTTTCAGTTTCAAAATGCTATGAATTAGTTTTATATCTCTAATAAAATGATGTCTCAGCTCCCGTGTGAATTCTCTGATGTGCCTACTATGGAGCTAAGCAGGCTGTTCCATATTCTTGCAGCTAGGAGCTTTGTTGTATGTCAGGGTCACCCCAATTTTGTTGATTTTCTAGTCCTGTTAAGCCCATTCAGGTAGCAGTACATTTACACAATACCCACCAAATATCCTTTGCTATTCACAGTCTCACCTACATGAAGAAATGCTTAATAGGAAACAAAAAGAAATAAAAAATAGAAGAAAACTACTTTTTCATTACATTTTTGTCTGATTTATGCAGAAGTAAATGCTTAAAGACATTAAACTTCTAGGACTTACTAATCTTTGAGCTTTGCCCTCATTAATCTAAATTGTTGTAGCTGTAGAAAATGTCCCAAACACCAGTATTCTTAACTGGGGTACCTGTGTGGGGAAGCAGGTAAATGGCTCTATCGTGGTTTATCCTTGGTGAGTGTATTTTTACCAGTCAGTCACTAGAAAGAAGACCAGGATTAGATCTCTTATTGAATTTGTTGTACTTTGCTATTTTGTCACCCACTGTCAAATATTCTGTGTTGGTGATCAACACTGTTGGGTAGTGGCAATTAAAAAAAAAAAAAAAAAAAGAAAAAGAGAGAAAAAAAAAGAATCTGGAGAATTTGAAAGGGGTAAAAAATACCGGGCTTTGTAGATGTTAGAGAGAACAAGCAATTTCTTAACACCTTTTCTTCAAGGAGTTAAGATGAATCGCATCTTTGAACAAATATTTCAAGCATGCAGGGATTTTATTAAAAAGTAAAAAGATGAAATCCTGTGTAAATTGTTTAGAACATTCTTGGTGAAGACATGTTGATTAATAAACATAAAAGAGGGAAGATGCATATTAATTTGTTTATGTGTAAGAGGCTTCTAGCTCATTAAAACTCTTCTAAGTATTTAACTAGTGAAGCAGTAGATAAAACCAGACATTGTCTTTAATCTTGTTGAGGTCTCCAATATTAAAAAAACCCAGATTATTGCTAAATATGTATAATAGCTTTATTAATGACAGTGTTTTGAAAATGTTTGCAGGGAGGGGGGGTGTCAACTCAGTGGTTTCGTTGTAATATAGTGGAAGTCTGGATTCACTTTTCTGTCTCAGTCGCTGGGACCAGTAGGACTGAATGTAGACAAGGCCCTTGGTGGCATGGTTTATGGTGGACTTGGCAGTCCTGGGATTAAGGCTGGATTTGAATGATCTTAAAGGTCTTTTACAACCTAGCTGATTCTGTGATTCTATGATGAAAATTTAACTACATCAGTGACAATCTTTGGTTCTTGTGTATAAGTAGCCATGTTCTTGGGTATGATTCTGTTAGATGTGATCTATGGCTGGTTATCAACTGAGAGATCACCAGGAAAACACAGGTGCATTAGCATATCAGCTGATGTGCCTCGTCTGTTTCTTTTTATTCTTTGCTAAACGACTATGACAAACTGAGGTATTTGTACTGTTTATTTTAGATGGGGACACACACACACACACAACAACACTATTACCAGATAATGTTTAGGGGAAAAGAACCCTATGGACTATTTTAAAGGAATTGAAATATTAACTAAATGTCCTGGCCAAATAGAGATAGAGCAATTGCATTCAGTCTAACTTAAAAACAAATGAATAAGAAATAGCTGAAGAACCACTTAACACTTTTTCTTTGTATAAATAGTCCTGTGAGAAAATCACCATGTATTTGCAAGTTTTCCCTTAAATTAACTTTTCTTGTTAGATGCTGGTTTTGTTAAGGTTTTTGCTCTAAAAGTGTTAACGCAGATTAATTTGTAAAAAAAATGTATGCATTTATTTTTTGCAGGCAGCAGATAGGTAAAATGATAAGCATCATTTAAACTGTATCATGCACTTTGAGTTAAAATGTAAAACTTTCTGGTACTTTGTTTGCTCTTCATTTTTCATCAAAGACTTTTCTGTCCCTTTCTCACATTTTGTTTGGGTTTTTTTTTCCCTAATTTTTCAGATCTGTGCTTTCATTTCATTGTCATTTGCACTATTAGAGATAGAGCAGTGAATTTCTGTTTCTGCTTATACGTCATATTCATGGAAATGTACAACTTGCTACTCCTGTTACTTACTACTGTAACATTAATCATACTAGAATTATGTTGGTGATTTTGCAGATCCAATGCGTGGGCCACGAAAACTAGAGGTTGTGGAGATCAAATCTAGACAAATCACCATTTGCTGGGAACCATTTGGATATAATGTCACGCGCTGCCATCGATACAACCTCACAGTCCATTACCGTTACCAGGCTGGAGGACAAGAGCAAGTGAGAGAAGAAGTAAGCTGGGATACAGAAAGTTCACATCCCCAGCACACAATTACTAATTTATCACCATATACAAATGTCAGCATCAAATTAGTACTAATGAATCCTGAAGGACGAAAAGAAAGCCAGGAACTTGTCGTACAAACTGATGAAGATGGTGAGTTTTATATTTACAAATACTTATACATGCATACTCTCTTATAGTCAATACACTTCTGTATGAATGCATGTTCTACTTTCCCTCAAATCTGTAACAAATTTCCACCAAATTCACCAATTTTAAGGTATTAAAAACTTCATTGGAAGTGTTAAAATGAGTTTTTACATAACCTAAAACATCACACATCATTTAATAATTTCTTCATTAAACTAATAACTTATGCTTGAGCTATGTTCTGACTATTAAAAGTTCTGTTATCATTTTGAAGAAATTTCAGGTGATTGTCCACGGTATCTTTGTGTAAGCTTTCCTATAGAACGATGTGCTCAGCATTAAATATTTGTTCTTGATTTGTGGTTTAATTTTTTCCTCTAGCTTTGGCTTTCCAACTGCTGGACACTGTTAGTTGCTTATTCAGACAATATCAGTAAATTCCATATACTGACATTGAAATATATATATATTCCCTTCCTTTTCAGTATTTTCAGCTAACAGGAGGGTTTTCAGATCTCATTTTTTAAATTCTGAGCAATAATGTAATTTATGAATGTTTTTTCAAAAAAGCATGACAACAGAATTAGCTAATGTGGCTCTGTAATGTTCTAATAATATTACATGGAAAGGTTATGCTGTCCTCCTAAGTCCTTTGTGATATTATTGTGATACTGTGATTATACTTGCAGAGAGCTCACTGGAACTCTGTTAGCTGTGATACTAAAATGTGATTCCTTGTTGAATTGGTCATGCATCAAGAATCAGTTTCACCTTCCCACAGCGTTCTGTACTGAGATATAGCCCCTTGATGCACTCTACAAGTGCACCTGAGTCTTTCGACCTTGCTTTTAACTGTTTTAAAATGCATACTGTTCAAAGAAACCTTATCAAATGACTGGCATTGCTTTGTATAACAGATCTGTCCTCCTCCCAGTTTTATCATCTGTGATCTGAACAGGAATGGCTTTGCATTTTCTTCCAGACCAGTGATAGATTTACAGCAAACATGTTGGAGAGATTTCTAGAAAAAGAAAATCAACAATGATGAGTTCCTCTTATAACAAATACTTGGAGTCTGTCATTTAAACCTATTAAATCATTTACCATCTGCTGTCTTGGTTTTGTGTACTACCAATTTCTAATCAAAATATATGAGGGAATGTATTAAGCAATTTAGGAATGTATAGTTGCTATTGCAAAAGATCTGACAAAGCACAGCTAACAAAGCATTGCTTAATTAGAATTAATTCTGCTGTCATCCTCTAATTTTGATTCAGTTCAACTGTAGGATGACAAAGCTAAAGACCTTATTGTTATCTGGTCTTTTCATGTATTTTCTGTAGAATTTTGCATAATATGTTCTTATTCCTGGCCCTCTAGAACTTTATATTATTCCAAGACCTATTAAAAACCAGCATCACTAGTTGAGAGAATACCTTGAACAAAAATTACAACTTTTTAGTATACTGTACACCTCCAATAAGGTACATAAATCTGGATATAACACAACAGAATATACTGACCCAAATAACCCTCATAATTTTTCAAATCACACAATCATGTAGATTGCAGGGGACCGCCAGATCTCATTTAGTCCAACCTTTTGCTCAGAGCGTTTTCTACTGTATTTTCACATACCGTTTGTGGAAAAGTGCTGACCCGTCAATGCCTGTTGCCTCACGGCAGTCCTGTGTGGATTTCTCAGGATTTTCTTTTCTCATTCCATTGCAAGTGTTCCAAAAATAAAATTGCAAATATATGTTCATGTGCTGTTTACACATATTCTTCTCTGAAAACTGCATTGAGATTGGCTGAGGGATAAGGAAATTTGTTGCAGAACAAGCAGTAAACAGAAATAGATGTCTGACAGTGGTCTGACATCCCTGACTCTTCAGAGCTCATTCTCATAAATTAAGAGACTTTTAAGAAAAATTAATAATGTTATATATTTGGTTTGGCTGCTTCATAATTTCCTTACATTCACCCTGTTGTAGGTCTTCAGGTCTAATGCCAGTGAGCATTGCTGTTCTGTTCAACATGTGGCTCATCTTTCCAAGCTAACCATTCTAGTTCAGTCTGCTGAAGCTGTACCTTGTTACTTCAATACTTGTCCATTTTCGTGTATGAATGTTTACTATGTTTTTCACTGTGGGACACTAACACTATTGATCAGTAGGTACCTCAAGTAGATCTTATTTGCAGGAATTTATATTTGAGATATTGCCTAATTCCTTATAAGATGCTGGCTTGTCCTTTTCTTTCATTAGTAGTATTTATGGGATAAGTGTTATGCTCACTAATTCCTTCTTACACTGAAGGTGACATGTTTCCTTTATGGCACAGTTTTGTTAAATTAATCATTCTTCTCCTGAACTGCCCTGGCCTTTGCTTCAGTCTTAGGGAATTAATAGTGGGACGGGTTTTATGCCTCAACAGCCCAAATATTAAGCAGAGTGTCTCCTTCTGAAATTTTTCTCAAAAGATCATTTTTTCCTCTTTTTATCCATTAGTCCCGAGTGCTGTGCCACTTGAATCCATTCAAGGGAGCACCTTTGAAGAGAAGATTTTTCTTCAGTGGAGAGAGCCAGCGCAAACATATGGTGTAATCACTCTGTATGAGGTACCTAGCATTTTGCCATGTTTAAATTTTTATGTCTAGTTTTGATTTTTGCAATGCATAACTTGTAACAAATATTTTTATTTTTTACAGTGTATGTAAAATTAATCTTCTTTTTGAAGGTAGTACCGGTTACAAAGTAATAAAATCACATACATAATGTAGGAGTGAATTATGCAGGAAACAAACTGTCCCTGGGTTATCAGCTCTAAGAAACCTGATATTTTTAGAACCATGTGATACAGCATTCTACCTACTAATGTGGATCAAATATTACAAAGATTGAAAGAGAGATCTTAGTGAACTTTTTAAAAAATAGGAGGCATTACTCAGTGGTGACAGTCAACATCACATTTAGATAAGACTCATTGCAGGGAGCCTATTGTAATAGAAACAAGCAGGCATAATTAAAAAAAAAAAAATCCCCTAACATTTTTTAAATGCAAATTAACCAAAATTGTATGTTGTTAGGTGTCTAAAAATCACTGCTTTTCCTCTTGTAGAACCTTTGCCTGAATACCTTTTAGAAAAATTGACAAAAGACTGCACAGATTAAGCTGTCAGACAGTAATCACTGTTAAGCTTCTTACCTGACCTTACGACAAAATTGGTATTGAAATGCTTTGTTTAAAAAAATACCCACCTAAATGAGATACTGTGTAAAAGAAAAGTTGAATTGAGTGGTAACCTATTGATACTGTTTTGAAAACTACTCTATTGTAAGAGGATAAAATGTTATGAAAAAGTATGAATTGATTTTTTTTTATTAAACTAACTACTTTCCAGTTAGTTCAACAGTTGCCTATCTTCAGGGATCAGAATGTTTTAGGTAATATGTTAATGTTCTTACTGATGTTAGGCTTTATGTACATAGACACACACTATGATGAGCCATCTTTCTACTTACAAACACGCATGCGCGTCTAATTACATTGCTGAGGAGTATATGCACTGTATACATGCAGTTCATTCTGTAATGTATATGCATACAGAACTCCATCGTCTGCAATGGGAGATGTGCAGATGTATTCAGAGATGGAAAAGAATAGCATGGCCAGACTTTCTAAGGTAGTCAGGACTGTGCAAGTCAAAAGAAACTAGTATTCCAACAGTGAACACAATATTGAAAGGTAAATGCTGGTATCTCCTTATACTGTTTATCTAACGCACCTCAAAGCAGACTCTGAGGGAGCAAGGCAAACAGTTAAGTCATAAACTTGATTTAGTTACTTTTTAAGTAAAAGATACCAACAAAAACTGTCCCTGGTTTTAAAGATGCCAACTCAGTCCAGTCAGGTAGCTAAATGTGTACAGACACCTAGTTGCCGAAGGTTTATTTGTCAATGCTTTTTCTGCCCTGATGTTTGCTTATAAGCCTAAAATGTATCACAAAGTTTTTATAAATATGACTGCTAAACTACCCAGAGGCAAGCAGATACACACAGTGAATCATGGGGACATTTCATCTATTTGAAAATTATACTTGAGGTGAAATATAAAAGTATACTTCAGGCATATTTTATCTAACTGAAGCAGGTCACAGGGTAAGATCCAGACAAGTTAGATGAAATTTATGTACCTATGGTTTATAGATTGATTTAAACTATTCATGATGTCTCAGTAGGCACCTCTCTGGCTGATCATTGTGCTGTCAAGGTAGTGGATCCAGCACAGTTCCAAACAACCCAAGCTTGAGAAGTGAGGTGTCTAACTCCTGCCTACAACTTGTTGCAAGCCAAGGCTTAGAAAAAGAGGCATCTAAGCCCTGGCTGTGTGTACATCAAATATTCTGATAATGAAAAGCACAGCCATTAAAGTTGCTCTTACACAAACATGTGCTGTATTTGGTAAGTTCATGAAAACTATGGTACCCTTGGCATTCATCATTCAGAGAATGGTCTGTCAGATGAGCACTAACCTAGTAAGGAGAAGGCCAGGGTAGGGGACATTTCAGATTGAGGGATTCCCCAGTTCATTATAACATGCTTGCAGCGGAGTGACTGAGGCATGCAGCAAGGGGCAAATGGTCCTTCCATTTAGCTGTCACCTGCCACTGGGCTGTACACAACCAAGGGTAAAAGAATTGTAGTGCCAGGAGGAAAGCAATTATGAGAGTGCCGGATACTTAAGTCTGGAGTTGAAGAGGCATAGCTTGGGTGAGGCAAAACTACAAATATGTAAGCCTGAGTCAGACCTACAAATAAAGTTGCTCTTTCCAGGGCAAGCTCGTTAGCTGGTAGCTGTTTTTTATAGGGGTAGCCTTAAAACTACACCAGTAGGCACTGGAATGGGTTGCCCAAGGAAGTTGTGAATGCTCCATCCCTGGCGGTGTTCAAGGCCAGGTTGGACAGAGCCTTGGGTGGGATGGTTTAGTGTGAGGTGTCCCTGCCCATGGCAGGGGGGTTGGAACTAGATGATCTTAAGGTCCTTTCCAACCCTAACTATTCTATGATTCTGTGATTCTTTCAGCAACAGGTCCCAGGGTCTTGATCCCAGCAGACACATGAACTTAATGTGCAGTCCTAAGTCTGCATCCCTTCAGCCAGTGAGGAAGCTCAATCTTCTCACCTCTGCATCTAGCATTTCTTACTCTGAGTACCTAACTTTGCATGTTGTTAAAAATCCCATAACTTAGCCTGTTTCCCAGGGACAGGCATTTGCTTTTAGTGCCTGAAGGAGAGAGTCTTTTAATAGGTGTGGATATCACATATATTAGAAGTGTGTTGAAGTATCAAGTATTAAACTATTCATTGCTATTGTGAAATTGCATGCAAATCCAATTATTTTACCAATATTTAAAGAAAAAAGCTTTTAGATGAAAAAAATGACATAATGACGAATTATACTATTTTGCTTCGCTATCACCAGTACAGATCTACAGTTGGAGGAATAAAGGGATTAGTCCTTTGGGCAAAGTTCTGCCTAAATTTGATAAAAATAGTCAGGATCCAGTAAGAAAATGACCCTCATGCCCTTTTTTTTCATCCATCATTCTGGAACATCCGCTCTTAGCTATCTAATAACTAAATGCTGCAAAAAAATTGTAAAAATCTGATATAGACGTGGAGTCTCCAATATCCTGGCATTATTTCGAATAGAACTTGAATGAGATTTTGGAAAATCCAGTTAAGAATCATAGAAATGTAGAAAACAGAGTTTAAAGGGAGCAGCAAGACATCATTTAGTTCACGTATCTGCATCAAAACAGGATCAACTGTGTATAAAATGTAATTGTAATGCAGTTGTTCAGCCTGTCTTTTAAAATATCCAAAAAAAGTTCTGACCCACTCTCTCACAAGCAGACATAACAGTTACCATCAGAAAGGGAGATTATTTTGGGCAATATGTAACCTTTATTTCTTTACTGATAAAAGTTCAGATATTTGGTAATGCAATATTCTTCTGTCATAAGTACGGGAGTGAGTTGAGCCATTTTTAGGGCACTTCCAGTTCAGTTTATGGATGAGGAGTTGTAGAGGATCTGCCTGTATCTACTGAAATAATGTCAGGGTTTATCTAGGCGGTATCAAAGTTTTTATTACCAATTTTCTGCACTTTATTGGTGTTATGTTAGATGGGTCATATAAAAATTTTCGTTAAGTCAGAGGTTCTAGGAAATTGCAAGTGTTTAAGGTGTGTAATGCCAACACTTAGATGTTTCTATGTACTGTCTTATTAAGTATAATGATATGGAATAAATATAGTTAAAAGAGTGTCAGTTATCACTTTGTATAATAAGAGTGTTTGGAATTATTTGCATAAAAATGAAACTTTAAAAAGGAGGGATGAATCATTTTTACTTTTTTAATGGATTTCTTAGTTTTAAATTCTCATTACAGAGCGTAGAAATTAGTAATTCATAGAAGAAATCTGGATCAAGTTTTACAGTGAACTTATATTAACATTTCTAATGAAAACTGAAAATACTGTTCAAATCAAAGAAAGAGCTGAGGATACAATATACACTCTGCATATATTACTTAACATTTTATCTCTGTTTTCCTCCAACGAGTCTGATGTAGGTACAATATAATAACCTGAAAAAGTCCAAATTAGCAATTACGATAGCTAAGCTTCAGACTAAAATAGAAGCTTTACCCACTTCCTGAAAAATTTGCCTTAAGCTGCCCGTATCATCTTTTATGGATAATCTTATTCAGAGCAAAGTGTAATTATAATGAAGTCAGCTGGAACTGGATGCTATACCTTCTGTTATTTGCTTATCTGTTTACCTGGTTGTTTTGGTTTTCCTGTTGTTATTGATCGAAACCAACAGTGAGATGAATTAAAAAAAAATGACACTGTTAAAGCCAGCATCTTGAAAGAATTAATGTAAGCCTTAGCCCATCCTTTAGAGTTGTAATCCAGCTGCCTCTAAGTCTCTGTATCTATAAAAGTAATAACTCATACCAGTTACAGCTGAGTTTCTGTGTCCCTTCATGGGATTTGATATTTGAAGAGTACAAGAGAGTAAGATAGCTTATCATAAAATGTCTGACAGTGCATACATCCAGAGGGTTTACTGGATAAAGATGCAATCTCTGTCCATCTGTTCAAGGCAGTTTATAACTTTCTTATTCTTTTGCAGATCACCTACAAAGCAGTCAGTTCCTTTGACCCAGAAATAGATTTATCCAATCAAAGCGGACGAGTCTCAAAGCTAGGAAATGAAACGCACTATCTCTTTTTTGGACTGTATCCTGGCACTACCTACTCTTTCACCATTAGAGCCAGCACAGCTAAAGGCTTTGGACCTCCAATTACAAATCAGTTCACCACTAAAATATCAGGTACTTGATTAAAGATTATAATTTGCTTATGATAATGCATAATTCTTTTGTTGTTTACTTCCTCCTTAGGATTTAACAAGCAGCAAATTGAAGAAATAAACTACATGTTCATCCCTGAAAATGTCAAAGTGATATATATTAACATATTTGAAAAACTTCCAAGTGCTTAAATACCAGCTAGTACTTTGAAATTCCTCTTCACAACTGTAACTTATGACCCAAGAAACCCTATGAATTATGTGCCTGCAGTCAGTGCCAGCTGCTGTTGCAACATTTAGCATAGGGTTTTTTGGACATGAGGATGAAGGTTTCATTCAGAGCTTAGTCAGCCTTGACGTGGTTCTAAATTAGTACAGTAACGGTGCTGGAAAATCTCTTCAATGAGCCATGAACAATTGAGAGTAGAGCAGAAATACTGTATGTCTAGCAGTCGCTTAGAAAGTGTAGCTAACTGCCAGCCTGAGTATGTTCCTAGCAGGCATGTGGACTGAAGTGGATATGAAACTGTATTAGACAAGATCATCAGGACTAGTGGTTTTCAAATAGCAGCAGCATGCCTTTGTCACTTCTGCAAATCCATGAACAATGTTTTAAAGCCCTCCCAGAGGCAAAGAAACACTTCATTTCTCTAGCTGATGGGATGCAATACAATTGCATCCCCTAAAATGCCTATGTAATTGATGACAAAATGTTTTGCAAAGTTACAGTTGGAATCCCTTTACTCTTCAGTTCTCTGCAATCTTCTTGGGAATTAAACTGACAGTTGAACTATAGCCCCTTAGTAATATTTATAGGAAATTGCCTTATCTATTTGTGGTCAACTGTGTTTTTCAGAAAAGATAAAGGAATGCATTTGGGTACAACATCTTGTTTCTCTTTTGCTCTCATTCCATGTATTGTCCTCATCACTCATTTTCTGTCCTCACTGGAATGAAAACAAGTAATAAGTGTTAATCAGAGATAAATAGACCAATTTCTTTTTTGTTATTACAGGAAAGGGCGGTTATTGCATGGTGGAAATTATTGCCAATACAGAAGTTAGTTGACAATTTTCAAGTTACAAAATGATTCCTTACAGGAAGTCTTAACATAATTAACAGTGATCAGTAAAGATGGGATTCATTTTTCATCCCATTTTCTATACTGAGCAAAATCTTTCTCTGTCAGAAATCAATTTCTGACACATCAAGACTCTATAGGACTTAAGATAGCAGAATCAGCCCTTATTAGAATGAGGAAGGAAGGAAGAAGACTATTGAGAATGTAAGAGAATTCAGACATCTGAGAATAGTGCTGGATCTTAAATTATTTTCTTTTCTAAATTTGGTATGTCCCCAACTAAAACTCAGTGATGTGAACAAGCATTTCAGGCATGTTTGGGAATGAGAATAACCTCCAGGCTACCATGTGATGAGGCTTTGCTAGCTATCTTGTCTGTACCCCACTCTCTCATTACATTGTGTTAATTACTGCACTAACAAGGAATGCTTATGACTTGTCCATGGGTAGTTAAAGCCATGGACAAGCTTTAATCTCCTGAGAATTTAAAATAGAAGCAGAAGGCATATATTTCTTAGTCTTGTTGAAAAATCACAACTGAAAGTTTAGCTTTTGAATATGGTATCCTCTGCAGTGCTGTTGGCCTGTGATCTCATTGTCTTCCTGTAAAGCTTTGAGGCTCTTGATGTGGCCAGTGCTCTCCATTTTGGAGATACATGAAACAAAACCACTGAACATTTATGAATGAAAGGGTTTTGGTTTTTAGAACAGATGAGGTGGCAACAGTGTGTTCTGACCATTTTCTGGATTGAGTCATTGCATTTTACTTTGTCTAACTCTAGACTGCATTTTCATTTGAATAAGATACTCAAATTTCCTGTCTAAAGTGTTTGAGTACTGTTCTGTACTGTAAATAGTTGGTATGTTTCATTCTACAGTAGTGTGATTGGCACTGATAGATGAAGTGATCTGTATGTAAATATGTATTACCAAAAGCAGAGCTGGTAGCAGTGCATGCTATCAGAGATGATGGGCACTCTATTAGAAGACTGTTTTCTACTCCATATAGCTTTGTGAAAAGTCAGCTGTGTGGGATGAAATTTTGTATGCTGCCTTTCATACTAAGAAGAATTTCATCCATCTGAGGAACGTGGCTGACATTGTGAAAAATTCTGCTGACTGATACATTACTGAAGTGTTTCCAAACTGGGATTTAAATATTTAGCAGGAAGAGAGACATCAACCTGGACCATCACTCTGAAAATCTGTCCAGATTTGGGCAATTTGTAATTTTTACAGTTTGCACATAAATGATGGAAAGTGGACAGAATTGGGCAGCAAATAATACCATAGATACCATACTTACTGAACAGATTTAAGTTCTCTGGGCTTTGAGAGCCTTGCTTGTGTGTTCATCAACTCAGTGTGGCCCACCACAGAGAATCTCTAAGGGCATTACCTTTTAGTGCATCTGAGCTTTCTGCTTCCATAATCGCATGCAGTTGCAAAAACTGTGGAGAGGAAAAATATCTCCTGTGTTCTCTGCTTACTGATAATCTTCTTCTTTACGTGTGAGCAGTGTGGAGGAGAAATACTCCTAACCTAGGCAGGAGAAAAATGGAAGAGTAGATAATATCCAAGTATCTGTGGTGAAAAGAAAAAACATAGCCAGGACTAGAAAGTGGGACTTGTAGAACCACAACTCATACTCTGGTCAGGAAGACAGTTGTAGTGGAGAGGCACTAAGATTAGTTTAGAGTGCACATAGGGACCTAGGACACATAAGTTAGGAAGATTACAAGACGTGTTAAAATGTGGGCAGGAGACCAAGGGCAAGAAATGACACTTGCAGTGTTCCAAAAACATTGAAAGTCCATACAGCTTTTTGGAGATGAACTTACTCTGTGCTTCCCTTGTTTTCTTCAGGATGGACAACTTGAAAATAGGGCATTATGTGAACAAATTCTGGATATTCAAAACCGCAAAACTAAAATATGTGAAAATTGTGTCTGAATCTTTAAAGTACTGTAATATGCCTTTAGACTTTTCAAAGTGGGTACCCAATTTACTTAAAATTATTAGTTTAAATGTTTGTACCTTATATCCAGGATTGTAAACAGAATAAAACCTTCTCACCTTACAAGGAGGTTTTTGAACACTATTTTTTACATTTATAAAGCATTTCAAGACTGGTGAATATCAGTGAAAAGCAATGAAAGTGTTAATGTTTTCACAGCAGACTGACGACTTGTGAATGAAAGTGTTAATGCAATCTTTACTTGGATGTGTAAGGCAATATGAATAATGGAGAGAGTTCATATGCCTTTCAAGTAGATGCAGCTGCTACTGGGAAGGTGAAAAAGACTGGAAAATACACTTGAAAGAAAGACTCATGTTGTTGCAGCTATTTAATTTGCTAGAGGGGCCCACAGGTTGCTATGTGTATGTGGAGCATACTATGAGTAACTTCTTCAGCATGGTACACGAAGTGTCCAGCAGCTGGAAGTTTAGGCTAAGCAAACTGAGATGCCAAATAGGTCTCCATATATGCAATATGAAGTATAATTAACCATTAGAAGAACCTGATAAAAAAAAAGGATCTTGTCCCCTGCTAAATGTGTTTTCTTTTTCAGCATGAATTAGTTTAGGGAAGTTCTGCCCAGCATTATTCTTGCGGTCAGAAAAGATCATTGTAATGACAGATTTTTGCTTCTGTAGTCTTTTAATCTGCTAATAGTGTATCATCATTAACAACTGGAGTCTAAGGATACAACAGGCTGCTAAACAACCAATTAAGCAGGCAGCCTTCCATCCAATATAATGATAAAATGTGACTAGATGATAGCACTGAAAAAGCAGCAACAGTAAAGGACAATAACTGAGGCATCGTTTGGTTTTATCCTAACTGTAGTTCCTTAATGATGACATAGTTTGCAAAACTGCCATTGAGTATGGCTTCAAATGAAGATACTCTCTTATGGTGATAATCCTGATTCATTATTATAAATTATGTCTGTGGTGGATAATGGGCCCAGGACAGTTGCAGCACTAGTTAAAATTCCAGGAACGACAAATTCTGAGAGTGCATCCCAATACAACTGACATACTGAGAAAGCTGGGCTCAGTTTCAAAAGCTACAGTCACTTCAGCATGCGCATTCGCAGATGCTCTTCTTGAGATAAGTTTTCTGTATCCTAGTCATGGATTCTCAATACCTTCTGTGAACTTACTCCTACTAGTGTCTGTTTCCTGTCTTGAACTTGGCAGCGAAACGAAATTTGTTTGTTTTTTCTTTTTTTCTCTCCCCCACCTCCCCGAAGTTATTTAACAATGTTCTCACACGTGTGTTGTAAATGGAAAGCATCTTAGACGTATAATATGGTCTTCATATTTGAAGAAGTCTTTAAAATTACCTATTCAAATAAAGATACAGCTCTTGAAAGAAGAAATACAGGAATAATTATCATTTCTGCCTCTTTTCTTATTCTAGCACCCTCTATGCCGCCATATGAACTTGAAACACCTTTGAATCAAACTGACAGCACTGTGACAGTCTTGCTGAAACCTGCACAGAGTAGAGGCGCTCCTGTCAGGTACTGGGGGGAAAATCTTCATGAAATTAAAACCAAATTGATTAATTTCTTGAACATGCTTTTTGGGGATTTTCTACACAGCAATCAGTGTCTAAATTCATGTCTTTATTAGCTCTAATTAAATTAAATAACTGAAGAAAATGAAGTGCTTTGATGTTGAGTGTTTGTGTATTGTTTAAAGGATTTGATCCAGATGCAAGTGGCTTGTTCTTTGAAGATAAGGAACAAAGCCATAGTTCTGGTGTGTGGGTGGCTTCTTTAAGGTAATTGCTTACTGCAATGTTATAAGTTCAAGGGCCTATCACATATTTTATGCTGAGCTACTGTCTTTAATATTCAGTCTTCTTGTTTACTTCACAGATTTAAGATAAACTCTTAGTAAGTTAGCCCATTTAAACAATATGTGCTGTAACATTCAGAAAGGATTTACATTTAATTGACCATGATAGCAGAAATAGGGAAAAAAAAAACAGCCTGGAAAACCAGTAGCTCATGTTCTTTAGTGTTATATAGTACCTGTTAATGAATTTCCAATTTGCAGAGGTTTATTTCACTGCCAGAAACATAGTACTGTCTAAGTCCTTCATTGATTGGAATAAAAGATGCCTACTTTTAGCTGAAGAAAGCAAAGGAATGATAAGATTATTTTGAATGTGAACCAGTAATGAGCTCAGTCCCGTGAATATATGAAAATACAGATAAGAGAAATATAGATTTTTCAGAGGTTTAGGATGTTTCCCTTTGGCTAAACATGTATCATCAAAAATGGTGATTTTATTACTGGAGGAAGTCTCCATCTGTAGTGCATGATTGTCAATTATTTTTATTGTGATGCTAAGGTCTTTGGTAATTTCTCTTTGGGAAATATAGATCTGGTAGATACATATATGCATGAATGAAAATAAATGTGTTTTGGGTTTCTTCAGAATATTCAATGTTCCATGTAATTAATGGTTTGGTCTTTTTTTTACTACGCAACATATTTATTGCTGCCTTATGTATTATGGGTATGTAGGCTTAGGTATGTAGGAAATGCCATTCTGTTGGTCATTAAGGAAACTTTTTTAAAGGAACATGTGAGACTTTGGGTAACTACCAGCTGAGAAACAAAAAAAAAAAAAAAAAAAAAAAAAAAAGCAAAAAAAAAAAAAAAAAAAAAAACAGAAAGCATTTAAAGCAGGTTTAATGAAACTGATTTAGCAAGTTAGATTAGAAACAGAATGATACGATACTTGTCTCACTTTATTTCACAAAGCTATAATGTAGTCATTCTAAATTCAAGCATCTGGATTAAAATAATACCAGCTGAAGTTGTTGTTTAAACACGAACGTATTAGACCATTAATAATAATAATAATAAAAAAAGATTCATTCCTTTTATCTGCATCCTTAAATAAAGATGATTGACTTCTACAGCAGTAGTGACACATCAGAAACTTCTGACAGTAGAAAGGAGCTAGTTAGGAGATTAAAGTATGCTAAATGAGGGGCTGAGTGGTTAGGAAAACAGGAGTGAAGATTTAATATAACATGAAGCTGTAGAACTGACAGATGAACACAGAGTGGCAAATTTACCAAGGTCCTTTGCAATAGGTCTTAAAATGAATGCTGACTGCAAACTTACAATGTAAATACTGAATGAAGCAGTGTGAAAATTAAAGAATTTCTTAATACCTACAACATTTTATCGTGCATTACATTCTCAAGCACACTGTCATTGCACAGCTTGTAGAACACATCCTGCATATGGATTTTATCATCTTAATCTGTATTCATTGGGTGTTAAAAGTTTCGTCATACTTCATTTATGCACACCACTAAGCAAGATGCCTTGTCTATTGATTCTGCTACAACTACCAGCTTGGTTAATGCAGATTTTTGAAACAGCACTAACCTTGCAGTGTAAATGATTGTTGTTGTTTTATTGATCAACACATCAGCCATGTCACATAAAACTTTTAAATTCCTGAGATGGATAAGGAGAGCACAAACTCTGCTGTTCAAGTCAACAAAGGCAATACCTGAGGTTATTCAGAATTCCAGCCTTTTTTTCTGTGATTAAATTCTTCTTCTCTACTTGGTATGAAACATACTGGTATCTTACAACTTATTTAGAATCTGCACACAACCACTACAACATTAAAGGAGAGAACGGGCAATGCTGATTGTTTAGATGTTGATTCAAAAACCTGACTTTATAGAATGTTCAGGAAACCCTGTTTGCAATGATAAAGTACACATTAATCACGAAGGCCAAATAGCATTCCAGGTTGTTTTAGAATTCATAAGACTGGACAAGATTAAAATGTATTTTGTCAGAGTTTTAATACAAAAAATACTGCTTGCTCTGTCTTCAATTTCCATCATGTTTTATGACTGTTGTATTTATTTCAAGGAGATTATTTTGGAATTATATATGTTTAAAGCAGTAAGGCATTCAGTAATGATGAGTCTATGTGCTTCTTTAACAGCTGGCTAAGCTATTTTGATTTTTAGAATTATTGTAATTTGCAAGGCTTTTTTTTATATCTAAGATGATGGCTCTGTAGAATTGCATGTCTTCCTGTATCTGAAGGGGGCCTATAAGGATGCTGGGGGTGGCACTTTTCGTTAGGGACTGTGGTGATAGGACAAGGGGTAGTGGGTTCAAACTTAAACAGGGGAAGTTTAGATTGGATATAAGAAAGGAGCTCTTTACTGTGATGGTGGTGAGGCACTGGAATGGGTTGCCCAGGGAAGTTGTGAATGCTCCATCCCTGGCAGTGTTCAAGGCCAGGTTGGACAAAGCCTTGGGTGGGATGGTTTAGTGTGAGGTGTCCCTGCCTATGGGAGGGGGGCTGGAAGTTGATTATCTTAAGGTCCTTTCCAACCCTAACTGTTCTATGATTCTATGATTCTATTGTGGATATTCTGTCTTCTTTTCAAAGATGTGTATATTACAGTAAAGTTCTAAAGAATTTTCATTAAAAGCATGGAAATGCAAGTATTTTTTCTATGAAGATTCTTCAGTATCTGTTGAGGAACTCAACTTTTCTAAGGCAGTGTCATTTGTATCTTTTACTTCTTCAGGGCAAGTTAGGCTAAAGTTTGAAAGACCCTGAGGCCGAATTGTCTGCAGGTTCGTAGAATGGTCAGGTCCTTATACTTCAGCTAAGGAACACTAATTTATCGCAAAGATCTGGCTCATACACAGAAATTAAAAATGTGGTGCTCGATGACTGCATGTATTTAATGTTATTTATATATTTATCTATGTTAGAAAGAGCTTTAACTTGTTTGCCACATTCCATAAGAGGTTCTTGTGACCTTCTCTGGAAAAGTTTTCCTCCAAGCTTTTAGCTTCAGCAGGGAGAAGCAAGTTTTCTTTGTCACATAGTTTTCCAATTAGTCTTGCCATAATAAAGGTTGAGTGTTTCCACTTCCTTTATCTCTCTTATATAATCAGCGAAATACTGTTGCCACACCATCCTCTTCCTGCTGTTCTGTGCTACATCCTCAAAAAACCTTAGTAGTAAACATCCCATAGACTTTTGCCCATATAACACCAGAACGACCTGGACATGGCAGACACTCTGGGAGCAGCAGACAGGGGAAAGGAGCAAGGATAAGAAAGAAGGCAAGACCATCCAGGCTCTACTCTGCCTGCTGGTCTTTCTCACATTACTGACTGGCTCAGCTGGATTTGCCCCTTCTAATGAGGTAATGGCTCATTCAGACATCCTTTCTGCTCTTATAGGCACTATAGACACTTGGTACTCTTCTGTTGCAATCTGAAGTGAGAGAATAGGAGGGCCAAGTGTGTCAGTTAGCAACGCCCTGTGGATACAATACTTGACACTAAGGATACCACAGTGCCTCCTGGGGCTGCAAAGTCCAGACAAGAGAGAGAGAACTGCAGCAGTTTCCAAGTACTATAATTTAAAAGTAACTTAAGGAAAATATGCAGAAGGAAGCAAATAAACTTCAAATTATGTGAGTTGAAAGCTGAGAGCATGCTAGAGTTAAGACAGTCTGTGTACTTTCAATGCATGCCCTTTATCATCAATGTGCCCAACCATCTTCAACATACATAAATAAGAATAACTCTACTGGGAAAATAAAGCAAACATCTCTTTACTTGAAGTGCTTAGTTTTGAATCATACTTTTAATCTCTCTTCTCTTCTGAAGAAGTAATGTAGACTATATTTCATCCCAAAAGGCCTTATGAAGTTATTAAGTATTTTGAAGTGCAGCTGAAAACTACAATAGAAATTTCAAACTGCATGTTATCTAAAGTGATAAGCACTCATTTCTACTACTTCATCAGATAAACACTTCACGATCCGTTCAGATTGTTTGAATTCCATAGATGATTTACATTTCTTACTGGCCTAATGCAGACCTTTAAAGGCACCGGGTAAATTTTGGATTCATTGTCATAGGTGGAATTAAGGCCATCTGCACACGGTCCCTAGGATAGGAACGGCATGATTTAAAGGAAGATGTATGGTGAAAAGAAACCCTTGTCAGCTCAAGTCCAGGGCTTAATTCTGTAGATGGCTTAGGCGTTTCAACACTCATAGTATAATGATTCTTAAATGAATGACAGAGAACACCCAATTCCTACACACTGTCTAGTGGTAGGAAGGAGTAAATTAAACTGAGGCAGTCACCTCTGAGATGCAAAGACTCGTATGTGACAAAACAGTTCCCTACTTGAACCACCACACTCTCCACACTAAGCAGAGGTCACAGCTGCCTTCCCAGCCCTGCCACACACACATTGCAAGGTAGGAGGTCATGTCTAAGGGCCTCATCTCTTTCCTTCAGCATGACAGGTACCATAAGAATCAGCTTTCAGTGACTGTTTTGTCACTGTGACTGCTCTCTTTCTCATAGTCTGAGAGCAGGACTCTACTCCTAGTTCTACATCAGTTAGGGCATGCAATACTGTTTGGACATTTCCACGCAAAGAAATGGGGTCATCTGAAGCCCCAGAGCTTTTGCAGGACCCTCCAATCCTACAGATAGCCTTCCAGAGAAGTCATTACCTACCTTTATTCTTGAAACCTGCTGTCTTCACAAAAACACTCACCTGGTTGGCAGATCAGTGGATTAAATTGTTTTGCTGGCAATCAAGAAGTCCAAACAAAAGCCAGCAAGCTAGCCAGGCTGTTTAGAAACCCATGGCAGGTATCACTGAAACTAAAAAAGCAGCAGGGCTTCAAGCATTCTGTATACAAAAATTTCAGGATATTTTCTATAACCTTGAAGAGACCAAAGGGGCATTTTTATTGCTGTTGTAAGTACATGACAGTCAAAGGGCTGGGCCTTAATGTTGTAATCCACTTCTCAGAGAAGAGGTACTGGTATCTCAGTCTTGAGTTTATATGTTGCATAGAGTGCAGCATCAATTCCCATGCATGAATTATAGAGGCAGACATCTTGAGTACGATTATAAGTTCAGGGTAAGTGAACAAACGAGTCTTGAAATGAGAGAATGCTGATTTGCACAATAAGAGATTAGTTAGTGTTCTGTGTGGGGAAAAAAACATGGCAACAGCACATGCAAATAAAAGCATTGTGACATATGTATTTTTAGCTCCATCCTCTCACAGTTCCTACCTGGCACATTATGTAGTGTGCTAGCATGTTATTTTAATTTCCTTCTATTCCCAGTAACATTGCATGATAATAGGGTAATGGGAAAAAAAGAAAACCTCATGTAGATGCAGATGAGGAGAGAAACATCAAGACTGTACGTTAACCGGGAGCTTGGAAAGCTCCCCAGTAAAATGAAAAATTAACTTTGGCCTTTCAGGAGCTCACTGATAAAACAGTCTAGATATTTGGTGGATTTATGATAAAGGAATGGTTATGTTGAAATAATGTTATTGTACATGTTCAAGTAGCATTACTAACTCAGTAGTATTCTGAAATGTCATGTTCAAAATATAGCCTTTAGAAATAGTGTGAGACCACCAGGTCTCAAAAGCATGAGGGAACTTACTGTCCATTCTTCAATTTGCTTGCCACAAGCATCCTTTCTATTGTTTAAGGGTCTGTAAACATAAAGGTTTGAATTGTATGCTGTAGGGTCAGCTCTTGCCTGCAAATTGTATTTTCAAATCATAGTTTTACAACCTGTAAGGCAGCCAGTAAACTTGTTTGAGGATGTCTGTGATCCAGAAGGGATGGGGTTTTATTAATACCCATAATTGTCCGTCTTTATAGCAACAAGTGTAATTATTTACAGCAGAAGGGTCAATTTCAGTTTCATTGAGGGAACAGTACAGTAATTGCTTATGCTGTAAAAATGCTGTAATTCTTTTTTGTTATGCAGTAGAACTTGTCCTTGGGTTGTTACTGGGACTTGAGTTAGAATTCATGGTGTATGTTGTCTGGGCATGCCTGGTGCAGCTTCACATGTCCTGCTGGCTTATTCAGAAATTTCTATGATCCTTTTACTGTGATTTCTCACATAGTCCCTTGGTAAAAGGAGCATCAGTTCTTGATTTCTTCATGTAATTATTCGTGTCACTGAGGGCCTAGCATGTAATGCTATCTGTCATTTAGCAATATGACTAATAAAAATGAATCTATTATAAATAAAGCAAGGTATAGTGATTCCAGAATAAAAGAGAGACTAGATTATTCCATATCTCCGAAGAGATTATTTCTCAGTTTCATATCTCACCAATAATTTCTTGTGGGTTACGGTTATAATTAACAACTGAAACACTTGCTGGACTGTTATGAGGCTCTGCTTTTTTATTTAGTTTTGGGTATTTGGTTGTGGTTTTTTTACTGTCCTTCTACATGTTGGTCTTAAGTAGGATGCAGAGGAGACCATATCATTGCATAATTCCTAATGATAGTCATCTCTGAGTTGCTCACCTCTCATGCTAGCAGTATGATAGTCCAGTTCAGCTGGGCTAGTTCTCTGCTAGCATCCTTTGGACCACTGGATCCATCAGCAATTCAACTGGTGAATCGTAAACTCTTGGAACTCATACCCTGTTTTGCTGTCTCTGGACCGCCAGCTTCAGTCAGAATTGATAAAACATGTTTTTCTTAAATGTGCTTACTGAAATGAACAGCTCAGACTCTCAGTATGCAAGGAACAAAACAGTGTCATTTCTTAATGATTGCTTTCCATGGAACGGCTACTTAGTACTCAGTTTAGCCTGCTTGAGTTCAGACTTTAGGTGTGCGTATGTACTAGTGAATTTTGTATGCCCTGTACCATTCTCTGGTCATGAGGCCAGCTGGCTAAAAACAGTCCGTGTACATACTGCAGAGCTCACAGGCCCAAGGATCACCTCTAGATTGCCAGTTGAGAATGGGCCCTGATCATGTCTAGAAATTTTGGGGTTCTGGTAGCTGGCTGGTGCCACAGCCGTGCTGGGAACCTTTCAAACCATTTAACAGGGAGGACAGTGTTGCATTTCTGTGTTCAATCTCTTGTTAGACATATAGCTTAGATGCATTTAAGGCAGCCCAGTGTTAGCAAGAGTGAGCCACCAGCCCGTTCTGAATTACCACTTGAGTATCTCAGTAAACCAGTAGAAACCTCTAACTAGGAGCATAGTTTCTGAAGCTTCTCCTGGGCAAGCAAGAGACCTGAAGTTCTTGCTCCTTTCTCATGGGACCTTAAATGTGTTATATTTTAGATGGTCATTGAATTAAAAGGGAAATAATGGACAAGGAGAGTAAGGGGAGTCTCCATTTGATTAGACAGTTTCCTTCATGAATGCTCTGCTACTTCTGTGATTCTTGTATTTCTCTCTGCATACGAGGCCAGCCTCAGCAGGAGACCACAGTAATGCTGCTCAGATGGCTGTGGGGTGAGAGCAGTTTGGTGAAAGACTCTCAGGCTGAAAACAGTATTGAACCCTGGCCTCCAGTTTCTGATAACATGCTTAAGTTGTTAGGTTATTGTGGAAAAAGCTGGCATGACTGTCACATCTCTCTTAAGACAGCTCAGCCATTTATCCTAAGCAGGTGTAGACCTACACAGTAAAGCCACAAATAAAGTGTGTTTCGGGTCTTTAAATGTAAGCATCCTCTTCTGGCTGTGTTTAGGTAGTTCCTCAGTTATGGGCACATTGATCACCCTTAGAGACAGTGTGAGAGGTACAATACCACGTTCATCTCAGAAGTAGCCTCTGTAGTTGTAAAGAGACGTGTTTCTATCTCCCACAGAGTGTGTAGGGGACTGAAGTGTATTTCTGGGCAGTTGCCTTGAGAGAGGGAGAGAGAGAGCTGTTAACTTAGGGACCATAATGAAAAATTAGTAAAAATGGCTGGTAATTACTGCATTGCATGATTTTAAAAGTGTATTTGGTTTATACATACCTGAGTGCAAACACAGAACAACCAGAGCACTCCTTGAAAACGTAAGAAAGCGATGCTGTTGCCCTGTTTTCACCGAAGTATGCCAGAGATTTGTTTTCATTTTACTGTGTGCTGTGGGAGGATTGAAGGGGGAGTATGTGAGTCAGCTACATTTCCCTGAATGGCTGTTGTACAGGATTGTGTGGGGATGTACTTTCTGGAAACATTTTAAAGTCATTTTCTGACAATGTGTATCACAGTAGCTGTATGTTAGTTTGTAGCCATAGTGGTGAGTGACCCATTCTGAATTCCTGTAAAACTGTTAGGAATTGCCGGGCACATATAGCCCATTACTGTCTTTGGGAGCTTTCACTGTTGATCTTACTGTATATTATGCATGTGCACTTCTCATATCCTTAATGTCAATGTGAAATTAGATTTTCCACTCTAGCTTATCATCTCACTACAGTTCTTTTGTTTTCATGGAGGTTAGAATCTCATTGATATTTTTGCTCTCAAGTGCTGGATCCCAGTGTGAGATGTTGCTACTGCAAAGAATGGAGTTGCATTTAATGATTGTTCACCCATTTGGCTAAATATGCACTCAAAAGTCAGTCTTGCAGGTCATACTGGAAAACGTAGCTGCTTGGGTTCTTCTAGTTCTGAAGCCTTGGTAATGTTGCAGACAGTCTTTCTATGCTTTAGCTGTGTCATATACTTGAATTTTTTTTGTTCTTGAGATTCAGTTGCTTTTCTTTGATAAGTATTTAAATTAACTATGTATTTTGAAGAGGCTCACATGAGCTCTAAACCAGCAGCCGTTATGTAAGTAAATGTTCAGTGTGCTGTATTGTGAAGTACTGAATTATCAACTGAGAGGTGACCTGATAACATTCTGAATGTTTTGTTTATAGATATCAAACATAAATGCAATGCATTATAATCCATTTGGCAGCAAAAGTAGATCCTGCCTGCAGCACTGGATTGGAATGCTGCACAAAAAATACTAAAGAATCTTCAGGATTAACCTCCTACAAATAGGATGAGATGCAAAGTTTGCTTTTTTATGAACTAATAGCAGGGATGCATGTTGTAAGATACAGCCTCATATCTGGAAATAACAAAGAAAGTGTGTATTGATGACTTGTGGTATGATTGAATCATCAAAACATGTCATGACTATGAAACAGTCAAATAGACTTTACACAGCAGGTGGGGTTTCCAGCAAAGGTGACAAACTATAAAAGCCATTGTACAAGACACTGGCAGGACCTCATGTGAACTCCTGTGCCTGAATCTGATCTACCAAGAAGTACTAATTCACCACCACCACAGCAGCAGAGCATTACAGCATAAATGATCAGGGAACTGGCAAACCTGTGTTACGTGTGGAGGGACCAGGAGAGCTGGACTTGTTTCAGCTAGCCAGTTAAGGCCGAGAGAAGACACGGTTGTTTTCTAAAAAGAGATCAGAGGACTAAACTTCAGAGTGGAAAAAGAACAATTCCAGTTTAGAAAGCATGTGCATGAACACCTCAAATATATAGCCTCTTCCCAGTGGTGAATTGAAGCACTGTAACAGGTACAGGTATAAATGTCAGGAAGGTGGCGCTAGATTAAATTTCTAGAAGTGATGATGAGGTGCGGTATTGTGTGAGAGTTAGTCACATGGCACTGCGGTGCCAAAAGTCCCTTTTCAGTTTTCTGTATATGACACACCACAAAAAGCACAAGCTTTTGTCAAGAAGCTCACACAAACTAGGATTGTGTTCATCAAGGAGCCAACTGTCAGCAGAGGGCTTTTTCTCATCAGTTACAACACAGAAGTAAGCTGTACCATTTTAATTGCCTTTTCCATAGATCTTTTGGCAATTGTGCATTTTCATACTGCTGTTGACCTTAGCATTTTTTCTTCCAGTGCCAAGGCCCTGCTTTTCTTCCAGTATTGTGTTTTTTGAATAAGTTTGTATGAGCCCTTTATTCACCAGCAAACACTAAATAGATGCATTAAAAAAGATTCTGTTAATAATATATGAATGTATGGCAGGAGGATTGTGGTTTCCAAGACAAAGTAATTTGGGGGAATTCCTGACTCAGTATAAATAATACTTGACTGACATATTCTGTGTGTACTAAAGTATTTTGATCATGCATTGCAAACAAACAAGTGAATACTTTATTTGGTGTTAAGTGTTATTAAAGGAGACCACAGAATAAAGAGGAATGCTACATGGAAAGGGAAGGAAAGCTATAGATGTGCTCTGAGTGCAGCACTGTCTTTTCCTGTACTGGATGCTGAAAGAGTATTAATTTTACTGAACATTAACATGAAAACTTTCTTTCTGCTACACTGTTCATTTAAGTAGGAAAGGAAATCACTGGCATTTACAACAAGAATCATGACTCTAAAGCATTGCTAAGTAAAAGCTAATCTGCTCAACTGGATTACATTAAGTGACATAAAGAAACATTAGAGTCACTTACTGGGCTCAGCAACTGAAAGCAGCAGCTCTTAGTCAGGAGCACTATAAATGCCTCAGCCTGAAACAGTCACAGAGAGCAGTAGCATAGATGTCTAAGGCATTATAAAAATGTTAAATTTAGGGAGAAATTGCCATGGGGAAATCAGATGAGGGCGAGTGAATTAACTGTGTTCTCCCATCTAGAGTTGAAGCTGTTTTCAAGATTAGTCTCATAGGGTAGTAGAAGCACAAGACCAAAATCTCATCTGTATTAAACAGTTGTGCTAATCCTGAACTGTGCAGAATCTTTTATCTACAGCCAGATTTCCTGTGGGAAGAGCTGTACAATATCATGCTGCCAAGGTTTCTATGCCATCTAATCCTACCAGAGTTGTTCCCAGAGCAGGAAAGAGGAAGAGTTATACCTTCACTGACAAAAGGTCAGCTTTCTATTTAGCCACAGAAGTCCTGAGAAACTGGGGATGATGCCACAAAAGCTGACTGGTTTTCTTTATCTGCCTGCATCATTCTGCACTGCTGATTAGAGTGCCCTGTGGAGTCTTTTTGTAGGGAAGAAAGGATGAAAATGAACATAGACAGTAATCTCCATTTCCAAATTGCTGGACCAGGCCCCACTGTGTTTTAAGTTGTGGAAAGAAGTGATAGCATTGAGAATTTTGTTGTGGATATTCTTGCTGTGGTCCTGCTCTCCCACAGCAGAGTTGGCAGGAGAAAATGTATCTGTGCCTTGGGCTGCTTAAGTGATAACGCTAGGCTTTTCTGTTCCAACAGCACAGGCATGTGCTGCTTTCCACCAAGTCTCCTGTGAAAGCATAGCATCTGGCAGAAGGAGAAAATGGACGAATGAGACAACATCTTAAACCACCGCAGGGGATGTGCTGGAGCTAGTCTCTCTGTGCTCCATGTTGTATCCCCTAGCTGAATAGATTAAAAACTTCATATCCTCTGTGAGTGCTTTAATGAGCAGTAAACAGTTTTCAAGCTTTGAATCCAAAACCTGTTGAAATTGGCTTGTGTATTCATTCAGCTTCCTCAGCAAATATTTTTCTTTCTGTGCTGCATACAAACCAGCAGGTTGCAGAGCATCCTGGAAAAAGGGAGAAAATAAACATTCTCCCTCTACTTATAAATTGCTCATTTTAATACGTCTTTTTGTTTAAGTCCCCAGCCCAATTCAGTAGTGAGTTTCCAGTGCACAGCTTTGTAGAATATGGAAAGTTCTCTTTATTTTAGTGTTAATATTGTCATTAATCCATTAGCCGATCTCCTGTTCTACATCCTACTTCTTCATTTCTATGTAATATACAATTTCCTTGATCAATTTATATGTGTATGTTATTTTGAATTCATACATAAGAGCAGTGCAACTTGTCATGGTTACACACGCGAAAGTTATTACATTTGCATAGTGTCCACACCTCATGGACATTCTCCAGGGCACAGTCACAGGCAGGGCGCAGCATTGCAGGAGTATATGGTTTATTAGAAAGATTTGCCGTAGAATATTGCTTACTTGTAATCAGTTTTTCTTAGTGGAAGTGATTTGTTTCTAATTTGTTTCTAATTTTGTTGTTATTTTAAATATATAAGCTGTAGGTTTGTTTTTCTTACCTTTTGCACACTGTGTATCTCTAGGAATTTGCAGAGAACAGAATTTAATCCACTGTCCCAGGATGCAGCATCTCATATAATAAACATAAATTGGGAGTTGAATACAAGAGAATGAGCAATAGTGTATCTTGTCATCTTTCTATTCTTTAAGAAAATCACTATTTCTCAAAGTATTTTTTTTTTCATTACACTTATACTCCATTTTTGTGCAGCTACTGATCTTCAGTGCCACTGAGGAAGAGACCTGGCATCTGCAAGTGGCCCTGGATTCCTTTAAAAGTAGAAATTCTGCAGGCAGGCTTTTGCATTTTGCCTCTTTTTCAGTTACTCCATTCCTTTTAATTCCAGCACAGCATTTTCTCATATCCAGCAAGTCTGAACACTGTGGAATGATAACAGCATAGTATAGTATTTCTTAAAAAAATATTTGATTCTCAAAATTGTTTAGTGAAGATGACATGACACACACAGCACCTGTAGATTTAAAGAGCTAGGAATGTCCTGGTTAGGTGGGAATCTGCCGCCTTGCTTTCTTGGGATTCCAGGTGAGCCGGTCATTTAGACTTGGCTAGATCTGTTCTCTACCTACTTTGTGAAGACTGGGTGATAGCATTGTGTCATGTCTGTAGTAACAAAAATAATTAGTTTGTTTCTTCCTTGCACCCTGACTAATATAGCAGGAAGGAACCAGGTGGAATCTAATGGTTCAGCTACTGCCAGTGACTTTGGTGGAGCTGGAAGTGTGTTGTAATCAATCTTTCCATTCTAGTCAGAAGCAGAGCTACAATTTGCATGCAGTAATGAGCTTTCTTTGAATGTCAGAGTCAGGCTTACATTTTCAGAAAGGCTACTACTGATTCCAATAGGATGGGCTGTGTGATCTCACGTGTTGTTGCGTATCGGTTTGCATATGTTCAGAATTCTGGAATTTCTGTACGTCAGTGCCATTGTGCATCAATACTTTCTTTCTCTGTGACAGATTGAAAGGAAAGGATCAATCAGCTCTGCCATGGCTTTTAGTTTTGAATATTTGCTTCAGATCCCCTCTAACTTCATTCTTTTTTGGACTAAATTATTTTAGACAGTTTTGCTTTCTTTAATTTCTTTTAATCTGTGACAAGCCTTTACTCCTTTCTTCATTCTTTCTAGTTGTTTCATAAATTGGCCTTGGCAACCTGAAAAATAGTGAGTTAAATGGTGTAATATTGGCTTATAAAGTACCTCGCTTGCTGTACCAAGATATTCTTATCTTGTATTTATGAACTTAGCTTTTTTTTTTTCCTGTTCCTTTTAAAAAGAAATTAAGTAAAGAACATAAAGCTGATTAAGAAGCTTTGAAATGGTCTTTGGATTGTTCCAAATGTCATAAATGTAAATTCATTGAAAGTATGTTTTCTGGCTTGGTACCAAAATATATTGCCATAGTCTGAGCAAATTTTGTTGAAGTAGAAAATACTGTTAATAAAAAACAGTTCTTCAGACAATGAAAATCTTATTTTATGATATAATGGCGCATTTTAGCCTGCAATAATAGATAAGATTGCTCAGTTCTTATGATTCACTACTACACAAAGGATTTCAAGGTCATATTATTTGCTTTGGGCTAACTTACAGTTGTGCTTTTTCCCAATCTGGTCTTGTTCTAGTAAGACTTTGGTACTTCACTTGACCTTACACTCAGGTAAATTGAGCACATGAAGAGAAATGTATTCATTAAGAAGTCTTAGAATTATTTATATTTCATTGCTGGTATTTTGTTTTAAAAAAGCCTTGGCTTCCTAAGATGGTAGGACCACATCTGCTACAGTTTGGTGCTGAGAAACTGCCAATCTGACTGAAACGAACACTTTTAGAATCACCTGCTAGTTCTTCTCAATTTTTTATACCAAATAAGGTGATCATTTTGCATACTGTGTGTGCTATCTAGCCTTTTATTATAAGTGCTGTGTCCTTGTCCTTGTTACAAATTTCTAATTACTAAATTGCAATGACATCAAAGAAAAAAAATTGCTCAGATAAAGAAATCCTTAAATTGGTTAAGTAAAAAAAAAACACAGCAAAAATCTTTCATCTTGGCCTAATTTACTTGAAATTCTATGCCTGACGTGAAGATTAATAACAGGTGGCCTTTTAGGGAGCTTTAGTTTAATGTTCTGGTTGTTCTTTTATTATCCCAAACCTCTATAACTAAAGGATTTTTTCACCCTGCCCTTTGTTCACAAGATGGGGCTGTAATTGAGTTCATATTTCTCACCCAGCCTTTCAGATGTAATTAATATTTTATTATATCAGATTTTATCACTGAATAACCGAGCAGCAGGGTATTGAGCCACACACATGCTCCCACACACACGTACACACACAAAAGTGATAGTGACTTAGTGATGCCAGGCAAGTTCCATGTAGTGAGTTATGGTTGAGAGAATACCATGAATGTATTTATTCATGGTACCCACCTAATATTCGAAAGCAATTTAGGACTGATCTTATCTTTTTCACACCAGGACAAAGGGAAATTAAACTTACAAGAATGAAATATTCAACAGTGTGTTATTATAGCAAACATATAGCACCTAACAAAAATTGTCTGTGCAAGACCAGCTATTATCTGTTTTCATTATTATACTTAATGAGCAAGAGCTGTTGAGGTCATACGCTTTTTGTGCTAAGAGTTACACATTGTTTTCTGAGCTTTGTAAGCAAGAACAGCTCCACAGCATGACAGATGTAAAAATCTGAGCACTGAAGATAAACTATTTGTTCTTTAAACTGGAGTAAACCAAAATGCCTTCCTTTCACTGCACTGCATACTGGGGGGGTCTTTGTTACTCTAAGCTATTCAGATGGAAAGAAGGTGGTTTTAATACAAGTTTTGAAAGATGGAGGCAGTCCTACCATATAAATAACTGTAAACAAGATTGGAGAGAAATGTTTGCTACACCTGGATAACTGATGATTAGTGGTTTTCGTTATAAAAGCCTCACACATAATTTGGGACTAACTGGCATTCCAGTTCCTGGCCCAATTCTACAGAAATCTCCCTCTGACTCTCCCTCTGTGGCTCTCCCTCTTTTCCCTTGTGTCCCTCTCACCCTGCTCCTCTTTCCCACCCCTGCTTGGAGCAGGTGATTGCTGAAAAAAGAAATACTCAAGACAGAGGTCACCATCCGGATGGTGTAGAAGAAGCTCTTTACTTGAAATCTTTTTTCATTCTTTGATATCAATAGAAATAGCCTCTTGAAATGTATCTCTGCAGCATTTTTTTTTTTTTAATTATTTTTATTTGTTTGTACACAACAAAGTCACCCAGGTAATAAGTAACTCATCTCAGGTGGGTTATGGAGATGAAGAAGAGCTAAGCCTTTTCAGATGGCCAGGAGAGGAATAACTGTTTCCAGTTACTGAAAACCTTAGCCTTACTGTGGTAGAAAGTGTGGTCTGGAAGATACAGTGCTGGAGCTCAATGCAGATTGAACATTCTTTTATTTCTGGTGCACATAGGGACAACTTGTGCAGTGCTCTGCAAATCAACATACCACACTCTCTCCATTCCTATCTCTAAAATTAAAGTAAATGGAAATAGCATTTTCCTCTGTAAAGGAAAAGAGAAGAATGTATGTATGGTTCTGAACAGCTTGGCAATGGTGAGGACTATCATAATAAGCAGCTGTATGTGTAGCTAACTGTCTGGAGAGAAACTTTTTTTACTCACCTCTTCCATGATGCAACCTAGCCTAGTGGAAAGTCCTGCCCACGGTAAGGTGGTTGGAACTGGATGACCTTTAAGGTCCCTTCCAACCCAAACCATTCCATGATTCTCTGATGCCCACCAGAAGATCTCAGAATAGTGGCTTTGTGCAGTGTTTTGTGGAATTATCCTCAAAATCCACTCCTGGTTTCCACTTATTTTAAAGCCGTGTTGTGAGCAGACTACAAAAGAAGTAGAATGCATCACTATTTTATATTGCTCTGTAGTGAAGTCAGTCTAAAAGCCCTGGAGAATCTGAAGCCTCAGGTTAGTTCACTTTAGACCAGCATCATTTAAGTGAGTGATACTGCTGCTTGGGCTGTAAATTAAGAGCATAAAGCCTTGTGGAGTGAGATCAATAGTATCTGGTGTCTGGAGGGACTGAGCCCTTATACTCAGTAGGAATAAAAACTTGTTCACTGTTAAAATGAAGAAAAGAAGTACTTCTTGGCTTGTGTGCGCTATGTAGCGTATCCAAGATAAGAATTAAACTTTCTGGAATGTAACAAAGTTTATACCTGATTTTATCCTGGTTTCAAAAAAAAAACCAAAAAAACACAAAAAGCAAACCAATAAAATTAGTCTTGTTTATCATGTTGTTCACCTTGTATGTTCCTTTCTTCCCTCATTAATTTTGGACCTCTCAGAAGTTTTCAGACATGTATGAAATAGATTAAAAGTTGCATGAATATTAAGTTTCTCCAACACTTTGGAATCTCTGGATACAGAGGAAAGACCGACATTAGCAGTTTTAACATCTGCTGAAGGATAGGCTGTGTTACGGTATGAACTAGTTAGTTCATTTCATTTGGTCCATCAGTAGAGAGCAGCAATTCACGTACCAGCAACCCCGTATGTAGCTCAGAAGCAGCCACGGCATGTGTTGCCTCTTTTCCAGCCAATATTTGGGAGATACTAAAAGGAGCTTAGCATATTGAGGGTAGGAGCTGGGTATCACAGGCGGCGTGTGGAATATAGATAAGACTACAGCATGTTCTTGGGCATGCATTCTCAACTTCTTACTGTAAAATTCATACCGTCTTAGTCTATTTATAAGGCTTTGAAGTATCTTCTGTTCCAAATGGCATTTAAAGAACCCAGTACTGAATCAATATAAATGGGATGCTCTTATCACATATACGTTGAAGAGATATCAGCGAAGAAGTTTTATGTTTGCCAAAAATATAATGGTGACATACCTATTAGAAAGACTGCCAGCTTTTCTATACCGGAGTTAGTTATAGGAGCAGCCAAGTATCAGTTTATAGAACAAATAAAACAATAGTAGATCAACATGAGTGTAAAGAGATCTTGTAGCAGTCATTCTTGAATAAACAACCCCCGAATCTTAAGAGAGTATATATGATTTCATAATTAAAATAAGAAATATAGTAATTTTATTAATGTGTACCTTTGTAAAAGGTGTTTCATAATATAATTATGAAATCAAACACCTTTACAAGCATATTTCATGTTATTTATGAAAAAGTAGCTGACTGTAAGCTGTTAAAACATGTTTTATTTAAAGTATATCTGTATTAGACAGAATTACATTTTTATTTTACCTTTCTTCCTACTACTTTTTCTTTCACTTCTTGTTTATCAAAGGTAAAGGTACATCTCAACCTGTTTCCAGTATATTTTCTGTTCTTTTGTTTTCCTGTTATTTTCTTCTTCTCTCCTTCTCTGCATTCCTACCCTGTGTAGTCTTCTGCATTAAATATTTCAATATTTTTATTTGGATTATTTTTCTCAGTTTTTATTTCTTTTTTCACATACACATTTACTTATCTACAAATTAAAACCATTTAAATGTCTCCTTACAGTCTCTTAATTCTAAAGAGCCAAATATTCTCTTGCCTTTTAGTAATTACACCTGTAGAAAATGATGTAGAAGTCAGTGTGAAACAGTACCATTATAAACAGGTTAAATTTTATTACGTTCACTTTATTCTGTGCAAGACTACAGAATATGTACAGAAACTATGTATTTTCTTGGCATTTGTGAGTTTGCAGAGAAAGAAGCCAAATGCATAAATCCATATAAAGTATGGAAAACACAAGCCACAGAGAAGTTGTTAAGTGGTTCAGAAGAAGGGTATTTCTGATCATAGAATTTTGTAGCCTTCAATATTTTAGAGCTGCTTTTTTTTTTTTCCTGTAGAAGAAATAATAATGAAAAACTTTATCTTCAAAATGACAAAGGGACATATATGCTTATCTTTATAAAAGAAGAAAAGGAAAGGGAAGAATTATGTGGTTATTTTGAAGTATGGAGCTGCTAATACATTGTGCCTCATCGAAGTGATTGTATCAGTACAGAATATAGTCAGCCCCTTGAAAAATGGGGGTAGGGAAACTTTATTTCAAGATTAAGGAATTTCAGGTGTAGAAAGATATGTGGAGATATAGTTGTGTCCTTTTCTTCCTGTTTGTACTGTTTCTGACAGTCTCTTACACTTGCATACCAGTATGATAGTATCAATCCCATGTCCTTTTGGGGCATTACTATTTAAATAATTAGAAATAATTAACCAGGTGGGGCTGTATAGCCAGGGAGAAAAACAAAAAAAGCCCCCAACAAAACCAACCAACAAACAAACACAAAAAAAACCCAACCAACCAAAACAAAAAAACCCCACATCAGTATTTATCAAGGATTTGGGGGTTGGGAGGGTTAAGAGAACAGTCTTGATTCCTTGCCAGTCAGAGAACCTCAGTTAATAGCAGAGCAGTCTCTTGTTCCACTGTTATTGTTGGCTTTATGTCTAACCATCACTTACAAATATGTTAATCAAGTAGTTCTTATCAATTTTAACATGCTGTTTTAGTAGTAAACTAATACTTGCTTTGAATAAGGCTAGATTAGCATGTGTATTGAATTTATTGATTTTTGCAAAGGATGGATGGGACAAAGTTAAAACTGCAGTCCAGCAGCACACTGTATGTTGTCAAACAGAATACAGATTATCTACTGCCTCTTACATGTTGATAATCTTTTATTATCCTGCTAAAGCAAAAATACTACAAACTGAAATCCTTAAAAGATTTTTTTAGTCCTCCCTCATTCTCTGATTTATTTACTAACAAAACAAAGTTATATTTTGAGTCATCATTTATGATGATTGAATCCAAAGGCAGAAACATTTCATGAATAGTACATGGTTTCCTGCAATGACAAAGCTGAAGATCTGCTGGACATTCTCTGGCCCTGGGCTTAGATTCTCTAAACCAGTGAATCCATATACCAGGAAATAAGGCAAAAAATTAAATACACTGTGTCATCAGGACTAAGTGGCACCCACTGGCCAATGGAAGGTGGAAGAAGTGTGCCTCATTGTCTCCTTTTCCTTTCTTGCAGTTTTTCTTGTAAGAATTTTTGGAGCCCAGACTCTGATGTCTCCTTTAAATCCTTGTTTATACATGTAAAAGAGGGACTTATCAGTTCTTCTGTGTTTGGAAAACGTATTTAAATCCATGATGAACTTATGGTGGCCATTGCTTTACCACTTTCAGAGCTCACCTGACTCCTCTGCAATTATGATGTTGTGTAGTAAGTGTTTCCCGCTTGAGGGAACTGAATTCATTGTCATATCCTTCCCTGGTGACTGTCCTTGAAGGAAAGAGCAGGCAAAGTATCTTTAACCTCCAGTGACATAATGATCCCCATACAAGAACCTTCAGGATTTCCTATATAAATCCATAGGAGTGCTAAGGAGAGGTTTGATTGGATGTATTTTTGCCAGAAAATCCCCTTTGTAAATACTGACTTTTAAGTCTTGGAGACTGTCCATACAAAAGAATTGGGCAGTCACAAAGCAGCTTAGGAATTTTATATGAAAAACAAGAAACCATTCCCCAATGGACTTGGGTCTGTGAAGATAAAGCCTATTAGGACACCTGAGAGTTTACATTTGGCAGTATCTCAAGGGGCTGAACCTAAGCTGTCTTATCTCCTCCTTTACAGCTGTTTAGGAATGTCTGCTTTGATTTAATTGAGAAATAGGGGCCCTTGCATGACAATGGAGGTGCTGTATAATATCTGACCCTCTTATGTTCACTTCAGGTCTGATTGAGAAAGATTTGTGTCTTTCTCCAGTCCGATTTTTCCCATGGGCTGAAAATTTCGAGTGCCAGTTATAGTTTTTCCCAAGAACAAAGACAGACCATGCCTTGGAGGATCTAACCAGACTTATCTCTTGACTTGCAAAGCCGGTAAATAAAGCCAGGTATGAAAGAATCACTCCATTCAAGTTTCAACAAGCTACCAGCACAAAGTATTTTTGTTTTCACAAAGGGACTTCCTAGTCCCTTTCTTACACTTTGGAAGCGCCAACTGCCCTACAGACATAGAAATCTGCTAGACTATAGAACTTTTGTTTGCATAAAACCTCCTGACTTCAAGTAAAGATGCAAACAGAATGTTACAGGATTTTAAAACCCTTTACTCACAAAAAGAAAAAGCAATAAACCTTTAATGCTGGCATGTCAAGCACTTAAATGTGAACACTTGCAAGAATCCTGTCTGCTTCTGTGTTGCCACTACTATTTGTAACGTTGCCTACTTCTCCTTTTTTCCCATTTATAAATTACATCTTAGTATATTACTTTAACAATGCTTGCCTCATTGCTGGCATTGGTACAGCAGTCTTAACTCAGAGGGTTGGTTTGGTCTGGTTTTGTTTACTGTAAGTTCTGTATTCTCATATCTGAATCTTATGTTCCTGCAAGGTTCTCTGGCTTCACATCTGTATTGAAAAACACTGAACATATTTTGTTCAGTATATATTATGTTTTGCCACAACTCCAGAAGTAGTGGCAAAGCCTATGATGGTGAGACATCTGATAAATCGGGGATTGTCATTATCACATTTTTTTACTGCCGCCTATAATAAATATACAGACTCTTGCTCAGTAGCAGGCGAGTTAGTGTCAGTTTCTTGTAGCCTTCTTCTATTTGCCTGCTATCTGTGGATTATTAATTCCTGTCCTTTAAAGAGTAATTACCCTCTTCCATTTCATGATATGGTTTACATATTATTCCCAGTACTATAAAATCATAAGTTATAAGTTAATTACAAGAATATAGTGCAATATAAGGGCAGGAAAAAATAGATCAAAATCTTCAATTTTAATCCATATAGATGTGTTGTGAACATGTCAGAGACAACTAATGACATGAAGAGATGAAGAGGAAGTTGCGTTGAAGATTAGATTAAAAATTATCCAAAGATTGTCTTTTTTAAAAGAAGCAGTGTTAAATGATAATCTTGTTACATAACATACAATGAGCAAAGATATATGAAGCTGTGGGTGCAAAACATGAAGGAAATAACTGATATTTTTAAAACACAATTAAATGGCAGTATGATGATGATCTTAAAGATCTTTTCCAACCTAGGTGATTCTATGATTCTGTGATAGGACTTTCACTGTCTACATAACCATTGGTGAAATTGTGGGAACCCTATAGATTGCTAGATTTGGGCAATCAAGTTATTAATGGATATAAAACTGGGATAACAAGGTGGTTTGGGGGTCTCTTAATTTTACCCTTTATTGGAACTTGAGTATTTTATCAGAAGATTGCAGTAAACTGATTCTAGCATATACATAAACTAGGGCCGTGGGAATAAGTAACTGAAATAATGCTCAGTATGCAGATTCAGGGTTATTCTATTGTTTGATGTTTTAGCATTTAAACAAAGCAAGCAGGCAAGTCAAGATGATACAGAAACAGATCTGTAAGTACCAGTTTTATATGTTTATAATAAAGTATGAGACTAAGAACAGACTTATTAGAATGAGTAGAAAACTTAAAATTAGTCTTCATAGTGTCACCATAACAGTCAGCAAAGATAACCCAAGAGTTTACACAGCTGATCAGGGCACTGTTAGTGCAGTTTAACAACTTTGCAGCCTTTGTTCCAATTAATTTTTCAAGGATAATTCAAAAAGCAGATATTGAAGAGGTTTCAGTTTTGAACAGTTGAAGCAGGCTAGAGGGAGTAAGACACTTTCCTATTCTCATTTCACAGCAGGAGAACTGTGGCACAAAATAATTGACTTGCCTAGAATCACACACAACAATTGTATTAAGATTAGTAAATAAATTCAGATAATCTTAGTCTATATTCAGGTCCTTAGCCCATCTTTCCTCTGCAAAATAATTTTTACAAAATTCTTTATGGCTTCCAGTAAGTGAAGCATCGAGACTGTTTAAGAGAGAAAAAGTAAAACTGGCATTTCAATAATGAAGTCATCAAGCTTGTCTTGCCTTTGTTTTTGATTTAAAATTACTTTTGGTGGAGGTATAATTATAAATTCTTAAGTTTCATGTAATAAATGCCTAGATCATTCATGTTAAGGACTTCTTAATTAGGAATCTGAGAGTCCATGCTGGTATCCAATAGGCCCTTATTGAAAAATTATTTTATAACTTTGAATAAGACTTTGATTAATTAAAATTTGATTTACTGTGTTCCAGTAATATGGACTAGCGTCTTGATTCATCTGGTTACTAAAGCTCATCAGTTCATGTACTTAAGAATACATATACACTTAAGTCTTTAGAATTGTTTGAACTGTCTGGTTCATTTGCAAAATATTCTTAGCGTCTTTGATTACTGTGTCAACGTGTTTTCTTTCTTCTTTCACGTCTCTTGTTCCACTCTGAAAAAAATTGGTATATTTAGCAGACACTGACCAGCTATTTTAATATAAGCAATGGGATTTCAGTAAATATCTGAGAAGGCTTGTATGTCTAATTTCTAATGAAAATTACAGTAATTATTTTCAGATCTGTATCTCTGCATAATCATTTAAATTAGGAATTGGTTTAGAATTGTTAAAATAAAATTTAACTTTAAAATTACATCAATTTTTTCCCAGGCATCTTTTTAATCCCCAAATTTGAAATATTTGAATCCTGGGTTAAAAGTAATTCCCATGTGTTCCTTTTGTGATGCAACGTAAGTTTCAGTCTATATAAAAGTTGATTTTGTGTTCAATTTTCGGGGCATTGGAATTCTACAGGAGAGCTGTGTAACATGAATTAAACTTAAATTACATTTCTTTCCTTCAGAAAGATCAATCTAAGTTCTGCCAATACCCAATAATGCTTTTGGCACCTTTCAGTGTAGTGCAGCTTTTATTGTTTGGATTACAGGTAGGAGGAATTTTTTCTCTAAAATGTAGAGGTGTGGAAAAGGGATAATACAACCTCAAGCAAGCAGAAAATCCTAAGAGGAGTAATATAGTCCTGGAGCAGTGCTAGCTCAATTCACTAAGCCTGAATTCTTTTCAAAGTAGACAATTCGGCTGTTATGTATTAAAGAAAGCAAATTTAATAGTAAGAATTAGAGGAAGCTTTTGGATTATAATTGTAATAGGGGTAATTTTGTAAGATTCATTAGGAAGATCGTCTCATTTGTACAAATGTAAAACGTATCACATATAAAGTTTTGTCAGGTTACCATTGACCCAGGTACTTATAATGTGTTAATTTACATCAGAGAAACAGCAGTGTGCGGAAATTGGGCAGCAGGTAGGATTTAGTTATTTTTCATTAGCACTTGGACTTTGATAGAGGGGAACAGAAAAGAGCTGCTTGACCTTTCAGTGCTTAAATTATTAAAGAGCAAATAGATTTGAGGTCTAGATGCTTGCAAATCTAATTTGGCTTATGGAGTAAGGATGAAAAGACATTTTGAGTTTGAAATTGCTCCAGTCAACTTAGTTCTTTCTTTAATGTATCTGAAGATGAATAGATGGTAGGCATTTAAAATGCAATATACAAGGAGAAGTGCATGTAGTATAACTAACATGAATTTCCCAGGGGAAAAGTAGCATTTTAATGTTTCTAAAATATCTACAATCTTTACCTTTAATCACTGAGTGAAAAATCAAAAGAATCCTCATTTCAACACATAGTGAAATACATTGTCTGGTCTGAGGTCCCTCGTAGATTTGGTCCTGTTGCAAAAAAATGGTAACAGTACTCCCCTGAAGGTGACAGCCAAACAACTTAGTTCACTATCCATCATACTTTGGTGAAACTGAGGGATTCTTATGTTTGCTGTGCTACTAGCAAGTGTATCCAACTTCATTACCTTTCGAGATGTTAACACTGCACCCTACTTTTTTTCCAGTACTCCCTTTAAATTTGCAAATGGTATTTATTGTAGTTTCACTGTAAATTAGTTGTTGGAGGAGGCAACACGCTGTCCTCAAAGTAGCTCAGAATCCCAATTCTAAGCAACTGTGTTTTGGGCTAAAAAATTAATTGCTGAAATTGTGTCAAACATTGATTTGGGAAAGCAAAAAATAAGATTTTAATGTAGTTATTTCAGGGCTAGTTTTTACAGATCAATTCTCACAGGATCAAAGAAAAGTTGCCATATATTGACCTTCATTTACTACTCAGCATGAAATTAATCAACTAATAAAAATCCTTCTGCTAGATGAGTAGACTTTGTTTGACAGAGCTGCAAAATATACAGAGGGTGGCCTTCAAGTGGATCTTAGAGACATTTGTTTGTCTTCCTGGCTATACCAGACATAAATATGGTTAAATTTCTTCCTGGGGTTCAGCATAGATTAAACTTCTAAATTTACATAGGCCACTTGTAGATGTCTACATGTGGGCTGAGTATTTAGTTATTAAATATAGTCAAGTAGAGCTTAGAAAGCAATGAATTGAACCCAAAAGTAGATCCTCTCTGGTCAGGTCTTGAAGATCTGTTGCCTGGGCTGAGTAGGTCTCCAGTGACTGTAGTAAGAGTTTACAGATGTATAAACATGTTCATGAAGACACTAAAATTTAAGTGTCTTAACTTTAGGCTAAATTGCCACCATAGTGAAAGTCTAAATCAGACAGAAGAGATATTAAGAATTCTCAGTGTTAACTTTCTGGGCATTTTTTGTGAACATGGGAAGTGCAGCATCTCCTAGTGGAGATGCTAGATCTTAAAAACATAGCGAACAGGGACTATTGCTCATGGTCAGTAGGTCTGGTAAAAAAAAGCAGTAAGATGACCAAGAGAATAGGCTTTCTTCTGCCTCTTGCTGATACTTAGCTGTGAAGGCTGTGCAGACCTAGCATCATGCTGTGATAGAGTCATAGAATGTTTGCAGTTGGAAGGGACCTTTTAAGATAATCGAGGCAACACCCCCCCCCCCCCCCCACACACACACACGCACCGCTGTGGGCAGGGACATCTTTCACTAGACCAGGTTTCTGAAAGCCCTCTCCAGCCTGACTTTGAGCAGTTCCACTGATAGGCCATTATTCAATCTCTCAGCATTATCTAAACATGCAAAGGCAGCTTGAGTCTAGGTGCAGTGTGTTAGTCTGGTTGTGCACTGAGTCAGTAAGGCTCCAGAGGGTGCAAGAGCTAGAGAGCTGTATGCCAGCACTCAAAGCAGCTTGAGTCTAACAAAAGCCCCAGAAGGTGTAGTTCACTTGCTATGAGCCAGATTGGTGACTGCAAAAAGTCATCCCTTTTATTTCTAAACCAGATTTGCCTTCAGAAGGGGAATAGCCATAGCTGTGCAGTGGTATGACTAAGCCAGTAACCCCTGTTAGGTCCAGACTGAGACCTGCAGGGGCCCCTGCCACATGTCCCTGTACTTTGGGCAGAGCCTTCTATAAACATAATCATGTACCTACATATGATGGCGTGGGAACAACATGTCAGAGACTGTGTGGATATTTCAACTTTAAAAAACATACCATATGCAGAGAATTCTGCTTTTTGTGAATTATCAGCCTGAAACATCAGAAATAGTTGTTAGATATAGATGATGTGAAAAAATGTGGACACATTGCCACTTTAACGTCAGTTACCTATGCTGACTTGCTTTTCGAGATTCCAGGAGACAAATAATGATTAAGAATCACTGGTCCCCAGTGAAGCAATAAACTTGCAAGCCAGTCCTCTTTAGAGACATGGACTTCCCACTTCACAAATTTGAAAGCACTGACTCAGGTTTTACAGCAACGGCAAGGGTATAATGATTACACTGTTTGCATATACAGCAGAAATCACAATTTCTTTGTTCTTGCTTGAATGTCCATAGCACCTTTACAATGAAGAAGGATGGACTGCTCCCTTTAGGTCCCAGTCTAGCAAAGAATGCAAGTGGAAACTGCTTTGCAGAATGCAGAAACACTTAAAAATATGGTTATCTTTCAGATGTGTAAAAGTTCTTTGCTGAGTGAAAATAACTTCCATCAGAGTGTTTTATTCTTGCTCAGCAACAATCAGTATGCCACTGAAATTTAAAAAAACTGTACTTTTGTGTGCTTTTGTAAGTAATTATAGTGTCAACAGTTAAGCAAATACTATTCCCTGTCTCTGTAATTTATTTCTTCATTTTTGACTAACTACTAACTCAATTTTCTTTAAACAAGATAAACAGGTTAAAGAATGGAATCTATAGCTTTATACTTACTTCTGTGAACAAAACAATATATAATTCACATTTTAGCACTAATCCAGGAAGGCTTTTTCTGTGCAATAGTTAGGATAAGAAAGTGTTCTGTGCATTTGCTGGAATGAAAAGCTGTAGTGTGTGTGGCTAGATTTGTTTTTCCAAAACAAAATTAATTTATTTGAAAGCATGAATCTATTCCACAAATTTATGAATATCAAAATGAAATTTTCTTCCTGTGTCCTTTGCTTTTAACCGTTCTTTTTTTCCGTAACTACCGGTGTGCTAATATGGTTTGAGAATGAGTCGACTGCCCAAGACTTAAAATAACCTGGGTGTTTATTTTGTTTGTTCCTTTATACACTCTTAGTGTCTATCAAATAGTTGTTGAAGAAGAACGCCCACGGAGGACCAAAAAGACAACTGAAATCCTGAAGTGCTACCCAGTGCCCATTCATTTCCAGAATGCCTCACTTTTGAATTCCCAGTACTACTTTGCTGCAGAGTTTCCAGCCAATGGTTTACAAGCTGCTCAGCCTTTTACTATTGGTGATAACAAAACCTACAGTGGTTTCTGGAACACCCCTCTTCTTCCTCATAAAAGCTACAGCATCTATTTTCAAGCTGCTAGCAGAGCCAATGGGGTAAGTCTTATGACAGGTGTTCTTTTCTACACAGTGTGTAAACAGATGATTGGCGTGAACTACTAAGACACCCTTTTTAGTTGCTAATGAGAAAATGAAGTAACCATGAAATTTAACACACTGAGTTTAAAAAAATGAGTTTTCCTAACGCGATATTGCTTAATGATTAAAGGTTACAGGAAGGAGGAGGGGAAAACAGCCGATTTTGTCAGTAGTGAATAGGCAAAGTAGTGCACTACCATTCTATCTTAGTATTTAAAAGCTATCCAATGACTGTGTTAGGTTGTTTTTCTTTCTTTTTCCCTTTTGTTCTATTGCTTTGAAGAGAAGAGTGTTGTGGTGGTGTCTTTTGTGAAATTTAAGCCAGACTTGATTGTAAATTTTAGCACATCTGTCTTGGCGCATCCTGTCCCATTACCTTAGTTTGTAACATCTTGAACACCCATTTTCTCATTTGGTTCCTTGACTGAATTAGAAGCCTCTCTTTTGGCCCCTTTCTTCAGACAGTAAAAGAAAATAAGTAGATGGGACTGAAATGAAAAGTGTGTAAAAAGGGCTTTGCAGATCATGTTTCATCAGACTAATTCTTCCTGGAATTGTTTTTTATTTCCTGGACAGACCCACCCAGAGCCTTTCAATTCTTGATAAGCTTTGGCTGTCTGTGCTGACAGCCTGGAAATGTTTTCTGCCAGAAACCATAATGGTCCCTCTTTCACAGTGTACTGACAGTGCAGAAATGTGAAACACCGTTGATTACTTTTTCTTTCTAAAATTGTCCAGCATGATGCCTTAAACTGTACTATCTGTAAGAAAAAGAAAGATCTCCCAAGGTCATTGTGTTGCCAAAGTAAAAAAGCTGAAGTCTTGCTTGTGCTCTTGTGAATATCTTTCATGTATTCTACTATACAGGTTTCATTCTTAAGGGATTCTTAAGTGAAACGTTTACGTACCATACCCAGGCAGTGTTTGTCCATAGCGTGAAAGCACATTGAAGTTGCTTTAAAAGCAGTTATATATATAATGAGGCACATTAAATAAACAGCCCTCTGACATTTTATCAGTACTTTTAAGAATAGAATCATGGATTACTTTCTTTTCTTAGAAACACATGATGTGACCTTTTTTCCTCTTTATTTGACACAGGAAACCAAAATCGACTGTGTGAGGGTAGCCACAAAAGGTATGTTCATACTATGTCATGTATTCTATATTTCAGCTTGCTGACCTTCCCTTCACACTGTCTTTGCAAACTTCCAGAAGTGTTTATTTCATAAAAGGCATCACTGAAACCATTACAGAATTTTAAGTGATTCATTTGCATCTCTTGTTGAGATTTAGGAAGTTTGTTTGTTTGTTTGTTTTTAATAATTAACTTATTACTCACTTTTAGTTGTCTACTTGAACACAAGGTTTTTAAAATATATCCTGTGGGTTTTTATATGATCTCACAATAAATATTGTAGACTTTTCTATATATAATGGAGTTGTAAAATTGCAAATTTCAGAGTGCATACTAGCTGCTTATACATCTGTACTGAAAAATTACCCTTTACTCATAAGCAATTATCTTAATTGTTTTATAAAAGAAAAGTGGAGAAATCATGTTCTTCATTTTCATGGTGCAGATTAGCTCTATTTGTCGAACTGTCAGCAACATGATATTACCATTTGTGAGACAAGTTTGTGGAACTGAGACAGTGCTAACTGTAGGTTTGATCAGCAAACAGGGAAAGATAAACATGTTGCTGATATATTGAACTTTGGAGGCTACGATCTGCCAGTGATTATCTTTGCATTGTCACTTTTTTAGTACATCTAGCTGGTAGCAACTACAAAGCCTGAGAAAGTGATGGGGTAGTATGATTATATGATTATTCGGAGTTTGTGATAGAGAAAAAGGAAAGAAAGTTCTGTTGGGAGTAGGAACAGGTACTACCACCCTGTGATTTGGGCACCTGGTAAGAATATGAAGCAAAAACTACTTCACCCCGTACCACTGTTCCTTGCGGGAGATCATGCATGTCTCATAGTGACTATTCCTAACGTAATTGATGCCAGCACGATTTCCTTTATATGTAGACTTCACAGTTCCACCACCATCACTAAATCTTAATTGGATGGATGAGAATCACATTGCTTAACAGAAATCTTAGCATACAGTTGCCTCTGTTGAAAGGCAGGATCCTCCCTAATGTGACAAATTTTTTTTTTTTATGGCTCTTTGAAATGGTTCCTGGTTTGGTAGTTTTTCCAAGCCAAAGGAAGTAATTTTACTTTTAATTTAACTAACTGATTGCTTATTAAACCGTAGAAAACTTTCAAATACCTAAACTAAAACCTAGTAAAATATAGATGAGAGATTAATTACAGATTCAAGTGGAATCCTTGCTGTTGTTTTCCAGTAGATCACTGGTACTATGAGTGGGACACATTACCTTAGAAATTGTAGTAGGTGATTAGATGAATGGGTTTTAAATTATTTTGAGTATTGCATTCCTAATCACCAATAGATGTTCAACTATTTCAGTAACATGACTGACTGAAAACCTTAACTATCTCATTTGAGAAGCAAGGGTAACTTTATAGATTGGAATAGCTCCCATAGCAACAACCTACTTTGAGCTCACCCATTTGGCAATAGATATGTGAGAAATGCAGCTTTTATTTTAAACAAATCTCCATACATTTCTGCTTTGGAAGCATGTTTCAGAATACTTTGTAATAGCTTTATGAAGCCTGTAAAATTATATGAGGGGTTGTTTTGAGGACTTGGAAACTGGAGGTGTCCTCTATGGCATTTGTAGTCCCCCCTTGCAAAACTTTCTTGGGGGGCTTCTGTAAAGCACTGAATGTCTGTATTATATTTTAAATTATATTAATTTTAAAAAATAAAATGGTGGCCATGGCATATCACAGTATGATATTATCATAGCTGTCTGTACAGATTTTTTTTCCTTTAGACAACAGATACTTGAGAGAAAAGTAGAGTTCTGTGCCCCTTTTGGACTTCCCACATGAGGACTAGAAGAAACAGCGAAAATGCTGAATGTCTGTGGGTCAGAAGTCACCACGCCTACAACGGTGACCTCTGTAGGTGTGAGAGAATTGTTCTGTCTTGTTCACGCTCCCCCTTTTGTACACACCCCCCTAACAGCTTAGTAACAATATTCAATCAGGGGTCCATCTATTTATTACAGTGCTTCTTAACAAATAAGGTAGCGAACACTCTCCAGTGCAACATCTAGTTTTCATATACTAATAACATTTCTGAAATTTTTGTATTCTGGGCATCTGTCATATTTAAAAGTTCAAGTTTGCTGGGTTTTAAAGCTAAAAGGGAGTGCTTCAGGCCATTCGTGTAAAAAACTGGTACAATCATTTATTTAAATTAAGGTCTGATCCTGAAAATAACTGCAGCCTTGTTTAGGCCACTGGAGTTGCAGAGGTACTCTAGAATTTAATATGGATGTGGGAAATTTAGGCTCTAATCAAGTCAGCTATGTACCTAATTTTGAGCTCAAAGGATAATCTCATCATAATTGCAACTATTCTGTCTTAAAGTAGAAATATATGTATTTTACTGGATAAAGGGCCTATGCCATAAAGTATACCCTGTAAAACAGAACATGACAATGCAGCCAACTGTCTGCTTGTTTCTCAAAAGCTTTTGCATGTTCCATTTCTGTAGAATTTAAGGGTTGCACCAAGGAATCCTGCCAAAGTATCCGCAGCCCTTCATGGGATCCAGGTGACCCAAGGCAACCTTCAGACTGCTCAACTGAGCCAGCTGAGCTTGGTTGTCTGTATTAATGATGTGTGTTTAGCCTGTTTGCAGTCTGTTCTCAGGACCAATATGGGAGTTCAGAACCTGAGTGTAGCTGTATCATTTGATAACTCTTTTCTTTAATTATCCCAACTCCAGATTATCTGCAAGTTGTTGGTGCCCTTGAGACCTTCTGAACGTCATAGAGAGTCTGTTTTATTTCCAAGTTTTGAAGTGTCCATTCAGTGGCTTTTCTATATTTTTGTTAAACTAAAAATGAATAAGTGTAATATAAAGATCAGAGAGTTTTTTACCTGGTCCAGCAGAACCCTTGAGTATGTACTTCACTTTTCACTCCAGTTGATGCCAACAGGAATAATGCACGTGATTACTGTTAAGTATGTGCTCAACTGGCACAAAATAAACTGTGTTGTTGGATCAGAGCCAAAGTGTGCCAGATAGCATGTTACCATATTGACAGGCTTTGTGTTAGAATAGCACATCCTAACTCTACTGAGTCAAATGCATGTGTAGCTGGATAATACTTTTTAATTCCATCAAGTATGTAACATTTTGTAAAATGCTCTTGGTTTATGACCATGACATTTTTACAAATCAAACCTCTGTTAAATGGGTTCTTTTAGAGATCATATAAAAATCCTGATTGCAATGATTGCAAGTGTAATTTAGGATCAGAATATTGGGGTTTGTAGAACTTAAAGTTCTCTTCTTGCTTCTGCTGAAGTCAGTGGGAACCTTTGCCACTAACATTGCTAGGGGAAGGATCAGACAGCATATTCTTGTGTTGCGGAGTCTTCTGATCATAGGCTTCCAGGACCTCTGTGACTATTTTGTGTATATATGTGAAAACTGCAGGGTTTCCATTGACATTATATAAGATAATTAAACAAACAAACAAACAAAAATCAGGAAGATATTTTTTGTACCAGTGGTAATAAAGGTTGTGTTTTGCTTGAAATATGGCTTTCATATACCTACTCTTTCTTCAAGCTAAATGACTGTAAAATCTCAGCAGACAAAGTTGAAAACATTCCAAAACCACTCCAAGTCTACTGCTATCAACTTTGTGGTGGTTTGTGATTTATATTAAGGGTATATTTCCTGATGTGATTTACAACACTGGATAGAAGCATCTTGGTTACCTCCAAGGAATCCAGTTCTCGAGGGAGACATCATTATTCTAATTTTGCAGTATTGGAAGGCTTTTATTAATTATTAGAGAGAAAAGGATATTATGATATTTTAAATTCAATAGCAACGGTACTCTAGCAGCTATTATCAACACTGCATTTCAGTGTTGCAGAGGGATATTTCAAAATATTATGCAGCAGCAGTTTTGCATTTAATTGTCTGCAGATGGTAGATGATCTATTTTCCTCACTCGTTGCCACATTTCTAATAGCACCCAGGCTGTTCTATGTAAATGAGTGATCTTTCATATAATTTTGTCCTTAATTTTCCAATATTTTTTCTTTGCATCATTCTCCAGCTGCATCATGTTGGATCTGACCTTTTAATTTTTTTTATATTCCTTAATATATATGTATCATAGTGTGCTTAACCATAGAGGCAATCATAGAACTGCTGGCAAACAAAGGAATACAAGAATTTGTTAATGTCAGCCATGGTAAGAGTAATCTATACCAGTTAATGATTGTTACAGCTCTGACAGAAAAGTCTGAATACTTCAGGCACACAAACAATTCACGTTTTTCAGCTGTTTTCTTGTCTTAGTTGGCAAAACATGAACTTGAAATTCAGACCCCAAAGAGTTACATACATACCTAGCTAAAAACGTGCCAACTCTCAGTGGTTATTCTCTGTATGCTGAAGGTTAAGTATACATGCAGTGTGTGCATTTTCAAAACAAAGACCCAAGTGGGTACAAGAAAAATGAATGTTACCTAGCTCAAAAATACTTTACATGAAAATTGCCTTAAAAATAATTCTATGAAAAATGTATTATTACAAACTAGAAAAACGAAGTGAAACTAGTTCAAATTACTTGGAAAACTTAATACTTAGAGTAAGATGAATAAGCACTTAGATTTCATTTAGAAAGACCAGTGCTGTGACTAGCAGAGCCAAAGAGTCTCCAGTTCCTTAAATGCATTGTATGTAAGTAATGTGCCTTAGTCCTCTTCCTGAATGAAAGTCACATACGAAAGCTTATTAATTTGCAGAATAACCAAACTAACAACTGAAGATAAAAAAGGAACTTGTGGGAGTTTTTTCAGTTTCTTTGTAAGAAGTTCAGACAATAAACTATTGTCCAAGATTCTTTGTGCTGGCCTAGCTTCAGTCTGGCTTTTTTTTCCCTCATGCATGCTGACCTGGAAATCTTCCTTTGCCTTAGCTGCGATAATCGTGACTCAGCTTACAACACCATACATTCGCATCGCCCCTGCTGCAGGCGACGACCAACTAACAGGTCAGATGTTCAAGTATAGACAAGTCATCATGCCCATTTTGTCTCATTTTCTTTGGCTCCTTTTCCCTGACGGTTTCTTCATTCTCTGCTCATGAATAGTTTCCAATGTTAAAAGTTTCTTTTTGTTTTTACGTTTTTCTTCAGCTCCATTAAGTTAAGTGGTGTGGTTGGCACCAAAACTTACACACACATCCCTCTATCTACAACTCCGCTGCATGTGCCCATTGTGTGTGTGATCCGTGGAATGTTCCTTCAAGCCTGATGTTGTAAAGCAATCTAGTCTTGCTCCATCCATAAATTAAATGACATTTTAAATATAGATATATATCTGTGCACCTGTTTATTTTTTTCTCTTTTAATAGATCCAGACACTAGAATTTCTAAATCATTTAGGCTCAAAATTTGCATGTGTAAGTTAGGACAAAGATCTTGCATTAACGGGTTGGGGTTTTTTACTGCAGAATGTTGGGAAGATCATATTTTCTGGCAACATTTCAATGTGCAGAAAATCAAAATAAAGAAATAAAATTAATTCCCTTTTAATTATGTCATACATGAGTTCTGGGACTAAAACAAAATAACCTTCAGGTCACATAGGAGAATGAATGAGACTGTAAGGTTTTTAAATCTAATTGTCAACATAAACTCAGTATGCGAGACAGCTATTAGTCTGTGTGTGGCTTGAAGGCTGGTTCAGAATGTATCAGCAAATCTTTATGAACTTGGGGAAAGTACTCATTTAATCAGAAAATATGTGAATAAACATTTTAAGAGATTTGGAAATCTTTATTTTCAAACATAAAGAGCATTAAATCTCTAGAATCTGAGGTGAGTTTGATGGAGTATGTAACAGAGGAAGTTAAGACCTAGTCCATCAGCATTTAGCATATGATAAAATCATCACCTTTTATCAGGAACACTGGCATAGTTACTTGAGAAGCATGTAAATGTTGCTACCAGGATGTCTAAGGGTCAAAGAGGAGTTCAGATGCTTAGAATCTGGATACTGGCATAGTCAATAAGAAACAGTTAAATGATTTAGTATATAATAACAGGATTAGTGACATGTCTGCTACAGCTTTTAATTCTGGGCTATGTGTTATAATAACAAAGCTGAGTGATCCATAATGGTCAAGTTGCCACGTCAGGCAAGACATAATTGTTGCATGTATATTTGTGTTCTAACCAAAATAACATATTTAAATGATGCCAGGAAGTGCTAGCTTGTTCTTCTTAATGCTCAGTCCACATACATTTTTATAGCTTGATTATTTTTTACTTCAGAATACAAATAAATCTTTGAAGAGAGAAAGAACATCTCTTCCATAGCCTTGAACTTCAACGAGTTTTGATTTCTTCATTGAAAGATTCAAATAAGTTTACAGACATACAGCTAGCACAAGATAGCCAGCAAAGTATTTGTTTGCTTTGCCACTAGTGGCTCATAGCATTGGCACTGTGTGGCTGTCTGTCAGATATGTGACTTTAGTTTCCTTTAAAAAAAAAAAAAAATACAAATGAAAATAAATCTGTTCTAGCAGAAACTAATTTTATACTGAAAAAGAAAAGTATCAAATGATACGTGCAAACAGCATTTATGGCTCTCTGTGAAATGTATTTAAAAAGCCTCTGAAATCCTTTCATCATTTTCACAACACCTTTTCATGCTTGAAAGACTCTTCCTCAAGTTGCCACAAATGCAATAGGGAGTGAAAAAACCTCACCCAGCCCACATGGTTGGTCCAATGACAGCAACAGCAATTCATTGTTTTTCTACAGTGACATACTGTGTAGGGTACATTAGGCAGGCTTTTCTACAATATTGCAGTACAGCAATAGCAATAAAGGTATTGGCAGTATGCATGAGGAACCCAGAGATTTTCCTAATGGAGTTATACAGGATCTGGACTGGACATGGGGAAGCATGGCTGCATTCCTAAATATTGTTACCAATTTTGAAAGATCTTCTTCAGAAAGATCATGAGAATACAGCTCAGCTTTCAAAACAACTCTACTGGCATTCATTTCCTCCACCCTTGTCATCAACGCATCCTGGCCTTTACGGGTGCAGTTTACAAACAGTGCATTATTAGTTCATATTTGTTTTTATTTTCTCCTTCCTTTTCATACAAAAATAAGATGATTTCCCTTTATAGGATTACCTGCTGTTTGCCTTAAGTATCTTGACAACCAGTCCTTCAATACTCCTTTGCAGCCTATGGCAAAGGGAACTTTTCCTTGCAGTTGCACTTAAATACCTACAATGCAGTTGTCCTTAAGTTCTAGTATAATACAACATGCTGTAAAGGCAACTGTGTGATTTTAATTCTTACAAGACAAAATAGGCAAGTTATCACTGATGTACTAACTTAATAACTAAGGAATTGAAATTTGGGTAATTTCGGGGAATAGTGTTTAGCTTTCAGTGTTAACCTTACAAAAGGTAACTAATCTGAAATTCACTCAGTTGACTCCATCCTCAAATATATAGGGAGAATATCTATCTACCATCTGTCAGCCAGGAGAAAAGACTGTACATGAAGCACAGTAGTCCTCATGATACCATCTCCATGTTTTCATAAACAAATACACTTTAACAGGGTGGTTGAAATCATGTAAAGGTTAACAAAAACCTTAGCACATGCATAAGTGACTGTATGATCTTGACGTTAAAGTTTAGTAACAAATCCATGTTTTTGAGAAAGCCTGAAAGCATTTGCAGTGTGCTTCACTATTTTGTAAGAGACATTTCATGTATTAGATTTAAATTGTCCGTATTTGGTATTCACTTGGCCCTCATCTGTTTTGTTCTGTCTGCATTCTGATAAAATAGCATGCTTGGAATTATGATTAGGGTGTTCATTCTTTCAGGCATTTTCTTAATTGTTGAAATACGTCTGAGCTACTTATATTTAAATTAAAGTATTTCCATTTGTGATTTAGTGGAGCAGCCACTACTTTACTGGATATTATTAAGACTGATTTCCATAGAATGCCCTTTTTTACCACCCATTGTTAATTACACATGCAGCTGGAAGAGAGAGTTCTGTAATGTACACTCTTTGTAGATTAAATTCTTGGTACAAATCAGATACAGCAAGATATGTCAGAAATTTTGCAGAATGACTGATACTAAAGAATTGGGAAGAATTATTTTTTTAAAAAAGATAGTGGCAATCTTAAAGCTTAAATTCTTTTTGCCTAACCTACATTAAGGTCTAGATGAGCAGCATATTTTATAATCATGTTAAAAGTGACATAAAATAATCTAAAATCGTCTTCTCCCTTATGAAGATAGCAGCATAATAAAATACACAGTATATTTAATACAGAGCAAAATTTATTGCTGTAGTCTGGGTCAGATTCCGCTCTTAGCCATTCCACTGTAAAAGGGGAAAAAAGCAGCTGAAATCATTGATTGATTAAATCGCAACCTCATTGGATTTTCTTTATGTCAAGGGATTTATTCCAGATTAATACTGCATTACTGAAAATACAGTTTGTTTATTAACACAAAAAGGAACAGCAAGAATTTGAGAAGGAATGTTTTCCTGTTTACCTAGTTTCTTGTCCTTTACGATGCATTTGAGGTATAGCAGCATGGGCTGGACAGACATTCACATTCGTCTCCATCCTGAGCCATGTAACACTGATTTAGATGTGTTCTGACATGTTGAAACTTGAAGTGCTATTTTGTGTAATGGAGAAGTCATGATTTCCTAGTTGAGACTACAGTTCTTTCTGTAACAGAACTATATGCCGATTTGTTTGTCTGCTGGTTGAATGCATTTTATGAGTTTATTCTTCTCTCGATTCTTCTGTACAGCATTTATATCAGTGGAAGCTGTCAATAGTTATCCAGGGGAAAGCAAGCACCTTTGATATGACACCACGGTGGTGTCATATCAAAGCCATATTATGATGCTTTTGCATGGCGAAGTGATGAGAAAAGCAGAGTGAGAATGGATCTGACTCTCCAAAGTGAAATTCTAAGCCTGTTTTTTACATGATGGTTCCAGAAATTGTTGCACTGATTGTTCGAGGATTCTAGTCCTCTTGCTCAGCTGGGCAAAATGCAAAGCAAGAGGAAATCTTCCTACTTTCTGCAGCACCAGTTGAATGCATTCCAGTGGGCTGGAGTGTCACTTGTGATTTATTGCCCATTTTTGTCCTTTCATGTGTTATATTTGTCATTTTTGCAGTGACAGTTTCATCTATAAAACAGTATAGTTACAAGAAAATGTTAAGAGGATACAGGAGTGCCATGGGAACTGCTGTTGCCTTTTCTCCAATTTTTTTTTTTTTTTCCTAGTACATTACAGAGTCAAATGTCAGGTTTTCTGTTTTTAAGACAGTGCTGCCAAAGCATCCAGGATTTTGAACTGAAGTACATTTTCCAACCAGAAAAAAACCTGAAGCTAAACAATTAGACAAAGAGGACCTAAAAATAATACTGGTAACAATTCACAAATGCTGAAATAACCCATAATATAAATACAAGCCCTTTTCAGCTGTAGACAGTAGAGAACCTGAGCTGATGAGGTCAGTTACCAATTAGGTTCTCTTAGAGATACTAAATGTTCCAGTTATGTTTTACAATAATAAGGATTACTACAAGGTTTTCTGAAAATGAAACCTTAGTTTTGAATGTGTTCAAATCATCACAGAAAAGCTAGAGGCAGGACTCCTTCCACTCAGCTCCTCCCACCCTGAACCTGTTGGGCTGGGGACAGTGGGACCTTTGCAACTCTCCTGCGTAAGTAGGAGACTAGGGAGGATTAACTGCAGAGGGTTATATCAGCAGTTCTGCTCCAGCCATGGGTGCTGACCAAGGGTTGGCCAAGGATGTATGGGTTCATCACCACCCTGGCACTGTATCTCCATAGCCAGTGGTTTTACAGACCTGGGACAGGAACAGCTGGAGAAGATCCCAGGACCTAAAAGAAAGTATCAATCTTCCTCTACCCTTTAGGAAGGAGAAGAGGCCTAATTAGATATGTTTTGCATTGTCGAAACTGTTTGGCTTTTATTCAGAGGTGTTAAAAAGTTGTTTGCCACGGAGTTAATAGTCAGTCGTTGCAGGAGCTGTGTTACATCCCTCAAGTGCGTAACTGATGTGGAGACTTGAGTGTTCCAGTCCATAACTGAGAGAAGAATATAATTCCAAGTGTCAGTGTCAAATACCCCTTTCATGAGGAAAGTGAAACAAAATATAACTTAGATCACTAACGATGAGTCTGTTCAATTCATCCTAGCTTGAAAAAATAATCTATTTGCACAGTAATATGTAATCTTAATATGAGGATATCTCTGAGATTGTTTGAGTTTGGACTGGGGGAGGGCACTCTCCTTAATCTCATTACAGAGAATGGAAACATAAAACCCAGTCATGGAAATGTCAATATGAGTGAACTGACCAGGATAAATTCTTAATGAACTGAAGGAATCTCTGCCATCTGTGTAGTACTGATCAGTGCCATGTCTAATGCAAAATACTTCAGCAGCAGCAATCCACAGAGAAGCAGAAAATGCAGGTAAATTTTAGAGCACATCATATAGTGTGCTATTTCATTTTTGTATAAAAGAAAATATGCCTCTGATTTTTAGATTCAAAGCAGAACGTATTTTGCATGTACCACAATGAAAAATTAAGGAGACAAGGGAAGAGAGAGAAATTCAGAGATATAATTAGTGACTAAAAAAACCCTGTGAATTTCAGTGTTTCCCATCTGTAGTTATGAACTGTATTCATAAAATGCTAAGCAATTAGAATTCTAATTTGAAAGAAAATGTGGGATCAGTTGTGGGTAAAACATCCTGTAGTTCTTAGGAACTGCAAATCTGGTGTTTGTATCACTGGAGAGGTTAACAAATGTGTAATGCAGTATTACATAGATTGCCTCTGTTCATGTATAGGTGAACATTAAAATGTGTTACAGTTAAATAGAGTAGTACAGTGAAGAGGAGAGTAGTACTGTTGGCTTTAATCAAAAGACACAGAGCATACTACCTTGGGCAAACTCATGTTTCAGGAATTCCTTGAAATAACTGAAATCTTAATAAATATCTAAGCTGCATTTGTCTGCTTCGAGTAAAAACTCAAAACACTGTTCAAGCTGTGACTGTAGTTACTGATGGGTTTTTAACACTCGCTTCTCCAGTCATTATACCAAAATGTCCTTTTCTGCTCTAATGGGAATTAGACTGCCAAAGCAAATAATTTTAGAGCTCTGGAAAAAAACATTCAAGTATATGTGTGCATTTTCAAGTCTTTATTTTCTAAACCTTTGAACTTTCATTTCCTTCTCTTAATCTGATTTTCTGTTATTGCCGACCACTAAGAAGTTTTGGTGCAAGTAGAAAACTTCCATACAAATGAAAGTTGAATCACAGTTTTGCATAAAAGTGAATGGAAGTTGCTGTCTTACATGGTTTCAAGCTGACAAGGGAGGAAATACAGCAGATTCAGGTTGTTTTCATCTTTTGAGTGCACATCAGAAATACAAAGGGAAACAGGAAAAATAGTAAATTGTCACTGGTCAGAAGCAAACAACATATTCATGAAACCTTTTTTAGGCAAAATTATTATATTATACGTTTTAGTATGCTTCAATGGAATTAGCTTCGGGTTATATGTGTGTTCATAATTAAAAGTGATATGAAAAGAACTGATGAGAAAAATGGCTATTTAAGGCATTCTTAATCAAATAGGGCAAATGGAGATTTTTCTGTGACCCCTAAAACCTACAGGAAACATGATAAATGAAATGTAGATCAGAGATGACCATTCAGAGGAGGCCTAGTCTATTCTTCTCCCTGTAATAGATTTGGTGCATCTAACATTACTTTGGTTTGGACAGGCTTTTTCTTGGCAATACTGTAATTGCTTCTCAAATGTGAACAAAAGAATTGCTACACTGTATTGGCACAGAGTTAAAATTCTGTGGAATTATTTTTCCTTCCTTCTGCTGATTCTTCTTTCCAGGTCTTGTAGCCATCCTTCCTACCCCAAAACAGTGTTGATTCTGGAAATGCTTTAAAAAAACAGTTTTATATGTTTTTTCCTGCTTTTTATGAATTTATCAAAAATATATATTTTAATTTCTTCGTGCATCATTGCATGTATAGTTCCATTTATCTTTGAGTAGAATGAGCTATGTTGTGCTCTCCTCCAAGAAAATATGTAGATAGTGAGTAATGATAAGTAAATTCTGAGCGTGATTGTGAAGGATTTACGAAGAGCCCTTCATAGGGGATACAATGCAGAGGGAGGCTAGTAGTGGAAATCAACAGGACTGTCAGCCTCATCTAAGAGCCAGTGGCAGCACAGACCAAAAAAATGCACGGATGTGCAGTCCTAGCAATGGGATTCCTATACTACATGGTCCTTCTGCCCACACACTGGCAAAGTAATCACGTCTTCACTGACTTTCAATTTGGAACCGTTTATGAGTGTTCCTGTAAATAAGTCCTCGGTGGCAGCAAGTTCAGAAGGCAGTACCTTACTCTACTATTTCCTACCCTTAGCTTCAGGTTACCCAGTTCCCATGCTGGATGTGATCCCTTGTATTCATGGATGGAAAATAAAACAGTTGTGTTTTTACATGCTAAGAACACTTCAGCCTGAGTAGGTCAGCTCCAGAAACATTACTCTGATCTGACTTCACATCTTCCTTGCCTGATGGAGGCCAACTGAGTACTAGAAAAACACATTTTACATCTCCTGAAGAGGGGCAGAGTCATCTTCAGGCTACAAATCCACACCTTTCCTGTTTGCAGAAGATAGCTGAAATACTAAACTTTCAGGGATGTCTGATACTTCTTGACACTTTTCAGAATACTTTCAGTAGTAGATCTGGTGATGAAAGCATGAGAGTCAACCAGAGGTCTCCTTTGGTGATAGGTGAAATATAAATGTCTTTGGTGAGGGTGATAAATTATCCAGTCTTGCTAATGGAGTGGCTAGAAAGTTGCTTAGAAAATGTATATATGGACATGATCAGTTGGGCTGACTGCTTTCATTTTCTTAGAACTAATTTGCATCACTCTTCTACCCTGAGTTCTGTTGACTTGAGGTTATCTAGAGAACCACAAAATCAAATGTTTCAGGGCTAAAAGCTCCCGTTGTTGCACATTGTACCTTTAGGACTTCTTGTTCACAGAAGTCAGATTTATAAGATGATGTTGCACTTCTAATGGTTGCAGGTGGTACCTTTTCCACACAGCATCAGCTGGTAGCGAGCCCTATATTTCAAAGTACTAAGACACCTGCAGTTCCAGCCCTTGTTGGTGCCTCTTTCTTAGGCCTCCTTATTCAGTATGAGACCTACATGTATAAAGTTAATTTGGTCCAGGTATGTTCCTGTTGCTCCTTGGTCTACCCTCTTGTTCAGAAATTTGCATCTCATGAAGTCATATTGACCTTAGCTGTGTTTGGTTAGTCGGAGACCAGTTTGGTAAAAAAGCCCGGTTTCTTCTTTCTATAGCAGTCAGGAGAATTTTATCTTTTATTTCAGTGGCAGGTACTGTCTTTCAAATACACTGCCATGACTTTTCCCTTTGTTGACACCGAGGTCTCTGATGTGCACCATTGTGTCTGCTTCTTTGGCCAGTACTTACAAATGTGTAACCAAAAACTTTATATCTTTTTACTTAGGAAATTATTTATTTCCAAGAAGGATATCCAGCATGCCTGTATATTCTAGAGTGGTAGTGGCATGGCTGTTGAGCCTGCTTTAAACATCCCTTAATGATCTCAGTGCTATTAAACTGCAGGAACTTACACTTTCTTTCTTCCAGTATGAGTGAGGGCTTCCAAGCCCTTGGGTGCCCACTGGAGAGGAAAATTTTTATGTATTTTAATTATTTAAATTTCCTTGAGTAAGAAAAAAGAGAAAAAAAAAGGAACTAGCAGGAAGGTTGGTGGGTTTGTTGCAAAGGAGAAAATGAGCTGTTTGTCAAGGCTTGCTTGCTTGTTTTCTTGTCTGTCCTTTTTTCAAAAAACACAGTTGCCAGAAATATCCAGTCTAAGGAGCCTGGATTAAAATCCTCTTAGAAAATAGATTGTGATGAGATGAAAAGATGTCAAACTGGGAACTTTATTTGGTTTAGGTATGTTTTGTAAAGAATGTTATTATACTTGACAACCAGAAACACAGATGTTTAGCCAAAATCTTTTCGCTCTCATGCACCAACATGAATCATCTACCAGTGAGAGATAGAGTTCATTTGATAGTCAGTTAAATGAGTCATATTTATCAGTGAGTAGTTCTTTGCATTTCTTTTCATGTAGTTCTTCGTAGCTTATATTTACATTTTTGTAAAGAATATAAAAAACAAAATTAATAATTCATAATTATTGTTACACAGTGGAGCCTTATTTTGATAGTCCCTTCTTAGCACAGATCTTTTAACAAAGCTAGTTTTTTTCCTGCATTTAAACACCAAATAAACAATGTACAAAATCAGCATGGGTGTCTTATGGAAGTACAGATATCTTTTTTAGGCAAGGAAGATCTGTACACAGCAATATGTATTGTACACGTGATAATAAATTACATAGAAGGTACTTTTCTGCTAAAATATAAATGCTATTTGCCATCTTTCCCAGACATTCAAGAAATAAATTTAGGAGCACTAACACGTCTTAGGAGGGAGAATCAGGATACATCAATTTCAATTTAAATGGCTCCTGTGCTCAGCAAAACAGAAAGAAAACATAATCCCTACCCCATGGAAAAGCAGTTTATACATGGACATTTCCAAAAGAATCCAAGAACAGAAAGGGAAAAATACTGTAAAAAGTGAAGTAAAGCAGACCTTACTTTAAGGCATTTACAAAGCCAATATATTCAAGGCATGGAGTAGGGAGAGAAAACTGAAAAAAATACTGATCAAAATCACCTTCTGTCACAAATTATACCCTGCCCAACACCACCTTGTAACTTCTACCATTTGGACAAAAAAGCAGTGCTGTTTCGAAGGAGAACTAGGAACACTGATTTGAAAGCTAACAATGAGGAAGGGGAGGGAGAACTTTCTCCCTAAGTTGGAGTTCTACCAGGAGTAAAACAAAGACTTTGTTAGCGGAATACATGCTGGCTAGCAGATGAGGACTGAATGCCAGTCACTTACAGTATAAACAGACTAGCCAGCATGGTAATTCATTTCATCTACAAATCTGTATGTGTTTTGGGTCTTGTCCAGGACAGCCACAAATCCTGGCATCTGGAAAGAACTTGAAACTCAAATAAAAAACATGTTGGATTGGCTTGCCTTTTCATAACACCAGTAGTGCTGCTACTTAAAAATGGGGGTACAGTTTCCTGCAGTCGCAGGGAATTTGGGGATAGAAATGCTGTGGAAACTTCTGGAGGAAACTGGATATTTTACACTACTGCCCCATTCAGGTGTATTTTGCAGTCTGTGACATAGGATTGTAATTCCTGTTGATCATTTGACATTTATGAGAAGGACCTTTCTCTGTGGAGCACCTCTTTTCATATCAGTAGCACAGACATATTTGTGTACCTTCTTTTGTCATACTGCCTTTTATCCCAGTCCTGTACTTTTGGCACCTCTGCTTTTCCTACCTTTACATTCCTTCCTGCCTTGTAGCACCCTAACAATCATCATCCATAAAAATTCTGTCCCTCAATCGTTGTTGAAGATCTGTTTCTACTGTGTTACTAATTGGAAAATACTAAGTGATGCCAGCTAGCTAAAGGAGCAGGAAGGGTAGAAGTGTTCATTTATTTGAGTATTGTAAATGCATTTTCTTAGGGATATTTGCCTTTCCCTCCCCCTTATGATTGCTGTGCTTGCCTGTTACAGCCTAGCTCAGCTAGATGGTGCTTTTAGTGGCAAAGATTGTTCAGCTGTGTGCTTGCACTGTTCTTAGCACAGTGGGCCTCCCAGTCTGATTTGGAGTTTCCAGATTCTACTATCATACAAATAGTAGAGAGTAATAATTATAATGGCCTTTGTAATTTGTGTTGTCTCTGTAGAGCATGGGCAGAGACTTTAAAAACGAGTTCTCTGATATTTTCAGTCTTTTTACTTTGTGGTAGGGACAATAGGATCCTAGTGATGGGTATTCCAAAGAAGCATCACACCTCTCTTCCTCCTTTCTGCCTTGTAACATTTTGCATGATTTCTGCCACCTAATCACAGTGTAGCTGTCACACGGGGTATAATGTTTCATTTTTCTACTCACTCTGCGAAGTATATTAGAAGTAGGAGCTGAGAGAGTTGAATCACACTGCTGGCAATAAAAATATCATGGTCTAGTTACTAACACAAGTTAGTTTTGAGTTTGACTGGAAAGAAGGATGATTGGAACTAACTTCATTCTTACTTTAAGGCCTTGTAAAGTTAGGCATTACATCAGTCGCTAAAACACCTGTGAATGAAATACAGTTGTAAAGTCTTAAAAGTGACTTACCAAGCAAGTAACCTTTTAAGCTACAGAAAGGAAGTATAAAAGGTGGCAGATATGGTCAGCCCTGAGTGAGACAAATAAAATTACACCAGTCTAGTTAATTAAAGGAAGGGATTATTTGTTGACTCAACTAGAAGAAATGTCTGGATCTTTTAAAGATGACTTTGGATAAAACAACCTATAGCTAGTTTTTAGTACTAACAAACAGCTTTGATCTTAATCCTTTTTTTCAAAAGGATAACTACCAGCTCCTAGATTATTAAACCAGGATTACCTTATTGGTCATTCTTTACTGTAAAATGCTCAGTCATTTCTAAGTACACTTTTTTAAGGGGTTAATAAACATTGAAAAGCAAGTCCAAACTTTTTCATTTACAAAGAGAGAAGGAGAAGTTTTGTTCAATTTAGTTGAAGTCCATTTCTTTTAGGGAAGAACATTTTTGTTGGTTTTGAAAAACAAAGTAACCCTTGCATTTATGTTAAAAGAATGATATTTTGCTTGGCACTTCATTCAGTGATTAATCTTAGTTTCCATTTTAATGAGGAATAGTTCAGCTCAAACTTTTCTATCCATAAGCTACCTACAGGAGATTATTGCTTATGAAGTTTTGGGGTTGATCAATAATACGACACTTGTGCCTTCTGAGTGAGAAAGAGAAGGCAAATTTTCCAGCCAAGAAAGTGGCAGAACCCTTTTCTGAAAAGTATTATTCCTATAATACTAATGCCAGACCCTTATTCTCTAATGAGAACTAGAAATTCTTCAGAGACAGGAAAATTTTTACCTGGTCTTCTAACCCTTGTTACAGTAATATAAATTCCATTGCATGAAGTAATTTAAGAATTCACAGTATGGCAGACACTAAATATTTGCAACTAGAATATAATTCAGTTCTCAATCTGAAGAGGACTTAAGATGCCAAGAAGTGGCTGAGTAATCACTAAACTTCAGAAAAGGAGGTTCTAATATTAAGAAAAAGGTAATAGGTTAGGTCTGAGAGTTGGAAAAAAGTGAAATAAAATCCTTAGGTGTTTCATGGATAGTACTTAAAAATATTATCTCTGGATCTTGCAAAGTACTGAACAAAATGGGACCATGAGGGAAGGTCATTAATCAGGCCAGCTGAATACCATTTTTTTTCAAAGTGAAGGAAAACAACAAAAAACTTCAGATATAAAATGCTGCTGTAGGGAAGGCCACAAAGAATGGGCAATAAATAAGAAAGAGGGAAATTGAAATCACAGAGATTAATTAGAAAAGTAAATAACTAAGGGAATGGAGCCAAACAATGTTACTGTCTTCCACTCTATTCAGCTTAGAAAGACTGTGGAAATACTTCACTGGGTTTTGTGCCACCTTGGGGTTTACCTATAAGTGTATCTCTGTTTTTCACTTCTGGCAGGAAGCACTCTAGTTTGCTTCAAGTAAGGACTTTTCAAAGTCAGCACCTTAATCCTTTTTAAACTGGCAGGAAGCATTTCCTTGTCCTTTCGTTTTCTAAGTAGCAGCCTTGATCTGTCCAGTGCTCACTGCTGTTTGCTGACCTATTGTCTTTCTAGAGTTGGACCACAGTGTATGTGTCAGTTTGACACTGACTCTTCTAACTACACTAGCCCTGACAGTCTCTGTAAGAAAATAGAAGTGAGGTTATTGTGCAAAGTTTGAAGCCAGGTTTCTTGTGTGCAAGGACAGAACCAAACCCCCCCAAAGTAAGTCATTACGTCCAGTGTTACAAGGACAGTGGACTTGGCTTGGCTGCTGGCAACAATATGCATTGTTCTAATTAAAACCAGGTATTTTAATGGAGATACAGAACTCCACTAGTCTTGCAGTTATATATTCTTCAAGGCACTAGGGTGATCAAGGAAATAAAAAATTGCTATGTCAGACACACTTGTTGAAACAATAATAAAGAGAACAAAACACCAGGACTATAATATCATGATACAATAGGATCACAGAATCATGGAATGGTTTGGTTTGGATGGATCCTTAAAGATAATCTAGTTCCAACCCCTGTGCCATAGGCAGGGACACCTTTCACTAGACCAGGTTGCTCAAAGCCTCAGCCCATGTGGCCTTGTGCCTTGTACAGTTAGCATCATTTATGTTAACTATAGAAGTATATACATATATATGTACATATATATATGTACATATATATACATATATATTCGTATATATACAAATATATGTATGTTAATATTATTACTCAAAATAATAGTGTATAGTTAACATTATTTCTGTAAATAAAGATTACAGTTCACTTAACTGTTTCAGTTGTGTCAATGCAGCAGAGTAAAAGTGAAACCACGGCATCGTTTCTGTAGACATTCGAGGTATAATTTTTTAAAATCTTCCTTGAAGACATACAAACAACACTAAAAGCACAGATTGACATTGAAGTTTATCAAGTGACAAAACAAATTTCGGAACTACTGCCCTAGCTGCTTCAATCCCCTTGCACATGGTTCACCTTTCTCTCCATGGTGCCAGTGCAATTGCCTGTGTAGCTATAGGTTAAAAGTGAGTTAAGAAGTAATTATGGTGTGAGAGTCAAATATTACTCTGGACCAAAATCTACCTTCTAGACAGAAACTACAGAAAAGTAAACTGCCAGCTTTTGTCATAGCAAATGCACTTCAGAGTTTAATATTACATGCTGTACAGTATGCTTGTTAAGTAACATGGAAGAGTGAGTGTTGAAGCAGCAACTCTTGAGTATGATGCTAAGTGATGTGGGTTACCAGAACTCAAACTGGACGCTGAAGGATTTCAGCAGAACAAAAAGCAAACTGAATAAAGAGGTAGTGCCAACTCAAATTTCAGTCTTGATAAATGCTATGTAATGTTCAGCAGAGGTAAGTTTGAATTACTTTAAATTTGAATTACTTTTAACTCATACAGGTTTCAAAATTGAACACTGCACTGAAGAAAGGGATGCAGGTTTCACTGTAAACAGCACACCAGTGACTGGTTCACTGTTCATATGATGTCAAAAGAAAACCAAACAGAATGCAAATGGGTATAAGGAAAGGGGTGGAACACAACAATTTTTACAAATCCTGTTGTACAAAACTGAAGTATGTTAAAGGAATAAACAGTATTCAATACAATTAAGAAAGTTGATCCAGAATTTATAACGCTGAAAGGCTCAAGGGTTGCTCAAGAAAGGTGAAAGGTGGCAAATTTAGTTAATTTACCCAAATGGATTTTTGAGCCCACTGATACCAAGAAGGGTGCACCAGTCAGTCAGGGAATGAATGAGATGCTGAATGGAACCAAAAGAGAACTGAGGTAATGCCAGTCTTGGGTTTTTAAAAATAATTAATGATAGTTTATAAAAGGCATGTCAAACATCACATTTCCAGTTTAAGACAATCTGTTACGAGTTAGGCTGAGTCCATCATAGTGGGAAGCCTTATTCTATTTTTAAATCAGAGTGGCATTACATGCACTTTTCTTAGACAATTTGAGATGATCCCTTACTTCAATAATCAATAGATAATGCAATATGGTGAGTTCAGAGTCCTGATGTTAGGCTTTATATCTCTTCTTGTGTAGGCTTTCTTTGGAGAATTTGCTGTAGTGGTGGGTTCCCCAGCTTGTCCCTGACTCCCAAGAGAGTAATACTTTGTGCCATTGAAAGCATTTCATTAAAGTTGTGCTCCATGATACAGAGAAAGTGTGTGTGCTCTGATAATGATTTCAATATTGTCTCCTCTACCTAGCGTAAGTCTGAGTGGTTCCACTGAAGTGAGGACCCTGTGCTGTCAAAGAGAGACTTGACACAGATAAAACACATTGGGTAGTTGAGAGTTGTGCGTGAAAATGTAGCAAGGCTGCCTTCACTTACTGTTAATGTTTAGTATTCATGATCCCAAAACTAGCATTAGGAGTCTTAATGAAAGGAATAAAACCATGAGGCAGAATTTGATTTAAAGAAAGAATTGCCAATGAGTATTCCAGGAAGGTGAGGTAGCCTGAGAGAAATAATGAAGACTAGACTTTGGAAGGAACCAGTCTTAGAAATTACATCTAGAAAGATACTGCCTGTTGTTGACTTTGCATTTTTCCTTGCCTGGATTTTAGATAAAAAAGAGGACTGTGAAGTTCTTGTGGTGTCTTGCTATTTGTAACATACTTGATTCACTGTTTCCTGTTTGCCAAGTTTAATTCAACAGCTGCCTTTAGCACGAAGATACTCTATATGTCTTCTAAATATCTGCTACAATTTGCCATGCAGATTACAGCAGTACAGTTTAACGAAATTATTTTTATATGACACAAGGAAAATAAAAATAGAACTGTTTATAACAGGATTTTATGCGTCTGCATTGAAGAAAATGGAGATAGACTCCGTTACCTTTACTTGTACAAAGTGAGAATTTTACTAATTCACAATTGTGTTGTATATTAACAATACAGTGTATTGCTGTTGAGCTAATATTCTGGTGGGACTAGGTACAGAGACCAGCAGCCGATCATCTTCTCTGACTTAGCACTCACACAAAATACCATGGCCAGAATTTTCCAAAGAACCTGGTTCCTGCAGTTAGCTCTAGATATATTTCGATTTAAGGTTATCACCTTTCCTGGCAGCAAGACGAATTGCCAGGTTTTCCTGGCATTCCTCCTTGTAAGGAGTTTTGAAGATGTAGTTACACAAAAGTGTAACTGTGGGTACTCAGAAGTACATCACAGAACTGGTTACAACTGAGATTGGAACATTGGAAATGCTTTCATTGGACTCTTCAGAAAATATCTCTGCATGTAAACTGATCACTGATTTGCTTTCCCTCTGTAATGGGTTGACCCTGGCTGGACCTCAGGTGCCCAGCAAAGCTGGTCTATCACTCCCCTCCTCAGACGGACAGGGGAGAAAAAAAAGTAACAAAAAGCTTGTGGGTCAAGATGAGGGCAGGGAGAGATCACTCACCAGTTACTGTCACGGGCAAAACAGACTTTACTTGGAGAAATTAACTCATTACTAATCAAATTGGAGTAAAATAATGAGAAATAAAACCAAATCTTAAAAAATACTTCTTCACTCTCAAGTTCAACCCTCCTCACCTCCAGTGATGCAAAGGGATGGGGAATGAGGGTTGTGGTCAGTTCATCACTTGTCTCTGTCACACCTTCCTTTTCAGGGGAGGACTTCTCACACTCTTCCCTTGCTCCAGTATGGGGTCCCTTCTGTGGGGTGCAGCCCTTCAGGAGCAGACTGCGCCAGCGTGGGTCCGCTGTGGGGTCACAAGTCCTGCAACAAACCTGCTCCGGTGTGGGCTCCTCTGTCCACAGGGCCACAGATCCTGCCAGGACCCTGCCCCAGTGCGGCTTCCCACAGAGCCACAGCCTCCTTCAGGCGTCCCCCTGCTCTGGTGTGGGGTCCTCCACAGGCTGCAGGTGGAGATCTGCTCCACTGCAGACCTCCATGGGCTCCAGGGGCACAGCCTCCCTCACCACGGGCTGCACCACGGGCTGCAGGGGAATTTCTGCTCCAGCACCTGGAGCACCTCCTCCCCTCCTTCTTCACTGGCCTTTGTGTCTGCTGGGCTGTTTCTCTCACATATTCTCAATCCGCTCTCCTGGATGCAGTTGCACAGGTTTTTTCCTCCTCCTTCTTAACTCTGTTATCACAGAAGTGCTGCCACCATTAGTGATGGGCTCATCCTTGCCAGCGGCAGGTCCATCTTGGAGCCGTCTGGCATTAGCTCTGTCAGACGCAGGGGAAGCATCCGGGAGCTCCTCACAGAAGCCATCCCTGTATTCCCTCCCACTAACAAAACCTTGCCATGCAAACCCAATACACTTTCCAAGAAAAGGAAGTGAAGAAACAAGTGAAATATAATTGGTGGTATCAAAGTCATCTGTGAAACCCAGACAATGAGAGTAGAATGTGTTCTTGAAATATTACACTTCACTTAGGCTTTACTCTTCCTTCTCCTTTTCCAAAAAAGGTGTAACAGGAAAGTGATCCATAATCCCTATGTCCACTTTATGACATGGTGCCTCAAATAATGAATGCTGTCACATTTTGATTACAAAAAATAAATGGAAGTCCATAAAAAAATAAAATCAGTTTCGTGAATTGAATGTTGCTTCCTTAACATTTTTCATCCTGAACTCATTTAGAGAAGGAAATGGATGTTTCATCAGACGTGGCTTTGACGTTCCATCACATTATACAGTAAACAGTACAAACGATGTTATTTTTTTAAAATGGAGAAGCTGGAAGAGCTAAGACAGTAGCTGCTGTAAGGCACTGGTTATCGCATTTAAACAGATATTAAATGTAGGTGCCAGTGGTGTGATCATCAGCTGCTTCCCACTTTGTGAATAAATTGCTTAGAAGGAGTCATTTTGCCTACCAGATGTGACCTAGATTTAGATTTCCAAAGGCAAAAAAAAAAAAAGTCTATTGTGTAAAAAACAATTGTGGGTAAAGCGCGTGGAAAATGAGCTTATCTCACTTTTCCAGGTGTTTAAGCTAATATGTTATGGAATTACAGCTTCATTTATGAAAAATAATTGAGGAAAATGTTCCAGCAAATCAAATTTGGATAAAGGCTTTGGCTGGTTATTGTGTCGTTAGCAAGTTTCTAAATGGCAGAAAGAAAGGGGAGCCAGCAGAGATAATAAAAATACAGAAATTTGTGAATCTGTGAAGAGGCTCTTATAAAAGATTCAGGGCTGGCAGAGGTATCCCACCTGTGTTGTGCTCTTGCAAAATGTAATGGAACAATATGAAGAATGGTATTCTTATAAACACATATGGAAGCAGCATTTTTTTATTAAAAGACCAGACACTGATATCTGTTGGCCCTGGATAAGACTAATGACATTGTTAGGTTAAATGATAAACATCAAAAGAATAACATCCTTATTCTTTTTCTATCTCCTTTTTCCTTTGACTGATTCCATAGGGGCTGCCACTCGAAAACCGGACCCAGAGCCTGAGAAGCAGACTGACCATACCGTTAAAATTGCTGGAGTGATTGCAGGCATCTTGCTGTTTGTCATTATTTTTCTGGGGGTCGTGCTGGTAATGAAGAAGAGGTGAGCAATTAGTAGATGTTTTCTATGTATGTATTCATATCACAGCATCTCCTGCAGCAGTTCTCAGTTTGATATCGGCAAAAGTGTCCAGCCACCTTCATGCCCTTTGCCACAGAGTTTAGGAAGTACTGCTCCCTCCCACCCCAAAGCTCTGTTGAGTTTTCACAAAACCACAGTATCTGTTTCATCCCACCGCATTTTCTGTGAATTAATGTTTGTGGCTTTGTTATAGAAGAAAACCAGCCAAAGGTTAATGGTTCTAGCACTTTATGCATTAGTACTGCATGATGGACTCTAATAATAGAACAGTATCTCTATCCTGAAGATGTGAGTCTCCACTCTGTTCAACAGAATATTAGATATAGTTTCATTCTTGAATGTAAAAGAAATCCTCAATCAAACCGGAACTAGTTCCAAGGTAATTTGTGCTAAGAATGGGGTCTCTATTTCCTGCATCAATGTCATTCCCTGAAAAAAATATGAAAGCATTACAAGGCTGCTCAACACACACATGGACTGAGATTGTTTTGTTTTGAATAACATTTGAAAACTAGTACATTAGAAGTGTAAGGCTTCTAAACCTGATTGCCTTCCTCAACACTGTAAAAGGAAAAATAATAAAGGGAAAAATACCTCATAGCTAGGAAGGTGGCCTGGGTAAGAAGAAAATCCATGTGATCATAGGAGCTAAGTCTAGATTGGAAGAAATTAATTAGCAAATAGAATTAAGTTTTTTGGTTGTTTCCCGAGCAGCTGTAGGGATAGGTTTTGGGAATGTGTGAGGGCTGTTTAAAGGGGCTGAGTCACAAATTCTCCTTCCATGTCTGCCTTAGTGTCCCTTAACCCCTCACCTCTTTGCTATGCACTCTGTATTATCCCCTATTCTTCCTTTGTTAGCAATCTCAGTCTGATTTTGCTCATCCCAACAAAATGTGATTTAACTGTATGTTAACTAGTTTGGCAGGTCTGAGATAGTCCAAACCCCTGAGATGCCTGAAATTCTTCCAGAGTTTGAACAGAGGAGGTGCACAGCTAAGGAGGCAGCTGCCTGACAGTGCCTCCGGGCAGGCAACAAAAGTAGCTGCTTTTCACTCTCCTTGAAGAAAGAAGCTGGGCCATGAGATAGAAGGGCTCTTTGCAGAGAAAGGTGAGCTGTGGCCAGGGCTGAGGGATAGGTCATGACAAGAGGCAGGTAAAACAGTCAAAAGCTACCATACAGAAGAGATTGAGTCTTAAGCCCCAGGGTTAGTCTGGCTGCGGTAATGAAATTGACCCGGTAACCAAATCTTCTCAATAAAGTACAGTGTAGCCGGGTTAAAATCTGTTCTGACTTTGCAGTACTTTTTTCTTCCCACTTCTGATTTCTTGTGTCATTCATACCTTCAATTTTAACAGTTGAACTCCCAGACTCCTCCTTAGGGCCAGACACAGCATTTGTCGTGCAGGGAGGGAGGAAGGAAGTCTTCTCACATTGTCTGCCCAATCCTTCTCATAATTCCTGGCCAGCACTCATCCCTCTCTCTCTTCCAGCTCTGAGCCTCTCCCTAAGTGTTTGCACCAGAGGTAGAATGTATTTACCTGAGGGAAACAAGTTCTTAATTTTGAAGGGAAAGCATTGTAAAATGATCCAAAAAGTTTCACAATTAATAAGGTGTCAGGGTCTCTGGCTAAATGGATGCTATACCAGCTCCTGCTTCATTCTCTAGGGAATAGCTCTTTGATAATCTAATTGTTAGACACAGGAAGGCTCACATCCTACGTGTTTGAATGTTAATGCTGAAGAATACTTGATTCCTTCTGTCTAACACAGCACAGTAATTATTATTCATAGTATTTCTGTTGTTAGAAGAAAAGTGCATTATGTGAGCTTCTTTGAGGTTTGAAATAATCTGCTTTTGACGGAGATAAAACTATTAAAAGTACAAGCCCAGGAACTCTGTTACCAAATGCAAACATTTTCATTGCATAGTACAAAAAGAATGGTGCCAATAACTTAAACATATCCCAGAATGATGCTGCAGCCTTGAACAAAACAAACTGAAATGAGTTGAAATGAATATTAAAAAGTAAGATGGTTCATCTGTGTAACAGGATGTGACTAGGCTTTAATGAGTGTTTCAGGAGGTTGCTATATTGTGTCCCAGACCTCTAAAGCAGATGCTGTAGCATAGAAGGTCCTGAATACAATTATACTCATGACTTAAGCAAAAGATGAACCAATTATTCAATCATTTGTTATTGGTGCATTTATTCACTATGCTGCTGAGAGCCCCTATGGTTTCACCTTGGTTCAGTTACAGTGTATACATTATGGATTTGAAGAAAATGTATAAATCATTCTCCAAGCTTATTATAACTGTAGTGGTTTTGCAGTTTTATGGTACTTTAAGTGCTACTTTGTGAAACAGTCTTATCAAGCTAGCGTGTCATTTGACTACTGTACTTGATCATTTTATTTCATTTACTTTATCAGGCATTTTACTGGAGTAAAGATCAGAGTGAAAAATAAAATAGCACCTTATAATTCAGTGGCACCTTTCCCCTGGGAGCCACTTTACTCTCTCCATTATTATGTGCAGACTCCCTGGGCTGCGGTGCAAGGTTTCACTGTGCTGGGTCTACATGTTCTGAAACTTTTCTTGCTTGGAGTTGGCTACAATAATATACCATTCACACTCCTCTATCCCAAGACGTATCCCAAGGCATATACTGTCTGTTACTCATTCTTTCATGGAAATTGTAGACCTGATCTCCAGATCTCACCAGTAGATTAAATTTATTCTGTCTCTGGGGCTTCACAGTGCTTAATTCTTAATTTCAAACCATTGCTTTCTGTTGTCAAGAGATTTGGAAAGCAGGTTTGCTGTATGTGATAACCATGACTTTGTCCAATATAATCCTTTAATAGGCACCTCATTTCATCCAGCAGCCACTCTTTGCAGGGTTGATGCCAGGCACCATAGGTTTGCACAGATTAGCCTCTTTTAAGTCAGTAGCCAAATAGACAAGACCAACATTCAAAGCAGAGCTTTCAGTGCAGTACGGACATGCTTTGGATATGGTCAACTATCAGAGCAGTGGGTAGAGAAGTTCTGCAAATCAATAGTCATTATTGTTATTAATTTCACTATGTAATGGTATTCTGAAATAGTTATAAGTTGGGTCACAAAGAGAGGTGGCCTCAGTATATGGTATGGAATCACTAGTGAGGGTAGGAACATAATGTACACTAAAACATTTTGTGTGTGGACACTCAGTCTTTGACTAAAGTAAAGTAGATTTGTATGCTTGTCACCTGGGTCAGTGGAAGGCTAGTGGAAGACTGTTAGTAATTAGTGCTTTCCTAGTTTTCTCACCACTTGGTTGTTCAGAGTTCTTTATCTGTTCTGTTCTATCTTTTCTTTATCCATTCAGCCATATTCCTGCATAAAGATGTCATGTAATGTAGACTAGGAACCTGCAAGCTATTCCTGATACCAGTATGGTCATATCAATGAGGTGATTCTTCTCTGTGTGGTCAGAATAATGCCAGTAGGCTTTCCTCTCCTCAGCCGTATATTGAATCTCTCCCATAGGAGATCACACAAAATCAGTGGAAACCAATGCATGTGTTGCCACAATATTGCTCCGTGATAAAGTGGATTTTAAATCTGATCCTGAATATTAAATGTCAGGCAAGGTCCTTGGTCTCTGCCAGTCTTTGATATACCTGCAGAGGACTTTATAAAGCATAAAAAAAAAAAATGAAACACAGCAAGTAAGTTCACCTTTTGGTCAACTTAAAGTAGAGGGGTGAAAATGTTCCCAAAACCTTTGGAAAAGCAATAGCAATTAAATCAAGACTTGGAAAAAATCAGAACCTTACTACTTTACACTTTTCTCTCTCTCTTTTTTTTTTTTTTTTTTATATACATATATTCTATTTCAGGTAAATTTAAAAAATATGCAGAAGTCGAGAAATTAGATTTCTTGGCAAGGGTGAGCCCATCAGTAACGGTGGCAGCACCTCTGTGATAACAGTTACGAAGGAGGAGGAAAAAACCTGTGCAACTGCAGCCAGGAGAGGGGATTGAGAATATGTGAGAGAAACAGCCCTGCAGACACCAAGGCCAGTGAAGAAGGAGGGGAGGAGGTGCTCCAGGTGCTAGAGCAGAGATTCTCCTGCAGCCCGTGGTGCAGAAATTAGAGAAATTAGATTTGTTGGTCCAAGGTTTGCTTAATAGTATTTATTGTTTTGAGGCAGCTGTTCCTTTCAGGGCTACCATCTTGCTGCTGCAGTGGGAGTGAAGTAAGGAAGCAGTTATTAAAATTTAATTATATTGGCTTCTGCTTCAGTTGTAGACTAGAGCTCTTCTGATCACTGCATTTCTCCATGAGAAAAGGTTCTCTTCTTTTGCCTATCTATCTTTAGTTTCTGTTTTCAGCCGTCTCTGTGTCTGAGCCTTCCAGATTCTAATATGTGTAATTGTGGCATCTGTTTAACTCCGGGACCCTAGTTCTCAGAAGGATAAGGTAGGCTTTTGCACTCAGTGGAGCTGGTCTGGGAATACACTGGTCCCATTCCCTGATTGCAAATCAAGCTGTTCAGTTATACACCTTTGCCAACAATTTAAAGCAGTTAGGATAGAAATTGGAGATAACAGGGCTAAAGGAAAGCTACAGTCTTCTCCCAGTGCTACCTATGAACCTCTTGTTCCCTCTAGTCTAACTGCAAAAGAGAGAGAATGCAAGAAATCACTGCAGTAATTACACAGTTCCGGAAGTTTATGCTTTGAGTGGTACAGTCCTCCTGCAGCCAGTTGGGTTGGTTTTGATAAATTTCATGGTGGGGCCTTGTTGTACAAATGATAGCTGTGAAATTTATTTATGTCTTCAATCCTGAAGGATATGAAAGTGCTTTATATTATCCCTATACACAGAAAGAGTTCATTGGCATAAGACAACCTTTCTAGTGGGATGTGTCTGAAGAGCCACGCACAGAAGAAAATTTGGCAAAGATTGTCCAGAATTTTTGGGTCACTCTCTTTAAGAGAAAAAGACATTTCATACATAGAGAGAAAGTTTGTATACATTATGGATTAAGTAAAATGGAACTTGTCCATATTTCTTAAAAAAGTTAGATCTTTTTCAGTTATGAATGGTGCTTTTTGCATGTGGCCTGAGGACTTGGAAGTCTGAAACCTACTGTTTCTGTAGGATTTTAATTTATTCTTTTTACCTGTTTTTTATTTGGTGTCAGGTATTCTTGAGAGTCCAAAAACACAGTGCTCTTTTTCAAGGACTTTCATATGGAAAATCTCACAACTGTAACAATATAAAAATAACTGGATCTTGAGACTTAATTTTACTCATTGCATACGAATTTTTAATGGGGCATTTACACAAATTAAAGCTCCTGGATTTTCAGCATTTTTTTTCATAAGGAATAGTTTATCTCTATAACATATTTGGCAGAATTCTGCATATAAGTACCAGCAGTGCTCCACTGATAAATTGTATTTATTGTTGTTTCTCAAATTATTACACGTCTTCTAGAAGTATGAGAACATTTGTACTAATTACATTAAATCTCTGTCATTTCAACATATGGCAAGAAACAATGTTGGCAGTGTTATGAGATAATAAATGAAAGTGAGAAAACAAGTTATTTTGAGAAGAATGGCAGGGGGGATATAATTATGACTGAACCAGAAAACAACCCCTTGCTAATAGAGCAGGTAAGTTGATCTGCTTTGATAGGACCTGATTCTTTGCTCCTTACTGAAGACAATAGGATATATGTGCTGGCAGAAGAAGCATATAACTGTTTTGCATCTTTCCCATTACTCTGTTCTTAGATATCTTTTAAAACTCAACCCTAACAGGTGTGCCTTTTTGCAGATATGCCACATGATTAAATACTGAGTATCTAGCCTCTTGTGTTTGAACAATACTGTTTGCACCAGAAAAATGGGAATAAAAACTGGGAAATATTTCTAACAGCATCTTCACACAAAGAAGATGAGAGAGAAAATTTGATGAAAGCCTAGTTTTCAAAGAGATGCCTGAAGCATGTAGCTAGAGGCAAGTTAACGTTAGTTATAGTCCTTTGCAAGGCCTGTTTACATGTTTCCTCTGTAGTCAAAGGGCGGTGTGTATGTGCTGTAATAATTACAAAATTACTTTCAGTCTTTTATCTTACCAACATGTGAATGCTACTTGACATTATGCTCAGATATGTTTTAAAATCTCCAGCCTCTTTTTAATTGCAGTCAATATATGGAATTCATTTGGGTTGGAACTTGCCCCTTTTGGAGGGTTGCAGTTCTGCTTGTAGTGGGCTTGTAAGTGAGAGAGAGAGGTAAAGCAGAATAGTGTAGCTTGAGAGCTTCTGTACTTTGTGCTTACACAGAACAGGTCTGAGTGGAGGATCAGGCTGTGCAAGAGGTGATGCAGGAGAGACTGGCTGGGTCCATACTTTTCAAGATGTGGTGCTAGGTGTCCCCAGAGTCTTCTCTTCTCCAGGCTGAACAAGCCCAACTCTCTCAGCACCGAGAGGTGCTCCAGCCCTCTGATCATCTTTGTGGCCCTTCTCTGTACTCGCTTGAGCAGGTCCACCTCCTTGTGCTGCAGGCCCCAGAGCTGATCACAGTACTGCAGGTGGGGTCCTGTTGAGATGTAACTGGAAGTGTTTTATCACTTCAGTTGGGAGTGTTTGTATGCAGAGATAAATGAGCATTAAATACATCACATTACTTAGACAGTAGGTTTACTTTAAATTGGTTTGATTTGAACATGCATTATGTATTGTATTGCTTAATGTTTTATGGAGATTGGATATGTCATCTGTCTGTTCCAGACGCTGCATGATATGCTCAGATGTGCATTCTTGCTACCTTTCATTTGTGTCGCCAGTTCTGGTCTCAGTTTCATCTTGATTTTTCATACATTAATATTTGGCTTTTCTTTCCTTCCATTTCATCTTTCCCACCACTGCCTAATCCTTCCACCATCATGGCAGAAGAAGCTATCACTCCTACACTTACTACCTGTAAGTAATTTCTTTGTCATCAGACGCACACTTTCTGCCATGTTGTTTCATGCATAAGTAGTGAATGCAAATCTTGAAAGTTCCTTTATAAAAACAAACTTCGTAAAAGTTTTAGCAAAACCAAAAACAACATGGTCAGTATTGTAATGAAATATTAAGCTTTATAGCAGTTTTTTGTGCCTCTTGCTGTGCATTAGAGTCCTTTGAATATCATTATTTAATTATTTTTCCTTATCAAAACATAGTAAGTATAAATATCACTACCATGTCTGTGAGAAATTTTCATGCCTAAGTAACTATATTTAGAATATATTTAGTGCTTTCTTTCTCAACTGTTCTGTGAAAAATATAGCCCTGGTTAGACATGTACAAGCATTTCCATTTGTTGCTGTGTACATATTATTACTTGTTCATGAATAATGATCATTCATAAACATTATGAGTTGCCATTACTGGAGTGAATTTCAAAGGAGAGAGCACTAAAAAAATGAGGGCAAGATGAAGCATAACTTTCAGTAAGTAATAACGATTCATTTTGATACAGTCCTTAGTAATACCGTTACATGATTCTTTATTTATCCACAGCCTTTGTTTCATTCCATGCTGTCAGCAGGTGATGAATGAGACAGGTTCTTCTGTGAATTTAGCAATTCCCTTTCTGAGGCTTTTCTCACTTTCCAGGTACAAGGAACTACATGATAGCTTTGGATTAGCAAAATATTAGGGGTCTTAGTCACAAAATGTGATTCATTTAAGCTTAGTCTTGTTGGCAACTAGAAAAATCAGCCGTCCAGTAGATACCTATGTTTTTTAAAGCTCAGATTTAAAAGTGGTGGAAAACTAGGAGATATTTTTATATACTTAAAGAAGATGGGGTGTTACTTGCATGAGATGAATTGTAGTACAAGTTTTCAGGTATATATGGTAATGCCATACTCTTGAACAAATTTCAGTAAATTTTTTATTCCTTTCTAGTTGCCCTTCAAACCTTTAAAATATTTTTCAGTTAATATTTTGGAAAAGCATCAAGCATTAATTTATAGAATTTATGGAAAATTAGTAGATGTTTTATAACTTGAAAACTTGGTAAGCAGAGCCATGCTTGAAATGAATTAGAGCAACTAAAATTTAAACCTCTATGCTGAAATTCCCTAAGATTTCTGAATACATTAAAACTACTCATTTACTTAGTAATTCAGATTTCATATTACATTATTTGACACTTATAGTGCAATTTTTTAAGTGTTCTTTAAAGCACTGTATTAATGTGAAGGTCAGAAAAATATTCTCTTTTCCACAGATACAGTATTTCAAAAATGTGTTTATGTTCCCAGGATGGAAAGACCATATTTCCATGAAATAGGCCTTAAAAAGGAAAAAAATAACCCATTTGGGACCATTTAAATGTAGTTCTTTATAATGTCAGAAGAGTATAATGTAGTAAGTTGTAATAAGAAATATACTTAAATTAATATTAAAAATATTAAAATGCTAAAAAAACCCCGAACATTAAATGAAACACTGTTTCATTATTTAAAGAAATTGGATTCTATCTTTTTTTTTCATTTTCGCCCACTATGGAAAATACGTGATTTGAAATGTTTTTATAGACAGGTTTTGTCTTGAGTTTTGCAACCATAGAGACTGTTAATAGTTGATGGGGTAGGGCTTCTCTTGATTACTTGAGATACTTTCACAGTGACTTCAAGAAAAGATCTGTCTTTTTGTTACTGTGATGCAAATTGTGTGACTTTGTAGTTTGGGTACATTAACTCTTCCAAAAGAAATTGTGTGATCTTAACTCTGTATTGTTTTGCTCCCTGTCTGACAAAAGAAGGGAAGAACAAGCCCTGGAAAGAGCAGACAAGGTTGCCACCCCCACCCCCTCCCAAGGAGGAAATATTTTGGACCAAATTCTCCACCTGTTTATGCACCACACAATTTCACTGAAATTGGTGGAAATGTTAGATGAATGCAGAATTTGTTACAGTTTTATTTTTAGCTGAGGAAGTTGGTACCAGTTATAAAATGTTCTATATTTTGAGAAACATAATTTGAAGTACTCTGCCACTGCTAATTTACCACTTCTATATTGAGTATCATATTCAAATTTGCTGATTAGTCATTGTAAATGCAAGCTGTAACATCCAAGCAAGCATCTATGCACTGAAATAGTTACTATTGTCTTGTGTGCTGCTTTCCTTACGTGCTGTGGGCTCCTTTTCCCTAGTAGACTGCTATCTCTGCCACTTCTAGATCCATCCTAAATTAAAATTAAAAAAGAAAAAGTTGGCAGTTCCTAGAGCTGCTGATGAATCACCAGAGGTGAGCCTACAGCTGTGCAGATTTGGCAGAGACTTATTTCCATTTTATCTTGTGCTTACCAGTTAGCCAGTCAAGAGACATTACAGAAAAGGAGTTGAGCATTGCTGTTGAGAATTATACTTCTTTTTAATCAGCTTAAGTGCCTTTGCCAGCATCTTTCCTCCCACTCTTACTTTCCTGAGAACCGGCGCATTTTTTACCTTTCACCTCAGTCAGGCAGCAGATTTTATGGGGTTTTTTTCTGTCTGGCCATAGTTAGTCCTCTGTGAGTTCTTTTGTTCTTAAGATTAGAGCAAATGCAATAGTGCTCATTAACTCTGCAGCAGGTCCTTTGACTTTGCAGTCAATTTCAGGTGAGAAAAATTAAGAATAGAGATGGTGTCATTAGCGACACTTGTGATGACTGGTGTTCTCAGCATGGCAGCCAGCACTGGTATGAGTGCTTTCTGCTGACATGTTTTCTGATGGGCAAAACCCATTCGACAAAGACCAGAGAAGGAAAAGTACATTATTAGTTTATTGTGTAATTATGGTTAAATGAACTAGATAAGCTTGTTGTTCAGGTGACAATGAGCACCACCATGCTGACTGATGGTCATTAACTTTTGTATTTGAGATTTTCATTTTGAGAAAGGTTCTGCCCTTGGAAATCATCAGTCATTAGTCAGGACCTAACAGGTAGATTCATGCACATTCAAGCATCAGAGAAGCGAAATGAGTGCTTGCACCATCTGAGTTTACTCAAGACACTGGCACCTGATGGAGAATTTGGGGAATTAAATTTACCCCAAATTCTAGGGAAGATAGTTACAGACTGTAGCTATTAGATATTGCTTTGAAGAAAAGGCTACAATACATTGCTATGAGTAGGGTGTACACCCAATTAAAATACAAAGTTGTGAAGGTAGCTTTCGATATTGTCCCTCAATTTGAACTTGATATTGAAATGGTATGTTCTGATTATTATTGAAATTAAATACTTATGCAACAATAGTACTGCGCAGCAGTTAGGTGCATAATGTTATTCTATTTCTGTGCCTTTTCACAAGTCACTTCAACTTGTGAAAGCAGAAGTGGGGAAATAGGAGACAAATATTGCCAGTATTCTGATAAAATAGTAATGATGTTGAGATCTTAACAGATCAGATGAAATCTGATATTGTCTGTCCCATACTAATTATCTAATTAGGTGATTTATGACAGAAGTGCATCACAGGTTTGTTGTCAATATGGAAATCTCAATTCAGAAGCCTAATACAATGTTGAAACATTACTAAAATGGACTGTATAGGGTTAGAGATCCTGTTGCCTGGTATTTTGCATATGCTTCAAAAGTGGAAAAAATCCCTCCTATAACAAAATTAATTCCACAAACATCAAGCTTTTTCATATAAAAGTGATTAAAAACGTACCCTTTTTTCATGAGAATTTGATAGTTTGGGGCCCAGTTGAAGTACACTTCTCTTTTGTATCTGACTTGAGCTCAGGAGCCTGGGAGCCTGTTCTCAGTTTAGTTATCTATGTGTCTGTTGCTTTGCTAACAGATTTTCGATGCTGGCTTCCAGAGCTCTGTACAGAAACTTAATTTGTGGTTCATTTCTCCAGTGTCATTGTGACTGATCAAGTACTTACGGCAGAAGGCAGACGTTAGCAAATCTGCAAAATGACCCAAATAATCAAAGTCAGTAGAATTTCCAAAACATCATTGGTGTCGAAACTCTGAACAGTGATGTCTGGATAATTCTAGGAAATACACGGTCGTTGTGTTTAAAACTTCTGTATTAATTTCAAAACAGTGAGAGAGCTGAAAAACAATCTTGTATGCTCAACTGCAGCTGCCCCTGGAACTAGAAAAAGCTCATTGGTTTTCATCTTACAGGTGGAGGAGAGCACTGAACAGAAAAACATGAGTGTGTTTGAACTGTTTGATGTGTTTGATCTGTTAGACTATGCCTGTGATCTCTTCCGAATCTTTAAATATGCATAGATACATAGATTTGTATCATAGAATCATGTAACACAAAATAAACGTGAATTTCTGTAATTGTCTTGTAAGCTAGACTTAAATTATTTGGGGCTATCCCGTGAGTTTTGTTGCATCTGGCAAAGTCTAGAATGCCAACATTGAAATCTTTGGATAATATGCAGTGCTGAAAATAGCAAGGAGGGTATTTTACAAAATTGCCATGACTGAAAAATGCATTTGTGGGCTGTGTACTTTATGCTTTTAGTACAGAGGTACAATAGCTAGCTTTCATGTGGAGATACAAAGCAATCTCAGAATTAGAATGTTATTTTTAATTAAAATACACCACGTAATTTTAAAAAATATGTCTGAAGTCATTGATACACTGATTCCTTTTGGATCTTCTGATTCTTTTGGATCTGATTGCATTGTTTTACAGCTAAGACTTACATTCCCATTACTCTGTTGGAAAAAAACCTGTATATAATCCTGAACACTCAGACCACCAGTAAATAAATACTTTTTTATTATTATTTCATTATTATTTTTATTATACTATCTCTTTCTGACATGTGTGAGTCCCCCAAGGCAGTGATCTGACTCTGTGAAATAGCTTTCTTGAGGCGCAGCAGAGATCAGGTCATTCATGTGGAGAAATAGCTCTGCTTTAGTTCATCTTTCCTGGGCATGTTTAGTTACTCACTCCAAGTTACTTTTACAATACCTACATGTAGAAGACCCATGGTAATTTCTGAAGTTACCCAGACTTTTTAAAACCACATTAGCCCAGTGTGTTGAGTGAGAAACCATAATCTGTAACGTGCTACAAGTTTGGGCTTTTTAAAGTAAATGGGTACTACAGTGAGAGTGAGGTGAAGTATCAGAAGTGGTTGATTGCTATGCTGGTCCCACAATCACACTCAGTTACTGTCCTTGGTCCCTCAGTGTCAGGCAATAAGTTTGCAAATGAGCTGGGATTTGGAGATTTTTCTGTCCTTAAAGGGGTAGTTTCAGTTTACACTGCTTGTTTTGTGAAGGTACCAGACATTTTGTGTGGGAACCAATGTAAATGTAGGAAAAATAAATACTTATTCAATCTAGAGGGGTCTTCATTCCTTCCATGTTAATAAAAGCTTTGTCTTGCTTTTCTAAACTAATATTCAGGGATTTGAATTGGATACTGAAATTGCTTTTAGAAATTATGGATTCCATATACTCTTGTAGGATAAGCCTGATAGCCTACCTTTATTATATATAGCACTAAGACATAATAGATACATTTGGGATGGGAAGAGAGCATAGGGGTAGTTATGTGTATAAAAGAAGTTACCTTTGTATTTGAGTATTTCTGTCCTATATTGAGTCGTGTTCAGTTAATGTTAGCAGTTTACCAGGGTGGACTGTCTTCTCTATAAAATTGTGAATTGAATTATTCCTCAGTTAGCCTGTGACATTGTAGCTTCCTAAAAAATTTTGTTCCCAAATAAGTCATGCTTACTGTCAAGAGTAGTCATTCTAGGCACTGAGATTTTGCCGTTATCTACCATCATTGTTGAATTATAGTTTCAAAGAGGGTGTAAGGTAATAATTTTCAGTCACTTTGTTTAAGACTTTTACCTTAGGAAAAAGGTGCAATTCATGTGTTTTTTACTCTGAAGTTGCATTTCTGTATACATGGATAGGTGAAAACTGACTTCAGATTCTATGATTTTAAATCTTCAAATAGAAAACAGAACCTTTCCTTATTTTAGTATTAGTATTTATTGTACAGGAGGAGTAATGGTGTTGGAAATTTATTTTCTCTAAACCCCAGACTTGCTATCACACTTCGTGTGACTGTAGTTGTGTTAACAGTAAAGAACTTATATTGCATATTAAGACTAAAACTCACTTCAGAATTTATGTTGGTAAAGGCCTGTATTTTTTCTACAAGATTGAAGTGATAGTTTTCAAAATGGCTTAATGAAATATTGAACTGATCGACAGAAGATGTCTGTAAAAGTTGGGACTGCAAAGAATAAGGTGAATGTTGCATTGTATTTCACCTGGACTCAAGGAGGACAAGCAGTAGAAAAAATTCTTGAAGAAAAATGGGTAGAATTTAGCCAGACGTCTTTGCTCCAGTAAACCACAGGCTTAATGACTTCTGTGATACAGATAAGAACTGTAAAGAGATGTTTGTGTCCCTTGAGTGATGTCAGGAGAGGGCACTGAGGAGTTGTAGTCAGTAGTATTGCAATAACTTCTATTGACTGATTATGGTTTTGCTTGAGCTTCTTATCTGTAATCTTTTCTCTGACCCCTGAATCCCATGGGAGATGCATCAGCTGAAATGCTTTTGCTGAGCCTATCTGCAGGGTTTATGGCCAGGTTAATGATAATCCATCTCGAGGTAACATCTGTCAGTGTTCACTCTTAATTTCACAATGAAAATGTTCTAATCTTGGCTCCTTTTCTTTCAGCTCCTTTTCATTTCCGTTCTTATCTGCAGTTTTCCTTGAGCTCCCTTAAAGTCTAGACTGCCAGATCCCGGGAGAGAAGAACAATGGCCATTTGTTTTCTGTATTGTCTAGCTGACCTAAATCATCATTCATTTCCAAATTTTCTTTCTGTCATTTTTCTTGGTCATTGTTTTGCTGCTATTAATTATCTAACTCTGTCATGGGAGCATAAGGAACCATTCCTCAGTTGCTTTCTTCTGCCCCTCCCGGTCACTCAAGCCCTCTGCCTCCATTGTGAGAGTCTGTGAAAGGATTCTATCTGATCAGGGTTCCTCCAAAATTCAGAGCAATAGCCCACATGTAAAATGTAGGTAGGAAGATTGCATCAGCTGTGAAATTGAGCCTCACAAAAACTAATCAAGCAAGGAAACGGAAGAATAGACAGTGTTGTGTGCTTATAAATCCTGCAAAGCCTGGCATTTTATTAGCCCTGTTGTTTATTAGACCCTGTTGCAGAAGAAAATCTTTTAGAAGGCTTATCATAGGTATTAAAATCATGGGTTTATTTCACTTACAAGTGTACAAGAAAGATTTTATTATTGTTGTTATTATTATTAGGCTGTAGCTTTTAGTGTATGCTACAGAGAGAAATCTGGTGGACTGTCAGAAGTCAGTTGCTGTGCCAACCAGAGAGCAGCAGTGATCCAAATGAAGAGGTAGAAGTTGAAGCAGAGCAGAGTTTGTAGAGCTTGTGTCATGAACTGTTTGCTCCTGTGAGTACTGAGCTGGTGAACACAAAGAAGCACATGTGTTTTTTGTCTTCTAGCAGCTGGAGCACAGGACCACTTACCCATTTGATCTGAGATCCGTTGGTGAGACACTGAACAAAATGTCTAGGGGTAACTAAATTGTGCTCAGTTCACCTGGTTCTCTCCTCCTTTCTCATTCCCTGATCATGAAGATATAAGAGCTACCAGGGGCATCTCTGGCTTGTCTGAAGCAAAAGGAAAGCAAAGCATCCACTTAACCATTTCACAGTTGTATATGAATTAGAGGATTAGCTGGTTTAGAGCAATTATGCCACTCCTTTATCGCCCATTGTATAGTGATAGTGTACTTTCCTCCTGCATGGTGATGTCAGAAGTGAAAAGTAGGTCTTCCAGTATGGAATTGGCCAACATGTTCATATTGAGTATGATAATGCGTGTCTGTTGACTGCAGCAAATACTGATTTAGGTGTGTTAGGTAGATAGTTTGCTTAAAGACGTGTATTGGATTGTGCTTGAGGCATAGTGGAATATATCTTGAAGCTTATGGTTCTATTTGGTAACTGCCTATGGAAGTGTCAGTTCAAAGGGACTACTAGATTCATGGCTTACAGTGTATTTACAAAAGCAGATGAAATATCAACGGTTTTGAATTCACTGAGGTTTTTGTGGTAAGATTGTAATGTTCATGATACATGATAGTATAAGGCCCTGATCCTTAGCTGTAACATCCAGTTGTTACTTGCAGTAGAACTTTAGTTTCTGCTTACCAAATAGGGAAGAGTCATGTCTGCATTTTTATATTTTCCGAATTAAGATTAGAGAAGATATTTTAAACTAAGAAAAAAAGAGAAACACATAAGGATGTTAGTAGACTGTATGCTTTAAAAAAATCATTAAAAAATGAGGTACATTGTTTGCATGTTGAGTCCTAATACAGACTCTCAGCAAAAGCTGATCTATTCATTTTGCTCAGTAGGTTAATGCAGTTTCAGCTGCCCTTTGCTGGAACCCAAAGCCCTGTAAACCTATTTTGAGTCAGGAGTACTGTACATTCATAGAAGTGTCTTGTGCAGTTCTTGGTCCACAAAGGGTTTTATCTTACAACTTTGATCCTGCTGTTAATGTCTTCCTTCTAGTTTCTTTTTCTCTTTCAGCAGTAATGTGTGTGTCCAGCTCTTAAGCCTGCCTTGTTATCCTACTGACCATTTCCTTTTTCCTTGCTCTTGCTCTGCGCCTCCTTTTACTTACTTCTCCTTTCCTTTAGCCCCTTTTTCTCTTTTTCTCCCCTTCTCCCCCAACCCCACCACCCCCCCCCCCCCCCCCCAGCTACTATATGTCTGTCCTGTCCTGAAAACAACTTCCTTAAAATTGCTCTATTTTCATTCTCTATACTTTGCTTTTTCACCTGGGACTAGGCAGGCTGCCCAGCCATTGATTCTGTTCCACGTTCTACCATCTCTATCCTCAGAACCTGTAGAAGAGAAGGAAGGGCAAATCTGAGATCATCACAATATCCTTGTGTTACTCTACAACCTTTGTTTTTCTAATTCTTTTTATTCTTGATATTTGCTAAAGTGATATTTCTTAGATAGACTTACTCTGTGGGAACATTTAACACAGTAAAATTAAGAAAAGACTGAGTTATATGTCTGCATGAGAATTTTTTGCATAGGGGATTGCTGGTTTTCTCATTTTTTCTTATAAAAAGAGAATTTTAATAAAAAATTTTGGCTTTAAAAATATTCACCTCCATGTTGAAATTTAGCCTGCAATATTTTACATTCAAAGAAGAAAAAATTTATCTTAAGCGACTGAAAATGATGTCGTCATGGAAGTTGCTATATAACATTAATCATAAGAAGTGTACTTCAATAGCCACAGAACTGCGTATTTACTTATGTCAAAACAAGGTAATGCTTACTGTATTAAGAATAGCTTTTCATTTTATGATTGCCTGTTGTTCTTTGAATCATAACCTTCACTTGCTTCTTTAATTTAGGAGAAAAAGCCATTAAACATAGATACTTTCTGAAAGTGTGTGCTGCATGAAAGCTTTAATTAAATCTACAAGTAAAGCTTTAAAAGAACAAGATTCAAATTAATTGCAACAAGGACTGTGCATTTATTTCTGTGACAGGACTTTGCGCTTTAGAGAAAAGGCAATCTGTGTACCCTTATCTGAATTAGTAAACTCAATATCACTTTTCATTAGCATGGTAGGTCATGGTCATGCGTCTTCAGTGTGACACTGTTTACATGTTAATGACCTCACAAATAGAGTCTGTTCCAAACAGTTTGCAGTAGTAGAAAGTTGTAAATCCATGAAGTGGAATAAACTGTCCTGTGCTTTCTGCATCACTGCTTCTTGTAAGTTCCCCTCTAGTCTGAGATTCATAATTAGGCAGAAGTATAATTAAGGCAAATTCGGTAAATGCAAATAGGGCAAAAGGATTTATAGCTGATTATGGTTTTTATAGCATACCTGGAATAAATTAATTTCTAAGCATTGTTATTAGCTGACTCTTCAATTACATGGAGTCCAGAAGAAGAAAGCACTGTTCACAAAAAACATTTGTAACTCAAGATAGTATGAGTCCATAGATGTATTCAGATTTACAAAGTGCTGACATATCCATGAAAAAAAACACAGAAAGATTCAGTAGAACGTACTGCTTTAGTTGTTTGGGGGGTGATTGCTTTGTATAATTTGAGATTTTTAAGATTATAAATATATTTTTCTCTCACCATATAATGTAATGAAATCAGTATGCTCCCTAAAATCATATCCTTAAAGAAAATGTCATATGTACATCTGGTAATTTGACTAGATAGTGGAAAACTTCAGTGCTTTAACGTCTTGGAATGATGATGCCAACATCAAATGAGTAAAACAAACAGCATAAACACTTAAATCTGATTGTGTAAAACATCTAAAACAAAGACCATTCTGATACCCTGCTGTGTGAATTCGTTTAAGTGCTGAATGCCCTCAATTCCCATTGACTTCAGCACCTCGCAGAATCTGGTCCTGTGTTTGGATGTCTTCACCCTGCCATAACAAAAAGCCTGTTTTTCACTTGTCGTGTGCAGCGTATACCTGGTATTGCAGGACATGTACTCTGTGGTTCTGCCTGCAACAACCTTGGGAGTTGCTTTGCAGACAGAGAGTAATGGTTTCTACTTCAGTCGCTCACCTAGTATGCAAAGTGAGTTTAATTATATGCTGTCCAACCCCCTCTGCTACATATTTTTCCACTTGCTGACTCTGGGTGAAATACATACTTTCTACGTGCAAAGGTTACTAGTAAGTGTACAGTACCCCTGGAAGCATTTATGGCTAATCTTGCCCTCAGCGTGCATAATGTAGCTAAGTACTAATTAAAGGTTAAAGAATAGGGATCCATCTTTTCTCTGCCTGATGAATAGAGGAATGTGTTCTGCATGGAGTCAGATGCTGTTTTCAACTAGACAGAATTGCTAGGATGCTGCAAAACCTAACTACGTGAGACTAAAATTTGAGTCTCCAGATCTTCTCACAGCACAATTAATAAATCACTGTCGTGTGTTGTGTAATGAATTAGCTGGTTTACTGTGTTTCATGTAAATATGTAAAGCTGCAAGACAGACATGTGTAGAATGTGGATTTGATTTCATAAGGGTCATTTTTTTTGTCCTGCATACTGACTTCTGACAATTATCTGTAGCCCAGTTGTACATTTTGCTATTGAAGAGAGATATAGTTCTGGCAAGGCAATGTTATTACCCTCTCTCAGATCTCAATAATAGCTGATTAAAGCAGGTTTTAATTACTTCTAAATATTGCTATGCAATAGAAGAGAAATTAGCTGCTGAGTGATGGAGCTGTGGTGGCAGATAAAAACTTGGCCATTCAGTGAAAGTCTGTCTTTGTATGGGTACAATTTCCCCACAGTTTCTGGAGGTTTTTTAATTTTAATACATCTCCGAAACCTTTCATACCAGAATGGACAGTAACTTTACAGTTCTTTGAAATAATCCTTTCAGAAATCCTGTGTTCACTTCTTTTTTGTAGGATCTTCCTAGCATAAAAATCTAATAATAGGAATTGGTTTTTAAGTAAGCTTCCAAATAGGTTCTGGCAAGAGTGTGTGAATGAAGAGGTCTGGTTTCTGCCACTAGCTTTCTGATGAAAGTTCTTAAACCTTTGGGTGCCATATTCTTCACATTAGTTAAATTTTGATTGCCATTAACTGCTACAGAGCAGTGGTTTCAGGGCTGCTGGAAGTCTGATAATCAGAGGCAGAGTTCTTCATGCTTCCTTTATCATCACTTGTATTTGAGAAAATTTGATCTTTGTGTTTCTAAATAGAAAGCCACCACTGCCTGAAAATGCATGTTGTTGGAATACTAGTACCTTAAAATCAGAGACTGAGATATCACCAGCTAAGGCAGAATTAGCCACATACATATACTTGCAGAAACACATGTTGTCTTATGAGTAGCCCCTGCAAAAGCACCAGGGGAGGTGTAAAGTGTTTTCTCTGACACTAGCTGCTTTGACACTTCAGTGGCTGCAGAGCTGCGCCTCCTTTCCCACAGTAGGAATAATCAGCATCAGAGCTTTACTGCTTGAACTCCTGGGCATGTGAATTACTCTTTTGACAAAACAAATAAAACAAAATAAAACAAAGCAAAGACATTAGTTAAAGTCCAGATACTGCAGTAGTAGGTTCCCTGGATAAAGGTATGGAAACAGTGAATCAGAATAATACAATTATTTAGCATCTCTTCATTCTCAGAAATGCATAAATAAAATAACTGAGCATACTATACCACTTAAGAGTCTAATCTTTTGCTGTCTGATTAGAAGTCAGGTAGCCATAGGGTGAAAATAAGATGGAAAAGGTCATATGATTTAATTAGCTGCATTCAGACAGGCGTTACTTGAAATGTTTTTTTGCTGTGATTAAAGAAGATCAACAGTTAAATCAAGCAAATAAGATCAGGTTAGTGACCCTTAGAAAGGGAAATTAACCTCAACGACAAATGAAAGGTTACTGTCCACTGTGAGCACTGCAAGATATGCTACTCTTGGTTAATCACATCTTTCACTTCCAGCTATGCATATAACTGCCATTCTGATTATTTAGAGAGGAATGCACATCCTTAATATGGGATCCAAATATTAAAACTTACTTTCCCTTTCTTTCTAACTTACAGTGCTTTTTAGCAATACAAGAAATGCCTAGTGTGGTCCTAGTCCTCAGGTGCTCATCCATTAATATCCCATCAAATTTGTCGGTATTTTCATATTTTGTTGTAAACAGGTTCATCTGAGCAGTGCTGTTTGAGCATCGCTTAATCTCTTGTAGGTGTTTCCAATCACTACATTATTGCCTCTTGGGTTAAAAATATTGACAACAGGTTAAAGTTTAGGTCACATGATTCTTCCTTTTTAATATTGGGTTTATTTTCCTTTTGTGGATGTTCTTGGGAGCCTGTTTTTTCCTGCTGCATCTTGCCAGACTCAGGGTCTAATGAAAATCTGTGCTAAATCTATAGTGTTGGATTTTCATAATATATTTCTTGCATTTGATTAATCATGGAGAATCTAGACTTTTACAGTCAAATCAGTTCTCTTTCTCAAAGTCTTTTAATATGGGTGAGGAAGTATGGTGGTCCAAAAAGTTGTAAAATCCCGTAAGAAGTTAATGGTGTTATTTGGTACTTGTGAATTTGCTGTGAATGAAAAATTGCCCTGCCTTTCATTGCCTGGGAGCCCAGAAAGGTTTATATATTGGAGTGACTAACCAGGAGTGAAAACACAGCAGGAAAGTTCACTGTCCTGGTTCATACTACGCATTAGTCACCAAAAGCTAAAACCTAAATTGGCCTGTCTTCATCTTTCCTGTATTTCATATTTCAGTACCTGTGATCTAGGATTTTCCTTTTGGGATCTTCTCCATAAATACTCTTGCAGATCTTGTCTGTTTCTGACAAAAAGGATTTCCATGCATATTAGCCATTAATTGTCATTTTAGTAACTTCTGTGTTTTGGTTTCTGTTTGGTGTTGAGGAATGTCTTCTTTGCGGATGTTACGCTATGCTGTGGTAGAATGTCTTTGTCTTTCTGAGGAAAGATGGTGATGGGATGTTTTGTTTTGTTTTGATTTTTTTTGTTGCTTGTTCTGCTGCCAGATGGTTACCAGACAGTAAACCAAAATAGCTACAGGACAAAAGCATTTACAGGCCAAACAGACTAGGCTGCATATTTAAGAGGATATTATAGTTACAAGGAAACAAGAAACAGTTAAATCCTTCCTCAGAGTTACACCATTTTGGAGTGGCATCATCCAGTCAGTATTGAGTAATCCTTGATAAACCAGATTGAAATAATAAATCTATGTCCCATACTACTTCTTAGGTATCAACTAATAAAATGTTAATGCCATGGTTCCTCATACTCTCTGCAGGCTGTTGTTTTATTGCATTATGTACTACAATGATACTGTCACCTTTAAAGAAAAAAGTCTTTTCTTTCCTTGTCTGCCCAGGGTCAGTAAGAAGGGGAATGAATGCTAGTTTGTCTCATTGGCATGGAAGTCAGTACTCCGGAATGAAATGTTGAAGATAGACAAGCAAATGCCCTAGAACTTCGGATACATTTAGTTTGCCCTTGCTTTAGCTAGCAAGAGTGATTTGACAGCTGTACTTTGTAGTTTCTTCCTTCTGGAGCATGTGATCATGCTTTGATAGCAACCCTTAATCTATTATTAATGCAGTTGTATGTAGATCAAAACTGAAGATCCTTAGTCATGTCAGAAAGTAATGCTAGCCTATTTTTATATCATCTGAGGATGTATCTGAAGTGAAGGAAATGAAGTGCCAGAGTAATAATGTCAGGTATTTCATACCTCTTTCCTCTATGCTAGCTGTAATCTGAAGCTCTGTGGGTGTGCATGTACGTGTGCACCACACAATAAACCTCCTCAGTTTATTGTCCCAAGAACTAGTAAATAAGTAAGTGACTCCTCTGAGTCTTTTACTTTTGTTGATTTTGAGCTGTGGCTTTTTATCAAGATTTGAAGAAGGGAATTTGAGATTTTTTTTGTGTGAAGTCTGACTAATATCTAGTTGCCCACATTTTGAGGATAATCTGTGTGCACCACCTTTCAAAATCAAGGGGGTTAATATAGTCTTCTGACTTTCTCTAGTAACATCATTATTGCAGGTTATTGCAGAAGTAATGCTGTGCGGGTTATGTTCACTCTCCCATTGTGAAATGGGCTTTTTGTGGGTTTAAGCTATAAAGTTTTACTGCAAAAGGGCACATGGCTTGCTATGACCTCATCTTTGAGCAAGCTTTCCCCTTCCTCTTGTTCATACTCCTTTTAGATCAGGCAGTGTCTGCATGGGTGGTCTTTAAAAAGCAAAGCAAGCCATTCAGCTCTTCACATTGCTGTCTTGTAATGCAACACAACTTTTTGAGAAAAAAATAATTTGGAAGCCTGGACTGGGATGCATCAGAGGGTTTAATTCTGCTTGTTATAAGTCTTAAGACATAAGGCATTTACAGCTTACTAGCTTTACTGCAGGAGACAACTAAAGCAGCCATAGGCACCAGATGGAAGTAATGAGGCAAGTGGCTATGAACTGGTAACAGTCAATGGGCCATGTCATCCTGCTGACATCCTGACACCTCCTGGAAGGCTGGTGCATCCTCCTGCAGGAACTCCGTTGCAGGACAGGTGGACACTACCATACGTGCCAGTTTCTTGAGTATGTTGGTTAACTTGGATCTGCTAGAAAACCAAACCCCTGTGCATGGGGATGATCATTCTCGGTGTCTCCTGAGAGTCAGGATGAAGTTGGAGTACACCTGGCTGCTAGGGTTAATGAGCACTCCTGGGCTATGAGCTGGGAGACAGCTATATTCTTTATCAAGGAAGAAATGTGCCCCAAAAAGGAACAGCTAAGGAAAACAAATATACTGGAAGTCAGTACAGAGAAGGAAAACAGCTGTGAGACTGAGGCAGTACTTTCAGCATAAGGAAAAACATTGAAAATCCTCAGCTACGGTGCTTCAAGTGCTGACAAATTTCCCTCACGGAACATCCACAAGTATCATTGGACCAGAGAAATAATTAGCTGGTACCACATGGACTGTAAATTGCCGGTGACACAGCAGCAAAAGTATGCTATGGGAAGAAAAGTAACTGGGATCCTTCTCTTTGACCCGGTACCCATGCAGCTTGTCACAACACTGTGCCAGGCAGTCACCCTTCTATTGCTGAAGTGGAGGTGGGAACAGCAGGAACTTGAGAACTGTCACTGTTGTGGCTTGCTACTGCAAGTATCACAGCAAGCAGAGGTCCACAGAAGCTTCAGGATGACCCAAATTTGAAGTTGCAGATCTCAGTGGTTTAGTCCATAATATAATGCAACAAGTCATTCTGTTACTACATTCTGCCTTTATATATCTTAAGGAAATGGGACAATGTCATGTTTCCTACACCATCCAGTCAACTGCACTACAAGACAGTGTCACAGCTTTTATTACGAATATTGGAAAATTCCCTACAGTAGCTAATTTGCCAGTGAAATATAGACATTTCAACATGTCAGCTGCATTTTTTATTTCCTATATGCATCTTGGAGTTTATATACAGATGGCATTTTTACGCTTATATCTAATAGCTATTAAAATTTTCCTGTGCCTTATTTCTTTTGAATGTGTCTTTACCAAGCCTGTCAGCTCTTCATCTCTGAAGCTAAAAATAAATGTTTATACAGAAATCAGAAGAGATTGAAATTATGGGTTGATTCACAAATAGAAAAAAGAAATTACACAGCTTTCATTAATTATTCCATGGATACTTTTGTTTGTGGGAGTGGTGCATTGAGCATCTGGTTTTTTCAATCCTGAAGAAAGTTAAGTAGCTGAAAACACGAGATTAGAGAGAAACAAGCCAAAGTTGCACATTGCATTTAGTCATAGGAAATATCACTTTTTGTATTACATTGAAAGAGGGACTGCATATCCACAGCTGGAATTTTTGCTACCCTTTATTGTAGCAGCAGCAGCTGCCATTTTTCTATTCCATAGCATTAAACCAACCCATAATTTTGCAGCAAATTCTGCCAGAAATGTGCCAGTGAATACTGATACTCTATATGAACCAGGCCTCTAAATCTTTTTTCTTATTTCTGGGCAGTATGAGACTGCTAAAGGAAATGACATTTTCATGTTGACGTGGAACAGTAATGGTATAAAATCATCTTGTGACATTTTCAGGTGGCAAATGACTTAATGAGGAGCAAGAAGGATGAGTAGTTCCCAAATAAGTAACAGTACAGCCATAAGAAAGCAAAGAGCACTGTACTGTAGTCCTTTCAGTGATCCTGCAGTTGAAGATGATGTTCATTTTCAGAAAATGCATTTTTCATATCATTACTTAGTTACACATAGTAATAAGGTTAAAAGTGTGATAGATGAATCAGCTTCCAGAATTTGATGTAGCAGTATAAAAGTTTGCATTTCCGGAACAAATTCCATTGAGGATTTTAAAAAGAATGGCGTTTCACAAAGAACATCAGAGGCAAAGCTAGAAGCAGCATTCTGCATCTCAGTCTGCTATTCACATAAAAAAGTGTTTGAGCCAAATGTGTCCCTCGGCCTTCAGCTGTTCATTTTTAATGTATGTGTGGCTTGCACATGCTGCAGTTCTTATATTCAATATTCAATCTTCATCCAAATATAAGTGTATTGACTCCAGGGACAGAGAATTCTTGACTATCAATACTGTACCTCACTATTATTTATGAAGGTTCTTCTTTTTTGCTCTATTCAAATGGATGAAGCACTATTTCAGGCATTTAATGATTACTCTCAATATGCAATTATGCCAAACAGATCTAAGACAAACAAATCAGAACTGCAAACGAACCTCGCATTCAGTAGGTTACTTTTAGCAAAGAAACAGACCCTCTTTCTGAAGAGACATGTTAAATTGCAGAAAAGCTGAATCCAGCTAGAACAAGTTATTAAGAAAAGCAGCCTACCATGGCAATTTTGTAGGACTGTTTGTTTTGACACCAACTGTTTTTCTCTCTGTAACTGTCAGTGAATTCATGTTCACCTGATATTTACTTTTATTATACAGTTGGCACTTAAAAGGCTATTTCCAAAGTCAGGTGGCTGTATCTCCCAGCTATACTTAGCCCTCATTTCATATCCCTTTTGTTTGCTAAATGCCTTACTTTACTTTGCAGACATTTACAATACTTGGCGATGTGGTAAGGCTGCAGTATGTTTTCACAGAGGTTATTTTTTCTGTTGCTTGAAAAACATTTAATTGTTTGAAGACCAATTGTGCAAATGGTATTTTCACGTCAAATATGTTTGCATTTTTATATCAGCCAAGTGGAGGCTGAATTTTTAAGACAGTATTTTATTGTGGGGTTGAATGTCAGCAGATGTATAACAAAAAGACGAGAACTCCAAAATAAATCAATTTACAATGTTTCATAAATGTATGTAGTACCACAGTGAACACCTGTCCTATTAGCAAGTAAAAAGCAAAGAGCAGGATACTTTCCATCTGTTCTATTATGAACTACAAGGACATATATGGTGGAAAAAATGTACAGAAGCTGCTTTACTAACAAGAACTCTTTGACTTGTCTAAAATAGCAGTAGTTATTTATTAGGCCTTGCTTATTTGCTGTGATTGTAGCCAAGGAGTTGTTTCTTGCCTACACAGTCTGAAAATAGTATAAGAAAGAAGGACTGCTGCAGCTGAAACCTACCCACCTCTTCTATCTGATGAGAGTCAATGTGGAGATTCAGACCATGGCAGAACCTTGGGGTAGTTTATTTAAAATGTTTATTTTGTAGAAACAGGTCTCTTCCTACATTCCACTGTGTTAATGGCATGTACTTCCAGTGATACAGTGCAGAATGTGACTATAATCAACTTGTTTTTTGTTATTTATAATATTTGAGCAACAAAGGATTCCAGGCTGGTCATGCTGTTACTTCTCTTCAAGTCTGCATTTCATTTTGACAAAGGTGCTAAAAGCAAGAGTCAGTTTACTTCTTTCTGCCAAGTCTGTGTTTTTTGTATTGCATGTATTTGAGTTCATTATCAACCTTGGTAGACAAAGATCCTGATTTTATTAGATAAAAAAAGAAATCCTTAGTAAAATTCTTGCTGGGTTTTGGTTACATTAAGAATATTTGGCTTGAGCACAGTCAGAACAAGAGAGAGTTTCTTCATACAGTATTTGTAGTTAATAGAAAGGTGAGTTGATATTTTTCTGAGTATCTTTCTGCCTCAGGACTGAGATACATCTATATACAAATTCCTGCCATATATTCAGACCTCTAGAGAGGAGCAACGGAACTCCTGATAAGCCTTTTTATAATTCATTTACCTATATCCATTTCTTTCATAAATTTGATATTCTATGAGTCTATGATTCTGTTCCAGGCATCAGAAGTAGCAGTAGGTAAGCAGACACAGACTTACAGAATAATTTAGGTTTGAAGGACCTCATGAGGGCAGCTGGTCTGATGACCCCCATCAGATCATCATATTCAAGTCACTGGGTCTGTTCTAGCAAAATGTCCTGTATGCTCAGCAATGCCTTTGATATCAACAGCATTTAGAATCTCGCTCAGTAAATCATGAATACAGAAGGTAGGAGCAGCTGTAATATGTAGTTTCTAAGCAGAAAATCCTGAGATATTTGGAAATAAAGCAAGCAGAAAATAACCTCAGCAACTTTTTGTCATTCTGAATTACCTTAATTTTTTTTTTTTTTTTTTTTTTTTTTTTTTAAGCTCTCCACTTCACCCTAAGCAGTACCTTCAACCTTTACTTTTTCTGTTTAGTTTGTTAGCTGGTGAGCTGTCTCATCAGCTTACAGCTGAGTTACATGAAGCTTTTTCACTACATCAGATGTGAAAAATCTATCATCATTTGTGTTGCGATTATGCAGCAAGCCCTCTGTAGGTGTTCAGGTAAGGTGTCATGAAAGTGTGCTGGAAAGAGCACCTTTGCATTCCCACAGTTCTGGGCTGACTGTATCCTGAGTCAGTGCTCTCCTCCGGGATGAACCACACTGGCAATATGTAAAATGATTTGAAAACGCATGCACTGTGGGGCCCTGGACCCAGATCATTCCATGTTTTCCTTTCCGTGAAAACAAGGTCATAAAGGCTGAAAGGAATTAGAGTGATGCAATCAGTGTAGTTTCAAGCTATGCACAAGGAGTAGGGACTCAGAACCTGTTTCCAAGTCTCCTTTTCTGTATGTAGTTGGTGTCAGGTCTAGATGGAAGTGCCTAATAAATACTGTACATGCATCTAGAAACTAAAGTAAGGACAAGACAAAACTTTCTAGTTCTACACTGTGTCAAACCCTCTGATACTGGTGAATTTATCTCATGGTTAGTTGGGCTGCCTAGGTGCTGAGCGTGATTGTTCCCAACCCAGTAAGTCTACTGCATCACAGTTAGTTTGTGCACGCAAGGCACAGTGTCTTTGGCATGTTCATTGTCAGACTTGTTGTATGTTGCTGGTAAATCTCAGAGCCTTTCGTAGCTGTGGGCATGAAAACTGCTCAAGTGGGTCTATGCTCAGAGTTAGGCTGAATGCTGACTTTTCGGTGACCCACTCCCAAAGTAGATATGTTGTGCGCAGAGGCTGTCTCTTTGAATCAGAAAACAGTGAAAATCCTTTTATCAGAATTAATGAAGCAAGAAAGATTTATTGTATCTATTGCATTTATTGAGATGTATAGGGAACATTGCATTAAGATTATATCAAGATTGATCTGAGATCTCAGACTCATAAATTCTGTTCCTGATCAGACTTTGATTTGATACTGTTACCCATCTTTTGAAAATTTCAGTTACACCCACAGTAAAGTCAGTAAATTATATTGGGCAGTAACAATCCCATAGGCAGTATTAGAAATCACACAATTCAACCATGGAGGCAGGATGGTTTTACTGTTTGGTTATTTTAAAGCATAACAGCCGTTTAAGTAGTATATGTAGATACTGGCATGCTTTCCTTCAGTGTTTAACTGCATACCACCAGCACAGAGAAATAAAAGCTGGGTGTTCATTCTTGCTTCCAGTAGCAACACTTGTACATGATAGGTGTTGAATTCCATATGTCTTAAGAGGGGATTATATAACAAAAAAAGCCCTTGTATATTCATTCTCTTTTTTAAACTTCATAATAACAGACTTAATCTGAAACTAACCAGAGATAGAATTTTGAAGCAGCCATTTGTGGCAATTGATAATAATATGACTACGCTACTTCTTATTGCGCCTGACGATGCTAGTGGCTATTGCTCTGAAACCCTTGTTTTTATTTGTAAATGAAAATTACACTCAAAGGTGCTCCAGGGCATATTTTACTCTGCATTGAACATTGATGTGCTCATAAAAGTGTAATCTACATTGTGATCTAGTAATGTGTTAATGCCAAGTCCATGAGATTAATCAGGCCGCATGCTGTCTTGTGATTCTGCTCATAGAGTTTTGAGTAGCATCAGCATTTTCATACTTATAATTTTCAAACGATCCTTGCATGGCAATACACTGTGTAAGCAGAAATCTCACAAGATGTTTTCAGAGCACATCAACCAGGCTATGCTGCAGATTTCCTGCATCTTGACCTGCCTCAGCAGTTTGCCCCTAGTTGCTTAAAGACCAATAATATTAAAGACCAATGTGCACTGACCTTTAAAAACTGCAGTATTTAAAATAAAATGCATAACTAACTTTTTAAATAAATAATCTGTTGAGAGTTATTTTTGACCACCTCTTTAATTACACATATGAGAACCCATTTTCTGTTTTATATCTGAGCCCCCAAACTTCATAATCCAGAACTTGGTATAATTGTGGAATGTGGAAAAAATAGCTGCTTGCTACTGCAGTTGGTGTAAAGGGGTGAAAACATGAAAACAATAAATTGAAAAACTGAAATACCTTGTGTACACATTAACTGTTTAAGATTTGGACTTCACTGGTGGAAACAGGCTTCATAGGATAAATTTAATTTTATTTGGTTTTGTTGTGTTTTTTTTTAATCTCAAAATCCAATTTAACATCATAAATTTCCCAAAAAATACTTTAAGACAGGCTTGAGGTAATAAATTAATATATTTTAAACTTAGGAGAATCTCAGAATGTTGCTATTAAAGACATAACTGCAAAGATCATATTCACCAGCACACTCCACCTGCTTTGGGATATTTTAGAGATAAAAATAAGCCATTAACCAGACTTAACTACCCAGTTCAGTCAATTTTATGTCCATTTTTCACTGCTAAATCAGAAAAATGCAGTCAGAATCTACTGATCCAGCTGTTCTAAGTGAGATATCTTGGGCGTAAGGCCTTTACAAGCAGTCTTAGTTGTGGTTCTCTTGGTCCACTGCAAAGGCAATGGAAATACAAGTCTGTTCTGTGTCTGATATCCTCCCAGTCTACTCCTGACATGTAGGAAGAGAACTTTCTCCTTGATTTCTGGAAGAAAAAAAAAATAGCATGCTTAAATCACGTCTTTGTATACATCCCAAATCCACTTTAGCTCTTCAATACAGACACAACACTCTGAAAGTAGAACCAAACACCAAAGATTCAGCTTTAGTAAGCACATTTTTGAGCTTCTCTCTGTTCCTTTACAGCTGGATTCAGTTTTGGCTTTCCGTTTTACAGTATTATTAAATCGCCAAACTCCTTTCACTCACTATCTCAGGCAGCAGCATTGCAAGAGAGCTGAGGGCATATGACTCTCACTAAGTGAAAGTTTGAAATTATTCTAAATCTGCAGTTCTCAGCCTTATGCACTTAATGAAGGGGAAAGATTTTTTGTACAAAAGCAATAAATTCAAACCTGACATGGGATTGATTCTGTGATTCTGTGATTGGCATTGCTCCACTCATACCTTGTTTATGCCCGCTACTGTGTTTAGCACTGCATGTCTGTCTACAAATCGGCTATGTTTCTGCTAAAATCTCTCCCAAAGGGTTGTACTAAGTCCTTATCGCAAGTCTTACTTTTGAAATAAATCAGACAAGGCAAGTAACAGGGTAGAACTGTGCGTGGCATCTGCCCTTGCTTCATGAAGATACTCCCCTTAATCAAGATGGACAGCTCCATTTAACCCAAACATTCTTCACTTAGTTTCTAGTTTTAATTTAATTCAGCTGTAAGACTTGTTGACAATGAATAAAATGTTAAGTCACAAGCTAGAGTCCAGATGAGGTCATGCCAGTGCCTCATGCCCTGGCATCAGTACTTCCATATCTCTGGAAATTTCTGTCTTCTTACAGCTGAAAATTGGATTTTCCTTTTTAAGGCTGCATTATATTGATGGCTTATAACAATATTGTGATAAATAATACACCCAGGTCTTTTACCTCCTGTGTCATTTAGATTTAATGTGCTCTCAGCTTTTATTAGATACTCCTAACATTAGGAATAAGTATGTAACTTTGTACCAAATTATAGAACATAGAATAAGAAGGAAGGATTATTTTCAAATTGGATTCCAAGGCTGTGTTAAAATTTCTGGTTCTGCCAAAGATTTTCTTCATGATCTGGTACAAGTCAGGTTTTCTGTGCCTCTCTGGAACATGACAGTATGGTATTTTATATCAGAGCACCACTGGAAATATATTTTCTTTATTCTTAGCAGTATGATTGAAACTGCAAGGGATGTTTGAAACCACAAAATCAACACAATTAGTATTCTTCAAAAATAACTTCCTTTAGCTCTGAGTTAGCTCTGGGTAATACCATAAGGTTCAGTTATTATACAACTCACCAAGCAAATCATCAAAGGTGTGAGGCTAATCATTTGAACCATTGACATTATTATCTGTTCTCTGTTCTTGATTTATGCTTCTAATGCTGTTTCTTCCCTGTCTCCATACTGAAAGGTGTTTCTTGAACTAAGACAATGTTTTATACTATGATCATGGTTAATGTGGGGTAAATGCTTGTCAGGAAGAATGACTGACATGAATAAAGGCATAGAAATGGAAATTCCTCTGTAAGGTGGAAGCAAAACTCAACTATACACCCAAGCTGGAGAAAGCAAATGATGGACCTTCTTAAATTCCAAAAGAACTGTCAGATGAAATGAGAGGTCCACTAGCAAAAATCTTTACTAGAGCTGTTGAGTCAGAGTGGTTTTGTATGACTGAAAATATCTACTGTATTGCCCATTTTCAGAAAAAAATCTAGGCAGGCAACTATTGTCTCAGATAATCTTGCATTAATTCAAGGCTTTAGAAGATTTTTTGAAGAAAATAACTTGAAATGAAATTAAATGTCAATAGGTTCATATGAAAATAGATTTACCAAGGTAGGTACTGCCAAATTAGGAAGATATTTTTGTATAATATCAGTGCTCTTCTACACAGCAGGCATCATTTGTCAGTCTGCCTGGAATTAGTAGGACAATGCAGTGCCATTTGGATATGTATTAGTTAAGGTAAGTAAGATGGCAATTACTACAGAAATTGTAGGACATGTAAGAAAGCGATCAAAGGAGAGCTGGCAATGCTTGGTTATATTAATGGCAAAACTTCTTTTTTGACCTAGGAGCTTCTTAAGTGTTGGTCTAAAGACTGATTTTTTTTCCTCATTTGCCATTGCTCATCATGTCACAAAAACACAGAAGTGTGCTAATGAAGTTTACTGATGAGTTAGCAAGCATTATAAATATGTTTGAGGACTGGGAAATGAGGGTGAAATGGGGACTTTGAAAAGCACTGGAAAGGTGATGGTGGAGTTTAACAGTAGAAAGAACACTGTTACAATCAGTGCCCTTTAAGCAATGCATAGCATGCATGTTAACTGCTAGCTAGGAGACCAAGAGGTGGCATGGTATGCTGGTTGGAGGTGTTGTCCTTTGATCCCTGGCTTCTCATGGGGCTATAATCATGCAGCTGTGGGTCTTTACTTGGACAAGATTTCATAGTGATGAGGAAAATAAGGCATAACTGGTTCACTGAACCAGGTCGCACTGATGCCATCTTTGTTAATTTAGCTGACAGTCAGTATTCCTCCAGATAGTCGCTTCTGTTTCTCCTGGCTGTACATACAATCTTGTGCTAATCTGAAGTTAAATAAAAGGCAATATTTTGACAGCAGAAAATAATCGTTCATCTCTGTGTATGATTTGCAGTATTTGGATTACCCCTTTGAACCGCCTGAAGTCATTACAGCACAATGCAAGCAAGAATAGAATAGGTTCCTGAGTGGCACAGTATGTGTACTGAAAACATGTTGCGTGATCAAAAAATATCTTTGCATTAAAGCAGTGGAGGTTGCTGCTAGCATTGTTGATGTGACAAATAATCAGCTAATTAAATATTCCAAATTATGTATAACATACCTTTAATGGCTGAAAAGCATTCCTTCCGTATTTAGTTCCTTGCAGACTGTTAAAAATTGTGCTTTCAAGCCCAACCTTCATTATATATCTATGAGTGATTTGTTCTTTCTTGGCTTATGTCTATGAATTTGTTTTTAGTAAACATGCTGTCATGAAAATTGAAGAAAAAAAGAAAGACACAGAGGAATTCTAGCGGCTGCTACTGAAGTTGAAAGTATCCTCCTCAGATTATTTTGCAATCATCTCTTTAGAACAGAGACACTCTTCCAAGATGGAAGAAAAGGGGGGGGGAGAAAGCCCTTCACAAATCTTCAAAAAGTCTCTCTATTTACTTAAACTGCCATTGCTATTTTTGTAGGAACAGAACACAGACAAATGCTGTCGCTGTGTTGCGGATGCCTAACAGGGACAATACTGAACTCATTTCTGTTGCTTTAGTGTCAGTGAATATTTCTTCTAGATACACAGATTACAGTCTTAATTATCACATTTTTTTCTCCCCCTTTCAGGGTGTGTAAGTGTAAAATTATTGCTGTTAGTACCCACAATCACTAGCTGTCTACCTAAATGTAACATTTTTTGATTGGTAGTCACTCACTACACTTTGGGATATATTTTATCCCTTCTTTGTGTATGCTGAATAGCGTGGTAGGGTGAATTGTATCTTGACATTTTGAAGTGAAATAGGCTTGTTTCTTTTTCAAATCCCTGAAGTTGTTTAGTGAAATGCTGCAGTCTAGGCCTTTTTTTTTTTTTTTTTCCCATTGATATATAAATAGAAAGAAGATTAGTTTTGAAAGCACAATGGCTGCTTACAGACTACAAAACAGTAGAAAAAAGGGATGTGCATACCTTGATGTCAGTAAATTTTCTAGGGGTGGGGGAGGGAGGAAAGAAGGGAGAGGAAGATTCAGAAATGAAAGGAGATGGCTTGCAGCATAGTATCTGCACCACTGAAGTGCAACAAATGGAAGGTGTTGTGGTAAGAAGTGTCAGACTTCTGTAGCTCCCTTAAAACTCATCTAAAGCTGTATTTGCACCAGATTCGGAGCAGTGATTGGATTAGAAGTTCCATACCTGTGCATCATCTTCAATCTGTTATTCCATGTATGCTGATTTATTCTTTTCAACATTGTTTCATCCTAACTTACTTTTATTCGTTTGAATTTCCTTTGTGATCTGTAATGCTCAGGTCTAGTAATGGAGATAGCCACAGTATTCAAAAAGATTATATGAAAACTTCAAAAGATAATAAAGTTTTGAGGTTGCTTGTACCTGTACTGTTTGTAACTTTACTCCTGCTTTTATGGAGTGGCTTCTCTGCTGTTATTGACCCAAATATTGCCCAGTTAAATGTTACAGTTTATTGAATTTGCTTGTCAATTAGATAAGGATTCTAGCCAGAAGAGCATAATATAATGACTGTTTTCAGATGCTGAGAGTGTTGTAGCATTCAAGAACTGCTATACAGCATCCACGAAAGACTGAAATGTGGCAAGAGCTTTATGTACCAAACCATCACAGTCATAGTCATTTGTCAAGGAAATACGTTTTGGTACTATCTGAAACAGGCAAAATTAAATTTTCCAACACAACTATATTGTGCTCTATACTGTTCAATTAGTTTTATCTACCTGGCAATTCATCCGTCACAGACACACAAGCATTCACGCGGTGTATACACGGCAGGCTGCACAAGTGAATAGGGCTTTACTGGTAAGAGCTTTTTTTTTGCAAATTTTCCAGGTTTCAACTTAGTACCAGGCTCCTTAGAAAACTACAAAATCCCAGGAACTTTAGAAACACCTAGAGATTAAAGAAAAATGTGTTCGCACTGGATGCTTCTGATGAAAAACTGCATGTGTGTCACTCTGTACAGCAGATCTATATCCGATACAATCAGCACAGCTTCAGTCCACATCATTCTTGGGATAAAGCAGTGAACGGCTGTACAGTGCAAGTGCACACTCACAACAAATCAAAAGGAATTTTTTGTTTACATCTCTACTGGCACAATCGGCCCTGAAAGTGTTAAAATAATGCCATGGCTCTGATTCTGCCATTCTTTTGAGATACAACCTATTAAATCATAGGGCTTCCAGCATTTCTAAACAACAAATAAGTACTTGTAACTTATCTCTTACAGTGATAAATGTTTAAATTAGCCTTGCTGGAATATGAACATTCCCTTCAGAGCTTTCTATGCATTCCACACCAAGATTTTAGGTTTGTAAATCATCTGTTCTAAAAGGAGCATGAGAGAGTGTATGGAAAGTTTTGTTCAATTCCTGAAAATTCTAAAAGAATTGATAAGTGGGCTGAATGAATAATTCAGTATTGTAAGGGAAGTTCAAGAAACTATAGCTATTATAAAGGCAAATTTTCTCATAAAGGATTTGAGGTACAGACTCCCAGGATGTGTCAAGCATTTACACACGTTTCTACTCATGTAGTCAGTTACCAATGCAAGATTTTCACTCATTATGCCCAAATGTCAATGGCAGAGCAGATTCACAATTTCTTAATAGACTTTTTTGAAGGAAAAAACCAAATTTAGTATACAGTAATATTCCAGCACATTTATGGAATGAGTTAGTTTAGTGGGAAAGATTTTAAAAAGAAGCCCTAAGCATCTTCAAATTAAATATATAACGGTACAGTCAGTTAACTATGTGCATATAATGTAAGTTTATAGTTGGAAAAGGTTCTTTAAGAGGACATATAACATAAATACAGAAAGTCTTGTTATATTGTATCGCCATGTAGCCTTAGCCTGGTAATGCAGAAAGATGCATGTATGCTGATGTATGATATACATACATACAAAAATAATTTGACATATCAGAAAAGGGCATTTTTAGCTGTGATCTAGACTGCCAAAAATGAGTTCCTTTGTTTATTCAGTTAACTTTCATACTTAATTGCCTACCTAGTCATCTGTGGACATAATGTTGGCATACTCTGCATAATATGATACAGTCTCATTTTAGGTGTATAATGAATTTCAGTTTCCTAAGTGGAGTTTATATTAGGTGACATCTTCCTTGTTGAGAAAATTGCATTTCTTTGAGAAGAAGCTTTACAGAAAAAGATGAGAGATCTAGGTTAGTTTTGTCAGTTTTAGCAAAACGTTTGCAGTGGATCACAGCTAGAAGGTAAGCTGAATGACTTAATGGTAGATTCCCAGGACCAGGCTAAAAAGACACCAAGAATTCTATAATTTCTTGAACTCCTGTGATTTCTGTTGATTGTACTTCAGAAGAGTGGCACTTCTTGAATGCCTCAGGAAAAAAGACATACTTTTGTTGTTGCTGTTTAAATTAGGCAAAGAAAAAAAAAAAAAGAATAGAAAAGGAAAAAGAAAGACATTTGTGTTAATATCCACCAGACTGTTCCGCATAAATTTCATCTCATCATTTAGGGTGCAAATGTTCACACATAGTGAATAAATCTTCGCCATCATTCAAGGATAGGAGCATTTCAAGTGGAACCTTCAAACTGGATGTTTTATTCACAGTTGCCTTTGTCTCTTCTGAAGACCATTCTCACAGAAGTTAAAGGTCTCTCGATTAGAGCATGTCAGTTAGAAGAGCATGAAAATGCCAAGGATTTAATTATTGCTGTTCCGTTGCCACAGCAATTGTATATTTAGTTTCTCTCTTAGAAGTAGGACAAGAAGAAAAAAACATCTGGTACATGCATCTGTGTTTTTTCTCCTCTTCTCATGAAGATACATAAAAGTCCTGACTGAATAAAACAACCAGTGTTAGTTTCTCTAGCTTGTTGTACCATGATCAAAAGGAGGAAGTTTATGGAGAGGGGGAGCCATACAAAGCCCATGCAAAATAATTGCAGGTGATTTTTGCGATCACAGAGCAAACCTCACAACAAAATTTCCAAAGACCCTAATGAGAACATTGTTAGTCTTCTTGTTTGAAGTCTGCTAGACTGACCCTGGGGGCAGATTCAGATGACATAAAAACAGCTCTGACTAGTTTACAGAAAATGATGTGATCTCCATGTCCACACCAGATACAAAACAGGTTTTTACAAGCCCCTTATACTTAGGGACCTCACTTTTGACACAAGAAGATCATGAGCATTCCCTTTATGTTTATTACCTTTTCAAATGAAGGTCTGGCTTTTGCATTTTCCTCTGTCTATGAACAATTTGGTGCCCCAGGGATGGAATGGATTGTATGTCATTCTAAACCTCCCAAGGGAAGAATTCACTCCCTCTTCTTGCTCTGGTCATGGTGAGCCAGTGGAGCACACTAATTACATGCGAGGACTACCAGCCTGTGCTTGTGCCCTTTTGATTTTCCTTGAAGGCCTTCTTGACTTTCCATTTACCAGGAATAGGAAAAGTTAACAGTGTTGAGTCAAGCATTGCTATTTAAAATTTGGAAAGGAATATATTCTCGTGTTGTGCAAGTTTGTCTCATTATTTGCTCTTACAAAATGCAGCCCTTGTTGTTAGACCAGTTCAGAAATACGAAAGGCTTTCAGCCAGCTTCTTAAGAGTCTGCACTGCAATCAATATCATAACAAAGTGGAAGAGTTCAAGATAGAATAAAGTAGTGAAATAGTTTAACCCAGAAGGGCATATGTGCATTAGTGTTGTATAACTCTAAACTACTCTTACTTTGGTCAGTCTTCATCTGAAAAAGAATATTGAAGGGTGAGAGAAATGTCAGAATCAGGCACAGAAGAAGGTACATGAGCAGGGACTGAAAGATTGGGCATTGACCGTTTAAGGAAAGCAATAAAAATAGGCACAGAAATTAATAAACTGGATATCATACCAGGAATTTTTATTCTCCGTAAGTCAGTTAATACAAGCATAAAGGGACCAGGTTTTTAAGGTCACCTGCATTTAAAATATAAACAAAATCTTTAATAGATTGTATGATTACATTATGAAAGTCGCCAGATGCTGCTTGGGCTAAGGTTATAGTAAGACTCAAAAGTGAACTGGACGTATCTGTGGATTTGAAGAAAATTAAGAGGTAAAATTTCAGTTAAATTTCAGTTGCAAATACTGCTTAAAAGTGTTTTGGAAGGCATGTAAAACTTGACAGTTCAAAACTTCGAGCAGTTTCTTGCCATTAGAGAATTTGAAACTGTTTTTTCCACATCTGCATTTTGTGGTATCTCATACTTTATATAAAACATCCAAAACTTAACAGAAACAGGATATAAGACCAGTTGGGTTCAGGTCTAATCCAATATGGCAGTTCTTATTTTATAATTAATGAGATTTCCCTTATCAACAGATGAGACTCTGACCTTTATGGTTCTGCTGCTTATCTCCTGATTTATACATCTTCATAACCTGCATCTCATTTTAAATAAAACAAAAATCTAAATAACCTTTTCAGATGTTTGCTCTGAACAGGGACATTCAAATCATTTGTTCGCAGTATTTCAGGTTGTGCATCAACAATACTCTTTTAAAGTATAATACTGCTAGTAAGATTCTTTTATATGCAGACATTCATTACTAAAGAAAAAGTATCCTCTGACATTTAGGAGAGAAATAATGTACTTACAGTAACCTCCCTGCATCTAGAACCTGAACTCCTGCTTTGAAGACCCAGTTTTAGAAATATGCATCTCTCTTATTTAGTATTGTGATTGGGTTAGATATATTCAGAGAAGCCTGGTTTGTGGTGCTAGTATGATTCAGAACATGTTAGCTTGATGTGTTATAAAATGAGCCAGTTTATCTTTAGTTTAGCCAGTGATCAGTGGGGAGAGTGCTTTTCCTTTGGGAACTGAATGCAAAATAACTGAAGCAGATTGAAGTTGGCAGTGACTAATGAAGTCTTGTGAAGGAGTCAGGAGTCAGTGCGTTACTACATAGGATGGATTGAGAAGAGAGTAACAGCAGCCTCTTTGTTGAGTTTATGCTGTTTTGTTTTGGGGTTGTTTTGGCATTACCACTGCTGCTGTGAAGAAAATTTAAGAAAAAAACCCAAAAAATTAAAAATTCCTGTATGTCTCTGAAACACACACATTCACACACACATTTGTTACAGTGGAGATAATTCTGGGCTTCCATGTTTAATGAGCCAGCCTGGCTGCCTAAAGGTGTTCTACATGTTAATAATTTTAATCAGTCGCACAGAATTTATGGAGCTAGAATTCCAACTGAAATTAGCATGAGTAAAAGCCGCAGTCATTTATTTCTCTGAGAGCTCCCCCTACTTTGCCAGTTTGATAATATGTCCTGTTGTCACAGAATCTGGCACAGTAAATCAGTTGCAACACAGACGCCACTGGGCAGCCTGCCATGGGACGTTTATACAGAGCCTAGCTATTCTGAGTAGAAAGCACTGCAATTGTTTCTGCGTTTGCTACATGTGTAAAATTTGTGGGCACTGAGTGGAAGTTGAAGGAGCATGAGGAGAAGGAGGAGTATGCCAGCCTGGCCTTGAAGGGACTGGGAAAGTGGCAGACAGAATGCCAGCCAAACCCCTGCCTCCAGCCTGGCAGCTGACCCAGGTGAGGAATCCCTGTAAATTGGTTCTGCTTTAAGCCCATGATTAAATGATTTGAATGACTGCCTAACTTAGACTGGGTGTAAAGCAGGATGAAGAAGGTCAAACACTGAAAAGGGGAACATGGCCTGCTTACACAATCTGTGGGGAGTTTAGCCGGGCTTTGTGTTATGGGTAGTGCTGTGGAGTTTTTCAGCAATGCCACAGCGATTCAGAAAACTACTGTGATATTACAGTGTTTTTGTTCCTGAAGCATTTTGTTTATTGAAGCCTTTTGTTAAACAAAGTCTCCAAGACTTTTCTTTTTTTAGAGTTGTTATTTTTTAGACGCACAATAATCTGGGGATTTTGGCTGAAACATCAGGAAGCAAACTGCTTCACACTCTCTGCAGTCTGTGTCCCAGCCTGCACACACAGAGAGCAACAAGATTTGTGTTTTCCACCTCATTAAACTGACAGCAGAAATTAGTTTGTGGTATTAAAAACTAAAAAGTTAAATTACAGCTACACGTGTCCTTTATGCAATGGGGTGTGTGAAAGATGTTTGATTTTAATGTTTGCTATAATGGAGAATTTAAATTGCAGTGTTTGTCAAATCTCTAATCTTTGTTTCAGAGTGGAATATTAATTATGCTTTTAACTACGAGAGGTAAATAAAATGAGCATCCACTGCCTGCCTAAGGGTAAATTGCAGATTACTGACAACGTGACGTGACGTACTAAATGTCAGTTTTGTCAAACAAATTTAGAGGAACAGTTAAACTATTAGCTTCCTGTTGTTACAGGGGTTTCTTTGCAATGAATGACTGTTCCTAGCAGCAGGGGCACTGTACCATATGGAACACTAACAGAGCTAAATCGAATAAGCGAGATGAATGAGGAGATAGCACTACAGACGCACTCAATTAGTTTATAACTGTCTATTAACTTCTGTTGGTGGTTTTGAATAAACAGTAAATTAACCATTACACCCCTTCTTTTTCTTTCTGAAACCAGTAGAAAGACAGTGTGCTGATGGCACACAGTGAAGAAGAAGCTGAACAGTTTCTTCTTTTTTATTTTTGCCTCCTGCTTCTTAATGGCTTGGCTTGTGTGGTGTTGGCAGTACCTGCAAGTAAAAAAACACATTATTTCCAAGAAGTAGATCAAAATATTTCAGATGTGGCTATGCACACAAAATAGTTCTTTGAATACAATTACCAGCAGTTACTCCACTGGATTCTTAGGACCTGTTTCAGTAGGTGGGAAGCAATAGTATGGCATGTGCACCTAAGCCAGTCGTGGTAATTTATTTGGCAGTTAAAGGAAAAGTGTTGTGATGAGTGCCAAAATAAAAATGTAATTAATATGTCTGCCTATATCTCTGTGCCCCAAACCACTTCTGTGTCTAAGTGTCCAAAGCAGGTGTGTGTTATCTCCTTCAGCCTTCATTTCTGAGTCTGGATTTGAGAAAAACTCTTCTTTATCTAGCTTCTTGTTATCATAACATCTCATCTAAAGTCAATTAGAGTCTCCTTACCTGTAACTGGTCTATGTCAAAATATGATTACAATGTCATTGTCCACTGGTATTTAGTTGCAGGATTTTTTTTATAGTGTTACAGTTTTTTGAAGACACTGTTTATGTCCTTAATGAACTGCACAGATGTCAACTCATCTGTTTTCAAGTTATTTGTTTCCTTGCTATGGAAGAAACTAGCAAAATACTGGGTTTTATCTAGCGTTTGTAAGCTTAAAGGTTACTAGCAGCTGTTAAAAATTACCCCATAATGAAGGATAATGTCATTCCATGCAGTGACTTATGGTTCAGTATAAAGCCTTTGTAAGTACCCGTGGTGCAGCACTTGAGTCATCTTTTCATTAAGAGGATTGCATTACCAAGTTTATTAAAAGACCAAATTTAATGGATGTACTAAAGCTGCTGGTTTACAGTGGGCCTTGCACAAGTAAATGTTAGGAAACAGTAGCACCTTGAAAGAGGCAGCACTCCTTTCTCCAAGGTCAGAAGTGGAATGCACCATTCTGAAGTTCTCATTCATTTAATTCTCCACTGAAGACAACTATAAGGAGTCTTGTAATTTCATTTGAAAGATAAACCTTTTTAACAAGTTGTCTAGATAGGCTAGGAAATATCAAAATATTTGACATCTGATCTTAAATTTATTATAACTAGAATCAAACAGAATGTTAAAAAGAAACTGCCATGTTCTAGTTCCTGAAAGTGATGTATAGCTTTAGAAAACAATCACAGCACCATAGGTATTTTCAGGTGGTTTTGTACAGTTAAATAGCTATAATTAATATATCATGGATTATTTACCCTGATCCAGTAGAAAATATGCCAACACTTATACCACAACATTAAAAGAACCTGTTCCACAGTAAATACCGTTTCAGAAGTGTTTCTACTCACTGCATTTTTTTTTTAAGTTCAGAAAAATGTTTCAGCATTATTTTCATATGTATTCAATATATTCCACATATTCCCAAATGTTACTGCCTGGTGGTGATGTCTTGTAAGTTAATATCCTGCTAACCTCTCCCTCTAATTTCTGTTAACTGGACTCCTACCAACACCTATCTCCTGACCTAACCTGCAGTTTCTTACGGGCATTAAGATGCTCCTTCTCAAGTACCATCTCCCAGGTTTTGTAAAGGTTTAACAGAGAATCCTGTCCTAGCTATACTATTCAGTAAACTCATAGAAAGGGTATTATTAACCATTTAATTATTCAGGGCTGCAGAATCATAGAATCATAGAATAGTTAGGGTTGGAAAGGACCTTAAGATTATCTAGTTCCAACCCCCCTGCCATGGGCAGGGACGCCTCACACTAAATCATGCCACCCAAGGCCCATTCCAACCTGGCCTTGAACACTGCCAGGGATGGAGTATTCACAACCTCCCTGGGCAACCGATTCCAGTGCCTCACCACCCTTACAGTAAAGAATTTCTTCCTTATACCCAATCTAAACTTCCCTTGTTTAACCCATTACCCATTGTCCTGTCACTGCAGTCCCTAATGAAAAGCCCGTCCCCAGCATCCCTATAGGCCCCCTTCAGATACTGGAAGGCTGCTATGAGGTCCCCACGCAGCCTTCTCTTCTTCAGGCTGAACAGCCCCAACTTCCTCAGCCTGTCTTCACACGGGAGGTGCTCCAGTCCCCTGATCATCCTCGTGGCCCTCCTCTGGACTTGTTCCAACAGTTCCATGTCCTTTTTATGTTGAGGACACCAGAACTGCACACAATACTCCAAGTGAGGTCTCACAAGAGCAGATTAGAGGGGCAGGATCACCTCCTTCCACCTGCTGGTCACGCTCCTTTTGATGCAGCCCAGGATATGGTTGGCTTTCTGGGCTGCAAGCGCACACTCCTGGCTCACGTTCATTTTCTCACTGACCAGCACCCCCAAGTCCTTCTCTGCAGGGCCACTCTGAATCTCTTCTCTGCCCAGCCTGTAGCTGTGCCTGGGATTGCTCCAACCCAGGTGTAGGACCTTGCACTTGGCATGGTTGAACTTCATAAGGTTGGCATCAGCCCACCTCACAAGCGTGTCAAGGTCCCTCTGGATGGCATTCCTTCCCTCCAGCGTATAAACCGAACCACACAGCTTGGTGTCATCGGCAAACTTGCTGAGGGCGCACTCAATCCCACTGTCCATGTCACTGACAAAGATGTTAAAGAAGACCGGTTCCAATACCGATCCCTGAGGGACACCACTCGTTACCGGTCTCCAGCCAGACATCGAGCCATTGACCGCAACTCTTTGTGTGCGGCCGTCCAGCCAGTTCTTTATCCACCGAGTGGTCCATCCATCAAATTGATATCTCTCCAATTTAGAGAGAAGGATGTCATGTGGGACGGCGTCGAACACTTTGCACATGTGCAGGTAGCTAACATCAACTGCTCTACCCCTGTCCATCAGTTCCGTAGCCCCATCATAGAAGGCCACCAAATTGGTCAGGCAGGATTTCCCTTTAGTGAAACCATGCTGGCTGTCACCAAGCACCTTGTTGTTTTTCATGTGCCTTAGCATGCCTTCCAGGAGAATGTGCTCCAAGATTTTGCCAGGCACAGAGGTGAGACTGACTGGTCTGTAATTCCCCGGGTCTTCCATTTTCCCCTTCTTAAAAATGGGGGTTATATTTCCTTTTTTCCAGTCGTCAGGAACTTCACCTGACTGCCATGATTTTTCAAATACGATGGCCAGTGGCTTAGCAACTTCATTCACCAGCTCCTTCAGGACCCGCGGATGGATTCCATCAGGTCCCACGGACTTGTGCGCGTTCAGCCAAAGTCTGCTCTCTTGAAGTCCAGGGCAGTGAGCTTGCTGCACGCTCTTCTCACTGTCCTGGGGATCTCAAACTCGACCATCTCATGATCGCTGTAACCAAGGCTGCCCTGGAGCATCACACTTCCAAAGAGCCCTTCCCTGTTGGTGAGCATGAGGTCGAGCATGGCACCTCTCCTTGTCAGCTCCTCTATTACTTGCAGAAGGAGGTTGTCTTCCACACAATTGAAGAACCTCCTGGATTGCTTGTGCCAGGCCGTACCGTCCCTCCAACAGATGTCAGGGTGGTTGAAGTCCCCCATGAGAACAAGGGCCTACAAGCGTGAGGCTGTTCCTATCTGTAGGGTGCTTCATCCACAGATTCCTCTTGATCAGGCGGTCTGTAACAGATCCCCACAGTAATGTCTCCCATCGCTGTTCTCCCTTTAACGCTGACCCACAAACTCTTTGTTGACTAAAAGAAATAGTTTGTTATTTTCAATGCAAGAGCCTGTTAGTTTTGTTTCTGACTGCACTGCCATCTCCCTGCAACATTTCAGATGGGTCTGTGTATCTCTATAAAGCTCAGCATACTTCCTGTGTTGCATCACTACTGCAAACTGTAATATTCCAATATATTTGAAGTACTGCACTATGCACTGTTAAGAACAGCAGCTGTTATTATCTGTGTTAAATTGCAAATTTCAGCTGACTGACATTTTTAATGATGTAGTAGTATTTTAGTGTTTTGAGGTTCTTGCCTTCTGAAGAACAACACAGTGTCTAGCAACTCATGTTAATACATATAGCATTCTTATAATAGATGATTTCACTGGGGAAGGACTATGACATCATTTGTGGCTTGTATTCTGAAAAAGAATTATGTCATGCAAGCTCTCTTCAGAAGTTTTAGATTTTTCCTTTTGCAAGGATAAATGGTGTCTTTCTGTCTTTAAAAAAATATTTTCACAAAATTTAAAATTAGATTTGGGAAAAAGTGCAAGGCATTCATTTTCTCTTTGTTTTTCTGTGAGAGAGATGTAGACTCAAAGGTAGCATGGTTCCATGCAAAACTTTTTATTCCAAAGTTTGATGAAAATCCCATATTATGTGCAATTAGTAATTAACATTCTTCTCAAATGTTAAAGTTATTGTGGCTATAACACTGATTTTTTTTAATTTTTTTTCCAGATGAAACTGTATTAGAAAGATTTAGAGAAGCTTTCCTTCACACCTCTCCTACATCTTTTAACTAAGAAAGCCTTTGGTGTTAATAGGTTCAAATTTGTCAGAATTAGAATTGAAAGGATCTAAATACATATATTTGAAATGTTCTCATCTAAAGCCAACATGGTGTGCAGCTGTATCAGCTGCCCTTCCCACAGTGGTGTAAAGAGCCCCTTAAGTAGATAAGCCCTTGCTAGACAAGTCTCATATTATCATGTTCATAATGAGCCATTGAATATAGGACATAAGACCCCAATACACATACCTGCTAAGAGAGAAGTAGGGACTGGACAACTTCTGTTTATAAAGGGGACAGATAACAGTTTCTCCCAGAAGCCGCATTCCTCTGTGTGGGATAAGATTGGATTGAGGGTGCAGCTGCATCTTAAACTGACCAAACAGTATCAGCCTCACAAGATCCCAGCTGGGCTGCATCCTCCTGTAGTCACAGCTTTGGATTATCAGCAGCCCATCTGCCACTGCACTTCCACTGCCAATTAGATGATATACCCAGGGCTTGGGAGAGCACTTGAATGGTTTACAAGCTGCATGCTGCTAAAGAACCACTGCTTAGTGCCTTCCTTCCCTCAGTGATCACAGAACGCTATTAAATTAGTGTGCTACCAAGAACACTATGCTCCGGGTGTATCTTCGTGCATCCCACTAGTTATTCTATCTATCTGCCTTAAGGGGATGGCCCAATTTCAGCAGCCCCTTAGGAAAACATTAGTTTCTTTCTTACATGACTGAGTATTGCCTATTCTGAGTTTTTAGTCAGTGACTTTTGTTGAGACAGAGTTGTTCTTGTGGAAGAAAAAGAAGATAGACTCCTCTAAAAAGCTGATTAAAAACCCTGTGCAGTTGTTTTGAACTGCTGAGGTATATTGAATATTACAAAGTGTCTTGAAGGAGAAAATTGCTCAAAAAAGTGAAAGACACATGATGGTGTGTAGGGAGTGCAGAAAAAATTGTATATGAGTTTGTGAATGCTCAGTACCAACACTAGGAAATATGTTGTACAGGCTGCTGCCTGTACTGGGATGCAGAAAGTCAAAAATTATCTATTTAAGTACAAAGTGTAGGACTGTGGTTTGAAAGTCAGTTTGAGCAAGGAATGCTGTCTTGTGAAGAAGTACCTCCCACTGCAGGACTCTTCTGCAGGACTCTTCTGCAGGAGATAGGTCAAGATACTTAATCCATCTACCAAAACATCTGTACCAATGCAGTGGAACTTTTCAACAGCAAAAAGCCTTTTGCTGTTCTGTGTTCTATTACTGCGGAGCAGCAAGCCAATGGGTGAGTTGTGTTAGATTAAGCCTAACAAAACCTTTGCTTTTGGTTCTGCACTACACCACTATATATACTTAGTTATGTATTTACATATATGCATGTATGTATATAATATATACAATACATACAACATATTTACATATATTTAAATAGCAAATATGCTAAAGATTCCTTTAAGGAATATTTTGGAGAACTTTAAACAATTTATTTTTACTGTATTGTATGCCCTTATACTGATAAAGCCAAATGCCTTAGTTTGTGTCCGGTGAGAAAGAGATGTATGCAAAGACCTAAATGGCTTGAGGGGAAGATATTTCCTGTATTTAAAACTGCCACGGTTACTATTGCTTTCTATTAACTTGAGCCCATGCAATCCTATAAGTAACTGTTAGACTCATTAGAAACCTGGGAGTTTGTTTCCTCCACTGAGACTTGCAAGACAAACTTTCAATGAAAGTGACAAGTTATTTCATGCAGGAAATACCTGTCCCATACCTCAGGTACTGATGCACTGTGGGGCTAGGGATTTTCTATTTGTGGAAGGAAATGCTTATGTGGCAGATTTACTTTTAAGGAAAGACATTTCCCTGGCCAGGCTTAAGGACTTTAGAATATTATAGTGAATCTCACAGAGAGAGGCTAATGGGCAGAGAGGAGGATGAAACTACCACATAATAGGTACATCTGCCATACAGTTCTGTAATTTCTCATGCTGAGAACACCTCTGAAAATGTGGGGAAAATTTGGTGTGGGGAAATCATCCCAGAACAAATTTACATCAATTTAACACTGCCTCTTGTCTCGGTTTGTGAAAGCAGAGGGATTCTGGGCACCTGTGGTGCACACCACCCATTGGAGTTTGAGGCTTTATTTAAAACTGACAGCTATGGGATAAGAAGGTGTTTTCTTTCATCATTAGCCAGCCTTTTCTAAAATGTTAATTAGTTTCAGGAAGAGAATTTCAAAATCTGTTGTGAATGTATTCCTGTGAAAAGCTTTCGTATTCATGTTGTCTGGCACTGCACATCACACAGCTACCTCCTCCTGAGTAGGCCCCAGTGTTGTCTGTTTAATTCTTTATTCAGATCATATGATAATATAATGGGGGAAAAGAAAAAGAAAAGATGTTGAGACAGAGAAGAAGACTTGCAAAGTCAAATGCAAAATATATCTTTTAAACAATATGTTATAAATACGGTGTTCTTGTACCATATGCAGAGACTGTAATACCCATCTAGACAATACTATGAAGGGAATATATATCTCTGTGAGCTCAATATGACATACACATCTTTCATTCATCTGAATTGTTTCTTTTAAGTCTTATCGCTTAAAATGAAGTCATGTATGCATATTCATTTGCATACAAAAGAACCTCGATATTCTTGTTAACTATAGATAAGTAAAATGGCATATATGCTAACAAAAGAGAAATCGAAGTTCTGTATAAAATTTCATTTACTGTTCTTAATAGAGTTAGCTGAGAAAATGAAATTTCTTTTTATGGGGAAAATAGTATCCTCAGGCAAAAGGAAAGGTCAGGTGTGGAATTTTCCTGTGACCATACATTTCAGAAAAGGATCACTTCAGACACTTCAAATGCTTCATTTCAATAACGTTGAAATAGGGCAATAGAAAGCATGTAAAGTAGTGTAATGTCATTTTATGTTTATGTACAATTAATGTGCCACAAATTAATACAAATCAAACACAATGGCAAATGGAACATTTCATCTTCATTAAAATGAGAATGTGTATATTATTAATACCATATTAGAAAAATGAAATAGAATTTGCCTTTTTTCATTAAAAATTATCACATTCTCATTATGCATTTCAGTATGAATATAACTTAAATATAAATAGCTCTGTAGTGAAAAAGCTTTATTGATAAAAATATATATGCAAGCTTTGCTCCTGAAGTTAGAAAGGTGGTTTAGTACACGTGGCAGAAAAAGGTGGTTAAAAAATGAAATAAATAAATAAAAAGAATCTATATCTTTCATTGTATTTAATTATTTGACTGTATGTAATTTTGCTAGTATTATACTATATTGATTCTGAATGTGCCTCTCAGATGCATTACTATTCCAAAGAAGGGGCGCAGTTGAGAATTTTGTTCTAAATCTGTAATCCTTTAAATCCCTGCAGCTTCCTTTTATAAAAGAAAAAACAACCAACCAAAACCCAAACCAAAGCCAAATCACAAAGCCAACAAACCCAAAACCAACAAACCTATTACCAGGACATTTAATGGGAATCCTAGAATAATTTGTATCAGAAGGGACCATTAGAGATCTTCTTTTCTAACCTCCCACTATAAAGGAGATTTAAACTAAATCAAGTTACTCAGGACATTGTTCAGCAGGGTTTTGAGAACCTCTGAAGATGGAGATCCCACTTCTCTTAGCACCTGCTCCACTGTTTTGACTACCCGGATGATGACAAAATTTTACTTAGATCTAATAGGGATTTCCTGAGTTTCAACTTGTGTCTAGCGTGTCTTAGCCTTTCACCATGTGTGTAGAGTCTAGTTCTGTCTCTATAGTTTTCCATTAGATAATTAAAAACTGCAGTAAGATCCTCTGATGGCCTCCTCTTCTCCAGGCTGAACAAGCCCAGCTCTCTCAGTATCTCCTCAGTCAGGACTGTCAATCAAGAGAGATCCAGGTTCAATTTCCTGTTTAGTCAGGTAATATTTAAAATTCTATTTCCTTTCCTATCAGAAGGTCTTAATCTCTTGGTTGGTCATACGTGGTTTTTCATAGGAAGAACTTTCCAAAGCTTTTAAAAATACACTGTTTTGGAGAGAGTAATTCAAGACTGATCGGATCAGAGTTTGACTTTCTGGTTTAGTCAGCTGAGAGAGAGAGACCTGGGTGCTGGTCTGCTCCTATGTCAAGGACTTTAGGGATATTTTTTTTGTATAATGCAGTCATTTCATCCCTCATCTCCCTATGCTGTTTTCGCTACTCCCAGCTGTTCTGGATCCCTGCAGTTCTCACTATAACAGACCTCTTAACTGTCCAGCTGTCCTCTTTTATTTCTTGAAAGAGAGGACAAGCACATGGCAGTTTATTGTCACTCTGTGATCTTTGGCCTTCAAGCGTTCCACGCAGGCTACTGAGTTCCTCCCAGTTCTTGTAAAGGTTTTGTCATACTTTGGCCTCTCCTGTGTTCTAAGTGCCACCCTGATCCTCATCCTGCAAGTAGTTTCTTCCACATGGCTGCTCTAATCTAAGTAAATCAGTTGGCTAAGTCTTTAGTGAACTGAACAGATTCTTAAGCATTTGCCTTTTAATTCATTTGGGGGTGAAAAAAAAAAGTGTTAATATTCTGTGTATTTTTCCTATACACCCTTACAATTCAGAGGACCTCTAGGTCAATTAAAGATTGCATTCATTATTTCTTGATTAATTTAGGGATCATAAGAATCAAAACACAAATTTAAATTAATATTGCGAAGTTTTTTTGAAGCAAATTCAGAAAATTTGTGGCTTTTAATTTTCCCTTTCTTAATTCAGTTGAGTACCATGGGACATTTTATTGCCTGTTTCTTAACTCACTATAATCAAGGTCGTGGTCAAGATTAGATAATAGTAAATTTTGCAAAATATTGCTGTTCACATCTTGTTACTGGTTTATTCTTCTGTTGGAGAGGCAGGGGGATGTTAGATTTTATTTTTTAAAGTGTGTGAGTGCATTTTTCTGAAGAGCCGGAAATAGCTCAGCCAGGAGCTTTGCAGACACACAGTTTTGCCAAAGCTTCTCAAATTCCTTTTTACTGCCATAGCCTAAAGCCTTCCCTGAAGATCCTGTCAATCATAGTAAAATGCACCGAGGCCTTCCCAGGTGGACAAACAAGAACTAAACTGTAACCACAAATTTAAGACAAGAGTCAGCCCGTTTCAAATAAACGTTGTTACATCAATCTGACACACCATGTAGCTCCCTTTTTTTTCACACTGACAGTCAGTCATCAGCCACTTTGCATCAGCAAAGAAAATCTCTCAGTGTGATGCCTCTTTTGACCTAGAATGTTCTTGTGTTTGGTGCTATAAGCCTCACTTGCAGAAACTCAGATAACCTGATGGAGTCCATGTAAAGCAGAAGCTGAGAAACAAATAGGCAGAGTTTTAAATGGTGTCACTATAACCAAACCTCAAAGCATGTGTCGAATACCTAAATTCAAGAAATAACACTTAGCAGTAAGGGTAGGTGAGCTGTGTCTGTAATGGCAGCTATGCTGTATTTCTCCATCATCCTTTCCTTATTTCCCATTTCCCTCCATATTTTCTATCTCTTTCCTGATCTACTCTATCTTAAGTTATGCTATACTTTAACTGTGAGCTATTTCTGATATTTTGAGAACAGGATGGAGCCAAATAACTTTTTTTTTGCTTTCATCTCATGTGATGCTAATGAATCAACCTACTATAAATAACAATAAAGTGCAAAAAAAGACCATTGAAGTTCTAATATGCAGTGAGTAAAAAGGCAAGTAAAAAGCACAGAAAAGCAAAGCTAGTTTTGTTTATGCTGATATAAATCAAAACCATTTTTCATTAACCTTCACATTCATTTAAAAAGTTTTTACTGATTTTAAAGTCAATTCTTGTAATTGTGTTAAGTGAATCTTCCTTTCCCCCTTTTACTCTTATTCCTTTCTCCTTCTCCCTTTCTATCCAGTCCTGCTAGCAGTGGGATGCCTTCTTGGTCCTCCAGTACTGCTTTTGGTGTTACTGAAAGTGCTTGTAAAGTCTCTGTGGCAGAAATGAAAGACACAGTGAATGAAAGCAGGGAAATGAAATCCTGTGGTATCAGGAACACTGTTTTCAAATTCAAGCAGCATCACAGCATTTTTTTTAAATTCATTCTTTTGTCTTTATCAAAGAATCCAAGAGCACGATAAAAATGAAATTAATAAGAGTACTTGCTCTGAAGCAGGCAGTTCGTAATTAAAACAAAGAGAAGGCATCTAAAAGAAATAACAATAAACCAACACTTTATAAAGTCAGGTAAAAGGGTGTACTCACCCTTAGCGATAGTCAAATATTCATAAGCTCTTCCATACTGTTGTAGCTTTACTTTGTTGGGATGTCAATATGAAATACATGTTGGACATCTTAGGACAAAGAGTAGTTTTATAATCTAATACAGGTTCACATACTAAGAGATCCTAAGCAAGGAACAGCACAATTCAGTGGGATCCTGCCTAGATTTTTCTTTTTTAATTCTCTTGATAATTACTTTTCCCTGTTGTTCTCTAGAACTGCTAGTTCCTGAAGTAGGGACAACTTGTAAAGCATTTTATTGAGTGTTTGCTAGTCCTTGCTGCAAAATGTAGTGCCTTTAAAAATGCTTCTCCTAACTTTATTTCTGTCTGATAGAGTGTTGACAGTACACAGTTTAGTGTCACTGTGAAATTGCATTCTTGAGCATATTACATTTCAATATAAATCATATAAATATGAAATTGAATGACAAGTTTGCTATCACTAATGCCATACCTTGTTTATTTCACTTCCCCACTTGATTTCAATTGCTTCATATTTGTGTCTCGTTCCATTCAGGGAAGATAGAAAGGGTTCAGTGCAGTCTGTTGCTGTTTTGATAAGAAATATAAAGTATAATAAAAGTATTAATTAATTATAATGATAGTTATTTAATATCACCTGAAGAAATTTCCCATTTTGGTTCAATTGGATTTGATATTCAGGTTCCTAAAACTTGTTTAAAACTTGTTTAATATGAAGACTATTTATCAATGAAAAGTAAAATGAATAATGCAGATGAGGCATTGCAGATTCAAGGTATGCCCTAAAAGGATATCCTAAAAACCAGAAAGCAGTGTTTTGAATTTTCTAATGCAAACTAGAATAATACCCAATGTTACCAAATGTGTCTTATTGCAAAAGAGAGGTGGTAGATGAAACCTGGACTAGAGGGCTCATTGCTGAAGACTGAAACAATCACAGTTATTGACGAGGAGTGGCATGTTGTTAAAGACAAAATAATTACAACATAGGTATGAAAAACGTATAAAACCACAATAAACAGGGATTAAGTTAGTTACAGATGTTCTTACGTGCTTCTTGTGGAGAGCTTTTATTAAGCTACATCTTCAGACTAATTGTCACTGAATCAGTGATATTCATTAAATAATTTCAGACAAAAGCACTTTCACCAAAATAATTTTCACCAAAAAATGGTGACAATAGCATTTTCACCAAAGTAATTAATTAATAAATTAATTAATCCTGCCTGGTATATCAATAGTAGCCTAAGCAATGCATAATGGTGAGTAATTCTAAGTGTTAGAAAAGCAAATAAAGTATTTACTACCTGTTTCTTGTATAATCTATGCAGGGATTGTTAATATAATAAAAAAATTATATCAAATTTTGAATTAAAAGTCCACCAGACTTAACATCATGTCTTTGACTGCGGCCAGGGACAAACCTGTAAATAAATACAGGAACAGAGCAAAGATAAGTTAATGTATTCACTGTCCTCTGCTCAACCCTTAATCAATTATTCTTTTGCTGATATTTACTTTTGGTATCTGTAGGGTCCTGTGGTGATGTGTTCTGTAATTATCTGGCTTGTGTGGAAGCATTTACCTTCATATTTAAAAAAGTTCTGTATACCTTCTGGTTCTTGTTCTTATATTGCTGAGAAATAGTACTTCTTTCTTAATTTCTTACTTTTCCCCATGCTTCTTTTTTATATTCCCAGTTCAACTGCCTCTTTTTAAAACTGGGAACTCCTTATCTGTATTGAGCACTACTACTGTTCTGTAGGATCTTTTCCTTAGATCTTCCTGTCACCTCTCTGTGTATGTTCTCTACTTTCAGAAAACCATTTTTTGGATATACAGATAGAATCACAGAATGGTTTGGGTTGGAAAGGACCTTGAGATCTTCTAGTTCCACCCCTGCTGCCATGGGCAGGGACGCCTCACACTAGACCATGCTGCCCAAGGCTCTGTCCAGCCTGGCCTTGAACATTGCCAGGGATGGAGCACTTACCACTTCTTTGGGCAACCTGTTGCAGTGCCTCACTGCCCTCACAGTAAAGAACTTCTTCCTTATATCCAGCCTGAACTTCCCCTGTTCAAGTTTGAACCCATTACCGCTTGTCCTATCACTACAGTCCCTTATGAAGTCCCTTCTCCAGCATCCCTATGGGCCCTCTTCAGATACTGGAAGGCTGCTATGAGGTCTCCACACAGCCTTCTCTTCTCCAGGCTGAACAGCCCCAACTTTCTCAGCCTGTCTTCATACGGGAGGTGCTCTGGTCCCCTGATCATCCTCGTGGCCCTCCTCTGGACTTGCTCCAGCTGCTGCATTTCCTTCTTATCTTGAGGACACCAGAACTGCACACAGTACTACCAGATTTCTTTCCTTAATTGTTTATAAAGTCATATAGACCTAGTATTGTGTGCATATAGTTAGAATTTCTTTTTCCCATATGCATTACTTCATATCTGTCAACACTGATTTTCCTTCTTAAGTGAATATACAGTCACATCACATCACATCATCACATCATCATCAGGGTTGGAAGGGACCTCTGGAGATCATCCAGTCCAACCCCCTGCCAAGGCAGGCCATCCAGAGCAGGTCACACAGGAATGCATCCAGGTAGGTTTTGAATGTCATCAGAGAGACAGAGACTCCACGTCAGTCACTCTATGTCATGAGATAAATTTGTAACTTTTTTACTCTATTTTTTTTTTACTATAAATTAAAAATTGTTGTACAAAAACATTGTGGACAGCAATGTTGTTCAGCCATTTCCTAGATCAGTGCATGGCGAATAATACACATCCCAACATGCACTTTTGTAGAATGCCCACTAGTAATGTATCTCTGTTGAGGATCATTTAGTTCTACCCTTGGTGGTTTTTATCTTTTTAAATAGCTATTATTTTATGAAGGATCATTGTGACTGTAGTTTATATTCTTTCAGGGATGTGGTGATCAAAATATTAAAAGCTTTCATAACTACAGCTGTACCACACCAGAGGCTTGCATTAAAGCCCCTAATCCTTTCTTCGTCTGAAAGTGTTCACAAACAGAGAAGTAAAATTTGAAACAATATGTATGTAGGAAAGAAGAAGATATTTTATTTAAAGTTACAGTAAGTGAAATAGTTCATAGAATTAATTAAAGGAAAAAAATAGTGAAATCCCTTTAGCCATACTATTACAAATTTCATCTCACTGTGTTTATATATCACACTGCTAATGTGTTTCAGGAGCTGTGCAAAGTAACAGCATCTTGTTTTTCCTTTCTTTGCTTGGAAGAAAGGAGGCATACTGATACAAAAAGGAAAGTACCACTCATTTTGGAATTGTGAAAAAGGAAGTGAGTGCTTTTGCCTGATTCAAATAAATATGCTTTTCTCACCAAATTCCTAATTATGCTTTACTTAACTGTTTCTAAATTAAAATGGAAGGCATATTCCTTTCAGAGCTTAGTTGGTTCCAGGTATCAGTCTAGTCACCATTTATTATTTTTTATTTTTATTTTTACTATTTACATCCTCTAACTATGATAGTATCCCATTGTGCCTTGTGCTTTATTCCTAGTGCTTTACAAACACGAAGGTAAAAGGCAAGCTAGGTCCCAAAGAGGTTGTTATTAAAGTCAAGACAGGAGAGAGAAAATGTATACAGGTAAGCAGATGGGAAATGAACCAAATAGAGGCTGATAATGTAGCAGCAGCTTAGTTATTGGCTTTGTTCTGTTGGAGAGTTTGAGGGAGAAATCACAGAGAAAGATGATTTTTATGAAGTTATTGAGTCAGGTGTGAAATAGCTTTATAAGGTGATGCTTTCAACTAGAAGGGACTGCACAGGCGAAGATGCAGCATTTAAGAGTCTCATGTTGGCAGACAAAACTGGGGAAAGATTGTGATGAAGCCTCTAGCTTACTATTTTCTTAGGCTGATTTTATTAATATTTGTAACAAAACAGAGTAAACAATACCCAAAATCTCACGCCATTTTTGAGGGGAGTCTATATGTTTTTCTGCCCTGTATTTTCCTGTATTTTTACCATTAGACCAGCTCACTTCTCGACATTTCTTGTGCCTTAAACTACCAACAGTTCCTAGCCAGTCTCGAGATAGTTCTGAATATCAGGCTTCTCTTTTCTGAGACTAATACAGTATATTCTCTTTTTTCAGATAGTGATGGTAACAGCATTTGGGTGATAAGCATTTTGCTTTCCCTCCGTAAAGAATTTCATCCTAGGTAATCATCTGGGAGCTTCCATCTGTTTTATTTTTAACTCTGGTTGTAGATCTCTTTTCCTTTAAGAAGGTGGAAACATCAGAGAGTAGCTAGCAGTCTTTTCTCTGAGTGAAGATGATCAAATATTTAAGTCTTTTTTTCCTCCAAATTTACTTCAAATCTAAGAGCATGAGGGGTTATGGTGATGTGAAGTACTATGGTTTTACACGTTTCTTAAATCTTGTATAGCTTGGAGTCTCCCAGGGATTGAGAGATCCAAGGAACGGATGACTTTCAGAGACTGCAGCACTGCAACACTTCCAGCAATATCTGAAAACTGCAGATGCAAAAAATTTTATATTCAGCTAAAATTTACTTGACTGAGTCCACTGGGTGTTTTTGTTCACAGTACGAAAGTCTGGCTGCTATCGCTCTCTTCCTGTAACAGTTGTTTCAGGTTTGAACTTTTCCCACAAGACCTATTTCTGGAATTAGATTCAGATTGAGAAGTACTGTACAGTTGTTACTGTCATAAAAACAATCTGCTATAGCTGTACTATGGGACCAAACCCCAAAATTAAGGAAATGAGAAAATGTTAGTGTAATTTCTTTAAGAAAATTAGCTGTCTTTTTATAAAATTCAAGCTTCGTGTTGTTGATGTAATAAGCAAGAACTCTGGCTTTCTTTGCGAAGGATACCATTTTTACTGTAAAATAAAACATGTAACAGCAGATGTTTGAGATGTGCACCTTACAGAGCATGGGTCTTTTCTGCAATCTCATTGAGGGACTGGTATCATATATTCTACCATGTCATGGATTTTCAGATATGGATCAGTATCACTACAATTTTACCCAGGTCAATTCACCTAGTAACTTTTCTTTAAAAAGCTGTTTAGGAAGATTTGTTACCTCTTCATTAGTACATTGTTGACATGCAAGAGTTCTTAGATAAAGTGCTGAGCTTGTGACATTGACAGCGATTAAAGGTTTTGTGAATAGAGATAGTACTCACAAGTCCAGTGATGGGCAGGGGAAGACCACTGTGTACTGCAGTCTCCTGGCTTAGTGAGTATGAGATAAGAGACAACAGCCAGGTAGAGGGGGAACATGGGGAGACTCAAGGCAATACTGATCAGCTTAGTGAGCAATAATATCAATACTTTGCAAAGTGCGTCTGCAGGCAGAGATTTGAAACAGAACAGTGAATTATTGGTAAGAAGGTTTACGAAAAGCTTCTCCCATGCAATGTGAGGGAATTTCAAGCATGTGCCTGCTTGAAAATCTAGTTAACAAAGAGAAAGGCTTTGAGAGTTAGCAAAAGTTGGTTATGCTTGATGCAGTAGGCCTCTAGAAGAAGGAGGAAACGCAAGATAATAAGCTCCTGTAGGTTCTAGTTGAAGATAGCTAAAACATCTCTTTGCCAGATGGATATGAGCTGGCTCATTATGTTTTCCACAGAGGAAAAGTCATTGAATGAACATATATGAGAAGATCAAAGTCTATGGAGCTGTTACTTCTGTATAGAAACTATACCTTGAAAATACTATACAGATGGAATCTGGAAAATGAAGGCTGCTTGCAAAACCAAGCAAGGAGAAGGGCTTGGTCTAAGACAAAACCACAGGTCAGGAATACAAGACAAATAGGCATGGGATCCACCATCATCAGAATCACAGGCATCTCACAGATGTCGAAATAAAAATCAAGTTTTGAACATGTTATTTTGTGATGGTAGCTAAGCATAACTCTGGGGGAGACAGAGTGAGATTTTAGTTTAGACAGAAATAGATGTGGAAAAAAGAGATACATGCATCTAAAGCAGTTCTATAGCTTAATGAATCACTATTACAGTATCAGAATCAAGACCTTGTCTCAGACAGACCACGCCTGCTGAGAAACAACTATTGTGACTAATTCTCCTGAAATGAAGAGTGACAGAAAATAGTCTTCGGAAATGCAATTCAATTTAAAATGCCACTTACTTGTAGAAAGTGTGTTGAGAAATCAAACTGTACAGTATGCTATAAGCCAGTTAGCTGTATTATATGATGTCTCAATGAAACAGCTCCAGACAATTCTACACATGAAGTGAAAATCATTACTGATTTGTCAATTCCAACAAAATCTTCTCTGATTTTTATTTATGGATATGAACTGAGATAGCCTCTGATAGAGTAGCTCACACCACCTTTGTATCCAAGTAGTCCCCTTTAATTCAGTGGTCATCCCAGAGGATTAAAGTGCTGTTCACCGTAAGTCAGGGCATTGGCGACTATCGCTTGATTATCAGATGCCATCAAAAGACGTGAGTGCGAAATCAATTTAAGTTTCTAGAAATGCAGCAATAATTTTAAATGTTACTTAATAATATGGTTACAAACTACAGTACTGATCTGAGAAACATGAAGATTATGTCTGCTCACTGAATGTTTTCTTTTCTTTTTTTCCTCAACATTCATTTCTCAAGAAAATTGGCTAAAAAGCGGAAAGAGACATTGAGTAGTACACGGCAGGAAATGACAGTGATGGTGAATTCAATGGATAAAAGCTACAATGAGCAAGGCACCAACTGTGACGAAGCTTTCTCTTTCATGGACACACACAATTTAAATGGGAGATGTAAGTTTTTTCTTTTCTTGTCCTTTTTTCTTTTTTTTTTTTTTTTTTTTTTGGAAGGTAGAAGAAAGGTGCAAATGGTTTTTAAAATATTCCTCATTTCCCAGTCATGGAAAATCCATGGGACCCAGCGTTTCCCACTGTGCAGCACATAACAGTGTGTATTCGAATGAGCAAGACAGTCAGACATCAAGAACAGACTCCTTTAAAAATAACAGGGATAATTGAGCTTTTTTTCTGTCCATCCTTTTCTTCTGCAGAAGAGCAAAGACATTACTGAAACAGCTGTTGTTTTTTCCTTTCTCCATTCTCTATTATGTTCAAAATTTTGTATCATTCCTGCTGTCCCAAGCCCTTCAAATGCTTCTCCTGCTCACGTCTTCTTCTTCTTTTTTTTTTTTTTTTGTAGGTGAAATTTATTTTTGAATGCCATAACTTAATAATGGTGATCTGATTGTCTCATTATGTCCAATTCTAGATGATGCTTTTTCTGTTGCTTGCACAAAGGCTGAACTCAATGGAATTATCTGTTCTGAAATTTCGTAAGAAATTCTGTATGTCCTGGGTATTCCTGGATCTACCCTGAAAAGAAATAAAATTTGGGATATAAAATTTCCTGTATTAAATTTTAGTCAAGGACTCACTCATGTCTTGGGGTTACCACTAAGATAAGACCAGGAAAACCAGTAGTTTTTTATAATAGTTAAAAAGAATAAAAGAAAGAATGTCTATGTTTGAAAAACTCTGTTGGTTTTGTAGTTCTTAAGGAACCTCAGTTTTTCTTTTGGTTTTGAACATCTTCAGAATTTTTCAAAGATTGAATTTTGTTTCAAGTACTAACAGTATATGAGGCCCAAATCTCACTCTTTAATAATATGCTTAAGAACTTACCTTTGACAAGCTCAATTGAACAAAAACTGTGAGATTTATACAGTGAGACTTCTCTCAGCAGCATTAGGCTTAGAATTTGCAATGTTAATTTGTGTTTGAAATTTGTACTTTTGAAATTGCTTTGAAAGAGATCTTTTAAAATCTGGCTTGCCTTTCTAGTGAGAATATAGCATTGCAGTTAATGAGATTACTTCTGTGAAGATATCAAGAGGTTTGACTTCATCTTCCATCATCATGACGTAGTTTTTCTGTAGTGTTACTGAATAAGCACCAGCAACCAAACAAGCTGCAGAGTTCCTGAGAGTAAATCAAGTTATATAAACCACCTTAAACCAGTTTGAAATTATTGGCATAAGTATTTTGTATCACATGAGGGTTAGACTTCCCATAAGATAAGTGGTCACCAGAAGAAGCAGTCTGACAGTCTTTAGAAATACTTTGTGTAAGGCCTTGTACTCAAGAGATTTAGAACATTCCTGCTTCCTAGTAAGGTTTATCAGTCTGGCTGCATTCTGCAAATCTAGCCAGTCTTATTAGCTGCAGCAGCCCTGACCTCAACTGATCTCTGCATTCAGACCCAAATGGAGTCCCACTCTATTTTTTCCATCCAGTGATTCAGGAGACATAATTAAAGGAAAGTAGTCTCAGATATATTCATTTATATGACAAGTGATAACTGCCAGCATTATTTAAGCGGCTTTTCAGATAGCTCCATCTTAACAAGGGCTGGCAACTGTATGCCATAGAAGATCAACTGGAAAAAAAACGGATGAAAGCCAGCAGGAGTAACCTCACTCCTTATCCAGCAGATCCTGTCTTCCTTAATTCAAGTTTTGTTTTACAAATTACTGTTTGTCTGTTTATCGGTATCCAGAATGTGCTTACATTCACTGATTTTGAGCTGTGTAGACAAGCAACTGAGGCTGAATTTGCAATGAGTTTTGCTTAAAAGCCTTTATTGACTCTTTGGCTGAACATCCTGTAAAATGTTGTGATTAACTCCCACCTGTTAAATGTATCTGTTTTTACAAAAGTAATTCACATGGTCTTTGCATGCCAGGGAACAAACTGAACTTAATTTGTTGCATTGAGCTTTCCCATAGGTTTTACAAATGGTTAAATGATTAAATACCAATGTGAGCATTGATCTATGTATAACTTTGAAAGTGATTGTTAAACAAAGAGGCATATTCAGAGCATAATAGTAGCTGTGTACACATTATCCATCTGTCTGAGCAAATAAAAAAAGAAGGGAGAAGAAAAAATGAACGATAGTGGAATATTTGCAGTATTTATAGTATTTACCCTATTATTAATTAAACTTATTAGATCAAAGCGTCTGTCAAAAACACCTGTCATCATAGTATCAGTAGTATCAGTAGCATCGCTATTCAGTCTCATCTTGTGATTTAAGCAGTAGATTTGTTATCACTGATCAAAATGCTTTCCCTGATGACATTTCTTTTTAGAGAATTGATCAAATTCAGTGAGCTTTTTTATTCACTAGGCATACCTGGTTTTCCCCAGGTCCTGATTCCAGCCCGACAAACACAACAGGACAGACTCTAAACAACCAAGTCAATCACATGCACTGCATCACTCAGCTTAAATAGCCCTGTATCACTTTGCTGCCACTAACCACCTTTGTTTCTCTTTGCAGCTGTATCTTCACCATCTTCATTTACAATGAAAACTAACACATTGAGCACAACAGTGCCTAATTCTTATTACCCAGGTAACTGATTTTTTTCTTGGTTTCCACCCCATATAGACCTTTTCATAATAGAAGCACATACAATTATGTTCTTATACTTCTTGACATAGAAATTTAATACATACATAAGCAACATACTGATTGCTTACAGTAGCTTTCTGAAAGAAAACTCAGGAACACTTATCAACCATTTACTGTTCTCTCTCTTTTTACCTTTTCTGCATTGACCTGCTTATGATGTATGACAGATCCATTTGTGCCAACTGCAATTTTAGGTGAGAACATTTCCCTTTATCCAAGTTTATTGCTGAAGTTATTTAGAAAGTCACAGTTCTCGGGGTACAGACAATAGTATGTAAAAAGCTGGAGTTTTATACTAAGGGGAGATGTGGTAGGCTTGGCTACACTGAGAATGCTAAGGACACTATCAGGCTTGATTACTACTGTTGTAGTGCAAGTCAGGGGAGACGAGAAATACTTCTAACAAGTGGATTTGCGAGGAAATGTTTATGCATGTATTTGGAGTGATACAAAAGAATTTGATTATTGCAGCAATTGATACAGTTTCCCTCTTTTTTTCTTTTTCCATTTTATCTCAGAACTGAAGATGTCACTTCTTAAATATAACATTTTTTCCTAATTAGACTATTCATGATACAGAAAATCAGACAAAATACCTTTTTGTCCATCCAGCAGCTATCATTTCTTCTCACAATACCGCACAGTTTCTGACATGCTTGTCAAAATGAAGTTTCAGAGGAGAGATGGTATTTTGAACAGCTAAATAACATGAGACTTAGAGTATATAGTTTATTATGCATCAGGTGTCACGGGAACGAAATCTAGGAAAACCTGGGGAATCTAGGGAAACCAGCAATTGTCCAATGTCAGAAAGAGAGGTTTCTGCACAGTGATAAAACAATAAGCATGAGGCGCTATTGCATTTCCAATGCTTAAATAACTCTTAACTGCTTTGTGGCTTGTCTTCATTTACACCTCCTTCCCATGCTAACTTCAAACTAAACAGAGAGATATTTTGGTTTTTTTAAGTAAGAAGTCAAAATGTAACAGTGCACTGTAGCAAGAATTCACACTCCAATGTTAAGCCTCTTTACTCTTTTTACAACGGCTGATGTGGTTACAACAAATATTTTTCTTTCTCCTCCTTTTTCTTCAAATCAGTGTAAAAAATGTTAGACCTCTTAACTGATTCCTGCTCTTAAATTGCAAGTTAAACAGGCTTAAGTAGAATGAAGCATATAAGAAGTTTAGGAAGGTGATCTTGAAAATTTGTTATTGCAAAATAATATTTAGCACAGTGCATTTCAGCGTGATAACTTGGAGAAGGAACTTATGCGTTTTTATACATTATGTAAATCTGGAAGAAGGTAATGGTAGTGACTGTAACAATGTAATAATCTGCATGCAAATGAAATTTGCAGTGACTTTTAACTGCCTGAGATTTTAGGGGTTTTGCGTGTGTGCTTTAGCATTCATTCAGCACTTCATCCAGTAGATGTTCTTTCTGACCTTGTGCGTGGGCAAGGAGAAAAGTACTATTATCAGGAGAAAAACTCTGAGATTTCCTATCTCAATTACTAGGTTTTAGTTAATGGTTTCTCTGATTTAAATTTTTTTTGTGATCCTTTGCAATTTAATAGAGATGGTAAACGTATTTGTTAGCTTTTTTTTTTTTTTTTCTCCACAAGAAATAATCTCTAAGCGAGTAATTCAAATATCACACAAACACACACTGAGAAATAAAATTCTTTGCTTTTACTAGGTCTTTAAAATCTGGGATTAGTTAAATATGTATTTTATGGTCTGCTACGGCAATCTGTCCATACTCATCTCAGAAAATCAGCCAATAATTTCACCGTGGAAAATTAATGTTTTTGTAAGCTTACATGTAAAAAAATTAGTACCCTTTTATAACTGGTGTTCTATTCAGACCAGTGGTGTTCCATTCTCCCAGAATGTTTTTATGACTGCTTGTATAGGAATAGTGTTTTATCTGAGGTAAATCGAATTAGCTATGCTTGAGTCAGTAGAGGAATATAGAAATTAACAAGATATGCTGTGTTTTAATTGCAAATAATACCTGCTCTTGCTATCTTCCAAACTCCAGAGAAATTGTGTTAGACTACGGAATCAAGGCTGTAGTTAAAACTAAAGGAGCTTTAAACGCTTTGGATAATGGTGGCTGAATTTATAGATGAGTGTAGATCATATTTGTCTAGTATCAACTAGAAACTGGAGAGCGTCTCAGCCCTGAAAAGATATTGGGCTGGGTTTCCAGCTACCTTCCATGCCATGTGTTCATATAACTAGTAAATAAATATATTATTTACTAAGTGTTGTACAGCTCTATGAGAATGAGTAAGTGGAGAGTAGAACAACTGTAGCTGTAGGAGTATTTAAGCTGGACAAAATTCCTGTTGCATCTGATCGCTGCATCTGAAAGAGGTCACCCTGTGAAAAACAGTGGACTGTTATGCCTGAAAGGCTCACGCTACAGTGCTCAAAGGCAAAGCAAAAATTATGGGGCTCCTAATGTATGATATAAAACAAGGATTGAAAGCACTTTATTTAAAACATCTTAAAACATCACTCCCAAAGAGAAAAAAAAATAGTATTAATGGAGGTAAAGTAATAGAGAGAGAAAAATCAGTCTAAAACAAAGGAGCTCATAGGAAAGAGATTCATAAAGATTAAACTGCTGTTTTCGTAGTACAAGACCCTGTTAAATGCCTTCATCTTAGTTACTAACAGTCTGTGTTACAAGGAATTCTGTAGGTTGCAAAAAAAATCCCCAAGTTTTCTAGCCTGTTTCTAAATTTGAAATAAGCCACATAAAAAATCATTATCAACTTCCTATACTTTTTTTGTCTTTTGTGTCTTAGCCACCTTGTAGTTTTCAGGTGCCATTTCAACAGCAACATATTGTACCTACACTTGTATACCACGCTTCATACCATGCATCCCAAGGTGCTTTGCAGTAAAATTTAATCACACATTAGAAAAAGTTGTCAAACTTTCAGCAAAAGATGAATCACTTTCCTCTGCATTCGATCAGGTTAGCAAACTTGACAGGAAAGGTAGTGAAATTCCCATACTAATACCCATAAATTTTTCTTTGTAATTTTTGGTTTAGGTTTTAAATGCATAGTTCATATTGACTGTATGCTCACCGAGGAACAGTTTTTATATGTCTTAGTATAAGTGGGAATTGAGAGAGCCTAAAATCATCCTTGAAATACGCTTTCTTGAGCTCTGTGGCTTTAACATCCATTTTCAGTGGTTTATCTAAGACCAGAAAGGTACCTTTAATGAGGTGAGGTAGTATTTTTTGTATGTACATGAGAACCTGGGACCTTTTCATACTGAGTATCTGCAGAACTTTCCGCTATAATGCCTAACTTATGAATGTAGAAATAGTATTTTAATACTTCCCTTCCATACAGCATATTTTACAGAGTATTAATTTTTAAATAAGTATAGTATTTTAATAAACCCCTTGCGGTGTTTAATGTGCAGCCATTGAGGAATAGCTTGGATAAGTCAAAGCACCACTTTTCAAATTTCAGCTAAAAATCAAAAATTCATTGAGATATATAAAATTATTATTTGGGTAAACAGAAAATATATTTATGATGATATTTGGACCTTAGAATTGGGGTTGTTTTTTTTCTCTTGTCGGGTCTGAACAAATTTTTTTAAGTTCCACCTAAGCAGGAAGAAAGTCATATTGCTTCCTTTGGTAGCGTGCACTTTCACATCTGTCTATTTACTGCTAAGTATACATTTTGATCTCAGTAGCATCTATGTGAATTCACCCATAGTAAGATAACTTGGTTTCATTAGATTTATTTTATACTGTGAAACTGAGATCAGAATCTGACTCATTTAGGAAACCACTCTGTAAAGACTAAATTACAAACATAAAATTACCTGTAATTACTAATGTAGTACTGTTGCTTATGCCCTGTTTCCTTTTTCTCCTCCTCTTTTTTTCTCCTGATATGTATCTTCTTAAAAGTGCCAATCAATGGTAAGTTGCCCATTTGCCCCATGGAAGAGATGTGGAGGGTTGGGAGAGTATGTGTCTCATAAAAATTTTAACCAGCCCACTGGGTTCTCCTGTTTGTTGGCTTGCATGTCAGTTGACATATAACATTCCGTGCCTAATGTGAAAGCTCATGATATACCATGGTCCCAAAGCATGTTCAGCAGCCAGTCAAGACATTTTTCCTTATCAGATGATCCTTTGCATTTGTCCTCTTGCAGTTCATCTCCAAATGTTGTCTCAGTTCTACATTTCCATTGCAGTCCTAGCTTGATAAAACCATAAACCATTTTGTGCATCTTTTTATTTTGCTCACTCCAAACATTTGCTCTAAATTCGCAGTGTGAAATATAGCACTTCAGTAATTAAAGAATACAAGTCCAATTTCATTTCATGGGGACTTGTTGAAGTTTCAGAATGAAACTTCTATGCAGTTTAGAACCAAATGCCTGATTTAAAACCTGCTTGTAATAAGCTAGTGATATTTAAAACAATATTAGAGTTCGGACTGCTCTGCAATGCTCAATGGACTTTGCATCATTACAATTAGTCTTGCGATTTTCCCTGTGTAAACTGCTCCATGGATTTACTGTTCTTCTGGTGTAGCCTTCACAGACAAAAACAATACTGATGGTGTCAGATTTCTGTCATTCCTCTAGAAATCTGTGTAAGTTATATATCTATTAATAAGTGAAAATGAGCCAGTACATGATGAGTTACTCTTGTTCTAGATGAAACCCATACGATGGTCAGTGACACAAGCAGCCTGGTCCAGTCCCATACCTACAAGAAGCGAGATCCAGTGGATGTTCCCTACCAGACTGGACAGCTTCATCCAGCCATCCGTGTAGCTGACTTGCTACAGCACATCACCCAAATGAAATGTGCAGAAGGCTACGGATTCAAAGAGGAGTATGAGGTAAGTGTCAGGTCTAATGATCTGATTATTGTGTCTTCTGCACTGTTGGCTTTTCTGTCTGCTACCTGCACCACAGAACAGGAAAAATAATTACTCAGCCAAGTAATCCAGCTGCTGTGTGAGGGAAGATACTGATGGGAAAGATCATCTCTGTAGTGAGGAAATCTTCTGATTGTAACCAGCCAGAATGAGGAGTGAGACATAAAAACCTTTCTCGGAAATCTCTGCCTAATTCTAATCACAGAATCACAGAATCACAGAATCCCAAGGGTTGGAAGGGACCTCAAAAGATCATCTAGTCCAACCCCCCTGCAAGAGCAGGGTAACCTACAGTACATCACACAGGAACTTGTCCAGGCGGGCCTTGAATATCTCCAGTGTAGGAGACTCCACAACCCCCCTGGGCAACCTGTTCCAGTGCTCTGTCACTCTTACAGTAAAGAAGTTCTTCCTGATGTTAACGTGGAACTTCCTATGTTCCAGTTTACACCCATTGCCCCTTGTCCTATCACTGGATATCACTGAAAAAAGCCTAGCTCCATCATCCTGACACCTACCCTTTACATATTTGTAAACATTGATGAGGTCACCCCTCAGTCTCCTCTTTTGCAAGCTAAAGAGACCCAGCTCCCTCAGCCTCTCCTCATAAGGGAGATGTTCCACTCCCTTAATCATCTTTGTGGCTCTGCGCTGGACTCCTTCAAGCAATTCCCTGTCCTTCTTGAACAGAGGGGCCCAGAACTGGACGCAATATTCCAGATGCGGCCTCACCAAGGCTGAGTAGAGGGGGAGGAGAACCTCTCTTGACCTACTAACCACTCCCTTTCTAATGCACCCTAAGATGCCATTTGCCTTCTTGGCCACAAGAGCACGTTGCTGGCTCATGGTCATCCTCCTATCCACCAGGACCCCCAGGTCCCTTTCCCCTTCACTACTTTCCAGCAGGTCAACCCCCAACCTGTACTGGTACATGGGGTTGTTCTTCCCCAGATGCAAGACTCTACACTTGCCCTTGTTAAATTTCATCAAGTTTCTCCCCGCCCAACTCTCCAGCCTGTCCAGGTCTCGCTGAATGGCAGCACAGTCCTCTGGTGTGTCAGCCACTCCTCCCAGTTTTGTGTCATCAGCAAACTTGCTGAGGGTGCACTCAGTTCCCTCATCCAGGTCATTGATGAAAATATTAAACAGCACCGGTCCCAGCACCGACCCCTGAGGGACTCCACTAGTCACAGACCTCCAGCTAGATTCTGCGCCATTGACCACAACTCTCTGCCTTCTTCCTTTCAACCAGTTCTCGATCCACCTCACTACTTGATCGTCAAGCCCACACTTCCTCAGCTTATCTATGAGGATGCTGTGGGAGACAGTATCAAATGCCTTACTGAAATCAAGAAAAACTACATCTACCGCTCTACCATCATCCCTCCACCTAGTCACTTCCTCATAGAAGGCTATAAGGTTGGTCATACATGACTTCCCCCTCATAAAACCATGTTGGCTGTTCTTAATGACCCCCTCATCCTTGATATGCCTAGTGATGGAGTCAAGAATAAGTTGTTCCATCATCTTTCCAGGGATGGAGGTAAGGCTGACCGGTCTATAATTACCCGGGTCCTCCTTCTTGCCCTTCTTATAGACTGGTGTGACCTTTGCCATCCGCCAATCCTCAGGCACCTCGCCCGTTTCCCACGACTTACCAAAGATGATGGAAAGTGGCCTAGCAATGACCTCCGCCAGCTCCCTCAGCACCCGTGGGTGCATTCCATCCGGACCCATCGATTTACAGATGTCCAGTTTGCATAGCTGATCCCTAACCCAATCCTCATCTACCAAAGCAAACTCCTCCTTTGTCCTGACTCCTTCTGGGGCTATAGAAATCCGGGGCCCTCGGGGAGAGTCTGCAGGAGTAAAGACAGAGGCAAAGAAGGCATTTAGCACCTCTGCCTTCTTTATATCCTCTGTCTCCAGGGTACCCACTTCGTTTAGCAGTGGGCCTATATTGCCTCTTGTTTTAGTTTTATTTGCTATGTGTTTGAAGAAGCCCTTTCTATTGTCTTTAACCCGACTAGCAAGATTGAGTTCCAAGGAGGCCTTAGCTGTCCTAATTGCCTCCCTACATCCTCTAACAACTGTCCGATATTCCTCCCAAGCGGCCAGCCCCTCCTTCCATAATCCATAGATTCTCCTTTTCCACTTGAGTTTGCCCAGCAGCTCCTTGTTTAACCACGCCGGTCTCCTAGATCCCTTACTTGACTTCCTACTCATTGGGACGCTCCGATCCTGAGCTTGGAAGAAGCGGTCCTTGAATGCTAACCAACTATCTTGAGCCCCTTTACCGCCTAGTACACTTTCCCATGAGACTTCCCTTAGCAGTTGACTGAAGAGGCCAAAGTTGGCCCTTCGGAAATCCAGAACTGTGGCTTTGCTAGGTATTCTATTCCTCCCACACAGGATCCTAAACTCCACCATCTCATGGTCACTGCAGCCAAGGCTGCCATTGACCGTCACCACTTCGACCAAACCCTCCTTGTTGGCGAGTACTAAATCTAGCAGCGCTGCTCCCCTAGTTGGTACGTCCACCATTTGCATTAAGAAATTATCATCAATGCACTCGAGGAACCTCCTAGACTGTGAATGACTGGCTGTATGACAGCAAATATCGGGGTAGTTAAAGTCCCCCACGACGACTAAGGCATGTAGTCGCGAGGCTACTTCCAGTTGCCTGTAGAAAGCCTCATCAACTCCTTCGTCCTGATCAGGAGGTCTGTAATAGACCCCCACAACTGTATCACCCGTGCCAGTCAGCCCCTTGATTCGTACCCACAGACATTCCACTTGCTCCTCATCCGACCCCGGACAGAACTCAGTACATTCTAGTTGCTCTCTCACGTAAAGAGCAACTCCACCACCTCGCTTTGCTGACCTATCTTTCCTAAAAAGGACATAGCCATCCATGACCACATTCCAGTCATGTGAACTGTCCCACCATGTCTCTGTAATCGCCACTAGATCATAACCTTTAGCCCGCACACAGACTTCTAACTCCTCCTGTTTATTCCCCATGCTGCGTGCATTGGTGTACAGGCATTTCAGGGAGCCAGTCCTAGTACCCTTTTTCCCCTGCGGGACAGGGTCTAAAAAGCTATCCTTTCCCACAAGTGAAACAAGAGATTGATAATTGCATGAAGCTCTGTATTCAAAGAAATGGATCCACTAGTATCCTAGTACTTCCCATGTTGTTCTTTTATTACTGAAGAATAGGGCTTTTTCCAAAGTTCTGCATCACGGATTGTCTAATCACAGTTGCCCTGTAACACAATATTATCTTAGTAATCAACTTCTACAAGCAGTATTTCTTGGAGTAATAGTATTTGTCATGGAGAAGAAGTGTGCAAATCTTCAGAGTGCCCCCTAGGGCTATAAAATTTATTCTGCGGTGCCCGAAATGGTTGCCACTAGCTGGAGGCTACCTCTAAGCCTTGTTATTTTTCATGTGAACTTACAGCCTCTCTTTTTTTCCTTTTTTGTTGATTCAACTTCTGTTTCTTTATTTCATGCTAGAGTGACCTGTTCCTCCCTGTTGTCATCTGAATTTTAAATGTCATGACCACTGCATCCTGGCAAATACTGTAGGAATGCAGCACCTTGTACTGCAGATCCTGTCTTCCTTGTGAGATGAGTTTTCTAAGTGAAAAAAGTGCAAAGCAAGCAGAACTTGCTCTCATGCCCAAAATTAAAGGGAATACTGTTCCTGACTTCAAAAGCTTAGTTTTGCTGAAGAGTTTCAAGAATGCACTACTCCTCATCCATATCGTGTATTTGAATGAGCAGAGCCTTATCAACCTTGGTTCCATGTCTAATGTGAGGGAGGATTCAAGGCCCTTTAAAGTCACTTTAGGACAAGTATTTTAATTGTTAAGGTGTAAGAATAAATGTCCTTTGTCCACTTTTTTTTGCCTTTTAGCTCAGATTTTAAGGGGTTTATTCTTCTGGATTATTCTCATGGGAACACTCTAATATGGACTGATAACATGTCTACAGTGAGTATTTTCCCACAAGATTACAATTCAGTGGGTTTAAACCTGAAAAACAAGTAGTATGAATATATTACTTCACAAAGGAAACATACTTAAGTTGATCCACAGAGTCGGCCTGTAAATTGTCAAAATTGACATAGGTGTGTATGAGAATTCATGAGATAATTTTTATTGAACGGGAAGATTCACTTGTAAGAGTTTGCAGGGACTGATCTGTTGATCTGTAGGCAGACTTGAAGCTGTCACCTCTGAAAGACTCTGTTGACTTTTAGTATGTTATATGGACTATGATCCAAGATGTAATTAGATTTACCAAAAAAATATTTCCTGCCTTGTGGTCTAGAAAGCAAATGATCAGCAGCAGCCCATCCCGACCATTTCCAGGAGTGGGTTACACTAACAAAGCCTGTATCTGCCTCTGTATGTGAAAGTGTCCCTTTATCCAGTTGAGGAACCTGTCCCATCCATTTGTCCATTTGAGGAGTCTGTCCAAATTGCACTGCGACTCCAACCCAGTGCACAGTCCTAAATTTCTTTTTCTTGGAAACTAGAATGTGAAACTAGAATCAGAGGAACAGGTGTAAATGGGTCTTACTGTAATGTGACTCTGACATAGCTGGTGAGAAGCAGAATGAAACAAATTCAATTTTAGCTCTGTCTTCTCAAAGCAGAAGCCAGCAAAAAACAGATCCCTTCTCATTCTTTCATCTGATAGAAAGAGAAATGAGAAGGACACCCAGCAAAAGTAATTTAAATTACTTCCACCCGTAGGGCGAGCAACAATTTATCTTCTGGGCATGCACAAGTATGCACTGCCCTAGAGGTTCAATATACCATGCTTAAATTTTAAAGGTAGGAACTAGTGTAGTCACTGTTGCAGACCTTTCAGGATGACTCATACAATTATGTGCATACTGTTTGCATTTTACAAGAGACGGTGGGGTTTTTGAAGTTTGTGCTTTGTCATGCCAGCTCCGAGTTACAAAAATTGCTGAAATATTTAATTGTTTAAACTGGTATTTATAGTATTAGACTTCCAAAGCCCATGCTTCAGGCCACTTTCATAGTCACTGATGACATTTTTTCCTCTAAAATGTAGAAAACAGTTAATTCCCAGAAGGGGCTAATCACTTGTCAACTTTCATTTGTATAGCTGACTTAAACAAGTTTGTTCCTATGTGGTTTTTTATGCCACCGTTATTTAAAAATGATAGAATTGAAAACTCCTGTCTTTGGAAAAGATTTGTTCATCAGCCAAAACCTTTTATACCAGCATTAAGCCTAGAGGAAAGCTACAATTAATTTATATTAAAAAAAAAGACTGTAAAATGGAATTTATAATGCAACCAATGACATGGCTTTTTAACTACAGTGGATCACATGGTGCTGAGAAACAGTTTCCAGGAAAATCACTTGATTTTGAGCTTACCATGCTGATGAATGGCATCCCATTACAGACAGTAGGTGCAGTCATGACTAATACCAGTAGATGCAATATACTAGAGTGCTGTTTATAAATAGTGGCACGGATGGGAGACTTAAAATACTGTATCTGCATTTGAGAAAGTCCTCTTATATATGGAAATTGTTTATAATCAGAATGAACATAACTAGCTTTATCTTTGATTTATTTTTTTTCCACTGAACTACTGCAGTGTTGCTGGTTTTCCTCCATATGCAACAACCAGCTGCCCAATATATTCCAGCACTGCTGAGACTGCAAAACTCTGTTTATGCTGCTGTCAGACTGATACAGTCCTCTTTACAAAGTTTAACAAGACAACGCAAGAATCTTTTTCTTTATAAATTATCAGAAGGATAACTGTCTAAATGAAAAGGAAGAAATAGTTTGGCAGGGGATTTGTTTTGAATGAAGTCTCATAGATGATTTTTGCTTTAACAAGACAGCAGGATTATGTAGTCTCACCAGGGAAAGAGTTTGATTCAGGAGAAATTCACACAGGATTCACTCTGAAAATAAATCTGTTGAACTGAACAGAAAGAAAAGGAGCATATTACCCATTAACACCATTTCAGAGGAGTGCAAGGGTACAGAATACTTACTGTCATGCATAGTTTTAAGTGCTTTAAAATAAAGCTTAATATATTAGACCACTATTCTCAATAATTAGGGCTGTAGTTCACAATGTAAGTACATCTACGTACTTTTAAGTCCTACTGGTTTCATGCATGAGTTTTTCGAATACCATAACTAACTCAAAGGATAGAAGTTGAAAAATTATCTTTAAGCAGTGTCAGGCTGGTACTTAGTCACTCATTGGTCAACTCTGCATTAGGATTACCCACTTCAGTTCCTGAGTATCTTTAGCTCCAAATATACGGGTGCTGGGAGGACCGCTGTACTTTTCGTGATTGTGCCCTTTTGTTCTCCTTCTGTGATGAACTGAGATACTTTGTCTCTCATCACTGAAAATGCTTTGGTTGAGTGTCAGCCGGGGAGTATCTCACAGCCTGGCCCTGTTCCTGTGATGACATATGCAGAGGCTTCCATTCCCTACAGCAGGATTAGGCCCTACCTCTTGGATGCAGTGGTGCAGTTCTGGTTTTCTGTCTAGCTGTGCCTGTGGAATGAGAGCAAATACAACTGTGTCCTTAGTGGCACATGGGTAACAAGTTCACTGTCCATTTTCCCATGAGTTTCTCAGGTGTGGAAATAACATGGACAGATTTTGGTAAGCTGTGGACTCAAATGCAGACCTTCATTTGCAGCCTAGTGGAGTGTGAATGATTGGAAGGGATTGAACAGAAATCCGTAAACTCGGGGAAATCTCCACACAGCTAGTCTGCAGTGGATCTTTAAAATCCCTTCTATCCCCTGCCAGACCCTTAAAAAAGGAGAGATTTGAGCTTGGTTCTAGCAACGTTAGACTGACAGGATAACATTGGCATGATTCCACATGCACTCCTACACTAATTGTGAGTTATTTAAGCTGCTCCCCAATACTACAGCATGAGAGTGCTTTTACTGATCATGAAGGAGGCTCATTGCTTATCACCTTTCTGCATTACAGAAACAAAATAAATAGAAAAGGAGGGTGAAAATGGTCTCTGCAATTCATAATTTCTTTCTCCTTACACCTGCCCTCTTTTGGTTTTAGACTCCCTAGTTCAACAGTGCTTTGCACTTTCTCCTTTCACAAGGACGTGTCTATCAAAAGGCCATAAATACATAGGTGGAAAGAAGTTCATCTCCTTCCTATGCAGATGGACTAGGTTACTGGAGGCCAGCATAGGTTGGCATAGCTAGGGCAGAAACAGAGACATTCATCAAAATCTTATAATTTAAAATAAGATTTTATTTTTAATCCTGTTTTTGGATCAGCAAAAATTGGTGCCTGTTCAGTGTAAATTGGTTCTTTGCCAAATTAAGGTTAGTTGACATAAGACAGTTTCAAATTGATTTCTGAGTGTCCACACAGGAGCTTGGACTGGTTTAACAGAGTTGATTTAAAAGCACACCTTTAATTAAAACAGTGCAACTTCGTGTAGATAAAGCCTTACAAAATCAATTTCACATTATGTTCCATGACAGGGAGTTGTGAGCTTCTATTATCTCAGAACCAGAGGTTCCTTTGAAAAGCCAGGATTTGCAAAAGGTAGCCTGCTCAGATCAGCCTCACGTACTGTCAGTAACAGGACCGTGTCAATAGCAGAGTTTAAAAAAAGTTCCTCCATGTAGCTTTAACTTTAAGGCCTTTCCCCAAGCTGTCTCTCTTGTGTTCCCTCTTCACCCCTCCTGTCGAACAGGAACCTTCTCAAGGTGTTGTGGCAGTCAACTGGTTTAGTCAGGAAATGATTCTATATTAATATCATTAAACCAATACTATTCCTATCACTCTGAAGTTATATATACTGTCAAGATAAACTGTACTGATTATGCCCCTTTTATGCTGTATGGTCTCCACTCTGAGGGGTTGCACGAGTGTAGCTGTATTAATCCCTAAATCACCATAGTTAAATAGATGGGTACAAGCTCAGAGGGCCTATCAAGGTCAGGAACATGAAATATATTATCTAATGTATGTTAAACAATTCATTTCAGTTTAGCATTTCTTAGCACCTATTATAGATTGGTAGAAGGATTTTAAAATAGGTTATTTGGTCGTGGTCACGGTTCAGTTATACCTTGTGGGATTATGGTCAAAGAAGATCATAAAAAAATTGATAATTCAAGAGTATTTGGAGGTGAGTGTTGAAAATAATTGAGGTAAGAAAGAAATCCTGTCTTCATAGCAATATATTTTTTGAAATGGAACTTCAGAAGATATGCAGGTAGAGGTGCTGATAGCCGAGAAAAACAAAGGTTTTCATGCAATGTACTATTAGCCAGTGAAATATCTGGGGTACACAGAAAATGGTTTGAAGAAACAACGCTGGAAAAAAACAGTAGAAATACAGATTCTTGGGAGCAGAAAGTATTGCAGGCAAGCAGGAAATTTTTTATAGAGGAAGTTTACCACATAGATGCCCACTTAAGGTTTTGTTTTCTCCAGACTGCTGCTAGATAAATGTCTGACCTAGGGCAAAAGTCTGATATAGTTTCCATTTTCTGCTGTCTTGCAAAGGCGTAAAAGGCATAACTGACTAGAATCCTGTCACTCCAACCCAGTCCTCCAGTTGTAGCTTTTCTTTCTCTTTGGTTCCAGCTGGAAGACAAATCTGCTGCTACATGACCCTTCTAAGCCATGTGCTTCTGGGCCCCTGTTCTGATACCTTGAGTATAGTAGAAAAAAGAAGTATTTTATTGATGTTATGTTGATATAGCTACTGGCAGGACCCAGTTGATGCATGTATTCCTTGTGACTGCAACCGGTCTGTCTCACCTACAACCTGTACATTTTTATCATGCTTTTTTCTCTGATTTTATTTGCTATTCTGCACCAGCTGAGACAGTCAATACCACAATCAGTGCAGGTTATTTTCTATCCCACAAGACACAAATTACAAAGAAGCAGAAAGATTCAGGAACACTGGGTGGGAGTGGGGGCATTAGTCGACAGTGTAAATACACTAAGGGCAGCATCTGCGTCCTTCAGAACTGAGAACGGGTAGCTGTTGTCTCTATTTCAGTAATAATAAGAAAACTTATTAGACATTGTGAACATGACAGAAATAAAACCAGAAGTAAAATAGGAATTTGTCCTGGGAAAGTGGTGTGGAAAATTGTTGGAAATATTAATCTGTAGAAATCATTGCTATTATTTTCTGTGAAGTTTCATCTGTTCAGATGTGGCTCAGAACAATCACCTGAATGCCTGGTTGAATCTTTAATCTTTAATACTGGAAATACCACTTTAATAGAGTGATCTGATTATAGGCATATATTATGTAAGCGTTCTCTCCCATGCATAAAGGATAACCACAACTAATGGTGATATAAACGTCCTTTATATGAGACAGGTATTTCTCATTTATCAAAGGACTGTGTTCAGAAAAACCCAGTTTCTTCAGATTGCTGTGAGATCTGCAGCAGCCTTTCATCATTCCCAGGTAACTTGTTCCTTTTTGGGGTTATCCCAGATTCTTGGAAGCCTCAGCACTGGAGAGATCATATCTAGGGAGGTCAAAAGCAGTAGTAAAAATTAACAGCTACCATGTCTATGAAGCATGTTTTGGTTTGGAAATCCTAAGGTACTCCAGATCAATACCAAATTGTTCAAATAAAGTAATCCCAAACCAGAAAGTGTATTCACTACTGAACAGCCTATGTTATTAGTGACAGAACTCCCGGAGCATGCAATATGCCTTTAATTCTTAAATAAGTCTTGTAGCAAGATGGGTGACTTCCAGTTGTTGATCAGCAAGAATCAGTTGTCAACAGTTTTAGCTGGCTGGCAGTTAACAAGAGCTTGTTTGGGTTTTTTTTCAGTTCAGAGGAGAGGCACTTAGTTTGCTGAATGTCTGTCGGTGCGTGAGCCAGTTTTGTGCAGTTCTGAAGCTCTCCTTAATAGCTGTGAATTTCTGTTCTTACAGATTTCAAATGTATGAAAAAAGCTGTCACAGTGCCTAATATCATTCACATGACACTGCCCTATTGCTGCAGTGTGGATAACTGCCTGGTGATCAAGGTGTCCCGGGACTTTATAAATCTCACAGTTTCCTTCTCCACTCTTCCTAAACGCCCTCTCGAACAATTTAAATAAAAGTGCATGTATATGCAGAAACAGCTTTCTAATTTGTTAATTTGTTTTTGTCTAAGCAGGTTTCATTAGAATTTATTCTTTTCAGAGATTATAGATTTAGGGAGACTATAGCTTTATTAGAAAGGCTTTGAGGTTTATCCATTTAAATAATAAAATTGCAGAGGTGTATAGATTAAAAAGCTTCCGATATCCTTAGGATCTCAGTAGGGTGTAGGCAGCTGTTTGCTCATGCTGTGGCGCGGCTATTTTTGGTACTGATCAGCTTGTGATTTATTTGGGTGTGAACCTTCTGTTTTCTTCTTCTTAGTAACCTGAACAGTCTGAACTGTATAAGATCTAAGGCAGCAAAGATGCCTAACAAGGACAAGGATGCCTTATTCAGCCCCACTTACTGTCACTAACTCACTCTCTATGTGAGCTTGCCAGACTCAGTCCTGTATGTAAAGTTTAGACTCTGTCCTAAGGAAAGCCTTGTAGCTTTTAAGTGCATCTTTCATGACCACTGTATCCCTCTAAGCAGTTAAAACAGAGGCTGGTGTTACTGATCCGTTCAGAACAGTGTTGGTGCACTTGAAAGTTGTGAGATATAGATGCATAAGCTGATCAATCGGATGGATGAACTGAATGCAGATTGTTCTGATGTAGGAGCTGTAGAAACTATTCTAACCATTCCCTGACTCTACTGAATCTGGTAGTCCTGGTTTATGTGGTGGCAAACATATGAATGAATGCAAAATCTAGCAGCAATTAAAAAAGTGCTGTAACCTCTCAGTTGTCATGGTCCTGATGATCTTTTCCATGTTCAGATATTTAGCAGACATTCATTTCATATTTCAGCAAAGCTGGACTGAAAATCCAAAAGTAATGTAAAGCATGATAAGCACCTCTGATGTTATACCTGATCCTTATTGAGTGAGTGTATTTAAGCATTGAAAATGGAATCATTTTAGCTGTGAATGCAGTTGTGTGGTTGTGCGTCTTGTCCTTCATTATCCATAGCAATGAAGTTTCAATCTGCTTTAGAAAGTTCTGGGCTTTCCCCCATCTTAGGTCCAGCTGCCACAGCAATCTTTCAAAACTTGTTTTAATTTTGATCCTAACCTATGACTCCCTCATTAGGATCTTTTATTCTCTGAAGGTATTGCAAAATCTTTTGCTATTTATGCTGGAAAGATTTTTGGGCATGTGCAATGACAAATTGGAGCAATAAAGGAAATAGCTTCCAAGTTTCACTGATTATTGTCAAGTTGGCACTGAGCAGGCCTTTGGAAATCCAGTATCCACATCTGGTAAGTCCAAGTAATTAACACAGGGGTTACATAATTTTAATGGGAAGAATTAACTTTTTCCATCTTACTGCTTCCTCATGGTTGGATGTACACAGAGGTATATGCTTACTCTTTTGGTAACTAACACTCATACATCACTCCACTGTTTTAGCATGTGAAATCTGTTGCACTATTATTCTTCAGTCTGTTTTTTCTTCCTTTTAGCATCCACAGGTTGGGAAACAGTCAAACTGTACTAAGCAGACTTCTCAGATTATATTTCATTCTCATTATCCATTAGGCAAGTCATTTTTGCTGAGGGATCTTGCTACTATGCTTTGGCTAGTATCAAATTTATGCTTTCTGTATCCATTGAAATTAGGGTTTCGTTTCAGATTTAGCCAATTTGTGCATCATTATGGGCTATCGAACACCACGGTAGGAAACTAAATGAGGCCACTGAACTTAATTTCACTCATAACGTGAGCTTCCAGGGGGAAATCTGCAAAAATGGCTTTAATGCTCACAGCGATAAGGTGATAGGTTAAACTTTCTAAATGTTAGTGACAAGTATGATCTGAAAGAAAAGAAAGTTTTTGAATCATTGCAGGCTATATGCTGCATATTTGCACCAGACTTACTTATTAATTATTCAAATAAGACATTGAATATTTGATCAGAATCCCTAATCCCTTCTCCAGTTAGCAAATTCTTTACTTTTTAAAACTGCTGATGTACCATACTTTTCCCATTGCACCTGCAAAAATGAGTTAGTCCAATTTATGTGCACAGAATAATATATTGTTCTTTAATGTGAAAGACATTATTCATTACTTCTTACTCTTATAAGCCTCCATACCTCCTTCATATTTTATTAGTGCCCTTTAAAAAGACATAAAAAATCAGTCATGTAGTTATTCCATTTTAAATTATGCAAATGATGTTAAATGCAATTATAATCTATTCTTCAGTAATTAGGTATACACCCTATGTGTTTCCTATCGAGTGTATTTATTCACTACAAATAATTAGGATTGTAGTCCATTGCTGATTTCATGACCAGAGCACTTTTACTGGCTGTAAAGTGAGAGGAACACTTTTCTAATAAAATTAGCATAATTTAGCTATTAGGAGTTTTCATTTAGCAGCACATTTATCCACAGCGTACCTAAAATATGCATTATTTTCTATAATGCGTTTGTTTTAAATAAGTTAAAATAGCCATTATAAATTTTTCAAGAAATGAAAATTTGTATTCTTATGTAGCGTGTGGCTCAGTGTATCTTTTAGGAAGTTTTTTAACTGGAATATGAGACTTCTTACATATTTCCTATAGTGCTTTAGTAATTGTTCTGTCAATGGAACAGATGATCATCATTTTCCAGCTGGAATGATCTTTCTGTTACAACATACAAAAGAGTCTGTGGGAAACGTGAAGTCCACTGAAAATCTTGTGGACTGCCAGTGGGCAGACCAGGGGGTTGGCAAGCCTTTTTTCTCTCCTGCTGGTTTCCTGCCATCGCCTCTGTCTCTGTGTGACAGCTGTTCCCTCAGTTACCCATCATGTGGAATCTTCAGTGATGCCACTGCCTACACTCTTATAGGGCTACTGCTGTTCTCTAAGTGCTTGGCTCTGTATCTGTCTTATTAATTAGCAGTTAGGTCTCTCTGGGTCCTCAGCAAGTCATCTGGGAGGTGAAGAGGACATAGCCTTTCAAACAGCCATGAGGAGATACCAGGCATCTCAGTCAGGCAAAGATGAGCAGGGCAACTATGGTATAAAATTGCACCCCCAGGGCAAAACTGAGGGGAAGACTGGAGTACCCATGGAAACAAAGCAGCCCAGGAGGTGGGCAGTAGGAAAAGCAGGCTGGCTTCTGGGACTTGTGAAATAATGTCAGCAAGAGACAGTATTTCAGAAATTACATAATGGTGACATCAGCTATGTAAAATTGCTGGGGTTACTGGATTTGCAGCTCAGTTCAGGACTGATGAAAATTCGTAATAATAACTCTTCTTCATAAGACACAAGCTGCAGACCAGTCACTCGCTACAAACCCACACACAGGAGCTGAAAGATTTGGGTTTACAGCATGATTTGGAGTCCTCAAGCATGTGTTTTAAACAATTTAGTTTTGAAGGGATGTAAGGGACTTTTTTAAAGTTGCTTTTAATACATATTCTTTCCTGTTTTACATTTTACCATTCACATAAGTGGAAGAAACACCAGGGCCATCAGACACATAATAGTTTAGACATGTTCATGTAATGGTGAAAAACCTTGAATATTTGTCAACCCAACTGGCGCAGTTTCTTCCCTTTAAGTTCTTTAAAAGAGTCAAGACTGACAATGCTTTGCTTTGGTCTGTGGAAAAAATAGCTAGCATGTGTTTATGTGAGGCTAAAATTCATCTACTGGCTTAGTTCAGTTATTATCTGTCTAAGGTGCTTGCCTGTGCAACAATAACTGCTCTTGATATATAGTAGAAAAGAAGCTCTTATATCTACAAGAGAGTGGTCTATCTCCACTCATACACAGCACACCAGAGGAAGACAAAAGAAGTGAGGACCTTCTTTGATGTAAGGCTGGGGCTGTTTGGAAGCAGACACAGCTGTAGCTGCCTTCTGCTAAAAAAGGTAGCCTGTAGTAAAGGTGCAAGATCATAGATTTTTTGTCTCTGTCCTATCCAAACAGCAACAGGATTCCTTCCTGTATGGAATGCCTGCTGCTGCTTGCTCTGGGATGGTGGGAACATCCATGCAGTGAAGTGCTGGTTCCTGAAGTAAACCTAAAGTTCATAAAGCTATAGTGTCTGATTAATCTGGGAGAAGGCAACAGGACTCCTTTGCCTTTGATGCTTAAATACTTGGCTGTATCACAGAGTTTACAGTTTTGACATGAGAAAATATTAGCTTTCAGACTGTTTACAGTAAATACCTACATGTGAGCAATCACTGTGCTTTTCCTTACCAAGAATGATAACAAAGCAACAGTATGACAGAACAAATGTTAAAAAAGTAGGCCAGATCCTATCCTCTACTCAGGAAAGATCAGTAAATGCAGCCATCTCCAACCCTACATGAATAGTTAGGATAGAAATGTGGTTACTTAAATAGATGGGGAAATGCTTATAGTTCAAAGCTCTTTTTAGATTTTCAGGTCATTCCATGACCCTCTGAATGTGAGCATGACTCTCAAGTTGAAACATACGGTTTTTAATCTTGAGAAAGATGCATATAACAATTTTTCAGTCTTTTGTATTGAGTATTGCTCTTCCAAGTTCTGTGTACCATTACCCATTACCAGAATGCTTTAGTGTATGGTTTGATTGAAGAGTATTTCCCAGCACTGTCCTCTGCATTAGGCTCTGATATCAGCTGAGCTTTTGTTCACTTAGCCTTGATTTTTATCCATGCCTGTTTTTATTTGTTATAGGTGCCTCTGGTTAAGCTGGAGAAATAACTACATTAAAACTCTGTATTTTCAGTTACTAGATTTCCTCATGCACACATTCATACTTCAGCTTTTATGCTCTGTGTAACACTGCTGGACATAGCTTCTGTAAGGCTGGCATAATAAAACGCAAAGATCCTAGGAGTAAGGGAATCCTTGAAGTGGAACAGAGCCACTTTATCAGCTCCAGACTCTACTAAGTCCATCAAGTCTTTACTTTGTTTCCAGGATAGTGAAATATCACTCATTCCTGGCTGCTGTAATACTCCCTTAGGATATTCTCAGCTGTGCCAGAGAACAGTGTTACTTCTGCAGTGCTAACACCAATTATTCATTATTGCTTATAATCTAGGGAATCAGAAGCACCCAACAAATCTATTAAGCAGCAGGTTTAAAATGAACAAAAGGAAATATTTTTTACACAGCACATAATTACATCGTGGAGGTCACTGCCTCAAGATACTGTGAAGCCAAAATTATAAGTGGGTTCAAAAATGGGCTAGACAAATTCATTATTAAACACAATGGTTATATGCACTGTCTGGCTGAGAAAGAGATTGTTCAGGAAAGCCATTGACTGCTAGAAGTTAAGATGGTATGCTGGGGAAAGAGTCACTCTTTATTTGCTCTATTCTTCATACACTTTTGTAAACATCTGCTACTGGTACTTTTGTAGAAAAAATAATGGGTTGTATGGACCTCTGGTTTGACCCAGTATGTCTGTTAACACACATAAAGAAGAAGAAAATAAATCAGTCCTTCTGTATATACAAAGCAAACAATGTGATGTGAGATTACAATCTTTTATTTTTTCTTTACATACTGGTAGTCAATTTTATAGAGCTAACATCACCTCAGAATGAACACAAAGAGCCCTTTAAGTTAGCTAGCATTCTGTATGGTTTCTACTTCTTTTATTTTAGTAGCTGGCCTCCTGGTCCACTGTCTTGCTGTGGGTCTGTGAAATGCTGTAAATGGAAGAAGAAAAAAAAGAAATAAGGTTGTAAAATGTTCTTATTTAAAACGTATGTAGCTGCTATGCTAAAGCCTAATCCTCGAGCCTTTCTTTTAGATAGTGTTATTCTGCAAAGCCCCCTATTTACATTCATTAGGCCCTTTAAAGAGAGTCATGCTACTTACAGTAGGTAGAAGTAGTGGAATTAAACTAGTATGGGAACTAGTATGGGAAGTAAACCACTTCTTGCCTTTTGGAGAGCAAAAGGGGGACAGTTATATGAATTCTGAAATTAAACAAATTGAGCTTCCAAACCACACCAAAGCATCTGCTTTGGTTTTGCACTGGGTAAAACATTTCAAATCTAAACAAATTTGGTGTCTTGCTGCTTTCTTAGTATTTATATACACATTTCGGTTTTATCACTGACTTTGTAATTGGCTCTTCTTTTACATCACCAGCTTGATTCTTGCATTTTGATGGATGCACTGTGAATCAAGTCTATAGAGCTGACAGTAGCTAGAACATACAAGAATGTTTGAATCCAAGGAAAATCACATAAATTGCTCATGCTTTTTATGTGTTTAATTGTAGATCTGATTAGAGATTGACATATTTTCCCTCCCTTTGTCAGTTCTTTGCACAGCATTTGTGTTTATTTTACTGATATTTACTAAGCACATGTATCTGGCACACAAAGAAAGCAAAAAAAGGCCATGCTGTCTCCAGCATTTAGAGCTTCTATAAAGTTTAACTGTTTTGTGGGTTGCTTTTTATTTCTTGTTACTGAGACTGTATGTTGGTTGCTCTTTTGCTGACATTTTATTCTAAACTCTATGATTCCTTTTTTTTCTAAACTCTATGATTCTGCCATCAATTGATTTTAAACATTGCTGAGGTAGAAGGACAGCCTAGTTGGGAAGCAAATGTCTTTCCTGTTGACATAACATAGAGTATGTTTTCCTTTAGCTCAAGTATGCTACAATGGAATTGCCTTGAATACCTTATAAGGTATCAGGTTGGATCTTTTTAAAATAGCCTTGTTCCAAGAAATGAGTGGAACTACTAAACTTCTGTCTAGCTACACACTGACACAGAGGTCTGCTGGTGCTTACTCAATATTTACACTCATTCCCCAGAGGTGCTCCTTCTGCTACCAGGACCCTTCCCCATACATAAAGCTTTACGTTTCACTACCTTCTCCCCTAGAAGTGGGGACCTCACAACTCACCTGCCAGCTGCCACAGGAGGGCAAGGTGGAAACAGTCACAGTCACATAGCCATTGAGGGATATTTGAAGCATAGAAATAATGTAGGACAGTGATTCTGCCTTCAGTGGAAATGATGCTGAACAATATGTAAGTTATGCTATGTGTTTCACTACTTGGTCCATTCCAGACCTACCATGCACCTCTCACCCAGGTCCTGCCATTGCCATCCTCTTCTCCTGAGTCCAGCAGGTACGGCAATGGGTGGTGGTCCTCCTCCCTAACACCAGGAAAAGTGAGGAACAGGAGGTGGATTATATTCCTGATTTATTCCTTTCAGCTAGCAGCACTCCTCTTTTTCACACAGAAAAAAAACATGGAGAAGATATGCTGACTGGGAGGCCAAAGTGTGGAAACATCTGCAGGAAGGAGTTGTACTAGGGTAGTGATTCTGCATCTCTGGGATTGAGGGAGGAAAAGGTTACCTGTTTGTGTGACTTATTTCCCCAGTTTTGCAAAATAGGAAGAGCCAGAGTCCCTGGAAACCTGACTGATTAATCTAGAAGTTTAATAGTAACATGATTTTTTTGGTGTCGTGAAAGATTTGAACGGTGCTACCCCTATGACAGTTTTAGCATGGAGGAGCTCTGTGTTGGAGAGCTCAAGCTTCATAGTGCAGTAACATAAAAAAGCAAAAAAGGCTTCTTTCCTCTCTATTTCCATGGAGAAAAAGTCCTGTAGAAAGGGCTAATTTTAATGACACTAATACACATGTTTGCATTTTAACTGATATGTCAGGTTTAGATACCAGCTATTATGACTATAGTGAAGTTACTGAGAATAATAAAAGCAAACCATACTTTTCTGGAGGGTGTTGTCTCAGATATACTTTTACATATATTCTCATGGAACTAAGATTCATCTTACATAGGCTGACACAGGGCTAAGCAGGGTGCCAGAGTGGGACATGGGACCACCATGTTACATTGGCAGATTTGCACTAAATCCAAGCAGCTTACCGATACCAAAAGGTTTCTCCTGGAACCTTAAATGTGGTTGGCAGTAGAATACTGCACATGTGGAAGAAAACCATAATTTAAGGTTCACTGAGCCTGAGTCAGTTTTACTGTCTTTTAGTATCTTACTGTCTTTTACTAACTTGACTATTTTTACCATCCCCATGTCCCAGGAGCCTATTTTATTTTTTGGAAGACAAATCTTTTCTTGTACCTTGTTAGGTAATTCCAGGATATTTCTACTTGCAATGCAATTTTGGCTGAAACCTAATCTTTTAAAGAACATTATGTCCCATGTCCAGCAAATTGCAAGTATTAGGAACATATCCTAATCATTGAGCTGTCAGGTAAAATTTTAGTACCACAGTCAAATTACTCTGGTATCCAGCATTAAAAGAAATTGAGACATTTCTTTCTCTTCAGCTGAAGCAACTAGGGTTGCTTAGTCTGCTGAAGAGAATGCTCAGGGGAGACCTTACTTCTGTCTAGAGCTACCTGAAAGGAGCCTGTAGCAAGGTGCATATCAGTCTCTTCTCCCAAGTAGCACGTAATGAGAGGAAACAGCCCAGGTTGTGCCAGGAGAGGTTGAGATTGGATATTAGGAAAAATTTCTTCACCAGAAAGGTTGTCAAACATGGGAACAGGCTGCCCTGCCCAGGGAAGTGGTGGAGTTGTGTCATGGTTTAAACCCAGCCTGACCCGAGCAGTGATCTGGGCCTTCCAGGTAACTCCCCCCAGTTTATATACTAGGCATGATGTGCTCTGGTATGGAATACCCCTTTGGCTAGTTTGGTTCAGGTGTCCTGTCTCTGCTCCCTCACAGCTTCTTATGCCCCTCCTCAGTGGCAGAGACTGAAAAGTCCTTGATCAGAATAAGCATTATTGAACAACAACTAAAACATCGGTTTTATCAGCATTGTTCCCAGGCTGAAAGTCAAAAACACAGCAGTGCACCAGCTACTAAGAAGGAGAAAAATGTTACAGCTGAACCCAGGACAAGTTGCCATGCCTGGTGATATTTGAGTGATGTGTAGATCTGACACTTAGGAACATGGTTTAGTGGTGGACTTGGCAGTGCTGGGTTAACATTTGGACTCAATGACCTTAAAAGTCTTTTCCAACCTAAACAACTCTATGATTCATGAGGGTGCACTCTGCCCCATCATCCAGGTCATTAACGAAGGTGTTAAACAGGATTCAATTCCCTAACACTCCAGCTGTATACTAGTATATGTCTTCTGTAGTATTCCAGTGGGAAAGCCTAGTCCCTGCTGAGCTGTGTCTCCGAATTTCATTGCAATAAGTCTTCCCCTGTTGTTTAAATGGATGTTTGTCTCAAAGTTGGAACTTTCACTAAATGTCAAGACTGGAGCACTTCAGTGCCAAGTCACCCTTGTCCATCTAGCTCACTCATCATTTTATATGGTTCCCTTGGCAGAATTTGGTACATAGAATCTAATAAGAAATAACTTTTAATAAGAAATCTGATGAATGTGGACTTTATTGGATTATTTTAAACAACTAGTAATTGGTTTAATGAGAGACAGATGCCTGGAATCTTTGTATTGTCTTGTAAGGGAAATATTTATATAGAGCCACAATTTTTTTAAAGTTTTGTTTTATGGAGGGATGCAGAGAATAAAGGCATCTGCTGCTATTCAACAGAGCTTTTATAATGTTGGCTTGCCTCAATTAATCTAGCTTGAGTGCAGTGTTCTAGTGAAAGGAAAAGTAGAATAAAAATGTAGAGCTGCAATGTATATAAATCTTGAAATGTCCACGGAGAGCTGATAAATTGCTGTATTTTGCTCAGTTTATTCAAAAGAGAAAATGAAGAAGCAGATTGCAAAAAAACAAAATTATACATCAAGTCGTTAAACCTCAGTCTTCATTACTGAAGAATTGTTTTGATACTCAGGAAGATCAGAATCCGAACAAAGGAGTAGCTAGGTGACATGTTCACAAGGGTCCTGCACATCAGGAAAAAACCCACAGAATAATGACATGGGTGTGATCTAACTGCAGAACCATGATTACTCCTTTTCTATCCTTAAAGCTCTGAATGTAAATGGTATTTTGTGCTATTTTTTCTCTGACTAACCCTTTGTTTGTTTGTTAAGTTTCTTATTTCATAATCTATTTGTGTTACATGGGCCTTGTAACTTTTTGGTTAGCTCCCTTACTCCGTAAACAACTAACTTTCATGTCATCACTGTATTGTCCTTTGTAAAAAGACTGTCCTGTCAAAAAATAGCACTTTTCTTCCTTTTTTTTTTTTTTTTGACAAGGTCCGTTTTCTGTATTGCATCCAGTTTTATTATTTTGCTAAACTGTGCTGTAGTGTAAGGCACTACCAAACTCGAGTAGAAAAAGCATCCTTGTTGTACATCTGCCTAGTAAATAGCTGATGGCACTCAAATTGTCATCTCCATCGTTATTGCTGGAGACTGATATTTTCTGTTAGTTAGTCCAATATTTATTTCACTTGCACAATATATTCCCTGAATGTATGCCCTGTGAGTGATAAATCAGAAGGAAGAGACATTTGCACTGAGGCATTCAGAGATCTCCACTGTATTGCATAAGGTCAGTAGAAGTTTAAAAGACTTCTCAAACCTTTTTGAAAGTTTCTTTCCCAGACATCAGGGATATACTAGCTGATTACATAGAAACAGAGCAGGATAATCCAAATGTCCATTGATAAGCTTCTGTGGGTATATGCCATAGTCTGTTGTGTATGTTGCGTTTGTACTTTCCCATTGACAAAATACTAGCACTGTACATCTGATGTTAAATTAATAACACGGAATTGGGCCTCAAGTGACAGTGTTTAGAGACAGGAACCCCTCTTGCCCCTCCCTTATTCTTAATCTAGAGTACTTCCACTCCACTTCATTCATTAGCTGAGTCTGGATCATTTGCGTAGCCTGTGATCCCATGTATTATATGTTTGAATAAGATAGTTTTAAGTCTAGTTTTAAGCCTGGTTGATCAGTTGCTGCAGGGTTACCTCTCTTGGAATCAGAAAGTGCTGAGTATACATTTCAGACATCAAAATAGGACAACTGAGGTTCATGAGCTGCTGCTCTTTGTTAGTGCACGTAACCAGATGCTCTTTGGTCTAACAAATAGTCTTGGGGCTGTATTGAAGCACTGCTGTCTGTAAGTATACAATGAGCCTGCTAAAAATGATTAGGTAACAACTGACAGCAATACTTGTCATCATTGTCAATCCCATTACTATCACTGCTATTTTGACGCTGATTGTCTCTATGTGCTCTTAAATACTTTGTATTATTCTTTCAGTAGTTTCCCAGAGAGCTGTAGGATTGTCTAGGACCAACAACATATTCTTTCAAAGATTTTACCCGCCCACTCTTTTCCAGTAAGTGTGTAGTTGTCCAAAGGGAAGATGATTGGCAGGAAGCAATTATAGAGTGAGAGCCTGCAGAGGTATGTCTGGGAAAAGGAAGCATAACTTTGAAAAGCCAGAGCCAGGAGTTCTAAATAGTGAAGTAGCAGGAGCTCCCATTGCTGTGGAAGCACTCAGCAGCTCTGTGGTGACCCATTACTGCTTTCCCCTGAGCAGAACAGTGTAGCAGATGATAGGCCTGGGGACTGGATGCCAGCCAAGAAAAGGAGTTAGTAGACACGAAGCTTTAGATAGAAGGAGATCTTTTTCTTTAGAACAAGGAAAATCCTGGACTAAAAGTCAAGCCAAGAAGAATGAATAATTGTCTTTATATATGCTAGCAAATAGTGTATTTGCAAACAAGCAAAGCAGACATCGAGGCACCAAAGTTTCCTGTGAAGATCAAAAAATGTAATGAACCAGCAGAATGAAGTGCTATCCTTTCTTTGAAAGGGCACTGCGTGTAGACCCTTATCTATTTTAGGCTACCCTACTGCTCTTGCTTCCCTTGAAAAGTACTACCTTATCCACTGGGAAAAACAACACTGTGCAAAATATTTGCGTTCCGTCTGTGCACGCCAATGTGCTCTGGCTTTTATCTCGCAGTTTAATATAATGTCAATGTTGTCCTGTAGCAGAATTAAAATCTTATTATGTGAGCTTTGTTTCTTTCTTATCTTCTATCTGAACTGTATTAACTAGAGTGGCCTAGATACACTCATGAAAACCCTTGAGGCTTATTTAGTGAGCAAAATCTGAGAGGTGCTTTTTCGCTCCTGAAAGGTTAGATCAGCTGTGTGTACATTGCAGCTTGGATGAAGATAGGAGGGGTTTTGTTCACTTCTCAGATTCAACATTTGTTTGCTTTGTCTCATTTCTCCACATGCTGTTTTCTGTTGCGTCAGTAAACTTTATTACATTCAAGGTTTTTTCAAGCTGTGTGATTCTACATCCAGAAATAGGTAATTTTTACAGGTTCTTTGAAGATGTTATCAGGTTTTCTATGCTTAGGTCAGCTGATAATTTGGAGTCAGGCAGTTCTTATGAATTCTGAGCTCGGTGCCCTGTCTCAATTACAGTAATTTATTCGGATAAAATCAGGCAAAACTATTACTAGATTAGTTATAAATGTGTCAGAATTCACCTTCCTTATGAGTGTGTGTGTGTCAACCAGTGCAATGTTGATCACTTTCATAGAAATAATCTTCAGCAAGCAGATAAAAAAAGTGCATGAGTATTAAATAAATAGTACCTCTTCAAATAATATAGTTGTTCAAAAAGTAGTATCCCAGCCTATAGTGTCAATCAAGTCATGGAAAGAAAGTATTTTTCTATGGAAAGTATTTCCCACTTCATTGTCTTAGAATCCTTAAGCCTTAGTTTGTGCATTACCTAGTATATGTAAGCAATGAGTGGAATAGCTGTCATTGACCACTACATAAAACAAGAGTGAACAGAATATTTTAATGACTACAACACAAAGCTTATTACTTCAGTAAAATGCACACCATTGTTTTTCCTCTGATGTTTAAAAAAAAAAAAAAAGTGTCATCTTCTCCCTTCTCTCTTTTTCTCTCTGTATTTTTTCAATTTCTCTTTTTTTTTCTTTCTTTCCCTTTTTTGTTACATTTTAAACCAATGGTAAACTCTTCTCCTTGCTATAGGAAAAATTCTGTAGTTCCTGCCTACTTTTTCCATAGCACATTGTATCATTATGCTCTGCTTTAATAACATTTCATTAGCTCATTCAAACCATTCCCTGGGGTAAGCTTTTATTATTTGTAAAGTAAATCAAATATCATAGTGCTTACATTTAGGAGGAAAAATGGGCCAGACTCAGAAGAATAAAAGTTTTCTGTTATTTTTTTGAATTAAAATTTAAAGTGCACAAAAAAATCCCCAATAATATTCTGGAAGCTCTGAAGTAACTAAAAACACCTTGTAGAATCCATCTGCCTGCTAATATTCTGAGTTCAACAGAGAAAGTCTAGGAGTGATGTACTTCTGAGTTCTAAGTAGTATTGTGGAAGTAATCTTCTGTTTGTTAGAAAGGCACTTGAAAAAGAGTCTATTAATTAAAAATTGGACACAAAATCCAAGAAGAGACATCAGCAATATTACAGTTTGCTCAGTCTGGAACTTCTAGAGGTCTATCATTGTGGCTACTTGTAATAATAATAATAATAATAATAATAACGTTAACTTCCCTGTATTAAGTCATAGTTAGGACACACAGTTAAGATGGTTGTAATCGTAGAATCATAAAATGGTTTGGGTTGAAAAGGACCTTAAGATAATCTAGTTCCAACACCACTGCCATGGGCAGGGATGCCTCACCCTAAACCATGTTGCCCAAGGCTCTTTCCAGCCTGGCCTTGAACACTGCCAGGGTTGTAACAGTATCTTGGATACCAGCATTAGCTCAGAGTTGATGTTTCTGCCTTCAGTCCAATTCTTATCTCTCTTTTTTGGCCTATGACATTCAAACCATGTCATAGTTATCAGGCTGAATATTTTCCTTCTGTCTAAATCATTTGAGGTATATACATGTTAGCCTTCTAAAGATGGTATAAAAGAGTGAATTTGGAATTTATCCTAAATGCACACATTCAGTGCATTGTACGCAACCTTGATTCCTGCTCCTTTAGAGCGTAGAATATCTATGCATAGAATATCTGTATCCATAGAGAATATCATAGAATCATGGAATCACAGAATAATTTGGATCGGAAGAGACCTTAACGATCGTCCAGTTCCAACCTCCCTGCCATGGACACCTTCCACTAGACCAGATTGCTCAGAGCCCCATCCCACCTGACCTTGAACACTGACAGGGACAGGGCAGCCACAGCTTGTCTGGACAACCTATTCCAGCACTTCACCACCCTTGTAGAAAAGAAATACCTTTGTCTTTATTAGTAGGAATTCTCATTAAGAAATAAACAACTCTGCACCATCCTTTACTCATGTAGTGTTTAACAATGCAATTAACACATATAATTGGATCCTTTGGAACAACATAGTTAGGAAGCAAGGAGATAACAGAGTTACTAAATAATGAAGTGGATAATTTTGTTTACAAAAGTATGGATAGTGGCTGTGTGATGATCAGTGTCTTTCTGTATTTCCTTAGAAGAGGTTTCCTGTCAACACACAGAAGTAGTTTATATTCACTGTAGCCTATGCGTATTCACTTTATGTTTACAAACATTATAGTTGTGTGTTGCTTAAATTCACTGCCTTCTTGAAAATGCACAAGGTGTAATAGTTGAGGACAAAACTTTTTAATTACATACTGAGATAAAAGTGGGAAAGGAATAGGGAGATATGAAAATCCCACATGCTGTCCATGAAAACTATTTGTTTAAATCCTCCAAAAGCAGAAAATCTATTTTCATAATAGGAAATAAGCACTGCATGAGACCAATGATAATTTTTTTTACACACAAGTTAAAAATAACGTATCCTGCACATTAGTTATAGTGCAAGTGTGCATATTGTACCCAGAGGGTTCTGTCTATAAAAAAAGGATCATAAAATCCCATCAATGTACTATATTTTTCTGCTGGAGATAAATCAGGAAGATTAATGAGGTTAAGTTATTGCTGTCTAGCATGCCAGGGAATAAGTTTCTAAATTAGAATTTTAATTGTATGTTCTATTGCAGTCCTCTTACTAATTCACATTTCACCATATTTCTAAAATCTTTCCTTATACAGAAGACTTAAAGAATCTTAAAGAAATTAAAGTAATGGAGTTTTTAAAACTTAAGTGGGTAAAATGGAAATGGCTCTGAAAGGCTGTAGAAACTAGGTTATCTATCAAATTTTTAGACCATTCTGCAGAATCCACAATGATTTCTATTCCTGCTGTTGAATCTTACAAGTGACCTTCAGGTATGGCAGTTTTAGGTACCAAGATAATAAATGCCATTAACAGATGGCATGAACAGGTTGGCATATATGGAAAGTGATTCTTTGTTAGTTATCTTAGAAATACTCCATGACACTCTTTTGTGGTATTGTCATGGTTTAAGACCAAATGACAATTGGTCATTTGAGACTAAATGTACTCACCTACCAAAATATTTCAATCACAGATATATGCAATTTTATAAATTGCAATGCTTTCCTATTCCACAGGAGAGAGGACATGGTCCAGGAGTGAAGTTGGCTGGGTCTGCATGCTGGTTCCAGCCGTGCTGTGTATTTCCTACAGTGTCTCTCAGGGAACATCCTCCCCTGTCCTCTGGGTCCTCTCCCTGAGAGGCCCTGGCCACTGTCAGATGTAGGGCTGGGTAGAAAGGAATACCTAATTCTCAGTTATGTTGTGCACATGCACTTGGCACCTGAAAACTAGGTTTCACCATAGCTGCCACTCATGATCTGCTATTTCTGAAGGCATGCAACATCTTCACAACTTTCACAGTGTCTGGCAAGTCGTTTCTCTATTCTTATACCTGAGCTACTCTGTTATCCTGTAGCGTTAACTAAATTTCATAGGCATCTGCTAACCCTGTGGTCAACTAGAGCTATCTCATGCTAACTGCTACAAGTATTTATGTCATTAAAGATACCACACCAAAGCAGTCCAGTCCTTTTAATATATTTTCATTATGCAGCAATAGCTTGACTAGTCTGGCTGAGTGTCTAGGAAATACCAAAGTCTGTGACTTTAAAAATACAAATGTGTTAGAAAATACACTAATTGAAAGCATCTTGCTGCTGAAAAAAATGAGCACACCAATCCAATGACAGTATTAGTCCCAGATTTTGTCTTACCATGTGGTTTTAGCCCTTTTTTTTGAATTCCAAATGGCAAGTCATGTGGCAGTTAGTCAGTGGAGGAGGTAGTGGTTCCCGTTCCATTTCAGCATTTAATGTAGGCACTGACTATGATGTTTAGTGTCTCAAAAGACCAGGAGGACCTTTGCTTTCCTACTTTTCTTCTCATGTGTAATGTAGACTAACCTAAATGCACCTGAGAAAGAAAAAACTCTGTTTCCTGCCTCTGGCTATGCAAGCCTTCTTGAATAGATGTTTTGGTGGGGTTTTCTGCATCATTAAAGGAGGCATAAGCACAAAAAGGAGCAGCAGGAACAATATTAGAGAGCTGCTGTATGTCGAACTGTAACTGCTTTAAGAGTTTAAGCTTTTAAGCTTAATAGCTATTAAGTTTAATAGTTTAAGTTTAAATTAAGTTTAATATAGTTTAAGCTTAATAGCTTTAAGCCTATTTTTGTGAGAAAATTCCAAGCAGAACTAGGGGGTTTGGGTGATAACATCAGTATATACTATTTGCAAGTCTTTATTGGTTTTTTTCCTTCCATGTTCAGACCTAGGTTACAATAACACACTGGTAAGTGCTTTATAACTGCTGAAGGCAGTTTACATTGATTAGATAGATTTTCACATTGGCTCTTGCAACAGACAGTTTTCAAGGGCAGGCATAGTAAAATGTTTTTTTAAATTCCATTATTTGAAAACTGGACATAATTCTCTGTGATTGAAGCTGACAGAAAAGAAAAAGCTGATGGTGAATATATTCCCTAGTGGCACGCTGTCATCCACAAATGCTTTCAGTGACCAAAGCAGTGATTGAAGTATGAAGGGCTACTTGCGTAGGCTGGGTTGCCATCAGTGAAATCATTCACCACTGCTCTGAAGCACTTGGGGTGATCTATTACTTGCAGGTGATACATTTTCAATGACAAAATCTTTCCTCAAAGTGACTAGAAGATTAACAGTGTTGTTTCATAGCTTGGACTTCTCTGCAGATTTCTTTAATATAACTGTCAATGACTCTTCCTTCTTAATTCCTCAACAAACTGAATAAGATTATATCAGTTTTCTATTTAAAAAACAGATGTTGTTAAGTAACAAGAACATCCTCACATGCCTGATATTCTGCAGATTCTGAATACTGAACAACCAATGAACTGACAAATTTTCTATAATCATAAATCTTGCACTGTTCATTAAGTGAGCCTGAAGGTCCTTGTCCTCCAAACGTTTATGGACTTGCTTAAAATAAAATGTGTGTTTACTAGGGTTTGTAAATACAAATACAAGTCTAATGTGACACTAGGATTTAACTCAGAGTTTAATGGATGCATTTTCTTCTGTTTGCGATCTCCACATATAAAGCAGACATAGCAATAGTAAAGGGTGATATATTTAGGTAAAACAGTGATGATTCTTCGCTATCTAATTCAGGGCATTTTAGGTATCTATTTTAGCTGCAACTCAGGACCTATGGTAGAAATATAAGTTTCTTCCCTAAGTTTAGACAAGGACTTCCATTAGGACCACCATTAGTTGTCTGGTCTGGCCTAAGGTAGACAATGTGCGTAACTCTCTGCATGTAGCTTAAAAAAACCCCTCAGAGGCATTCATAACTGAATAGGTCAAATTACTCATTTTGCTAAAGTGCGTCTTAATCTGGTTATCTAGAAATAGCATGGAGAAATTGATGTTATCAGTGGAGAAACTAGGGTCAAGCAGGAAAATCAGGTATCATAGAGTCATACATTTGAAAGCAAATACACAGATCAAATGTAAGATGGTTATACAGTGAAATATTTCCTTGTATCTGTGAATAATATTCTTCCTTATTAAGTAGGCAAAGTAGGTTTATGATGTCCTTAACTTCTCTTTTTTTCCCTTGTAAGAGCTGGCATTTTGTAAATAACATCCTAGGAAACTACGCTGTTGTCACCTAGCAACTGTGAAGTATTTTTCTGAAAAAGTTGCTGCTTAATAATAAAAACAGTAATTCCACTCAACACTACATTTGTGGATCTTAAAGTACTTAGAAAGATGCATTATCTTTACTGTCCTTAATTGGAAGCAGGAAAATCTAGGATGGAAAGTGTTGCTAAAAATTACAATCAACAGACCTGCAAATTGTATCCTGAAGATCTGTGCATTCCAGCCTCTTCAGATTGTACTTTTATATAGGTCCCTTTCAATATTTTCTGGGTTTATTAATTTTAAATGAGGAAAGGGGATAATTTAAAAACTCTGTATTTGCAATGATTATCTCCCCCTCTCATTTGAGATATTGCAGTTATTTTCTGGTCACAGTGAATTAGCCCTTAGCAAATATTTAATTTTTAATAGAGACCACTGCAGCATTGATTTAAAGCAAGCAAAAGCTTCATATTAAACAGGGGAAGTTTAGATTGGATATAAGGAAGAAGTTCTTTACTGTAAGGGTGGTGAGGCACTGGAATGGGTTACCCAAGGAAGCTGTGAATGCTCCATCCCTGGCAGTGTTCAAGGCCAGGTTGGCCTTGGGTGGCATGGTTTAGTGTGAGGTGTCCCTGCCTATGGCAGGGGGGTTGGAACTAGATGATCTTGAGGTCCTTTCCAACCCTAACTATTCTATGATTCTGTGATTCATACTCAGATGATCCTACTGCTGCATCACTGACCCGTTCCATATTGCATATACAGCAGTTATGTATAATTCTGAGGTTTGGGGTGTTTTTTTCAGAAACTGTTTTATCCTGATTATTGAAATATTTTCTAACAACGAATGACAGTTGACATTGCATACTGAAATGTCTGCTGTACCAACAGCTGGCTTGAAAAGTGTTTCATTTTTCAAGTAGATCGTGGAGGCTGGGTAGGCAAGGTTTTCTCTGATTTGAGTTAAAGAAATACGTATTTTAAATTATTTGAGAATGTCCTACACTCATTTTCGGTTCTCCATTGCCCTTGCCAAGCATTTGGTGGAATGAAGCTGTTCAGAGGCGTATATCTTTCTAATAGTCCACATTTTTAAGTAACTTTTAAGGATGAATTAGAATGAATAGCCACTAAGATAATGTGTGGGCTGCTGTGCAGCAGTCTCCCTGGAGAGTGATATGTCAGGAAAGAGATTAAAAAATTTCTGTAATGAAATGTATATTTCTCACAAGTAAGGAAAGATCTTGACAGATCATCTGTTATGAGGTAGGTGCTCTGTTCTTTACTTCTGGGACAAATGGGATTTCTCCTTATAATTCATTGCGGATTATCGTTCTGTGCAGTTTGTGTAATGGCAGCACATCGGGAATTTAGGAAATGACACTCCAGCTGTCTTTTACAATAACTGTTTCTTTTTATGCTTTTTCACTGTAATACCTCTTCCTTCACGTTATCTTTTCTGTACACTTCTCACTGAAATACCTGTGTGTATCCCAAAATGAATTAAAAAGAACAATGGGTCTACATAAATTACGTCTATTTATTTTCCTTATGTGATGGGGTTTATTTCATTCACTAATTTATTGATAAAAACACAAAGTAAAAAGAATCTGGAATTCTTTTTCTAGAATACATTTTTAATAAAGAAAGTGAAGTAGCTGGAAACATAAATCTGTCTCCTGGTTTTGTTATTGTGTGAGATTTGATATATATGTATTCTAAATTATAGAATTATCTATGTTGCAGATGCATTATTAGGAAATATTTTATCTGTAAGGCTGATCAAGCTTATCATTGTTTTCAAAAGTTCCAAACAGGTGGAAGAAATCGAACCTGTATGTCAGCAGATGAGATGCAGACAAGCTGCCCAAACAAGTGCATTGCTTATTGTATATCTTACCTGAATTCAGTACCATACAAATCTTTCCCAGTTGTCTCCAGAGATTTACTTTCATTGAATGATTTAAAACAATTCTGTAGAAGTTCATTAGTGGGACAGGGAGAAGCGAAGTTTCCTTAGGAGTCTATCTGGGTCCTCTGTATTTCAAGGTGTAGGCTTGGAACCTTATCAGCAGGGCTCTTTCTCTGTAAAAGCACACATAATGCTTAGTGAACTAAACCCAAGACCACTTGCTGGGTAGTGTCTTACAGGTCAGTTCTATGAACTAGTCTCAAGCAGAAGGACTGTAAGAAAACTAGAATTCTTTGTAGTCTGTCTAGCTGTCTGAAATGCAAAATCGTGAGGAAGATACCAGGTCAAGTTTTAGACTGGATGAATGATTAGTTTCTTCTGCTTTTGGAACTTTCATCCAGTGTTAGACGTCTGAGAGTGTGACCTTTGCAAGAAATTGCAACACAGGTTTTTGCCCATGGAGAGCGATTCTTTATGCTGTTTGGTCTGGCTTATTACAAAAGTATTTTCCATCCAGCCCGACTTGAGAGTGCTCTGGAGTGGGAGGGCTTGCTTGTTTCAGATGCCATTGGGTAGCGATTGGCAACTTTTTTGCAAACAGCCATAAAGCTGTAAAACATTTTAGGATTTACAGGGTTTCGCTTCTCTATTCTGGCAGCAGTCAGCATTTCTCAGAGCTGTACCCAATGATGGTATGCCATTATTAAGGAGAAATTTATTTGTATTAGTAGGTTTTAATAATTTCAGCTTGCAAAGCTTTAAGAATTTTATAGGGAAGATGAAGGACAAGCAAGTTGAAGCCTTTTGACAAGGCTTCTGTTTTACTTCAGTTATTATTTACAAACTTTTCAGAAATAATCCATGTATCTCCAGGAATTTCCATATAATAAGTTCAAAAACAGCATTCTAGTGAACTTATTAAAGCTCATTTCAGACAATGAATGCTTGTGTTCCATTGAATTTAGCAAGAGGTCAAGGGTTTGACTCTCACACTTTTTACTAACAGAAATCATTGGGATTTGAACAACAGTGCATCTAAAGTATGAGGGCAGAGGACACTAACAGTAGTCCCTTTAATGGGCATTATCTATTTTAAATCGCTCAGAACATGTTGAGGTCTTGTGAGAGGTACAGGCTTCCAGAGGTTTTCCCTGTTTAGTTTGGGACTTAGCCCTTTTTGGCTGCTGTTACAAGAAAAGTAAATCATGTACCTTGATGACCCTCTTGATTTAATCTCCTTATCATTCCCATGAATAGATCATAACATGACTTAAGACTGGCCATTGTCCTGAATTCCACTGGTTTGCTTGGCAATTAAATATTTTTAATACAAGATTACTATTCCAATAAAAAATTATAAAATGCATCTACATTATATGACTTACAGCGCGTAAGTTAAGAAATCGTGCAAATGCCCTTTAGGAACACAGAACGCACATAACTTCTTTGCTGCCCTTTCGGCAGCCTGTGTGTTTTCTTAATGTAAAATACTTTTTTAGCACCTTCAACTTTCTTATTTACATTATATTTATTAACAAGAGCACAGAGGTTGTGTGAATATGTCATTATGTCCTTAAAAGAATCCCATTATTTTTATTCTCTGACAAAATAATCATTTTAGTGGTGTCCTAAATTGTGTTTAAACAAAAAGATACATACATACGAGTTGAATCCAAACTTTTTAAATGCCTATATCTGACCTCTGATCCATGAGGTCATCTGCCAAGAAGTAACTAAAACTTACTAGAAGTAACTAAAACATTAAAATATGTCAAAAAATAAGACATGTTAGTACAGTGTGTAATTCTGCATGCAACTACTAGAGCAACTCCAACACTGATGATGAAGCTCCTTCAGCTTTGTGTGTTTGTACGAGACCTGTGCAGAGAATCTGGATAGCACAGATGAAGAACCCTTAATGTTGCAAGTGTACAACTTTGGAAAGGTTTAATAGCACTTCACGTGCAAATAATTCTTCTTGCTTTTATGCATCGAATCTCGTGTAAAATTTTAGGTAACATCTGGAGCTTTGCGTAAATACCACCTAATCAGGAGACTCTTATTTTTGCTCAATAAAAGAATCAGTTAAATGACACTTTAAGAGCAATACCCACAAGTACTGTTTGCCTTTCTCCTTGGTTTATCTGTAAGGTAAATGTTGCTGCGTACTATCCTTAATGTCACTTTCTTTCCTTTTTTAGAGTTTCTTTGAAGGACAGTCCGCGCCTTGGGACTCAGCTAAGAAAGATGAGAACAGAATGAAAAATAGATACGGAAATATTATTGCATGTAAGTATTGACACTACAGTTGTGCACTGTGTTAACTTCCCTTCAGAACTGGATAAGAATGACAACCAGCCTCATGCTCACATCAGGCTTATATTCATCTTCTCTAATTAAGGAGAGAAGAGTGAGGGAAGATGTTTTTTGCTTGGTTTTATTGTTGGCTTTTTGTTGGTTTTGTTCGAATTTTTGATTTTGTTTAAAGAAAGCTGTCAGATTTAATGCATTTTGTCAACTAGCCTCCTGTGATCAACATTTGGCTAATGGAGAATGACACCTTTAACCAGTATTCAACTCTTAACAGCTCTTAAATTGCTCCTGGCAGCTTAGTGAAGGAGTACCTATGATTGCATTGGTATCTTGATATTGGGTTCTGGATATTGTAGGAGTGGACAATACTGCTGCTTAAGTATTCCTTAATAACAGTGACAGCTATCCTGACTTACCCTCTTAATTCTAGACAGACTAAGAAAAAAACCCAGAATCTGTATGTTTTACTTAAAAATGCCAAGCTTGATAAAGATTAGATATTATAATAACAAAATAACTTGAGGAGATTATAGCATGTTTTGGTGAACAACCCCATAACCTTGCATTATCAGAAATGTTATGGAAAGAGATGCTGCACATGAACATGGGAACAGAAAATATATCAGTTTTGATAAGAACACACAAGTGGTATTACACTTAAAGGGTAACTTCCAGTGACCTTGTAGGAGATGATCCCTTCCCTGATTGTTCAAAATCTAAGTTGAAGATATGTAGTGGATGTGTTTCTACTACCAGCCAGACAGATAACCATGAAGCTGGTATAAACAGAGAAGTACCAGACACAGCACATCAGAAGGTTTGGAAGCATGAAAATAAATAATGGCCCTTAGGGACAGATCATTTAATGATACAGCTGGAGTTTAGAAATCATGTATAACCCTGGCTACATGGGAGAGCATAGACGAACAGATAGTGCTGATTCTCTGAACATTAGGAGGTCCTATGGTAGGAATATGTAGTGCATATTTACACTGACTAACTTCAACATCTAATCTAGGTGCTTGTCTAGGTACAGATGTATATAGGTTTCCTTATCAGTGAACCGTAGGGACCTGACAGAGAGAGGAGCAGCTCTTCTAGAGAAACTATTCAAAAAGCCCTCTTGAATGTCTCTGTATCACCTCCTCAGGTGGTCTCTCTGCAGTGACAAATCTAGAGAGACCAGCTCCTAAGACAGTAACCTACAGTACGTGGTATGAATAAGCTGTTATAGCACTGTGGTGCAGGTGGGCTGCAGCAGTCTATAAAGAGAAAACAGCTCTGTAACTTGCTGTGGAAGGAGAACCCACAGGAAATGCTTGTGGAGGCAGAGGCAAATTAAGCAAGAGTTACTATGCCACATCAATTTGAATGGACTTGATGGTATTGCTGTGTGGTTTGGGTGTATACTGTGCTACTTACTGAAAAAGGAAATGAAGTCCTCTAGGGAAATGTGAATATCATGATGTGCTACAGCATATGCAAAAGAAGTTAAGTTAGCTAGATGTGGTTTTTTGTGTTTCCCCCAAACACTCTTTAATGTGTAACAAACTTGTTATTTTGGGAGAATGTAGCAATACATAAGATGACTTATAATTTAAGTAAAAACACTGAAGGCATAAAGAATACCAAAAAGTTTTATGCTTATCCTCCCTTTGTGAAATTTTCATTTCCAGTCCAAGCCTATGACAATAGATCTTCTCTTTTAGTCAAGTTTAGTGTTGTCAGTCCCCTCTTTAATGTCATGTCAGGCATCACCTTACAGACTGACACCCTTTGGCAGAAGAAACCAGAAGACTATTAGTGCTCTATGTCTGAGGTAATGAAGTGATGAGTAGCCAAGGGAAAACAAGTAAAAGATATTAGATGCACAAATCAATGGCAATTGCAAGTGATACTGAAGGCTTTCTGAGAGGGCAAGTATAACTCAGATCATTTAGATCTCAATTTAGCTTTAATGTCCTCAGTATTTAGCAAGGGGAAAGAAATGGATGGAGTTTTTATCAATAATGCTTCCTATTTATGTGGCTGTGAAAACACAGATAACACAAGTTAAAATTCAGATCCATTAGCGTTAAAGGCAGTATCTTAAAAGAGAGGCTGAAACTGTCCACAGTTAGTCATTTGTTAAACACATGTATGCAAATGGGGTAGTTAACTGTTTAATTATTTTGTCTGGTTTTCTGCTGAGTAAATGATCACTATTCTCAGAGTCTGCGAGTACAGTTTTGGCAGTCCACTCTTTAAAATTTCTCCCAGATAGTTGTATAAAGTATTTGCTTGAGCTGAAAAACATTTTACTAAACTGTCCTTTTGTGTTATGTTTAAAGAGCTAAAAATACATCGGTTCAGATGCCATTGACTATGGGTACATAATTATAATTATTTTTTTTTTCTGTTAAGTATTTAATGGTGGGGGTTTTTTATCCATTTATCCTCTTTGTTTAAATTTTCCCCAAGATACTACTGTCATATTATTGCTTATAATCATTATTGTTCCCTGAGAGAGTTAAAACAATAGCATCAAGCAGCCAGCATTGCAGGAGCTTGTCAAAATGGCAATATGCTTTACATTGCCCAAGTGATGTGCATTTAATTGGTTACAATCACATCCTACACACTGTATGAAAGTGAGTACACCTTGTGAGCCACTGTATCAAAAGCTAAATCATGATCACCGTCCAGTCACTCACAGAAAACATGCTGCTTCTTTCCTGATCACAAAAAGCTTTGTGTTTTCTCGTTAGGGACTAAAACTGACATGAATCTGCCAAATAAAACTTTTTTTTACCTAAGAAAAATTTGGTTGCTGCTGTAATTGTGTAGGTTATGCATGGATTTTGGTAAAATCTACTGGTTTTTCCTCAGGAGAGATCCTGAGGTGATTTTGGCATGGTAGGGCTTCTGTATTTATTTTTACCCAACTCAATATTGACTAAATGAGAAGAAAATATTGATCACAGCTTTTAAAAGCAGCTAAAGATTTTAGGGGAGACATTTATAAAAGGCTTGACTTGCAAAGAATCAGCAAGGCACGTCCCAAGCAAGGGTCATTGGCTAGACATGCTAATCAGCCAGCTACTCCAGGGGCTTGTTAGAGGTCACAGTCTGCAGCCTGGCATATACACGTTGTAGGTAACATGAGGGGAGCAAGAATAATATTCATTATCTATTACCATTTTCTACAAAGTCAAATAGATTCTAACTTAAATGATTTTGAAAGATTAAGTGATCAATGCAAGTTTGATCTCCTAATAGAAGGGTATCAAAATAACAATAAGCTGGAAAAGAGAACATTTAAAAGCTACAAAAATTGTCAAGAGTATGTGAAGTCTAAAGAAAAAAAAATACTCTGAAAAATCTACACAGTTAAGCTAGAGGCTATTTAAGAGTCAGCACACACGATGGAATAATGTATGGCTTGGGTACCTCTTAGGTTTAAATCTGCTAGACATAAGCACAGGCAGAGACACAGTAACATTTCTTTTTGTTGACTGAAGATTTTTTTTTTCAAATTAAGGAGTGTTGCCATGCAGTAACTAGTTAACTAGAGTTTTCAGAGCAATAAAAAACAAGTCACTCCAGCTCCACTGCGAATAAATGGGTATTGAACAGTCCAGTACCTCAGGATTCCCAGAAACTTAACTGAGAATGCAGTACTAGAAAGGATGCACTTGAAAAGCAAAAAGGCAAAAAAAACGATGGTACAAAGATGTTATGAAATGACTACTTAGTATTGGCCAATCCAAAGCAAGAGTTATTGCAAGGAAAGAATGGAGTACATAAAGGAAAGTAAAAAATAACAGGAAAGGTGCAAAGAAGGTAGCACTGCTTCTTTTTCAGTCGTATAAATCGGTCTGAAAGAAATAACAGGAAGTTATTTTTTTAAGATGTTCCTTAGTGGGAAATTTGAGCTTGTTTAGCCCAATATGGAATTCATTAGTGTGCGTGTCATCAAAGATGGGATTCAGTGGCTTAAACACAGACAACTAGTCTGTGCAGGACCAGCAAATGTGACACAGTGTTATTCCATAGTGGCAGCTGAAGGCTAGGCAGTATATCCTTGGGTATATAGAGTGGCAGAAGGTGCTTCTGCTTAGACAACTGGACTGTGCCCTAAGTACTTCAAGAACTACAAAAGTGTAGATTTTTACGAGCCTGATTTGTCCTGGTGAGAATGCTTTTAAGGCAGTGGTGAAGGAAATTATGAAAATGTGGATGAAAACATACCATGAGTCTTAACTTCTGGAGTCTGCTGACTTCAGCAGAAGATGAATGAGGTCTCCAAACTGTAGAAGCAGCAGCCATGTCTGGAGCTTAGGTAATTCCTAATGTAGTATCTTTCTTAAGTAAGATGGATTTTTAGAATTACAGGCCTGTAAGTAGAACAGAAGAAGAGCTGTTCTGAAGAAGCTGATAAATAGCTTAATTAAGCAGAGAATAGCACAACATTTGAATATGTGCGGCGTGGTAGAGCCAGACCAACCATGGGTTATGTAATAGAGAGTCATATTTCTATAAATTTTTAGTCATGGAAAAGTGAATAAGGCTGAAAAGGCTGACCTGATGAACATAACTGCTTTAAATATTACAACATGTTTGGAAAAACTCATTCTTGAAGGCTGCTGGGTGAAATAAACACGATAAAAGAACAAAATAAGAGCTGTGTAGAACCTGGAGCTAGAATTTTAATTCATTCTGATTTCCAATATTTGGTTTAAAACTGTGCCTTTTCTCTCTCCCAAGGGAGTCCCAGAGAAGCAAATGAGGCTCTGAGATCTTTAGTCCCAAAGACTCAGAGCATAAAAGCAGATGAAATAAAGAATTTGCCTCTTCTTTTCCTACTCATTCATTTGAAAATTTCTTTGACTTGTAATTCTAACACACTGTTATTTTAAGAACAATATTGCCTTCTCCTTCCTCCCCCATAATGTGAGCCAGTATTATGCTACTTATGAAGAAGCTGGATTTTTAACCCACTTCATGTTCTTTCATTCATTCATTTGTTAACTTTTAGGATTTTTAAAGCTGAAAAAATAGCTGTTCGGAACATGAGTGGCAAGTTTCAGGTGCTCTAATGCTTATGTACATTTACAACAAAATAATGACAGGAAGGTCTGTCATCAGCTGCAAGTAATACCAGCTCAGCTAGCAAGCAGCATTCAAAACAATTATACACAGGTATCTAATTAGCAAGAGTAACTTGAAAACAATGCATCAGGAAAGTGGCTATTTAGTATCTCTCCATTCTTGAGATCATACCCTCAAATTGTTTTATAATCAAGCCACACAGCATTTTAGAAAAGAGATTGTGTTTGGTTGCTTTTGAACCAAAAGAATCAAGAGGAGCATATGAAGTCTCAGAGAAGAAAAAGCCATATCAGCATGCAAAGATCCTTTTGCAGGGGGGAATCTAGCGTCTAGCACTTCTTAGTCACTACTGTGGTGTCATAAGGAAAATGAGACAGCTGACAAGAAGCAAATTCATTCCATGGTGTTTTGGACTGGAATATGGAAAATAGAGTTGGAATTGTTTGCACATTTCTGAATAGACACAAATGGCCACAGTGGAGCAAAATCCAGTGACAAAGCCATTATCTGACTGCTTGGGGTTTGTGTCATTACTTTATTTTGCTTTCTCCCTTACTGAAAACATAATGAGTTTCCTTCAGAAACTGTGAGGTGGCAGTATGTCTTGTAGAATGACTTTAGCTTATGTTGAGTACTGGCAGACGCATTTTGAAATTACTAGACCTTTGTCAACTTAATGTTATTTATTTTATTGACAAAAGGAGTGGCTGTCAAGGCAAGAAAAAACATAATTGCAGCAGGTTTCACAGTGTAAGACATTTAGACTCAAAATCAGAGGGGATTTGTAAAACCTTATAAATGACTGATGTGAGTTTTCATGGACAACAAAACAAGCATGAACTTGCAAATGCTGAGGTTTTAGTTTAACTTTAAAGGAGTTTTGATGAAGGGTTTGTTACTGAATGTGTCTTTAATTACTTTTTTCTCTCTCTCTATTGTTCACATTTCAGATGATCATTCTCGAGTGAGACTGCAGCCCATTGAAGGAGAAACAAGTTCTGATTACATCAATGGAAATTATATTGATGTGCGTATACTGATGTAGTCAACAAACTTAATGTTGTGTTCAGTCAAAGAGGGAGCTCTTATTATTCTCATGTTATTCATAATTTGTAATAGATATCACAGCTGCTAAACATTGTTGCAAAGTACTATCTTTGGAAGCTAGGTGTACACTGAAGGGGAAAAAAAGGCCTCAAAGGTTTTGTCAATAATCAAATGAAAGGAGTAATTTCCTCCAACTGCCACAAGACTGAAACCTTGCCAGAAACACTGTATGGCTATTTACCCTGCTGGTGCTTATAGAGGCTAACAAAATGTTATTTTCACTTCCTGTCAACAGCTTGGCATCATTCCACATTTAAAAGAAAGCTGTTTGCATATTAATGTGACAAAACTCTGTAATGCCTAATGCAGAGATTTGCAATCTCTTGTCATTTCTGCACTTTTAAGTCGCCTTCAAAGTATATTCTGCAGCTGTTAACCAGTGCTTCTAATGCAAGCAAGACATTTCATTAAATATGTAGGCTGTTTAATTATTGAAGGTGGCTTCTTTGTTTATTCTGCATCATGTTAACTTAATGTTTTACATTAGAATAAATTCTTTAAGAGTCAAGGTGGTTTTAGTTGAAAGAATGAACTCAAGAGTAGAATTGAAAATCATTAGAAAGTCAATAGTATCTAAAGACATAAATCTATGGATAGCAAAGATAATAATTTTATTGTTTACATGGAGTACTGCATGTTACGCTAAGTAAAACAAGTGTTGCTTCATGGGAAACTGTCTGCTAAAGATGTCTTGTTCAGCAGTGGCATCTTTGAAAAATGGTGTCACAGCCTGCAGTTCAAATCCCATCACCAGTATGAAACAGAAATGTAACAGATGTTTTTCTCAGAGTGGAGAAACTAGAGCTATACCAGAAAAGTAGGTACTTCAGTTTTAACAATTTGAAGCCTCAAACTGTAACTTTCTGAAGATGCCTCTTTCTAGTGATGGTTATTAGAATGTTCAAGAACCATTAATTTCAGCTTAGATTTCTGCACAGTCCGTTGCTGCTTAGAAGAATAGCACAGACACCAAGAATTAAAGGCACATATGGTAATATATTTAGTTAGACATCTCACTAAACTCTGAAGGGAGTAATTTTCTGTCCTGAAAGGAAAAGAGTTCACATTGGGGGCCTACCTCTGAATTCAATTTCAACTGAATACACTTTCTATAACATTCAGGATTGTTCTCGTTTTAGGCTACTAGAATGTTCTTGTGTCAGATTTTGATCTGACTCAAAAATATTAAAAGATGTGAGGAATTGGACCATACAGTCTCATTTAAAATGCTGGTAAGATAGCTGCACAGCAACTTTTTTTGTTTATGGAAGCACAAGAGAGAACGTGGCCCTAAAAGAAGCAGTGGGTGAGAACCGAGAAATTATCTCCCTCATCTTCAGCAGATGGCTTCATTGCAGAGCTTGGAGGACTGCAGACATCTTCCAAAGAGAACTCTAGCACAAAACACAGCATTTTTTGTTTATAATCTTGTAAGGCAGGTTTCCATTAGAAATGCTTGGTTTTCTACTACAGAAGCAGCTGCAATTTTATTCTTGCATGTGCTTGTCAGTACAGTTGTCATGTTGTTAAAATAAACATGCTAATAAGGGAATGGCACTGTCACAGACACTATGAAATTTTCTTGGATAAAAGAGAGGGGCAATGGTTATGCTGTGTTTTTTCCTATGGGTTTTTTTACTGGGAAATGGAATTGTTTGATCCCAGCCACTAGGGATATTAGATAACACATAGCAGAAAAAAAATCACCTCTGTAGCTGTCTGAACATTTCTCAGTTCACAGACTTCCAGATTTTGCTTCAGTGGCATGTAAAGGAATCAATTCTGTAATTCATGCTATTCGTTCTCTCATATTCAAGGTATCTTCAGCTGTTTTGAGTTCTTTCCCACCTTGCATCACCACAATGCCCCTTGCTCTTTACAAAGAAATTGCAGTGGCATGCAAGCTACAGTTTTAAGTTCTTCCTTCTGTTGACTGAAAATGAACAAATCACAGTGGACAGAGTGAACATCCCCCCACCATTCCTCAGGCCAAATGCAAATCTAGTGTTCTTTAGCTGTTAAAAAGGAATAGGCTTTGCACTCAATAGCAATAGCTTGGAGGTATATCTCAGCCTCCATGAGCATCTGATGCCATTAACTGCAAGTGCTAGAGAGGATTTCATGCTGCTTATTTTCAGCAAAGTCAACAGGGGACTGAAAGAACATATTACTTCTGTCCCTTAATGTACAAGGCTGCAACTTAAGTATCCTACAGAAAACACATTCTCCCTTGCCCTTCCCCCACTGGAAAGAACTTTTGCATCTAATGCATTATCTGTATTGTGACTTTTACTGAATACTACTCTAAATGAATTTTCACTCACAGCAACATAGCGGAGCATATTGCTTATTCTTTTTTCCCTATTTATTTTAGGGTTATCATAGACCAAACCACTACATTGCTACACAAGGTAAGTTTATCACCCTTTCTTGTTGGTCATGTGAGACTAAGAGGTTTTGGTATTTGGATTACAGTTTATGCTGTAACATGCATTCTTGCCACAGTCAATATCCAGGACAGGGTAGGCTCGATCACTTAGGCAGAAGCTAGCAAACTGAATTATTACCTAATTTTCTAATTTTCAGGTATGTCAAGTAAGCAACCCTTTACTTTTGTGTTCAAATACGTTTTGAGTAGAAAAGCAAAATTAACCCATTTGGGTAGAAGTTACTCATCATGTTGTTACTCGTGAAAAAAGACATAAGTCATGGTATAAATATTCATAGCAGCCTTCCTTATCTGAAGGGGGGCCTATAAGGATGCTGGGGAGGGACTCTTCATTAGGGAGTATAGTGGTAGGACAAAGGGTAACGGGTTAAAACTTAAACAGGGCTAGTTTAATTGGATATAAGGAAAAAGCTCTATACTGTGAGGGTGGTGAGGCACTGGAATGGGTTGCCCAAGGAAGTTGTGAATACTCCATCCCTGACAGTGTTCAAGGCCAGGTTGAACAGAGCATTGGGTGACATGGTTTAGTGTGAGGTGTCCCTGCCCATGGCAGGGGGGTTGGAACTAGATGATCTTAAGGCCCTTTCCAACCCTAACTATTCTATGATTCTATTCAGTAAGCTTTTGAGAGAGACAGTGGTGTCATAAAAATGAAAGTTCTCTTAATTGTTCAATGATAACTAGGCCTCAGGTCATAGAAAGCACTTCACTTAGCAAGTTTTACTAGAGAACCCAAAGACATATTATGCTTGCAAGGGGATTCTTCAAAGGGATCTAAAAGACAATTTTACAGGCCATCATTTAAAAGCTTGCTTGTGGACAGGAGCGCATTCCTTTGACAACACACAAATTAATTTTCAATTTGTACTTGTCTTCAAAGACATAATTTGCTCATTCTGATGCAGTTCTTAATTAATTTTTGGTCAAGTTTAGAGCTGGAACAAGTGGGAAGGATGAGTCTTCTGTGACGGCTTCATCGTAATATTGAACAATATGCCAATCGCCTGCCTATGCTTGGATAGCATACAGGTGAAAATTTGATAGTTCCTCCACTGCTTGGAGGGAATCTTCTCTGTAATAGGTGTTCTGTGACAAAGCTTCCTGCATTTGCCCATGGATCTGAAGAAGCTGAGCTACGCCCACATACGTTATTTCAACACATGCCCAACCTTTTAAGAGAGCCAGATGGATTACTGAGTATAATACTCAGAATAATCTTACCATGTGTTGGATTTAAAGGTTATGCATACTTTTTAATGACTTTTTATCAAAGCAGAGAAAATGTTGGCCATGTCAAATAAGAGCTCTTACTGTGATTTCAGTTGTCCCTTAAGTAACCCAGTCCGCAGCCTCCAGTCCCCACTTCTGCCAGTGGGAGGATTCATATCTCTGCCTTTCTGTACTCCAGCTCTCGAAAGTCCCTTTGTGCTACTTTGTGTGAGATGACGGTGGGGCAAGACACTGGTCTTATTTCTAGAACCGCCTCACTACTGTCAGTATTACACTTTAGACCATAATTAGAATTTGTGATCTTAGAATATGAGCCATTTAAATGTGATGCTTCTTCCACTTCTGCTAGCCACCCACCGCATTCCTCAATCTGCAGTCTTTCTACAGAGGAGACAGACAGGAAAACTAGGACAAAAATACAACATTTGCTTAATTCTGTTTGGGCTTTTGAACCCTCCTCTTCTGAGAATACATGGATTGTTTCATTTAACCTTTAGCTAATGAAGCTGTTGCTTTTCACCCTTAATTCTATCCTTAAAATAAGAAGTTACACAGTTGGCATTTTCTTTCAGTTTGTAATACATTTGTTTCCATCAGGAGGTTCACTGGGAGATCCCCCTGACAGCTTTCTGATAGACATATTAGATCCCTACCTGAAGCAAGTTTAAATGCAGCTTTATCACTCATCATAATACTTGAATAGCAAATGTTAAGCTTGAGGTTTTTGTACTTACAGCTTTTAAAGCCATGTAATAATGTATGAATAATGTACTTAAAGTCTCTGTACCAGATCTGCCAACAAGTCCCAATAGTTTCTTTGCCACACTTGTTTCCTGATATGGTGTCAAGAAGGATAATAAGAGAAATAGAAACAATTCGTCTTCCAAGATGTAAAGGATATGTCTGTTTCAGCTGTTATTCTTTGGGGCGGGTCCCATCAGTTTCTTCTGTGTAGGTGCAGCTATGTGGACACAGGGATGTCTAACCCTTCCTGCAAAGCAATGAGTGAGAAACTGGCTCTCTGAAGAATACAAAATTCATTTTTAAATGGGCATACAATTTACAGCAAATTCAGAATAATCTGGCCGTCAGTTTTTGGTGCATCACATCTGTAACATCTTAATTTTTAAGGCCAGTTGGGAAGCAGATTTGTATCTCCAGTTTGGAGGAATGAAGATCATTGATACCACTCATCTCAGGAGGTTGATGAATTCGCTCTGGCTCTGTCCCTGGCCTGATGAAGAATCATGAGAAAGTTTCTTTTCCTTCCTCTGTCTCAGCTTTCCTGTCTGCAGAATACAATTAAAAACACTCACCTGCTTTTTATAGTTTTCTGCAATGTCCTGATAGATGCAGCTGTGTAAAGGCTGTTTAGTGTGATTCCCCAGTATGACAGTTTCCTGACAAAGCCTTTGCACAATAGTAACACTTCCAGTAAGATGCAGTCTCTGTCTTTTGCAAAGGTGATAAGATTACTGGATATAATCTATAGGACTTCTTTAAGGCTCTATATTCACTAAGAAAAGAAAGACATTTGTTTCACTTGTCAAACAGACTATGCCTTCGTATGCCTTCCTTAGTAGTAGTTAGCCTGTCACAAGGCAAGGCTTTCAATATAGCTGATGATGTTTATACTGTTTCAGAACACGCTTTCATATAGATATGTATAAACACATCACTGCAGTACAACAGTTAAGCTGCGTGTTTAATTCCCTTGATGTCTACTTTACATCAGTCTTTAAATAACTTTTCCCATTCTCCCTTTTCTCCTCCACTGCAACTTTCACAGGTGCACATGCCTATTGTTCTTTGAAGGAAAATATCATTACGTGAGTCAGTTTAACATCTCTGAGGAGTTAGAATGATTGATACTTAATTTTCCTATGTTATTCTTAGGCTGCATTCAACATATCAAGTGTTAATAAGCAAATATAATTGTTTGAAGTGAAGAAGTGGCAAATTTAATCAGTTTGTAATAGATTACCAATCTGCTTTTAACAGAGCTGGGAGTTGCATAATCACCCGTTTATTAAAGTGTTACTGTCTTCTGTACTAAGCAGAGTTTAACACACAGACTGGTATCTTTCCACCTTGGCATGTGTAGCTTCCTGTTGCTAATTTGAGTTAGGGGGAGAAACATTCTTTAACAGGCTTGTCTAATGGAGGCTTTCTCAACTAATAATAAAAAAAGATTTTGCTTCTATTTTTAAGAGTAATACATTCAGAGGGTGCAATTTCAATTATAAAATTAATATCAATTTTTCTTTATGTGATAGCTATAATGTGAGTGGTATACTGACTTTACAGCTAATAAAGACTTCTGGTGATCTGCTGTAATTGGCATCAACAGATGGGATCCGCACCTGAGTCACTGTGATTAAAAAAAATCCCATATCACAAGCCAGCATATTGGGCCATGAAGAACCAGAAAGCTGATGCAATTTAAAACTCGCTATTTTGTTTTATGTATTGCTTGTTCCCATGGATATAATTCTTTAGATTCTTTTTATAGCAGGATATTGAGCTCTTGTATGATCTGTTCAATTTACTGGCTGCTAGGGTTGTGTTTTTTTCCAGGAGTTAGATAATCAATGAATTTTAAACAGGTCCTTTAGTAAGAGCATTGGGTTGAATATCTCTACAGTACTTATTCTCACACACAGTACTGGATGTTCTTACTATTGGATGACTGTTGTTAATCTTGTGTGTCTCAGATGATCACTAAGCAGGAAAAATTAATCTTTTTTGTATTTACTTGTTCTCTGTCCCCTGGAGTTCATAGAGTTAGCTTAGATGAGACTTAGCTTCTTTTAGCAAGTCTCTGTCAAAGGTTTTGTAATGCTTTTTCCTTTACCACTGCACCAGACACTGTAAATTGTGAGTGACAAACAAATGTTAACATATTTCTACGGTGTTGCTCATTTCCATTTCCACCAGGGCTGTTTTTTGAGCAGACCAATCATGTGTGAAAGAGCAAACACTCACATGCAAGCTGCATGTCTTTATATATGAAGTGCATTCAGGTGTGCATCTCACACTTTTGAATATTCCTCATGGTTCAGATGGTCTCAGCTTGCTGCAGCTTGCAGATGAACCAGATCTAAGACATTTTGTGGAAGTACTTCAGAGCATTTCTTAGTGACTGTAAAAAGCTCTTGAGAATAAAGCAGCTTCAGATATAATAGTGCAGCATAGCCTTTAAAATTCCTTTTTGTCTGTGTCCAGTTGTAAAGCAGATGCTAAACCATTTCACTTTGTGTATCACTGAATATGGAGACAGACATCAAGTTTCAGTCAGGAGGAGTTCTTTGGGTATGATTTAAAAACTTCTGATAAAAAGTATTTACAGTGAAAATGTTTGCATTCTTCACTGCAGCAGCATAAACTTGCCACTGTAATAACCCCATTCATATTCCTTCCCTTTTCTGCAAAATATGTCTTCCACACACAACTGTGTATGTTGTGTGAACATTTTAATAAGGGTTTTCAGAAACAAAAATGCATTTTCTTTCAAACTGAAAGTTCCCTTTCAGACATCTGAAGCAGAAGTACTGCTTTGAATAGTAATACTCAACTTCCGTGGCATGTTTTTTTGGTTTTATGTTACAAAAAGTTATCAGAACTACAGCAGTGTGGAAGCCCCACACTTCTCTTTGCAAAGAAACTTTTGCTGCCATGGTTTTAGCCTCCAGATGAAAATTAATGTTTGAAATTACTTCAGGAAGAATTGAAAAACAACAAAGCAAGGTAGTTCTGCACAACTTTCCGGAGTTACATATGCTGTCATTTTTGCATGATGTAGGGTAGTCAGGCTGATTTCCTGATATATAGCACACAAAGAGATTGAATTCTATATACCTGTATTAATGCTAAAGATTCAACTGTGTTTTATTCTATTCTTTACTTTTTAATTATCAAAACTTTAAAAAGGTGGTTGAAGCAGTCTGTCTTCAGTGAAGGAGATAAACCCATTCTTAAGCACTATATTGAGGCTTTCTGAAACATGTCCTTCACCTGTATTGCAATACTGGTGACAAATGGCAAAGTTACTTCCCACACCCAAATGCATACAGAAGTACTAGACCCTTTGTGTTATCTCCAGGTTATACTGTGAAGCCATATGGCAAATTCACGAGAGCTCTCTTATGACTGTTTCCCACCAAAGGCTGATGATAACAATTACAACATTTGAGCACCTCTTGAAAATTGTTACTTTTACTAGTTTTGAGGACAAAAAGTGTGTATGACAAACGGTAACTATAAAAGTTATTTTTTTTTTGACAGTTGCCACATTATGGTACATGAGCATACCAGAGTTTCTCTCTGCCTCTTCGTTTATAATAGGACATTTTATCAATAACTGTATTAGAACAGTTCGACCATTTTCATGATTCCATTATTTTTCTGTCTGTCTTAATCAGCTGTGTGTTAGTTTTGTCTGTACAGGGAACGAGATGCCCCTGTAGAAAGCTGCAAATGCAGAGCTAGCATAGTTTTATAAAAAAATACAAAGTTGGCTTAGGCTCTGTTGAAGTGTGTCACTTCTCTGAATCTTTGTGTGTAGACCAAGAGAAAAAGGAGCATTGTTGGAAAACTGATGACAAATCCATTGCTAGGTAGAACCACTTACATTCTTCTTTACATATGTGCAGCTACATTTTGCATAAAATACATGCCTGCCTTTAATAAACCTTTGGAAATTCTTTGTAAGAACAAACAAGTTCTAGAATTTATGTTAAATAATTATTTGATATTTATTTGCTAATATGAATCCTGACATGCCATGCAGGCTTGTCCTGGGTTTAGCAGGACTGCATTAACTGCTACTGCTGAACCCAGGAGAAGGCTGTTTTTTCACTTGTTAATGTGGCTTGTGAAACAAAAGTTTGAGAAACTGATGATTTTTCTGTAGTCCATTGTCAAAGCCACAGAGGAAGAAAAGCAATCCTTCTGTCCTCTTTCCTGCAAAGATTGAACAGGAAATCAGACATAAAGGTCTTCAGAGCATATACAGATCTCTGCCTCAAAGGCAAGATACTGGTTTGATTTGTCTGTTGTGAAGTCAATCTAGAATAGCTACAACAGACTTCTGCATATCAGAATTAAGAAGCAAGAGAAATGAGAGACTACAATAATTAAGTAGACAGAGGTGAATCAGGTACAAGGAAATGTTTCAAGGTCGTATTGAAAAAAAATAGAAGATTGTGTGAAAAGTAATGTAGCTGTTCTCCTTTCAAAAATGTGACTATGTAATATGTCGTGCAGACAAGGAAGTTATGATCTTCCTGGAACTCAAGAGCTGAGCAAACTGTCCTTATAAACCAAACACGCTTTCAGAAAAGAACATTATGGAGGTGGCCATCTATTAGCATATTTGCTGCTGACTCCTAGTTACCTAGATTATGCACTAGAATTCACTTTTTTGTCCAAGGAAGGTGTATACATCAGCATTACAAATGTATCTCACATGTCTGGTTTTGGGGGATGCAAATTATTAAAAGCTGATGCTTGATGATAGGTTGTCCATCCTCGATAAAGAATCAGCCATAAATTGGACTTCATGAGGAAGGTACGTGGTACTTTTGATGGAGTACCGTTAGCATGCCTTCTAGTGAATCCTGATGCTAAAGCAGAAGGAGCAAAGAAATGCAGGTTGTCAGGAAAATTGCATAGTGGAGGCATCTTGGTTTTCTGTGGAGTTTATTTTCCACCTGGACTTCAGAAGCATGGAGGAAGCTTGGTACCATGTGTAAGAAGGCTTTTTGTTTTCTCATTTGCTGATAAAAATGAGTATAGCAATTTGGCGAACTGGATATATTTCAGAAACACATGTAACAAGAAACAAATAAGGCAGGTTTTTGTTTGGGTTTTTTTTTTGGTATTATCGCCGTATCCAAACATTTGAAACGTGTCATCTTTTCTCTATTCTCTATCCTTTTGTAGTAACTTAAATCTCTATATTGGTATGGCCACCAATGCACACAACAGTCTGGGTGATTTTGAAGCACTGCCTTTGAAAAAAAGAAAGATACAGGCTTATCGGATTAATTTCTTTCCCTACCCATCTGTATTATTCCATACAGTTGCATAGTCTGATGCAGACTTTGTGGAGAGTCCCTGTGCTGCTGCTAAATCTGATTCTGTTGCAAGCATGCTCCTGTTACTGTGTCTGTACCAAGCACAAATACACTCAGCATGTCGGAGTGGCTTTCCTTGTTTACACTGTACATAGAATACTGCAGTCTCCCATGAAAATATAACAAAAAAATGGACTGAAAAGGTTAGTGTTTCGCTTTCCTACTTGAAACAGTGAAAATAACCTATGTGCTCCCAAAAATAACAATAAATAATAGAGCCGAGAAAATTTGTTGTCATGCAGATTTTAATCATAGTTGTCTTGAAGTCAAAAGGAAAAACATCCAGCACACATTTATTTGTTAATACCTTCACATGTATCTTGATCTAAGGTTTGTTTCATTCTATTTCTATGACTGAGGAAGAAACAAATGTACCAAAGTTCTCCAGCCTTAAATAGAAAAATACATTGTGAGAGATACAGCTCACTCATAAATTATGACAAATTTGTTTTTTCTAGCATTTTTACTTATGCTTTAATGTAGACTAAATTGCCTTTTTTGTTCATCTGGGTAAAGAGTTCGTGTTAATGCACTTAAACTCCCATCATAAGTTTAAAACATACAGTATCTGAATATCTTACTCACATGCATGAGCAACATTCCTTCACAGTAAGGTCCTTGGGGAAAAATAAAAGAAACTAGTAGCCAAAATGAACTCATATTTTTAAGTTTGTGAATGGTGATGATTTTATTACATTCTGATGCTTACGATTGACTCAACATGAAAATAGAAAGTAGAAGTGGGAAAGACTAATTAGGTTCTTTTGTCTATTCCCTAAGGAGCCTTTTACTGAAGGGGATGAAATGATCTTAAACTTCTTATCCATCATCAAAATTGGTTCTGCATTACCAGTTGATAAGAAGAATCCAGTCCAAGAAGTCAACTACCTGAGATTTTTTTTTTTTTTTGTTGGAGATGCTACAGGCAGCATGATTTGCAAAATAAATTCTGTATTTGTTAGTCTTCCCAAGCTCAGCTAGGTTATTTAGAATGAGTGATTAGTAGGTACTCATATTACCATGGTGCAAATCACCCTTACTAAGAAGAATGCACAAACTGAAAACTAAACCAGCTTTCTTACTGGGAAACATTGATTCAGCTGAACTGAAACTTTCTGTTGGACTGCTTTGACAAAGACAGTTCAGGTTCCAACTGTGGTCTCAAGGCTCCTGGAATAAGCCTTCAGTCAGAGCTGTGACCTCAGGGAGAGCCAGTACTTCATGTTGCTATTTGATCTGCATTAATTTGGACCTGTATCTCAGTTTCCCAAATGAGTTACCCATTGTTCTCCCAACATGCCTGACTGTAATTAAACAATTAAATGTCTGTAGGGCATAGAGAGAAAGAGAGGCCATGTGCAAGTGAGACCAACTCTGTTTCTCTGTAGCTAGTACACTCCATTGCAAAATACATAAAGGCCTCTAGTTACAATTACAGTTATTCAAAGTATTCCTGTTGGGTAGCAGAAAAAACTGAAACACAGTCGCTGCAAGCCATTGCCTAGCAGTACTCTCTTAAAAGCTGTGTGAGGTAAATATTCAAGCCTTTGGCCTTGTTCAAGTATCCCACATAACCCTCACTAGGGGATCTCTGACTCCTGGGAGTGCTACATGTAATGCAAAATTAGGAAGATACATGATTTATCCAGTGTAAGGAAATGTTAATGAGAGGAACAGACCATTTAACACCCCTACCGTGAGGCAAACAAATCATTATGAAAGTAAGAGTTCTTCAGTTATGCCAGGTTATCTACATCACACTACAACTACATCGTTTTATTAGGTTTTTTTAATTTCCTGCCATTAAGATCAGAAAAAGTAGTTTTCTTGCATAGCATAGTGGTACTATGTATGCAGGTTTTATTGCTTTCAGCTTGGCCTAATCTCAGGCTAACTGGCTAAATTTGGAGCATTTCTTTTGCTGCCAGTTCCTTTGTTGCTAGTCTGCAGTACTTCTGGGAGCAGTCAAAAGGTGTTATGGGAATGTGCTATTTATTCTTTGGGAAATCATATGGCATTTTCATTTTATTGATACAGAACAAACTGAGCTAGTATTGGAAATCTAGCCATGGAGAAATGTCAATCAATAAGTGCGTAACACTTTATTAGATGGAAGCTTAACTGGTAGCATTAGCTGTAGTGTTATAAAAATGCCTTAAATAGCAGCTGCCAAGACTGCACAAATAAAGTCTGGTCTCAGACTTACAAATATATTTAAGTGCCACAGTGACTTGTTTGTGAACATGGTGGAAATACTAATATGTAGTAGGGACAGGTAAAATTATTCAGAAATTACTGGGGAACTGGCATATTACAGCTGCTCTATATTACACCAAGCCTGTTCATTTCATTCAGACCCTACCTTGCCTCCTGTTGCCTCTCAGGGTATGTTTGGATTGTGACTGTGAGGGGCATGAACAACTTTTTTGTATTCATGGGCATTTAATATGTAATACAGTTCCCGCAACAGTGGAGCTTCAGTCTCAGACTGGGATTTCTAGATGGTACCATAATGAAGACAAAATAATGCATGAAGATGTGCACTGTTCCAGCCTAGTTAGATCTGTATCAATAAAGAAAAGAAAATGCTGTATGATATTCCAGAGAATAAATACCACATCCCTATGAAACTTTCTGGCGACCCACAGAATCACCAAAGAATAGGATCAGAGAAAATGCCACCAAGAGAAATGATCCAGCTCTAGCCAATAGTTGATGTGTGCGTATACACACTTATAGAATAAGTGTTTTCAAACTGATTATCTTGTTTTGTGAAATGAACAATTTCAGAGAAAAAAAATCATTGAAATAATCAGTTTTCTCATTACTCAAAGGATATCAGTTTTAGGCATCTCTATATTAAACTGGGAATTTAGAATGGAGGGTTTGGGGTCTTTTTAGCTAGCTGTGAGACGCTTGTGTATATTTCATAAAACAATATGACTGTAGCTCATCACTACTGTACATTTTAAATAGCATGTCACAGGCCAAATGTTTTTATATTATTTTACATTTGGAAAGAGATGAAGAATTTCGAGGTCAATCTCCTCCTTTGCTTCATCCTGTGAAATGCCTTCTGCTGACTTTTCTAAATATAGGAGGAGGTGGTATAGGAAGCCAGCCAAAGCACGGGTCAGTCTCATGGGAGCTGTAGATAAAATTTCTATATGCACCTCAGTCACTTAGTAATCTAAGCCTTATTGAAAGCTAATGGGACTTGAAAGCACTTTGAAAATTTCATTTTATGAAAGCCAGTTTTCACATAGAGCAGTGCACAGGCAGCAGGGCTTGCTGACTGGCTAGCTCAGAGAAGGTAGGATATAGTTTGTGCTTGAAAATCAGCTGATTACAATTCACTGTGCTGTCTCTTGGCTGATAATGAGAGAAAGTTCTGTTTTTCTCTGGGCAAAGGATACAGTAGAGAGCCTCTATGTGCTAGTAGCTGCACTGGGCAGGATTTGTCCCAATAAAGCATTTCAGCTTGCTTTATAAGCAGTGTTTTCCTGAGATGTCAAGCTAACAAGATTCAGTCCGATCTGTGTCTTATTGACAATCCATCTAAGATGAGGAAATAATGAAAAACACATTTTAAATTCATAGCTCAGTTCTGATTAACTCACTTGAGTGTAGCTGAGATGACTTGCTGTGGAATAGTGTTGCTGCATACTGTTTTCTGTCTTTTTGCATTGTAAGGTGGTATCATTGAAAAAGGACAGAAAAGAAATGCTGGACTGGCTACAACTCAAATACAGATTCTGCATATAATTGATATGTGTGATATATTCTGGAGCCTGGGTTTAAACTAATGTTAGGAGAAACATTTTTTATTTGTTTCTGAATGAAGTTGTGGTAGACTTCTTGCTTACAAAATGGTGACATTTCTTACCTGACTCTGAATTAATTACTGCTTCTTCAAAGAAGTGGCTCCTCTCTGTGCCATCTGTGAATCTACTACCATGGAGGAGTCAGTTAAAATAACGTTTAAAACTCAGGGGGAAGTTTTTTCCGTACCTCACACAAGAGTAGCCATAGCCTCAGGCTTTCTTGCTTGGGCTGCCTCCTGGCTTAACATACTTACAGGGAGCCAACTTCAACAGAACTTTATCCAGAGCTTGCTTTGTTTGCATTTTTCCAAGGCAAGAGAGATTTTCAAGGAAGTCTTATCAGGATAGCCAGCATAGCTCTATAATTACAGTATAGCTCTGCTAAAGTCTACATAATAATTAATATTTGTAAGGCTAAAATTAGAAAGTGCTTTTCAAATGCCATCACAGTCAACACTATAAGTCAAATGAAATAGAGTGATAAAAGCAAGAATGTGGGTTTTCAGCTCATTACAGGGGTTTTGTTTAATTTCATTGAGATTCCTTAATGCACAGAATATCTGGGGCTGGGATATACAGAAGCAACAAATAATAATTAATACTGAAGTATGGCAGCTAGAAACCAGCAATTAATAAATAACACTGAAGTATTCATGGCCAAGTTTTGGCAGTGGAAACATCTTTTGCCTTTTAGGTATGCTAATTTTTACAATGATAATGCTATAGGAGACCAGTAAAAGTGAACAGATGCATGGCACTGGGGTACATTTTCCCCTTGATGCTGGTTGAGTTTCTGGAACAGTCTTGAGAGGACTTCAATTAAAGTATTAGAAGCATCCAGGTTATATGACCTGATTCTTTTTCATCATTATTTTCTTGATGCCTTAAAATACAAAAGATTGATCTGTATGCATTTGGATAGCTGTTGGTGAGTGGAGGGCCCATATGGTTTAGTGATATCTTGACCAGCTTTATCTCAGACTTAAAAATTATTCACATTATTTATAGGAGCATACATACTGTGCCTATGAAAACATACTCTTGTACAAGTTTTAAAGTTAATTTAAGTATATATGTTGTGGTAGAAAACAAATGTCTAAACCTATTTTGAGAGAAGTTATAGCTGAAAGACTGCATGATCACTGCCCGAGTTTTTTAAGCTTTTATAGCAAAGCTTTGTTCTGCACTTCACTGGCCTCCATGGAGGCACTAAAGCCTTAAGAACTCCTGGAAATGTGAGTGAAAGTTAAATGTATGCTACCATATCTACTCAACAAGCATATGGTAAAGGCTGCTTTTCAGAAATCAGATTATCAGCAACTGATCAGATCTTCACAGTGTCTTCCACTCAGAAACCCCCTCATTTGGAGATGGCGGGGATGAGCCAGCATACAGCTCTACTGCTCTGGGGCAGTGGCAATGCAATTACAAAAAACAATGAACTAGCAGTTAATCTTGCTATTTGACTGCATCAGCACAACTGGGATCTGTCACTTTTCATTAAGTATGGTGACTATTTTAGATAGAAAGATCAAGACATTTAATTTTGTTTACTTTGCTATGAAAAAACAGAACCTAATCTTAAACTCCTTAGTCTACATCTGAACATGCAAAGAGGTGTCCAGGATTGCAGAGCTGCTGACCACTGGTGAGCTTCCCATGAGATTTCTGGGAGGCTGACGGAACTGAACATTCATGGAAACCTGATCACCTAATGATGCGCCTGCAGGTTCCTGTTGCTAAAATCCTGAGCCCATTGCCTTATTGAGTAGGGAAAAAATGTATTTCAGTTAAGGGAGATGTTCCCTTGCCTACAGTCAGTGATATTTATAGTTTAAAGCAGCATTTAACTGCAGTTTTTTACATAACTTTTGAAAGGGCATTTTATTCTTACTTCCAAATTCTAGCACGGTTAAAAGAGCAAGTAGCATGCATTTATGGATTATCAGATCACTGGACTGGGAGAGCATTAGTCACCCTGTAGTTTTCATAGAATCAAATGGTTTGGCTTGGAAGAGACCTTAAAGATCATCTAGTTCCACAGGCAGGGACATCTTCCACTAGACCAGGTTGCTCAAAGCCCCATCCAGCCTGGCCTTGGACACTGCCAGGGATGGAGCAGACACAGCTTCTATGGCCATCTGTGAAATTCTCTTTTCATTACCCTATTAACAGCTAGCTTGTCCCATTTAAGAGGTTTATTAGAAAGAGGAGAATTCTTGAACTTTTCAATCTGTTAGCTCGTAGCCTGTTCTCCCGGTTATTTATTTATTTATTTAATCTCTGGTTTTATGCTTTCATGTGTATTTTAAGCAATTTCTGCTACATAATGGGTTGGGGGGGGGGGGGGCGGGACAGGGTTTGACAGTGTAATTGCAAAGGGAATCATTGCTTTTGGCTTTTTTTGCCATGTATCTGTTAAGAAAGAAAGCATTTACCATGTCTTAAGTTCATGTTGGATGGATCATGCATAGTTGAGAACACCACTCCCTCTATGCAAGTATATTAGCTAGTTGTCCTTGAATGGTCAAGTGATAGGTAGCCACAGCAGCAAGCAGCAAAAGCAAAAATACTTCCGTAAAAGGTGAAGACAGTTATCATTGCTACTAGAAACTGGAGTAGGTGTTAGTCAAGGGCACCATTTTATAACCACCTCCTCACACAGGGTGGACACATCTGCTCACTGGAAGAAGGTTTATTGCACTCTTTTCAAGATGGAATTTAACTGCTGCAGATATAAGTCTTGCATCTTGTCAGTCCACTGCTGCTATCGAGACATGCCTAATGTAGCCCTAATGGCTACAACTACCTATGCACTGTCCCTGGGGAGCCTTTGGAGCTTAAGGGCATCTGTTGATTTTCTGCACAGTTCTAGTTTTAATATCTGTCATTGAATTTGATTTCAGGTGGACCAAACATCAGCTTTTGGATTTGATATTCTACACTAAAAAAAGGTTTAAAAAGCTATTTGTTCCTTGTTTAAGCCACCAGCTTTTCTAGAAATTGAAAAATTACCCATAGATTTACAAGTTCATCTCAGTAAGTGCCAGGGACATTTCAGGATTCAGTTTTACTTGTTTCTTGGTGCATTTGCTTTCTTTCCTACATCTGAACACTTTTTTCCTATATTGTGGGCTAGTTTATCACATTTGTATTGATCACATACCCTATTTGCAATACCAGTTGTTAGAATTGGGTCTCACAATAACAAGCAGAAATAAAGGCTCTAAAGAACTTGGTGTATAGAAGCAGCTTCTTAAGAGTTTAAACCATCCTTAAAAGCTGTGTGATTTTCCATTTCCTAATAAGGTTGCATTCCTAGAGCAGCAACTAACAACACTGGTAATACAACTAATGCTTGTGATATATACAACCGATCATTTCTGTTGAGTTTTTTCAGTAATGCATTTAATTAGATTGGGGTTTGGAGGGTTGATTTCCCTTTTCATCTTCTGGTGTCAGTATGTTGTTGATCTGTTTTTTTCACAGCAGAAATCTTTGATACCAACTACTATATTGTGTCGCTAATGGGGTACGCCACAGGCTTGCTGTTAGGTAGCACAGTTCCTTCTCTTCAGACGTTCTTCTCCTGCAAGGGGGCAACTGCTGAGAATAACCTTCCTGCCTATTGTGCACACATCTGTTAAGTTGATGCTTAGAACAATTGCAGGCTCTTTCCCTATCACAGGTCTCTGGAATCAAATTGTTCAGTTCTTCATGACAATAAATCCTCAACCCTACCTAGCCTCTAACGCTTTTCAATTCTAGCTGGAGACAAGTAATAATTTATTCATATGTCAGAAAATAATTTGAAAAATGTCAAGAAGAAAAGAAAAATGGAGTAGAAAAGAATTACTTTCTGAGAATTTAAGGTAGGGTTTTAGGTTGGGTTTTTTTCCTTTCAGTGTCCTGAACGTGAAAACAGTTTGGAGTCTGCATGTAAGGGCTGGAGGGGAAAAGCAAGAAAACACTTCAGAATACTTGAGGAGAGCAGGAAATCCTGTCAAGCACTTTTAATTAGATTGTCTTATCATTTGGATAGCAAGATTGGGAAAAGCGTACTCAGCACTGAAGAACAGGACATTTTGTCTAAGAGAACATTTGGAATCAAGCTTGAAGGACTTGTCAGAGCTTAGCTCTTTCTCTGGCCTGAAAAGTGCTATTACTTTTTCTAAAGATTTATTTTTCTCATATTTTTTTTTTCTTTATAAAGAATGACAAATTAAAAATCTTTAGGAAGAAATTAGTGTTTAGGATCTATCCCCAGTTGTACTTTGTGATGTAGGAATCTTTAAATCATGAGACGAATTGTGCTGTCTGTAGAAAAAAAGAAAATCAGGAATAAATTGTCACAGGCTATCCCAGGGCTGTCAAAAAGAAATGACTGTTACAAAGCAGAGCCCAATCATCTTGTAGCTCAAGTGTATCTGTAAGAAAAGTGAAATAACACATAAAGAAACTGGCTACATTGCCCCTCAGTTTCTCAAAGATTGTGGCATCTTACAAGGGGAAGAGGGCTGTATAGACAGAGGATCTTTTCTCACCTTTCCTGCAGCTTTACCCAAAACATATTCAGATGAACAGTCTCAAAACATCACATAATCCTGTGCTGACAGAATGCAGTGGAGCCATTTAGATTTTCTCCATTAAACTAAGTTGTGAATCAGAATTCTCGAAGCAATAGCGTGGTTATTTTTTGTACTTGATCAAGCTTAAATAATCTTAATAATGTGTCATGAACTTGCAGAATCTTTCCAGGTCACTACTCTGTGAAAATCTGCCTTTCCACAATCTTATTTTTAGCTACGCTCCTTAAAAGATGGTAGCAATAGCAATTTTGCTGAATATTTGTTTAAGATTTGAGAGAACTAGTATTTTTCTACAATGACTAAAATAGTATCCTTCCTTTTGCCAGTAGGAGAGGTTGACCCAAAACCTTTCTAAAGTACTTTAATTACCAAAAAAAGCTATGTTGAATCCTGCAATATTAAAACACAAGCAAGCTAAACTTGCACTATAATGTACATTAATTATCTTACTGTGACATTCAATATGGCACTTGGACCATGCATGTATTGTGTATCTAGGACACTTATAAGTAAAATAGTTACTGTAAATTTCCATATGGTGGAGAGTGATTTAGGAATTGTCACACTTCAGAATGAAATCTCACAAAAGTATGACCTGCTCTGTGCTGTAAATTAAAAGAAAAAAAATAATTAAAAAGGTGTCCAGTTTTGCATCCACATCATCTTGAATTTGGTAACTTCAAATACTGTAGGTTTAGATTCTGCTGTTATTTCTACTCTGAGACCTTCTGATGTTTCTTGTGTTCTAACAGTCATAGGTTCCTGTTGTTTTAAATGGCTTTTTCTCCTGTTACATGAACAACCAAAGCCAGAAAAAGACAAGTTGTGAGACTATAGGGAAACCTGTGAAACTAGCTATTTATGCAGAATTCTTAAAAGCAGAGAAAATAAGGGAGAGAATACATAACATCTTTGGTATATGCAAATTATGGATGATAAAATTATCCTTTGAAATTGCTGAAAATTCAGAAGTTTTAGACTCTTACCATCCTTTTTCTTACACTTGAGTTCCAAGTAAGTTAGGTCGTAACTGTAATGTTACTTGCCTAGTGAGTTGGTTTTGACTTGCCTGTAATACCATAGAATCACAGTCATAAAATCACAGAATTATTTAGGTTGTAAGAGACCTTTGAAGATCATCTTATCCAACCCCCTGCCATGATAATATAGTAACAATATATTACTACATTTTTCACTAAGTACTTGACTTTTAGAATGAAAGTTTTGTTTTCGAAGTGAGCTTAAAGTACCAAAACGTGGGTGACAAACTGCCCAAATCTTCAATGTGTAGTTTTGTAATGTTTTAAGAGTGTTGGTTTCTTCACTAGAAAAACATTTAGGCCAATACATTGTCCATTTGTCCTTCAGTTAGCTGATTGAAGACATTCCTCTAGGTAAGCCACTAATTGCTTACTGCAGTGTGGCAGTACAGTAGTGGATTGAGTATGGAAGTTAAGTTTATAGTACTTCATAGTATTTTGCACTTGTTTGTTTTTATTGGCTCAGTGTTTTTAAAGTAGTGGTTTAAGACTGGGGTAGCACATTGAATGCCATGAATAAGACATGTAGAAGTGGATGGGATGAGGCATACATAAAGTGGTGTGGTGGTTCTCAACATTTTAAGTTTCTGTAACATTTCCTGTGGGCTGGTACCCAGCTTGAGCATGGCGCTAGAGGAAGCCCTGTGTGTTTGTCTACAAAGGCACAGGTTGTTGGGGAAAGCACTGCAGAGGACATGGCTGCCATGGCATACCAGTTTCCCCCTGATTTTGCACAGTGACATACTGCTGCAAAAAACTGTAACTTCTGCCTCGCTTCAGGAAGTGCGATTTGGGAACTGGGGTAATTTGATGGATAGCATGTACTAAGAAAAATATTAGAAACCAGGAAGCCACATCGTCTCTTGAGGCTCGTTTCATTCCGAACACCCCTTCCCTAGGTTATCATCCAGTTGTTAAGAGAAAGAGTAATGTTATCCATTTTTTATAATTCCACCTCTGGGTATTACGGAGATAAATACCTAAATGCTGGAGAACTAACTTTCTTTCAGAGCACTGTTTCAGGGGGAAAAGACTTTAATGCAGATAGGTGCGATGACAGAAAAGAAATTGACCCTAAACAAAAAATATGATTATAGTGATATGAATATATGTGTATAGTCACGGTTTCTCAAAGTTCCCCAGAGACAAGCTTCCAATCATAAGACTTTCAGATAGTAACCTTTCATTTGATTTATTGTTTCAGGACCAATGCAGGAGACAATATATGACTTTTGGAGAATGGTATGGCATGAAAACACAGCCAGCATAATCATGGTTACTAATCTCGTAGAAGTGGGAAGGGTAAGTGATTTTTGTACTTAAAAATATGAAAGACTTCCAAGGTGTTTGCTTTTGGAAATTAAATAGCAGACCAACAAGATGCTTATATTCTGAGAATAGCATGTAAAATATTTATGACTGCCTGTGCTAAGAGGTTCATTATCAATTATTTTTAAACATTCCTGGGATGCTTGGCTTTGATAACATTAGCACAATGAAAAAGTAACTGATAAAGCTGCATTCTGTAAAGCATAGCCTGCAAAGACTGCCAAACAGGGAAAGCGTCATATCTTTGTATATATCTCAGACATACCATTTCTATGAAAGGAAACCAGGGAACTAGTTACACAATGAGGTATGGGGTCATCATTTTTTTAAGGGAGGCTGAGGGGGAGAAAACAGATTTCTGAGGAAAGTAGTTAAACTATGAAATCACACCTTCTCCATGGTATATTAGTCCAAATTAATCTGATTTATTTGGGGTTTTGGTCCTATAAGCCACCTGGACTAAACCAGAAAAAAATTAGCTTTGCTTATTTGTACACTAAATTTGTGGACCAGGAGGTCTTCTTTGGGAGCTGAGTAGTAAGGAAAGCTTGAGTTACCTGGTGTTGATACTGTGTACTTTTCTTTCTAAACTTCTAAAGTAGGCCTCCTACTCAAGTCATTATGGCTAATTTTGTTTTCAACATGTATTGAAAGGATCTGTTTTGTTCCTCATAACTGTCAGTAACTGATTCTTTTAATTTACTGCTTTGTCTATGCACTGGTGTCTTAGTCCTCATCTGGGATGGGTATTTTTCAAGGAAGTTTGCTTGGGAACAGAGCATAAAGCTTTCATTTGGAATGAAAAAAAAAAACCACCAAAAAACTAACCACTGCTTCTATTGCAACTACTGCAATTATTGTACATCAGATAAGTGTAGAGATAAGAAGTCAAGTGCACACGTGTGAGCCACGTGTTTTTAAGAGATGTTTTTAATTTCACACTGGTGGAGTGGCTGATACCCCTCTGCCCTGTGGCATTTGCATGAGGAAAGAGCACTGTTCATGTGATGTGAGTCAAAGTGATGGATCTTGTCTGCTTCCTAGCAAGTCCAGTTTCAACAATCTCAATTTATTCTTCCTTATGTCCTTGGTCAATTGTTAATATAAATCCTGATGTTTTTAGATACTGTGTGCCCAAGCCTGACAACAGATCAGGTGCATGTATTATTTTTAGATATAAAAGAGACGGGATTTGTGACTGCAGTTAACAGCTGCTGCAGAAGCATATACACACCTAATTGCATAGACAAAAAAGGGTCATGGAAGCTGTCTTAAAAGTACAGTCCCTTGAATGAAGAGGAAGATAGAAATAGTTGGATGGTAACATATTGATTCAAAACTGATTTGTAAGAATAAAAAGCTCTCAGGCAAACCTCTTTGCTGAAGCTTCATACGCATTCATAAGTATCTAAGCATACAACTTAAAAAGGGATGTTTCCAGGGTATGGATAAACGAGCCTTAGAACAAAAATAGTATACTGCATGAAACCACAAATTGTTTTCCTAAAGTCAGTATTAGAAAGCATCAATTAGAGTGAACTGTCAGGTATCAGCGAGGGAGACACCAGTCTTGGTGCCGGTGTTGGCAGCCAGAACATTTAGGTATGCAGCACATTCCTTTAGCAGCAAGCAACAGTTTGTGCCACCATGGAGATTTCTTCAGGGTGCAGGCATCCTATTGGGATACAGGTCTGCAGTTTTGTTTTTTCTGGCAGTGGTAAAAACGACTTTGTTCTCACTTTCTCTGGAGGCCAACACAGGTGAGATCAGAGAGCAGAAATTGAAATGAGCTTTTAATGGAAATGAGATCATGTGAGCCACAGAAAAATGCAGCCAGTCCTCCATCGGTGCTTCTCTCCCGCTCCTAGAGCTGGAAACACCAGCAACAGGGAGGCATATTACAAACACACCATCTGTCCCGCAACCCCTAACACAAACTCTGTGCCACCTTGGTTAGTAATGATTTTAATGGACCTTTTGGTAGCATTCCTGCAGGGCAAACCTTGTAACCTTCCCAACCTTGAGGTTTTCTATTTCAATTGCTATTGCTGGTATAAGATTTATAGAGGTTTATAATTCATATTTTTTAACCCTCTTGGCCCACTGTAAGCTTAGGAGGAAAAAATTCTTTATATTTGCAGGGAAGTGGAATTTCTATTTAACATGTTTGCCATACAGCGTACATCCTTCATGAATTAATCATTAAGGGGGTGTATGTGTATTTGTTTACCAGCACTGGCTGGATAGTCATTAAATCAGTGCTAGGAACTTGCTTCTTGCCCTGGAGCATTAAGCATCAGGACTGTTCTAATTGCGGATGGAGGAATCACCATGAGGCTGTCCCTAATACAAGCACCTGCTGCAAATGACTCAGTCCCCACATTACCCTCCAGCAGGGTCTGGGTACATCTGCCAATATCTGTCATTATCTGAGGCACGCTTGTCAAAACCATGCATCCCTTTAAGCTCTTGTGTGTTCCAGCAAGGGACCCTTGTCAGAGTTTCTGGCACCTGCAGACTGCTGTGCACCTGGTATTTAAATGGCACAGAAATGTGTTATTATTGTTTTCTCTCTTTAATGAATTCACCTGAGGGACATTTAGCTCTTTATCTAGTAGCCTGTTACCCAGTCACTCATATTTACACTGCTTGTATGGAAATTCAGAGCTCACTTGTGCTGTTATACTAATCCATCTGCCAAAAGTCTTATCACAAAATCTGCAGGGCTCCCACAGGAGACTTTTGTACTGGTAATTTAAGCTAATGATTTCTAAACATATTTAGTCAGTTTTAGGAAGACCTCATTAGAATGTGACTGTTTATTAAAAATCTAAATGAGGTCTCACAGTCATTTAGAAAAATCATTGCTGGGTTGCATGAACAGTTCTTTGATAATGGGTGATGATGGTTTTTTAGTTAAGATTGGCCTAGGTTGACATAAGAACTTTTACAGGAAAAACCAAGCAAATAAGCAAACCTCAAAGCAGCCTTTGAAAGAAAGAGTCTCTGTCATCTTCATGCTGGAATCAACAACTTTCCACTGACAATGAAGTTCACAATAAGGGAATGACAAGTAATTAATGGAATAATATAGCTACATTTTAGTGCAAGAATCGTAATTCTCCAAACCATACCCTAACGAGTGAAAAAGCAAAACCAAGACTCATAAAAATATATCAGTATGACCCCAAGCTATTTCAAAGCAATATATTTGGGATTATATTATTGCAAAAGGTTTGCAAGTGGTAAAGCAACTGAAGATGGAAGTGTAATTTCAGACAAAATCTCTTCCTGAGAGATTTAGCATTCTCTGTTGGGTTATTCTAGACAAAACTGTTCATCCCAGCAGAGTAGATGTGATCATAAAATGGACACAAAAGAACATCTTGCTTACTCCAAGAGTCTGTTCTGGAGTACAGGCTTCAAAAGACAGACCTGGATCCTTCTGTGAAAAGCAGTGGGAACTAGATCAAGGTCTTTATGTACTGGCCAAAGTCTCTGGTTGCTTCTTGAAGTGTTTCAATGTTTGCACACATTGGAACATTTCTTTTCTCCTTAAAGTTATTTTGGGAAGATTTAGAATGTATTCAATTTGCCAGCTAGCTGTCACCTCCGTCTTTGCTCTTGTTGGGCTGGTGCTAATACTTGGTTGGCAGAATCAAACTTGGCATGTCACATCATTTGTTATTTGTCAGTAGGCACTGTCTCTCCCACTCTTTTTTTTTTTTCTTTTTTTTTTTCTCTTTTTTTTCTCCTTAAGGCAGGAGAAGTTTCCTAATATCTGATTCATCAGTGGTGAAATGCACTGATGAAATTCAGTGGAGGTGGTTAATACATAAATGTGCTGCAAGGACTCGTGGTTGTCTAGCATGCTTTTAATATAACAAAGTATTTACAAACAAAATCACTAGAAATAATTACAAAAACTAAAACCTCACCCCGGGAGCATAGTAATTACGGTAATTAGAATTTCTCAATTATTATCCAGAATTAGAAAACTGCCAGTGCTAATAGTGTTAATAAGCACACAAAAGACCCTTTTTTTGAAAGGAGGCAAGGTTGATGACAACAGAATGGATGTGACACACACAGGAAAATGAAGGTCAGCTGTAGACTGGTAAATAGTCCCTATGCCTAAACACATGCCTTAGCGTCACCAAAACAGCTTCTCACTGCTGTATGATCTCTCAACTGTGTTGTGCTTTCCTGAGAGCTATCTTATACTCCTCCCAAGTGACTTTTCCTGGAGCCAACAGGGCTGTGTCCGCATAGGGAAAAAGAAAGAACACGGTGGCCTAGCTTTTCCATTGCCTTTTTTACTGGACCTGAGGTTGACATGTTACATACATGGCACTCTTATCTGCCTTGCTGCAGAAATGTTGAGGGTTTGACTCCTCGTGCTTAAGAGTATTGGGGTCCACAGGAGAGTGAAGAGACCCGTACAGTGGTCTTCTGACAGAGAGGGAATATCTCCTTGATGTCAGCTGGCTTAAAAGCATTCCCTGTTGTAACATCTGTCAGAAAACTGAGTTGCTCTTCTCAGGATAGACCATATAGACCCTGCTCTAAACAGTCATATGTTCTGGGGCCTTAGGTGCTCACGATGTGCAGTCTTGGTCATAATTCAAGAGACATTTCTAAACCATATGCAAATATGTTTCCTTAACAAACAAAACAAACAAAACCCAGATGTCTTTATGTTGAACCAGGTCATCTTCAGATCCACCTGATGGTCTGTTTCTGCTATAGACAGACAGACATCCAAGAAAAGCTGCCAATTCAGGCCCTGTTGAAAGACTTCTAACTGAAAGTATGTTGCAAGAACTAAGTGAAAACTTTGTATGAAATTCCAGCAACATAAAACCTGAAAAATTGCAAATGGACTTGCCAGCTATTCTTAGAATATAAAGGGATTTTTCAACACAAAGCTGTTATGAAGCTTGAACTTACGCATTTACAAGTTTTGAGAATCTTCCATGTGGAAGAACTGCCTAATAAACAAAGGTAAATTCAAATTGTATTTAAGATTCAGATCAGCTATTACAGAGATATTGCAGAGATGAAACACAGTAACTCTTTAACAGGTCACACAAACAATACTTTTGCATTTGGCATAAATAGAACACTATCTAATTGAAACTGCCTCTAAACATAATAAGCCAAATCACTTACATTGGTTTTAATTCAGGATACTGTCATTAATGCTCCTTAGATGTGCCAAAGAGTTTCTAAGCTTACTGGTAACTAAGATTTCATTTTAACTTTTCTACTGAAAGAAAGAAACCACATTTTATAAATGAGAAGAAGGTTGCTATATGAAACCCTTCCCTTCCTCTAGGTAATTCTAATCTCAGCTTCTTAAAACCTATCTGTATAGTGTCCTTCACCAGCTAGAGAAGATTTTTTTCTCAATCATATTTACCCAGAAAACCTGGGACCTGTGCTTATGGTACGTATATGTTACTATGTATTCTGCTATTACACTTTTGGTTTCACTGTCATTCCAGTTTCACTTGTTGGATAGAGTTTATACTTTCAAGAGTATCAGTGAGAAAAAAAGAAAACCATTATAACTTAAAACTACTGCTAGTCATTCAAATCTGAACCCTTCTAGTCAGCAAAACAGATTTCAGCTTTCTAGACGTCTAATAAGAAATAGCAAGTTAACATTACTCTATTATGTGTAGCAGGGGAGGAGCCCTTAGGGAAAAGAAATTGGCAGTTCTTCAGCAAAGAGAAGGAAGGACTCTGCAATCGTTTAATAAAGTTGTCCCCAGATTAGCAATGTTATCATCATCAAACACGACATCAATTTACAAGTGCTCAGAAGTGTCCCATGTCACTCAAAGCAGACATAGTTGCAGTCCTTAGTGTTTTGATGCATTCTTGTTGCCAGCAAAAGCTATGTTTCAAAGAATTCTAATCAACAGAGATTAATATCTTAATGCTCACTAATCCAATTGAGATAATTCACTTTGAGGAATAAATAAAAGAGGTTTAAGGATACACGAATGCCTTGACCCCCTTCTTGCACTGGCCACTGAAGTGCTGCAAGTGTAAGTGCAGCTTGCAAAGAGGGCTTCAAGTTCTTCTTTGAAATATTGGGGCTAGCAAAATGGCTTCATCACTGCAAGTCTCCTCACCTCAGCAGTCTCATTAATCTCTCAGTCTTTCCCTATAGCAAAAAATATCCTGGAGGCACTGGCACAGTTTTACCTTACCCAGTAGAGTAACATATAGAGCTTTCAAACCTAACATCAGATGATCAGGTTTAGAGCCAGAAGGCAATCTGCTAGCCTGGTGATGCTTTGTAACTCAACTAATGTAATGATTCTGGTCTTGGAACAGAGCACAGGCTGTTCTGCTCCATGTAGGCACATTAGGTCCTCAGAGCACAGGATCTAAGCAATATGCCCATACTTTCAGAGTTGTGTAAGGGATTAAGACAAGCTTTGAGGAGCTCCAGCTAATCCTGTAACCATCCTTCACCTTTGCATAGAACTATCCTTCTTATCATTTCTGTGCTCATCCTTTCTTTCTCCAGGGCTTGATTAAGGTGAAGTAATTTACAGCCTATTTTAGTGGCCAGTGGGAACCCAAACTGTCTAAACATAAGAAATTAAATAGAGGTAATCCATATTCTTCTGTTCGTATTAGCAATGGAGGCAGGAACACTACAACAGTTTTACCTTGGGTTACCTTTACCCTAAAGCAATTCCTGTAGACTTGATTCAGTTTTATGGTCAAAGGAACACCACACCATGGGTTTGGCCCATCAGCTTAATTTCATCTAACCCAAGCCACTGGGGTGGTGGCATGCTACCAGTATACTGTATTCTTAAGAAAAAAAATCATGCTCATTCCCTCAGAAAGCAGTGTGTGTGGCTACAACTGGAATGTCCAGAAAACCAGCTATTCTGGCCAGAAATTGAATGAGAGTGTATCCACCAAGCAACCTACGATTGTGCTGCTGGGGCAATATAAGGCAGCAAAAGGTGAAGAACTATGTCAGCTCTGAGTCACTGTAAGAAGTTAGACTGAGCTAGTAAAATTCATGGAGACATCTCTCCCCCTCTGGGAGCTGTGAACAATATAAAGACTTCTGGCTGCCTTTATACAGATCCATTAATCTAATGGTGCCAAACAGTATCTTCAATGTTGTATTTCTCTTCCATATCTCCTTTAGAAAACTGTAAAATGAGGTATAAATCAATTAACTGATTTGCTCAAAAGCAAACAAAGAAAATGAAAAAAAATAAAGACTTTTTTATCATCTGTCAAAGGTTGGTTTATAACTTATAAAATGTTCTTAAATCACAATACATTTTTTATTTGAAAAGTATTTAAATAAAAATAGTTTCAATTATTGGATGTCCTTTTACTTCAAGTCAGCCAAATAAAAGTATATGATGTTATCCTAGCTACATCTGTGAAATCTGTTAAAAATTTTCACTGGTGAGCTTGGTTGGCTATTTCATTTTATATCATAGAGGTTTCACTTCAGAATTTATGCCTGACTTATCGTCATTACTTAGTTCAGGATTAATTTTAAATTAGAATGTATAATACTGCTCTTCACTAACCACAATCCATGCAGTGCATAGCAAGTTATATCACCTTTTAGATAAGAATATTTCAGAATCAAAGGGAATTGGAAACTTTAAATAATAAGTGTTATTTAAACTGTTCTGTACGAACTGCAAAGTATATTTCACAGCCAGCTCACATATTAATTCTGTAATATTCCTCCTATTCCAAACCTCTAAGTAGATGAGTTACTGTCTTGGCTTTCATACTGCCTTTAGCTAGATGTGTCACATTGCCAAATGGCTAAATACACAGCTTCGGAAGTCACAATTTGTGTTCATTAGCTGTCCACTGCCTACATTGTTTGTTATATTTAGAAGTAGGAACAACTTTCCACATTCATTTCTAATTCTTAGTTTCTCACATTAGACTATTTTGCTGGGGGATGAAGCTAAGGGGTGGAAGTAGATAATCATATTCTCCAAATTTCTGCAATTATTGGTACAATAAACATGTTTGGAACAACTGGACAGTGTACCTTGGGATGAATAGATTAAACCAGAGCATTTTCATTATGTCTCTGGCAATCACCCTTTCATCTCATCTTGTGATGAACATCTGTATTTTTTGGCACATTGTTAGGATATAAATGTGGGGTGTATCTGAACAAACTCTCAATTATAGTTCCGCTCAGATGAGATTTCAAAATTATGTTTTCTACTTTGTGGACGATATTTACTGTTATGGTAGCAACTGCGTGAAAAAAACACAAAACCCTAATGCATTTAATATTCAGTTCTGGATTCATGTATCAATTATTTAGCTAAACCTTCTGTTAGCAGGGTTTTTTGTAAAACACGTACCAAATGTTTATAAAAAAGGAAAGAGATTCGTCAAGTTGCAGTAGCTAAAGCTGTGCTAAAAAGAAGAAATGAACATATGTTACCAGCAGTGTTTCTCATCTTTGATGAGTGAAACCATATTCTATTTTGTTGCAATTGTCTTTCCTTGTGCAAATAAAGGCCCTGATCCAATAAACATTTCTAAGTGTGATTTTGATTTTCACTATTTAATCTGTTTGTTCTTTAAAACACCTTAGCATTTATTTTAGAGGTCCTGGGGGAGATGGGAGACTGGTCTTGAAGCATTTACTTAACTTTTGGCTCATCAGGAATCCACAGAGTTCCCGTGTCTAGAGCTCAGCACATGCAGCAGCACTGCAGAACAAGAGTCAAAAGCAGGAAAAAAGACTCATTTTAGAAAAAAAAAAAAAAAAGAGAAGTTTATACCCCCCCCCCCCTCCACTCCCAGTGAGTGAATCATTTAGTGTTGGTCTGTGGCTCTGACTGCGGCTCTGGCATCATTCCGATGGCTGTTACAGCCCCTTATTCCACTTGGGAGGGTTTTCAGGAAATTGTGTTGTCATGGATCCTTCTGCTCAGCTCCAATCTGCTCCGTGCCCAAAATCCCCTGTGCAGCAGAGTAAGAAATCTCCGGTGAGCATGAGCTTCATGAGGCACAAAAGGCTTTAACTTCTGTGCAGCATTCCCCGATGCTTCCCTAATTATTCCGCTGGATCATCTTAAATAAGGTTTAAAAAAAGGATGGAAACACATCCAACAGTTGAGGCATAAGAAGATAGTACTGTGCACTTCTAAATTGGTCTTTCCAAATGTCCCTAGTTCTTAGTCATAATACAGACTGTCTAGACTTACCAAGTTAGAAACAGGCATGTTTTCCTTCAAGCCTAAGCAATTTAATTCAACCAGGTTTCTTTTTTTTTTTTTTTACCCCTGATTGTTTATTTTACCAAACTAAAGCTGTTTTGAGGATGGTAGGCACCCAGCAGAAAGAAACAAGGCTAAAGTTAGCAACAAAGAGACATGTTAATCGGTAGTGCTGTGGCTAGGATCACTGCTGCAGCAGCTCCCTTCCTACATGCATTGACTGACTTCGTGTGGTTCAGGTTCCACCTATGGAAAGGATGAATGAACAGGCAGGAAAAGAGAATCACCTCCGGAGGTGGGGTTGTCAGTGTGCTGCTCCAGTCTAGAGGCAGTGTGAATTCCCTTATTCTGCATGGAGAGTCAAGAAATTATCCTAGCCATAGGAAGGAAAACTCTGTTTCAGAGGGTTCCCAGCAATGACAATAAAAGGGTCAATTTGCTAGTCTAAAGGATTTGAACAAAATGAATATTCTGGGTTATTTTAACAACACAGGCAAAACAATAAGCATTCAATGTTTTTCTCTTAGCTCCTATCAGAGGACTTTTGGACGTACATCCAAAGATAAAATGGGAATAAATACCAATCAGATGCAACAGTAGATACCAGCACCAACTACCAAACTGCTTGCAGCAACGTTTAATGCTTTTGAAATGGTTGTTCTTTGCTAACAGCTGATAGATACACTTTAGAGATGAATACGCATTTGCCAGAGATCCTGTCATTTAGGTACCCTGGGACTGGCGCTTGGCTTGGCCCTTGGCTAGTGGAAACCTCATCCACACTGACACCCTGTCAGCTTGCTGGCTGGTGAACATGGCTGGGGAGATAAATCTTTCCACCCTTGCCCCTGTTACAGGAGTGCTAAGCACTGTGAGGGCTATTCAGTGTCCCAGCTCCAAGCCTCTCACTATGGAAGGGAGCCGTATGACCTGCCAGTTGTCCTAAAAACATGCCTATTACCAGATGAAATGTGAAGAAGATAGAGAATTTTTCCTTGCCGGTACTAATGCAGTTACTAGGTCTGAAGACAAACAAAGAAATAAATAAAAACCTGCTTATGGATACCTGAACTTCAGCTCTGCTCTAGGAGCTTTCCATCAGCTGTGTAAGCAGGAATAAGCTGTTAGGATGCTTGTATAATTTTGTGGCTGGGAGCCAGGGCTTACAACTAGGCTACTTTTTTTTCCTCTGAAGAGGATCCTGGTGTCGGGCTGTGTTTTTCTAGCCCTTCAACTCAGTTCTGTTCAGATTTAAATTTAGCCTGCTAAACCCAGAGAAAGGGAAAGGGCTACTGACCCTGCCTGGAAAAACATTTTATCAGCTCATGTTACTACTTTGATGTGTCAAGACCTCTGTTCTGTCCGGACACTAAAGAGGGCTTGTACATGATTATCAGCTATGTTACTTGAAACAAATTTTGAAGGAAAGTATTTTCTTCTGCCTGACAGGACAAGGTTTTACTCTCTGTGTAATCCTTTATAAACTGAGCCTGGAGTTTGTATAAATATATCGTTGGAATCATGCATTACAGTTTTCACTGTATGCTTACACACACATTCAGCAATTCTACCTTTTGCTCAGAACTAGACATGATAATAATCCTAATATTTTGGCATGAAAATCGGTTTGTGAAACACTCTGCATATTGTGAAGTTTAATTTTTTTATTTTCCTATCAGTTTTCCATTGAATATTTTACATGTTTGGGTTTTTTACCCAACCCACTTAAGTGTATATTTAAGTAAACCACTAGATTTGCATATATTAAAATACCCATTTTAAGTTTTCCCTTTGGTGAGGGAAAAAGAGAGACCATTCCATGCAGCGGATGTATAACAGATGTTACTCCTAGCACATACTGCACTACTGGACAATGGCCAGATGCAGTGGTGATAGCATAGCTATTACCATGATAGAGCAGAATAAAAGAGAGGTATAGAAGTAATGTGTTAGGTTCCCCACCTACCACCTTGTCCACGTAAATGGGAAGGAGGAGAAAGTTCTTAAGTCTGACAGCTATCTACATCATCATATACAGAGCGCACAACCACCTACTTTAAAAATAACAGAATAATAGTGTGTGTTTGAATGCATTAAATAGTGTAAAGTCTGTCCCATCTAGACCACATCAGGGCGCAGAAAATCTGAAATACAGTTCACAAAACCCACCTTCTTTCTGTCTCCATATCCCAGGACAAATCTGCCAAAAGAGCAGAGCTCCAGAAGCTTACTGAAATGAGTTAGGAGGGAAAGGGGAGTTCAAATTCACCTAACTTTAGCCATCAAGAAGCCAAACACCTAGGCAAAGGCAGTCATCTGAACTCTTTTCGTAGTTAACAAAAATAAAGGCACCTTTAGAAGGCATTAATGCTACTCATCTTGGTTTGAGCTAAGTGAGATGAGTCCTACCCATAGTGTTTGGGGTCATCTAGTGAACTGATGTTAAAGCTCAGACATAAAACACATCTCTTGACTTCAAGTGTTGAGTTTTGCCATTTGACCTCTCATCAGTTCCTTTGCAAAGTTAATCTGAGAAAACATGCCTTCCTAACAGTAGAGAAGATCCTTGCTGCCTGAAAAACACATTTTCATTTTTTAAGATAGGAAGATATTTTTGAGATGAGTCACCAAGTAGAGGTTGGGGGAAAAGCCTTCTGGTGGTAGTTGTCCCTCTGGGCACACCCTACGTTGGAAAGCACAGGGAATGAGTAGATAGTCTGAGTTGTGCAGGGTATAAATATCCCTTGTGCTCCATACAAATTTGCCTTACTTCACCAGCCGCAACACAAATCTCACCTGCAACTCTGAAAGCTGTCTTAAGAACAGAAGAGGCAATGTCCCTTAAACATTAATCATTTCCACATGCAGAAAATGTGACTGCTTTGCCTCTGATTGAATTTTAAAACCGAAATCATTTCACAGAAAACAGAATAGATTCAGCATGAACCTTCTAAAATAAATGACCCTTAATTTCTTTTGTATTTTTTAAAGGTCAAGTGCTGCAAATACTGGCCAGATGACACAGAGATATATAAAGACATTAAAGTTACCCTAATAGAAACAGAGCTCCTGGCTGAATATGTGATTCGAACATTTGCAGTAGAAAAGGTAAGATTCTAAATTCAGTTTTCTTAAATACAGTGGTATCTGTCTAAGTTACTTATATACGAATTCAACATGGAAAACTTTAATCTTCTGACTGATAGCCTGGTTTCATAGCTATTTTTTGGGTATACGACTACCGCCCTCTTATGGTAAACTTTTTTCTTTCAATGCATCAACTTTTCTGTGCTTTCCATCACTGTTGGCCCCTGCCTGAGTTAGAAAAAGTGATGTTCCTTGCCTGGGAGAAATCGAAGCCTCCCTCCCAGCAATCAATTGAGAAACACATTCGTGTTCTTTTCCCATCTTATGTTCCCTACTATCATTTCTGTCTGTACCAGGGGCTGCATGCACCATTATTTAGAAGTCTGTGCTGGAGAATACTGTTATCTGTTGGGACAGTGTGTTCCTGGTCTGCAGTGACAAAGCTGTAACTGACTAATTTTCTTCTCAATGCAATTTCACTTTTCATGTGGACTCATCTTCATATGGAGAATTCAAATCAGCACGTTGTATTACTGACAGTTAGAATAATTACATTAATTTGTTCTATGCTTACTAGATCTTATAGCTCTCCCAGAACAGCTAACTATATATGGACAACATGCAATTAACAAATAAGGTACTTACTGAAAGCAAGAACAAGCAGGGTCAGTCAGTGCTGAAGTGTGTTGTGCATTTTGTGTCAGTTCATGGCTTTTACTCAGACTTCATTAAATGACAGAAATGTTTCAATTGTATGTATCAAGACTCATTTACGTTTCAGAACAACAAGGAAAGAGACGCTTTGGAAGACTTCATATTCCTAACGGAGCACTGAAGTGCTGTTCTTTCAGTATCACATTAGATTTTCAACTAATTAGCCAAGAAAAAAACTCCTTTTGATTTAAGTGCAGTACCTATGATATACTGGTTCTGTCAAATGATGAAATAGTATTCAGTTGCAGGTTTGAAGAACATAATCTTTAGCATCAAAGCATCCTACACCCAGGTAGATGAAACTGCCAAAAGAAGACAACCCAACAGGGTCTCTGTACATACATCCACAGTAACAAAGGAATTGGGGTTTTTTTCCTGTTTTATTCTTCAATCTAATACTAAAATATGCATCAGTATAGCAACCTAAGGGTACTGATAATAGAATTATGTGGTTTGAATGAACAGAAATATTGTATCACGTTTACCACTATACATACAGTACATCAGTTTCATTCAAGCCTGTTGTTTCTATGCATTTAGATATTTTTAATAAACAGATGAGAAATGGTAGCTACACTTTGAAGTAGATGAAACATTGGTTGATTTCTATTCTGCAAATTTTAAGCCCATTCTTTGATGTTAGCTTTTTGCTCCTTAACTGGGACTGGAAAAAAAAAGACCTAGAGGATTTTACAGTTAAGCATAACCAAACTGTCTTGAATAAGTGCATTAGAACAGATAAAGATAAAAGGCACTAAACATTTTATTTCTTAAAAAAAATCTCCATCTGAAAAGATTTCATTTAGACACTGCTTTTTAATAGTTGGTAGTTTTTTCAGTAAGCCTCTAAAAGCAGCATCAGTGTAGTTTAAGTAGAGTACTGTTGTTTTTACCTTATTTTCCATATTTTTTAACTCTTACAATGGTACTGGAAGGTCAAGTCTCTACATCTCTTCCACCATAATTCTCCTAACTTTATGTTTCTGATTTACTGGAACTTAACGCTTTTCAGCCTAAGACAAGCTGAATGATGAGACAGAATGCACCCTAACCAAATCTGCAGATAATACTAAGTGAAAGATGGCGTTGAAACACTGAAGATTGGAGCCTCAGTTCCTTTGGACTTGAAGATTTGGCCAACAAAAACTTCAGTGATTCAACAAGGGAAAATGCTAAGTTCTGTGCCTTTGGTGGACTAGCCCCACGTGTCATTACAGGCTGTGACATCCAAGATTATTAAGAACGTAGGACATATAAACTGAAAGGGAGATTAAAAGAACTGGCCTTTTTCAGTGTGGTAGAGATGAGGAGGAGAGGTAAGGAAGATCTGATTTCATCTGCAACTATTGCAAAGGTGTTTAGAAAATCAGGGGCACCAAATTCGTCTCCTCATTCTTCTCAATGGTAGTAGATAGCAAAACAAGTGGCAACAGCCAAGAAGTTGCAGCGTGGAAGGCCTGCAATGGAAAATTCCTTCAGGAGGAGGGTAGTGCAGTGCTGGAGCAGGTTACCCAGAAAAAGTTGTGGAATCTGCACAACTTGTGATTTTTGGAGGTCATCAAGGCTTAGCTAGGCAAATCTCATGTTGGCCATAGACCCACTGTGAGTGTGAGGTTGGACTATTGACCTCCAGAAGTCCCTTTTGAACGTCTTTTCTATTTGTGGATGAACATCTCATGCCTACTCCTCAGGTACAATTTAGAAGTTGATTTGGAGAGAAATTGATCACTTTTTTTTTTTTTTTTTAATGGCTATTTGGTAATTATAGAGGAGTAGGGGGATAATGCTAAGAAAATTGAACCCAAAATTACACTCTGATTCTGAAGGCCACTTCCTAGATGCACTTCATGTTGTGTACATAAGCAGTTGCTTTGGAGCAGTTCCTTTACAGTGCAACAGTTAACTTAGATGAATTACTCAGATAGTTAGATACAGCAGCACCATAAGTATTTGTAGTATTTATTAACATCCTAGGGTTTGTTAGCACTGTATACCGCTTTCTGTTTGTTTCAGCTGAAAGAAAAAGTAAAAAATACAGTCTCCAAGCTGAGCATATGCTTTTATGATTCATGCAGTTGTGTTGCTATTTTGGGTCTCAAAACCAGCAGGCAAGCTACAGACATGAAAATCATTCTTCTGTAGGCATAATAAGCAAAATCATTATAAAAGTACCCTATATGCAATAACTTTTCTAAGCAGCTGAGTGTTGCCAACAATAGACAAAAATGCAGTCAGCATGACAGCATTTTCAAACCTAATGCACAAGATATATAGGACATATCCTGTGTACATATCGTGCAACAGCGGGGCACATTATTTTGGAGGGGCACTTTGATTTTTGTAAATCACTTGAAAATCAAGTCTGTGTACAGCATGAAGAATTTGTGTGGGGTACTCGTTTCAGTCCTCAGTTTGTATAGTCACAACATTGGTTTTTTTCATGGGATCTTTGTTTCTTGGGAAATTGTGGGCAGTTGTTATGAGCAATATAAAAGTGTTTGGGACATGGATACCCCACCTACGCACAGTTATTTGTGGAGTTGGAGGCCTTGCTTTCAGTAGCAAAAAGACATGTTAACTAACACACTCTGAAATCCCCAGAGTACAGAGACCAAATTGTATTTGAATGTTGTTTGCTAGACTGTCTTAAAATGCAAATTACTTCTTCCTATTCCTGCGTTTCAATATGTTTTAAAATTGGATTTTAGAGCATAAGGTCATTCCTGTTGCAAGGGTGTGATCTCAGTCCACATCAGTGTCACATCTACTGTTTATCTTCTCCCTTGCCTGCCTTTTTGTATCACAGTTTCTAAGGGAGATGAGTATTCCTCTGAGCAGATACCCAGATTCCACAGACCCACAGCCTGAGCTATCAGAACATCAGGACTCCAAGATAAATCACGCCCACTCCAGTCATGTAGCATGGCCAGAACTTCACAGCCGTTGAAAATCCCAGACTCTTTTAGCTTGCATAGTAGCAATAAATTAGGAAGTTTATATTGCTTCATTATGCAGAGAGAATTAGACCTTTTATATGCAAACTAGCTCAAGACAGGTAATACATCTTTAAGAAGAAACCTGTAAACCAGCAGTTATTAATATCACTGACATTTAGTCAAGCCTCGACATGATATGTCATAATTTTGCTGTTTGTGTACAAGGTATGTATGATGGACTCTGGTCTGTGGATTTCTAATGAGAATAAAATATTGGCAGCTACATTTTTTAGACAGGGAAGAGGAAATACAAACATTAAGAAACCCAGATTTGGCATACACACCTCTAATATTCAGCCTGCTCCAGAAAGTCATATCGGAAATTACTTAATCAGCTTTTCAATTACCTGTCTCACCATATCCACATCCTTCTAGACTGTGGCACATCACTTGAAGAGTATGTGGAGGGCTACAAAGACAGACACTATGATTGGAGGTTTTCTTCCTATTCTGCTATTTCTTTCAGACCAATGGAGGAGACAAATGATAAGGAGAATTATGCTGAAGCTGTACTTCCTTGAAGTCAGCAGCAAAACTCCCATGGAGAGCAGTGGGGAAAAAATGTCATCTGTGCTGTATGCTCATGGCCTTGCTGCTGACCTGTTCTGTGAACATGGCTTGCATCTTAAGGCCACAGTTTTCAAAGCAGCCTAGTGCTTAAATGTAGAGACATAGATCTATCTTGTTGCTAAAAGTTTCTAAGCAATCTAGTGCTAAATTACTCATTTTTGTTGTAAGGCTTTGAAACCAGTTGATATGTAACCTTTGAACTTGCTCTTCTGCTTTGAGAAAGCTCTCCAACAGTCTGTACAGATTGTATTGGTAGGGGGTGGATGCTTTTCAGCAAGATTCAGGCTTTTGAAGTTGCATTCTTACAAAGTCACTCACCAGTTTCTTTCACATTCCAATTTGTTTTTCAACCCTTGTCTTTTCAACAGAGAGGTGCTCATGAGATTCGCGAAATTCGGCAGTTTCACTTCACTGGCTGGCCAGACCACGGTGTACCGTACCATGCGACAGGCCTGCTGGGATTTGTACGGCAGGTCAAATCCAAGAGCCCACCAAACGCTGGCCCTCTGGTTGTTCACTGCAGGTAGGTAGAACAGAAATCCCTCCATCATATTGTTCACTAAACTCCAGATGTATTTTTGCTTCTTCTGTACTGTGTAATCGCCACACAGGTTGCTGAAGCCACTGGAGCTCTACGCAAAATAACTTAATACCTAAAATATAAACAAGAATGGAAAAACTGAGTCTGAAGTCCTGAAAATGCCCAAATGCAAGGCTCAATTTTAGTAATCATCCCACTGATCAAGTACCTGCAACATGAATCCTTACACTTTAAACTTTCCAGTACACTGCTGAACATTAACTGTGCTCTTCTTTTACTTTAGTGCGGGTGCTGGCAGAACTGGATGCTTCATTGTTATTGACATCATGCTAGATATGGCAGAAAGAGAAGGTGTTGTAGACATATACAATTGCGTGAGGGAGCTTCGATCTCGAAGAGTTAACATGGTGCAGACTGAGGTATTGTTAATCAACTGGAATAGTGCCTTATGCTTTGCAAGAAAAAGTATTCTTCTGGCCCATAAAACTGGAGCCCCTCTGTGGTTGCCACCACCCAGAACGTAGTTTATTCAGTCATATGCAGAAGAAAAATCCACACACAGACCTGAAGAGCCACTGCCAAATAAGTGCACGGTTATGCTGCACTTAAGGTTCACAATGGGGTTTTTTAAAAAATAAAGGAAAATCGTGAGTGTTTTCTTTCTGGGGTACATCTTGTTGAGTCCCAGTTATGCGATAGCACCTAAAAAACTGTGCGGAGGAATGGAGAAACCAGAAACATTCTGAGTTTTATTATGGAGTTTTACTGCACTTCTGTTTGTACTTAGAAATTAATATAGAGGGATTGACTCAAACTAGTTATAAGTGAGCGGAATAAAGTTTTATGAACTGCTGTTCCTTCTGGTCTTGCTTCCACGCTGCTAAAGTTAGAGAGAATTAGTGGCAACCATAATAGTTGTTATTGTTTATTTACCAAAATACTGATATCATATGCACTCTATGTCAGTAAGTATTTGAATTGCTTTACCAGGAACAGTATGTATTCATCCACGATGCTATCCTGGAAGCCTGTCTTTGTGGGGACACATCTATTCCAGCTTCTCAAGTTAGGTCTGCTTACTATGAAATGAATAAACTGGATCCTCAAACTAACTCCAGCCAAATCAAAGAGGAATTTAGGGTAAGTTGTGGCTAGCCTTACCTAGAAGCTCTGCAGTTCAGGTATACTAAAGACTTCTGCTTAAGTGCTTGCTTATAACCATATGATTTTTGGACTAGGCCTGGGAGGGAAAGACTGCAAAAAAGGGAAAATAACATGTCACTAATTGTTATTGAATTATGCTAAATCATAAAATAATGCAATGAGGAAGTAGTAAAACCTTCTTTCTACTCAAGGGATGTCAGATCCTTCCACTGTTCTTTCTTCAGAAGGCAGGTTATTCTGCAGCTGTCTTTGAGGTTATTTTTCAGATCTGTATGCTTCCAGGATTTTTTGGTTCTAAACCCTGCTGACTGTGATGTTTTCATTTCTTTGCTTATTGATTCCCACTGAAACTGAATGCTGAGCTGATCTATTCTTAAATATTTTGGGATGCTTTCACTGCTGTGTTAATTTTTCTGTTGTATTGTTTACTCTTTCTGAAAGACTTTAAATATGGTGACTCCGACACTGCGTGTAGAAGACTGCAGCATAGCACTTTTACCACGAAATCATGAAAAGAATCGCTGTATGGATGTTCTGCCTCCAGACAGATGCCTGCCTTTCCTCATAACGATAGATGGGGAGAGCAGTAACTACATTAATGCTGCACTGATGGATGTAAGTCTCTACTACATCATTAATAATAAAAAGGGAATAAGCAGCCCTCCAAACTGAGCAATGCCAGAAAGTGGAGTCAGCATAAGAAAGCTGAAATCCTTCTAGCTTGTTTTCCAAAAACATGGCACAAAATCTTTAAACTCCCAAGTACATTTAGGATCCCACATAAGTTATGTCATAGCCAAGGTACAAAGCCATGCTCTGAGAGCAAATCAGGGAGTTTTGATAAATTATATGTGTCTGGATTTCTCCCTAGTGCTTGAATTTTTAACCATCTGGCCTAGGAAAAATAGAGTTACCTATTAAGATACTAAGGCAGTTAAATAGGATAATAAGGTTTGCAGCGATATTTCAGTTCCCTTTGTTTCTAATTTAAACAGTAATTAACAAAAAAAATTATTTTCTGTCAGCACAAGATAGTACACAAGCCATTACTTCAATCTTTCGATTTATTTCTGTTTGAATGAATGATTCCTCTTCATGTGTATGTGGATTATTGTTTCTAATGCATCTGTAGTAATTCTAATCCTTCTAATAGAATATCAGTAAAAAGACACTTAAACCACCTTTACAGTCTGTAGATATTTATAGCCTATCTTTGACAGTTTAGAGTTATAGTAATTACTGTTGTCAAACACATAAACAAGAAGAAACCTGAGGTTAGCAAAGAATGAACACATTGCAAATGGCCTTTTTGAAAAGTGAAGCTAGAGTAATAACAGTTTATGGCAGTTTTTTCATTTCTTTCCTTTCGAGTTCTCAAAGCATTTTCCTAAAATAAGCCTAAGTTCAAAACACTCCTCTGAAAAGGTAGCTGTATTATCTTTGTGTTTATCCATGTAGAGAAAGTGAGAACAAAAGTTTAAGCAACCTCTCTAGGTTCTCACGGTAGGTCAACAACATTTCATATTAGAACAGAGCTCCCTTGATCTGCAGTTTTTCAACTTTGCCATTACATTGTCTTCTTTCCTGGAGAGTTCAGTACTGTTTTGTTCTGTAAATTAAGTACTGCTCAGAAAGAATAGTGCCTCAATACTTGCTTTGAAAGTGCTTCCCTTCTTCACTATTGAAACGATGAGCTGCATCTAAAAGTGTGTCTTGGCACAAGGCACTGAGGGAGGAGGTGGTTTGGTTTTCTTTCCACCTGAAGCACCCTAGCGAGGCTCCTGCAATGTCCCTGCCCTGACAAACAGAAGCAGACATTTGTCCCTCTCTCTAAAAACTCAGCACTCCTTCTCCAGCAGGCAAGATGTTGCATTTTACCTTCACTTGCATCAGTTGAGATGCAGTCTGTTCAACTCATGTAAGCCTTTACAGCACACTTCAAGCAAAAGGGGTAGCAAGCATAATGTTCATTATTCAGTATCAGAATGAATTTGAGAATGGTTAGCCCTAAAAAAAACTGCGAGGGCTTCTAACTAAGGAAGTTATGGAGAGCCCTTCAAGCATCTGTCATCTGCATGCAACTTCCAGGAAGAAAAGACCTGTAAGAGAAAGCAGCTGACTGCTGTACCAGCAGCATCGATACCTGCTGGTTGCAGTTTGCTGAAACCAAAACAAAGAACTGAAATCTTGCAAGTCTTCACCTGTACCCCAAAACACATTGGATTAATTTTCTGTGGTATCTACAGTGACTGTCTCTGAAAGAAAGATGCAAATAGCTGATGAGATTTTACCTCTGGTTGTGGTACCAAATATTTCAGTCCCAGGAATGTGAAGGCTTCCCTGCCTTCCGTAACGGAGGCAACAGTAACCCTTCCAGCAATTACCCCAATACAGCCACACTGGCCTTCAACACTCAGGAGAATGTAAGTGAAAATGCTAGTATGAGATCCGCAATGGAATTGTTTCACCAAACACCTCAGTCAACAACATAGTCTGGTACTAAATAAAACAAAGAGCACTGAAATTTATCCCCTGGGTACCTTCATGGCTGTCATAGCAGAATTTTAACAGTATTTCTGAAAAATAACTAGATATTTCCTTTCACAGGCATCATTCAAATTAACAGCTAAATGCAGACTGCCAAGATTAATCAGTCCATTAACAGCTCAAAATAAAACTGTTGCTCAGATATTTGTAGGAGTTGCATTGGAGGCAAAAACTTATGATTATTTTACTCTATGCCTGTGGCATAAAATGAATTTCAGAAATATAACATCTGCAGAAGTTGTATTCTGCCCAAACACAGTTTATTAACTTTGAAGCATAGAAAATCTCAGGAAAGAGCTGAAAACAATGCATTAATTACATAGAAAATAGAAATAATGCTTTCAGTCCCAAAGTTTTGGGGCTATGACAGGATAAATGGGTTTTTACCTCTTACCATTCCTCTCACTAACTCGATGTTTCTTTGCAGAGCTACAAGCAACCGTCAGCTTTTATAGTTACACAGCATCCCTTACCAAATACTGTCAAAGATTTCTGGAGACTGGTCCTAGATTATCACTGCACTTCACTCGTTATGCTTAATGATGTGGATCCTGCACAAGTAAGTCAAGAAAACTGGTCCATTCAAAAGAAGAGTGCTAGTGCCTTGGCATTTCAGAACAGCTTTAGGATGTAGTTAGTTTTATAAAACAGCATTAAATACTAACACACTAAAAGGTTGATTCGTAGCTTCTGGATACGTATAAGGAAAGAGGAATAAATCAGACAATCAGCAGCTTCTCTACCAAAATGTTAACACACACACACTTAAGTGCATGTACCCATCATCCATTCTGATAAGTGAACATGCTTTAGGAAGAGCTGTTAAAAAACAGAAATGATGGTTGTGGAATTTTGACCCAAGTCTGAAACACACTAACAATAGCCAAACATTGTAAACAGAAGCCAATTCATTAGCCCACCTCAAACAGGTCAATGACCTTGGTCTGCTTACCAGGGAATATGTATTCCCAGTGTAAAAATCGGTTATGTTTGGCAGAAAATTATATTGTTAGCAGGGAGATAGGAACTAAACAAGACTGGGGACTGAATCCTTCAGAAAAGAAAACAGGGCAATGAAATGTATGGGGGGATGTAATTACCTTACAAAAGAGTTGTGCATGCTGTACATGTTCTTTAGAAAATTGAAAAACCGTACCTACTGGTTTGGCAATTTAATCGCTAGCATTAATCACGGAGAGTCCTAGAGCCTGGCTCACAACTGCGCAATTCTAAGTTCTTACACAAATATAATTTCCTTGGTTCCAACAAACTGCACCAGCCATCTGCTGGAATAACACAGTGGTAATCTGGAGTCTTAATAGGTAAATATTTGCTAATTATTGGTTTAAGAGCAATTGTTATTTTTTTATAGCAGACCACATGTCTTTTTTATTCTTTGACATGATCAACAATCTTTTTAGCTTTGTTGATTATTGCATACGCTTAGGAAAATGCTTCCTCTTACTTCTTTTTAACATGAATTTGTTTTTAAAACACAGTAATCTTCCATTTTGTCTTTCAAAGGAATACGTAAGAATTCCACACACTATTTTAAAGACCGAATTTGTGATTCCAAGCCCTTAACTGTCTACAGGGAAAAAAAAAAATATATAAATGAAAGACAAAACTTCTATTCATGAGCCTCAGATTATTTTCTGAGTGAATAAGGAAAGACTCCAGGGAGTCAGACTGTTAAGGACTGCTGAACGGAGTTTTTTTTAATTTGTGGGCTGTGTTTTGAATTGACAATAGTGCATGGCTATTTCAAGCATTTATTAGCCTCATGGGGTTTAAAAGCTATTGGGATATGCAGTTAATGCACCTGCCTCCGCAGTATGTTAAACCTTTTTCCTCTAATGTGAGTAACAATCTTTTCATTAGGAATAAATCTCAAAACCCTCAGAGCAAACAGAAGCGGAGAGAGGGCAGAGCTTATTAAAAACACGCTTTACGTTCGTATTTATTAATAATTGGTATTATCATTATTATTTATGTATATGTGGAGTGTTTATAGTTCTGTTTAGGTATTACAATTTATGTGGATTGTTATGCTCTTTTGGGAAATTAAATTCAACCCTTCACAGTGCCTCTGACTTAAAGAGTGTCGCTAGCATCACATGCATGCAAAATGCGCAGACCTAAATGCTTTTAGTTTCTTTAGAACCTGAAATTGTGGCTTCCTAAACCAGCTCCAGCAAACAGCTCTGCTTATTATCTTTTAAGCATTTTCCAAAGATCTGTTTGAACAGTATTTCGATATATTTGAAAGACGGGTACTAAATTGTGCACATATTAAATGATCTGAGCACTGGCATTTGCATTAGTTGTATGCATTGCATGTTGCTACCCTATACACAAGCATATTTCATAATAAAAATGTATGTAATATTTGACAATATTTGAAAATAAATTTCTCAGCAGACCAAATTGGGGGGGGGAAGGAGGGAGGGGGGGAGGAGGTGGGGAGGACAGGTAAAATAAAGGAAAAAAGATTTTCTTATTCAAAATTTCTGGCTTTTACTTGTTAAAGTGAACTCCTGCAAATCAGACCCTGTTCTCTTTTTAACTGATGTAGTAAGTGGTTATGTTTTCCTAAAATGTAGTCATTTCTAAACATCTTTATTGAGGACTAAGTGTTAGAAGAAATGCAAAACAACATCTGGAGTAAATGTGATTTGTCAACTCAGCTCTGGATCACCAACAGCAATGCAGCAGAATGAAAACCACAGCTGTTTTATTCAATAAAATAAAGTTCCAAATATGACATCAATGCTTCTGCAAGCAAACAAAATTTCACGAGTTCATACTTAATTTTAGTGAATGTTTGCAAAAGCTCCATGCTTGAACTGCTCTAAATATCCCTGGGAAAAAAAAAAAAATCATTAGGATTTTTGTGTTAAAAAACAGACAAGCAGAGTCTGGCTTCAAAATCCTCCTTGCAAAGTGGTGATTTAGTCTTTAAAGTATTAACACAGATGATAATTGGTTCCTGGATTAAGGCATCGTGATATTATTAGACTAAAACTGTGCAAGATAATGTTAATATTACTTTGTGATCTTTAGATATCTAGAAGTAATGTCTTCTGAGCACTAAAGAAAGCCTAATTACTATTTTCAGGTAGCACTCGTAAGATGATACTGAGCAGTTATTGTTGCAGAATTTGAAGCAATTCTGGTATTAGCCAGTATCACCAGTCACAGGTGAAACAGATGCGAAAGTTAACTCCTGAGATTTGAGAACTGCTGCCCCCTTCATAGTATAAAGCACACATTCTGATGTGTGTTTATTACCAACTTTTCAGAAAGGCGATACCAGCCTTCAGCTTCATACTGTCTTCGAGATACAGTAATATTTGACAGCACCCCCCTGTCTTGTCATAATGTGTTGAAGAATTGATGTTGAGTGTCAGATGTGTTACTCCAAATACCAGAGAATGGCAAGTATAGCGGCAAGCAGTAGCATGTTCAGTTAAGTGAAAAGGCATTTTATTAAACTTGCTCCACACGAGTAAAAGCAGAGTGCTCTGAAGTGGTGGAAGATGGTACACTGTGTATTTTATAAAGATACTGTGTGACAATTTCAGTAATAAATGTAGCGCAAATTAAAATCTAGAAAAGTATATTGAGGCAGCGAGAAATTCAAAGTGATTAACTGTGTTCTTTTGTGTTTGTGGTCTTCTATAGCTGTGTCCTCAGTACTGGCCAGAAAATGGGGTACACCGACACGGTCCTATTCAGGTGGAGTTCGTATCAGCTGATTTAGAAGAAGACATAATCAGCCGGATATTCCGAATATATAATGCAGCCAGAGTAAGGATATTAATTGCAAAACAGTTGTCTCTCAGTAGATGACTTGACCGTACTCAACTCACAAAAGTGGAAGTTAAACTCAGATAAAACCATTCTCATTTCATAGCATATTTATTTGGAAGCAATGGCGCAATACTGAGTCACGCCGTAATCAATGAGAAAAAAAAAGCCTTCTGTGTGCAATTAAAGTAAAAAATATTTTAATGCATATCTCAAGTGTGCTAAATGCAAATGAAATAAATGCAGTATTCAGATTGTATGGTAGCCAAGAAATGCCGAAATCAGTGCTGTTTTCAACAGTGTGGAATTAGCCATCTTGCATATTTGTATCCTGTGCCATGCAAAGAAAGCTGTGCACCGATACTAGGCATCTTTGTCAGTACTAATCCCAGGCTTTTAGCAAAGACTTTGTCCCACTAATCGCACTTCGCAATACATGTGAGCACTTCAGAGGGACGAATATGTTCTCATGTCCAGCTTTACCACTCCCACAAAATTGATGGAAGACTAGACAAGGCATGTCTTCCAAGCTGAGTGGAAAAAAGATTCCACCACAGACCAGGCATCTCTTCCCATCCAGATGGAGGGAGCCTTTGCAATGGACTGATATCAGTCACCAAAGAACCAGAGCTAGGAATTAGCAGCACTTCCGGCTGAAAAGAGTCGGCACTGCCCTAGATCCAGCAGCTCCCAGGACAGTGAAAGGCCCCAAAACCACACCCAAAACCATGCTAATATCCAAACAGGGAAACAGACTGTAAGCCTCAAGATACTTCTTTAATACTGTGAAGGCCTGGCATTCACAGTAATTGTGGCAATGTAAAAACACGATCTCCAGCAGTGTTAATGTGAAGTTTAGCGGGAGCTGGGTCTGGCTGATGTGCTTTGGGAAGAGGGGCTGTCAGCCGAAAGAAACTGGACAGGAAATCAGTAGATTCCAAATTTTGACATAAAGCAGACAAAACACATTGAAAAACATATCTAATGCTGCATCCACTTTAGTTTATTCCCTTATCTCGTTAATATTGCATCCTCTCTATTGCCTCTCACTCTAGAGAAAACATTGTAATGTCAACATTTCTGTGTGTTGCTCATTTTTAAAGTGGAACTAAAATGCCCTCACTTTGCACAGAAGTGAAAGTGGCAAATCCTAGACTACAAAAAACAGTTTTCGTGTGTGTATTTATTATGCCCTTTTCAAGGGACTGTAATTTTCTGCCACTGACACTTGTTCTATGCTCCTTTCTTATTTTAAATCACCATAAAGCAACTGTTCAGTAGCATTTCACCAGAGGGGTTCTGACTGCTGCAGCAGCACACAATAAAATAAAATGTAGTTAGATTTTTTATAAGCAGAAACATCTGAAGGTTTTATTTGGGATTTTAAATGTTTCCTGCTTCAGAATATCTTGAGAAGTTTTGACCTTTCTTATATAAAAAGACAGAAGCACACAAGCATTCTTCAAAATGCTGAAGCATATAAAAAAAAAAGTCTATAATTGAAGTTGTGTTGCAGCTTCCTCTTTACTACCAAGTTTCTGCTATGATATTAATTAATTACTTGCTTTATCCTGCAGCTGTAACATTGTGCTAGTCTAGTCTATTTGTGTAGCACTCTGTTTAAAATCTCTTGTTCTAATAACTCTGTTGGAAATTCAAAGTTATAGCTCCTCAGGGGCAGTTGAAATTACATCAGTAGTTTGTCAGCAGTGATCTTCTTGAACAACCTCCCTCACTGATGCAAATATCTCAATTATGTACCCAAAAAATGCTTTTCTTTTTCCTGCTTGTTGCCTGAATCTCTGCAGCCCCAAGATGGCTATCGGATGGTGCAGCAGTTCCAGTTCCTTGGATGGCCCATGTACAGAGACACTCCAGTTTCTAAACGCTCCTTCCTGAAGCTCATCCGCCAAGTAGAGAAGTGGCAAGAAGAATATAATGGGGGAGAGGGGCGCACAGTTGTACATTGCTTGTAAGTACTGGAAACAGAAGGGTGATTCCTCTTCCAGACGTAAAGTACAGCAGTAAATGTGGCATGATTGACCAGTTATGATGATCCTGTAACTGCCTTACATTTTGCACCAGGGGAGGTTTAGATTAGATATTAGGGAAAAATTCTTCACAAAGAGGATAATTAAGTATTGGAACAGGCTTCCAAGGGAAGTGATGGAATCACTGTCCCTGAAAGCATACAAAAACTGTGTAGATGAGGCCCTCAGTGATATAGCTTAGTGGTGGTCTTGGCAGTCATGGGGTAACGGTTGGACTTGATGATCTTAAAGGTCTTTTCCAGCCTAGTTGATTTTATGATTCTATAATAATGGCGTACATTTTTGTCCTCCTGTGACTTTTGTGCTCCACTGGCACCGGCTCTCATCCACTCTGCCAGCATCCTTCTTTTGATACGGCTTAATACTTGTATGTGCTGTTTGCCTTCAGCAGTAGCCAGTCTTTTGAGATTGAGACTTCAGTGCTTGAAGTTGTATCTCTCTTCCTCTAACTATCTTTTAGAAAAGGGGCATGCTGACAGCAAAAGCACACGCTAACACACTTTCTAAAGTTGGGACCCAATGTTAGATAGATGGAGGAAAATCTAAGAGTGTATTAATAATTCCCACTATCACTGACCTTGAACAAGTCATTGCTCTTCAGTTTCCCCATCTGTAGAATGGGGATAATAATACTTTCATCAAAGAAGCATTGTGCAGTGTGATTAATTAATGTTTTGAGATCTTCAGCTGAAAAGACCCTTTTGAAGTGCAAATTACTGTTATCTCTGAGGTGGCTGATGATATTAAATAGTTGTACAACATCACACATGCGTCACTTCCAGGCAGTAAAGAAAGAAAAAGCTTTAATATAATCCTTTTAAATTACTTTATTTTAATTAAAATTCTCAAAGAGTCCCACAATATCAGGCAATGTTTTGGCAGCAGAGAGCATTCTTTTCATACTGCCTGGATGTGACAGATGTGCGACGTTGTATCTTCCTTTGAAAATCAACCATTTGCGAAGCTGGTTTGAAAGACCTGCTACCTAACTAGTCTGCACTCTGGTAATTATTAAGGTTTATTCTTTTCGGTGAAGCACAGCCTAAAGATTGTAGCCTAAAGCCTCGAATAGCTTTAGAAATAATAGGGTTTCCAGGAAGAAAAAGATTCTCTTGAAGATTAAAAATAACTGGGGATAAAGTATTATTAAATGCTGTATTTGATCATGCATATGAACATTTCTGCCTGGCTTCTTTGTTAGCAAGTCACTTCAGGTTCTCATCCTCTGATACTGTGGGTAAAGGAGGAATGCATACACTTTTAAAAGCAGTTACTGCCAGGCAGCAGGCCACTCTGCCTGCTGCCTGGGAAAGGTGGCAGCACCACGTGATACCCTACCAAATGTGCAGCCACAAGAGGGGTTACAAATGAGGCTTTTGGAACTTCTGCTGTGCCTTCAATACGCCTTTTGGTCCAGGAGGAAAGCACAAGGATCTGGAGTAAAAGAACTCAAATATCCACTTTATCTCTAATATTTCTAGGCCTGATGCTTATTGCAACCTTGTGTGTTTACAGTGCAAAGGGGCGTTGAATCTAAAAGTACCTTGTCATCATTTCAGCATCCTCTTTGTGCTGTCTCAAATGTTCACTGAAGGCTGGTGCAAAACTCAGCCATTGTATTCCCACTAGGCTTTCAGCCTGTTGAATTCTGAATCATAGCTTTGAGGTCTTTCAGTCCATTAATTCCAATTAAAAATTGTGTTTTGCCCAGAGTTTGGTAGCTTTCAGGGACAGGAATGTTCTGTTTTTTCTTCCTACTAGAACTCATGCCTTCTTTAGCCATCCGTGGTGATGTACAAACTTGTAATATGGAGTCAATTGTAACTGAGCTGTTTTATCTCTCTTATTGTAGGAATGGAGGTGGCCGCAGTGGGACATTTTGTGCAATCAGTATTGTTTGTGAAATGCTTCGACATCAGAGGGCTGTTGACGTATTCCACGCTGTGAAGACACTAAGGAATAATAAGCCTAACATGGTGGACCTTCTGGTATGAGCTTTTTAACTGCATCGCTAAATAGAAGATGTTCCTTTTTCTCAGAAGACTCAGTAAGATTTCCAGGATTTGCAGTGGGAGTTGTTCACAAAGCAAGCATGTCATTTTCAAAGGGGATAATGAAGTCACTTCACTTGTAAGAGTATTTTTACACTGCTTTCTTCCCAAGGAGACTTTGTCTCTGTTCATTTGAATTTTTTAAGAGTTTTAAACTTTCAGCCGAACATCCTTATTAATTTTCTTTTCTAGCAGGCTGAGCCAAGTGGAGAGCAGCCCTTGCATGGTAGAAATAATAGTTATGTAAAATGAAATGCCAGATTTTCAAATTATATATTTTATAAATAGCTTAATCACCTAATATTTATCAAAGCTATGAATTTCAGTTTGACATCCAGAATATTGCATTTAATTATGGTTGCTCTATCTCACAGAAAGATTAAAGGAGTTCAGGAACAAGGGGCCACGTGCAATTATTTTCCTAGAGAGTTGTTTTATGAGCTGGGTTTTTTTTTTTTTCTTTTAATGGAGCATTGCTCAAGTGCCAGCTGCTATGCCAGAAAAGCTGCAGAACCAGCTTAAACCAGCAGGTTCTTACACTCCAGCATGGAGTTCTGTACTTGCAGGCGGGTGGAGCATGATACCTGATTCTGAAGTGGGGGCTATAAAAGACACAGGTTTACAACATCCTGCTGCAGAGGTGACTGCTTAGGAAGCAGCTTTATTTGCTTTGGCATCATAGTCAGGAGGAGGCAGCATCTGCACTGCTTCAGGGATGCTAACCAAATTTGAGCTGCTTTGGCAAGCTCTGGTTAAACAAATTTGGGTCATATTTGAACATTACAGGGTGCCGAGGGTGAGGCAGGAAGTGTCTCGCAGCTGGTCCAACCTCACGTAATTTTGGGAGAGATCCCTCTCTCTCAGATGAGCTACTAAGATCTGGGTGTGAAGCACACTGGAAAATGGGCCGAAAGCAGGAATTTCTGTTGGGAAGAATGAAGCTTTCAGGCTCATGTGTAGATGGGCAGAGATATCCACTTTGCCACCACACATATCACTGCACCTCATCTGTACCATCAAAGAACAGCTCCTGCCACATCTTCCATTGATGTGCTCCCATACGTGAAGTCCCAGACCCTCCCCTAGGTCCTGCTCATGAAAAGACCCAGATGTTGCCAGCTGTGCAAAGCCAGGAGGGAGTTTACAGTCAGGGCCATGAGCCAGCAATATGGAATTGTGAACACTGTATCAGTGAGAAACTACCAAGCTTTCACCATGGTGGGAGGGAGCAGCTTAGTTGGCTCCTCTTCTTCCTCTAGTTTATATTCTTAGGAGGAGAATCATCATGCTGAGAACCATACATTTCCACTTCCTAGATATTAAGAAAAATGTCCTACTTCTTCATTCAGATAGTATAGTTTGGATAGAGACTTGGCAGGCCTGCTGTTCTCCCTTCTCCCAGAGCTTAAGTCCACATAACTCACTGATCCCTTATTCATTTATTTTATAGAAATAAAAAGAAAATTACCAGTGTGAAGCTGTACAGTGGAAGAAAAATGCTCTCCATAAATTCCCATTTGTGACAGTTCTCCAGGTATAGATCTGTCAGGCAGCAGTCTCCATTTTTCAACAGAGAATTTTTTTAATCAAAAGCTAAATGTATTATTTTAGAATATAAAAATAGCTTTTAGTAAAGTAAGGATGGTATTGAGAATGTCTGGATGGCATTGAGAGGCCATATAAGGCCTTTTCGTTGGAAGATTTCAAAGCACTTGTGAAGGAGATCGGTATTTTTTTCCTTGTTTTTCAGACAGAGGAAAGATGGTAGGGGATAATCAGGATTTTTACCATTAGCACGTAATTCATTGACAAAGCAGAGTCAGAACCACATCTCTTCAGTCTTGGTCTGCTACTTTGTAAGAACAAATATTTGAATTAGCAAGGTTTCAATTTCCGTGTAGATTGTTTCATGGTGAAAGGGAATCAGGACACTTGAGTTCTTTTCCTGATCTGTTACTGACTTTATCCTTTATGACCTTTCGTATATTAACATGTCTTTTCCTCAGTTTCCCTATCTGAAAAGTGAGAACAGTAATATTCATCTACCTTTGTAAAACTCTGTGGTAAAAGATGAAATACTCAGAATTATGAGTATTTCACAAAAACAGTTTCAAGACTGCTTTATCAATACCTGTTATGCGCTTTCTGACTAGATGAAGGGCAGTGTTTACAGTCCATACTTAGAGATTCATCCCTTAATTTCATTGAAACTTTTGGTTTTCCTGCAAGTGTGAAAATCAGAATGCCACATCCATGCAGTATGGTTATCATCTGTGAAATTCTTCAACCATTGTAGGAAAGTAAGACGTGGTATTACAAAATGTCTATTACAGAGTGCCCAAAGCATTTTGTGATAAATGCTGTTGGACCTCCCAATAGGTGTCCCAGACAAAAAAAATACATATACCTCTCTGAAGCTAGCTAACATAAAGAGACTTTTAATATCCACCGCCAAGTGAATAATAAATACATATGAAGGGCATACATGAGTGAACACAGTGGGAAATAATATATGACTGCTTTTTAAGACAGGTATTCAGTTTACTAAAATGACTTATTCTGCTGGATCAGTAAATCAGCATAAAATGAGCATGGGAAAAATGGAAATGGATGAGTGGCTGATCTCTTGTTTTGATCTGTTATTTAGTTATAGCATGATTTTCACTTACTTAGAAACATAGGCAATAAAGCGGAAAAGGAATAATTTACATAATACTCCTTTCTATCCTTTCTTTTTTATTCTTTTCCCATTCCAAAGAAGGCACAGTTTGTGAAACCCTGCAGGGTATTTAAACCTCACATACAACTCATTCATAGCTTAGGTGGTACATGCTCCTAAGGTTTGTTTTGTTTTCAAGTGACCACCCTCCACAAAAAAAAACTTGGAAATTGTCCATCCATGTTAACGGCTTTTTGATGGTTGTAATATTACTTTGTCTCTTATATGTGACTCTCTTCTCAGCTAAAATGTGACCCAAAACCACAAGTACAGGCCAAAAGAGTTAATCCTTTAAAATGCTTGCTTTGGTGAAAATGAGTTTAATTGTAATCTTCCTACTTGTGATGCTGGGAAGGTGAAGGCTGAGTGCTGTCTGCTAGCTAAGTCTGTTGTTGTTCCTATATGATAGTACATGCTTAGCGATCTTTTATTAATTGACTAATGTGCCTTAGAGAAGGAGGCATTTCAGTGACAGACATAGTCATAAAACTGGCAGGTATTTCCAAGCTGCATTTTCAGTAGCCAGAGCTCTTGGATTTGGGGAACCCACAGCTATTATTTCTTTCAGCTTTTTTGTTTCATTTAAGAGCTGTTAAGAGTGTAACCTAACCATCACCATTAATTGCTGAAAACTAATCGTAATGAACCCAATTTATTTAGCTCAGGCCTGATCCCACAGGCATGTTACACTGGGAGAGAACAGTATTTCAGCATGGGTTTGGGCTGCATGTAGAGGAGGAACAGTAACCAGCTCTTACCCTGAAAGGTAGCAAGTGTATGAATGACATTAAACTAAAAGTTACTATTTGGGAAGTAGTAGACACTGGGTCTGTTTTAAAATAAACACTTCCAGGGAGGAATTTCAATATCTTCGATTCTGGTGAAGTGCTACGTATTTTGACAGGCAACAGAAGGGGTGCAAGTCAATTTGCTTATGTGCAGTCAGTTTTCCTCATACAAGTATATTAGAGCATCTAAATACATATCTAATATGAGCAGTAGCATAAGTTACTGTGTGTAATGTCTGTTGTCCGGTTCAAATAAAGATTTTCTTATCTGAATATAAATCGAATTTGCAAACTGGTTCCCATTGACAACAACTGATAGTAAATAATTTTAACAGAAGAGAAATATTGATTCCCTTAATTAAGTCCCTTCGATAACTCACTTTGTGGTTTTCTTTTGATTTTTCAGGATCAATACAAATTCTGCTATGAAGTGGCTTTGGAATACTTGAATTCTGGCTGACTGCATAAACAGCACAAAGTTCCTCCTTTCAGCACCACAAACAAAGCAAGTCGCTTCATGATACCTGTGTAAATGAGATGAAGACTTCTCAGTGTTATGCTTGTACTGCTTTGTATAATTGGCTCTTTTTAAGAGCCCTGAAAGATGTTTATAAAACTGCTTGCACTGCCCGTTTTCCACTATAATGCCGCTGCCTGACACCCATACCAACATACACCAAACCACGTGGCAGTTGTTGAACACTGTATTCATACCTAGCCATTGATGTGGTGAAGCAGCATAGTCCTCTGGTAAATAAGAGAGCACAATTATATTCTTATGAAGGAATTTGTACTTTTCTGTTATATTTCGTTGCCTGTGATTCTCAGTTATTGTCACAGCCTAGTGTATATTTCTGTTCTGTGGAGAATGCTGTCTGGCATTTTGATAATATATGATTTTAGTTATATTTGTATTCTAACACGTGCATAATAAATGAATCATATGTAGCTTATCTGAACTAATGGAAAGACATGTACCAAATCATGTTAACTTTGTTGAGTTGTAATTTCTATCCACTTTGTACCATTTCAGAGAGAGAGAATCTTGATAGAAATACAGTTAGAAAATGCAAAATACAGGATGCTCAGATTAATATATCCAAAGCTTTCTCATTTGTTTATATTGTAAATATTTTTTGATTTCATCAAATTATTTATTCATTAAAATGAATTTTTTTGTGAAGCACAGTGAGTGACAATCATTTTTATTAAGCCCTGGAAATGCTTACTGTACAATAGTGTAAACATTTGTTTACCTTGTATGGATTCTCAGCTCAATAAATAATTACATACATGATAAGATCTCGTTTAATTTAATATCTCTTGGCATCTGAGTGCCTTCAACTAAGCCTCTTTTCAAATTAATTCTTGTAAATACTGAGCTACCTCAATAGCACATTTAATTGTGTGAGCCAGTGTTGATCCAGCCAATAGCAAGATGTGCCATGCCAATACATAAAAAGAGGTGAATTGTATGTTTAAAAATGCACATGTACAAATGCAGAACCTGAAAACTTCCCTGCTGTATGAAGAAGAGGTGATGTTGGGCTTGCAGTACTCAAGTCTTGCCACAGCATTCCTCTGCAGCCCTGGGCATGCCCTGCCATTCACTCTGTATCTGCTGCTACAAAAGGGATGATGGTGCATTGGTTCTGGGGAAGAATGACTGCTGTGAGGAGAAAGTAATTCCTTGTGGTAAAAATACCAATACTGAAATGACTGGGAGGGTGTTAAAAAGTGAGTAAAACTACTGCTCTGTTACTAGTGCTGTTCTCAGTACTGCCAGTGGGCAGGTTTATACCATTAAAGCTCTTGCCTGTCCTTCTAATGGCTGTACTGCACTTCCATGGTGGTTTGGATAGTTCTCCCAAGCACTTACATTGCCAGAACAGGCTGGGATTGCCTCATGTTCACGGATGCAGGAAGCACAGCAATAAAGTAGGAAGAAGGGGGAATGAGCCATCACACTGGAGCTGCAGATCTTTCTCTCACCCAGAAGTGGCAAGGAGATACAACAGACATAACTGCGTGATACTGCAGCCTTCCAAAGCTATATGGGAAACCTAGTGCAAGGAAGAGGCAGACTGCAGAGTATCTCAGCTCTTAAAAAGATTCTTTCATGTGCTAGCCATCTGGAATGGAGGCAGTATCTATATAGATGTATCAGTCAAAATGTTTCAAGAACCTCTAAATCGCTAAAGAGATCCAGCTTGGACAGAATGACTCACAGTTTGTCAACTCCCAGTTCAAAACCGCTTCAGATCTGAAGACATGAGGATAGGCTCCCTCTGCAGCTAGAAAGCATCTCTTTTAAAGCTGCTTTAAAATGTAGCTGGCAAGTATCAGTCATTGCTATAAATTGCACAGGTGTACACAAAAACTGATGAAAAACAACCCCAGTTCTGAGAATTATGGTCCTTTGATAAACCCTTTAGCACTTCAGCCTGTTGCAGAATATGCTCTTGTACATTGGAAACACTGCTGTTAGGAAATAAAATCCAAACCTCCTATTCCTCACAACCAGTTTGACAGAGCAGGAATGCCACCCAGGCACGCTTCTTTGTAATAATTGTAAAAGTTGAGCTCCGTGATCTATTTATTGAAATATGCATGTATGTGTCCAATATTTTCTGATGTTTTCAAGAGGTGTAAGTAAGACGGACAAGAGTGCTGAAGGAACCCGAGCACAGGAGGTAATGAAGGCCATGTGATCCCAAACGTGAATGAGATTTATTGAAATGCAGCAAGAATCACGGCGCTCTCCCCAAGGACAGAGATTGCCAGTGTCTGGCAGGCATTGTTTCAGCTGCTGTGCTCTTGCAGACATACTTTACATAGGTAGGTCTTGAGGGATGAAGGGGAGAAGGAGATGAGAAGGAGACAGTTCTCCAGTGTTTCGTGTTGTTTTACTGATACTACCTTTTTGTTTGTTGTTCTTCTAACACAGGCACAGTCAAACCTGTGTTACAGGGTCCATGTGATGTTGTCCCAAAAGGCATTCTGTGAACTACAATGCCTTACAACTGGAGCCAGCTAAAGAAAGCACAGTAAGAAGCTGTGTCCTCACTCTCATACTACAGCTATCAATCCATACAAATGATAGAGAAATCCAGGCTTAGGTAAAACAATATTTTGGCAGGAAGTAAAAACAGATGAGGACTTCAGAGTAAGCGTAAGAAATCAAGACAGGAGCAGAAGGAAGAGATGAATGTGGGGGGCAGGTATTCAAGAAGCAGCACTGAGCTTATGAAAGTTGCCCTGGAGTGCAGCATTTTACAGGACACAACAGAAAGAAAACAGCAGTGACAGCCATTCTAAGTGTTCATAAACTAAATTCCCTTTGCAGAAGAATGTTACACAATTACAAGCCCAGCACAGCTGCAGAACTTAATGGAGACATCAGTCCTAGTTCAAGAGGAAGAGAGGAAGGGATGTTTTCTTCAATCCCCAGTATACAAGAGGTACATAAATGATTAAAGAGATACTTTAAACAGTAGGCCATATGTATCACCCAACTCATCATCTCCCTGGGACTTGAGGAAGATTATTTTTGCTAAGCTATTCTGCAATAACAGGAATGGGGATGGTGAGAGACATGATCACATGCAGGTGATCTCTATCTTTTTAACAGCAATGCTCCTGACAGCTTCCTGGGCTTCTTTGTCAGCAAAATGAGCCTGTCACTGGCAGGGTAGCTTCACAGAGTACTAATGCAAAGCTTAAGTACTACATATAGTAAGACTAAAAAAAAATTAACCATAGAACATTTTCTACCCACCTGTTTGCAGTGTGGCTCAAAAGGGTCTCTGTGCCACAAAGACTTAATCTGAAGTGCTGTGCAGCATCAAGACCACCATCCTTTCGGATTTCTCCTTCAGAGCCTTGGGGCTCATCTTTAATATCTCTGAAATATTTGCTTCTTGTTTCACTGTATATGGGTGCTCCCCCAGGTCTAACTCTATGCCCCTTCTCACCACTGGCTCTTTAATAACACGTAGCAGAGACATAGATAGGTTTTCCTTCTTTGAGGTGTGGCAGTGAAGACAAATCAACCCTTTCGGCGGCAGCTATTCCAGACCGCTTCCCTTGGGGAAGCCTGGAGAGGGTGTAGTGGTAGTAGCAAACCTAAAGCCCCTTGGCATTGCACAGTCCAAATCACTCATGGCAGGATCAGCTGCTAAGCCTCCTTTTGCTTGTGGTAATTCTGTCTTCCCCCACAAATCAAGGACGACTAAAGAAAGTAAGTGATGTGAAAGTTGTTTACTTGAGGTTTTACAGCCTCATTAGTTTCCTGATTCAAAGGTAATTCAGTTGTTCTGCTTCCCAGAATAACTTCTCCAAGCAGTTGCACATCTATCTGCCTTCAGAAACAGCAAGCTATGTAGTGCAGATCACTGTAACAGAAGGAGTTGTCATCAAATTGTTTTACATTTATTATTTGGTTTACACTTATTTTATCAACTTGGAACCAACAAAATCTCATGCAGCCCATGATGTTCTTTCTGGGAATATGACTTGAGGTAGATGCAAAGGAGATGTGAGGCTGGAAGAGGTTGGGGTCTGTAAATACCCTGCCATGATTTTGTTTAATATTGTTGATAGTACTCAATGCACAAAAGCACAGAAGAAGTGGGCTTTGACAATGAAGAGTGAAAGCAATGCTTGCTGTAGCTTGTCTGAGGGAATGTACCAGGAGAAGATTAATATCTCATGTTCACTGACAGTCTTTCAAAGCAATGGTATTTTTACTCCTGGAGCTCTTCTATTGATGTGTTTTCAGTAGCACCTTAGAAGACTTCTAATTGTGTCTCTACTGTTGTGATATTTGTAGTAATTGGGTTTTTTTGTGAAGATATGCTCAGGTGCCACAATTAAAGCATAAGTCTCATTCATGCTAGACATATGTTAATACTGCTGTCAGGCCTAAGTAAATGCAGTCAGAACTCCTAGCCCTACAAACATTTACGTTCATATCCTCTTGTCTATTCCCACTTGCACCAAAAAAAAAAATCAATGCAATTCACACGTTTTGCATCTGAGCTCATCAGTCCTTCTACATGTCATGATGCAGTATTTGGTCAGAATGGGATGAAATGAATATTCTTCGTAGCAGCTCATAGGGTGCTAGTTTGGGGATTTGTGACTAAAACAGTGCTGATCAATCGTACAACAACAATTTGGCTATTGCTGACAAGTGTTTGAATCAAGGCCTTCTCTGTTTCTCATTCTGCCTCTGCCCTAACAAGTAGGCTGGGGGTGGTCAAGAAGTTGTGAAAGGATACAGCTGGGACAGCTAAGCTCAACTGAACAAGAAGGGGTATTCCATACCATACAATAGCATATTCAGCAGAAAAATGGGAGTGGAGCAGGAGGAAGAAGGTCTAGGAGACTGGCTGAGCATTGGTCTGCTTGTGGGAGGTGACAGGTGAATGCCTTTGCATTAGTGGTTTGGTTGGTTTTCTTCCCCTCCGCTCTTCTTCTTCTTTCCTTCATTGATTAAACTGTCTTTATCTTGACACACAAATTTCCATGCTTTTGTTCTTCCTATTCTCTTCCCTTCCTACTGGAGGTGGAGGGAGTGTGTAAGTCACTGTGTTGAGATTTAGCTGCTGGCTGGGGTCAGTCCACCACAGATGGCATAGAAGTGTTTGGAAGCCTAAGGTCTACAGCTGTCAATATACAATATGCTTCAACAAAACATTTTAAATATGAGCTTACTTGTCATAAAATAAATAGGATTGCTTAGGTGCTTAAATAAATATAATAAAAAAATTAATAGACACAGCCAGATTGACTCACTCAAACTGATAAAAACACAGAATTCTGTGTTGCAGGAAATTTTGGGCAGATACTTGGCCTTCTCTGTATCTGAATTCAATCAGTTTTAAGTGTTGTCTATAAGCAGCAAATACTACACCCAAAAAGCTCAAAATTCTGCAATTGTTTTTGCTATGCCACGAATGAACGCTACAGGAGCAGCAGAGCCCTGCCTGAGAGCTTCCAGACCTGCACAACTGTAGTTGCTCTACAAGGAGGTGGCATTTCACCCTGATGAGTTGCTCCCTCAGAAGGCAGAGCACCATGCTGGATCACATACTTAATGCTCATATTACATACACATCAAGTTAAAGATTGCAGCCTCTGAAAAGACTCTGGGATGCACCGAGTCTTGTAGCCCTCTGTGTTTGTAACCTTTAGAAGCTGAGCTGAATGCCCAGAGAATTCGTCTGCTGTTGCATCCCCTTGAAATTCTGATTTATATGGTATATAAAAAATCAGCCTATAATATAGAGAGTTTGGGGGATGAAAAGTCGTCAGAATGAAATATAGTTACTGCCTTGCCACATGAAAAGTGTGATGAAATTTGATGTTGGTCCTTGAAGACTTCATTATCTGTCTGTCTTTGTGTTCTCCAGTTTACGTAGTTTGACTGGGAATGCCTGTGACACTCTCATGCAGCCAGGCTTAAGGAGAGTAACCTTAGCTGGTCATGTACAGGAATTTAATCAATATTACACACGCCACATATAACAAAATGTAGCTTTGCTGTTAAAGGGGGTCAGCACAGATTCAGCCATGCTGGTGGGCTGGGGCCTTGTATTTTGGAACGGTGACAGTCTCCATCTGAAAACACCAGCTTCTGAGCAAATCCACAGAGATAGCACTGCTGAAAAAAACATCTGCTGATGGCTTGCAATTCTTGCTTCATTATATTCAGTCATGTATGCGTTGGCTTTCTCTTGGTAGGGTATGAGCAAAATACAAGCTATCCCCCAAACATGACATTCTTCCTATTGTGCACTTCCAGCCTGCCTGTACTAGTCCCTGTCAATACCTAGCAAGAAGACAGCACATGCACAAATCTCTGCCTTTTTCAATGGCAAGAAATTAATCAACTGCTATCAGCCTGCCTTCTGCCTTTCTTAGGCTGCCTAGTGTGGAGCTACACCTCAGTCTGGCAGCCAAAAGGGTCGGTAAGTCAGTGCTGTTGTAATGGATTTGAATAAAAGCTTTTGCTATATTAAACTGCACTGTCTTTCTATCAGATGACAAAGCCTGCTGGTCAAATCAAGCTTTCCTCTCCTGTTGGCACTCCTCCCTTCCCTCCTCCCTCCCCTCTGCCAACATCCCCTCTTGCCAAATCACACTGACCCACATTCTGAATCTCTGACTACACTTCAAGGATTAGTTTGTGGTCATTCTGCGTCTGTTTTGACAGGCGGCATTGCCAAACGCATTTTCTCCAGTGAAGGATCTCATTCATGCTGACAGCATTGCGCTCCTGTCTGCCATCCCACCACATCTGTCAGCACACAGCCTGGGGCAGAGCATTGTCTGCTGAAGGTGGGCAGAGTTTTATTGTCTTGGGTGTTGTTTACTTTCCATGTTTTTAACTATTTAGAGCCTTCTCCCCCCATCCCAAAACCCCTGTTCAGAACACTCTCTTTCAATACATGCACTTGTTGCATGAAGTTTCCATTTAGCTGAGACTCTTAGGAAGAATTAGACAACCTCCCTAACTGATACTGCTGGTACAACTGCAAATTTATTTGTTACACTTCATCTGGACTACAGAGATATAATTTAGTCCAACCTTGCAAATAAAGCCACTAAACACTTTTTGTAACCAAGCAGACAGAACAATATTGCAATGCAATTTTCCACAATCAGCTGTGTCAAATGTACCGAGGTTATGGTGGTTACCTTCCAGAGGCAGTCAGGCAAGAGCAGCATCTTCCCATTACAACAGATAAATGGCTGCATGATTTGGCACCAGATTATTCAAGCAGACAAATTAACTTCAAATATTAATACATTCAGCAGCCAGTCAGACAAACTGCTTGTTCTACAAGTGCCAGAGTGGTCATGGGGGGATTTTCCTTCTGCTAACAGGAAACATAACCTTCAGAGCAGTGCTCGGCCAGGCCAGCAAACCCATCCATCACCTAACAAAGTTGGCAGCAGTTAAGCAGATCTTCATTTCTCTCTGGAAAAGGGGATGGGGGAAGAAAAAAATGACTTGGCTGACTTAGCCAATTTGGCCAACGTCTACCAGGATTGTCAGAAAGCTGTATTTCAAATGAAACTCACGTGCCAAGGCTCTGACTCAGTCATTAAATCATGGCCCCCTGACCAAGGACCCTGCTAGGAGTGTGCCTACCCCAAGACTGTTTTCCCATGAAGACGGAGATGGCCATGGGGTAAGTCATCCTTGAAGGGGTCCATCTGTTTCCACAGGCCGATGTAGATGGTGTACAGGTAACAAGGGGCCGCCATCACCTCTCCTCTCCTCTTGTATATTTTACACCTAAATCCTTTCGGGAAGAATGAACCTGCTGGTTAGATTTAAACAAATTTGCTATATGATAATAAACAACTGGAGAAATTGAGGTTTATGTATATATATGATTATAGCAGGAGAGTTTAAATTTGAAATGCTCTTATCAGTAAATGAGAATAAAAAAATCCCTGAATCAATGTAATTCTTTCCAGCTTTCACGTTTATTTAATGTATTTTTTGAACAGTAATGTTCTCTTAAAACTGATGGTAACTAAGTTGAATATGGACTTGGAAACCAATCTATCAGTGTAGCATATCACTAGATCAAATAAATAAAAAGGAAGAAAGATTTGCCACACATGACACTCTACTGGCTGTGTGAAGTAAGATTGTGCTCTTTGTACACTACTTAATTGTCTGGTTGTAGAGCTCCAAAAAACACTTCTAGCAAGGGAATATTTGAAGAAAGCCTTCAGGGGCAAAAACAAAAGCCAAGCTGACTGTTGCAACACAACCAAGATAAGATTACAAATATAAATTCTATGTTCAACAGGCAGAAAATGTGTTTATAATTTTATCATTGTTCTCAAGGCCTCCTTACAATTTACATCTTCATGGAGTATAAATACATTTTCTATACAACATATGGCACTGAACTGAGCCAATCAGGAGGCACTGTTCATGCTCTAAGCGCTAAAGCAATTTCATAAATTATGCAATATATTTTGTCAGTAAATGTATAGATGGGAAAGTCATTAACATCACAAATCACACCTTATTGCTGTATATGTTAGCATATTTTTTACTGTAACTCACAGGTGTGAAGCTCTAAATACACTTCACATGGTGATGAGGTATGTGCATCCAATTTGATTTGGCTTCAAGAAGGTGTTTAACAGTACCAACCCAGGGAGATGAGATTGTTCCACCACTGGACTTGGAATTAGTGGCATTGCTGTTCCAGGCCTGGCAAAAGGCTGAATCAAACTGAGCACTGCTGCCCATGTGGTGCATCCTCATTACTGAGAGAAGCATGGCAGTGCAAACACATCCAAGCCATGAATATGCCTACAGACCTCAACGCTCCTGCATTCATGCCTACACTGAATAAATACAGCAAAAAGTCCCTTAGGACAAGAGATGTATAACGACTCCAGACTTGGTCTCCACAATTTAATTTAGATGTGAACAGCAATAATGTAGTTTTAATTTAAACAAAGGCTTTTTATATCCCTAACAGCAGGGATGTAGAGTAAAAGATCCTTTATCAGTATCACATGGGCAATGTGCATAAAATCATAGAATCATAGAATAGTTAGGGTTGGAAAGGACCTTAATATCATCTAGCTCTATGCCCCTGCTATGGGCAGGGACGCCTCACACTCAACCATGTCACCCAAAGCTCTATACAGCCCAGCCTTGAACACCGCCAGGGATGGAGCATTCACAACTTTCCTGGGCAACCCATTCCAGTGCCTCACCACCCTCGCAGTAAAGAATTTCCTCCTTATATCCAATCTAAACGTCCCCTGTTTAAGTTTTAACCCGTTACCCCTTGTCCTGTCACTACAGTCCCTGAGGAAGAGTCCCTCCCCAGCATCCCTATAGGCCCCCTTCAGATACTGGAAGGCTGCTATGAGGTCTCCATGCAGCCTTCTCTTTTCCAGGCTGAACAGCCCCAACTTTCTCAGCGTGTCCTCATAAGGGACGTGCTCCAGCCCCCTGATGTTTAACTTCGTTAAAGAGATAGTGTTCTCTTAGGAATGACCACAGGATAAAACCTCCATTGTCCTGATTGCTTGCTTGAGATTGAAGAGCAGTTTTGGTGCCTTGAGTTAAGTGCATGCACCTCTGAGCCTTCAAGGCTCCTTTGCTCTCCCCTTGACAAGCCCGGTTTCCCACTAGGAGAAGGCTGTCCAGGACACACAGAGGCAAGCCAGTAGAAACAGCAATTCACCAATGCCTCCAGTCTTGCTGAAGTTGCTGTCTGGAGTATTAAGAACCACAGCCTTTTTAGGATCTCTTTGCAGACAGATCTGGCTATGAGTTAGTTTATTACAGGACAGACCTTGCACCAGCCAGCCCTGCACCGCAGGCTCAGACACAGCACGCAGAGGACATGGTGTGCTGCTCCACACGCATTTCCTCTAAGCCTTGGGGTCGCTGCCCTGGCACAGTTGCCTGCCAGCAAAGCAGTGCTATAAAACGGGCAGCAAAAAGCCAAGAGAAGCTGCAGGTCCTCTGGAGGCTGTTAGATATTAACAGGAGTACGCTTCTAGCAGCCAGGCCAGCACATGAAACCCACTTTCTGCCTGCTGACCCGAGGCTGCGCTTCTCGCCTAGGGAAAGCAGAGAGGTAAAGCCAAGCTGCGCTGCATGCAGTGTTGGACATTGTTTTCCCTTTGTGGGGTTCATGCCATCACTGCTGTTCTTCTTGCCTCCTTCCTAACTTACTTTCCCAGCAGCTATGCAGAAAGGAGGGGTAGCATACAAATTAAATTCTGTCTCTTTCTGAAAGTTACCCAAAATCGCCCTCATCTTCTCAGTTACATTAGACTGTGTGGTGCTACTGTGTGGGGGTTATGTTCTTCAAAGGCAGATCTTTTACCCCGAGTTCATCCACATATAGCTATATCTGTTTAGATATGGATTTTTTGCTTATGGAAAAGGGCAACTGCCTATGGGTAGTTTGTATTACTTCCTGCCTAGGTGACTCTTCATAGATTTGTTCAAAAAACAAGTTGTGGTGATTTCATTTTTCTTCAAAAAGAAACTATTTTTTCACTATAATGTTTCCACTCTACATGTCCCACCCCAAACTATTCTAGACCATGAACAAGTTTTTATTTCTCTTTTTGGAGAACTCACCACCACTCTCCAGACAATGAGAAGGGCTCAGCATTTAGCCTGAAAGCAAAGGCAGTGGGGTAAAACCCATTTAAAATGCAATTACCAGACCTGGGACAAACTTACATTTCTGATTTCTCTTCCGGGAAGTTTGTGCTAAGCAGCAGCACCACCTTGTATGCAAAAGCCGGTCTCATCAATTTGTTTCTAAAAGATATTCACTGTACTAAACAGTTTTCAAGAGATACCAATCTTCAAAGCCCAGCTTCCATCAGTGAAATGTATTTATAGAAGTATCCTCTTCTCTGATTCGCTGTCTTGTGGGTTAAGTAGCTTTGAGCCCTGAGTCAAGGTAGAGGAAGAGGGAGGTTAAAACTACCCAACTTCATAAGGACACTTTCCCTCACTGTATGGCAGTGTTTGTAGTTGATGCCAGCCTACTCAGCTCGAACAGCATCACTCATGTGAGCATCATGCTCTCATTTGTAAGAACTCGCCAGAGTATCTGACAGCAGCAAAGCAACTGGCTCCTCCATGCCACCCCATTTCCCAGGAGCATCTGTGCAGCAGGGGGCTTTGGTTCCTGCCATGGGGACCCAAACATCAGGACATCGCCAGCCGCTCAGCCTAAAGCAGCTGCAGTGGGTACATGGTGCAAAACACAGCACTGTCACACAAGTGTCCTCGGGTTAATGACTTCACTAATGATGCATCTTCCTGGAGAGCTTCTGGTGCTGGCTGGCACCTATTGCCCACTGCCACCTGTGCCTCATCCTGTGCTGCGGGCCAAGGGGAAAAGATTCCCCTCTTGTGTGCAGCCATACAGGAAACAGATCTGCCTCTCTGAAGGATGGCTCTGAATGATAAACGGTGTATGCCAAGAATCTTGGCAAATTAAAAACTTTAATTTATGATCCTGCATAATTCTAGCTGCTTAGCAGGTGTGATGTTGCTCGCTTATCTGAAAGCCAAAAGAGGTAAATTAGATGAAAATGTGTTTTGTAGGAGGCTGTTACTCAAAAAGGACCACTGGCTCCTTTAAACCCCAGGTGTTTCCACCCAGTGGACTGTGGCACCAGCAGAGACCTCCAAACCTCATGGGTTCATGGCTGCCTACGAAAGCTGTTTGCCTTGTTGGTTTTGGCAGCTGCTGACAGGTCTTTAACAAGGCAGTTTTTCCTCAGAAAGGCTCAGCTCCTAAGGCCTCTTCCCCCAGCACAAGAGCTGATTCTCAGCAGGAACTGGCACAGCTCCTTGGCTTATTCAGTATCCTACAAATAGCTGCTGAGCAAAGCAGTTCTGGAGAAAGAGAGAGAATAACAGTCTGGAACCATTCCCGCCCAGCGTCACAGCAAAGTTCATCAGGCAGAAGATTTCTTTTGTTTCCAAAAAGAATAACATTAATCTCTGTAACAGAAGAAAATTAGTCTCTCTGTGTGGCAAGGTTTTACTATTGCTCACAGTTGCTACGGCACTTGCTCAAAAATCTAAAATCACCTGAAAAAATGAATCATTGAATGTCCAGGACCTTCAAGATAAAAATTGCTACAACGCGTATAAAGGAATAAAAGGCATTTTCCAGGTCTACAGGTGGTTTCAGCCAACCACATTTGGGAGGAAATGTAAATATTATAGGGGAGGGAGGGAATTAAGTAGTTATAAGAAGTGAGAAAAATATTGATGTTGGCACTCAGTTGTAAGGCCTCAAGGGCTCAGGGCTCTGTTCTGGGCTATGACACAGACTCACGCTGGTCCTTCAGCTTGGTTGTGTCACCTCCCATTTCTCCAGTTGTGGGACACAAAGAAAAAGAAGACCATACCTACCCTATTATTTATTAATTCCTTGGAAGCTGCTAGTACAGGTGTCATGTGCACAGCCATGAGATATCTTTAATTCAACAGCAGTGAACATAGGAGAAGGCAAAGCAAAGCAACCTTTCATGTGGTGTGGCATAGAAACTGTTACTTGCTCCCATCCCCTGGCAGCAAGCAGGGTGCTGCTACCCTGCCTGGCTCATCTGAGGATGTGGGTTACCTGTCTGCTTATTTTCAAAAAGTAACCCTTTCAAAAGCTGTAGCTTACCTGAGAGGTGGGAAGAAGATGCTATGTATTATTGAAGAGGCATAGAAATGGGAGTAAAAGTCAGTACAGCAATGCTGTATTTGAAGCTCAATTTCACCAGCACTCTGCAGACAGGACCTTCCTGTGACACGATATAAAACATTTCTGCATACTCCTTAGAATACCCTTTTTCTGTCCTATGTGAGTCAGATTGCTATTTTTTCTTCCCTTCAATTCCCATTTCCACAGGTCTGCCTCTGCTGGCTTCTCAGCCTCCCAAGCAGAGCACAGCTGTCAAAGCAAGCTGTGAGAGAAGAGCAACACCCACAGCCTGAAGGGTCCCCAGCTGGACAGTAAGATGGGTTGGACCAGCAGTCAGCCAGTCAAGAGGTCTCCTCTCATTCTCTGCACCAAGGTCTGTGCCAGCCTCCCCATGCCACTCCTTCCAGGCACACATTTCAGAGTGTATTAGGTTTGGGTTGGGTTTTTACGGGGTGTCAGGGGTTCCAGAGGGACAGAGGATGTTGTTGCTGAATTAATCTGAGGCTGAGGGGAATTTCATCTTCCTTCAAATTCCTGCTCATATTTCTAACTCAGTCGAATCTTCTAATTTACTGTCACCTCCACCTCTCCTAACAGCTCCCTAACAGGGCATGAAATACCAGTGAAATGAACACCGGATTTCAGAGAGCCCAGAGCAAATACCTAATTCTGGTTTGTCATTGTCATTAATTTTCGAACTTTCTTTCCCTCCCCTTAAGTCCTTGATTCAATCCTGAGCTCTCACTGCAGTTTCTTTGCAGCTCAGATGGCTACTCATTTTTCACACCAGATTTTGTGACACACTATATCAAATACCTTAAGCTCAGAACTGCTTAATCGATTTCATTCCCATCATCCATTAATTTAGTAATCCTATCAAAAAATAATCTAACTTGGGTGGTATGATTTGTTCTTTGTAAACTTGCATAGATTTTTTTCTGGGGGTTTTCCATCTCCCAGACATGTATGGAGCTCTTTTCCCCTTAGTGTTCCATTACTGAATAACAGGCTGATACTAGACTCACCAGACACACTCTGACAGCCATGGCACATAGAAAGAGGTTGCATGATCCTTCCACTCATTTTACCACAGTATGGTGGGGATCAGTAGACTAGATTTCAAGACAAGTAATGTTCTATAACACATGGGGAATATAGTGGGTTCAGTCCTATCATTGCAAGAGTCCTGATTACTCCTTCCCCTCCAGTTTTATATCTAAGTCCCCTGAATGTTTTCACCGTCTCCTGAAATCCTGTGTTACAAAGCCTTTGGTTTTTATCCCACAGACTAACACACAATGTTCCCAAGCCTGTTTGTATCTCAATCAAACAATCAAGCAGGCAGCAGTTTTTTAGAGAAACATTTTTAAGAGGAATTATTTCTTGTTTCCTCCCACTGAGAACTGGAGTGTACTGGGACAGGATAAACACGGTAAACTTGCAAAGGAAGTAGATATTCTTACACATGCTGGTCAAGCAACTTCTTCAGCTTTATCTGCTCAGTGAGTAAAGCACTATAAAGCCTGATGGTGCAACTAAACAATGAACTGTTCACAGGCTGCCATTTCAGTTCTTCATACGGGAACCTTTTCTGACCCTGAACCCTTCATTTCTCGGTCATGGCATTAGGCATTAAGCAGCTGGGATGTCTGACATTCAAGCTTTAACTGGTGTTCACCTGCTGTGATTGCACGGACTGTCCCTCTGTGCTGACCACTGGGCAAGTTAACCTGCAGTGGATGGTTGCTGAGCATGGACAAAGATTTCTCCTGGGAGCCCCAAGAGAAGCCACAGGGGATGTATAATTCTCAAGGCTGCTTATTCAAGTGGCAGGTGTGAAATGCAGTTATTGAAGGCTGAGGGTTGTGTTTTACTTCGGCTTTAAAGAACAGGAGTTGATCGCAACCTTTGCTTTGCGTGTGTCAAAAAATAAGTCCAGAGATTGGATTTTGCTCTGAACTCTGCCGGATAAGAGGTGAGAACACCGAGGGACTCTGAATTTGTCTTTAATTTTGTCAAAAAGAACAAATTGGTACCAAGTTAATCCACCAGCTAAAAAAGGAGGACATGACTATTAAGGACTCTTTACTAACTCAGTCTTAGGACAGACTTCAGGGGACTGTGACCATTTTGAAGTGCAGGAAGGAAAGAGGCCCTACATCTTTGGAGTCACTACCTCTGGATTATTTTTCAACACATTGTTTGAGGTGTAGACAAGTAACCCACTCTTAGAGGGAGATTTCTACAGCTCGTCCTGATCCTGAACATGTCTGGAAGCAGGTGCCACAGGGCAGTGTCGACTTACCAGCTCAAATCAGTGTTGTCTTGGGGACAGTCATGCTCCAGTCTCAGGAGTTTTACTTGCCTTATTTCCCTTCGCCATTATATTTTTCACTGAATGTTCCGACAATCTAATTGCCATATGGTTTGCATTAGCTACATTTCTGCTTTACATGAGCCATCTTAAGTCTCTGTTAGTGTGGATAATCAAGAACTGATTGCATGATGCCGTGGGGGACAGAACAGTTTGAAAATAAATGGTCTGTAACACATACCTTATCCCATCCTTTCCATTTGCTGTTTTCTGGTCCCAGTCCAGAAGTTTTTTCCTAGTTGTTGTTGGAAACTAGTCAGTTTCAAAAGAGCACCTCAGGCACAGCACCTCACAGCAGCTAGTGACTGGAAGAGAAAGAGAGCTGAAAGAGGGAGGGAGGGGGGAGAATCAAGTACATGTACTCCTCAACTCTTATAATAACTGAAAGAAGCTGGGCAAAATGGTAGAAACTTCACTTGAAATGCTCTGTTTGTTAACATTTTTTTTCTTCCAAAGGCAATTTTCCTCTATATGTTATTATAAGATCAGTGATGGTTCATATGTACTGCAGAGTCTGTGGTCGCAAATCACATTCATGCTGAACAACCATTTTGATTTCTATATGCTGTCTCCTTGTCATACAGAGAAACTATCAACACCTGCATGCAGACCATGGACCTCAGCCCAGCAGGAATTCCAGAGATCTTAACAAATCTCATTTAACCTCTGCAGTCTCTGCTAGGAAGCTGTGATTTTCAGTATAAATAACAAAATGGTCTGCACGCACTATTTCTGAAATCTGAGGACACTGGGGCCACAGAACAGGCTGATGCTTGGCCTGATGCTTGCTATGACGTTCTGCAAAAGATCCACAATGGAAAGAGATTGAGAGTTCTCTTGCTGGGAGGGAGCCATCACAAACAACAACTCGCTTCTTCCTGCCAGCCACCTTCTCAGAACTTGCTTTCTGAAGCTCCTGAATAGCACCGCTCTGCTTAATTGCACAGCTCATTGCACACCATGACAAGAGGCACTATCTATCTGTGTGCTTCCCCTGAACCTCCTCAGTTAGGTTAAAGCATGTCTCGGAGGCAACAGAAGCAATCTCCTGAGCCTTGCGAGGGTCCCCACAGGGACAAAGAACATTTCCAGGCTATGCTGAACTTACTTTATTATTCCCTCTGCCCCATCTTATCCAGGCCATGACCTGCACTGGGCTTTGCTCCCAAAGACTGTTTTTCTCAGGAAGGTGCAGACAGCAATGCCTGGATTTTCCCATTTTATGTCAGAATGGCTCAGGGCTTGAAATGATTAAAGGTGATTACTCTGACCACTAAGGTATTTACCACAGGCTTGCCAACTGGATCCCATCTGATTTTGGTCAAGAAAAACAAAGCAAACCACCATTTCAGTGACTTAGAATGAGGTGCTGATTTATATTTATTTCAATAGAAAATTTAAGCCTTTACGAAGAGGATAAAGTTCCACTGAGACTGAGTGACAGATCCTAACATAAGAAGCTTTCGCATTTTATTCATTTAAAAGAGTGTATTTGTAGTCGCTGTAATGCATGACAATTCCAAATAACAATCTTTTTTTAATGTGCTTTTACTGAAATAAAAGAAATATGTTAACAGAAGCCTGTGTTCAGAAATCCAGTATTTGCAACATATTTTATGCAAATAGCGATCCTTCAGGGTTACTGTCTGGTCTCTGAAGGTGGGGAGAGAGCTCTTGCAGTCTTGCAAGACACTGAACCTGCAACCAGCAGAAAAAGAAGGGTTAAATACTCATTTCACCTTGGTCTATCTGATACATTGACCTGATGCATTGACCTCAGTGCTGACAGCCTAACTCAGGTTTAACTAGGTCTGCTGATGTTAAAAAGTGTTTCCCTTGCAGTCATACTAACATTACCCCTCTCCAAGCTTGCACTGTGCCTCCTGCTCCAGCTCTGCTCTACGTTTCCTCCTGTTTTTCTGGTAGCTGTGCTATGGTTTATGACTGAGTGAATGTAAGGGACAAGTGTGAAAGCCTAATATCCTTCATCCAGATCCTCAGAGGTTAAAAGCATTAGCTTTTCACTAACCGGCCCTGCCGTGGAGTAGAAGCGTCTTGAGAAAAATGAACAGAAAACAACAGAAAACCAACATTTTGAAAAATGACCTATAATTTCAAAAAAGCATTAATCTCCCTACAGATGAATGTACTGAGGTTAAAGAACACTGGAGATGTGTAATGATCCAGTGGCAGAACTTTTCAAAGGTAAAAATAGGAGTAATTGCCCTGCTGACATTCATATTTATTGTTATTGATTTTATCTTTATTATTATTATTTGTGTTTCAAAATTTCCCCTGCAGTACCTAAAGTGGGTAATGACAGACACTACAGGAAAACTTAAAATAGGTATTTTAACTATAAGGATGTGGAAAAAGAAAAATAGGAGCCAAGTGCAGAAAACCAGCTGCATCACCTCTTTTTTGTTTTCGGTCTTAGATGCTGAGTTAGATCTCCAGACTAAATGTCTCCAAAAGTTGACCGGAGGATGACATTTCTGCTTTGTGGCTGCTCTTCAGGTTGTGACATTTATTGTTGCTGCTGTTTTTCACTCCTTACAAGGAGAAAAACAACCCATTTCCATTGTTTGCACAAAACGGGGCTGTACTGAAGCACCAGTTTTTAAGTATCCAATGCCTGTGCTTGTGACTCCTGGCAATAGCAGGGCTGCCTTAGGGCACGGGGGTTTTCTGACTTCCTTCTCAAGCCTTCAGAAAAGGCCCTGCTGAAACACAAACCATCCTGTAAAACATCTGACTGGTAAAGCAGCCTATTTCCCATATGATAAATGAACAGCACGTACTAACCGGCTCTAATGGGCAGGATACGGGTGAGTGGCTTGAAATTGGTATAAGAATAGGAACAAATGGAATGGACTGAGGGATAAGAAAAATGCCCATTTGCAGTGCATTCTTGTCACAAGAATAAAGATGGATTTCTCTAAGTACGGTGATATCCCCTTTTACCCCACTAGTAGCATTTTTTAAGAGGCTGCTGCTGCCCCTGCAGTCTCTGATTCAAATGGGAACAGAATTAAAATGATGCCAAGCATATTTAAAATTCGCATCCCAAATACCTTTTCTTTGCATATTTACACTCTTGATTGGCATTAGCATGCAGTCTGGTACCAGATGAAAGCACAGACTAAGTTCATCAAAGATAACAAGTAATTCTGAGTAATGACTAAATGGCATTCCCTGATACCTACTTTTAAAAAAGGAAATGAATAGTTCTGGTTGTAATTACCAACTCGGGTTCCATATACAAAGCTAGCATTTATGAATATCGAACTAGGTTGTATTTGACTATGTTAGGTATGTGTCAGTTTACTTTCCTAATGCAAAAAAAAATTAGTCATTATCACTAGAACTGTTTGTTAAAGTTGAAAGGAGATAAATCATTAATAGGGAAGTCATTTATTCATTACTGCTAAAATATATATATCCACTTGTCACTTGTATGAATCTAGTTTCTTGTCTCATCTCAGATTATTGACATCATAGATGAAAAGAGCTTCCTTACTGCATTCCTGTTGGAGCTTAAAGCCTCTACAATGGTTTATTGATGAACTAGTATTTTGAAAATCAAAACTGCTGAGGCTTAAGATTGCAGAGACAATTACATGGTGTTTTGCTGCAAAGCTAACAAACAATTTGCATGGGATTGATGATAGCTTGATATTAAGCAAATAAAGTATTATTATTGTAATTTAGTACAGACTTTTGTAGAAAACACTGCCTTGAACTAATGTCTACTACAGTGCTATGGTATTTCTTTCATGCAAAAATTTAACTACTTAAATACCATTCAACTTGACATCTGTAACTTGCACAATGCACATACAGAATTGCCAAGTCCTGTACGCAGTAAGGCATGTGAGTAACTCCTTCAAGTGGATTAGTTATGCTGCAGATTATTCATCTGCATGAAAGAACTCATGCACCCCCATGCTTAGAGGACTGACCCTGGAAGACCTGCTATGAGTGTACATGGTAGCATACAAGTTTGAAAGATCTTGTTGGTGGATGAAGAGATTTTTCGTATTTTGTTAACCTATTTATTGCTGCCTCTGCAGCCTCTTAACCTTTTTATTGATGCCTCTGTCCATTCAGTGTATCCCCTGAGGGAACATCTTCACCAACATCAGATCTGAATAACACCTTCCAGTTAAAACTGGGTATGTGCTGGGGGCACTCCTCAGCTTTAATAATGACAAAAGAAAGGTCTCTGGTGCTGTGGCAGCTGTCTAGGAACACAGACTCCCCACATGGAGGGGTGAAATAATGCTGCCTCTCTAATGCTGATTAGCAGTGTGACTTCTTCCCAGGGACTGCTAGATCTAAGAAAATATTGTACACTTTGATAAACCACATGCACCTACACAACCTAGTATCGCATTGGGGGCACGTACAGATTAATGATACAGATCTCACAAGATCAAATGCATTGCCTGATGCTTTAATACCCTGAGATTATTGTTCACTGCTGACTAAATTGATAGATTATTTTTTTTAAGTGAGTATTTTTCTCAAACACGTATCTGCCTCTCCCATCCCCACATTGTCTCTAAAAGCAGTGAGGGCATCTCCATAATCTTCCTTCCTGATGTTCCCTATTGTGGCTTTATTTGTTGAGTTCGTGTTGATATCATTTCTGTGTTCTGTACGAGCCATTGTTTTGTGCTTTATTACTTAAGACTTTCAAGTACTGTTACCTGAGTCACAGACAGTAAATTTCACAATATAGCAGTGATATATTTGAACACCACAGTTTAAATTTTGTTTTATTTTCATTTATACTGAATTCACTCAAACTGCTAACTTTTGAGCATGCACAGAGTATACTGTTACACTTTAATTTACAAGGCATTGCTATTGTTTTCATTATTAATATTCTATAGCTTAATAATAATAAAAAAAAACTTTTTTTTTCCTCCATTTAATTCTACAAAGATTTGTGAATCTTAGCCTAGAATAAGATCATGAGATTTCTACTTCGTTGTATCTTTTTCCAGTTGTCTCCATGGTACACCAACTGTAATGATAATTTGTCCTGTGCATCCCAAAACATCACTTGCCAAAGAGCAATACAGCAGATTGCATGTTGCATGGCTGGCATTGCTGAACTGGCAGTGTTTTCATCGCTGTACCACCTAGTTCAGTTCTGAGTCAGGTCAGTAGGAATACATCCTGATTTTCGAGTGTTTCCCCTGGGTGCACTGGTGATGCTGTACCCTATGTAGCAGAAGCTGCTAGGTGTGAAAGCCATGCTAAGTCCCTAGGTCCAAATGAAATGAGAAGCTGACAAACCCAGCACAGTCTGTCTTGCAAAAGGTTGGTAGAGTTGCTCTTCTCTGTGTTTGCTTAAATATTTTCAGCAGGTACATGTCTATGACAGTTACATGTACAAAGTGGAAGTATGGAGTCTGTCTGATCATGCAGAGATAGAGTTAAAAAAGCCAAAGCTGACTTGAAGCTCAGTCTGGCAAGGGATACGAAGGACAACAAGAAGGAATTCTGCAAGTTCATAAACAGCAAAAGGATGACCACGGAAAATGTGGGCCTCCTGCTGAATAAATCAAGGAACTGGTTAGAAATGATACAGAGAAGGCTGAGGTACTCGGCGCCTTCCTTGCCTCAGTCTTTACAAGGAAACCTATCCTTCAGGAATCCCAGGCACCTGAGAACAGTGGGAAAATCTTGGACAAGAAAGACTCAACTTGGTGGAGGAGGAACAGTTCAGGGAGCACTTAAACAAACTGAATGTACATAACTGCATGGGGCCTGACAGGCTGCACTCACAAGTGATTAGGGAGCTGGATGATATAGCGAAGACATTTTTTTATTATCTTTGAATAGCCATAGTAACCAGGAGAGGCTCCTGATGACTGCAAGAGAGAAAATATCTCTCCCATCTTCAAGAAGGCACAAACAAATGAAGGGAACTACAGGCCAGTCAGTCTCACCTCCGTCTCTGGGAGGTGATAGAGAAAATCTTTCTGGGAAGCATTTTTGAGTACCTGGAAACAAGAACAGACAGGAAGGTGAGAGGGAGCAGTCAGCAAGGATTTACAAAGTGAAGAACATGCTTGACCAACCTGATAGACTTCTACAATAAGACTAGATTGGTGGACAAATGGAGAGTAGTCAACACTGTTTACCTTGACTTTAGTAAAGCTTTTGATATCAACTCCTGCAACATCATCATAGAGAAGCTGACAAAATATGGGTTAAAAAAGTAGCCAGTGAGATGGATTAAAAGCTAGCTGAATGACCAGGTCCAGAGTGTTGTGAACCACGGACTTCAGTCACTGGTGGCACAAGCCACAGGGCTCAATATTGGGCCAATACTGTTCAACATCTTTACTAATGACCTTGACAATGGGACAGAGGGCACCCTCAGCAAGTTAACAGACAATACAAAACAGGGCGGAGTGACTGATACATCAGATGGTTGTTCTCCTGCTCTCCACTTGTACACCAATCTAGTCATATCATTAGCAGGAGTGTTGCCTGCAGATAAGGTGATCTCTCCTATGTATTCAGCACTGATGAGACAACACCTGGAGTGCTGAGTCCACTTCTGGGCTTCCTAGTACAAGACAGATATGGACTTACTGGAGCAAGTCCAGCTAAGGGTCATTAAGATGATGAAGGGACTGCAGCATGTCTCATATGAGGAAAGGTGGAGAGAGCTGGGACTGCTAAGCCTGGAGAAGGATGAGGGGGATCTTATCAATTTATAGAATTAACTTACAGAAAGGAGTGAAGAAGACAGAGCCAGGTTCCTATCAGTGTTGCTCAGTGATAGGACAAGAGGCAAAGGACACAAATTAAAACACATGAAATTCCATCTGAACACAAGAAAGCACTTTTCTACTGTGAGGGTGGTCAAACACTGGCACAGGTTGCCCAAAGAAATTGTGGCATCTCCACCTGTGGAGCTATTCAAAGCCTCACTGGACATGGTCCTGAGAAACCTGCTCTAGGTGGCCCTGCTTGAGCAGTGGGTTTGGACCAGACAGTCCCTTTTAAATTCAACTGTTCTGTGATTCTGTAACAACGGATATAGTTTGACTGGTCCATTCCATAGATCTAAGGACCTTTTCTTGTTCCACTACCACCTAAAATGGGCTATTTTAATCAGATTAAGTTTTGCAACAGATTGTAACTGGAGGTTACCCTTCCAATGAAGAGTGATAAGGGTCTTATAAACGTAGTAGGGAAGGAATCAGCCATGACTTTCAGTTTAATCCAGCCATTTCAGTTTCTAATAAGTCATCTCTCTTGGTGTCATTCAACAGACACAGTCTACTCCATGATTTTCAATAACAAAAGAGGCGATCTCAGCAACAGGAGCCCTTTATGAGAAACCTGGACAGGGATAGGATTGAGGAACTGCAAGGCAGAACTCTTATCACAGTAATTCTGTTGGACTGCTCCACAGGGAGCTGTAGGGAGGGTGAGGGCATCTCAGAGAGTAGACGCACCAGGATCTGTAAGTTCATAAATACTTTCCCTGAACTAAAGTCCCCATTCAGAATGCCACTAAACTTTAGCAAAGTCTAGATCCCATTTTATGCAGCTTAGGACCATTTCTTATTAGAGCTGGGAAGACTAGATATAAATCTTTGCCGAAAACAGTAATCCTCTTATATTTCATTACTAGCACCACAAGCCTCTGTGAAGTGGTCTCTATCAGAACCATAATAACAATGGGTTGCAGCTAAGCTCTCTATCCCAAGTTCAGTCACAGCAAAACAGCTAACACATTAAATCTGTGCCTGCCTTTGATTTATTAGTACTCCTTAAGCCTTTCCACAGTCAGGTATGGGTCTGAGGCAGCAGCTAGCAGCTGAGGGGGAAGGAAAAGAGATTCTAGCATCACATCTCTGCTATGTCTGGCTATCGGAGCACTTCATTTCAGGGCATGTTATCTTAACAAGGTACTGAAGACAGTTCAAACTAATCTGTTATTTTGCTTTGCTAGGAATTGGATAGTGTATAACTTAGCTAAGAGCTGGTAAGTGATTACAAGGGCTCTTCTGCTCCATCTAGGGGAAAATTCAAACAGGTGAATTTTACCTAATCTGATTTTTGTCCTGACACGGAACATACGTGCTCACGTGGACAAGTACAGAATTACAGCTATCAGCCAAGACTAACAGGTGAGCAGCAGTTAAGGACAATTTCTGACTTTCTCCTCTCAGTTCCATGTGTTCTGGTCTGCTCAGAAGGAATGAGGAACTCAGTTGCTGACCCTGTTTCTTCCAGTATGTTGTTAATTCAGACTTAAGTTTCAAGGGGTGTTCAAATGTGCTAAACTGGACAATTTAGACTAGTCTTTTTGTCTCCTGGGTGTTCAGGACATGAAATGTCCTGTGCTGGGACTGTGTAGACCTACCCAGTGACTCCAAAAGTGGATGGCTGCTGCCTTTAAAAGAGCTGAAGTTTGATTTAGCTTTTGCTCCTGGCAGGGAAACTGCTTTTTGACAGTAACCTATGAGATGAAGGTCAAAAATACAAAAGACTGGTGCTTCATCTCCAGCAAAGTCAGTGCATAGTTCCTAGGAGATGGCCTTTCCGAGTAGTCGCTTCTGACTGTACCTGTTGAAGACTATTACAGCACACAAGTTGCAGTTGGTAATTTTATTGGGTATGTATCTTCACATAAATATTCCCTCACCACACTTTTGCATCCAAATCTTTGTTTCCAGCAAGCAAACCTGTACTTTGGTCAAATAATAGCCATGTGCATAGTTTTTGTAAGAAAATGGAAGTTTGGGACACGCTTCTCTTCCTTTCAACAGGACAGTAGAGAACAAAATAGCACAAAATAAGAACAAATGCTTCACTTTTTCACTCAAAATTTGGTATAAACTACTTTGAAATTATTCTCCATCTAAAAATGCCATCGAATTCTTCTGCAATCGCATTCAGCAGCCACTTAACTAATACACCGTTAACTTGTGGCAGGTGGGCACGGCTATTTACTGCAAGTGCTATTATATTTTACTTGCTTCCTGTAAGCAAATAATGCCATGCAGGAGAAAAAACAACCCTGTGATGCATGTGGTATCATCCAGGTGGTTAAACTCTTCCTCTTTATTTCAACAGGTCTGTGCTAGTGAACTTGATGCTAGTCAAATCTCAACAACTATTTTTAGAATCAGCTCTGGATTTTGTGACTATTTTTGTTGTTAGACAGCCATCTTGTGGTGCATCTTATTAACGATAAATAGTAAAAACCAGTCTATTACACTTCAGAAACTGTGGTCCACAAAGACTGGTGGGTTTGAACTTCCATGTATCTGGTCTTCTCAAAACTCCTTTTGAAATGGAAATAACCTAATCTCAAATTGCACTTCTGAGTCACAGCAATATTTGTTAGGGACTGGGGAAGAGGACATATTTCTCTGTGCTTTTTTAAAAAACTGAATTTAAAGGGTTTGGAGTGCAAACAAATAGCTACAATTTACAGCACAGTTTTATCCCTTCCCTGACAACTGATGTATTGATCAAGGTAGGAAGCAGGTGGTCTGGCTTTATTAATTTGATATATATAGCTTTTGCATTCACAAGATTTACAAAATATCCTGGAAACCATTTAAATTCAAACAATACCTGTTGTTACTGGGGTGTTATCTTTAAAAATAGCAAAAGTACATGTTGAAGTGTTCTTTGGGACGCTTGCAGATTGCAAGAGTTTTCCAGTGGCAAGGACATATTACATCACACTTAAAATTCCTGCTTTCAAATCTGTAGTTAACTGAAAAAGATAGACACACACGAACTAACGGTTCACAAAACAATTCAGAAACTGCTTTGTATTTTGGTATATTTCCCTTTCCATGGGATGCAAACCCTCACACAGTGTTTAATAATAATGCAGGGTGCAAAATATTACCAGGCCTCTGAAGAACCAGTGTTTAGCAAACAAAACAAAACCCAAGTCTTTCCATAAAACAGAATGCCTATATACATTGAAAGTTTCCCTCTGCAGCTTTGAATGAGACCCTAACATTTTTTTCCTGTATGTACAGAACTGTTCTCTTGTCCACTAATAAGCTATAATTATCTATTGTCCTTTCCTTGAAAGGAAAAAAAGCACTATGTAGCCAAAGATCATTACTGGTCCATCCTCTGCTATCAGAGAAGTCAATGAAAATGAAAAGGTAATTATAGAGGGCCTTTAGAATAGTATACAATAATTAGCATCTTTTCTAAAAAATCAGGTATAAAATTTCAAAAACACAGTCGTATGCAATTGCCTCTGTTGAACTTAGTTAATCTCTTTTGCTCATCTTGTCTGATATTTGTCCAGGGTGGGCAACAGGCTTTCATAAAAAGATCACAAGATAAAAAACATTTAGGAATCAAATGGGGAGAGGAAAGCCCGAGGAGCGAGGACCAACAATGGGGTGAACCCTGAAGAACAGACTAAACCAGCCTAGGCAAGACTATTTCAGTTGGAAGAGACCTACAATGATCATCTAGTCCAGCTGCATAGAGAGGAACTGCTTTGGGACATCAACTGGACAGCAGACACGTGATTCTTAGAAAAATGTGATTACTTGTAGCTCAGACCTTTTCTAACCCAGTAATAAACAGTCCAACCAAGTGAAGCTGTGAACATGAGCCACTGGTGGAAGGGTGCTCTGCTTTCTTTCAAAGTCCCTGAAAGTCAGAAGCCAACAATATAAGCAAAGAGATCTACAGATGACATCATGACATCGGTTTGTACCCTTTCATATCTTTCAACTCTATCTCTCCATTCTTTTCATAGCATAGGTGTGAAAAATGAAGACAGCATTCTAGTAATGCTGTTACTATTGGTACATGTAATGGCAAAGTCTCCTCCCTGCTTCCCTTTACTCCTTCTTCATAAAATGTAGCATTAATGTTTGATTTTGAGGTGATCACTTACAGTGAGCTGTCAACTCTTCTTTGAGTCACCCATTTACCAAGACAGAGATAGGAAGTCTGCACAATGGAATAGACATACCTGAGGTGACCCAGAAAGAGTTAATTTTAATAGGAAGGACAGCATAGCCAAAAGCACATGCCAAGACAAACTAGCCCTCCTGAAGAGTGCTCAGTGCTGTCTCAGATTTTGCTGTGCCCTATAATGACACCTAGTTACAGATGAGGCTCTTCTGAATCACAGTTCTTTGGACTGGGTAATTGCATTTAATTAGGTAACTAAGTCCTCTCTGTAAAGCAACTTGTATTCATCATCTACTTCCCGGTCAATCTTTATGTCATCTTTAAACCATTCAGGCAAAGATTCTGTATCATCATCTACACAATTGATTTTAAAAAGAGCGTTCAAGTACTTTAACAACCCCTTCAGAGCCTGCTGGAGACACCCAGCTCTATCAGCCTGGTGTCAGTTGTACTTCAAGGCCTCTCAGTAATCCAGTTTTAAATCTATATGCTGTGCACATAGGTTGTCCCACATGAATCACATATTTTATTCAGAATGTACAGTATTATATCAAACCAACTGGAAAAATCCAGTACAACTGCCTTGTTCTATCAGATCCATAGCTCACTATAAAATAAATGAGTTTTGAAAGATAGATTTTCCACAAATGATGTCGATTGACAGTTTAAGTTTATAATTTTATTTTAAACAAAATTAACTGCTTTGCTACTTCGCATGGGATTCAAGCAAATAAGTAGATCCCTGAGTTTCCTTCACTTTCTCTAGGACAGTGACGGAAATCCTCACTGGAATGTCTCGGGTTTCAAGATAATCTGAAAATTATGGTTATTTAATATTATTCCAAGAAGAACTTTAACAGCACATAAATTACTGATATAAATATAATTTAAATTTAGAAGATGCTACCAGATATTCTCCTTTCTACTTGTCTTAGGTAAAGTAAATATTCTGTTCTATCCAGAAAACGAGATCTTGTCATCTCTGTCATAAAGAAGCCAGTTTCATTACACCTTGTAACTTGGGCAACTGTGTGATCAGACACATGCCGGCATTTATACACTAACCTCTGAACAGTGACACTCACTAAGCATGTCCTTTAGTCAAGTTTGTCATGTGTAACTGAAAATAACACTTTTAAATAGCTCATAGGTTTTCAGGAATTTGGCATTTAAAGTTTTGACACTACATAGATGGTCACTGCTCAATGGAGCAGGCTCTGCCACTCATACCTCTTCAGTACCCTAAGACATGATTTAAGCTGTTTTTCTGGTGGACCTCCTGGATAAACGAATGATGCAAAGAATTAAGAGTTTTCTCTGAATCAGGTTCATTTTTACTGCTGAGAAACAAAACGTGCACTACAATAAAGCAGTGACAAGGGCCAGATGAGCTTGACTGTTCCCACCTCCAGTACACACCATTTCAGTTTTGACCACATTTGTATAAACGCCACACAGTACTGCCAGTATGAACAGTTGATGCCAAATCTCTTGTTCTGCAAAGGGAGAGAACATCTGCGACAGAGAGCACTGTGACTCCATGGTCCTAAACCTGGCAGTGGCTGTGAAAAACAAGGGTTTCAGAAACATGGATAGGAATATTGTGCCTTTTCCTTACAACTGGTAGCAGCCTGCGCTTCCTAGCCATCACTTAACATGAACCAACAATGAAAGCGCTAATGGTTGAGGCCTCACTATACTGAAATTGGAGGTGAAAAAAATAACCTCCCATTAGCTTAAATAGAATTCGGATTTCTCACTGACAAATATAACATTGAGTGTATTTTGATTCACATTACATTTTCTGGATCATAACATCATTCTGGTTTATGTAATTTGCACCTTGCAATTAAAGAGAAGGAAAACCAAAATCTGAACATGCAGGGTTTTATGGTTTCTAAACTTTGCTTCAGAATCTTACCCATGCTCTTACCATCAGCTTGCTCCATTACTACATACCCTGTTAAAACTATCTTTACAAGAGGTACTAACATACAAATATTTTACGGAAGTGATTAATCTCTTGATCTTGGTTACGAATTTTATATATTAAATACTAATTTACTATATTTCATTATTTACTCCACAGTTTTGTGGTGGGTTTTTTCCAGTTTTTGAAAATAATGTGGGTACAGCTTCATTCTTAGAGTCATTTTACTGTCAGAGAGAGAACACTTGTTCTCTTGTGACTTTTTATCTAAATCTTTGCAAAAAATTTTGATAATGCTTAGTCTGCTTTTCAAAATTAGTTTCATATCTCTGTCATTATTCCTTCCAAAAAAACGCTCTATTTGAGTCAAGAGAAGAATGAAATATCATCTCTTCTTCATCAGAAAATGGTGGTATCAAACATACATTGCAGCGATAACCCTGCTTTCTGCATATTGCACATTTTATTTGAATGTTTCATGTATCAGAATATGCTAATATAGACACACTATCCATGCACTTTACTCCAATTTCTTGTCCCATGTTTATTCTCAAGCCAATCCATCTTCTAGTACATCGGAATAGAGATTTGCTAAGCACAGCAAAACCACAAAGGCTTCCAAGCCATTTCATGCTGTCATGAGCTTCCATTTGTCTGTGGATAGGTGACTCACATGTTGTGACTGCTGTTGGCATTTCACTCTTAAGCATATTTACAGCCATCATGGATAGGCTGTTTAAAGCCACAGATTTGTACTATTTCTATTGTAGCCATGCAGAAAAACTTTATTCTTCTGTTCCTGTCTGTCCTTAATCTGCAGTTGCATGTACAGAATTAGCTGGCAATGAAATACATTAGGAAGGATTGAGTGTTAACTGTAAAAGCCCAGCTCTCCATGTGTGATTTAAAAAACAGACGTCACATTTAAGATTATACTGGGCATCAGAGCTAAAATGAGATTAGAAACTTTTAACTGAACCTAAACTCTGTTTTTCAACTTTTAGTAATTGCCTAACAGTAAATCCCTCCTATGCCAGCCAGACCAGAATGCGCAGACTTTTTGAGTTTTCCTTTCCTAAAACACTGGAAAGGCTTTTTGCAGGACTTTCTTGATACCTTTTATTCACCATGTCAGTAACTGAGAGCTCAAAACTAAGGGGCCAAGGAAATGCTTTTCCTAATTACATAACATAAGCCCTCTACCACATTTTTAGCTCTATTCTCAGTTGTTCAGGTTATACTCAAATTCACTTTGATACTATGAATAATTTACGTATTTCCTCTCACTCACTGTAAGAGACGGTAAGATTTACTGCAGTGAACAGGCAGCACCTAGTGGTCTTGAAATGCATGAACAGCTCTAGTTCTTAACAGTTCCAAGTTCTTGAAATAAACATTTCATGAACTAAAATCAAGTACTGGTTTTCACGTGTTCGCATGTGCAAGCGTGTGTGTATGTGTTTGCATGGGACAGAAAACATTCAGTTTCTGACTTGCTCTGAGATCTAGATCTTCATCTGGAGGGAATTTATCCTTTAGTACTTCACAGACAAATACAAGGAAGAAAACAAACTCTTGAGTTTTTAAAAGCTATTGGTTACAATGAAGCCAACCCATACAAAGCCTCCACATTTTACAAAAATTCTGATATTCTTTACAGTGAATAAAATACTTTAATGCCTCCATCTAACTGTAACCCTTCAATTTTAAATTCAAAGCCCCCAAGCTAGCTATAATAATTACCAATATTGATTATCAAACCTCAGAGTCTTCATTTCTGCTGAAATGAATCAAAAATTTTAAACCTATCGGACAAATAACTCTCCAGAATTGCTAGGAAGAGCATAGCACTAAAAGTAAGAAGGAAACTTGGTCAGTTAAGCTTATTATAACAACCCGAGCTCCTTAAGAATGCATACCTTGAAGGTAAGTTTCATGTTTTATCATATTACAGCAGTCAGAGATTATTGGATCATTAGCTTTGATTTTATTCTAAGAATTTGTTTGTATATCCATTTATCTGCAGGATTTGTTTTTGCTCTCTACTGAGTTTCTCACTTCAAAAGCAAATATATCTAAGACTATTTGAAGCATCACTAGAAACAGGACTGAAGTAAATGTGATTGCATCAGCAAAAACACTCTGTGCATTTTTTAGTATTCTTCCAAACTTTAATGGAAACTTCAATCCAAAGAAATAAAAGTATTGCATATGCACCAGTTTGAGTCCATAGAAGGCAATGAACACAGTCTCTGTTTCCATTTTTGGGTATCACAAAAGGCTGTGACATGGGTGGACCAAGAGAAGAGTTAGAATTGCTTCAAACACTGGTAACCAGAAACTGCAACAAGCCACTTACTGCCCATGCCTGGACCTCTCTGTTCCCCTCGCCAGTACATCCAACAGTTCTCCTCGAGTATGCCAGCTTTACGTGGATGATGGAGGGATGGATGGAATGCATTTTGTATTCCTTATACATGTACTGAAGCTTTCAAAACTGCCACCTTCTTTTACAATGAACCTCCTGCTACATTTAAAACAAATAAAAGAACTGGAAAGCTTAATATGGAGCGTGACTACAGAACTAAGGCCAAATCTGAAGCCACCAGGTAGCTACAAAGCTACTCCACTGAAGTCAGTAAGAAAGATGTTGCTCTTTTGTGAACCAAGGAATTTAGCAAAATATAATTCTAAGAGACTGTTTCATTAGGGATGAGGAGGTGCTTGCCCTGACATAACACAGTTCCCGCAGCAGACCACACATATCCATGGCAATGGCTAAAGAGTATTAGGTGTTCCGTATCTCCAAATTTGTTAAAAAAAGAGGGCTAGGCAAGCCTGTTTCTCCTGTTTATTTCTTCTCAGTCCTCCCAAGGTTCTCTGCAAATGTAGAAATCAATCCTGCTCCCAGAGAGATATGGAAAGCTGTTTGCTCCTGCATGAAGAAAAGTATGGATTACATGCTGTCATGCTTTAAGTCCAGCCAGCAACTCAGAACCATGCAGCCGCTCTCCCACTCCTCCCTTTCTCCCCCTTCCTGCTACCCACTCAGGGGGAGAATCAAAAGAATGCAAACCCTACAGGTTGAAATAAGAACAGTCCAATAACTAAAGTATAATACAAAACTACTACTACTAATGATAATAATGATAAGGGAAATAACAAGGGGAGAGAATATAAAACTAAAAAAAAAGGGAACAAAAAAACAATGAACACAAGCGATGCACAATACAATTGCTCAACACCCGCCAACCGATACCTAGACTGATATGGGCCTTATGGGTGACTCCCCCCAGTTTATATACTAGGCAGGACGTGCCATGGCATGGAATACTCCTTTGGCTACTTTGGGTCAGGTGTCCTGTCTCTGCTTCCTCCTGGCTTCTTGTGCCTCTCCTCACTGGCAGAGCATGAGAGACTGAAAAGTGTTTGATCAGGGTAAGCATTACTTAGCAACAACTAAAAAAATCGGTGTGTTATCAGCATTGTTCTCAGACTAAAGCTGAAACACAGCACTACACCAGCCACTAGGGAGGAGAAAAATTACTCTCACAGCTGAACCCAGGACACACACATATACAGCCTCTTTCCTATGTGCATGATCTGCATAATGCGTCAAAGGAAAACTCATTGAAGCAGTGACAGTGATCAGAATACAGCCCATTAACTCTCACACTAATAATGGTACTAATAAAAAGTCCTTCCCTCACATAAAATCATTTTATTGTCTTTGTACAATTTTAAGGTACAATCAGGAGGCCATCTTATACTATTGATTTTTCCTAACTCCACACTGAAATCAATGAGGAGACGTGCTTAAAATCGATAGCATAATAAAGAATCTGCAGAGCTGTTTACAGTAGGACTTTTTCCAATTTTTGTTTGTTTTCTTCTTTTAGTTGATCTTACTCAATCTGACATGTTGATACTGGATGATAAATAACCCATGTGTGTATGGGATTTGTCAACAGTGAGAACAATATGGATACAACAATGTTAATATTGAATTTTCAGGGGGAACAAACATATTAAGGAACTAAAACAGGGTGTGGTATCACTCAAAACTGCTATCCTTTCAAATCGGAGAATGGGTTCTGATGGCCTAGGAAAAACGTTCTTTCAGTTCACTCACACAGTAAATAAAATATTCAAGTCTAGAAAGGAAAAAACATGTTAAAAAGGGGGTTTATTGCCCACATTAAAAGCAGTTTAGAAAGTGTATCTAAAATTCACACGGGAATCACAGTTGACCACCCTGGAAAGAGAGGGAAAAATATTCAGAGCTGATGGATTTTCTGAAAATAAGGAAAAAAAGATAGTTGTTTACTTCCACCAAAGAAAAGAAGTTGCATATAGATCCACAGCACTGATCTTTTCACAAATATAGCGAGTAGAAAAAAGAGCAATGAAGCTAACGGGACCCACTGAGTTCATTTATATTTGATAAGAGATTGTCTTTGGATACTAATCTGGGAGGGAGAATCTGCATTCTGCTATGCACCTTGAAGAGTCTGTACAAAACTCTGAACTGTGTAGAAGACAGAGGTTAGCTGTAGCCCCATGCTTCACATTTTTGACAAAAGTAGCGCTGGACCACTATTTCTTATATTGCTCTTGAGGTGCTACAACTTTTCCAATATACAACAGCATAAGCCTTGAAACCTAGCTTTTGGACTACTCTGGGAGTGTGTGCATGTAAGCTTGCAGTCCCTATTTTGTGTTGATTTTGACTGCCATTGTTTTAAAAATTATTTTGCCATTTTGCCACCCTCTCCAAAACAGTAAATTCTAACCAGTTTATAAAGGAAATCCTCAAGATTTAACACCTGAAATAACCACATAAAATTTTTCTAATCAGTCTAAAACAGTACACAGCCAAAACAATCAGGGCCTCAGTTTCCCATTTGTAATATGGGCAGAATGGCATCCTTTTAGATGTGTACTGAAAAGAGAAATTAATTATAACACTAACATAGTTCAGATGTTATGGTATAAGTATTGCAGAACAGACTGTGAGAAAGATTGATTAAAGAGACATGTAAATTAACTAAACTACTGTACTCAATTGAGTAGCATGAGTTCCTTCCACTGGAATGATGGCCAGTCTGTCAATATTCCATCAATATCCTTTAAGCTTAAAGAAACTGGGTTTGATAGCCGTGAAGGCTGATCTACCCAATCAACACTGCTCTCCTCCCTCTCACCAAAAGAACACTTCATGTATTTTCTTTTAAATATTTGTCTTGAAATAAACACAACCTGGATCAAAACTAAAGGTGTACAAGGAACAGTGGAAGGCAAGAAAAAAAAATGGCATGAAAATAAAAAGTTTAGGTCTAGGGCACAACATACAACATATAGGGAATATCTGTTAAAGGCTGTAGAGCAGAAATCAACAGTACAGACACAAAGTGACAACTCCAAACAGCTCACCACATTGAAACAAGTCTCCTTTCACATTTCCAAACATATACCTATGTACTAGATGCCCTAAGAGTTCTAGGATATAGAGGAGGGATGGAAATATTAACTACGATTTACCTTAAGAACACAGCTTGAAAACATACAAAAAATAGTCCCTTTTTCCCTTACAAGTGCTTATTAATAAAACAAGATATTTGAGGACTTTTTGTTTGCTTGTTTCTTTGCTTTTTAAGAGGTCAGAAGCTCATTTTCCATTTCAACCATGCTACTGTACCAATCCTGTGAGCACTGCCCCAGGCTTTTTTCTCTGGCCAATACCAATTTAATTTGTCATGAAAACATTGCAAGTCAGACTACACTACTTACTAACATATTGATTATTTTTCGCTAAACAATTACAAGGAAATCAAAATCCCATCTCTTTCTCTATTTTTTGAGCTAGTTTTTGATTGGTTTTTTTTTTTTCCAGTGTTGATCTTTTGTTTGTGTACAAAAATGAGTCGAAGTGTAGGCTATGGTATCCATAGAAGTTGTATAGGTCTACCAAAACTTTCTTATATAGTGATATCAGCACATCCTTCGTGTGTAGGTATTAATCTACTGACACACATTCATTAGTACATCATACATACAGACTCTCACTTAGGGAAAGTGTATGAACCATACCAATATATATCTCCTTGTAACAGTAAAACAGCATTCTTTTTATGAACGGTGACAGTATTTTGGTTTAAAAAACCCATGCCCTCAGATGAACTGATCCATGTTATAATTGTGTAGCTCAGATCCCAGCCCCTTCTATCCCTGAAATCAAACACTTTTTTAAAACAAAAAAAAAGCTGAACTCATCTGAGAGAAATACAGCTAATTAAAATGGTATTTAATCTTAATTCAGAATAATTTGTTTATGCCATAGATCATACTTTACAGTTCCTAAATATCATCTCCAGTTCCCAAATATCACCTCTTTCCAGCTGAGCAAAAGAATCCATTTTCCATGCTTTTGATAATGGCTCTTCCTCTAATGATCACTTTCTTGCATGGGTACAAGAGGAAGAAATCTAGATGAAAGCATCAGTCCCAACCATCTCTCACAGCCAGAGAGGTTAAAATGCTAATCAGATGACCCAGAGACGGCAAGTAACACTCTCAAACTAATACTGTGCCATATCTAATACCCTGGAAAATGAATTACATTCCAAGCAGTAAATGATATTGTCTGACATAAATAAGCAAAACTCAGAAGACCATTTTGAAAGTTTATCTGAAAACCTTTCCATCAGCAGCTACTGCTGGTGTTGTCTGTTTTCTAAAGAAAATCCAAGACCAGCTACTGGGGAAAATAAATAAATTAGGTTAAATAATAAGGTTATCTTATGATTCTTCTGCTTGCTAGATTATTTCACTCTCAGTGATGGACTGCTCTTTCAAATACCTAATTACAGTGGTTTAGGTCATAAGAGGATGGAGGGACAGCAATGTCTAAGAAGTGTTGGGGTTGGTTTGTGGGTTTTTTTCAGGGTTTAGACCATTCTACTTGTTTGAAGAATCAGCAATATTTTCTGATGAAAATCAGTGACATTAAGAAAAATATTAAACTAGTTCTAGTTATCTTGTTTGTTACTGTTGGGTTTTGTTCTTGACAACATAACCTTGCTGTCAAACTGTTTCTTGTTTCTTCAATAAAATTAGCTCTTGAGAAATCATTCCTGTATGCCAGTGGTTTCCTATGGGTAAAGCCCAATTTGACGTTGTGGCATTTCCTTAGCTTACAAGCGGTACTGAGAATCTAGAAAATGGGACAAATTTTGGCAGACATCCACTCTTTTTGGATGCTCTCACTCTGATGTTCACAGGAATACCGCGTCTACTCATAAATCTCAATTAAAACTGTGAATCCTTCCTACCTCTGGAAGTCAACCTTTGATGTTGCTTAACAATCTGGATTCTGTGAACCCTTAAAATTTCCTCAGAAATCCCAGTGAGCAAGGCTCATACTGATCATTTTCCTTCACGTGATTTATGACACTACTTCCTCTAATGCCATTTCCCCCTTTTGCTTGGAATGTGAACAGCTAGACTAGGCAGTGGTTAGGGAAAGCCCCATGTCCAGGAGCAAAGATGTCATCCATATGCTCAAGTACTGGGTTTGGATTTTACAGTGAAATCCTCCCCAGCCGACACCAGCACCGCGAGTGCTGCGGCACGCAGGACCTCCACCCGGGCTGGGCTCTCTGACTACCTGAAGGCAAATTTAGGGTAAACCCCGCCGCCCGGGCAAGGACAGCCTTTACCGGGCTCCTAAGCGCGGCCTAACTGCACAGGTTCCGGGTACGCCGGGCCGGAGCCCACCACAGATCACCTCACCGGAGAGGCCGAGACAGCGCGGCGCTAAGGCCCGCTCCGGGAGGCCGCCAGGCCACCCTCCCCACCCGCGCCGCGGCCCACACCGGCAACGACCAGGCCGCCAGCTCCAGCACAACGACGGGGACGCGCGGCCGGCGCAAGGCCGGCGGAAGGGCGGCACGGGAGCGCTGCCGCTCCCCGCCCCCGGCACTGCGGCGCGGGGCCGCGGCTCCGGCACTGTAGGGGGCGCTGCGCGGCCTGGCGCAGGGCTGGGTGCGCCGCTCCCGGCGGCGGCGCAGTTCCCGTTCCTGCCGGTGTCGGTGTTGCTGTTCCCCTCGGGCCGGCCCGGGTGGCGGCCGTTTCTCGTCCTTCCTGTCCTCCCTCCGCCCGCTGCCTCGCAGTGTCGGCGCCGGTGGCAGGGAGGGCGGGAGCGCGGGGCGCGGCGAGGGAGCGCGGCGCCAGCGCGGCGCCGCCGCATGCGTCGCTGATGGAGCCGGGCTCGGGGCTGCCGCAGCGCAGGGTGGGGGGCGGCGGGCTAGACCTCGGGGCGGGCTCGGCGGCGGGGTCGCCGGCTCTCTCCGGGGGGCAGTCCCGCCGCAGGAAGCAGCCGCCGCGCCCGGCCGACTTCAAGCTGCAGGTGATCATCATCGGGTCGCGGGGGGTGGGCAAGACCAGCCTCATGGAGCGCTTCACCGACGACACCTTCTGCGAGGCCTGCAAGTCCACTGTGGGTAAGGGAGCTCGCCTGGCCGCGCCCCTCCCGTCCCGGGGGAGGGGGGTGTCCTCCCCCTGTGCCCACCCTGCTGCAGGGCCCGGCCGGGGGAACGAGGGACTCTGTGTGGCTGCCGCCTTCCCTGGCCCTTCGCCCGCCTTTCCCCAAGCTTGGCCCCCTCCCCGCATGCCGGCTTGAGGGTGTTCCCTCGGGGCCTCCCAGGCCTCGTTCCCTTCAGGGTGCGTGGTGGTGGTCCCCGTCCCACTTCCGCCCGGCGGAGCGAGGTTTACTCCAGCCGGGTGGGTTCCTCCAACTTCCACAGTGGAAACCTCATGGGCAGTGTGGGGAGCGAGCCCTTGCTGCCGAACTTCCCATCTCTTGACAGGAACATCGTGGACAGCCTAGTTACATCACTGCAAGTTTTGAGAAGGTGTTGGGTATTCAGTTTCAGCCTTGCTGATGACAAAGAGCACAGGTTAAAAAAAAATAGTAAATTAGGGATGGTTGGTAAAATTGGGGTTTTGTGGGTTTTGTTTGTGGGTTATTGCCTTAGGTGTTGCATATAGAGAAAAAAGTATTTCTTGAGTTGAAAAGTTGCAGAGTGTGCATTCAGTGTAGTCAGTGGGACTTCAAACACTCTTCCAGACCATAGTCTGATTAACTTCAGTTTGCTGTTATGCCTTCATCAAGAACCCCCCGCCCCCCATGATGTTAGATCTGAGGAAGTTATGTTTTGTTTCTTGAAGAGTAGTGCCTCTTGAGCACAGTGCGTGTTGCACTCTTCGCATAGCTAACTAGAGAGCAACCTAGTTGTGTAATACACTGTCTTATTTATGGTTTAGTCATCTGTATGAATCTTGGGGGTAATTTAAGGCCTGCTGTCTTTTAATATACGCAAAAGGGTAAAAGAAGGAAAACAAGCAAGTTAGTCTGCATTGTTATTTGAGTCCTGTCCTTGGAGTTGAACTCTTGAGTGTTGCAGCAAAGTGCTTGTTAACTCTGTGTCATTGGATAGTATGTATGCTTAGATTAATTGTAGCTTGGAATGTGAGGAAATTTACGGCATCTGATGAAAAGTGATAGTATTGCCTTTTAGATACCAAATTATTACTCTCCAAAACTGTGTTCTGGTGGCAAAACAATATACAGTTACTTTTATTTTAATTTCAGTGTGTATTTTATAAGTTATTTCACTCTTTTCTAGGTCCTGTAAAAATCAAAATCTGGTAGTGCATATTAGCATGGTTAGTGTCTATATAATTTTGTTTTGAAACTGGTAACTTTGTAGAAGTTAGACAGTGGTAATGTATCAGAAGCATTAATTCTCAAGTGATATGTTGCAATTAAGAAATACTGATGACTTCTGTAGATGGACAGATTTCATTGACGATATGGTACAGCTGAGGAAGTAGAACTAATAGTGAAACATGTTATTTATGAATTCTGCAGGTCTGTATGTTGTTTTGAATTCACATGCATCTTCTTTGGATTGACCAGCATTAAGGGTTCCTTCAAGGTTGGGCTGCTGCCTGGAGCCTAGGGTTAGTTTCCTGATGCAAATGTTGCGAAGTGAGAGTGGGTTCTCTAGACCCCAGTTCAGACTTCCAGGCTGGTGCCTTGTAAGCAAAACTGATTTACTAGATAGTTCAGACAGTGATTGAAGCAGAGAAGCTTCCTTATTTTGGAAAAGAAACAGGAAAGAAATGTGGTATGCTGCTAGACAGAAGATTACGTAATGTTTGATGTGCAAAGTGTGCCAACATAAAGCACCATAGGGAAACAGCTTGTACCAAAATACATCTAGAAAGACCTGCACTAATGGCATTCTTTCAAGGTCCTCCAACTAAAAGTGAGAGCTGTTGAGATTCCCCCGGATCCTTTGACTGCCAAGTGAAAGAGCTTTTCACAGCTTGCACCCTACTTTTTTAAACTGCAGAGTAAAAAAAAGTAACCTCTGCTATTAACATTTCATGTAAACTGAAAATAACCCACACTCCAAAATGACCTGAGGTCAGACTTTGATACACAGTTGAAATCATAAAGCCCTTTCTTTGCCACCACTTGCTGCAGTGGTTTTCAAGAGTTACAAGTGACATATTGTGAAATGCTGTTGGAAACCCTGTGGCTGATCTGATTCCAGGGGAAGTTTTGTAAACCAAGTATACCTCAACATCAAATTTGAAAGGGCGATGTAACCAAGCAAACAACTAAAATTTGTTGTATCTGCCTTATATTAGTGAAGCTGTATTTTAAATACCACGCTAGAATACATATTTACTCCCTTACCTTTATTGTGGTTTCCACCTTTTCTGATTTAATTCTAAACCCATGGAAGTATAGGCCAAACAAAACAACTTTCAACACTTAACCTTTTGTATGAAAGTGTACAGGCTACTTGAAGGTCTTCTCTGACTGGAAGAAATGCATATGTCCAAAATCTTTGGCCATCTCCTGCCAATAAGTGCAGTTTAGGATAATAATGCTGTGTCTTTGAAAAGTGTATCTGCTGAAAAGGGGAAAGTGTGGATTCAATTAAGAAAGATACAATATTTTAATGCTAATTTAAGAAGACTGCATTGCCAGATTGGTAAAGTAAATTCTGTAATAAAAACACATCAACGTGTCTTCAGTCTTGTCTCAAACACTGAAGTTCTTTGAAAGTGTTCAAAAATAGCTTGGCAGATTTCAGCACATTATTCGTAACGGCACACAGTGTGCGGTTGATCTAAAATTCTTTTGATGTATTTATTTTGGGCTTTAAGTTAGTTGCATAGAATATTGTGTCTACTTAATCTGCTATTTACATAGTACTGAGAATACTCAATATGCTCAAATGTTTACTGATCTTAGCATGTGCTTGACAGAAATAATGTTGCTGTTTCCAATTTTATGTGCTAGGGTTTGAATGTGTGTTCTTACTACTAGGTTATAACTATTTTTATTACTTGTTTGGGTGAAGAAATTGTTTTTAGATATGTTCCTCTGTATCTGCAATGATGTAAAATTACTCTCTTCTTGCCAGTGTTAAATCCAGAGGAGTTACGGTAACTTCTTTTCTGTAATGGATTAACACTTGTCCATGGGTGATATTGACATCATATTAGCTTTGTCAACAAACATAAATATGCATTTTTTTTTTTAATACAGTTTGTTTCTGTTTATGATTTGTTACCTTACTCCCATGCACCTGCATTATTCATACAGGAGCAGAACCCAAAACTGTCACTTGGAGGTTTTTCAGACTTGACAATTAAAAATAGGAATGCCAAATTTGGCATGAAAAAGGATGATCTTTCCAAAAGTAGTGGATAAATACTCAGTGCCTCATTTGTGAAAAGATTCAAAGATGGGAAGTGAAGGAAGAATGCTTGCCTTTGCTTCTTCCCACTCCTTACCCTTCCCCAAGTAGTTATTATTCTGAAAGAAATTCATCTTAATTCAGATCTTCATAGTGGTGATGCTATAATTTATATATATATATATATTATGGTGCTATCTCATCCTCTTTTTCATCAGAGTCCCTTTACTTAGCAGAGTTCTCTGTTCTCTTCCCAGGATCTGTCCAAGTCTCACAGTTGTCTGTCCTACCTGCATACACCAAATTTTAGCTCATTCCCAGTCTCTCTCCTCTGTTTTTATTCCATGACAGATCAAAAAATTCCTGTACTCAGCAGTATTTCCTGTCTACCTAATTTTGCTGCAAGCAGTACCCTTCTCTCTGGGTTTTAATCTCTGACCCTGAGGCCTTGCACTGACTCACCTCTGAGATGGCTGGCTCTCCCACTCCAATCAAGTTGAGCTCCTTGGCTTTTCTTTTACATGCTGGCTTAGTATGTGACGTTTCTGAGGCCTAGTCTTATCCTTCAGCTCTTTTCCACCAAGTCTGAAAGCATCCCAGGATAGAGGCCTTGTCCTTGGTAAGGACAGAGCTATTCACAGGAAACTACAGTCGGACTTGTAAACACTGAAGGTTTCTTCAGTCCTGGTTTACAAGCAAAATCACAGGTGGAGTTACTCAAATAAGTCTGTAATGGAAAGATCTGTTGTGGATCAAGATGGAAATGTGGCCACCTGTGATCTGTTTTGAATAGTAGCCTGTGGGATCCAGATCAGTGGCATGTAAATATACTGCAGTGTAAGACTTCTTTGACTCACAGAAATACTCTTTGACCTTGTTTCACCTTACTTTGATGTTAGTGTGAGATGGTATGTAAGTTGGAAACTCATTAGATTTACAGCACTCCGTAGCTTTTTCTTCCAAGCAGTCTTCTCTGTCAGTTCTTTTTAAAATACCCATGTCCATGAAGAATGCCTAACATCCATCAAATAAACAATATCAGTGGTGAAAACTTTAGGTTTATATTTTATAATATTTATATTTATAATTTTAAGGAAGGCAGCTTCTGGTTTTAATCCATGCACGCGTATATATGTTATACATATATACAAATACATATATGCATACATATATTTGGGGGTTCTGACACAATTCAAACCCTTTCCTTGTTCTCCTTATCCTTAAAGAATGTGGACTAACAACATAAATGTTAAGTTCCATTCCCACAGGCTTGTCATATAATTATATTCACTTAAAAGTATTAGCCTATTCATTTAAAAAGTATTAATTAGTCATTTTTCAGAGCTGCCCTTGAAGTTGCTCCTCAGTTTTTCACTTACCTACTCAGTGTTTATTCTCACAAGCGCTGTAAATGTGGCATGTGGTTTTGAAAAATAATTTTCTGTAAATAATAATTAAAATTCTTTTAAAAACAAGTTTAGTAACTTCGTGTAATCTGAGATGAAGAACTATCTATATAAAATTTTCCGAAAAACATCCCGTATCAACTAGAACAACATTTATCTTTTTCTGTGCTTGTATGTGTGTGTGCTCTTTGTGATAAGTATATTTTAATTTTTCCTTAAAGTTTGTTTTTCCCCTTCCATAAGATGGCACTGAAAACTTAGTTGGGGTGGGGAAAGGGAAGAAAAGGTAGAAATAAGTGTCTCTTGCTTTACCACATAGCAGAAAGATGTTCTTGCTTTTAACACAAAATCAGCTGTGAACTCAGACTGATACATTTTTGCTGTTGTACAAACAAAGGAAGAAAATTCTGGTCAGTGATAAGTATTTCTGTGAGAATCAACCATTCTTATCTTTGCATGTCTAGGGTGTTAATACATATATTTTCTTATATATTGGATTTTTGGCTAGGGAGGAATAGTGTAAGTAAACAAGTGTCTCATTAATGGTGCTGCAACTATTTGACAAACTACAAATATAAGAGAGCAGGAGGTTGGAAACTCTCATAGAAAACAATTTTGACTTGCGCAAAACCTTATGATAATTAGAGAGTACCTATGAACTTGTCTTGTTTGTTTTCAGTTCTGTAACCATGAGTTTAGGAAATGCAACTTGCAGTAGAAGCCTGTGTTGCCTGCAAGCTGTATTTTACCTTTAGGAGCAGTGTAGCCACTTGTGACTGACGCAAGAGACTACAGCAGCCTAAAGCACCAGGCAAGTCATGATTTGCCTTATGTGTCAACTAAGCATATTTTACAGCATTTGGTGTAGTCAGCAATTGTTTTCTATGCATAATGGTAACAAAAGCTTGCAAAGAAAAGCAAATATGAAACTGACTTTGTTTTCTTCATTTGTAAATTAGATGTTAACTTCAGCTGATAGAAATATGCAGGTACTGGTTTATATCAACACTACAGAACTGTCAGAGCACCTTCTAGACCCCTAGTTAATACATATATGAGAATGTACAAATAAAGCAACAGGCAAAATGAAGAGACCACTTGAATGGTGTTGAATGTTGAGTTTAGTTTGCAAGGAGAGTGGAATGCAGCTGTCAAACTCAGTCTCTGCTGTGAACAGCTGAGCACGTCAGTAGCAAAGGAAAAAAATACAGTCAGGCCCTATGAGTCTCGGTTATGGACTTTCTTATTTCTTTCTGGGAACTTAAATGTTCATTTAATAAAAATAGTGCAAGCCCTATGCAGAAGAATTATAGTTTACCTATACTAAAAAATGGAAGAGACAGGATTTTTAGAGTGCTTTTCATCACAAACATGCTGAAATCTTTGTAAACTATCTTCACTAGGCTGTCCTCAAACAGGAGGGTTAATATTTCCAGTTGTTAAAATTGCAACTATTTAACAGCATATAGCAACACCTTTATAACTTATTTCTTCTGATATGCCAAGGATTGGAAAACTTAATATCCAAACCAAAACACTAAATTTAGTCTTATTTTGAAATATATTCCACCTTTTTAGAATCTGGATAGTGCTGCTCATTAAATAATTTAGGTTTTTTTCATATGCAATTTTCTGTTCGTGTCATGTAGTGGTAGACCAGTAGCTCACTATGTTTTCCTGTCTGTAATCAGTTTTGAAATTAATTCTTGTTCAGGTAGACACTGAGTCTTATTCCTTACAAATTCCCTTTCCACCTCATTCTGTTTATCAAAATTTTAGTGCACACTTTGAACTTTGTGCCATAAATAGTGCCAAAAGCCTATGTTTTATGAAAGGTTGAATTTACTGTCCTCAAGAACGTAAAGAAGTTGTAACTTTCTCCATTCTCATGGAGTTTGGAAGTACTAAAGATCTGGGATGTTTAAAGGCTGTATGATGGACATTCAAAAATCACCATAGTGTCCCAAAAACTCATTAAAATTACACCTTCAAAATTTAGTCATGACATATACATTAATAAATTATTTTTTTCTGGGTGTTGGTTTATCTGTTCCACTCTGGTCTGTAGCACGGTTGCCAGTTGAGATACGGGTACATTTTTATTTTAGGCAAGCAGTTCTCAAATGTCTGCGTGTCAGTCATTCTAGGATTACATGCTGGAGCTTTATGGACAATGTACTTTACCTGCCTCTAAAATAATATCCAGACTGGCTCATATCTGACTAATAATGCTTCCAAATCCTTAATTTATAACATGCAGTTTGAAAGAGGTGTTTCTGCTTTAGTGTGTGTTAAAATTAACTGCATGTCCTGCAGCTTAAGTTAAAATAAGATACAATGTGTTTGGATTTGGTTTTTTCTCCAAACAGTTTTTGTAATCTTCCCCTCTCCTGCCCTCCCCCCCCCCCCCACCATGTACTGTTTGTTGTTGTTGGCTTCCCCCATCTCAAGAAAGATGGTACAAATCAGTATCGAAGCTATTGAGCATTTTCTCATTGACTTCAATAGTTTCTGGGTAAGTCCAAGTGTTGTACGGTACTTAGTTACAGGCCAGCACTAATGAAGCTGGTTCTTAGCTCAAGAAGCATGTGACCTCAGTCATCAGTTGTAGCAGAAATTAAGAAAATTTGTCTATATAATGCTGTCAGATGTCCAAATTAAATAAACTGTTGTGGTCTTTGAATTATATGTTTGTTCTAATGGTTAATTAATGTACAACTTCTGATTGTTTAAACTGACTGTGTTTCTTTAAATGCCGTCTGATTATTTTTCACTGATCGAATTGCTTTGATGCAAATCACTAGTAGGCCTATGCAAATTGAGTCTGTTGGAATTGATTTTAGTTGGAGGGGTTTTTTTGTGCTCCGTTTGCATCTGTTTTCCCAGTTCTTCCTTCAACTTTATTATCAGGAAATCTTGGCCTCAGAAAGGTCACTGTGTGCATTAAGCAAAACAGCTTCCACTTCCTTTTTCTGGCACTTAGTGGGGAGGGGGAAAAAAAAGTATTGAAAACATAAATGCGAAATACATTTTAAGAAGTTTTTTCACTATTTGTTTTATTCCTAAACAATTTTTTTTTTTTGCTTTAAAGAGAGAGGCTAGACCCAGTTGTGTATGTTTCAGTTTGTGCTTTCATAGATAATTTTTCTTTCCTGTTTGGGGCAAGAAAATAATATGCTATAGTCTTTTCTGGGCTAGACTCCATTTTTATTGGATTTCAGTCTCAAGTTTGGAACGGTCTCAAGTTTGGTTCAGTGAGAAGATAAATCACCCTTACTGACTTACCCTTATCTAGAACTTCATTAGTGCACTTCTATTTTGAGTGTCTATTTTCTTTCCTTTAAGGCTGTTTATTTTTGAAAGGAGTGCAGACAGTTTGTGTAACAGGGTGTTTAATATACTTAAAAAAAACCCAAAACAACAAAAAACAACTCTTCTATTCTACTAGCCCTTTATTTTCCCTGGAAAAAAAAAACATAGTTTCAATTGAGTGCTTGTTGTAATAGATGTTCTCATTTGCATGAAGCATATTTTTAATCTAAAGTTCATGTGCTGTTAACAAAGACAATGTGCTTTGTATAAAAATTTGAAAATACCTACGTAATAGTCTTACCTTACACACACCATATAAGTGTTACTATACTCAATGCCTTATTTGATGTGTACCTAGCCTGCGGGGAAAGGGAAGTAGCTCATTTGTAGTTCCTAGTGGTAGGGCAAGCTGAAGAAGTATACTTTGAAACACTTAACAGGTACAAAAAAATCAGAAACCCAAACTGGGGGCTGAGATCTGTATTTTTGTGCCTTTTTCATTACTTCTGACATGTGTCTGGGTTGTCTGGATTGTTGGGGGGGGGGGGGGGGAACAACAGAAAACAAACCTTTTCCAGAGAAAAATGGGTGTCAAATTCTGACATCCGAAATGCACACCTTTAAATCATACAAAGAGAGGTGGTGATCTGGATTTACTAGTGGTGTGAGTGTAATGAGTTTAGAACAACTGAATACGTTGATTGCCTGTGGTCCATGCAAGTCTGATATGCGGATAGGAGGCTGAATTTGTAATTCCAGGGGAGATTGTGATAAGCCTTTTGGTTCCCCTCACATCACTGTGACCTGGCAAAGGGCACACTTCAGTATGATCATAAGCACATGAACTTGTTGGCTCCACTGACACGGAGTTGGTTATTCATTAACAATAAATTATCCAGCAGGCACTTAAAATGCAAACTAGGTAGCATGCAAACCAGCAATAGTTTGATGGTGTTGTAGAAGCTGAAGAGAGCCTTCTAAAATCCTTTCTTTTTATAAGACATGCTGTTAAGATTTGATGCAGTTGTCAACAGTAATTACTGATTCCTCTGTTTTGTTGAACAAACAAACAAAACCATGCCCTCAGTTCTATTTTCATAATTAAGGACACAGGATGCTTAAGTGGCTTGTGTTAGCTGGTGTTGACATTCTTTCAGGTGATACCCACCATAACTGGAGGCGCATGGTGGGAAACGTGTTGGTGTAACTGTGCTAGTAGAGTGTTATACCAGTCCTGTCTGTCAGTGCATGTGTCTTAGCACACCACTGTTCATGCAGCTGTATAGCTTCAAGTAGCCTCTGGTGGGACTGAACACAGAACAAATGCACAATTTTATTAAACCTTGGGTATTAGTTGTGTTTTGGGATCTGGCTTATGGGAGTAGTAACTGTGCAAAGACTACAGCCATCATTACAAACAGCATGAAACCTGAAAAAATTCTGACAATTTGCCTCTACTTAACATGTCTTAGAATCAGGTTTAACAAGACTGAGAAACATGTATCTTGCTTAGAGCAACTGTAAATTAAGAGTTTGTTGAACAAGGATTTTAAAGAATTTATCAAGTATTGCTGGCATCAACACTGTGTTGATTGAAAAAAAACCCCAAACACCATTTCCTAAGAGCAGACATAGTACCTTCTATATCCTGTGCCAAATAGAGATACTTAAAAGAATTGTTTTCAGTTATTTTGCTGAAGAGTGGGAGTTTTCAGGAGTTAGTCCAAATCTTCTGTTCTACAACTGCAAGTACAAACAATGAAAAGGTGCAGTTGTGTAACTCTGAATGTCATGTGTGACTAGTATTTGTTATCTGTAATAATGGAAAGTGTTAGTTTTCTGACTGACTTTCAGAGAACATTAACAGTTTTTCATCTTGTTTTTAATAGCTGGAGTAATTTTATGGATAGAGAAAATTTTCATTGAGGTATTTTCACTGACATTAATCAAGCTAAATAATTTGTTTCATTGAACTTTTTCTTAACTCAAAATGATACTCGAAATTGAAGTGGAAAACAAATTACTGTGTTGCTGTTTTAATTAAATTACTAATTTGTACGTAAACTTGAAGCACTACCTTTGGCAGGGTTATGGTGAAACACGGTAATGAAACCTGACAAGTTTAGGAATTTGTTTCTTCTTGTGCAAAAGGAAAGTTGCCAGGTTTTTTCTTTCAATATTGGCAGACATGAAGCTTTTGGTATTGTGTTGATGCTTGCAGAGCATTACTTATTATGAAAAGCAGTTGAGCAACCTTTGTTTAGTTCTGACGAGCTATCTGACTTAAGTGTTAAATAATTCAAACAGTTCTGTAGAAGAATCTGCTTTTCCAAAACTGCTCATTGCAAAATTTAACAGGGGAAATGTTTCATGGTCTAACTTTAAGATGATTAATAGAAAGATCTGCCTTTGAAGTAAGTACGCTGTTAACATTTTTTAAAACTGTCTCTTCAATATGTAGGCTGTTTTCTACTTCATATGTTGTACTTGCTAGTCCCAGGAAGTCCCAAGTTAAAAATTTATTATAACAGGTGAATTTTCTCTCTATAGTTCATTATTTATTTTTCCTTTTAAAAAAATGCAACAAAACCTTTTTGTTCCTTGGTTTGTATAAACCACTTCTACAGAACTAAAAATATTTTTTGGTGGAGTTAGTGAAACTTGCATGAAATTTCTTTGAAGGTTTTTATTACATAATTTTGGATTGGACATGGTTTGGACTCCCTTTGCTGTGTGACAGTGGGGCTTGTTCTTTAAACAGCAGAGCTATATTCTCTCTCTGCTTAAATCAAGCTCCTCTACCAGTATAATTTTTAGCCTAAGACAAGTATACCCACCTGTATACCCACCTTCTTTCTGCTTACGTTTCTGTGGGAGACAAGAGCAAGATTATTTTTTTTGTTTTAACCTAACTTCTCAGATGAAAGGCATATTGTATACTATGTTGTATATGACTTAATGGCAGGATTGAGAATTGGAGTTGAGACGTGGGTGGTTAATTCAAACTTCCTTAAGAAATGAGAGATTTGAAGCAATTTTAGTGAATACCTATTATATCCTTAGCAAGTAAAGTTCCTGTCTTTGCTGTAGACAAAGCTATGACAATTAAGATGATTGTATTTCATAGTCTGAATGCATTTATGTAGAGAAGACATGTAGAAATGGTTGTGTGTCTCTTTATAAGAAAACCCTCTCATTAATAGAATTCTTGTAAATACTGCTTTTCTTATTTCCCGTATTTTGGATAGTACAGCATAGCTGGATCATTTCACTCTCTTCTGCTGTTACACTAACACAGATGGTGGTTTTTCAAAAGTGTGGAAACTGTTTATTAATGTTAGGTTTAATAAATGCCCTGAAATGATAATCATTCTATTTTTCTTCTTTTTTTTTTTTTTTATTATTTTGCATGTGAATACTTGAAAATTGCCATTAAAATTGTAGGCCATAGTACAAAGAAGTTTAACTCTTTAGTTGCTGTACTGGCGAAGAACCTTACTAGGATTTGAATGGGATAAATTTTAGTAAGTGAAGTATAAGCATCATATGTCCTGAATAATTAATTCTCCTAGAACTGGTGAATAAGTGTGTTAGATGCTTTTAAGGACATGGAGAAGGAGGACAAATGTTATGGTGATAACAAATACTTTTATCACAATGTGATGTGCAAATGCAAGCTGTTCAAAGGGATTTTTGTTAAGGAGAATGAAGATCAGTGATCCTTCCATTTATTTAGTCTAGCTGAATAGTGGCAACGTGTTTTGCGAGATAAAAATGGAATTGACTGTATCCTTTATATTTCAATCAGTAAAGTGTATCTAGTTTCTTAAAACTTACTCCGTTTTATTGTCTCATATCAACAACTTTACAGACGTAACTGTCTTTAAAACATTTTGAAATATATGCCAAGTCAACAATGTGTAGCTGGTTTTCTGGATGTAAAATGCACTTTTTTTCCCCCATACCTGAATTATTAGGATTTTTTAAAAGCTTTGCATAAGGGCCAAGTTCAGTCCTTTTTTTCAAAGTTACAATCCAGTCTTGATTCTAACAACATCAGCAGGGGCACTCAGTTTTTACCAAGGGCAGACATTGGGAAAATGTGTAGTTAGAGGACATAAAAATCTCTTTCCTCTTTACTTTCATCCCAGTCCTTGCTATACAATTGTATGTGAAGTAGTGAAAGTGTTTCACACTATGCTTCTGCACTTTTGTGTGAGTTTTAAGTGTATGAGTCTGTACCATGTTCTCTTGTATTTTTATTTCCCCCTATTTGATTTATCACTGTTATGAAGGATGATGTTCAGAAAGAACTGAAGCAAAACTCTTCATACACATACATACTAAAATCAACAGGTTCACAATCTACAAACGCTATGATATTGTACGACATTTATAACCTGAAATATTCTTGTAGTTGAGGTGGTAATCTTTTGTGTCTAGGTACTGTTTGATCATAGTATGTCTCACTTGTTGATTGCCAGCCTAGGGTTGTTTTGTTTTTGTTTTGTTTTTAATAGAAGGATTTTTTTTCTGTATAACAAGGTCTTCATGGTTTTATCTTATATTTATATTTAGCATGCATTCAGAATACAGTTGGAGTTTTGAGATGATGGATAAAAGTACCTTACAGGTATAAAAGAAATTATAAAAGTTAAATACCCTTTCTAAATCTTAAGCAGTTTGCTAATATGTATTTGCAGGAATTAAGAATGACAGTGCTGACAAACTTCAAAAACCAGCCACTATTCCAGCGCATCTGCTAAAGTGCTTTACAGAAGCTAAGCATCCAGCTTGGAAACCAGACGTGTATTGTTCTCTTTTAACAGAGAGCAAAGCTGATGTGGAGGGATTGGTTCACTCCACGGCTCCAGGGCATCTGTGCCAGTTGGAGGGAGAGCAAGCTTGTACTTTACAGTCAAGGTGAATAGGGAGGAAACAGACATACCCTGCCAGTTGTTTTACTGTTCCCTTGGGTTTACCTGCTGCTGGAAGTGTTGCACAAAGTGGAAGGTTTATGGTGTGATGCTGCCAAATTGGAAGGCTCACAGACTATATCGTGGTTATCAAATCCCCATGATGTTCCTGGTGTGACCCATAGTGGTGCAAACCCTTACTGTTATAAGTTGATATTAAAATTATTTAAAAAAAAAAAAAACCACTCATTAGTTTTGCTTCTTATTCCTCCTTTTCTGTTTGCTGTATTTTATTTATAGGTGTTGATTTTAAAATCAAAACAGTAGAGCTAAGAGGAAAGAAAATTAGATTACAAATCTGGTAAGTAAAACAAATGTGCAACCAGCAGTATGTTTTAATTTTTATGTTCTAGCATGAATTAATATGCTTGTCTAATACTATTAACTGTAATAAGCTGGTTTAGCTCTTACCCTGTTCCTCCTCTCTGCCATTCCCATAAGACGTAAGCAAAACCAAATAGTTCTCAGAATTTTATGAGGGGAAAGGGGAAGAAGGGGAGATAAAGAGGTCTCAAGCTCCTTTTCCTAAAAGAATGATATCATCTACATAAGAAACAGAATTAGGAGCTCTACAAACAACAAAAGGTGACTGTGTTAAATAGGCACTATATAAAACACTTCACTGCTGCTGCTGGGTTTTATTTATTTTCTGGACTGTTTAAAACTGACTTTAATTGTAAAAACAATTCTAAAACAACTGTACAGTGTTTTCTAAACTGTTTTTCTAAAACTTGGTATAGTTAGTGCTGTCTCTTTGGAGCTATATTAAAGAACTTTAAAGTGAAGGGCATTCAAGACTAAGTGAATTATATCCACTCAAAACAGCACTGAGAAGTAAAATGATCCATAGAAATAAAACTACACCTTAACTGATACCGATGTCCTATGGCAGAATGCTCAAAGTCTGAGTTAAGTTTTCCTTTCTGGAGTAGTTTACATGTTTTCTGATAATGATTCTCCATGTCAATGATAAAATATAGTTTTTATAGTTCAGAAATTATTGAGCTTAAGAGCTCCTTTGTCATGCAAAGTAATACAATACATGAACATTTTTATGAGAGAATAAACCAGCTATGTTCTATACATTAATCTTACATACTGCTGTGTAGAAGCTTAGCTTTGGTTTATTAACAGTGTGTGATGCATAATTGGCATTGTAGTTAAACTGTTAAAGTCGCTAACAGTTCATAGCAGGGAGGAAGCTCTAAATATACTCATTGTTACACTTTTGGGATATTCTGGTGGTTTCTCATTAATTACATGGATGCAGTAAATTCAGCTTACTAACTCCTCTTGGCAGGTCACCATCAACTCTGTCACACCATGTGTCTGTCTTGCTTCCCTCTGAGTTAACTGCTGCTTCATCTTTGGTATCATCAGTCACCTAATACTTGAATGTTAGTGGCATGTCTTCATCCATCATCTGTCCCTGTTTGGAAACCTGTGACCACAAGGCTGGCAGTTGAGCCAGCAATTGTTAGCCAGGGTCTGCTGAAGCTAACAGAGGTAACAAAAAAATTCCAATATGGAGATGCTACTGTATGCCTGGTATGAATTCTTGCTATGAAATGTGCTAAGCTTATCAAACAATTTCTTCATGTTGAATAAATACGTTGTAGGAGTGATGTTTTGTTGGAAAAGGTACGTTTAAGCCATTATTTTCCACATATAGAGAATATGCTGGTAGGATATAGAAAACTTTGACAACTGAAAATTGATAGGTTGCTAAAATGTGACCATTACTCCTGTGTGAAGCCCTGCTAAAATGGTGGAGAAAATCGAATATAAAAAGGTAGTATTTTAGAATATGATTAAATGCATTAATACAGAATTCTGCCAGTAAGTGTCACCTTCTTTCCAACAGTGGCTGTTAAAACTGCCTGTTAAAATGCTGTTCCTATCCTTAAAACTGTCTTGGCATACTTATTTTTTGGAAAAGCAATTAGATAAGCACTCGTTTTGCTAATTTATCCTGAATTATGTTGTATATGTTTTTGGGATTATTTATAAACTCCTTTTGTTATAGAATCACAGAACCATTTAGGTTGAAAAAGACTAAGTCCAATTGTAAACCCAAAATTACCAGGTCTACCATTAAATGCACAACGTCTACATGTCTTCTAAATACCTGCAGGGTTGGTGATTCGACCACTGCCTATTCCAAGGCTTGGCAACTGTCTCAGGGCAAATTTTTTCCAGATATGCAATCTAAACCTCCCTGGTGCAACTTGAGGCCATTTCCTCTTGTCCTATTGCTTGTTACTTGAGAGAAGCGACCAAAACGCACCTCGCCACAGCCTCCTTGTAGGAAGTTGTAGAGAGCAAATAGGTCCCCTCTCTGCCCCCTTGTTCTCCATGCTAACCAATCCCAGTTCCCTCAGCTCCGTATTGTACCTTCAATTGTTAGATCGAAAGAGGAAAGCAATTTACCAGGTAAAACAATTACACCAAGTCAGACATGTATCAAGCAGTTAGGTGTGCAAGGTATCCTTTTGAAAGCAGCTTTCACATCTGCTGCTGTAAGTAGAGTAGTATACAAATTGGTCTTGTCTCCTGTATCCCTTTGCTGATGGAATACTGTGCACTGAGGATAGCAGAGGCGTCTGCTTTCACCTCTAGCGTAACTATTCCTACCTGGTCCCTGAGTTTCAGTCAGGAAACATTATGATAGGAGCATAATCCTGCTCCTTAGAGTCTGAAATGGTAGAGCAGCACTGAGAGCACAGAGTACTGTCCATATTTTCTATGCCACGTGGAACAGTAGTAGTGCACCTTGGGCTGCCAGAAGTCGTAAACAGAGTATATTTGCTTTCACATTACAGTTCTTGGCTGAAACAAGCTCATATATTCTGTAAGAAATTTGCATGCATGCAACTCGGGCTGTGGGTTAAAGTAATGACAACTATTGGATAGCTTAAGTGTCCAAGTGAGTAAGAGCATCTGTGAATTAGTCAGTGTTTTTCCAAAGCTTGCTAGACCAAATAATAGGAACCCCCCTTTCATGCTTTGAAGAATAGGTGTGCTGGCAGTTGCCTAGCGGGACAGTAGTGTGTCTGACTGTGCCCTTACCTGGGTCTTTTGGGCACTTAGCTGACAGAAGAAGCTGTCACTTTTGGCTTCCCCTGTGAAAGGATGTGGTTGCTGGAAGCTGTGGTTCCCTACCACTACACTCAGCTCCATGCTGGGGAGCCAAAGGGGCTCTCTGGTACCTCTGCAGGTTTAATGCCAAGGAAGCCGGTGACCTGGCAAGGAAAGAGTTTTGATTTGCTTCTGAAGGTTGTTTAAATTGGTTCCTTCTCATAAAATGTTCGCATTCTGACAGCTTGGCATTTTCTAATGGACAGTTACTGTCTTGGCAAATCTCTGGGGTGAGGAGTAGTTTGAGGAAAAGATCAGCTATCCTGGAATAAAACAGAATGTAGTTCCTTCTGTTCAGGTCTTCTGAAATAAATAATTTCATATAAAAAAAAAATCTTAATTTTTATGGGAAGAAGAAAGCTCAGCTTGACAACTAGAATCAACCTCTAAAATAACTTTAAAACATTTTAAAGAAATACTGCTTGTAGGGTCCATAAAAGCACAGAGAATGTGGAAGTGTTAAATTAGTCTTAAATTTTTATCTGTGTTTTAAAAACTCTCCTTTCTATTGCCACTTCACACCACCAGTCATAAAAAAATGATTTATCTTCAGAGCCAAAGACAGTTTTGAGTCTGTCCTTGTGTTTGTTTTGTTTGTTCCAGTTTTGAGTGTGTCCATGTGTTCGTTTAGGGAGAACATTTATGTAAAGCAAAAATTATCCAGACCTATTTTAATTAAGATCAACTGTATTTGTATTGTACTTTATGCAGTCTAAAATAGTGTGAATATGGCATGTCAACGCTTGAAAATGGTCTTTGTGTGTTTTCTTTATTTGCTTTTGTTTGGTGTAATGTTTGTATTTTTGGAGTGGTGTCTAGTTTCTGTTTTGGAAGCAGAACAACAGTCATGCAGTGGGATTTTATTATGGCAGATGATAGGTAGTCAAGGAGTCATACACTGCTTCTGATTACAATTTAGAAATACCAGTGTTTTTCCAATAGAACAGTTTATTTAAAAAAAATCAATAAAAGAAAACTGGTTTTAGCATTAAAAAAGGGGTAATCTGTTGTCTGGGGGTTTTTTTAGTGATGTCAGAAGCATTGATCAAGTTGTAGTATTTTATTATTTGGACTTCTTGAGTTTGAATTAAATTGAACTGTCTTATTCTGTTATGTTGATTTTGACCAAAGCTAGTAGCCCTTAATATCACTTATGAAATTAATGAAGTTGCATACTGTTAGCCCAGTTAAATAGTGCTCAACTCTTTTTCCAGCGTTCAACTAATGCTTCAATAGCTATTCTTACTAAAATATTCCAGCTGCAAGAGTGTAATACATCGACGAAAATGATGTAACCAACTTAGTTGCTCCAGCACTGCAATGGAAAGAAGGCATTTTAAGTCAGATATGCTTTTAATACTAGCTCTGCATTAGGGATTGTAATTTTTCCCTCAGTATTAGAAGAATTTACTGCACATTTTCATGAAAAAATAAGATGGGAGCTGCTAGCAGATGAGATTTGCCACATGAAGGATGAACTTGATACTCTTCTCAAACAGCAACTTATTTACGTAGCTTGGGGTTGCATTCTAAAATTATTGCAGAAATAGTTTTCCAATTTTCACTTTACTATTTGAAGGCTAATACAATGTTATATAGAGACCAGAAATTCATCTTAGTTTCTTCCACTTTTCAAAGAAAGGATTATCGTTCTTACAGTCAGAAACCTGTTGACTGGTTTCATTTAAACTTGCTGCATCAGTAGAGGCATTGGTTGCGTGAAGTGTGGGGAAGTTAGTAACTTAAAGTAAGGCCAAGAAAGTCAGCCATAATACACTGTAATTAGCCAGGCTGTCTGTCCATGGGGTTTTTAAACTGGCCACAGTATGTGGTGTGTCTCAAATAGCCAGCAAGCCAGCCTACAAGTTTTGTGTGATATTTGTGTGAGCAACCTACATAAAGGGGAGTTCAGTACCTGGGGGTACAGCAGCTGAGAAGAGCAACAGCCTGGGAATACTATAAACTTAAAGAGCTTGAGGGTGTTGTGGGGTGAGGAGAGGCTGATAGTGCCAGGTAGACTTGGAGATACAGCACTCAGCAGGCATTGGGAAATGTGAAGTTGGAGATAGCTGGAGTGGAAGAGAGTAATGTTACATGATTGGCTCTGTCGCTTACCACTAGGCTTATCCAGTTATGATGACTCTATGCAGGGAGTGTAGTTTAACATTGGTATGTTTATTTCCTCTGTTTTTCTAATGTATTAACTGAGTGATCTGGTAGTCTCTCAGAGATGGAGTTGCTGTAAGTCCTTAGCAGTGACCCAAAGGCACAGCCGGGTGACTGTGAAATAGCCCCTTTAGTTCTGTGTTCTGGTAGGGGCACAGAGAAAACGGGAAGATTGGTCAGGAGGTTGGGGGAGGGGGGAGGAACGTTTTTCTTCTCCCATCATTCTCGCCAAAGCTGGGATTGATGTATTCTTCCACATTAGATATGCCCTTCCACCTTCCATCTAGTTATGTCTGTGCAGAATGATGGAACTAAAGGGATCTCATCTTTAATACGCTTGACCAGTAGGGTGGATAAGCAAAACATGGCAGGGGCTGCTCTACAAGGTCTTTATTCTGAGTAGTACGCTCATAAGTACTAAAGCAAAGTTATCCATATGTGGAAAATCAACGGTTCATACTAGAATTTCTAAATATTTAATGGAATGAGCATCCAAAACACCTTTCAAAAATTAAATCTGACCATAGCGAAGAAGTAGAGTTACTAGCTCTGAGTAATACTTACATATGTAATTTTAGCTGCCAGAACTTGCATTGCTTTAATATAAATGCCTCATTAGTGATAAGAAAGCAACCAATTAACCATCTAAAGTTGGTCTGACCTTACGGAAACAGACTGCCTGTTTTCACCTTCAGTAGAGTCCCAAAACGTTGTATGAATGTAACTCAGAAGTTCTGAGTAGAGAATGGGATTTGAATAAAATAAAAATGGATATGATACATTCTCTTCTGCCCCTTGCTGCAATGCCATTGGCTTGCAGTGAAGTATAAGTCAATATTTTTCCACAGACTATGAAGCAGAGGTTTCAAATCTGTTTCTAATCGACACTGCTTTACTTTGTGAAATTACTAGCGAAAGTTTGTTGCTATTGAGTACACTTGTGGCAATTTCAGAAGAAAGTATTCCACTTACAAACCTGCTTAGTTGAAATTCTTAGACTTTTTGAAGATCAAGATATGTTTGTGGTACTTAATTCTACTGCTTGTTGAGCATAGGCTTTAAAAGAATTAATTCTTCAGGACAATCAGTGTGGCATGTCGTGAACATTTTTTTTTTTTTTTTTGGTAACAAGTGTTTCAGGTCTCCATTGTTAATTTCATTCCTGAATTCATCCTCCTTCTCCTTTTGTCTAAAATGTGACTGCTGAAGAGAGTTCTTTTTAAGCTTTTGAGTGCCAATACGCATGAACTTCTTCGCTCACCCACTCTTAATTTTGGTCCATCTTTTGGCTTGGTTCTAACAGTGAAATTTCAAAATTATCTATTGACTCTGGAGGCCGAACTCAAGCAGCAAATGCTTGATCTCTTTGGGGCACCCTATATCTTACTTTCCAGTTATGATACCAGTCACATTTTAAGATTTAGGATTATGCACCAGCTACTTTTTTTAGTTCAACTGCCAAGTCTTCCATAAGTAGGCTTGATGATTAAAAGCAGCTCACTGGTTTTCATGGTTCAGTAAAATATAGCCCTTCTGCCTCATCTTCTTTGGAACATAAGCCATAGCTAGTACTGGCAACATGGTGTCATTGCTGGAAAATAGCCTCTAAAGGAAATACACCTTGTCCAAAATGCCTACAGTGATAAAAATTAAAAGGAAATGTTACTTGAACACCTGCATTAGTAGATGCATGCATGAAAGCCAGGCATCTGCTTTCAAAAACCATATGACATAGTGGTTGCTCACCCTTTTCTTTCAGTTTTGCCAGTAGCATTAGTTTTAGAACTGTGGTTGAATTGCTGTGGTTGATCCAGAAAGGCTCTGAAAGCTCAAATCATAGTGATCAGTGCATTGCTCATTTTATAATTGGGTGTCTGGCTGTGTTTGCTAAGCATGTATCCATTTATTTTTTCATTTATTTATTTATTCAGAGCTATTAAAACAAACAAAAAACCCCAAACAAACATAAAGACCTCACAAACAAACCCCAACAACACAAAACCAGCTTCATCTGCTGGACACCTCCATTCTCAGACACATGTAGTACTGTTTGGTGGCCTTTCTTGGTGAAGTTAGTATGGGATAAGTAGTCCGGATACAAAACTTTCTATGATTGAAAGTGCTGCTCCATTATATTTTTTTTTGCTTGAAATTCCCACATATAGAAGGCAAACTTGGAGATAGAGTGTCTAATGAGTGTGGGGATGTTTTTATTAAAATGTAAACCAAGTCATTCTGTACTTTGCAAATTGGTGAAATGTTTGTGCCAATGTTTGCTGCTGCTTCTTAGGGACACAGCAGGTCAGGAGAGATTCAACAGCATTACCTCAGCTTATTACAGAAGTGCCAAGGGAATTATTTTGGTGTATGATATCACCAAGAAGGAAACATTTGACGATTTGCCAAAATGGATGAAAATGATTGATAAGGTAGGCCTTAAGTATTTTCTTTTTATGTAGTTTTTGTAAGAAGCCATTTTTAACTCAAAAGTACTCTGTAAGACTGGTAACAGCATTGATACAGGATTGTTAAACTAATGCTGACTAATTTTCAGCAGATTCTTTTAGCCAGGAGTTAACATTAATGCATTGATGTTGCAAAATGATTGTCCATTCCCATTTCCTTGAACTAGAATTGTCCCAGTTGTAAGTCTCAGTGGAAATATGTAACATTACTCATTTACCTGTTCACTGGGGGCGAGTTTTGTTTCCTGTCTGTGAAATAAGGTCATTCTGTTCATTCTTAGATAAACTAGAACAGCTAGTTCTAAAGTCTTGTTTTAAAAATGGAACTTAAAAATTGAAGTTGAAGATTTTTGAAATACCTTTTGGAAAGAACGTTTATGTATAAACTGTACAGATGTGGTTCCTTATTTAGTAGGGAAATTCCCTTTTTTCATATTGTGTTTACGTTACAAAATCTTTACATTTCTAGATTTAGTTCATTAAAAATGTTCTAATTGCAGTATGCTTCAGAAGATGCAGAGCTTCTGTTAGTTGGCAATAAACTGGACTGTGAAGTTGATCGAGAGATTACTCGACAGCAGGGAGAAAAGGTAAGAGCAGGTCTAACCAAATTCTTCATTACTATTAGAAGCAAAACTGCTGTGGAGTTGTTGCTGATGGTCCATAGCTAGTCTTGTTCAGCCTGTTAAACCTGAGAAGCATATTGAGAGTGGTGGCATTCTGTCAAAATCCATATGGTATTTACTTCTATGGAATGTGCAGATATATGTGTTGCTACTGAAGCAGCATGTCTTTGATCTAAAGAAAGAGTAAACTACAAGCTGGCTTGCACTGCATAGTCACAGAATCACAGAATCACAAGGGTTGGAAGGGACCTCAAAAGATCATCTAGTCCAACCCCCCAACAAGAGCAGGGTAACCTACAGTACATCACACAGGAACTTGTCCAGGCGGGCCTTGAATATCTCCAGTGTAGGAGACTCCACAACCCCCCTGGGCAACCTGTTCCAGTGCTCTGTCACTCTTACAGTAAAGAAGTTCTTCCTGATGTTAACGTAGAACTTCCTATGCTCCAGTTTACACCCATTGCCCCTTGTCCTATCACTGGATATCACTGAAAAAAGCCTAGCTCCATCATCCTGACACCTACCCTTTACATATTTGTAAACATTGATGAGGTCACCCCTCAGTCTCCTCCAAGCTAAAGAGACCCAGCTCCCTCAGCCTCTCCTCATAAGGGAGATGTTCCACTCCCTTAATCATCTTTGTGGCTCTGCGCTGGACTCCTTCAAGCAATTCCCTGTCCTTCTTGAACAGAGGGGCCCAGAACTGGACGCAATATTCCAGATGCGGCCTCACCAAGGCTGAGTAGAGGGGGAGGAGAACCTCTCTTGACCTACTAACCACTCCCTTTCTAATGCACCCTAAGATGCCATTTGCCTTCTTGGCCGCAAGAGCACATTGCTGGCTCATGGTCATCCTCCTATCCACCAGGACCCCCAGGTCCCTTTCCCCTTCGCTACTTTCCAGCAGGTCAACCCCCAACCTGTACTGGTAACCCCCAACCTGTACTAGTCATTCAGGGGATACTCATTTTTGGGCTCTGAAAGATTATATAGTGGAGACTTGACTCACAAATGCTCAGCACATCTTCCAAACATTTGCTTTTCAGTAGTATCTTAGGACAGGCAACAGTCCTGCTTGATTATTTAGCTCACCTTTTCATGTTTCTTTCATTCTCTTCCAACTCCCAAAGTGGTAAGGAACCTGATAAAAGGATATGTCTTAGTGTGACCCCCATAGTACCATCTTCATCAGGACGTGATCAGTATGGACACACTCAAACCGTTTTCCTTCAGCTACCTGTCAGCTGTTGGAGTCAAGGCTAATTCTTACATCTGTACTTCTCTTCTCTGAATTTTAATAATAAGGTTGAGATTAACTCTTATGAGAAGTTCCTACTCTTTGGCAATCTGCAGCAATCCATGTGAACTGAAGACATGAGTTTCTCGGACTTAAGTCTGGAAAAATGCAGCACACTTTTCCAGTAAACAGATTTAAAGTGAAAATTATCTATATGTGGCAATATTTGCTGTACCTTGGAGATTCAGAATTATTAATTGAATTAGACTTTAGTCACAGATTTGAGGAAGGTTGTGGGGTTTGTTTTCCTTAAAGGTTTTATGAGGAGTGCTTGTTTTGCTGTTTGTTGCTGTTTGTGCATATCTTCATGTAGTTGTTTTCTTTTCCATCAGTTTGCACAGCAAATAACTGGGATGCGGTTCTGTGAAGCAAGTGCCAAGGATAATTTTAATGTGGATGAAATATTTCTAAAACTTGTTGATGACATTCTGAAAAAGGTAAAATACATAGAGGTGTTAGCACCTCTGACCACAAAAATGGTCAGTGTTTAAGTAGTGACTACTGATAGTTGTTGGGAGGACATAGAGGGCGAGTGCACAGTCAGGTGAAATTTTTGGTTAATACATAATGGGCATGATGTAGTTCACAGACTCTGCTGAACACTTTTATTAATAAATACTGCTTTCAAATTTGGTAAACATCTCCTATTTGCTATACTTCCTCTTTGCTACAACTTCCATATATATCAGCAGCTGACTGTATGTTTGCCCGCTTTCATTTGCGGGCAGTTCTGTTGTGATTTGTTGTAATTAGTTTAGGAAGTGGCTTTATTTTCACCCATGTCTTGTAACTTTTTTCTGAAAGAAATTATTAACACAACTTACTTGAGTGTAGTTCACTCATACAAACCAAAAGATCCTTCAATTAAGGCTTTGGCTGACAATGAACTCTTGAAATGAGTTCTTTGTGCCAAGTTCTTTGCAGATGACTGTTTACAGGTGATTTTTCTTTTCTTTAAGATGCCACTGGATGTTATAAGAAATGAGTTGTCCAACAGTATCCTGTCCCTGCAACCAGAGCCAGAAATCCCACCAGAACTGCCTCCTCCAAGGCCACATGTCCGTTGCTGTTGACTTGTTACTCCATACAGAGTGAAAAATAGGAGCAGGAGGGTAAAGAAAGTATCTGTACTACTCTGCACTACAATCATTCGGCAGTTTCTCATTGCACTTTGTTATTCGAGTCAGAGCTCCACACTAACTTGTAAATATGCAAATATGTGATCCGATATAGGATTCAGCTATAACATTTAATTATTACCCCTCTCCCTCACAATGATGTTTCATTCATTGCCCCAGTGTTATATATACTGTACAGTCGGTGGGGGGTTTACCACACTTCTGGCCGAGGAGGAGGAGAAATTAAATCTATACCTATTCTTGACATAAATGTTGTAATAGTTCTTTGTTATTATAAACAGGCAGGCAGAAGCTCTTCTGGTATGAAGATAAGTATATGGTGCTTTGCTAACTATTTTAAAGACAAATTTTTTAAAAACAGAGGACTTTATGTACAAAGCTTCCATAATCAGCATTATGTTTCCTTTTAATGTAGTGAAAACACTTTTGGCTGTAGCATCCTCTGCTGACTGGATTTATTGAAAAGCTAAGTTTAATATTTTGGCAGTCTTTTATTTATTTTGTTTAATGCTGCACCCTTTCTTTGTGTACCAAAACATCACATCTGGTGCAGATCTAAGATTGCACTCTGAGATAGCGTATATAATTTTCTGCGTAAGCATAAACTTGGTTGCAAGAATCATTAAGTTTCAATAAAAGAATGGAGATATATTTAAGTTTTAAAAGAAGGTATAAAAAGCAATGCTGCTGTCCTAGACAAATTCTTAAAAGAGAAAAAAAAAAAAAGATGCATTTTCCTGTGGTAAGGAATATATATGTGTATTTGTCTGGACATCTGTAGGGTTGGGGGGGAAGGGAATCTAAGGTAAAATTATTTTCTTTCCTAATGATGGAAATTATTCCCATCAAGCAAATACTGTGTTAGGTTTTGGTCTGATAATGAATTTGTGAATTATATCTTTGGTATATCTTTTATTAAAATGCACTGTTTAGTTTAGCTGTGGTAAATCAATAGTTACATATTTGAATAACTTGGTGTGTCCTGAATGTTGTGATATTGAAAAACATTGTGGTCTTTCTAAACTAATGAAGTGCAAATAAAATTTTGTATTTATGAATGACAGTGGAACCGCACCTGTTATTAGAATTGCAAGTATCAAATGATGGGTAAAAGGTAGAATCTGGACTATGGAACACTTGTTTTAATTTTGTTATGATTTAATTTTCAGTGTGACAGTTCCTTTAGGTGTAGTTAGAAAAGCAGCAGATGTTAGTTGTTCACCTTGATCACTGCTCTATTGGGAGAGCAGCTGATGACCTAGCCCAGCTGATACCTTCAAACAGCATGTGTCTGCTTGTCATGCTGTCTTAGCAGGTGGTCACCAAACTATTAATTACACTGGCAACACAAGTATGAACCAGTCTTTTTCACACTACAGCTTCTCTGCTTCTCATTCTCTGGTGCTAGAACCCATTTTGTCACTTTTGCCACTCTTCTAGCCAGAACACTGGGATAGACCAGTGAAGTATACCACTGACTTAAACAGCTTCTCTCTGTTTTCTAGAAGGAAAAAAGACACAGCAAACTGTTAACATTTTAATAAATAAATAAATAAAAGATGAGCCCATATTTCACTGAGTAGGCTCTGACATTCTGAATACAATACCATGCAGGTCCTTAGCACACCTGGATTTCAACAGGCAAAGTAAAGAAGCGTGGTTGATATTTGTGCTTATGTCTTCTGCCACCTTGTGCCTAAATGGTTTGCTTTTTTACATGGTAAACTTCCGGTTTACTATCATATTGATAAGATGAAATCAATTTCCGAAGTGCTTACAGGATTTCTGATGGTACTGTGGGCAGTAGCAAGAAGGGGAAAATTATGGAAATGAGTTTTAATTTGACAAGTATTTTATTTTAGCCGATTTGTTTTTATTTGTACTTAGAAACTTGTGATTTTTTTCCTGCAGTTTTGAATTTAATAAAAATTGAGAAATTTGACTTAGATAAACTTTCTTTTTGTAATTCTGTGCTGTTTGTATATAGGTAGATTGGGATCCCAGTCTCTTGTACCAAAAATTAAAAATGATTGCATTTAAGAAAGACATATTTATGTAAGAGTGTTTGAATGTGTTTGATTATTCATTAGAAATCATAAAACATTCAGGAAACCTGTTTGCTTTGCACCCATTGTACTTTGAGACCAAAGAGGTTTTTATCTCTACAACTTTATATCAGTCAAAAAAAAGTTCATTTATGTCCTTGTTCTACCGAGTAGGCATTTGCATTGTGCCATGGAAAGATGGGTGGGGGAGAAGGTTATTCTTGCTGCTCTGTTGCCTCATCTGGAAGTTCCGCAGCCAGCCTAACCCTTGTTGACATCTAGTGATGGACCATCTGAATGGTCTGCACAACCACTGAGAGATCGCAGGTTGAAGAAAAGGGAAGATGACCATTAGCTGCAGCTTCAAGTCTGTTTTAACTTAAGTTAGCAGATGGCTGTTCGTTAGGAGTCCTGGTTAAGGGTAGCCCATTCCCAGTCTTCAGGGGGTGTGTGGGGATTGTTTTCTTCTGATACCAAGCCTAGTCTGCTTTATCACCACTCATCAGATGCTGTGAAGGTCCTCTAGTCCCTGGCAGTTTCTTCATGCTGACAAAAATATACAGGAGTGTCTTTTGATAAACAAGCATGGCAAGCAGAAGTCACAGGAGTGTCAGCTCCAAAGTAGTGGTGGTTTCTTGACTTTGATGAATTAATGTTAGGTAGGTCATGCTCATTGAGCAGTAGTTTGCCACCGATCTCAGCATGGTTAGGTTTTAAACTACTAAATTCCTGCAGTTGCACAATTTCAGTGGTTTATCTGGTTAGCAGTGTGTCTTGTACCAAAACCAAAGTTCATGTCCATCAAAAGACTTACAGTATTTGATTGTGTTCATAAAGTTTTATATCTACCTATAATGGACATCCAACCACTGGTTAACAGACCCCTTCTTCATAGGTGAGCAGAAGGAAAGCAGGAAGACAAGAAATTTCTCTTTTGTGTAATAGTGAGTCTTGATACAGAAAAAGCTGAAAACTGCTGGCTTACCAGGACATCTAGAATTACATACTGGTACTGTGTGCTAGAGGAATAGTGACAGTCACATCTTCCTTCCACCAGATGTTCTGCTTCTTCAGAGCAGAAATACACAGCTAATGTCAACATTTGGTACTTCTGATGAAGGAGGATGAGAAGAATGGGGCGGGGTGGGGGGAAGGACTGGGAGTTAAAAGCGAGGATACAGGAACTTGCTAAAGCAAATTGAGGGCTGTGTGTTTGTGCCCTCGCTAGAGATTTCAGCATTCCCTCATTTATAGAATCATAGAATTGGTTAGGTTGGGAAAGACCTTTAGGATGGTCAAGTCCAAACGTTAACCTAACGCTGCCAAGTCCACCACTAAACCACATCCCTAAGCTCCATGTCTGCACACCTTTGAAATACATTCAGGGATGGTAACTCCATCACTTGCCTGCGCAGTTCCAATGGTTGACAACTCTCCTGGTGAAGAAATTTTTCTAAATATCCAATCTAAATCTCCCTGGCACAACTTGAGGCCGTTTCATCCTGTCCTATCTCTTGTTACTTCGCAGAAGACACCAACACCCACTTCACTACAACCTTCTTTCAGGTAGTTGTAAGGAGCTGTAAGTTTTCCTGAGCCTCCTTTTCTCCTGACTAAACAACCCGTTTCCTCAGCTGCTCCTCATAAGAGTTGTGGTCTAGAACCTTCACCGATTTTGTTGCCTTTCTTTGGAACCGCTCCAGCACCTCAATGTCTCTCTTGTAGCAAGGGGCCCAGAACTGAACACGGGATTTGAGGTGTGGCCTCACCAGTGCCGAGTATAGGGAGATGATCACTGCCCTGGCCCTATTTCTGATACAGGCCAGGATGCTGTTGGCTGCCTGGGCACAAACTGGTTCATATTCACCTGGCTGTTGACCAACATTTCCAAGCCGCTTTCTGCCCGGCAGCTTTCCCCAAGCCTGTAGCATTGCAGGGGGTTGTGACCCAAGTGCAGGACCTGACACTGAGCCTTGTTGAACCTCATGCAATTAGCCTCAGCACATCAATCCAGCCTCTGCAGGTCTCTCTGCAGAGCTTTCCTACCCTCAAGCAGATCAACACTCCTGCCCAACTTGGTGTTGTCTGCAAACTTAGTGAGGATGCACTCAATCTCCTCATCCAGATCATTGATAAAGATACTCAACAGAACTGGCCCCAGTACTGAGCCCTGGGGAGCATCACTTGTGGCTGACCGACAGTTGTAATGAACTCCATTCGCCACCGCTCTTTGAGCTTGGACATCCAGCCAGTTTTTTACCCAGCAAGCAGTACAACCATCCAAGCCATGAGCTGTCAGTTTCTCCAGGAGGATGCTGTGGGAGACAGTGTCAAAGGGTCCACTGAAAAAGTCTAGGTAGACAACAGCCACAGCCCTTCCCTCATCCACTAAGGGGGTTACCTTGTCATAGAAGGAGGTTGGGTTAGTCAAGCAGGACCTGGCTTTCACAAACCTATGTTGACTGAGCCTGATCACCTTATTGTTCTGTATATGCCGTGTGATGGCACTCAAGACAATCTGATCCATAACCTTCCCCAGCACTGAGGTCAGACTGACAGGCCTGTAGTTCCTCAGATCCTCCTCCAGGCCCTTCTTCTAGATGGTAGTCACATTTGCCCATTTCCAGTCAGTGGGGACCTCCCTGGTTAGCCAGGACAGCTAAGAAATGACTGAAAGTGGCTTGGTGAGCCCTTCTGACAATTCCCTCAGTACTCTTGGGTGGATCGCATTGGCCCATAGACTTGTGTGTGTCTAAGTGTTGCAGCAGGTCACTGACCATTTTCCGATGGATTATGGGGGCTTCATTCTGCTCCCTGTCTTCCAGCTTGGGGAAGCTGGGTAGCCAAAGAACAACTGGTGTTACTGTTAAAGACTCAGGTCAAAAAGGCATTAAGTTACTCAGCCTTTTCCTCATCCTTTGTCACTCCATTCCCCCAACATTCAGTAAAGGATGAAGATTCTCCTTAGCCCTCCTTTTGTTGCTAATGTATTGAAAAAAACATTTTGGATTGTCCTTTACAGCAGTAGCCAGATTAAGTTCTAGTTGGGCTCTGGTCCTTCTAATTTCTCCCTGTGTAACCTCACAACATCCTTGTAGTCCTGAATTGCCTGGCTCTTCTTCTAAAGGCCATAAACTCTTCTTTATTTTCTCCAAGTTCCAGTCAAAGCTCTCTCTTCAGCCAGGCCAGTGCTGGCTCATGTTTTGGCAAATGGTGATGTCTTCCTGCTCCTGCACCTCTAAGATTTCCTTCTTGAAGAATGCCCAGCCTTCCTGGACTCATTTGCCCTTCCAGGAGTGCCTTCCAAGGGACTCTATCAACAAGTGATTAATTTAATTAATCTGTTGCTTCACTGTTACCACACTGAAGGATCAGGAATTTCTGGCAGCAAAGGGCTTGCCTTAATTAGTTTGCCTTTTTCTCATTATTGTTGTGAAAGTGATATCATAAGCTGATCATTACTTAGAATGCTAGATTTAAGCAGAATTGGAAATTTGGTAGGTCTTTCGAACTATTGGAAGCCAACAGTTGTCTTACAGGGTAGTGCTATCGGTTGTCTAAATGGGGCTCTTCTGCTAGCTGTCAGTGCTGTCATCAGCTCTGTGACCCTTTTGCTCCACACATTTACCTTTCTGTGTGTCAGAATCTCACTGAGATAGGAAAATTTGTAACAGGTACATTTTTGAGGTGAGAAGGAAAGGAAGGTACGTAAAAAAATGGGAACAGAGCAAGCAAGCTACTAAAGAAAGGACATGAACAAAAACATTTTCTAAAAGGGGAGTAGGGACTGTAGCCCATTTCCAGCTTGATCACAGTCCTGTAGTGAGAGTTCATTCACATGAGTTCATCTCTGCAGTTTGTGAAAGACAAAAAGAAACTGCACCAACCAGCATGAATTCATTCTCCCTTCTTGTGTTGGCAGTTTTTCATTCAGTGGAAACAGTAGTAGTTCTGCTAAAGCAAAGAATCCTTTTGCTGTAATGACAATGTCTCATACCTGTACTAATTAATGGCAGGTATGTGTCACTTTGGGGGAAAAGGCAGAAATACTTGGACTGTGTCTTTCAACTTACTACTGTCATTTATACAGACTCTTGATTGTCCTGATTGCAAATCTTCCTTTTCAAACAGTTTAAATGGATCAGTTTGAGATATTGGTCCTTGATATTTTTTATTTCTTGTTGCAAGATGTAAAACCAGTTGGCTCTAGTTCTTAAAAGGTTGATTTGCTTTGTCCTAACTAGTTGTCCGAGTATCTGAATTACACGTTCTGTTTGCTCACCTTTCTCTTCCTTCTGATTTAGAACATTTCAGCCTAGTAGGTACTGCCGTCTTGAGTGTGACCTATAAATATGTTCATGCTAAATAATGAAAAGCCGAAGTGCCAGAGTTCATATTAGGCTGAAACGAGAAGGTTTGAGTACCGCGAGTTTTCATGGCCTATCTTGAATGTCCTGCAAGGGCAGGCGCACCGATGGAAGATGTCCATTAGGGGTCACTGAAGATCCGCCGGTGAGAGTCTATTACCTGGCCCGTTGGATTAGCAGTTGCTGTTCGCTGATTCCTACCGACTGAACGTCCCTTTTGTCAAAACTCCTGCTTTATCCAAAGCAGCAACTTAAAGTATAATAGCGGTGAATAGCTGTAGGCGATGAAACTATAGCCAAAGAAATGCACGAGTGCGTTGTGTTGATACAAGGAATGAAGTAGCGAAGGATTAAAAATAGACACTTCTCTTTCTGTATGTGAAGCTGTGTTTGCTTAAGTATCTTTTCTGACAGAAAGGACACTTTAATCTAACTTCCAGTGGTCTGTGTGATAGATGCAATTTATTTTAGCTGTACTTCTTGAGGATCCCCTTCCATGACCTATTCAGACATCATTAAGTATCCAGATGGGCCTTCTTCGTTTCCTAATAAATGAATCAAAATGTAAAAAAAAACCCAGCCAAACAGTGTGGTTTATCACCTGTGTTTCCATCAGGACTCATAATGTCTTTTCTAATTCTTAGATTTGCCCCTAAAATCTGTTCTTTGTACTTTTACTTGATTAGGTGTTCTTGAGTAAAGTTATTTTTCCTCCTGACTGTGGCCACATTATCTCTGGGGAAGGATGTTGTTCCTTAAAATTGTAAAGGTAAAATTTTGGTTTGAATTTTAGGTATTTCAGAGGTCCAGTTCTATAAATTATTCTTCAAGGATGCTGGTCTGTCACAGAGGGTTACAGAGGCAATGCTATTAAAACAGAATTTTATGTCAGTCTGGGTATGTGCCAGCCTTTGCAAAACAATCCATCTTTCTGTAGATCCTAACAAATACTTAATGAAACATTTAGGTTTTATTTATAATTTTTAATTTTTATTTCTTGTAGATGATTTTGGTCCTGGAATCAAGCAGGAGGAATCCTATCTGGTATTTGCTATGATTTTTATTGTGATGTGGGAATTAAGATGCTTTTTAGACTAAAATCGTTATGTTTTTCTGTAACTCAGGAGTTCCTTACCACATCCTCTAAAGCCTCCTCATGTGGCCTTTAAGAGTTATGAAGTCTACCAGGTGTATCTCAATGTGTTACATTGAAGTACAATCCTAGAGACACCTTCCCTAGCTGGCAGGAAATTAGGGGTCCCTAGAAGCTGGCTAATACTGAAGAAAGCAGTTAGTTTTCTTTCTCAGGGACAGTGATGCAAATTCACAGTAGCAATGTAAACACAGGTTTTATGGAATTGTCCAATCTTGCATGAAAAGTGGGAGGGAAGGCAGTAGGGCAACCAAAATATGTTACCTGCGATGTCAAGTATTTACTTACTTTATGCTACAGGTTTCTGACTTTGGTCACTTCTTGGAGGATACTTCAAGCTGCCCCTAATGGGGTTTCTAGTGGTATGTCAGGAGGGACAAAATCCGAAGAGCTCTGATAACCACTGGGAGAAAAAGGAGACCAAAATATCCATCTGCAGCCAGTGATGACCTCTGCATTAGGGCATTGCTTTGTTTGCTTCATTGCAGTTTCAATTTTTAAGGACAGAGAAGTGGAAGGGGCTGCTCAGGCCCCTTTAACTTAATCCCACATGATCATAGGCAAACATCAATAGAGGCTTTTTCCCTACTGCCATCCTATAATAGACAAGGATTTAAAGAAAATACAATTTTTCCCCTGCTGGGTAAGAAATCTTGATGGTGAACTGCTGTCCCTGAGCTGATGAATTGTAATAGCACAATGGATTTTTCTTCCAAGAACTGGTCTGATTGCTTGCATTTTTTTAGACCCATGTGGTTTATTGATATCTTCAACATAGTGTGATGGTAAGTTCTACAGCAAAACACTACATTGCAGGAAAAAGCGCTTCCCTTTACTTTCAACCTATTGCCTGCTAATTCATTTAATTCCCCAGCATTCTCTTACCAGAATAAACAGTTGAACAATTGTTTCCTTTTTGCCTTTTCTATGCTTCCCATAAATTTAAGATCCTTTATCAAATGTTTCCATCAGTTATATCCTTTGCAGGCTTGACAAGTCCTAATATCTTCAATTGTTCCTGTTATCGAAGCCATTTCATACGTTTAAACGTACTACAGCCCTGCTCTGTACGGGGTTTTTTATTACTGTCTTTTATTCAAGAAGGCCAGCACTGCATTCAAAAATGTGTTTTCAGCATAGGTTTACACAATAGGTCTTTATCATTTAATCAGTAGTTTATCCACAAGAGGACTTTTTTTTATCCCATGGCATCTTAGTGTCTCTAAGACCCTTCAATGAGGGATGTGGTTGAATGGCTTTTAGAAATCCAAGGAAATGAGATCAGATGGATCTTCCTTTTCATGCAGTCCATGATTGCTGGATGTCACAAATATTTTTAGATCCCCAATATAATTTTGTCTTCTGTTCTTTGATTTCAGTACGTACCAACTACCCCATATCAATGTCAGTCTGATGTTCCTTCAAGAATTCCCTTCAGTGGAATGTGCAAGGGAGGACAGAGAAGATGTGCGGGTTTTGCACTAGATGTGTATAGTCGCCGCTCTAAGGCAAGCACAGGCAGGTTGCACTATTTCTGTCAGCTGAAGAACAGATGGAAAGCAGTTTAAAAGCAGTGAAAATTTCCATGTTCACACACTTAAAAGTTTAAATTTGGTTATGTTTAACTTGCACCACTGGTGCTCTTCTGGATACAAATCTCTATACTGAAATAACTCACCTTTGCAGGTTCTTGTGAACTCTGCATCCACACAAGGATTACTCAAAATGGCAACAAAATAAATCATAATTGGAATCAGCTTGTTATTCCCAAAATCTTGTTATAGGCCAAAATGGGGACATGCCTTGTATGCAAAGCCAAGAATTGCTGGTCTAACAAAAATTTTAGCAGAGTTAAATAAAATGCAGTAAACAGTTACTGCTATTAGTCCAGTGACTAGATTTCACAGTCCAATTATCTAATTAAGTGAATACTCCTCACTATTTACAAAAATATCAGTTTGAATTGTTGCAGAGAAGCACAAATGAGCACACACACTGGGTGGAGTGTGATGTTGATGATGGGCTTTCGTTCTGTTCTTTGCCAGGAGGAGTATGATGTCGGCCACCTCATCCCTCTGGATTCCACTTGGGGCTATTTTCATGTTTGCTGACTCTCTCATACACCTTGTTCTTTCTTCACTGGTCTGCAAGTACATTACATCCATGTTCATGATGCACAGTGCATTTTACGTGTGCTGGATACTGCATTTTATTCTTTTACTCCTAACACTGGTTTTGCCCAGCTCCAAATTTTGACCGTGGGTGAGTACTTACATCCTTAGTGTTATCTGGAGGCAAGGCCTTTGTTTTTCTGGATTGCATCTAATGTCCCCATTTTGGAGCCTTTGCTGTCATACCTCTTCTATCTAATTACACTGGCCACAGTAGGTTTCAGTCCTAAATGTATCTTTCCATGTAAAATAACCAACTGCCACTACTATATCTATAAAAATTAATACATCACACGATTAAAATAAGCAAAAGTACACAGAATGGGTAGTAGCCATCTGATCACTAGAAGTGTTGTTACAGCTAAGCAAGTTCAGCCGAGGTTTCCAGTCAGACCTAGACAAGTTCAGCCAAAGAGGAGAACCAGACAACCACTCTAGTAAGTCAAACATCACATTAAAGAGACATCACAACAAAAAAACAAAACAACAAAAAAAAACCACAACAAAAAAACAGAAAAATCATATTGTTTTCTATAGATAACTGTAGATCCCCTGTAGGTTCTTGCAAGGCATCACCAAATTAAAACGGGAGAAAGTTGTACACAGTTAAGTATGCCGTGGATGTTATGTCAGTCTTAACCAGTAATGTGTTCCAAAATGAACAGATCTTGAATTGGTGCTGAGGATAGAATCATAGAATAGTTTGGGTTGGAAAGGACCTTAAGATCATCTAGTTCCAACCCCCCTGCCATGGCAGGGACACCTCACACTGAACCATGTCACCCAAGGCTCTATCCAGCCCGGCCTTGAACACCACCAGGGATGGAGCATTCACAACTTTCTTGGGCAACCCATTCCAGTGTCTCACCACCCTAACAGTAAAGAACTTCCTCCTTATATCCAATCTAAACTTCGCCTGTTTAAGTTTTAACCCATTACCCCTTGTCCTGTCACTACAGTCCCTAATGAAGAGTCCCTCCCCAGCACCCCTATAGCCCCCCTTCAGATACTGGAAGGCTGCTATGAGGTCTTCATGCAGCCTTCTCTTCTCCAGGCTTTCTCAGCCTATATTCGTACGGATCTGCAAAGACATTGCTAGGGAAGGGATTGCTTTGGGCTTGCTCTGGTCTCACCTTAGGCACTGACTGCTAATAGCAGTCAGAATTTGTTATCTTGTGCTCTTGAAGAACATCTTCTAGTTTAGACTCTTCTAGAAGGAATCGGCTTAATTTTCTTTTACACAATTCTGCAATGTGAATGAAAGTGCAGTAAAAAGGGATGATCTTGATCTGAATTAAAAGGCTAACATAGGCATGCCTTGCATAAGATTAGAACCAGGGTGATTAAAGCTCTTAACTGGCATTTTTTGCTTACTGGAGCATCTTCCAGTAGTGAAGGAAGAAAGTAGGAAATTAGGACTGGAACCAGGAAACTAAACAAAGCAAGTTAAATATGAGAGAAATGTGAGGTTGCATAATAAGTGCACTCAAGCAACCAGTGAGATATCTCTGCAAAGGCCATGAAATATGAAATGTAGCTGTAAGAGACCAGGGTCACCTACACTTAGATCAAGCTGATAAATTCAAAAGGTCTGTCTGCAAACCTGGAAAAGCATACAGTCATGGTTCAAAAGCACACAGTCATGAAGGAAAAAAAGTGGAAAGTTACACTGTTGAAAGACAAGTGCACTTCAAACTGAATCTCATTCTGCTAACTCCAGTCCTTATTTGTGATGTCTTGATCTCTTTCGTGGCAGCTGGGGCAAGGCACAGTAGGCTGTATGAAATGCCAGCTAACATCTTGAATTACAAAAGTCAGGGAGAAAAACAAGATCTGATTCTGTGGTGAAACCATCCACTCAGAAAATGCTTTTCAATGCAAAAGTAATAACTGCATGCTATTAAATGTAACCATAAACCTAAGCTAATATAATATTCTGTTTATTCCCACTGGGTGGGTTCCTGTGAGTCTGATCTTTTACATCTCCTTAATCCCTGCACGTGCTACTTTATGCATTTCCCTTTCTAATACTCTGCTTTGCTACCTGCTGTCTGTGCACTACATAAATTTTTGTAAGCATGTGGGATTATCTTTTTAGCAGTAGCTAGCACTGGCTGGCATTTGCATGCTACCTTCATTCAATTCAATTACTGATTGTCCATAGGGCAGTAATTGCAGTTTCAGGAAGCTGAGGTTAATGGGTAAATTGAGTTTTATGTCTTCCTGGGTCATAAGATACTGATGGGTAAAATGTATTTGGATAGTATAGATTTAAATTGTGGCAGGCTGTGCTAGCAGCTCATAAAGAAAGTTTAGGTGTCTGCTGAAATTGAAAATGTCATTATTGATAATGGAACCCGAAAGATGTTAGAGAGCTATCCTGAACAGTTCAACTTCTCTTTTCCCAATAAATAGACACAGCGTGCAATTTGGTTGGTGAGAAAATGAGCATTTCTGTTTTTCTGCAATAAAGACAGCTTTTCCTGTGCATTGCCCAACTCTAAGTAAACATCATTGTTTGAGGGACAAAAGGCTTCAAAGAGAGTTTTGTCTAATGTAAGGGTCCAAAATGAAAATTAGACATTTGCCTCCAGATGCCTGTCCATTTTTGGAGAGATCAGAAGGCAGTCCCTGCAGTACATCAGTTGTCAGCTTGATCAACAGGCATGAGGGTTGATTATCAGCCATCCAGTTCTAACCAGGCACTATCTAGGAACCGAATTCCCATCAAATATGGGGCTTTTCTGTATGTTTCAGTTTTTTAAAAAACCTTTTCAAGTCAGTGGTTCCAGAGAAAGACAAATTTGTCCCAGCTCTGCCATGCGAAGAGAAAGAGGTTATGCTGCCATAATGGCTTTCTGAAAGCGCTGTGCCTTTCAATAAAACATTAAGGCTCACATTTTCCTGTATGGCAAAAGGTTAAGAGCAACTAGAATGAATAAGAGGGAGAATGCAAATGTAAGTAGGGATGTGGGACAGTCAAGCCTCACATCTCAAATGTTACACACCAAGTAGTAATTCAGCTGGGAGTCAGATCTGCCCTGTGTTGCTTGGGGCATTCAATGCCTTATGCTTTCCATCTTTCTTTACATCCCCTCAGTTTCCTGTGGGGGGCTTCAGCGAAGGCTGACTGCAGGGATCTGGCTCTGTTTTCTTCATCCTCTGGCACACTGCAGCCTTAGCCCATCTGGCCTCATCTTTGACCTCCGTTAAAAGCTCTTCATTAGAAAGTATGTCTCAGTCATGGCTGGAACCTTGACCTCTCTCTTGACCCATACCCTTCTTTCTCATTTAACCCCATACAAGGGTGTGTTACCAGGGTCAGAAGGTCAGTAACTACGTATCTGGGCTTTAACTTCTCAGTGCACTTGGCTACTGTGACTTTAGGCAGGAGAATTAGAGGAGTGTTTGAGGAAAAAACAAAGAGGAAGTGGAGAATGGATGGGAGTATATCACAGGTAGACTGAATTTAGATGAGTGAAAGTGGGGGAGCAAAGGAAGAAGACATGAGAATTATCAAGCAAATATTACTGAGGTACTGGAAGAGGAAATTGTGCTCATTAGTATTAGACCTGTAAAGTCAGCCTGTCAGAGTTAGTGGGGGAGATGCCTACCTTGACAGCACCAGCTGAGCTGAGCTGAGGTCCTGGTGTGCCCAGACAAACCCTCAAAGCTGTGCCTTACCAGTCAGAAGGTGGGGGGGGAGGATAGCTGAACACCATACAAGTTGCACACCAGTGCTCCCTGGGCAGCCCTGGTGAGCAAGCAGGGCTCAGATCCTCAGGCCAGGATCCAAGGACCCATAGCATGAAAGTCCTGTGCACATTTCATACCTACAGGGTGGAACTGACAGGAGCCTGCTGGACACTACTGCAATGGGTGCAAAAGAATTAGAGAAAGAAAAGGGAAGAAAGAAGCAGACAGACTGAAATGGAAGAGGAAAACTGAAACAAATGTTGATAATATTGAAAGCATAGTCTAGATCTTGCCAACAAAATTATTAGCATGTGAGTGGAAGCATCTTACAGCTAGAATCTGCTTGTATGCACTTTGGTTATTTCTAAAATATATATGTAGGTCTGCTTTTGAGGTAGCACAGGAAACCATCCCTCTGCTTTGTTTGAAACTGTGCCAGTAACAGCAGCAAAACCTTTTTCTAGCATTGCAATACTGGGACTTGGCATCACATGCGATGCTCATGACAGCAGAAGCAAAAGGGAGGTGGTAGGTATTTTCTGCACTAGTTTCAGCTGGAATAGAGTTAATTTTCTTGCTACTAGCTGATACAGTGATGTGTTTTGGATTTGGTGTGAGCGTAATGTCGATAACACACCAATGATACAGTTGTTGCTGCACAGTGCTTACCCTAAGTCAAGGACTTTTCAGCTTCTCATGCTCTGTCAACAAGGAGGCTTGGGGAGCACAAGAAACTGGGAGGGGGCACAGCCAGGACAGCCAACCCAAACTGGCCAAAGGTATATTCCATACCATGTAGCGACATGCTCAGCATATAAACTGGGGGAAAGCTGGTTGGGAACCACTGCTTGGGAACCACTGCTTAGGAACTGGCTGGGAATCAGTCAGCAAGTGGTGAGCAATTGTATTGTGCATTACTTGTATATTTTAATTCTTCTAACATTATTATTATCATCACTATTTTCTTCCTTTTCTGTCCCATTAAACTGTCTTTCTCTCGACCCACAAGTTTGAGTCTTACAATTCTCTCCCCCATCCTGCTGTGAGGGGGAGTGAGAGAGCGGCTGTGTGGTGCTTAGCTGCCAGCTGGGGTTAAACCACGATGATTGGATAAATCTATTTAATGCCATTACACTATACCTTCTTATTCCTCCCTGTGGAAACACAAGCACCTGAGCATATGGCAAATAGTTTGAAAACATTGCTGGCAATTAGAAGCCCCGTGTCCTTCACCATTCACCTCTGGCAGAGCCATAATTAAGGTTAATTCCTCAAATTCTGAATTAGAATTGTGAGAGTATTTTATCCCATTTATTTATATTTTATGGTAATGCAACCCATCAAAGGTATATCTTGGCCTTGCTTTGCCTTCACATCATTTGTTTTCAAATTTCCACATGATATTGCCTATATCCCACTCCTTCTCTTAGCCTATGGTCAGCTGAGGGTGCTCTCTCCTAATGACTAGTAATTATTTTCTGATAATACTAATGTTTCCATAACCAAGATGGATATTTCCAAGGGAATGACTACATGAGTGCTTGCAGCTGTGTTCAAAACATAGTACAGCCAAAGGCTGTCATGAGTGTGTGTTACACACCCCAAATTCAGCTCCAAACAGTATTGGGACTGTGTTTTAAGAGCTCATGTTAATTCCTAGGCCTCTCCATGAAAATCAAAATTCTTGATATTTTAGGATTAGTCCGTGGCAAAACTCATCTGGAAGATGTTTTTTTAATCCCACTGAAACTGTGGGTGGAGATCTGGTTTCACATCCTTACTCTCTAACTATTCTCTGTTCCTGGCCAAAGCAGAATTAGTTGGGATTGTGATCCTTAGCCTATTTAAATGGCCCTTTAATAAGGGTTCAGGTTTTCTCATTATAGACAAAGATCTCAGATCTGAGGTTCCGGTGTCTCCATAGCTTTTTCCTAGGCTCTACAACATTATATTAGCTCATGGTTCTAGCCCTGAAGAGAGTGTAATTTCATCCTCACATTTCAAAAGGTTAATCTCTTCTCATTAGCAATAAAGGGTCACATCACATGGCAAAAAAAAAATAGCAACATACATCTGAATCTCCTACCCATGTGAGCAGTGGAAAAATGAACAGGAGTGGGAAGGAGTCATCACATCATGTACGTAACTCATCTAAATCTGGATGCTTAAATTAGGTTCCTCCACCAAGTGGAGTCAGGAGGAGTCATCTCTTTCCCTGTTAGGAAAGTGAAAAGAGCTCCTCATTTATTTATCAAAATGTTTGACTCTATTTGATTGTGTATCAAATACCTTAAAAAGGTGCTGTGAATATCTTAACTTCCTCCCAGGCTCTCAACTTCTTAGGCTGCCGGCTTGCTGCTCCTGCTGACCTTTCAGAAGTACATCAGGATGTCTTTCTTTGGGCTCCAGGCCAACAAGAAACAGAAAAAAAGAACCCAAAAAGCTTGAAAAAAGCCAAGAAGGAAGCATCTTCATTTTCAGAAAAAATCCAGAGGTGAAGAGGAGGAGCCGCAGATGTGTGTCACAGCCACAATAGCTGCTGCATTTGGAGATGGATAAACTCTCAGCCCACATGAACTGTGAGATGTGAGAGCTTAATGAGCAAAACTGGCCATGCACTTAATAAATATTTAGGCTGAAGGACTGAAGAAGGTCATGTTTTGAAGACCTAACTACAGACAATCCAATCATAATGGGGGTAACAAGGTATTTCTAGGAGGCAAAGGTGTCACTTCAGCAAAGCCAGGTAGGCAGGAGCTGTCAGAGGAAGGGCTACCAAGACCACAGCTCTCACAAGCAGATGCCAGCATTCCCTGTGGGACTGTAAGGGCCCCTCTGCTATGGTAGCTTCGCTGCCCTTGGCTTCACTAGCCCAAAGGTTGCAGAAACCTTTAATCTGAATCTAGCTAGATGTGAGATGCTGCAGGTACACCTACCCATGCCATAATGGCAACTTTGATTACAGTGTAGGTATCTTTGAAAACAGAAGATCTTGAGAACAGAGGTCAGGGTGTGATTATAAGAATTACAGGCTTTCCTAAAAGCGCTGAGGAAAACAAGAACGCAAGCAAACTGAAAAATCCATTGATTCTTCTATTTTAATCCTGATGACCAGCTACATCAAAATGATCTGCCTGGAGCCATTGCAGCCAAATCCACAATAAAGGAAACACCATTTGGATCAGCAACAGACATCAGAAGCCTTCCCAGAGGAGAGAAAAGGTAAGGAATGTAGTACTGGCCTTGTCGCTTCTCCTTTGGCAAATGACTAGCTCTCAAAAACCCTAATTAAGTTTCTGTCTTTAAAATGTGATTTCCATTTGCTCCCTAAGGTTTAAAAATAGTGAAAAGATTTCAGCAATTGATGACATTCTCAGTTGCACTAAATTAGAGCCTAGAGGAATTAGAAGCTGCTGTTGGTTTCACATCATAATGGTACCTCCTTTTCTTCTTTTCCCTTGTACCAGGACGCTGTTCCCTGACGCCACCCTCATGGGCAGCAGCTACATGCCAGAGAGGTAAATCACTTGGCCAGTGCTGCTCGGTGGTCAGAGTAAGTTTTCTAGCACTTAAGGTTTCATGTATCCTTTGGAGCCCTTCTTTCCAGTTATCCCATGGGCCTGCACCTCCATCTTTCTTCTCATATGCAGTCTTGTGAATATGGGAACGATTTTGCCTTTATGAGTGTTTTTGACAACAGGTTAACTTTACTGGCTGTGATGGAAATCCTTTAGATTTGCAGTGCAATGAACTAAGCTGGGCTCAGGGGATCCATGTGTGTGGGTACAGACTGCTTAATTGCGTGTGAGCAATGTTGTCCTCTGACTCAGAAATATCTTTGCCTTGGGGAAAAATAATATATCCCCCAAAATTCTTGTCTTTCTCTATACACAGACATCATCTCTTTAATGTTGCTCTTCATTTGTCTCAACACAATTTCTTGAGTAAATGACATAAAAAAGACTATTAGTTGTTTCTACTGCAATCTCTGAATGATAAACACATGTGGTTTACTCCTGTACACTAATTGGGCATTTCTGTGATTAGATAGTGCCTAATTAAAAGCATCTCACCTGCTCTCAATATGATGGCAGTAAAAACATAGCTATGTGCTGTGTTTCTGGCGTAGTTTCAGCTTTTCCACAGAGCTTAAATCATGACCGTATATACCAGTTAGCTTAGGCTTCAGGCTTTGAAAGCTCAATGTGAGTAATGAAGAGAAAGCAATCTGATTAGCTGGTGGAGCTGTCTAAAAGGCACCTTCATTACGAAGGAGCTTAAAGAAGGAATAGAACTATACAAAATAGATTAAAGATAAAATAATAATAATAACAGAATCAAACAGCATAACAAAGAAAAATGCATTCATCTGAAATTAATATTTAATAGATTGCACAGTGACGTCCATGGCTTTATATTCTTCTGTTTTAATGATCTTCACCACAGCTTGAGGTCCTTTGTCTTGTCCCCTTCTACTGACATCAGCTGGAAGAGACAGAGATTAAAACAAGGGTAATTTGCCCATGGTGGTTCATTGGCACTGTTTCTGCTTTGCTCAGCCATGAACTGAAGTTTAAAGGATGAAATGTTGTCACTCAGACTGATTCTTCCCTCCACCCCTCCTTACCAGGGTTAACCACTCAGCTAGTCACCAAGGAAACGCGTGGCTCCTTTGCCCATCTTACTGCCATCCTACAGCCTCATATTGAGAACATCACCATAATCTCATTAGGAGGTTGAATTTCCTATTGAAGCTTGAATTCCCTTAACAGGAGGGGACTGGACTAATGCAATTAAGCAAATTAGCATTTTGAGCCATTGCATGGTATCTGTCTAATACCATGAGCAAAGGCTAGGTAGTTTTCTTCCTCCGTTAAATGAATAAATCAACAAAACCAAAACCCCAGCCCTCTGCCCACGTTATGTTCATGGAAATACTGTAGTCCTCTCTGAGCGGTAAAGGTCTTTACAAATGGGAAGACAATTGTTCACTTGACTAAAAACATTAATTGCCTTCCCCTTCTTTTTCCTAGTACTCCCATCTGAGTGGTTCTGATTATTTTTATCCGTGTAACATTTATGCTTCTAAAGGTAAAGTAGGGTAAACCTGAACATTTTGTTTTGTTCCTCTCTTACGGTACGTAACAATGGTTACCAGATAGATAGGAACAAAACTCCTATTGGTTTCAAATCTATTTTGATGTGAAGTGTTTGTGAAGTGCTATGAATAACTATTTTAAAATGCACCGAATTTTCTGGAGATAATTCCATCATATTCAGTAATTCTCTAGAAATGCAGATTATTAAATGCCTAATGCAGAGCTTTTCTGCATTTTGTTGTGTGGTTTTGAGCCTAATCCAGTTCCCTCCTCCCTCCCCCACGCTGCCAAGAAAACAAAGCCATAAGAGCAGACCATAGCAAGAATCAGAATCCATAGATCTTTGAATAATATCCTGGTACATGAGTTTCAAAGGCAGTGTATTTCTCTAGGAGCCTGGGGGAGGGAGAGGAGAAGCAGTATCCTCCTGTGGATAATGCTGCCATCTCTGTCACAGCATTTCTTCCTGGGGAGATGGAAGATGGAACGAGAGGGGTAAGGTCTAAGAACCTCTTACACATATAGATTACCAAGGAGGTTATGTTGCTGGCTGTTTGCTGTGTTCAGCTTTGAATGAGAAAGGCAGGAATAACAAATGTATTTTAATAGATGTTATTGTGCTACCACTCATCTTCTCACGAATAAATCCCAGTCTGCCACTGGGCACTACAGTCAGAAGGAGCGAGAACATGGGTTATTACTAAATAAAGGCATGGGGTTTACACTCCACTCTCCATAACACACAGCCCCCATCCTAAGCTGCTTACCAAATAGATATGTATTACATAGGCAGTACACATAGTCCCAAAGGATAGACTAATCTTAGTGTTTTTGCCTGAAAAAAACAGTAACTTCAAGACTGAGTCAGTACTGAGAATATCTGTCACAAACTTGAAAATAGAGTGTAGTACAGATAATGCTGCGGTTATTTCAAAAGAGTCAAGAAGCTAATAAGTATTTCTGTGGTCACAAACTCCCAAAATGTCAAACCTGAGCTCCTGAGCTGGTACGGAAGAGAAATCGAAATGTGCTGAAACAAAATACAGGACTGAGGCTCACAAACAAAATGAGCTCTGCACTGTTGTAGCAATAGCCATACAGTTTGGATTAAAGTATTTTAGTATTTATGGTGTCAGATTAGATAAAAACAAAAAAACCTCAAAAAACACCAAAACAAAAAAATGGAAGAATTAATATTCTGAAATACCTTTTTCCCTCTTGATGTCATTACAGGGGATGAATTATTTCCCTGTGTAAGTTCTTACATAACAACTAGTCATGTTTTACACATTTGGTTTTTCCCTCCTATCATGTTTGGATTTAAATATAGCTTTAATCCTGCATATCCTGCTTTGAAAAGCTTAGATCTGTAATGTATTGTATAGTATTCCTTAAAAGGCTTTGCTCTGTAGTGTGTAGTGTGTGCTAGCCTTGGGCTAACAATATAGATTCCAGTTCTTAACCTTATACTTGATAGCTTTGTTTGGATAATATTTCTATGCGGAGAGGAATGTTCATCACCTAGACTGCATTATCCATTCCTACCTTCCTCATCTCTTTGGGAATTAAAATAGTACATGGCTTTGCCTCCTGAGATAGCGAGTTCTTTTGTTGAATGGAAAAAGGATGGTGTACAGAACCCCAAATTAAAGCAATTAAAGAGAGCTTGAAAGTTACAAATTTTGATGAGCTTAAAAATAATGAGTGACAAGTGCCAATTTAAACAGATGTTAAAGATATTTTTTGGTCTTCAGCAGAGAACACAACTGTTATAAAAATTGATGCGCATCTCTGGAGTGTGGCAGTGCAGATTTTTAGTAAAAAGGTCCAAAAGACACAAGGACATAATCTGTGTGTGGCATGCAGAGACACCGCCACCTCCAAATCCATTACTGTTTGCAGACAGCAAACAGGATGACTCAGGTGTGTATACTTCTTCATTCAGATGATGGCTGTCATATTATAATGGCTTGTGTTATTGTTCACTGTTTATTGCTAAAGGGAAGTGTCCCAATTTTAATATCAGCATTTTGCTGAATAAATCCCACATGCCTGGTTTTTGAGAAGCAAGATTGATTCATGTAGAAAAGGTAACTAACAGCAAAGCAGAAAAGGGGGAACAAATAAAGATAATGGATCCTTAGTGTTCCTTTGCAGGAAAGGCTCTATTTATGAAGCAAATGATACAAAATGAGTTTATTCATTAATTAAAACTGAGAGGTGGCACAAACATAAACAGACTATCGTTGGAATAAAACTGCACTGCTGTGCTTCCTGTGAACCACCACATGATACTGGCACTCCTCAGAGCAAAGCTGCTTACTCTCATGAGTGTGAGTGGCTTCTGCACTACTGAACACAGAAAGCAGAGGGATGTCCTCATGCGACCAAGGCTTGTGATGTGTTGGTGGATTTGTTAGAAAGAGGCACTTCCAGAAGGCATCATACGCAGCTATGGTGTCTCATGGGGTCTCCAACAGCCCCTTCCTTCTCCCTGCCCTCCATCACCCACCTCTTCTTCATCCATTTGGAAAGGTCAAGTGAACCACGGGAAGAGAGGAAGGTACAAGTTGTCATCAGACTGCACTGGGATAGTTTTCCAAATATACTGTATGTCCTAGACCTAGAGGTATTACTTGTTGGAAAGTAACATGCTTTGTAAGCTTGTTTCTCTTTTTCTTCTTGTCCAGATTTTTTCCCCCAAATTCTCCACGTCGCTATATGATAGTAGTGCTACAGAAATCTGGGTGCAATATAATTACAATCCAATGCTAGTTGTCTGTAATATGTGCCAAAACAGTCTCAGCACAAATCTTCATTAAATGATGAAGGCTTGATCCAGTTCCCACCTCTGAGATGTTCTCAGCACACAGTTACAATGCTCATAGCTGGGGTTTTAGGTGCTGTTGACCAACATAGCTTCTTACATTTAACACACAGATTAATTCTTTTTCAAAGCAAACTGAAATTATATTCTTAACTACTGAAGTCTTTTTTGACCATCCTGGTAAAAGGACAGCACTAAGAGGGTCCTGTGAAAATGGACTGATGATTTTGGGTGCTACAAACTTTCTGAGCTTCTCTTCAGTCTTTCCATGGTTTTCCTTCAAATATACCATTTTTACCAGGATCAGTTCTCCTCCACTCCATATTTACTCCTGTAATGTTTCTCAGATGCATTTTTTTTGTGTTAACTTAGTTTTCTGTTAAGCTCTGATGAAGACCACATTTTAGCTCATGTTTTAAAAATCCTATAGGGTTTCCTCTCATACAAAAGAGGTGAAGAAAGGCTGATCCACATTCTCTGTCTTACCATGACATTTTCTACTCTATCATACATCGCCCTTTAAATTCACTTAATTTACCTAATTCTAAACTTCTAGAAATCTCTCTTTAGCATATTTATTTCATGCATAAATGAAGGATGTTCTGGGATTAAAACCACAGAAATCAGTTTGCACTGCTGTTTTCAGATACCGCCAACCTGGCATCAGGAGTCAGAACAAGAGCTGTGAGGTCCTACCTAATGAAATGGAGAGAACTTGCCATTAATAATTTAGGACTTGAGATTTATTCAGAACAATTATATTGGGAATTCCTGAAACAAGTAATGAGTTTTGGAAAAACATAAATGGATTTTGCAAACATACACAAAAAGTTAATACGCTGGATATGTTTTAAAAAGAATTATTCACTCATCTCTGGTCCCCTGTCTTGCATGGGTCTAAATTTAATTTACCACAATTGTCTGTGCCCTAATTTCATTAAGATTTTCCTAGAGCCTGTCGCAGTCTTGAGCCACCAGAAGAAAATTTTGCCATCAGCAAATTTGGTGAATGAGGGCATTCACTTCCTCTTCTAAATTGCCAATGAAATGTCAATTCTATTGTGACATTCCTTGACTAATTCAACAATTAACAGCTTTCCATTTTTGCCAGTTCTCCCTGTGTACTTCCCACCTTGCAGTGAGTTCAGACTTTGTCACAAGGTGAATTGTCAAGACAATCTCCACAGACAGATTTTATCAAAACCCTTCAGAACATTTTAAATAAATGGCAGCTGCTGTTTGTTGTGCGTTTCGTGAACTCCTGGTATTTAGAACAATGTTAGCTGTCCTGTGAAAGTCTCAACAGTTTGGTTTTATTACTTTTAATTAATGTCTACACTACACCCAATGCTGAATCACCTGCTGCACTCTCCCAGAGGGTTAGCTGGTCTGTGATTTCAGCTCGGTGCTGACATCCGCTCTTGGTAGGGAGATCATCCTCCTCTTTTATTTCTTTATTCTGGGTTTAATCTAGTCTGACCCAAGTGGTCCTGAGCTGATTAACCCACTATAGTCACTGGATTTGACTTCCTGCAGGGACAAAGAGGATACAGGGCTCCAGCTCACACCCCAGCCCACACTCCCAGATCATCCACATGCTCCACGAGCAAACCACTCAGCTCACCAGTCCCTCCTTGGAGACGGGCAACACAAAACCCTGGGACAGACAGCCAAGCCCATGGCAGCATGGATGGAAGAAAAGGTGGAAAACCAAACCCCAGCCCTATCTCCCCCCAGCTCAGGGCTGAGGGGTCAGGGTCGGGGCAAGTGCCTCTGCCTGTGGATGTGGGCAGCATTGCCTGCACCGCACAGTGGTGCTGCACCCTGCTGTGAAGGGGGCTGCTTCTCACTCCTGCCACAGCAATGACGCTGCTGAAATACCCTCTGCTATGGCATCCCTCTAATAAGTGTCGGTTCTTACTGAGGGATAGAATAAATTCATTTACGAAGTTGCAGTGTCAGCGTAAGAAAGGCAGCAGCATGAACTTGTAATCACTCCCAGTCCAACATATGCATCCAAGAAACTGAGGTTTTGGTTTATCTTGTCTTTAATGTAAAATGATCTTCATATGAATTTTGGACAAATTATGCACAGGTAAGGCAATCAAGTACATTTAACATCTCAAGACTGGTCAGTGCTAGCACTATGCTATCACCTCACAATATTAAAGAGAGAATATTAGAGCTGCAATACCACTGCCAGATGAGAAATTAAACAGAAAATATTTCTTCCTTCAGAACTTTCTTCTTTCAAACTGTCTTATAAGTTAAAATACTAGAAAACTCTTCCTCCTCCCCCTGTTGTTTTCTGACCTGGAAGGGCACTTCGACATAGTTTTGAGTTCAACCCTACAAATTGGAATGCAGTAAATCAGTTATCAGATTGTGCCTTATTCTGTATAAAATGTAGGCATTTCCAGTACTAAATGACGTAAAGAACTGCTTCAAACTAGCCTCAGAAAAGAAGAGCCCCAAAGAGTTGTAAAGATACAATGGGTGTCCAATTTTTCAGCCTTGTGTTTTGAAATTCTAATAATTCAGTGCTAAGGACACTTCTTGGATATGCTACAGGAATCTGCTGATCTGAACATATTTTTTAGTGAATATTAACTCCCTGTTTTAGTGAAAATCTGTATTGATGAACCATTTTTTACAGTTACAGGGAAAAATCACTATCCATTCTGCTACTGATCAGAAACAAGCTGTAATACACCATGAGGCAAGTGAAGAATGCAAGCAAAGCTTATTCTTTGAATTCTGAATAGGAGTTGCTAACAGTAATGATTTAAATTCACAAATTAACGTCAATGACTTATTTACTGAAGGAGTGTGGAACCCTGAACATACCACTAGTACTATTTTTGGTGGGTTATATTGTGCTTAGATTGTATGTATATAATGCCTCCATCTACCCCTGCAGTCAGTGGCCCATCTTCTAAGCATCCCTCTGATGTATGGAAAGCAGTCTTACTTGCATACATTTCTCTTTAGGTTAGGATAACACATTCATGCTCATTGGTTTCTGCTTCTTCTGGGCCTTTGTTTTATGGTACTCAGACACTGATGGATGAGAGTTTGCACGTTCCTTATACATCATTGATTTCTCAATGGAATGTGAAACCTTCTTGGCTGAGTCTGCACTGCAGGAGGTAACTATAGGCTTGCCTCAAAGGTGCTGCATAATTAAGAGCTTGACTGTCACACAGGGATGCAATGACATGATCCAAATTTGGATGGGAGAGTTGGAGAGGAAATTCCATGTGGAAGCACAGGCAAGGAAGCAGACTTCAGTAATCAGCTTTTCTGAGCCCTAACAGAACAGCAGATGCAGCGAGGACAAAGTGACTCCTAAACCATTACAGTCAGCGTATTTGTAAGAAGCAATTGTTCGGGATTTTCAGAGGCAGGAAAAAACCTAGGGAGCAGCTGTCTCAAAAAAACAGACTTAAATCAAAACCAGCTACAGCTTTGAAGTGAACTGGCGCTAAAGCCAGAGGTCCTAAAGGTTTGGGATCAAATGGAGGTAGATTAATTGGAATTTCTGAAAGGAGATAAAATAGAGAATACAGCATGTCTGCCCACAGCGTCTTAGGAGGAATTGAAGTGGAAATGAAAATAAAAGTTGGTATTTAGTTACTGCTGAGAACAGTTACAATACTGCTAAGTCTTCTTAATGGTCAGAAAAGAAACAGTTGAAGAGGTGCTAGGGGTAGGAGGAAATAATACAGTGGGAATGAAGCACTGTGGAAAAATACTCACTCTTGAATTGCTAAGTTTGGTACAGATATAGCTAGGAAGTTAATCCTATTGAATGTTTGCTATATTGGGATATCAGTTATCAAAGTGGGGGTGTGTGCAGAATGATGTTTTCTGGAGTTTTCTTCAGCCAACTGTACCAATAGAAATGGAAAATTTGTAATATTCTGAGATTGATGTTTTGCTTAGTGTAAGCTGACACTTTCCATGCTGAATATCCAAGCTAATAATACTGTCAAACAGGAGCCATCTTATTAGTCTGCTCCCTTGGCTTTTCAAATATGTACCTAATTCTGATAAATATTATTCTCATGTTGAAGTAATATCAAACTATACCTTACAAACAGTATATCCACTGTATACCAGTGTGTACCAGTTTCAACAAGAAACTGTGAAAACCTCTATCTTCAGTCAGTAACAAGTATACAACCCGTCTTTCTTTTTCCTTATTGAATGCCTGGTAAGTTAATGCTACCTTTCTATGCCAGCTCCTTACTGGCTATGAAGGAAGACTCAAATGCACTGTTCCTCCTTTGGTGCTTCTGATTAAAGCCAGTCTTTGATTCTCAATGATTCTTGATTTATTTGGTCTCTCCCTTTTGAATATCACCAAACATCCAGGGGTTCAAAGCAATCAAATGTTTTATGGCTTTAGAAGTCTTGATTTAGTACAGTTATATTCCCCTACCACCCAAAAAATCCTCAAACCCCAAAACAAACAGTAGTGGCCAGCTGGGTTGAGCTGCACCTGCAGTATGTAAGGGTTAACCAGAAACAGAAGAACCTGTATCAATCCTACTTTAAGAGAAACTTGTTGAAATGCAAGAAATGATCCCTCGAAAGTTAGAGAGTTGGAAAATGAGTGGCACACAGTGCTATGCTATAGACAACACCAGATCCTAGGTACTTGTGCCTACAATGGGGAGAGGGTGATAAATATTGAAGTGTGCATGTAGGTGTTTATTGAGGTCACAGGTGGTTTGTGAGGAGAAGTACAAATTCATTTAATATTGGAAACTGCATGTTTGCCTTGTTTAGTTCTGAAATAGGCAGTAACCCTAATATGTGCTCTTTGGTTCAAAGACGTCCCTTGGTGTGATAGCACAATATATTAATTTTTTGAGGGTTTTTTTCCCATTGGACGTTACGGTTGGCTGTACTATGCAGAGATGGGTAATAGACCAAGTCAGGCCTCAGCATGAACTTTTGTGACTCTCCAGCAGCCACTAGCCTGGAAAAAAAAAACCCTGCCTTGTAACACTGAACATGTAGGACTTTACATTCTGGCTCTTTGGTGTTTCCTTGGCCGTTGAAATTGTGCACACTTGGGAATGCCCGCCCGTAACAGGGTTGCAGATTTCAGTCCAGGGAGCAGTGGTTAACCCAGAGCTTGAGGAACCTGACAAAGGTTCCTCTGTCTCTTCCGTGCTTGGAAAGGGGAGGAGGGCTTCACCTGTGGGAACCATCTGCTGCTTGCACAGGGCGGCCCGAGCTCTCACCCCAGCAAGGCTGCAAGAGCCATGTTTGCTTCTCAGTCTCAAGAGGATTCACACATGTACAGAAAGGCTCAGTACCAGCAGAAATGACTGACAGCAGTCAGCAAGCCCCATCAGCCCCTTGGTATCTGGCGGTTTGATCTTTAATCCCTGCAGAATGGAGAAGGCTTCAAGGCCAGTCCTCCCACTTGCTGCCAGGCCACATGGCCACCAGGTCCTCTGCAAGAGGTGCTGCTGTTTTCTCATCAGATCAGGTCCCTACCAGAAAGCATTAGTGGTGACCACATGATGCCTGGGGCTGCATTGCTGGCTCTGGGTAAGCAGGGATGGACATATACAAGGATAAAGCTCTGGTCATCCACGGAGCTTTATGGCCAAAATTGAGATGGCAAACAGCTAGGAGTCTGTGGGCTGGGTGATGGGCTTTGGATGAAGGTGACTAAAGTCTCTCTAAACCCTTCTGCTGCTCCTGAAGTCCTTTATAGGAATTAGTCATGCAATTATTTCCATTCCCTGATGTAATTATGGCAATCAGTAATATTGTTACTGCAGGACAGGAGCTCCAGTAAAGAACTGAGACCTTTAATAGTGGGGCTTTGTACCAATAAGGAGCAAGCAGCCAGAATCCTGCTACAACTCCTGGAACTAGGAACAAGGCTTTAAAAAAGGGTCTTTGGGGCTTTGAATCCCCCAGGGAGGGATAGCAGTTGAGAGAGAGATTGCAAAAAAAACCATAGTATTTGTGTACTTGAAAATGTCACATATTTTGTCTGTTGCAGCTATGCCTCATTGCGGTTGTTAACGTGTTACTGTAACACCTGCTGGCCCTGATTAGGATTCCTCCGGGATGGTATAATCACAGAGCACAATGTGGCCACCAAGAAATTACAACTCATGATGTGCAGCACATAAAGGGGGAATAATGATAGACTCAACCAGAGAGATATATGCTGGTTTATCCATACATATGGCCAGTATGAATTTGCATCTTCATTTACTATTTTCCTTTAGCCCCATGAGCATCAGTGCTCCCTTATAACTCTGAGCCGGGCCATTATAAGTTGGCTGTTCTTACAGTGTCATTGAAGTAAATCTCAAATAAGGATTTGAAACAGGAGAAAATAACAGCTTAGGTTTAGGCTACTGTAAGCTGGGCTGGCCCAGGGACAAATTTACGTTTAGATTGAGCCTCTTCACATCTTCTGTAAGTAATTGTAAACTCTCTCATGCCTCAGCCCTACAGAAGAATTTAGGCGGCCCTGCACTGTCAGAAACTGTGCCTTACACTTTGTAAGACATGAGATAGCTAATCAAAGTCGTCAGGCTTAGCATCTACTTTTCATAATTATTTGTGCAAGTACAACTCGGTTTATCAAATGTCTGCATTAATCAGACAAAGGATATCAGCGTTGCCAAAATAAATCTGTTTTAAAAGTGTTATGTCTGATTATTTGTATTATTCAACCAACACCCAGACGTCCTGTTATGTTAAGAGCTACGCAAGCATGTAAGAAAGCATTCCACCACCAGGGAGTGTACGACTAATTCACGATAACAGAAAACAATTGGACATTACAAGCAAATAAAGGGAGAGGAGAATGAGGGCGGGCATGATCCTCTGTGACTGGGTATTCCTATGAGAACTGTGAGCGAGTTTTAAATAAAGGGAAAAATGGTTTGATATAAATAAATTGGAAATATGATATCAGTAATCCTTACTGGGCATTTGCCTAGCCCAATGGAGATTTCTCTGGTATGTACATAGCTTTCATATTAGGGTCTTATTCATACCGTGCCTATTTACACCACTTTCACAGGGAACTCCAAATGGCATTGCAGAGACAGCAGAGGACAGAGGAACACAGCCAAAACACTACAGCTGGCCTCCTTATACCACACAAATCTGCCATCTGCACCCAGCCAGGCACGTGCCCAGCGAGGGTTATGGAGGCTGCATTTCTTTGTTATTAAATGCTTCATACTGCCAGCACGACATAAAGGGATCTTAGTGGGACTGTTTGTCTCAGCCTAACGTGTTTTGCTGCTGCATGTTTTCAGTTCCACAGCTATTCTGCTTGAGCGTTAATGTGAATAAATCACTTCATTAAGATGCCTACTTGAACTGGTGCTGCCTGGAATAACAAACCTTACTGTATGTTTCAATGAGAGGAAGATGTACAGAATAAAAGGATACATGTTCACAGAAGTCTCTGCTTTCCAGTACCCTTTCTGATCTGAGGTCACCCTGCCATGTCATGGGCCTTCAGTTATCCTGAGCCTTTATTTTTCAAGAGCACCTCCTTAGAAGTCAGGTTGAATTCTGGTCCTCTTTGCCTTTAGGAGCTTGTGGTCAGTGATACACAGCAATATAACAAGGCATCTTAAAAGAACAAAGCATTTAGCAGCTGAAACAAAGAACTTAGTGGAAAAAAAAAAAACAACATAACATTGCAAAAAATAGTATTTATTTATGTATTTTCAATGTAAAATTTACAAGGTAAACTTGTGAGAGGAAACTGGACTCTGTCAGGCACTCAAGTGTCTCAGATTAATTCTCCTGGACAATTCCCAGCCTTTTGTGAATGTGCTCCTTTCTTCACATCCCTAGTTCTTTTCCCATCCAGTGCAAAGAAGCCTGGCATTATCTTTCAGCTATTGTTTGTAGAAAAGTGGCTTATCTTGAGCCATACTTTTTCCTTTCATTTTCTTTTTGAATTGAACTGTTCTTTTCAAGGGGCAAAGTCAAAACAGGGTGCTCGTAAATTATCACAGCGCAGTTCCCTTTTCATCACGGTCATAAAACACATTGCAAATCTAATAGATGAAGTTGGAATTCCTATCTATTCTTGAAAGTTATAACCAAAACCAAGTGCGAGTGGCAATATAGTAAAGCAAAACAACCTTTGTGATACCTCTCATCTAGGTTAAAATCCATAATATTTAGTATTTACATAATAATTACTATTTTTCAGGATGAAACACAGTAACTGCCATCTCTTTCACCCTCCAGCATTCTTGAAAAGGAGCACTGCTTGAACTGACCAGCAGCGTATTGCCAGAAGAAACCCGAACTAGGAGCACAGCAGCTTGGTAGGAAACACTGATAACATGTGATGACCTGACACAAATGCTATGTCATTAAAGTGTAACAATAGTTTGTATTTCATAAGTCATCTTCTGTGTGAAAGCCTACCTGATACACTTCATACTGCTTCTGTAGCCTCAGAATCACCCAGTCATCATTGGGTCATCTCGCCCAATCACATAAATTACTGACATTGTGCACGGAGGGAGAATGAGGGGGCTTCCGCCTGCGAGGAGGGTTGCTGTTTTCCCTTCCTCAGAGTATTTTGTATAATTTTTAAAGGCCTTGGCCAAACCACGTCTCCCGGTAGCTCCACTTGGTGTGCAGCCCAGCAGTAGCATCTTTGCCACAAAACGCACTTTGCGGTGGGGCCCTAAAGGGCACCTTTGGATGCATGACCCAAGCCGCCCGGTAGCGATGCCAACGGGGAGGGGAGCGTGAGCAGTGGCAGAAGCCGATTAACAAAGAGATTAACAAAAAAAACCGCCCAACGACAGCAACAGCCTGGTGGGTGCCCTGGAGCAGGGCTTTCATCTCCTACCCACTCGCGGAAGGAACCGCAGCGGGGGAAGGAGGGCGAAGGAGGGCAAAGGAGGGGGGGGGTGTCCCACCGGCGGGGACGGGGAGGGACCCCGGCAGCCTCTCCCTCCTGCCCCGGCCTTCTTTGGGGTGCCTGGCCCCGCCGGCAGCCCGCCCATCACCGTGCTCTCCTGGCTGTGCTGCCCACGAAGGTAGCCCGGGGTGGTGCCGAAGGGCTGCTCCCAGTTCCTGGAGACCTGTAAATACAGCTCTGATTTGAATATATCTATTTCCCCCACACACACACACCTCTGCAGCCTTTGCAAAATAAGGGACCACCTGTTGCATACTCATGCGGCAGCAGCGGTGTTGCCACTCACCAGGATAAATCGGTTCTCCCCTCGTTTACCGGGACATGGGCTTAGGGATGCCAGCGTGGCCCCAGCTATTCCCCAGGCAGTCCGGCCCTGTCGTCTGGCGTCGGACCAGAACCGGGACCTGCACTGTGGAAGCCGGCTGCCCGACCTTACCTTGGGCACCCTGCCTGCGTTGTGCTGGTGCCTGGCGCCCCCAGCCCCTGGGGCTTTTACCTTTTGGGGTAACACTCTGTGTCCCTAGGTACTGCCCCCCTCCACCCCAGAAGTGCCCTTCCCGGGGCACGCTGTGGTGACTGCCGTTCAGGCGTGGATGATTTGAACCTCCCAAGGCCTTCGTGAGCTATGCCCGCGTTTACTGCCTCCGGCTGGCAGATAAGGGAGAGCCAGGGCAGCTGGTCCAAGGTCCCGCTGTGCTCGAGCGGAGGAGTCCGAAACATCCCTGTGCTGCTCCTCTGCTCTGCCCATTGGGCCGTGCCTCTTTCCCACGCCTGAGCCTCTCCTCCCCCTCATTTACTCTCCGGGTGCTTTGCAAATGCAAGGGCTGTAATTTCTGATCCCCACGCTCCAAAAGGTTGGGTCCGTTCCTTTTGTAGTTTAGCTACCGCCAGGAACTTGCTGAGTATTCGCTCGGATACTCAGCTCTGCCTCTGGGTGAACCTGTGTCTGCCTTGAGAAACGGGATAATGCAGTGGCTGTCGTTCTGTTGCTGCCAATCTCTGGAGAGGGGGTTTTTCATGAAGTCTTAGCTCCGACAGCAAAACATAAAATAGCACACGGGCAACGCCACACACCTCATGGCTGGCAACTTAAAATTTCCCCACATGAGGCTTTCTGATAGAAAGCGGCTGGCAGAGGCGCCCCTATAATAACGCGTGCGAGGAAAGTAGTTTGCTAGGAGGACAGCCTGGCTCGCTGACAGAGGGGGCGGATCCTGCGCACAGGCGGGCCGCGCCGGAGCGGCCCCAGCAGCATCGGGGCTATTTCAGGAGCCGGGCGGAGGCGGCAGCGGCGGCGGCTGGAGTCGGGGTTAGCGGAGGACCATGGGGTTAGCGGTGTCGGTGGGCTGAATGGGGGCTTGCAAGTGGAAGCGAAGGTAGCCAGGGAAACACGGGTTTGCTTCGGTTGAGGGGAGAAGAAGGTGGGGGGGGGTGGGGGGTTGAGGGCTGCATCACAACTTGAGCTGCATCAAGCTGAGCCAGGCAGAGAGGGGAACGGGAGGAGAAGAGGGAGGTGGAGACGGCTGCCACCGGGGGATTTGGGCTTGCTTTATTGAAACAAATCAGTGTTCGGGAGAGAGCGGCGAGGAGGAGGAGAAAGAAGAGGAGGAGGTGGGGGTGTGGGGGCAGGAAGAGGGGGATCGAGAAAGAAAAGTGCGAGGGCTGTAGCTGGGAGAAGCAGAAGTGATGAGAGAGCGAGCGGGGAGGCTGGAGGAGGCTGCCCGTCCTGCTGCTGCGCCCCGCGGGGACCGCCGCTCCTGCCGCCGCCGGGCGCCCCCGCGGCCGCCGCTGCCGCCCCGCCGCCCCCGGCCCGCGACATGGAGGCGCTGAACGGCCCCGGCCCGGGGCCCGGCGAAGCGTTGCGGCCGCCGCCGTCTTCGCCCGGCCACCACCACCCGCACGCCGAGAAGAAGAGGCTGCACCGCGCCCCGTCGCCCGCCAGACCCTTCCTCAAGGATCTCCACGCCCGCGCCGCCGTTGCCGCCAAGCCACCGCCCGCCCCTCCCAAGTCCCCTGGCCTCCCCGGCCGGGCACCCCCATCGCCGCACCCGGCAGCCCACCCGCCGGCCGCAGGGCTGCTGCCGGCCCCGGGCCGCCTCTCCCGCCGCCCCGCCGCCACAGGGTGCAAGGCCGCCGCTGCCGCCGTCGCCGCCGCGGGCAGGGCGGGTGCCAAGGCCGCCCCTTGCGCCAAGCGGGCTGCCCGCGGGCCGGAGCCGGGCCCCGGCGGTCGGGGCGGGGGGCGGCAGCCCAGTGGCGAAGCGGCCCCGCCGCCCGGCAAGGGCAGGAAGGGGAAGCGGGGCGCCGCGGCGGGCAGCGGCCATGCGGCGGCGGCGCTGGCCCGGGTGGGCCACACGGACAGCAGCTCCGATCTCTCCGACTGCCCCTCCGAGCCGCTCTCCGACGAGCAGCGCCTGGCTCCGGCCGCCAGCAGCGACGCCGAGTCCGGCACTGGTTCCAGCGACCGTGAGCCTCCCGCCGCTCAGCCCGCCGCCGAGCCGACCCGCAGCGGTGCCGGCCGCGGAGCCCCGCCGACCACCCGACCCAGCGGGGATCCGCTGCCCGCGCCCTCGGGCGGGGGACGAGTCCCGAGCCGCGGGGAGCCGCCGCCGGCCGCCCCTGAGGAGTTGCAGCGGGAGGTGGAGGAGCTGCGCTCGGAGAACGAGTACCTCAAGGTGAGCATCGCCCGCAGAGCCCGGCGTTGGCGGGTCCTCGCCCTGGGAAGGGGAGGAAATAGGGCGCAGCTCTCTCCTCGCTGGGACTATAGGGTCCGCGCTAGGGTTGGCGACTGCATTCGCGCAGCCTGAAAACACCGCCCGTACCCCACCCCTGCCAGACCAAATGTCCAGCTTCACCCGCGGGAGAGAAATAGGGGCAGGGAGAGCCCGCCGGGGGCCTCGGCGCTGCCCCCCAGAGCGGCACAGGGCGTCACTTCAGGGCAGACACGGGGCTTCAGCTTGCGATCCCGGCTCCCGGTAAAGCCCGGTTTGTGGAGACTGGATGAACGCAAATCCAGTGCAACATGTGCTGTGTAGCAACACTGCGTTTGGTTGACGTGGTGGTAGCTCAGCAAACCCCAACTCTTTCTGAAGCGCCGCAATCACTGTACTGGTTAGCAAGACCTTGCTTTCCAGGAACTGTTTTCCTCAGTACCACCCTTTAAGACAAGCCAAAGAAGCTGGTTTGCTCCTTTGCTGAGGAAGGAGTGACAGGTTTATGTTGTCTGTTTGTTGTGTTGCTTTATCACTGGGAAGCGAAGCCACTCATTGTGAAGTACTAATGGAATAACAGAGCAGCAATAAAAAGTGTTATTGCATCCTTGTGCAGGTAGAAAAGTACAGCTATATGCGTTCATCCTTGGAGAAACAGGAAAGCTAAATGCAGGCATGCTCTGAGCTGGGTTGACCTGCGGGAACCTCTAGTTGGACTTGCACATACAATCTGATCTTTTGGCACAGCGAAGAGGTTGCGTCCATAAAGATCTATAAATAAGATAAGCGGAGATAATTGTATAACCACATCTACTGTACCATTTGACTCTTTTGCTAGTGAGAACAATCTTCCTTTCCTGATGTTGGAAACACCCGGTTGTTAAGCAAAATGACCGTGGAAATCCATGGGAGTTTTCTTGGATAAGGACTGGAGTTGGGCTTAACCTTGGCAGGGAAGGGTGGTAAAGATACAGACTGAGCTTGTTAAGGGCTTTTGGCTAAGGAGCAAGAAACAGTGTTCAGTGTAGCAAAAGGTTAACAGTGGGGGTGCTGCAAGCTTCTTTGCTGGGTCTGGTGCTGCTTAATGAAGTGGGAAAGGGAATGAGCAATGATACAGCAAAATTTGCAGATGGCATTAAGGCTTTTCTGTCTTAACTCAAGCCTAGAAAAGATCAGACAGAACTTAATTGTAGACTTGACCCCTGAGAAATGGGTGAAAAATGAAGGCAGAAGATGAGAAATAAATCTCAGTATTGAAAATGTAAAGCACTTGGAGAGAAGGACTGAGTATGCACTTCTCTGGGTTTTAAGTGTGTTGTGTTAACTCAGGAGGATAATGAGAAAAGGAGCAATGAATGTCTCTGCTCAATGTGACACTGCAGGCAAAAAAATGTTAGATTTCAGTGGGAAATGAATGTTGTTATTCTTTGAATAACAAAGACAGTATTATAGTGTTCTAGATATCTGTAGCTGTTACACAGATCAATAGGTGTACCTGAAATACTGTGGGCACTGCTGGTCACCTATGAAAGAATAACCCAGAACTAGAACAATAAAAATTATTGGCACATTGCAAGGCTTTTTTACAGCACTTATTGGATAGAAAACTCTGAGGTGTGTTAGGTAAATGTAATAGTCTATAAAATGCTGAGCAGCGGAGAAAGCCTGTATCAGAAGCTTCTGTTTTACTCAACAGCCCAGAAAGAAGAGATATAATGAAGTCACGACTGGTAAAAGTATTGAACTGGTATTGCTTTTTAAGGAGCAGGTGAACTGGCACTGCCACTTGAAGTCATAGAGGCCAAAAGCCCAGGAGCATCTCTTTGCATTACAGGATTTGCACAGTTACAGTACTTTAACCCATTATGAAGAGTGCTTAAGCTTCTTGTTTCATATTTAAAGGAATTTTTAACTATAGGAAACTGAAAAAAATAGAGCGTGACTGAACTGTCTAGGACCAGCCGCTGTTAGGGTGTCCCACCTGAGGGACTTTCTGACCACAGGACCTGACTGATATTGACAAGTCATAGAATCATAGAATGGTTTGGGTAGGAATGGACCTTAAAAACCATCTAGTTCCAACCCCTGCCATGGGCAGGGACACCCCCCCCCCCCCACCCCCCACTAGAAAAAACTTTATTCTACATAGTTTCAAACTTTTCACCCTGTGCAACAGTGTCTTCAGGTCTTTCACCTTGAGATCTTCATCATCTACAACAGATGTGTCCCAATCCTTCTTTAATTTGGAATGTTGCTTTTCTGTGCTACAAGTAGTTCTGAGACCAGTAGGATACTACAGACTAGTTTCTTGGGGCTCCGTGTCTTAGTCGGCTTCTAGTGGGCTTGTCCTGGTGCCTTGAAAGCCACAAGCTCTCACTGTCACCTCTTCTGAAGGAAATGAGTGCGTGGTCTGTCTGCTCTCCTTGGCCACCTGGGTGCACGAAAGTTCTAGCAGTTCTGCTCCTCTCTCAAAATGCTTGGAAACAACCCAGTGGTGCAGAAGTTATCAAGAGGATTCCCAAACTTCGTTTTCCTTTTCTGGGGAAACCCATAAAAACCTTCTGTGAATTAAAGCCGCAGCATTGCCCAAGGTGTTTACCTGTGGCTTTGTTCCTCATGTTTTTTACGGTGCAGTTCTCTAGTTTGCCGTTACAGTTTTGTTTCCCCTTTAACTGGAGGGGGATAAGGGATAGCAGGGAGGCTCTCCGCTCTAAACAGACAAATAATGAGGTAAATCCCAGAAGAAACTGTTAATTTCCTGAGCATAGCCATATGCTGAATTTTTTTTGTTTTCACTTCTTATCCCTCTCTGCAGCTGGAGTGCAACTGTAAATGCACACGATTTTCAAGTCTGTTTCAGGGAAATTTATCCTTCACATAGGAAGCTCTTTCATGTGTCTGGAACATAGGTTATAGAACTTAGTGTGTGTATACACGCACCCACATCCACACACACACACACACTTAGTGCTAAAGATTACTGGAGATTAAAGGGCTACCAGAAAAACAAACCAAACAATTGTTTGTTTTTCTTTCTCATCAAGAAGTGCTAGAAGGTCTCCCAGAATGCCGAACAGAAGCCTTTGCAGGGCAAACTGTTGGTGATGCAAGCATCTCAAGACTTCATATCCTGTGAGCTAGATCTCAACCTGATACCAAGTTACTACCTTATGTATTTCCAGGAACTTTGATTTTACCCTAGATGAGGCTCCAGCAGTGGCTAACTATCTATAAAGTTAAGCTTGTAAGTGAAGTCACTGAGGAGGTGTGTTTACATTGGGAAGTGTCTCTTCTACTACTTCTGCAAGAGCTCGTCATTGATTTCACTTTCATATATTTCTTGCATAACCTCATTTGAGCTACCTGTGGGGAAGACTGTAATCCTACAGTAGCATTTAAAAGGTATTGCTTATTTGTTGATGTGAAAGAGGAATTATGTTGTGGAGCCAGGAGGTCATTAGTAAGTGCTAGTGGAAGGTGAAGTTTTAGTTATTACTCGTCAGTACTGTTAGTAATAGCAAAATACAACCCACACAAGTGGTTGTTTTTCAGGATTACTTCAAAGTGTCCAGCATGTGGAGAAGCATCTTGCACTGTGCAAATCCTTGGGAAACTTTGAAAGACGCTCTTTGTGGTGTAGAGCCCTCTAAAGGATAAGCGATCCTAAGGAAGAGGGCCCAGATTTTAGCAATTTTCTAAATTTAGCTATTTTAGCAATTACATTGTATTTCTGGGCATCCTTGAAACTGTAGGTCTTCAAGTCTGTAGGCTTGAGATGAGCTCATGAGGTGTAATACCACCATTTCTTTTGTTAACCTGCAGGGAGCTGTGTATGTCAATGGGTTTTGCAGGGCAAAAATCATGCAAAGTGATGGGACCAATTTTTTTCCATTTAGCAAGGGTTACTGGGGTTAGCAAAACAAAGCTCGTCCCGCATCTCTGCCTGACAAGCTGCTATTCCCACCTGGTGACTGACTGTCCCTAAGAGAATGGAGGTGATAACCCTGCTTGGGGCACAAAACCCGTGTGGCTGGGCCCAGCTGGAGGGATAGTCAGCTGTTGGAGGGAGATGTCACTTTGGGGAAGAATAGCAAGGCAGTGTGCCTTGTTAGCTCCAGCTGTGTCTCTGTCAACCCCAGTGCTGCCTGGAGGGGTTTAGCTGTGTGATGCACTGGGCAATAGTTTCTCTCGGTGGGCCTAAATAGATTATACCAGTGTTGCACCAGCCAGACAACTGCTTAAACGGCTTCAGCCGCCACAGTTGAGGAAGTGTGTTTGAAACAATACCGGGGCTAATGCTTGAATGAAGCAGAAAAGCTGCCAGATGCTGCTCTTGCTGTGGGATCCTAGAAGCTTAAACCAGCCCTGAAGTCAACAGGTGCTTGTGGTCCTGTGATCTTTTCAGTTCTTGTTTTGTGCACTAGCTTTGGATGATGTCGGGTCGGTGTATGACTTGTAAAGTAGTTTGGCTTGAGAGCTGAACAATAGCATCAGTGGCCCAGGGGCTTTAGGTTCATTAACATACTTTGCAAGAGGCAAAAAATAAGTTATTTCCTTTTTCCCGGACAAAGCTGTTTAGAGCATATTTATCCCTACTGCAATTCTGCCATAAAGTGATATGGGGGATGTGTTTATTCCTTAGCAGCAGCATCTCCTACATATAGACAGTTTGAGGTGTTTAAAATACAAAACCAGAGATTATGTAAAGTCACAGTTCATGAATCTGTGATTTATCAAGGACTTTCCAGTTCTGGATTCACCAGAGCAATAGCAGCTACCCACTGTAATTTCCACCACCCCTCCCTTCCTCAGTCTACTCTCATATCATGGAATGTATATTGAACTTCTTTCTATTTTAAAAAAGTAGTAGTGGCATAATCTATAAATATGACTATTGGCTGAATGAATAAATACTTCTATGTTTTACATAGACAATTGAATTTCATCCTTCATTTGCGTTTTCTTAAGTACTGTACATTTCATTGGTTTTGTATGTTTTTTGTCATCCTAGCTGGTGGATATTTCCAAGTTAGTATTTAACTGATGCATTCTAATTCATAGGAGGCTTAAAATTTTCAGTTTGCTAATATGCATAACTGTCAGTGCATAATAATGAGTTCGGTATCCACACATCTTTTATGCCATTCACACTCTGCATTAAGAGCTTTTTCTGTATTAGCCAGTAATTCAGCTTGGTGGAGGTACATAAGCAGGCTGACCTAGAGGTGCTGATGCCCTTACTCCTCCTGCTTTTATATGCAGTTTAGGGGTCCTTGGCTTGCTTTTATTCTGCCCATTAAATGGAATATACCTATTATACATGTGTTTTATAGCTGTCCAGAGGCCTCAAGAGAATGGAGCACATTCAGTACACCCTTGGAGTGTAGGTCTCTCATTTGTTTCAGAAGGAATCTGGTTCTTGCATGCTCTGTGGGTTGAATGAGTGTGTAGTTGGTGGGGATAACTGGAAAATTTACTTTCAGACCTCATTACGGATCTCAGCCAGGCTGGCTGGGTAGACACAGCCCATCAGTTGTACAAGTATGCCTGGTTGTTTCAGTGGGAATGACTCATGAGTATGGGTTACTTAGTATAATAGCTGCATGACCTGACTCTTTCCCTCCCTCTTTCTCTCTCTCTTCCTCCCTCACTCTCTCCCCCCTCCTTTTTCTTTTTCCTTTCCAGAATCCTGCACAAGGCATATTCCTATAATTTACCCTTAATTACACTTCATTATAAATTAAATTCATAATAAACAAGTATGACATCACTAAAGGTATTAATGAGATAATGGCTTCTCTTCTGACAGGCAAGTCTTCAATTTGCACAGCACAGATGTGGAATGACACCATCAGTATGTATTTGGGCTATGCTGTGATGTAAACTGCACACAGGCTTTCCCCTTTCAGCCAATTCATCTTGGCTTTTTAGACTGACAGGCAAACAGTGAATCCTAAATCTGTTGTCTTTGCACTGACATCTAGGGGAATCCTGCAAATGGAGCAGTTGCCCTGTGTTCATACAGTTGCCCTGTGAATCTCGGATGAGTGATCCCTATTACACCCATAATACCTGACCTCTAGGAAGTCATTTGGGCCAAGTATCTGAACCTATAAGTGGTTAGACTCAGGAGCAACTTTGATTTCTACTGCAAATTTGAAAAAGCTGTCAGTTAGAAGGTTGTTTTCTTTCCTATTCTTCTATTTGTTCTTTCTGATGACCAGGGTGACATCTGGAAAGCAAAGCAGTTTAGCTTTTTCCTAAACAATATTCCAGGACACGCTGCCTGCTGCTGTTCCTACTGAAAGTAATAATGTAATTACCATTAAATTAAAAGGGATCAAGAGGAGGCTCTCATCCCCTACAGGAATGTACAGCAAAATGAAGCTTCTTATGCCTGCACTTAACCTCTCAGTTTCAATTGCCACTTTGGAATGCTGCAGCAGGTCCTCCATGTTTAAAGAAGGGAGCGGGCTCTCGATTTTTTTTTTTTTAGGCACACAAAGAGGGATGACTGCTTTCTTACCAGTTTGGTTTAATTACTTTGAAGTGCCTATTCTGATCTCTTTCTTCAGTTTTACAATATTAAAATCCATTGTATGAAGCACAATACCTCCTGAGAGGGACCTTTAATTCTTACTCACAATAATCATAGTAATATGAGCAATACATTTTAATGAAGTCAGGGGTTGGGTTTATCTAGTGTTTCCAACCACCTCACAGCCAAAGCATCTTTTTTTTGCAAACTACTAAGTTTGGTATTTTCAAGGTTCTGATTTACCTTCAATTTCTCTAATGACTGACGTGTTTTCCTTCAAAGAGGTAGGTTTGCAAGTTTAGTGAGTAGGACCATCATAGTTTCAGTTGTAATTTCTACTTCTCTGAGTTTTCAACTTACCTTCCTCTGTTTTGTGTGCACTCATCACTTCAGAAGAGGAGTTTAATTTGTCCTGATTTTGTAGGTGTAACCGTAACAGGTCTGACTTAGAAGATGCTAACACAAGGTTTCAGCATCTACAGCAGACTCACAAGTACCTTCCAAGGAGAACAAGCTGTTATGAACTGCAAGCACCTACAACCTTGCCAGTAGTTTTGTGGCCTGTGTCAAGAGCAAGATTATATCTTTACTATAACTAGTAAAATATTATCCCAGCATCCATAATTGTGTGCTGTCATACAAAATCTGAGTCACGTATTCTTTTTCTCTATTTTGGTGTTTTGGAGGTGACATGCTCCTGTATGTATATTTTAATATATAAAAATGAGACTTCATCTTGCTACTCATCTGTCCCATTTGGGTTTGTTCTCCCTGGGCTGAGCCAACTATGTAAGTCCAAGCCCCAGGCACTGCAATAACACAACAGAAAGTGGGCTGCATGTAGACTGTATGGTGAAGTTTCCATTTCTTATACGCCCAAAATGTCTGTGCCTGCATTGTTTTTGCATATATGTTGCCGTGTTCTAAAGTTCTTCCAAAGGATGCTGTATTCCTAAATACAAGGCTCTGGGACATGGTCCCATTTCTATATGGAAGTTCTGGGAGCAGAAAAAAAAATTGAGGTTTTTTTATGTAAAAAAAGTAGTTTATCTGCAAATTTACACTAGAGGAAAGCAAGCTGTGTATTTATAAGCAAAACCAGAGGCAAGCATAACAATGAAAAATCAGACACTTGCAAAATCAGAGTTGTGCTGTTGAGGGAGACTGAGAAAACTTCAGGTTTTCTGAAGGTAAAAGACAGGCCTATCTCAGGAAAAACAGCTCATGCCAATGCTTGCAGCTTTTGTGGAACTACTTTGGTGGGAGGAAAGACATCGGATTCAAGTCTCCAATGGAGACAGAGTGACTTTTAAGGCTGGGAGAGTTCCCATGCCTGCTGAAAGGATCTGGGAACATTAATTTTAACTGGGATGACTGTTTCAGCGTGGTTTAAAAGGCTGTGACTTTCACTTTCCAAATTTGGTTGTAATAAATGCTTTGAAGTCAAATATTGTACGTTATTTGTCTTTAGAAACCAACTGTATTTTACTAATAAATATATAGATAAGAAGAAAGTTAGAGATGAGCACTAACATTATAGTTGCTTTTTGCAGGCCACTTAATACGTGAAAGCTATTGCTTAGTTTTTAAATAGAAACATCAGATTATAACCAGATCCCACTAATTTGTTGATGCCAGATATTTTTCTTTATTGTGGGTTTGTGTTTCAAAATTCTCAATTTACAAGCAAATTATTAATCTAACATCAGCATTCTGAAGATGATATTAAAAAGTTAATTGAGCTTAAATTTAGTTCAGGTAGATTCAACTCCTGAGTCTGCAGCCAGCCCTAAGCAATAACTTTGGTCCTGTTCATCCCAGAAGGCTGTATTAGCTCTGACAGGTAAAGGCTGTACTTTTGATATGAGTACCTTAGCCAAAATACCTAGGTCATAAACTGGTAACACAAACGTGTATTCCTTTTCTTAAGTTCAAAAGCCACTACTACTACCTAATCAGTTTCTATCAGCTCACTGAGGAATAACACTTTTGCTTCTCCATCCATGCAAATATCTTACTCCTGCAACTCTCCCAGGGAGACTGTGGGACAGGATTGCCTCTGCAGCTGAAATCTGAATATACTGGGAATGTGTAATGTTATAGTGGGCTTGTGAGAAAAAATGTCTGTCCTTTCCAGGCATCCAGGGAGAGCTCTGTAGAGCCCTGGGAGGGCTCTACTGGTGGAGCAGAGCCTCACTGCTGAGCCCAGTGTGGTCATTTTGGAAATAACAACCTTTTTGTTTACCTAAAATTTGACTCATGCTGGCTCAACTAACTGAAGTTAAATCATAGCTGTATATATACTTGTCTTTTTATATGTGGCTGGGATTTTGGTCAGAATAGCACTGTAATTCTAATATAACCATGCTAACAAGGCTAAAGAAGTTTGACAAGTCTTCCTTTGGTCAGGACTGTGCTCAGAGACCAGACCTGTCCCTCGCCTGTCCCTCAGTTACTAAAGCTTCAGTGGAGCAAGATGAATACAGGTAGAAACATGACTGTCCATCCAGTTAGGACACACGAAGGGGGAATGGGTGAGAGGACTACCAGGGGGATGCAGGCAGACATGTTCATGGAGAGACTGGACAGGGATGGTCCAGCCTCGGAGGGAGCTTTGTCAAGGGAGCTAGCTCCATAGCAGTGTCTTCTCCATCCAGTACAAGTGTGAAATATTCTCCAGCCACCCTTGGTATTTCAAGTGTCATTTACATATCTAAAGTGAGGTGAAGGTGCAGCTAGCCCTGGTGCAAGTTATCCTGTAAACTTATTAAAACAATGTTCTGCACAGAAAATTTGCTTTTTATCATGTCAAATGCAATTTTGAAGAAAACAATTAAAAAATTAATAGTTAATTTTAAATATTCTCATCCTGTCTCTTGAGTATTTTTTTCCCCCCAACTTAGTTCAAAGTTAGTAGAGTCATAGTTTTTGTGTCATGCAGTAGTTTAATGGCTTGTACCTTTGGGCTTGGAAGACCTTTATAAGAGTTTTAGCTTTGGAGCTTCAGTCGTGCACAGATTAAACAAATGGGAATGATAGAGCTTATCCTCTTCAGCCGTAAATCTTTAAAGCTGACTTTAGAGAGCGTGTGCTGCTCATGGTATGATGTGAAATTGGGGCAGTTCATGATGCCCAGAAAAGAATGACCAGGTTATTCCCAGGGGGCACAGGTTTTATTTTGTCCCGGTGGTCCCGTTATTGAAATGTGTGTGCATGCAACAGAATCCCAGTTTCTCCCACACCCAACCCATCTGTCACTAAGCATGTTCATAGTGCTAGGCTCAGATGGGACAGCATTTTCGTGTGGAGCAGTTTGGTATTTGGTGTAAAGATTCGTTCAAGTTTTCAAGGGACAACTTCGTTTTCAGGAAGTGCTGGTTGTTAAGAGACATCACATAGAGATGCTGATGTAGCTGATTAAATAGGTTTACTGTAGTCTAAATAATATGCATTTCATGTGTGTATAAATAATATGCAAATTCAGATATGCATGTTTTAATTAGAGATAGTAAAATGAAGGTGTCACCAGTTTCAGGAGACAGATAAGCATATGTTCTGTTTTTAAACATGAAAGCAATTGTAAGAAATACAACAAATATTCATTAATTTAGTTCAGCATAATTAGTCAATGTTGGGATGAAACCTCTATTCCTATGACTTCTGGAGCTGCATGTTTCAATCTGTACCATTTCATTAATATGGTATCCTAGCAAGCATGTTTCCTATTTTGCTCCCATGGGTGAGATTTAGAGGTATGATGGAGCACTGTTTTGACTTCCCACAGGACGAGCTGGATGAACTTCGGGCTGAAATGGAAGAAATGCGTGATAGCTATTTAGAGGAAGATGTTTACCAGCTGCAGGAGCTCCGGCGGGAGCTGGACCGGGCAAACAAGAATTGCCGCATTCTGCAATATCGTCTCAGGAAAGCAGAACAGAAAAGCTTGAAAGTTGCACAAACAGGCCATGTGGATGGAGAGCTCATTAGGAGCCTGGAACAAGATTTAAAGGTGGGTGAGAGATTCATATTCATGGTGAAAGAGAACAGACCAGAATGTGGCTCCCCGCAATGGAAGGGAGGGTGACACATGAAACAGGCAATAGTTCTCCCAGTGTCAGGACCAATTTCCTTCTTGCGTGGTAGAGAACAAATATTCAGCTTATCATCCTAAAAAGATGTGTTAGTGAGTAAAAAACATGTGCTTAGATTCAGAATGAAAGAAATGCTGTCAAGTTACATTTGTGCATTTGAAAGATTAAAAGGGTCTTGTTTCATTAGTTTCACTGAAAACCTTAGCTTTGCAAAACTGTATGAACAAAACCTCATATGCTTTTCCCAGTTCATGTTCTTTCCTTCCTTTTCACTTCTTGCTTAGGCTAAATAACTGGAAAGTAAACCAGTCAAAGTTGCATTTCTTAGTGCCTCATAACAGGAACAGACTGTTACAGTACTTTTGCAAGGCAGATAGAGAATCAAAATGCTTTTCACATAAAACCGCAAATTCCTGTAAAAAAAAAGTTTAGAAAACTGAAACAGTTTTTATGTTTTTTCAGAAATGTTTCCATCAAGGCTAAGCTTTGCATAGGCACGATGCTTATCTGGCTTTACTCATCTTTCTTAATATTGCTATCCTGTAGCTCTCTTGAAAATATCTTCTGTAGGGAGGGACTGCTTACCACTAGAATTATTAAACATTTTGTACTTACAAATGCAAAGCATGAAACCTTTGAAACTGGAATGATTGGTTCCCAGCAGTGGAAATAAGAATGACATACCAAGTCATCAAACATTTCAAAGTGTCAGAACTAGTTTTCTCTTTTATGATAGAAAACAATGATAACCTTATAATAATAGAAATGATACATTACTCAGTAAAAATCTTGTACATAGATTCGACTGAAAGAGATATTGAGGTTTTTTAGTGTGTTTGGTTTGGTTTTGCTGACTTCTTGTAATTCAGTAATTTATCATTTTGCTTGATGAATCACCTTTCCAAAAGTTTTTTGAGTAAATATTTATTCTTGTTAGGCTGGACTCAGAAAACCTAAGCTGGCGTATATTTCTGTTTTCATATCACTCTTGCCCAGCTGTGGCTGCAGCTAGAGCAGCAAATTTGGGTGGATGAAACTGCTGCGTGCATGCAGCTTTGATCGATGGCCTGTCAACTTTACAACACAATTCCTTGTCTTTTGTTTTATCGACATGATATGCTAGGACTTTGATGGGAAGGCTTGGTATCTGCTTGTTTCTTCCTACTGTTCATGACATTGCCTTAGCATAATGTGGAGAGGGAGCTGGAGACAGGTAATCAAATATATTTTCAATTCTAACTTCTTTATTAGAAATGAATATCCATTTTGGTACTTGGAAGGCTTGGAGCCTTTCATCAACAGTCTCATAATTGAATTAAAAATCTCTCAGCTGTCTAGGGCTGTAATATGCTTCCTACTGTGGGAGACATACTGTAGCTGTTGCTCCTCATGGATCCTCTTCATGTGTTTGTGCTCTTTTGATCAGGTAGCCAAAGATGTCTCTGTCAGACTGCACCATGAGCTGGAGAGTGTGGAGGAGAAGCGTGTTAAAGCAGAAGATGAAAACGAAATCCTTCGGCAGCAAATCATTGAGGTGGAGGTATCCAAGCAGACACTGCAAAATGAGCTAGACAAGTTAAAAGAGGTAAGCAGTAGTCAGGGAAGCCATGCAGTTTAGTGTTGCTGGGTAAGATGGGAAGTTTGAAACACAGGCATCTTAGACTAATTCGTAAATGAAATGCTTGCTGATATGCTTGTACAATTGCCCAAAAGGTCTCCTTTGCTATTTGTTCCAAGTGGGTTGGTAATTTAGAAGCAATAGAGAGGTAGATGAACGATGCTGGGGCTTTTGTCCAGGGCTTCTCACAGGGCTTCTGTCCCATTTTAAACTGGCTTCTTAAAGCCTCTTTTCCTACTGGAGTAAAACTGTCTTTCATTTGACTCCAGCTACCTCTGACTCTCGTTTATACAAACTGGGACTTCTACCTATTTGAGAGTCAAATGAGATGTGCATGACTTGTCTCTGAGAGATGGTTCAGATAGGCAAGCTGTTGTTTTGGCTGGTGCTCTTCAATGGTGATGGTGGGGGCCATCGACATGAGCTAGGCAGCAGGAATGTGGTCTGTAATGTATAAATAACATTGCCCTTCAGGCACAGAGATGCTCTCTGTTGAGAAAAGAGATCATTTCAATTGGAGCTGACACACAGTCATACTGGGTGAAGTGATGATCCTTGGAAGCAAGTGAGTTGAGGAGCAGGGATCAGTAAAGGAAGCCAGATACCAATGGCGGCTCTTTACCAGAGCCCGTATCCCGGTCTGTAGTGGTATTTCTGTTCTCTTAATAGTATAGCAGCCTTTGCTCTGTTTTAAACCAGGTTGTGATAGAGCATTTAAACATAGTGAGGTAAGGCATTTATCCTTCGAGCTCTGGTCAGATTTAGAGAGGTGGTGCAACTATGCATTATTTTAGTCTTTCAAACATTGCTTCCAAGTCAACTGGCACAATGCCTGACTCAGTTTTATAAGGACAACCCCTATTTAATTTCTCTATGTGTTTGGGTTATGAGTGCAGCATAAGAGTTTTGAAGCACTTGTACCTAACAAGGCAGATCATCAGCCTGTGTAAATATCAGTGTTTCTTAGATATTACTTAGGAGCCTGACAAAAAAGATAAAGTCTGCATGATGTTTTGCTATTCTTATTTCTCAATGTTATTTGTGAATGCTGTGCTTAATGGACATGATACCATGTTACAGGGTCTGTAGTCTAAATTCCATGCAAAAATACTGTGTCATCAACTACCCAGTACATTGCTTGCTGGTTAATACTCAGGTCCACTAGATACTGCTTAATAATCTGTAAGATTAAGCAGGTTGAAGAACTAAATTGTGGGTGAGCAGTGTGAAAGAAACTGGTCTAGCAGTGCCAGCGTCCCAAGCTAGCTTTAAACATGCTGAATTTACCCTGCTTCTTAGATTGCTTCAGCCTAGCAGGACAGGGATGCCCAACTGTCTCTGCTGCATTACAAGTCAAAGTGAATCTACCCTTACTTTGGAAGTAGACTTTGCCCTGTAAGAGCAAAGGCTGGACAGGAGCTAGGGTAAGGGGGAGATGACAGGTAGAATAATGGTATGTGTTCATGCTGATCTGGAGGCACAGCAGGGCATAAGATGTAGTAGTAGTAGGAGAGATAGTCTGTTTTTCATAGCATGAGTGGTGATTTCTCTGGGAGTCAGAATTTCAAGGGGTCACAGTAGGTGAGAAGACTGAGGTTTGAGTCCTCAGTGGGTCACACAAGGACAGATGAGCAAAAAGGTGGAGAAACACAGTGATATGAATGCCAGATAAGTATGAGTTTGTAATGTTGTTGACATTGCTGGGGGAAAAGAAATCTTGCCTCAAGATGTATTCAAGTAACTACCAGAAGCAGTGCCTCTTTAGAAGCATTTAATGTGTACAAAGCTTGAAAGGAATGTACTATAGATATGTCAGTGGGAAAACTAGTGGTTTATATACCAGGAGAAAGTGGCCCAAAGGCCACGTAGCTTCTTCCCAATCCTTCCTGTCTATGCATCTTGTCTATTTGAAGGCTGGCACTTAAAAGGAGTGTCTTTCCTATCCAGCCCTGGAGCATTGCCTGAGACTCAGACAGTATTCACTCTCTGATATAGCCCACTGTCACCAGAGCTCATTTTCTGTAATCATAGAATTATCATAGAATGGTTTGGGTTGGAAGAGACCTTGAAGTTCATCTGGTTGCAATCCTCCTTGCCAGGCCAGGGACACCTTTCACTAGACCAGGTTGCTTGAAGCCCTGTCTAACCTGGCCTTGAGCACTGCCAGGGATGGGGCAGCCACAACTTCTCTGGGCAACCTTTGCCAGTGCCTCACCACCCTCATAATGAAGAATTTCTTCCTAATATCTAATCTAAATTTACCCTCTTTCAGTTTAAACCCGTTACCCCTTGTCCTGTCCACAACATGCCCTCATAAAAAGTCCCTCTCCAGTTTTCTCATAGGCCCCCTTCAGATACTGGAAGGCTGCTCTAAGGTCTCACTGGAGCCTTCTCTTCAGGCTGAACAAGCTCAACTCTCTCAGCCTGTCTTCATAGCAGAGGTGCTCCAGCCCTCTCGGCATCTTTGTGGCCTCCTTTGGACTCATTCCAACAAGTCCACGTCCCTCTTGTTGGGGTCCCCAGAGCTGGGCACAGTGCTCCAGGTGAGGTCTTGTGAGAGCAAAGTAGATGGGGATAATCACCTCCCTTCTCCTGCTGGTCACACTCCTTTTGATGCAGCCCAGCACATGGTTGGGTTTCTGGGCTGCAAGCTCACACTCCCTGCTTATGTTGTGCTTCTAAACAACCAGCATCTCCAAGACTTTCTCTGCGCTACTCTCAATCCATTCTCTACCCTGCCTGTGTTTGTGCTTGGGATTGCCCCGACCCAGGTGCAGGGTCTTGCACTTGGCCTATCCTTGACTGTTCTCAGTTCTTTTCTGTATCACTGTCTGATCAACAAAAAGATTTTCTCACATCTGCGTTCATGTTCATTGCTTCATTCAATGCTAGTTTCTGCTTTGTCCTGTCATATAATTTCCTCAAGTCCAGTTTCTCCCTGCAGTGGATGGCATATACGTTGATAATGCATTTTGCATGCTGATATATCTTTAGGAATTGTACTCATCTCTGAAAGTACTCTTTCTTTAGAGCCACCTTAGTTTTGTGTCAGAATCTTTTGAGGAATTTCTAACGTTTGCGGTGTTTAGTGCTGTTATATATTCTTTCACCCCAGTACTTGTTTTGATCTCCACTGATACTTTCACCAGGTTTTTTTTGTGTGTGTGTGAAGTACGTACAAGTTGCTCTGTCTAAATAAAATTCTTATTGCCTTATAAAAAGCCTTGCAGATTTAACTGGGAAATTAATTTTCACCTCCTCCTGACCATGTAATTTCAAGTTGCTGTGTTAAGTACATATGAGATAGACTTTCTTCTTGTGCCACTAAATAACACTCCTCAGTGTATCTCGGCTTTGCAAATAAAAGAAGCAAAGTTACAACAAAGAGGAAGGATGACAAGAAGCCACCTGCCATGTCCTTCACAGTGCTCTTTATCTCCTACTGCTGTGTTGTAGCTAATGCACTTTACTCCCCAGTCCCAGATGCTTCTGAATTCCCATTTGATTACATGCTTTCAGAAGCTTTTGCACTATCAGAACCACATCTAGACTCTTGTTCTTGTATCTGCCAGGTACTCCCCCTCATCAAAATATTCTGTTTTTCAGATGTTTCAGTAAGGAGCTCTCAGATTATCAGTGAGTCACTGCCAGGTTTTTAGGACAATGCCACCTCTTTCTTTTTTTTTTTATCTTCTCTTTATTCATAAGCATGCTCCATCCCTCCAGCCTTTTGCATTATTTCCCGTAGATGTGGTTTGAGCTAAGATACAACTGGTAAGGATTCTTAACCAATAGTTGTGGATTTTATCCAATTCTGATGTCTTCCAGATAGACACTGCTCCTCTGAATGTCTTCATCAACACTCTGGCATTCATTTTGCTTAATCATGCCACTCAGCTTCCTTTTTCTTAAAGTCCTCTTAGGTGAAAGATAATACCGTGCTTTCCTTTCCCGTAATATTTCCTATTTTGGGTTTTTTTTCTTCTCATCTTGTTTATCACAGTGTAGGTTCATCAGTCTGCTACTTTTGGCTGAAATTCTTCCACTACTTCTTTTGAAGCTACTTCTTTCACAAGGTAATAATGTTTTCTGTCTGAATATTTTTTAACCTTACTGGCTGTACCAAGTTTTACTGTTTCAGTCTTCTCAAACTGCTGCAGCAGTGTAGTTCATTGGGTTTGGTTTGGTTTTTTCCCCCACAGTTCTATTCACCTGCATTTTCAGATTCTCTTTTCCAATTCTTCCTTTTTTTCTTTTTTTTTTTTTGGTGAACTTCTCAGCTGGTTTTGGGCTTCCCTCTGATGCTTTTTTTGTGGCATTCTCCGTCAAAGCTTCAGAGTTTTCCTACCACCGTGAACACTTCTTTGTAGCATTTCCTTGCAAAACTCGGATATTTCTTAGAACTGTCCTTTCTAGGAATTTGCTAGGATTTTCTGTGACTTACCAAAGCTGGTTTTTCCTTATAGCTTTAGAAGCAAAGGCGATGTACCCTAGCTGATTCAATAAATACACATATCACTGCCAAGGCTTGCTTGCTTTTTTGTCTTGTTGTCTAGGGTATTAACATCTCCACTTTAGTCAATAGGAGAGAGAAAAATTGTTCCATCACTAATGGGTTACCTCAGCAACATCCCTGCAATTTTCCTCTTCTTAATATCCTAATTTAGGTCATGAAAAATAATGATGTATTTTAAGAATTTAACGTGGTCAGCCAGCAAGCATTCAGGAAACTCTTTCCAAAGCTTCCTTTCTTTGCACCAATGCAGACCCCTTACCAATTCTCTCCTTAGCAACACAGATCTACAAAACGGATCTTTCCTTAAAGGCTTGATGAAAGCAAGTAGATTTTCTCTGAGATCTGAACATCTTCCACTCTAACCCATACCAAACAGCACTTCCTTGGAGACACCAGGGCATCTTTAAGGAACATCTTCCGTATATTTTCTCAGCAAAGAAAATTTACAACTGGATGATCTACCTTGAGTGTAAGTTTAAACCATGAAATAGTGCTTGGCAATTGTTGGGTGCCTTTATGTGTAGTGGTCATTAATTCCCCTGCAGTTAATACCTCTCAGAGTAATTCTCTCTCTAATAACTCTTTACCTGGGGTAGAATAAACCATTTTTGCTACTTACTGTAGCAGTATGCTGAGATAGCATGTGACCCTCTCCTGTTCCCCATGGGGAGAATGAGTCCATTGCATGTTTGCAGCCTGGGTTTGGTGTTGTGAGCCAGGGAAGAGAAAGAGGCAGGGCCATGGCAGTGCTGACGCTGCTGGGAAGGGTAGTCCTGTCGGGCTGGACAAAGAGAGGGGAGGAATAGGGAAGGGAGGACAGGGTTAGCAGCTGCCAAAAGATTTGATGTGAATGCTATTAAATGGTTTAGTAAGAAGCGAATGAGAATTGTGTGACTGGGAAGAAAGAGGCATTTATTGCTTGTGGGACAGCCATACCAAGCAGGTGACAGTCTCTACTGCTGCTGAAAGCAGAAGTACAGGAGGGGGAGCAACAGGAGGTGCTGCTTTCTCGGACCTCTGGTGTGGCAGTGAACCTTCCCCCGTGAAATTGAGGTTTTCTTGGCCAGCTCCTAACTAGTTGAAATAATTTGTGCTTTGAATTCTCATTATTGGGAAAGTTAGAGGCACAAGTGCTGTTCTCTGGACATGTTCATCTGGAAATCATTTCCAGTTGATGGAGGACCATGGCTGCAACTTCTGTTCACTGGTGTTTTTGCAGAAAGGCAGAGGCAAAATTTCTGCATGAGAGGACAGAAGTTCAAGTCCACTGGCTGTTAGTAATGTCTCTAGCACATCTCTTTAGGGTGCAGACTGAGATGAAAAACAGTACATACTGTAAATGGGCTTTCCCATGTTACCTGTGGGCTTTTTAGGGCAGTGCCTTCTCTCAAAGCTCTTTCATCCAAGGCTTAATTGATAATGGGGATGCTGTCATGCCTGAGCTTCCCCTTTCCTTCTCTCCTACAGCTCCTGATTTTTGAAGCACAGCTCAAGAACTGCTGCTTTTAACAGTCAAAGTAATTTTTCTGTTAAAATATCTGTACTTTTTAACAGAGTAAAAAGATGCATTCAGATGCTGTCGTGGTTTAAACCCAACCACAAACCTCTTTTGCTCACTCCCCCCCTTCTTGCCCTCCCCCTGCTTCTGGAGGGACGGAGAGGAGAATCAAAAAGAATGCAACTCCCACGGGTTGAGATAAGAACAGCCCAGTAACTAAGGTATAACACAAATCACTGCTGCTACCACCAATAATAATAGTGCTAAAGGAAATAACAAGAGGAAAGAATGCAACACCTCAACACCAGCCGACCAACAACTCACCCCACTCCCCCCAGCCAAGCACCGACCGATACCTCGTCCAACCCTGCAGTCCCTCTAGCCCTTCTGGGTAACTTCCAGTTCCCCCTCCGGGCATGACGTGCTATGGTATGGAATACCTCTTTGGCTAGTTTGGGTCAGGTGTCCTGTCTCTGCTTCCTCCCGGCCTCCCTCGTCCCCAGCAGAGCATGAGACTCACAGAGTCCTTGGCCAGAATAAACATTACTTAGCAACAATTAAAAACAATCGGTATTATCAGCTCTCTGCCCAGGCTGGAAGTCAAAACACAGAGCTTGCACCAGTTACTAAGAAGGAGCAAAACGGCTCCTGGTAAACCCAGGACAGATGCTTATATAAAATAATAGAAATGTGCAAGATGAGATCTTTCAGGCACATTATTTAGAGGCAAATTTTGTTCTGAAGTGCATGTGTACTACTACACTTAACATCACTAGAGGTAGAGAGCATTTTAGTGATAGAAGAATTTAGCTCTATAAACATAATAAAGAAAAAGGAAATTTGGAGGCTGTTTCTCAGAGCTGAGCATGTCAGTCTGAACGTTTTAAGTAGGGCATAATCATGTAGCATGTGTAAAGTGTGATTATTCCAATCTGAAGTCACTTTTCCCTCTTTCCTCTTTGATCTAAAGGTATGGTGCAAATACACAAATGGCAGGGAAATTATTCTTGGTGAAAACATGCTTGTTTGTAGAAAGCATTACCCATATTTTCATTAACTAGGACTTCATACATGCTTGTTAAGATAGTACATAATGTTCTTTTGGGTGAAGTGGGGCTATACTGTGAAAAATCTGATTTTTGTAATATATAACTTTTTGTAGTTATCAATGATTTTAAATGATGGGAATTCACTGAGACTTGTCAGCTGTAGATTTGAATAGCATTAAAAGGGCTAAGCAAGATCACCATGTTGACTCAGTTACCCTGCTGAGAAGTTACTGCGTGTGACAGTTGTAAGTAAGGAAGTCTCGTGCAATAATCATCACTAAAACCATTAACTGCATGAAAGATTTACCACAGCACCATTTTGTCTTCAGTAGCTTTTTTTCATTGTGATAAATAATGAATTGGTACCTAAACCACAGTGAATGATTTATACTCATTATGGCATTTCAGGGGCTGTACAGATAGTGAGATGGTCTGCACAGTGTTAGTACAATCAGGATGGAGGGAAGAAATGTGCGAATAGATCTCACTCGGCTCAAAATGTATAGCAGCTAAGAAGCAAACTCAGTAATATAATTACTTATTTTCTCCAAGGAATTTTATTATGTCTTATAATGCACTGTCCATGTTTCTTTTTACAAATTTAACCCATAGATTTAAATGCACTTCCCTGAAATTTTCAAAGTGCTTGGTGCCAGTCTCTTATGCTTGTAAATGCTCCCCCCTGGCCCCAAACCGTATCTACATCTAAATTTGTGACTTACAAAATGAACTTTCACCAGGCTCCAGATAGTCTTTACTCTATAGATATTTGCTATTTGTCCACAGTTACCAGCAGTCATCTGACACTGCTTCCAAATCCTGTTATAATGCTGGAAGTGGGGGGTTTTGAGAGAAAGTAATAGTGACTCTGCTGATCAGATCCAGAGTTTTATTTCATGCTGTTCTGTCACTTAGCCTGGACACAGCCTCTCATCCCAGATGTGGGCTTCCTCTAACTCACCCACTTGCTCTCAAATACTTTGGTGGACCTAAAGTGGCTCTTGCATATGGAGAAATTATGTTTAAGCGATGGCATATTCAGGAGGAACAATGACCTACCATAGCTGCATGGCTGTCCAAGTGCTGGTTAGGTAGAAGGAAACCTTCTTACTGTAGGAACTGAAATGTCCCACTTCTCATGTATTTTTCTTGCTATACAGCAGAAGTCTTCCAGTAGCTAAAGGACTGCTACTCTTTCAATAACAGAGACTGGCATGGAGATAACCTCCACAAAGCTCGAATTGTATATCGGTCTCCCCATCCTCCACCCAGCTACCAAAAATAATTCTGCTGTCTGTCACGTGGGCTTCAGCAGTGACAGTGCAAACAAACTCTAACCCCTGTGACATCTGTGTGAAACTTCCATGGGAAAAAGATGGGCTTATTTTTTACTTTTTTTTTTTTCCTTCCCTTCATCTATGCACAGCATAATTAAAGGTTCTCTTCAGCAAGCCCTTGTGAAAAATTGGTAACAAATCCTTCAGGTGCTGTTTTGGGAGGAAAAGTTAAGGCATGCTTTCCATATTCTAAATCATGATTCAACTGGGGCATAAGTCCTCAATGAAGTCAGTACACTTTGCTTTCCTTGCCAAGGTGTGGGCAAGACTTTGTTCCAGGACAAGGAAATTTTTACAGCATGCTGCTGTTCTGTGAGCAGAAGCAGGGATTTAAAGCTGGAATATCCACAGCTGAATGTACAAGGAAGTTAACTAGCAATGTCCCTTGTCTTTCTGCTCTTTGGTGAAATTCCGATCAGCCACCGTCTGACAACTGTTCACGCAGAAAGTGTCGTACAGTGCTTAGGGTGGAGATGGGTACCCAGGACATGATGGTTTTAGAGATGTCCCATGCCCTGCCCGCCCTGCTCTCCTCCCAGGCCTCAGAGGAGCCAGCACAGATCCTAAGTGAATCTGGCCTTGAGCATATTAGGGAGCTCCAGCTAAAGGAGAAAGGTTTTATAAACCTATAAAAAAGGAAGCTGGCATTGCCAGCAAGCTCAGTGCTAGCACTCTTGTGAGGCACAGCTTTCCTGCTGCCCTTTGGCTGGCTCACAGTGAGCAAGCGCCAACTGTTTTCATCTCACATTGCTGGTAATTTCATCCCAGAATCTGGAGCTCTGGGTAGTGGGATGGAAAAGAGGAAGAGACAGTCTGTCAGGCTGAGAAGAGGAGCTTTGTGAGATGCATGGTTTTTACCAGATTTCCCACACTGCCTGTGGTCTTTGTTGTGGTGATGCTGTGTGTAGGAATATGTGTCACATAGGAGTATTGGCAACCTTGGGCCAGCACTGTCCAGAAGTGCTTAGGCAAGTGGAAAAAAAGTCAGAGCTACTGATTTTTGTCCTTATTTTAAAGGGTTAATTGATTATTTCTCTTCTCAGATTAATTATTTACACATGCTTCTCTATCTCTATTTTTAAGAGGACCATGTAACTTATTGCACAGATAAGTTATGAATTATTAACACTGCACTACTCAAGCTGTCAGAGGATGAATAAGGGAGAAAGATGTGATGGTCTTGGCAAGTTCAGCGTTGCCACATGCTCCAGCGCTGGGTTTTCCCCATCCCTATCCTTGGCATCGTGGCTCTGCCACCCAAAGCCTTACTGGCTGTCAGGCAGCCCAGCTGGGCAGTGCGTCACATGTCGTCTGGATCCTCCAAGTAGTTCTCTGTTCCCCTGACATGGAAAAATGGAATTGGTCGGTGCAAGTAAGTCAGGAAAAGGATTTCAGTGTTAAAGAGGTGGAACTGAGCAGTTGTGAGTCTTCAAGCAACCTCAAATCAGCACATTTTGCACTTTAATGTAAATAACCTGTTTCCTTTATGCCACAGATGAGGACGCTTTCACCCATCTTGGTCTTTTCGCAAACCCACTTCATGTCAAAATGCTGGATATGCAGCACTTCAGCCTCTTTCTTATCCCCACAGGAGTGATCCCCACACCTCGTGGGTTTTGCCAGCAGTTCTATTGCCAGGGAACTCACTGCAAGGCAAGTTTTTCACCTTGTTCCTATACTCAGCCTGCTGAAAAGTGTAGGAAAAGATTCTGTTCTGTGGGAGGAGGCAAGGTGAAGCCTTCACTTGGTTTTGGTTCGTGCCTTGATGTGAGAAAGCCCAAAGTTTCTTTTAGGTTCATTCAATCTATAAAAAATATGCCATCTGCATCTAATGGGTACATTACCTATGTTTTCTTGGTTTCCTTTTCTTTTTACTGTCTATTTTGTTGCTAGATGAAAGCTTGAGTCCAAATGAATATAAGCATTAGAAGGTAGTCTTACCAGAATATAGAAATTTTAGGTCTTGCTCCAGTGACAGTAGCTGGTGCTGGGGAAGGTAAGTTGTGGTGGTATTTAGGGACATCAGCATAATGTCTATGTGGGCAGAAGGAGCACAATGATCCATCTGAGATTGCCAGATGTACGTATTGGTCTATTTCAGGCTGCTTTCTCAGGGATCACTCCAAAATAGTTACAGTCCAATCTCTTCAGCATGCTCTTGCTGCAGTCAGCTGTGCCAAGAGAAACTGGGTCTTGTGCAGAGATTGGTGAAGGCAGCTCTCCCCACCATCGCTGTCTGCAGAGTTCAGTATAAATTCCCATTCCTGATTTCAGTGGTGTCAAAAAGGCAGACTTGCAAATGATGAAGGAGGGAATAAAGTCATTAAATGACATGATAAACAGTTCTAAAGCAGATTTAAATCTGAAAGCCTATACGTTCCTTTTCTTTTTAGTGTTTTTCATCATATATGATATATTTTTCTATCAAAAAAATAATTGAAGGTTATTTGTTCATGTCCCCTTTCAGTTCTCAAGAGTCTGGTCCTTCATAGAATAGTTTGGGTTGGAAGGTACTTTTAAATATCATGTAGCTCAACCCCCCTGCAATGAATAAGGGCTTCTACAACTATATCAGGATGCTCAGAGCCCCGACCAACCTTACCATGAATGTTCCCAGGGATGGTGCATCCACCACCTCTCTGGGCAACCTGTTCCAGTGTTTTACCACTCTCATCATAAAACATTTCTTCCTTATGTCCAATCTAAATCTATCCTCTTTTAATGTAAAACCATTGCTGCTTGTCCTATCACAATAGACCCTACTAAAAAGTCTGTTCCCGTCTTTCTTATAAGCCCTCTTTAAGTATTGAAAGGCCACAATAAGGTCTCCCCAGGCCTTCTCCAGGCTGAACAACTCCAACTCTCTCAGCGTGTCCTCACAGGAGAGGAGCTCCAGCCCTCTGATCATCTTCTTGGCCCTCCTCTGGAACCGCTCCAACAGGTTCATGTCTTTCCTATTCTTAATGACTCTAGAGCTGAATGCAGTACTTCAGGTGGGGCATCATGAGACTTACGTAGGGGATAGAATCACCTCCCCTGACCTGCTGGTCACGCTTCTTTTGGTGCATCGCAGGATACAGTTAGCTTTCTGGGCCACAAGCACACATTTCTGGCTCATGCCCAAGTCCTTCTCCTCAGGGCTGCTCTCAATTCCTTTATCCCCCAAGCCTGTGTTAATACCAGCGATTGCCCCAGCTCAGGTTCAGGACCCTGCACTTGGCCTCGCTGAACCTTGGTGACATCTGCAAACTTGCTGAGGGTGCTCAATCTCATTGCCTGTGTCATTTATGAAGACATTAAACAGTACTGTCCCAACACAGAACCCCGAGGGACTTCACACATCACTGATCTCCATCTGGACACTGAGCCATTGACCACTACTTTTTGGATGAGACCATCCAACCAATTCCTCATTCACCACACAGTCCACCAATCAAAGCCATATCACTTCAATTTAGAGAGAACGATGTTGTGGGGGACAGTGTCAAAGGCCTTACAGAAGTCCAGGTAGATGACATCTGTAGTTCTCTCCTTGTCCACTGCTGTAGCCACTCCACCATAGAAGGCCACTAGGTTGGTCAGGCTGTCTCAGACCACCTCCGTGTCCTCCATGTGCCTTAGCATAGCTTCTAGGAGGATTTGTTCCGTGATCTGCCCAGGTACAGAAGTGGTTCCCCTGGTCTTCCTTTCCAAAGGAGTCCTAGCTTTCTGGTGCCATGCTCATGCATCTTATATGATGACTTTATAAATTTGTTGATTATTCCCAAACCAGAAGATGTACTGCATATTGCCACAAGTATCACAAACTGTGGGCAGTTATAGAGAAAGGTTCCCATATTAGTCTGAAATGTAAGTCCTACGTTACTTTGCAGTATGTGGAATGCTGAAAATTACCTGTGGGAAGGAGGTTACTGTTGTACCTTGACCATTATGCATCAAAATGGATCTTTGAAATGCCCAGCACACCAGTCCTCCCTTTTGGTGTCCTTCATCTCCTCAGAGGGCTTTCCTCTTTTCCCTTTTACTGGCCCCTCCTTGCTGGGATTCTCACATCGTTTGTTCCTTCCTTCTCTTCTTCGCCTTAGGCTTTTCCTCTGCATATTGCAGATGTGGATGCTAAGTCAATCCCTCAATCCACCACTGTATAGATGCAAACCAGCCCTTGAGGTTAAGGGCAGCTGTGATGGGCAGGACTTCAGGCATACCTCAGGACAGCAGTGTCCAGTGCTGGGAGCTGAGCTGGGCTGTTTGAAAAGTGACTTTACAGCTGCTGCCAGAAGCTTTTGCTCCACTCAGTCAGGGCTTCAAGCAAGCACAAAAATCTTGAAACAGGAAGTTTTTCCTGTGCTATTCTGTGTTCCACCTGCTCTCAACTGCCCTGGGAATACTGCAAGAACATTCCCTTTTTGGGATAATTTGTCACTTCCATTCTGGTCCTGACTGTAATACGTTCAAAGATCAAGCAAAATTAAAAAGCACTATGTCAGTGAATATTAAAGTCAAGGTGGGTTTGATCCTACAGTGCTGATGATAAACTTGGATAAAGTTTTGCATCTGTTCAGTTTTGTTTGAGTGGCTAGTGCGTCAGTCCATACAGCCATAGAGGAGACAGTAACTCAAGTAGCACAAATTCAGAGGTAGCCCTGGCTTCTTTTGGCCACAACCATTGTCAGAGTAACATATGTAACAATGTATGTATTCTTTGGGTGTAGAAATGTAGAAAATAGAAGGAGTTTCTGTGGCTCAGCACAGGGAGATCAGGCATTGGCATTCCTGCAGCTGTCTTTCATTGGACATGGCTTTGTGCTATTGGGTTGTTGGAAGAAACAGATACACTGCATGAACTGCTGTCCTTCTGAGTCGGTATGAATAAGCACTATGGAGAACTTCAGCATTGTTGTTTCTTTGCGATAAGATGATCAGGAGAAAATTTGGCAGTAACTTTCTTAGTCAAAGGGAAGGAAGAGGAGCCTTGTGGGGATGAGCATTGCTGGCATGGGTATGTCACACATGCTTCTTCACAGATGCTCTCCTTAGAAGTAAGAGCAATAGAAAGGCGGTAGATGTGATACCCCTCAAGCATCCACAAGTGATACTCCACAAGCACCCACAACACAGTGCTCCACCAGAAGTACATTACTTCTTCAAAGAATCTGGTCTAAACAGAAAGATTTCCATAACATTACTACATGATCTTTCATAGCGAACACAGGCCAAGAGAGAAGGAAAAGGGAGGCCTTTCTGTACATTGTCTTCAATTTCCTAAACGAACCAGCATGTAATTCTCGGCTTTCCAGGATTCGCTGAGGCTGGTTACTAATAAAGGCATTTTCACAACTAAACCTGACAGTCTGTTAACTGGTTTTAAATGTGGGTGTTGATTGGATCCTGGCACCTTTATTCCAGGTCATCAGCCGACATAATTGAAGGGGACAGGAGCACTAATCAGAATGCAAAGGTTGTCATTCTTATCATATTGCAATCTGGTCTTTAAAATTGAAGCTGTCTTTTCACCCCTTTCCTGGTCTGCAGCTGATTTGGTTCCTCACTTGGTCACTCTAGCTTCTTGCTCTGCCGTCCTGGACTCGAGTTTTACCCAGTGGCTTGGAGAGGAGAAGGGGCACGATATGAGATTTCCGCTTGGGCAGTCAGGAGGGGAAATAGTTCAGATAAATCGCCCACCACTAATGGCTCATTTTACTCCTGTCTCAGAAAGGGGAACTGCTGGGTGAGGACAATGTGGCAGTAGCCGCTTGGAGACTTGTGATGGGAGATGAGGTATTGAATGCCTTGGAACACTTCTGAGTTCGCTTTCATTTTCTTTTAGGGGGGCTTCTTGTGGTGCAACTGCTTGTAGCTGATTATCCGTAATCAAGACATTTCAAACAAAGCCATTAAGACTAATAATTCTACTGTCTCTCTGAAATCCTTCATAAAGGTTTAAAGCCTTAAACCAGATTGGCAGGTTGACATTTGCAAGAATTGTTTTTACCATGTGAAACTGCTAGCATTAAAGAGTCTAGGCATCATTAAGGATTTATTGAGTTTCTATTTTCTCCGTAAAGTACTTACTATTATTTTCAAATGAAAGATTTACGGTAATGAAATCATTAGTGACTGTGCATTTAGGGTTTTTTCTGACAGCACTCCTAGCTATTATAGCCAAGCAGTCAGACTCTGGCTGTAAAGCATGCATAACAGTGACAGCTCACCTTTTCCTCTTTGATAGGAGATGGAGAATTTAACCATAAGTGAGCAGATGTCAGAATGATCATAGCTACCTGCAGGTGGTTTTTTTAAGGTCATGGTATAATATCTCTTTGGCTTTTTACTGTTTTCCTTCTTTAATTGCAGACTTAGGGGAGTTTTATGACTGAGTGTGCGTTACAAAAGTAGCCTTGGGGAGTGATGTCAGGAAGAAATGCAAAGTGAAATATCACTTACTGCCCAAGTAGGGGAAAAGTCCAGATCAGTCTGTTAAGCTTTTTAGGACTTTAGCATTCAGTTCATGGGAATTTTGAAACATTGGAGAAACTGATGGCAGTACTTACGTATTTACAAGGGATTGGAGGTAGGGGTTTTGCATCCCTGGAGGTGACAAAAGTCTGACTGCTGTCTGTCTGCAGTTTTTAAAAACCAGAGAAGCTGGCTATGCAGCCAGGCAAGTCAAACCTTCCCAGGTAACAGCGGCAACCTCCAGAGGCAGACTGCCCAAAGGAGAGGTTTTTTTCTGTCTCAAACCATTGATTATTTTTACAGACCTAAGAAATCCTTCAGACTAATACATAGGCATCAAAGCAGCCATTGTTTTGGTTTGACGTTCATTAGCAAACAAGTGTGTGAGGTTTGATAAGGTAATTTAATTATAGCCAAATAAAATATGAAGGTTTCAGTACCTTGCAATTGTGGGTAGTCTCAATAGTGGGCTTTAAAAACCTTCAATTACTGTTGTGTTGTGGAGTGCGTACTCCTACCCACATGATGTGGGATCCAACAACCACGCAGTCCCTTTTCCGATCTGCATTTTGTCAACCCCAGACTGTCAATTCAGTGTTGCAGCAACAGATAACGGAATAAATTCTGGAATAGGTGAAATACAGCATGCTGCTTTAAAAGGGTATTTTTTGTCTTGAAAATGGTATGTAAAGCAGTGCCCAGGGCTTACTGTTTGGTTAAACAGACCTTCAAAGTAAATGTCTAGTGTACTTTTTGATTACCAGTCCTGAAATCTCAGCATGGGATGAGGGTTGTTCATAAACAACACCAGTAACAGTAAAACAACAGTAACAACAGTAAAAAGATGTCCTGCTGAACAGACTGTATTCCTTGGCAGTTTGACTGTTCTCTGCTGCGATCAATAGAGGTAGCCTCATCTTACAATAACACATCAGAGGGCACCCGCCAACCCACCAGCTTTTACCTTCAGTAGCAGATACTAATCCGTTTGTCTGCTAGGAGGAATGGAAGAGAATCTCCTTCCCTTTCTTTGCTGAGCATGAGGGGAGCTACATGTATAGATGTTCCTCTCACAAACCAGTTGCCTGTTCTGCCATACAGCTGGTGCATGAGGCAGTTGTACGGTGCTTCCCTACTTGTAGATATATCAGCTGCAGGTTGCTGCCTCTCTTCTGCTGCCTGCTCCTGCTCTTTGGTGGGTTTGGAGCATTTGCTAAATGAGGGACATTAGAGCCAAAAGCTGAAAGTGAAAATTCACCTTTGACAGTGAACATATATCTTAAATCCTCTAACAATTAATAGTTCTCTGGGATTGTGCATGTCCTCAGTATTTTTCCTCACAATCATCTGCAGAGTTTTCATGCAAGGGAAACAGGAGGGGTAAGAAGATTATAATGCCCAGATTTTTAGAGAGTGATGGTACAAAGGGTGGGATTTTGGAAACAGAACAGCTCTTTCAGATATAAAACATAATAAATTGCATCAGGATAATGATGCTCAGCAGAAGCAGAAAAGTGAGTAGCAGAAAAGGAATGTAATTTCAATTATGCCGCAAGTTCACTTTCAGCTGGCACAGACAGCTCTCAGAAGGCAGACAGAATTTCCTTCCTAACCTTAATGAAATACAAGCACTCTGGTTTTAATTTGCAGTTGGCATTTCTTCTTTGGTGCAGCAGAGGTTGGAAGACACCTTCCCCCCTTTTTTGGTATGAAGTTTATTTGCCTAGAAGCATTATCCGTTTGTATTATTCATTCCCTGGTTTTTACAACATGAATTTCCTGTGATGATCTCATGATGTTTATGGCATTCCTTGCAATGGTGTAAACAGAGGCTGATGCCTTGTTTTCATATTTGGGTGTGGTAGGGAATAGCCATATGCAAACTGTAGCTCAGCCACTCCCAGGGAGCCCTATCTACTGTCAGTTTGAGACTCAGTCTAAGTACAAAGTAGATCGTCTGCTAACAATGACAGCCTAAGGTTGGTCTCCACTGAGTTCCAGGGGGATTTACACAGTAGTGGGAAAAGATAAATTGATAAAGAAGAAAGAGCATGCGGAAAGTAAATATGAATTTCTATGGATTATCATTACAGCTATAACAAAAAAAGTCATTGATGAAAAAGAATCAGGAATGTTCAGAGTTGTTGTGTATGCAAGAATTTCCTCTAATCCTAAACTAATTTTTAGCCAATATAACTACTTAAAGTATGAGTAGCTCTTTCATACTCACAAAAATGAAAGGAAAGTACTTCAGAGTGTTTACTGACATTTGCTAATGCATTTAAGCTTATCAGAATATTTTTAGTCAGAGACCCTCACTGTAATTCGCCAAAGTTAATAAAATACATCATGGAGTTCTCTTTGTGATATATCTAGGCTTACTAATGGGGAAAAGAGAGGCACAGGATTATTTAAACATATACTACTTGTTGTTGTTGTGCCTGATCTCTTGAGTAGGGATAGCCACTGGGCTTTGAGGCCCAGCCACTATGCAATGAATTCCTGTCTTTTTACTGCAACTGCAGTAGTTTGTCCAGGGATACGTTTAAAGACATCTTTTTGTTTTATTTTGTTTTTCAGATTAGAATTGTTATGTATGTGCGTGGCTAAAGAATTTCTGCCTGGTTTGAGTATCCTTTTGTTGACAGCACTCCAAATCACAGCTTTTAACAGCAGTCTTTAAATCCCCATCATTTCTCCTCAGTGTTTATTGCAGAAAATGTTTCTTCTGCTGCTTGCTCTGCTCCTTCAGTCCAAGACAAAGTGACTTTTATGCTGGCACAGAGGGTTGCTGGAGGCAGAAGCTATTACAGAATAACTTGTTGGGTAGGCAGCGTAAACAAGTCCCCAGTCTGTGAAACTCATGGCTATGTGATTATCACTAAAGGGCAAGGGTTTAGGGAGACTCAAAGGAGACTAGGCATGCATTTGTATGAAATGAACAGCCGGACCTGTCATACGAATGCAAATATTACCACAAGTTTTAGGAATGAAAGCAGCACTAGATTTAGGATTGAAGTGTACATAAAATTTGGAGATTTACCTGAGTTCCCATTAGCTTGAAGGGATTTCCTGCAAAATCTTCTTCTTTTGGGCAGTGATCATCCCTAGCTTGCTTCCCAAAGGGAATGTGCAGGTGTCTCTCAGTCTGATATGCATAACCTTGCTAAAAACATACTGAAGCTGAGAAGCTTCACAGCTCCAAATCCCTAACAGAAGGGATTACATTTGAATCAGCCTTGGATTGAAACTCCAGTTTCATGTTCTTCCTTCATCTGAGCTATTCAGAATCCTCATTCAAATGTCAGAAGTCCATTTCTGTAATGTGCTTTGGCAGCTCAATTTTTTTATTCTCAATACAGCTTCCGGACATGACTGGCTTTTCTTAGCTGATGCTTATCTTCTGCTCAGGAACTTTAATTAAAAATAGTACATCCTAATAATGCAGTCACTTGTGTAATTTTTCTCTGGCAAAATAAATTAAATTTTAATAGGCTGTATCATCTTGCTGCTTACTGATGGGGCTTTTTTCTTTTTTTTTTTGGAATGGAAACTGCTAGATGAACATCTCATTAGTAATTCAACTGAACCAAGGTCGTTATTTTTAGTACTTTCTCCTGATAGTGAATGAAGGAATGATAATGTTGTGGAATTTCTAGGAAGTCTGAAAGTCTGAGTTTTAGCTGGTGCATGGCTTTAACAAGCCTTTTTAGCAGGGTTTAGACTATCATCTTGGTTGTATAAGCATAATCCTGACTGTAGTAAAATAGGATTTAGTGCTGCTCTGTACCTTCCCAGCAGAGTTGGAGTATACAGGATTTGTGTGGGTAGGTATCTGAGAGGAACAGCTGTGTAACAGATCTGCAGTAACTCATGGAGCCTGTGGGCTGCAGCATCATGGGGGGATTTGGGCCTTGGCTTTGTGCAGGGGAAGAGCTGCCACTCAGTGCCAGCCTCCTTCTCCAGGACATGAAGGGATGGACATGATGCAGCAGAGCTCAGCACAGCCTGGTGGGCACTGCTGTTTTTGCTGGGATGGAGAAGCCAATTATAGAGAGGTCAACATCCACTCAGAGAGATGTATTTCCATGATCACTGAAACAGGTTAAAAAGTATTCTCCAAGTTTTTAAATCCTTTGGACAGAGCTTATATGAAATCTCTTGGTCCCCTCTTTACATTTACTAGATCTAATGTAAGAAAAATAGGAGTAGTAGGTATGACCAAGGCATCGGAGTTGTTCTTACACAGGTGGGAAGTGGAAGGAAGGAACTGGACAGAGCAAGTGCTGGGTGTACAGACTGGTGTTACTGCTGTGGAATTGAGAAGAGGACAAGAATTAATCCCATGCCACCTCAGCACTGCTTGGGAAATTTGACCCAGATTGGGGGATTTTATTATATCTTTATTAATTATTATGCTGAATTTCATAGTGTCCTGGGTCACTTCGTAAAGGGACCAGTGGTGGTTTTCCATCTCTTCTGTAAGCTAGAACTGATGGGTAGGTAGGATTAAAAGGTTTTTGTGTGAATTCAATAAATAAAGCAGTGCTTAACTGCTTCCCACAAACTGCTGGTCTTCAGGCAGACCTTCATGGCAAACTCACCTTGCCAGACTTATTCCTTTACTCTCCCTGGAAATAGATAACATCACCAGCTGGTTCCTTGGATCACCTGTTATTTTGATGTGCATGGTTAAATGCTCGTGTATTTTACTACAATTTCAGAGTGCTGCGTTGTCGGAGAAGCTGTGCCTTTGGAACATGGGGTCCCTTTATGATTGTTTCCTTTGTAGACACACATCATCCTGCTAGCGTGCAGGAGATGTGAGCGACTTTCTTGCCCACCTCTCAGTGTGTGGACACATGCTCACTGGGTGCTGGAATCACTTGCTTAAACTCACTGGAATGGTGCCTGCCTGAGATCACACACCCAGTCGATTGGTGCTGGTAGAGCGAGGGCTACAGTGTGGTAAATCCCTGGGAACAAAGCCACCTCTGGAACTGGAGCCCAGGAAGGAGCCACATGCCTGTCCCTGCAAAGGCAGCATCCAACATGTCCTTCTAATACTGCCCTCCCTGAAGGACTGCTCAATGGCAGCACCAGGTTCCTTCTCTCAGTGTTTTTCTACCACATAGGAAAATGGAGCAGAGTTGCTGTTTGCACCCAAAATGGCCCCAAGCAGAAACAACTTTTATCCTCACTAGCTGTGGATCTGGAAACAAGAATAGTCTTGAAATGAGTCTTATGGTGTTCTTTGTGGGTAAGATCTGGGAGTTGAAGGCTACCTGAGAAGGAAGTATGTGCTTCCTATCACACTTCCTATCTGAGTATTAGAGGCACACAGAAACTCCAGTGGGAACTATCAGAGCTGTTAACAAACTTTGCTTTCTGGCATGCCCATGCCTTAGACCTTTGCAAGCACACAGAGTATTCATCTGAGGATGCAGAGATGTGTATTCCAGCAAATCTGTTACAGTATGCAGTGGATGCTAAACAAGAAATTCTTGAACAACTGGAGGTGGGAGGTCTTCAGTATTTTCCATCGTAAATGTTAATGTATGTAGCAGACAGAAGGAGTATTATATAAAAAGTTAATGCTTTCAGATTTTTCTGGTGCTGACCTATGGCAAGGAGGCCAGTATTTGCATTATTTCCATGGTATTTTTTTCGTAGGGAAGGGGTAAAAGCAAAGAATGGAGATTGTAACTTGAAGCCATTTGTTCCTGTGGAAGTATGATTTAAAACGAAAACTTGTTTACAGGCAGGAAGATGTGAAATCAAGGTCTGGCAAGGTAGAAATAAAGTTTGTTTATAAATGAAACTTCCAGATAGGTATACCCACATTTTCTGGAACACTTTTTCTGTCAGAGAGACCGTTATAAAATGCTAGGTTTCACTACCTTGATTGTGAGGATATTATCACTTTATGTGGCCTCAAAATATTCCAAATACTTAACGGAAAAGGCAGAAGACAGTTCTTCTGTCATACTCTACAGTGTGAAAGTGCGGCTTGCATTAGCTGTATTAACAGTAAACAAATAATTTTCTAAACCATTGGCTGCAATATACCTGAAATTTTAGCAATGATAAACCCTCTAATAATGTTTCTCTGAGACATGCAGTGGAACATAAATATAATGTAAAAGAGGATTTATGCTGAGAAGATAAACTCGTTCATGGGTACACACTGAAAGAGATTGTAATAAAGTCTTACTCAAAGCTCCTGCATACACTCAGACTGTGGGCAGGTCTCCTATGTATATGTGAGTCGGGAATATATTACCAACTGGGAAAAGGCAAGCAACATTTGCAATCTCTCTTCTAGCTTTTTCCTGTAACGTGGCTGCAGCACTGTTCTCACTAGCAGGCTCTCTTTCTTGATTTAGCAATGATAAAGTGGCTCTGTAAACCAAGAAGTCTCACCCTGACCTTCTGCACAGTGGCAATGAGATCTAAAAAAACCCTGTTTTCTGTCTTTGATTCAGTTGTGGTTTGCATTCTGGTAGGGGTTGTTCCAGGCGTTTTCCAGAATGTTGTGTATATCTCAAATACGTTAAGATCAGCAGCTGCAGTTTAGGTAACTTCTTGTGGTGTTCCCAGAATTCATGGCTAACTCAAGGAGGCCTGAGTCTCAAAAGAGCAGAAACATACAAATCCAAGCCAGAAGCATGTACAGTGCTTGTGAAAACACAAGGTGCATTTCACTTTGGCCAGCTGAGTAACACAATGTAAAGAGATGCATGGTGCAGCCCTTTCTTATGTGCAGGAGACATCATACGCACTTGGATAGAAAGACCCAATAGCTGCTTCTGCCTGGTGCAGGCTCTCACTTGCCTCCAGAAGTCTCTCAGCTGCTAGACGCAGAGGTTTACCAAAGCGTGATTATATACGTCATCTCTATTATTTTAAGTCTGCTTCTCTTGATCCTTTGTGCTTTCTGGTTTCTATGTGAATACAGACAAAGCTTAAAAATGAGGGTGGTCTGAAGTTGTTAACTGCAGTTCTGCATAAGGCCAGTGATGTGTACTCCTGCCATGTTGCTGTCGAGGACTGTATGTGTTGCTAGTCTTAGGGCACCTTCTGATAGCAGGGATGCCTCTGAGGAGCATTCAGGGGTAAGTCACATTACCTAGTCACTGTACACAGAGGTCAAGAATCTACGTCTTCATTCACACTGAGTGGTCTGTGTCGAAAGCTAAATTTCAGGACAGAGTAGGTAAAGTCCTTGTGATTCCCCATATTCTGACTATATTGGTGAATTATGTGAAGAGGGATTCAATTAGTCCTTTGAAGCTGTGCATCTTTTTGACTCACACTCCCTCTGTAAGGTGGCATTCATGTCTTGAGGTAAACTTAGGAGATTGTGTTGAGTTCCTGTCCAGAATGTCAGAAACTTCAGAACAGGATTTCCAGTTTGGGGAACAGGCATGTGATTCCCATTCATTGTGTATAATAGTGGCCTTCATCCTTTTTCTTCAAGTGTATTTTCATTCCTAGAAGCTTATGTGACATGGTCTTTTGCTCAGTGTGAGCACAGAACAGGTGAACCTGACTAACAGTCTATTAATGTTATAATAAGATGCTTAAGTGAAATTGAACACAGCTAGTAAAGACTGTAATGGTTAAGTAAAAGTATCTATGCTGTCTTATTTAACCCTTTAGATAAAATATGCAGATGTAGGGCATGTAGAACATACAGCCATAGTGCACGTTATGACTTTGTTACTTTGACATCTGTGGAGATCTATAAGCAGTGCTAAGCAGAAAAAGAAACTAATTGTAAGGGTTATCTAGTCACACCATCTCTCTCCCTAAACTTTTTTTTTTTTTTTGCCCACTGTAACCAGGTGGATCTGCAAAATATGGTATTTCATCTTCTTAAAATGACTGGATAGGTTTTACACCACCCCACACTCCCCCCCAGATTTGCTTTCCCCTACATCCCATAATAAGCCCTGTGTCCCTTTAGGCAGTAACTCCCATATTTTACATGGCAGTCGAGGAAGAAATTTTCCTCCCCTCAGCACTTCACAGATTTCATTCCAGGGGCAACAACTTAATCTTCTTTGATGGAACCCTCATCGTGATCTGATTTCACTGATTAGGTTACTTGGGTTCCTCCACCTATCATCATTCCTCTGATCCTTTCCAGGTTCTTATGCTTATTGTGATAAAGCCTTTAAGAAGATGACCTTACACCCTCGTTCTTTGTTCTTTATTTTTTTGCCATTTCTGAAGCAATCTGGCAGTGGATGCCAGTGGGTAACTAGGCTGTCTTGAGACCTTCCCGCTCCCAGGCCACATTGCCATCAATACCACTGGGGCTCATCCTTTAATGAAAAAAATATTTAAATTGTCATGTTGTTTGATGTTCCCAGAGGGAACAACTTTGAATAGAGCTGCCAAGACATACTCTGGGTTATTGTGAAGGTTTTAGGTCTTTATCCTCTTCTACTAGATTGTAAAACCAGAAATGTGTGTCCTGTCAGTTGATGAACACATGCCCCGGAGTACTCGCTTTCCTTAGAGGAGCAAGAAAATCTGCTCTACCAGCTCACTCTCAAAACTCCTCCTTTTGCAAAAAAGTGTAGCACTGTGCTGTGGTTATTCCAGCATTGCTACTGCATAAGTAGCTTCTTGTATTGCAGCTGTTCACGCCTTCAGCTGCATTTTCAGTATTTAGAGAGAATAATGAGGAAAAAATGTCTGTGTAGGAAGTACATTTTTTGAGATCTCTTCAGACTTAGTATTCAGTTGGAGTAATGAGGAGCAGATGAATGCTACCAACGTGTTTTTCAAGTCCCTTTTTACTGAAGCAGCTTTGCTTGGAGCAGTTGTCCACAGTGTCTTTAGAGACAAGTGGACGTACTCAAGGTGATAACCCACTAGATAAGCAAGAGTCACTTCAGCTTTACTCACCATCAGAAGAGAAACTTATGTCAGTTTGTTTGCTCTTAGAAGTTCCTGTTTGTATGGTTTTTGTTGCTTAATCAAAGAAAAATTTGGTTAGTTAACTTTGTGCATTGCTTTCGTACACTGTTTAGCACACTAGGTAGCACACTATACAAACCAGGTGTGATCAACTTCTTTCTCTTAATGCAGGGGTCTGATCCAGCTTCCTGCTATGTGGGACTGCACTCATTAAACGTAGCTTACTAAAAGAGATGTAGCTCTTGTACCACCTTGATTTGTACATTTTAACGTTATTTAGTGTTGCTGTAGATCCCTGAGAGCAGGTTTGCCTCCCAAAGATGTTAGGTTGATACTAGTTCAAGGCTCATTGCGCCTCTTTTCGTTGCATGTCACGCATCAGTCTGAAGAAAGAGGGGCCACACGTAGTTAAGACCAGTACATTCTTGTGAAACCTTTATGGCAGCAGGATGTGTCCATCCTTTTTCCATATATCTCTCCTTTCTCTCCATAAGTCTGGTGAACTGAACTTCAGTTTAAGTGTCAGCAAATGCCATTGTTGATGGCAAAGCTCCTTAACAAAATGTTGATGTGGGATGAATGCTTGCCTCACTAAAGTCCAACTGTGAGTCCAGATGCAGCATTCTTCATTTACTGCTTGACATAAAACCATGCGCAGGCTCAGATGAGATTAAAATGAATATCAGAAGGTGGTTGGAGAGAAACAATCAAGTTCTACCTTCCCATCCAAAGAAACATCCTTCCTTGGCTTCACTTCTCAGATCTGAGTTGGCCCGTTCTTGCTGATTTGAGACAACAAATCAAAGGGACAATAGATCTAAAAATAACCACTCACATGACTCAGACCTCATTTTGGAATTTGTTATACTCTGGGTTTTTTTACATTTTAGAACATTCTCTTTGCGTAGTGCATAGGCATTGCCTAGCTGCTCAGATTTAGGACTGTAATAGAGCTGCTTGAAAACAGGCCAAAAAAAAACCTGAAGGAAAGTCCTGAAGGGACTACAAAACTTCATATTTGAGGTCTGAAACTAGTCTGTAGCTGGTAAGAATAAGGGGAAGATTTCAATGCTGGGCAGATTATCCCTATTAACTTACCATCAGGCTTCTTACCTATTTCTCTGAAGCAGTTGGTGGTGTCTGCAGCAGAGACATAGTACCGGAAGATGGATGGACACCTTAATGATTCTCTATATCCTCTTCTTATGTTTCTGCTAAAATGCTGTTCACAAATACAGGCATACAAGGACAGTCTGTTGTCCTGAAATGGATGCATTCCTTTGAGAAACACAAATTGGGTAAGGCAGACCAGGGAGAGTCCATCCCACTTTATGTATTTATGATAAGCTTTTGCTGACAGTGAGACTTTCCTTTGTTTTTTTCTAATTTGTATTCAGCGTCTTTTTCAATTTGTGATGGAAGAATGAGCCTATATGAAGAATTCAGTATTGGTCACTCATTTCACAGCTGTGACCATGGCTGTCTTTCTTAGTAATTATCACCAGTGACACTTATTTATGGCGGGGCTTTACAGTTTGGATAGTTCGCACCTTTTCTATCTCATGGGCAGGATGCATTTTTATTTTTCCATTTGCTAAGATAGCGACAGTTATTTTTATTGCTTTAAAAAATTTATCTGATGAGTGCTAGCATTAAAATTAGATTACATTACTTTAAAATAGTAAGGTCATCAGCAGAAAAGCTGTTTGGGGAAAAAGGAAACGTCAGAATAAATAGCCAGTTTTCACAAAGAAGACAGACAGATGGTTTGCTCATTAGCAATAGACTCCTGAAATGCCCTTTCCTGCTTTCCTTTATTCTGTAGCTAGGTGCCCTACTGTTTGGTAGATCAGTGTCTGAGGAGCTGCTTGCTGGTACTTAGAAACTTTAAATTGAATTCTGTGATTGCGCAGTGTTCAGGAGAGCATGGAGTGGGCTGATGACCTTCTGTTAGATGGGTGGGGATTAGTCAACCATCTCTTGGGCAGAAATCCCCTGGGAATCCAGCATGACCTTAGATGGCCCAGGCCAGCATGGGACTGACATCAGACTTTGGTCTGCAGATAAGATGGAAGAGTGTTTTGCTGTTCTTGTGATGTGGAGATTACAGACATTTGCAGAGACCCAGGACTGTGCATTTCCCTACCAAATGACATGACTGACTAACATGCTCCCTCGCTTTTCCAGATGTAGCTTGGAAGAACTGGTAGGACATGGAAGAGGGAGTTTAGTGATGGACTAGATCAAGCAGCAGCTGGGGCAACCTTCAAGTAGCCTCATTAATTGTTAGAATTATTGAATAATATAATATCTTGAGTTGAAAGGGAGCCATAAGGATCACTGAGTCCAACTCCCTGCTCCTCACAGGACTACCCAAAACTAAATCATATGACTCAGTGTCATCCAGATGCTCCGTGAACTCTGACAGGCTTGGTACCATGACCACTTTCACATGAGCCTGTTGGGGTGATCGACCACCCTCACAGTGAAGAGCCTTTTTCTGATGTCCAGTCTGAACTTCACCGGCCACAGCTTCTTTCCATTGTTGGTGAGAGTGTTACTTCTGTACAAAACCTGCTTTTTGTACAGTACAAGCCTGTTTAAAGTGTTATTGTCTGTTACTGCCAGATAGTTCTCACTGCTGCCATGCCGTTCTCTCCACTTATAGAAGTCCTTGATTGCTTTTGGTTTTGTAAGTACATTGACCTTACAACTGATTTCCTCTTGGGGTCTTTCCAAATGTGGGTTTCCAGACCATAGCACTTTTCTTTCCTGGGCTAGATCTTTCCCATGTATCCATTTCCAAATGAAGGGAAGAACTACTTGTGGGGCAGCGATAAGGCAGTCCTAACCTCTGTATCCTGTCCTACTAGAATTTGGACCCTGTGAGCTCTTGGAAAGCCAGTGGTAGCGACTAATAGAAGTGACTTGGGAAAAAAATCCAAAGCAGAGCATGCTCCTTCCTCCCCTCACGATGACATGCCTGTTTCTCTGCATGAGTCTTCATACCAGCAGCAGCCTCTTTTACTGAACTCAACATACTTCTCTTCTGAAAGGTTGTCTTTTGTCAGAGCTCAAAACAGGCAGATCTTAACACCTCTGACCACAGGACTGCAGCAGAGAAGTGGCTCTTCAAAGCTATAAGCTTAGCAGTTGTGTTTTGTGGGGAACTTCTTATCTATACTGCATTTTTTACTTTTTGTCTTTGATTTAATGCTTCACATTCAAGAAGACAGTAGTATAGAATTACATAGAGGAGCAGAACTGTGCACATAAGGGGGCCATAAAGATGTAAAACTGGCACATTCCTGGTTTGACAGAGCTTTGAACCAACTTCATTTCTGTTGGTAGGAGCTGCATAGTGGGTGGATTATGCCAGGTTGCACTTATTAGCACCAATACTGAATTTGGCTCATTGCCAGGCTAGCTACCATAATGTGCAATGACATATGTATTTGCAATGTGGGGGAACATCAAAGGGAATCAAAGAATAAATGATGACTGTTATTTGTGTAACTGTGAAATCATGTGAGGTGTATTTTTTTTGCAACACCTGTCTGCTTTTTAAATTATGCCAAATTATGCACAGATTTTACCCCAGGATAATAGAGTTTTTTCTAAATACAGTGTAAGATAATTACATGACAGCTATCAGCTGATCTTTTAATTCCTATTGCCTGGAAAGCAATCAAGCGACCTTAACTATAGCTGTTATTCTACATATAACATGCAGATCTTTTTAAAACCCAGATTTAAAGATAAATCTTTTCAAAGATTTATGCCTTGCAACAGTCCTGTGAGGTACGTACATGGGCAAACTGCAGTCTAGAAATTAGGTGATACAAAAATCAGTGTTAAACCAGAACTCAGCATTCTTATTTACCACATCCATGCTTGCATCTGCTGCTTCAGCTGTCTATCTGTATGGGGTAGAAATAGAGCTGCAGAGAAATTGAAATTATGACCTCTCTTGCAGAATAATCTGCTTGCTCTACTCCAAAGTGGGCACTGTCCCAGGACATTTTTCATCCTTTTTCTATGTGTCTGTCTGACCTTTCACAGCTTAACTTTGGGAGTCTGCTGACTGTGCAGCCGCTTCAAGGCTCTGCAAGGAAGTCTACATATTTTAGGGGTTGGTTTCATCATAAATATCAAAGTGTGGAGAAGGAGAGAAAAAACAATATTGCTTTTCTTCAGTTAGCAACTTTTTACAGCTATGTGCAAAGATCCAGGAACATATGCACAAACATCCAAGTATAATGAGGTTTAAAACTCATGGTTTGGAGAAATTTGCATCAGCATTGTGGGCTCTGGGCCACTTTGATGCCAGTTATCCCTTTTTGTTTGGGCTACTGCAATGTGCCGCTAATGCATCATGTGGGAGAGAACAAAGAGGCTTCAGCAGAGCCTGAGATTTCAGCTAATCTCTCTGTGGTTAAACATTGACAGATAGGAAAGAAACAATAAGATCATAAGGAAACAAAATTGTGAAACTGAAAACTTGCCAGAAGAGCTGACAATACCAGCCTATCTCTAATCTGGGAGCAGCCATCTGACAGTATACTACCAAGCTGGTATCCTGAGAAACACCTCAAAGCTGCAGGATGTTCTACATTAAGGCTATTCTGTTTTCATTTTAGAAGAAGACTGAAATAGCCAAGTAAAAATGTAAGAGGGATCATGTTAAAAACTGTAACCCCTTAGGGTGACATTATTGCACTGTTGTACCCAGAATATTGATTCAGAAAAAGGACTGGTCGGGTTTTATGATCAGTGGCTGAGATAAAAAGGCTTTTGACTCAGAAGATTTGAATAGAAACATTCAGATTATAAAAGCCTGTACCCGTTTGCATTCATTGTTAAAATCCAGCCGAAAGGAAAATACTGCTTCTACAGATTATTCACGCATTAGACCTCATGTAGTTTCTTGCTGTGAAATATATCCAGAAGTGCTGTTGTGCACTGGGTATGTGTTAATGCAACAGCAGTGGTAGGGACATCGTACCTTCCACGCAATGTGTACGGATACCTGGCATTGCTTCCAGTCTCCCAAAGCTTTTCTAATCAAAGCCTCATTATTCTTAGGAAAATGAGAGTCCCCAGGCTTCTATGGAGAATACTATTTCCAGAAAAAATTAGAAGGATGAGCAGTTGGTTTGGAGGAAAGCTTGTCAAAGCTGCTTTTTAAAATATTCAGTGGAACTACAATCAGCTGGTAGCCTGGAGTATTTTCAGCAGACTATTTGCAGGCAGTAATTGCAAAGTTTTAAGAGTCTTCTATTCCCTAAGCTCTTACCCTGGGCTCAGCTCTTTAGTGTTGGCCAGCAAACATCCTTCTATTGCAAGTTTATTGTGTGACTGAATATTTCAGCCCAGGGTCTTGTTGAACATGTCTAGCATTCCTCGTGAGAACTGTAGTCTTACATATGAGTTTGCAGTGAGGCTCCCTGGTTGAATTCACACTTATTATGAAAAGCTACATAGAAGTTAGAGGGCGGAGGAAAGAAAGAAGAGCCTAAGGAGAAGAAAAGCAGGGCTAGAGAAGAGCATGTCATTCAGGGGAGCCGTGTGAAATCTGACAAGTGTGCATAAATATTGGGCCTGCCCATAATAGGGCTGTGATTTCAGAGTTCATACTGATGGGAGGCCAGTGGATTCCTTGCACAACTAACAATGAACCACTCACATCAGTACGTGCAGCACAACTTTGGAGCCTGAATAGCTATGACTACTACAGAGTCTCTTTGCTCTGCAGAAATAAAAATGGTTATTGAATTTTCATTTTGTTTGGGGTTTTTATTTTATTTATTAATATTATTTTTTTTCTTTTTTGGAGGTACCAAGTTTTTTATTTTATGTCTCAGTAGTGCTGAATGGTGTTCAGAAAGTTTTATTTTTAAAGAGAATCCCTGCTGAATCATTTGGAAGAACCATAGAGCCTACTTAGTTCATTTTGCAGTGTCTGCAGGGCACTGCTGGAATCATAGCAACAAGTGATACAGAGCGCACATAATGCTGTACAGGGCTCAGTGACAAGAAAGTGAGGTTAAAAACAAGAAGTATCTTCTTTAAGCACCAATCAGAATCAATCATTTGCTATTCCTAAGGTATGAGTAGTTTTATTATCCAAAAAGTGGGACGAGATTTCAGCGTATACCTTCAAACAAGATTAATAATCTTTGCCTCTTAGAATTTAAGTCTGCAACAGGCTTTCACTTTAGGTTTTGTTATAAAAGTAGACTATTTGGTGAAAACCTGCCGTTTTTATGTTGACGGTTAGGGAAATGAATAGGCAAAATCTGAAGAGGATTCATCCAAATGAGTTTCACTTCCAAGTAATTAGAAATAATTATCCCAATTCGAGTTTTATTTTGCCTAATTCTAGATCTACTTTTGCTTCAAGTTTCTTTGTCTCCTTCTGGGGCACAAAGAGCTTTCTCCAGTTTTCCCATGTAAATGAAAACACCTCAGAAATTCATACTTCAGTTATATACAAAATAAAGAGAAAATTAGGAAATTGGGTGTTGTTCAGGGCATTCAGGGTGGCCAGGAAGAGCTTTTCTGACACTGGTGAGTCAAGTAGCGCAGGGACATACGTATGTGTGTACGGGAGAGGGATAGCCCTGTGTGCGTGGCTGTGATAATGCTGACTGATGGAGAAATAGTATGGAAGGATGCATGCTCATGCGTATGTGCGCATTTGTATGAGAGAGCGCATGAGCACGTGGGGTGAAGGTTTCTCAGTTTCACTGAGCTCTTATTGTTTTCAGTTTTATAACATCATGTCCCTTTAATGAATTTGCAGATATCCAAGTGTTGAACAGCCAGTATTTTCCAGGCTGTTGGTGTACACTGCACACTTTTTTCCTGCCTTGTCCTTTTTTTTTTTTGCTGGGTTTCTTTTTCGAAGAGATGCTGTGTATCTCTGGTGGCTTTCAATCCTTGCTCAACCACCCCAATCTGTGGGGTCCAACCTCCTCATCATACACTGTGTGCAGTAACATGCCAAAAGCACACCACAAAGATCTTTAAAAAAAAAAGGCTCAATATACATGTGTGAGGCTCCTTTGGTTTTAAGGACAAATGCCTTGCATCTCCTGCTTTGAATTAAGAGGCAAACCACTGCAAAAGGTGTCGGAAAATCAGTGTCTGGAGAGGAAGACCTGGGCTTTGCCACACTTTTACTGAGATTTACTGGGAGAAAAAGTGGGTGTTTCTCCATTTCTGTTTATCCAGAGCTTACCTCAGAGCTCCCTTGAGGTCTCCTGGGAGCCTGGCAAGGTAGGGCAGTGAGGAAAGGAAAGGAAAAGCAAGGGTTGGAAGTGATGTCTTGGTTGAGACCTGCTGCTCCTTGCTGGTGATTTTATTTGTTTTCTTCCTCCCAATGTTTTAGGTGTCAAGACTGTCAGGATCTTAGAAAATAGTTGCCAAAATGGTCTGGGGACTTCAGGCTTCTGAAACAAGCAATAAAGAAAACCCACACCAAAATTTCTATGAATAGAACAGAAATGCATATTTTATTGAGAGCCTCCATAAAAACTGTGATCACATGAAACTTTAGCGTCTGATCAGCAGCTGCGTTAGAAGATCAATCCCCCCTTCTTTATTGGTCAGTGGACAGAGTGTGCACCCAGGTGGTGACCACAGCACACCTGCTTTAGTACCACTAGGAACTGAAATTATGTGGTTCTTTTGCTGTGGGAATCCCTAAGGCAGGTATTCCTGCCTTTATTTTAAGCACTGACACCGTAGCACCCTTTGAGATAGGGTGAGCCATCAGCTAAGAAACAGCTTACCTGCAAGGAGCTGCTTTTTCCAGGTGACTGAGGACACAGAAAGAAAGAGTGAGCAATGAATTAAGTGGTAGAGAGAAACAGTTTTCGTGTTTTAATTAGCCAAATGAAAAGTGCATTAATTTCCTCATAGTAATAGTTTCTGTCATCTGAGATATAATGATCTAAAAAAATAGCAGGTCTCTCTGGCAGTCCTTCCACTGAGCTCTCTTTATCCACTCTAATGCATACATATCATTCATAGTCATGAATCATCTGCACCCAGGCTGTGATAAAGCCTATTCTGCTGTTAGTTGCCATGTTTCAGGTCAAAAGCCCATCCACTGATGTAGCTCAGACACTTTCATTTTGCTATTGCCAGGACAGTAACTGCTTTTTGGGAAACCTTACCTTAACCAGTGGTAGAGGAAGAATATTTAGCTAGATTTTTGAGGTTTTCCCTTTTCTTTCCCCTTTTTATTTTGTTTTGTTGGTCAGAGAAAGGAGGTTAAGGTTTACCAAGTCCCCTAGCAAATCTGCACTTGCTGTTTCTTCAGGCTTCACAAAATAATCCTAGATTTGTATTCTTGCCTGTCAGACTCGGTATGGCTCCAGGATGTGGCCCAATCATGGTCTTTTATCAGGCATCCCTGCTGCCTTATTTTTAATCACAGCAGAACAGTAGTCATGGATTAGTGACTATTAGATGCCTCTTTGGAGCAACCCCTGTATCCAGTCTCCTACAAACTTCTGTTTCAGAGAAGACAATGAGAGCCCCTGACTCCTAAGGCTTTTACCCACACCTCACTGAAGTTAATGAAATTGTGAGATTTTTTTTTTTAAATCATTAGAAAATGGAGATTGGTGTGATTTTGGCACATGGTGGTATCTGGTATTTAGCCGTTTGTATATAGTTAAATCCCTGTACTTCATATGCTGATTTATGTATTAAAAAGTGCTTTCTTTTCTTTTTGGTCAAGAAGTATAATGAAAAGGTACTTTTCGAAATGTTTTCCCAACCTGCAGTCCCCAGCAGGAGCATGCCATTGCTGCTTTGCTCTTGCTGAGTGCTTTGCAAACTTTCCACATATGAAGAGGTTCTTTGGAGTAGGCAAATCAAATACAAAGCACATAAAGATGTTCCTGTTCTAATGTACTTTGGAATGAGAGGTACCCAGAGATGAGAAGGGCTTTGGAGTTACCGTCTAAGAACAATTTTTCAGAAGCTGAGTCTCAAATCATCTTCAGATACCTCTTGTACTAGGCAGCAGCGTCAACAAGCTGTGCAAGTGGGATCAGTAAGCTCTTCCCTGTAATTTGTGTGTTTTGATGCGTGGTTGCAAACTGAGGCACACTGACTGGCATCAGCTTTCAGGGACTTGTGAAGTTGACAATGCTGCTCATCTTTTTTGTATTTTATTCTGTATTTGGGACTGGATGTGCAGCAGCACAATCCAGATAGCTGGGGTGGGGTTTTGCCACTTCATTGGTGAGCTGTATATATTCTCAGCAAAACACATACTTTGTAGCAGGTATATAAAAGTACAAAGAAAAGGGCATGATTTTATAGCCTTCGAGAGAAAGCCATGAAACCCAAGTGCTGTCAGTCTTAATTTATTATCATAATAAAAATGCTGCATACAATGTGACTAGGGTTACAAATTCAGTCACTTGAGAGGTTAGGAAATGGTAGAGGAGAAGTTTCCCAAGCAGCCTAATGCAGTGCGTAGATGATCCCTTCCTGCTTGCTGTTTTGGGTCCGGGCTAATTATGGCTGTGGTGACCTTCCTGCACTGCTCCCATAGGTCCTCTAGTTCTTGGAAAGTACAAGGTTTCTTATGCTGAAGTTACTGAAAACCAGCCCTGGCTGTGTGTGTGCAGCTCACCCCACACAGGGGAATGGAAACATTGGCTGTTATTGAGCATAATAATTTTATTTTAATTTGGGGCCTAACTGCTGTTGCAAAGTTAGGACTCAAATAGGGTGCGAAGAGAGAGATATGAATACCTACAAAGTTGAAGCTGAGAATTCCTCCTTTAGGCAGGTTCTGAGCACCATCACCTCCCCAGAAACCAGTGCCCAAAGTACTGAGGCACTGCAGTAGGGAGGCTTGGGGCGGTGAGCTCCAGCACCGAGGGATGGGAAAGCCATCTGTACTTCCCAGGAGCTACAGAGCAGACCAAGAACCATTGTCTCAGCCCATGCTTTCACCCATCTCTAAGAGCTACTCTCAAAGGCCTGAGAGCATGAAGTTCCTCTCCCAGGTCTCCCTTCCCCACATAAGACTCAGTAATACACAATACCTTTCATTTTGAGCTTTGGTCCTTGGAGTCCGAGCATCCCTCCCTATGCAGACCATGAACTTCAGCAACGAGCTGCAGCAGGTCGTTTAGGCTTCAAAGCAGCACAGGAGAGTGCAGCCCCTGCACACTTACAGGGTCACCACAGCTCCCTGAAAGCAGTGGGAATGGGTTCCCAGGCAATCATGGCCCAGCCCCAGGAGCAGGCAAAATAGTTAAGGATAACCCAAACACCCATCCAAGTCATGTCTCCTCAGATATATGCTTCACACAGGAACATTTTGCCGTTAACATCTGTGGTGTCTTTACATTCTGTGCGTTTTCAGTTTTAGTGTTTAAAGCACTGTGTTCCTGCTTGGGCTTGTCATGCTCCTTTCCAAGCACATCTTTGTGAAGCTATATCCATCATGTAGAATTTCTCATTTCGTATTTACAGGATTGCTGCTGACACATCTCTATAGACTGGACTTATTGAGGAAATGCAGCTTTTGCAATTACACTCTCTCCTAAAAATTGCTTTCCCTCCTTGCCGTTTCTAGCGGCAGTGGGGCTCATAGGTAACCTAGCACTTTTCTCCCATAAGGATAGCTCTTGCCCCGAAAAATGTATTGGGAAAGTGGGTGGACATTGCATTGCTGCTTCTGGAGCATTGTTTGTTACAGCTCACCATTGGGCTACTGTGCTTGCAGGAGTTCTGTCCCTTTCTCACCTGTGCCTTGCCCTGGCCTGACCTTCACCGTTTCTTAATTACAGGTGTTATGCTCTGGCTTGAATTTAATTCCTATAATTGATGGCTTTCTTCACTGTAGCAGAACTAACTTTATTTGTGCTTGAACTGTGACTCCCATGATTTGCTGAATATGGATGTCTTAGGGGTGACCCATCACCTATTGGTAAATGACTGTGTGCACTGAATGACATATAGGAAAAGGTAGCAGCTCTCTGAGGTAGAAGCTACTGAATTCACACGAATTTGCTGTGTTTTAGCTCTATTTTTATAAACCCTTTTTTCAGATTGCAGTGTCCTTAAAATTGTGAAATAATAGATGGTCAACCAAGGATTACAAAGGCTATCTGGGACATGTTCATTGGGGATCATTGCAGTTGGCCTTTAATCTCTCTGCTTCTTTAGAATTTCATTTAATGTTTTATAGAAACCGCAGGTTGCTCTAATCCAGAGAGATTGAATATTCTTGTGCTTATAGTTGTCTGCTCAAAGAAAATCTTTCTTTCTATCATCAACGTGAAAAACAGTCCTGTAGCTGTTGATCTATTAGTGCAGAAAGCACAGATGTTGTGCTGTTCTGAATACCTTCCTCTTCAAAAAGACCTCCAAAAATATCTGGGCTTTTTAGATGCTATGCATTTTGCTCTTTACATCTATACTGTGTGTGTTATAGAGATTGCAGAGATGTGTGTTTTCTTCCTCTCCCAGGGCCATAAATTGCTACAGTAACCTCCTGACCTAGTATGAGCTCGGGGGTGGGCTCAACAGCCCTCCTCTCCTTTGTCACCACTGTCCAAACCGTTTCTAGCTCTGCTTCATCCCATCGCTGTCACACTCTCCGGTTTCTCCAGTGTGCTGAAGGCTGTTCTGGTACTGGGACCACCAGTTATGTAGCCCTGCTCTCTAAATGCTTTTAGTGGCAGAGCAAGCTCTGTCTCTGCAACTGGAGATGAGGTATCCGTCCCTGTGCATGTATCACCTTCTTAGCCTTCTGAAGAAAAAAAACCCAAACACTGTCATTTGTGCCTGTAATAGATTACCTCTGCTACAGGAAATGCCTGGCTGGGAGCGCATTGATCAGCAGAAAATGCTCTTATATTGTCTTCCTTTGGGAATGTAAACTCCTAATCGCTTCTCTGAGCCCTACCTGGCCTGCAGTCCTATTTTGTAAAGCCAGCCCTGGCCAGTTGCTCACCAGCAGTTCCCACCTGTGACATGACAGCAGTACGCTTGCTGCAGTCCCTCAGAAATGATTTGGGTTTTAAAGCATTTTTTCAGGGAGAAGAGGTGGGGAGGGCAGTTCACCTCTGTTTTCAGGCAATCTGCATTTAGCACTGGGGCAGTGCCGAGCAATGCAATGTGGGAGTTAGATGGAAGAGCAGATATGTCAGGGGCTGTTTCCAAGGGTTTGCTTTCCCTAGCGGTTGCCTAGTTTGCCCAGGTTGCTGCAGTAAGTGTTGTCACAAGAGCAAAAGAAGGCTTAAAACAGTCATAAAAGTTGTTTGTGCTCTCCAGGAGTTTTGCAACTCCTGTTTTGTCCAGAGAGATGGAGAAGAGAGCCCCAGCCGGCACCACTGGCTGTGGGGCTGGGTGCCTGCACTCCCAGCAATAGAGGGACACTTTCTCTCTCAGCATGCTTAAACTATGCCTGGGCCTGTGTCATTGCATAGGGTTTTGTGGCTGAGGATGAGTACTATTCTTGTTGGCAAGCCATTTCAGGACAGGTCTGTTTCTCTATGTGTATAGTTCCTGGCACATTTTTCATGGGCTGTCTGCTACGGTGTAACATTAATGAGGTAATTACAGGGCTCAGGCGGTGTCAGTGCAGCACATACCATTCAGATTAGATACGGCTCCCGAACAAGCTCTTTCCAAAAGGGGGTGCAAGCTGGTGTGGCTCCCAGCCCATTTGCAGGGACAAGGAGCAGGGAATTCAGGGTGCTGCTCCTGCCTCCTGTGCCAACAGGGAGAGTAGTCCAGCTAGCATACCTTACCATGGGCACTGCAGGCATAATATGGGGAGAGACGGAGAAATAGGGGTCTGGCAGCAGCCCCCTCCTGCTGGTTGCTGCTGCTGCTGCTCCTGTCTGGCAGGAGTGCAGTGATGCACAGCTGTGGTTTCCTTCTCTGACACAGGGGCTGGAAGTGAGGTGGTGCCACAGCAGAGGGTTGTCAGCAAGTGTGATGTGGGGGTTAAGGGACAGGCACAGCATGGGGGACTCATGTTTAATAGCTATGCAAATGCAGGGGTGACAAGGCTTGGAGAGACACGTTTGCTCCTGACAGATCAGCATCACAGCACTGGTGTTAGCCAGAGGGGGAGAAGCAGCACTGTCTGTAGTGATCTACATTGCTTCTTTCTGTTTTTCTTCACCTGAAATAGAACCCAAAATAAAAAAGGAAAGTCTGGTCCTAGTGTTATAATTTTCTTTATGTATTATGACATGTCATTCGGGTCTCAATAAAATGAGACAGACAGGGACTTTTAAAATACATTTTAATGAATTTAAGAACTTACTAAGAAAAGTGTTTGGGCAGAAGCACGGCATAGATCAGTGATAGAACTGTTAGAGTATAGAATCTGAGGTGTCTGTCACGGGGTTTCACTTACTATATTAATAACAATTATTACATCACTGGGATGTAAATTTTTACCATTTATTACTATAATTATTTACTCAATATCATATTAATATGAATTATTATATTGGTTTCAGGTCCTCTTGTCAACCTCCACTGACCAAATATTAAGTGACATGGTGTTTTGTGAGCTGAATGCAGACCTGGCTCAGCTGTCTCACATCCACCCGAGAACTACAGACAGCAGGTGCAGCCCTGCTGCTGCCCTCCCCACAGCACGCTCCCAGACCTGTCACACCAAGTTATTTGTAAACACCAAGCCACCTAATATCACAACAGCATCAGTCTGCATGCGAAGGGCACTAGGAAGCCGTGAGAGACAGACGGCGCTGTCTGTTAGTAGTAAGAGGCAAAAAAGAAAGAGGCTCCTCCAAAGCCTCTATTCATAAGCTTAGCACAATAGAGTAATGCAGCGTTAGGGAAATTTAAGCTGGTGCTGAAAGCTAGTGTGCTTTGCTGCTTTTTTACTCAAGGGATGGCTTTTATCCTGAATTGTAATGCTTATGATATTTCAGACATGGCTTGCTTGCTAGGTCATGTGAATGATGAATATCGCAGTGTTTAGAGGTTTCTAGTAAATGAAACACACATGGGAATGAATGCAGATATAGATCATTTGCGTCAAACCCAGCTTTATCAGGGCTCAGTGAGATATCTTTTTCAAGGGCCTACAGCAATTGAAAAGAAATTAGAATTTCATTGTGTTTTCCATTTCCATTAACCATCCCGTAGATACACATGAAAGTCCACGTGGAAAAAAATCACTGCACATTCACTGTATAGCCGTTGTAATACAAAAGCATGGGATAACAACAAAGCAAAATTTCAGTTGGTTACTTGGAATTTAGAGACACTTCAGGCCTTAAGAAAGAACAGAAAGCAAGTCTGTCCTATTATTAAAAAAAGTATGTTGCTGCAGAAATGGGAAATGCTTCCTTTTCAACACATGGGCGGGTAACAGTACCAGGAAGATTTCAGAAAGCTGCAGTAGAATCACAGAATGGTTAGGGCTGGAAAGCACCTTAAGGTCATCAGGTTCCAACTCCTGTGCCATGGGCAGGGACACCTCACACTAAACCATGTCACCCAAGGCTCTGTCCGACCTGGCCTTCAACACTGCCATGGATGGAGCATTTACCGCTTCTTTGGACAACTCATTTCAGTGCCTCACCACCCTCACAGTAAAGGACTTCTTCCTTATATCTAACCCAAACTTCCCCTGTTTAAATTTGAATCCATTACTTCTTGTGATAGCTGAAAGCTACCCCTCCTAAAGAAACAGGTCCTGCTCATGTTTGAGAGTGACAGAGCTCTGCACAAGGGTTTTTTCTGTATCTGCCAGGCTGGGCATGTGGGGCTGTCGGTGAAGCAGTGAGACGAAGGGGAATCATGCACCCCCTCAATGTCAAGGTCTGGCAAGTCCAAAGCTGCAAAAAGTTGAGTGGGAAACTGCAAGAAGTGGCCAGTGGAGCTGGATTTGTGTGGAGGGGAAGCACAGAGATCCCCTGCTTTTTTCATCCTCTGCCATAATCTTCCCATGTGGTCCTGCACAGTGCCTGGAAAACGCTTGCAGTGAGGCTTTCCTGAGCAGTGATTAACAATGCAGTTAATGAACACTGGTTTACATCACTTGGGGATAAATCCACCTTCTGACCATCTGTTACAAGTGGATCTGGTTTTCTTCCGATTCACATTCATGCCAAGCAGAATTACCTTCACTTAAATCACTGGTGTTTCTTGGAGAGTAGCTGCTATGAAAGAGTTGGTCCATCAGCAAGATCTCCCAATGAGTCATGTACCGTGTGGCAGAGATTATGTGTCTCTGGATGTTTTGTTCATTCTTGACCATGAGGGTGTTCAACAGTTAGCAAGAAGTTACCTCTTATGTAGAAATGAGAGTGTGTGACTCTGATGCTATTAGCCTTGCAGATACCTGTAATCTGAAAGCAGTCTGCTTCACCTACCGCTGTATTTAGAGCAAGTAGATTTGGTCGCTTGTGCCTATCTTTTTTTTCTAAGTAGAGTTAGATCTCTCACTGACAGTATTTTCTAATGAATGCAAGTGAAACTTGTGATTATCCATTTCAAAGCAATCTGTAGCAAGCCATCGGTGTGCACAGAACATTATTTATACATCTTAAAAGCCCAAGTGATGCTGCGTGTAATTCCTCACATCACAGTGATAGAAATTGCCTTCAGGGATGGACTTTTCAAGCCAGCCTCTCTGTTTTTAAGTTGCAGACATTGCCACTTCAATGGCTGACTACATGATTTTGCAGGTTCAGTTTGATGTGCATATGATAGCAAGCCCACGCTTGCCTGCAAATGCCAGAATGCACCAAAAATTACTTGCTTCTCTTAATAGCGGTGAATAAAGTGACAGGCTGGCAGCTGTTAGAGACTCTGGTTCTCTCTTCTTATTTTCCAAGTCCTCTTCACTGCTGCCGGTTCTCAGCTCTATTCTCATGCTACTCAGCACTTACCTCAGTATGAAAACTTGGGGCATATCATGTGTTTATATGTATGACTGCTCTTAACTCAAACTTTATTGATCAGCCTCTAATTCCAGTGCATTGATTCCTGCTTGCTGTTCCCTACGTGGGTGGTCTCGCTCTCACCCCTCGGTTTGCAGGACTTCTTAGGCCTTTTAAGAATGGAATTCACAAAAAGACACGAATTATCTCTTCCTGTCCATGCTAGGCTCCTAGGGAAAGGAAAATAATTGTATCTCTTCCTGTTGTTATTATTGTAGTTGTTACATCCAATAATCTTTTGGGAAATTTAGCTTTTAAAACACTGAGCAATTTATTACCGCATATATTAGATCTCCTTGGTAGCCAAGAGGTATGGTGACAAATTGCAGTGAAACTGTAGAGGTAGAAAATATCCAGCGAGTAATCTCTTTCCTTACAGACTAGGTTAAACAAAGGACTAATAAAACCTTGCTTAACCATCCATCATTGAAAGACTTTTTGGTAGACGGCCATCTCTGGTTGGTCTCGTGACTATAAAAAGTAGTATAGAAATGTTTCTTATAGCATGAATTCATATCAGCTTGTGATGCCAATCTGTACCTCAAATAAAAATACTCCTTTATTGCATCATTTTACATTTTAAATCACTTGAGCTTTTAGCACATTCTACCTGCTTCTTTTTGCAGTTGCAACCTCTGCCTTTAGTCCAACCAAAATATCAGGTATGTTAGTTGGTGTTTCATATATATGTGCAGCCTGGTCCCACAGTGGTGAAATGGAGATCTTTCCTTGCTCTTACATAGGGCTTAGAGGGTTTTGGCCAAGCAGTCTCTTGTTGCCATGCCTGTGTTTCTAGTCCTCCACTGACTAGAGGCTGGGAGGTTTCTCCCTGTAATACACTTGTAGTCCCCAGAGGTAAATATTCCATTCTATTTCTTACACCAAGGACAGACTCAGCCTAAGGTTGAGTCTCTGTCTTATGGAAATACAAAACAATCTCCCAGCCGAGCACTGATCACAAGGTTGTTCTTACGCAAATCCAAACAGGACAGTGTGAAAATGCTTACAGCAGCACCCTATTTATGGCAATACGTTACAAACTTGTTAGTCTCAGTCTGTGAAATCAGTTTTTTCAGTGAGGAGTAGACCTTGTGGCTTCGAAAACTAGCTCACTCCCTGCCTGTTTTTCAGTCTGTGATCCATGTCTCCTACCTAAATTTTAATTCCCATCCCCTTATTATGCTGTACAATAGAGCAAAAGCTTTATTGCTTTCTCTTGCACAATGCATCCGATGCATTTATATCCCCTTCTCAAGTTGGATGTGTCTAAATGTATCCTTTAACCTACAGGTAAGAGCGAGAGGTTTTTGGGATATGGCACCATGTTTTGCATTTCTAGCATGACTGGTAGCCGTTTGCTACAATTGTGTTTTGAGGCGTCTGCAGAAATTAGTAGACTCGTCCCTGACTCTAAGGGCTTCCAAATTAAATGCAGTAACCAAACAGCCTCCTTTTGCTCAAGCTGGTCTTGCTTGAAGTCACATGGAAAAGCAGTGAGTACAAGGGCCAGGGCTATGCCCTGTATCTCTTCAGCCATAGTGACCATTCTTGCACACAGGGGCATGATGCTGCTGACTGGTGACTGCTTTCAGTTGCATGTCTGCTTCCAGAATAACACCACATTTGAAAAAAAGAGAAAACAGTAACTGTTTATCCTGGCTAAGCTTGTGTAACAGGTTTTCATAGCATTCTATGATTCTGTGATTCATGTGATGTTTTTACTGTTTGAAGTCTTTTTTTTTTTTTTTTCATTAAACTGTTTCAGTATCCAGAAAAAAAACACCACATTTCTCTTACTCAGCTTCATTAGTTATAGAAAATCACTGGATTAAAGTAGAGAGCAGATTAGCAAAAATAAACTGTAGTATGTCTTGGGCATATGGTGCCGTGTATGAATGGGTTTTAACTACTTAACTGTGTATAACAAAGAGCAGAAGGAGAGATTTGTCTTAGCGTGCAATAATTATAATTTGCAGTAGCTGCATAGCTTAACAGTCGGAAACCACAAATCCATGGAAAGCTTTCGGTTCGGATCTGCTTAGGGTGTGTGCTCCCATCCCTGAGCTCACGTCGTGTTTTCTGCCAACTGACGGCCAGGCACGAGACTGGACTTAGCTAATTAACAGGATGCCTTTCCCTGCTTTCCCTTCCTCTTTGCTGGGCTCATGTTTTGCAGCGCTTTGTTAGTGTGGGTTACAGAGACTGGGATTTATCCTATTGGATATGGGAGCTGGTGCTGGGCCAGGCACGCTTCTGCATCGCATGGGCCGGAGGGGAGGCACACTGTGGACAAGCCCATGGTGGCCTGGGCTTCAGCTCGGCTGGAGATTGTCTGTGCAGAGCAAATACAGACAGAAGAAATAAATAAAAGAGGCCACAATGTCAGGGTGATTGCTGGGGAGTATCATCCTTCAGGCTCTGGGCACAGACAAAGCAATACAGCCAACTTTGAATTCAAATGACTCTGCAGTTTCTAACTTCCCACTTTTTTTGGTGTAATATCTATCATTCCTCTTTGATACTTCAACCTACAAAAGTCAAATTCATGCCTTTTCTAGATGATAGACCCTGCTCACACTGGTATGAACTTCATCCCAAGACAGAAGTCAGTGCAGACATTGGTAATGTCCTTGTGGTGCTCCACCTTCCAGTTCTCAGGAAAACTGTGCTTTTCCATTTGGGTGCTAAGAGGTTTCTGAAAACCAAGCAGTGGTGATGACATCATTTCCGTGTCTCAAAAAACCTGCTTATAAAGGGATATAAAGAATTGCAAAGCCAATCAAATCGAATTTATAATTTAAATTCAGAAATACCTGGAGAATCACGTGGTCTTTATCTAGGCTCCTCAGTACATGTGCTAGCGTGGATTACCCAATAATGTTACACCACATAGTTTAAAACGTGCATGTCCTTCCCTTTTTTCAGGGGGTTGCTTTCCCCTGAGGTTTCCACAATGTGTTTCACATCCACTGTGAGTAACATTCTTGGAGCTCTGCCCTAGATTAATCAAACATAAATCATTGCCCTATGCAAAAAGAAAGCTTTGCCAAAAATTGTGGTGGTCCAGAGAAGAAAAGAGGGCGGTTTTTTCCTCTGTGAACTTTCAACTAATTTTGTTCCCTTTGCCTTTTGATGGGAAATTTTGTGCATTGAAAAATCCACTGACAAGGCGCTGATCATCCTGGGATTTTAGTGATTATTACAAAAAATCAAATCCCCAGCTGCTCAGGAGAATATTCTTGCTTTCTCCTAAATCAGTTTTATAGTGGTGAACCCTGCCAAACTTGCAGCTTTGTATTTTCCTTATCAATAACTCAGCCTTGCTTCTGTTGCAGAGCTCCCTGAAGAGAAGAGGCAGCAGAGAAATGCACAAAGAAAAAAAGGCATTTACCCAGGTATGGTTTTCATGAATGTGCAAATTTGGGCAAAATCGCATGATCAAACTCAGAATTTCTTTTTACGGGTGTTGACAGGGCCATCAGGCACATTAAGTAGAGTGCAATTAGGCCTTAATCTACTGAGACCTCCCAGAGATAATGTAGAAGCAATTTAGGACACAAGTGTGATCTCTAAACCATGCAGTTTCTCGGGCTCCTTGTGCTTGTATCCACAGATTCAGGCTGCAGTTTTCTACCAGAAGAGAAAATCACCTTGCCTCACAAAGTAATTGGATCACAGCTTAGGGACTAAATAAATTTACATGCGGTGCCAAAGAGTTTGTGCTAATCAGCATCTTGGCTGGGAATGCAGTTCACACACAGCAACGGCACCTCGTGAGCTCTCGTGTTGCAGCCTGGGGTTTGATCTCTCTGGTGTCGAGGGGCAGCACACGAACTTGTGCTCCCCCAGGCTAGGACACAAGACAGAGCCCAAGCTACCCACTCAGCCTCACTTTGCACACCCATTTTGTTGAAATCCCAGAGGCTGATCCTTCTCAGGAAAGTGGTCTGCCCAATTTCCTCTGCTTTTTGTGCTGACTGTAGGAGTTAAAGCTTTTCCCGGCACCCGTACGGTTACTGTTTATAGCCGGAGAGATGGCGATAGTGTTTCTTCTTGCTGGGAAAGGAGCCAAGACCGACATTGTGCCTTCCTTAGAGAAAGGTTGCACCTCCCCTGCTGCCTCTTAGCAGGCTGAGTGTGCACAGCTGAGACTTGCGGGCTGCCTCTGAGTCGGTGGAATCTTCAAATCCATTGATTTGTAATAATAATCTTAATAAATAATGACAATAGGTTGCACTTGAGTGGGTAGAGCGGACAGCTGAGTGGACAGACATGGGGTTTAGGGTGACCGGAGACTGCAGCTTGCTTTCCTGGGACACAGCAGACTGAGCTTCCCCACTTAGCCTACAGAGGCACAGCTTAATCAAACCTTAAAATGGGGCACTGGGCAGCATTTGCTGCAGCACCTGCAATGGAGAATTGTTGAAGTAAGTTGTCAGTCAGGTCAGAGAGTTTATGTTTCTGCAAGTCTGGAAAATAGATGGATGAAATATAAATATATATATATATGCCCCCACACACGCAGATTGAAGATGAATCTACATGAAGGCACGGTTGTGTCCACTGGGGTTTGTGGGCGGCACTGTCCTTCCTTTACTCATTCCTGGAAATACAGAGCAGTGCAGAGGGAATGGATTCCTTGTGTTTGCTTCCTCCGCCCAAATCCAGGCATTAAAAGCAGCTGTAGTTTGCTGTGGAAAGCCCTAAAAATGACTTCACAGAATTAGCCAAGTAACCATGGGTCAGCTCTGCACCATTCACAGCATGGGGAAATGGTCCAGGAAACCACCTAGGGGAAAAAACCAACCTTTATGCTGTATACACATATTGTAATTTGCGGAAGCAGAGGGTTTAGGCTTGAAAATGAAAATCATTGCAACAGCACTATGCAAGGTAGCCGTTTTCTTCAGCAATTCTTTAGGGTATGAAAATCTGAGAAACGATACTATATATATTGACATGGCCCAGCCTGTAAGTGCATGTCCCAGCTATCTCCCAACTCTTAGGTGTTACTCAGAGCTGTCACCAAACCCCAGTATCCAATTAGAGGCATGTGCTGATTGAGACCAGAGCGCACCACAGCAAGTGCCCAACCTGGTCAAACAGCTGCCAGGTCCTGGGGCATGGCCTAAAAGGATAGGTACAGACACAGCCTGAGATGTTCAAAGTGCTACTCGTTAGCAACAGCCTAACCCTAAGTACCTAACACAAGTTCAGATCCCCATTACATGTTTTGTGAGAAGCAACCAGAAACTTACTTAGGTTCTGTGCATCCTCATACTCGGAGATATGTGCAGCATATGGCAAAACTGGTGTTTTTACTTTCTGAGAGCTAGCTCATCATGAATATTAGCTGGAACATCGCACCCACTGCAGGGCACACCAACTAAAAAATACCTGTGAAATCCATTGTCTTGAAGCTGTGTGAAAGCAGAATTCGTAGTAGCGCTTGCCCACCTCTAGCAGTACTGAAGGAAAAGTTTTTATTCAGCAGAATTGCAAAACGGAGCTTCTTGGAAAGTACCAGGCACCAGCCAAAACACAAAGAAAAGTGGTTCTCCAGCGCAAGGTAGGAATGCTGGCACTCAGCCAGATGCTTGGGTGCTGGTCGTACTGCCCTGTTGTCAGACTTGCAACCCCAATATCGCTTACCCATCTTCTGCCTGGCAGCTCCTTTGAGCCGGTGGTGGTGGTAGAGGAGATGGCGTTGGTCTCACTCTATCTTTGTGTCTCCTTGCCAGAAAAGAAATATCGTATTTGGGAATTTTTGATCAGCTCTTCATTCTCATCACATCATTTACATTGCAGAATCACTTTAAGTTCTTTCTGTTGAGTTTCATTTCTTTATCTCCACGTTCTACATTTGTCTAAATTAGACTGCAGGCTCTGCAGGGAGGGATCTGGATTTTTCCTTTCTGTTTTGTTGGTTTTTTTAATCCCCATTAGCATCCCTCTGAAGTGCCATGCAGAGCTGTGGTGCCATTGCATGCAAATAATCGCTATCAGTAGTCATTAATTCCCATTTATCCTTAACAGTCTCTTAAAGTCCATGACAAGCACCATGACTGATTGAACATTTTTGCACTGTCATTCTTTCTTTTCTTTCTATATGGCCTGCCCCACATATGTTTTTCAGGAAAGCATCCACATACTGGATATGTAATACAGTCAGGCTACCACAGCCCTTATTTAGCCCCTAAGATTTGAGCCTCTTGTTCTTCCAAAAAGACAGAAAGACTATTCTCTCCCTCCCCTCCTCCCCCCTTTCTTTTCATTTTTGATTTAACTAATAATGAACTATTCTTATTTTTGGTGATTTGCCCTCTGCTTATTTTGCCTAATATGTCAAAGCTCTACTTGCCTGTGTGGGTGTCTCGCTTTCTTGCTGTTTCTGCTTTGTTTCAACTGATCAAGAAATGGCTGATATTTCTGTACACAAAGTTTCCGAGGGACAGATGCATGAAGGTTGGAGTCCTACCCTTCTGGCATGCTTAGATCTGGCTGATAAATCTCTCCTGACCGTTCTTTTCCTTTGGAAAAAAAGCTGTCCAGGGAATGGGATTTTCAGTAGTCATGGTCCCTGGCAGAGAAGCAGGGAAGATTTAGAGCTTTCTCACCTTTCCAGATGGGATCCATATTTAGTAGGCAAGATTAACTTCCATCGGCTCTGTTGTTTTGTATGAGGCTTGTGTTTGTTCAATGAAAGAAATCTCATTTGTTTCAGCTCTTGAAAAAAACAAATCTACAAATGTGGTCCTTTTTTTTTTTCATAAACAAAACCTAGCAATAAAGTAGCACTGTTTTAAGAAGTTAACAGTCATTTTGTCCTGCCCTAATAACACGCTAATTCTGCAGATGCATTGAGTCGTGCAGTGATGCTGAGCAAAAACACTGGGGCCCTGAGCCCAAACCCAGCAAAGCCTTTCCCTTTTCTTCAAAGCTTCAAAATGCTGAGTCCGAAGTGTGCCTGGGTGACTGTTGTTCATACTGTTTGAAATGCAGTGGGTGTCAGGCTGGACCACTCACTGACCCCGGAGGAGGAGCTGGCCCCTAGTGCTCCCAGCTGGGGTGAGATCTGTGGGCAGGCTGGCCCTTCCACATGGGCAGTGGTCCAGCCAGGGAGCTGCAAGCTTCCAGCTAGTGCCACTGATGGCTGGGTGCTTGCAGCCAAAGAAGCACAGGGAAGGATGTTGGATTACAAAGACAGAATAAGGAAAATGTCAGATATCATTATTTCCAAGCTATTAACAGATAAATAAACCGGAGTGGTCACCCCACCTGTGAGCTCTGACATGCAGCACTGGTCTGGCTGTAACTTTCCTTGTGATCCTTTTATTTCCCTAAAAGCAAAGCCTGCAGCTGGGGATAAACTGATTCTCGATGATAGCAGAAACAGAGCTCAGGTATTGTGCAACCCTGAGCAAAGATGATGCTTTAATCATACAGCCTTACCCAGCCAGAGCAACCAAGATTCAGAGTGACTCCAGTGGAGGCTGCATGGTGTTTTGCCAGGTTTTAATCTGATACTTAATTTGCAGTTTCAAGTCATAAAGAGAAAAGCAATTTGCAAATGCATGTGTGAATAGGAGGTGTATGTATGTGAGCAGACATTGAGAGGAAAGAAAGCCCATCTTCTAGAGCCTCTGCTTCTAATCAATTATGTGCACGTTGATGATATTCATAGAAAACTCCCATTTCTGGTGCCAGAAACAAGATGACCAGAATTTTTGTCAGTCAACTGATAAACTGATTGCAGCTGTGTTTGACTGCTGAAACCCACATATTAACAGACACTTTGACTATTGTTTACCTCAATCATGTTATTAACATTTAAGAGAATTATTTCACTATTTACTATATTAAAATCCCAACCTGCACCCAGCAGAATCACTAAGAAAGCTGATGGAGTTCAGAAGCATACAACCAATTTCTTCTGTGGCTCTTTAGTTAGTAATAGCTGAAATTAAGATATAAGTAGTATATATCTAAGTAGAATGGAGCAAAATAAATCTAGGTAACATAAAAGACAACTGTTCCCAATGTGCTGTAGAAATCAAATCATTGCCTCGGATTGCTGAGCTGTAATTAGTTTTGTAAAATTTTTATTTCTTTTTTTTTTAATAGCCTCATCTGGGTGAACAATTAAAGTCAGTCATGTTTGCTTCTGGATTTGTTTGCCATTATTAGGAGTTATAACAAAACAGTGCTTGTGAAAGATAGTGGTGCTCCAGAGCCTGAAATGAAGTTTCCATAGATACTTGCACATATGTCCACATGGCCTACCAACAATGATAAAACCTGCTGTCTCAAGAGATCATCTTTCAAAGCCTGCCTTCCATTATACTGCTAATGCTGATAAATGTGTCTGTCTCTTACAGGCCAAGTGGCTGTATCTCCATGACAATTCACAGAAGTGATTCATGCAAAGAAATTGTTCATCGGCTTAGAATTTGCTTAACCTTGTCTCCTGTTTCAGCACAATACACACTGGAGTTTTCATTTGAGTTGAGATGTAGCACTTTGAAATGCCCAGCACACACAAAAAGATCAAACTCTCATTTAATACCCTGGTGCTTCACGAAAAGTGCAAGTTTTCACATGGGATGGATTTGGATGTTACCACGGTTTAATGATTTTTTTTTTCTTTCCCTTTCATGTGTTTTCTCCAATCTCCCTTGTGAACAGTTGTCCATACCAGAGACAGTGATCACAATCTGGTCTGGCCCAATAATAACAGCAGCAGAGGCAACAATGTGCTTCCTATTTGGAAAGCGAGTTAGGCATTCTGGCTATTTCACAGCACTGTGAGATCAGAGTAATGAAAGTCTTCACTTTGCAAGACAACCGTGCAGCTCAGCAAAGTTTTTTTATGCCTTCTAGCTGAAGGAAACTGAGATTTGGGATTATGATGAGTAAATTCATCTGAGTGGTCTTTGTTTCATGATGCTAAAAGGGAGCAGATGTATCATTAAACATAAATGGAACAGAATGTGACAACAAATCATAGAGCCTTTCATTTGGATCATTTTTTCTAGTGGAAGGGGTCCCTGCCCATGCAGGGGAGCTGGAACTAGATGATCTTTAAGGTCCCTTTCAATCCAAACCATTCTGTGATTCTATGATTTTATAATTATGTGTTTCTTTTCCACAAAATTTGCTCAGTATCAGAGAAAAGCTGAACATTGTGCTGGCACTCTTGCATCACTGAACACTTGCAAAAGGCACACGTGATTTTTTTTCCCCCCTCTTTAACTCAGGTCAAGCTGCTTTGCCAATTTAACCAGGACCAAGAGATGTGTCTCAGTTGTGTGGTTTGCGCAGCTCTGTTTGTGTTGTTTGCATACATAAAAGATACAGCTCAAAGGGTGGGAAGGAGAAGACTTTGCAAAATAAGATGCTCTATTGTAATATAATCTTGGGGGGGGGGGGGCTTGATTATTCTTGGCAGGAGGACAGCGCTGATTTGAAGTGCCAGCTCCAGTTTGCCAAAGAGGAGGCAGCGCTGATGCGTAAGAAGATGGCCAAACTGGGGAAGGAGAAGGACGAACTGGAGCAAGAGCTCCAGAAGTATAAGTCCATCTATGGAGATGTGGACAGTCCCCTGCCTACTGGGGAGGCAGGGGGCCCACCCAGCACCAGGGAGGCAGAGCTGAAGCTTCGTTTGAAGTTGGTGGAGGAGGAAGCCAACATACTGGGCAGGAAAATAGTGGAGCTGGAGGTGGAGAACAGGGGGATTAAAGCTGAAATGGAGGATATGAGGTGCCAGTATGAAAAAGAGTGTCTCAGCAGGGACCACATTTCAAGCATTCCTACCTCGCCCTACGGTGACTCCGTGGAGTCAGCCACGGAGCTGCGCCGGCACCTGCAGTTTGTGGAAGAGGAAGCAGAGCTGCTGAGGCGGTCGATCTCTGAAATTGAGGATCACAACAAGCAGCTAACGAACGAGCTGAACAAATTCAAGTTTGAGCCAGGCCAGGAGCCGGGCTGGTTGGATGACACGGCGTCCAAGTGTGGTGGGACATTGCAAGAGGAGCTGAAGTCAGCCAGGTTGCAAATCAATGAGCTGAGCGGGAAAGTGATGAAGCTCCAGTATGAGAACAGGGTCCTGATGTCCAATGTCCAGCGTTATGATCTTGCCTCTCACCTGGGCCTGCGCACTTCCAGCCCCAGGGACAGTGACGCTGATAGCGATGCTGGGAGAAAGGAGAGTGACAGTGAAGAGGGTCGCCCACCCCAGCCAAGGAGAGAGGGGCCCATTGGGGGTGAGAGTGACTCTGAAGAAGTTTATGAGAAGACGTCAGGTTTTGGGAGTGGGAAGCCATCAGAAGTCAGTGACCTGTGCTCCACTGAGCTTATAAGAGTGAAAGAGGACACAGAGTCTTTAATTAACATCAAACGCGAGGCTGAGCGGCTGGAAAGGACTGTGGACCGCCTTATCACTGATACAGACAGCTTGATTTATGACGCCAAGGTGCATGTAACCAGCAGCCCATCCACCGAGCAGGATTTCAGAAGTGGTGAGGAACGGAGAGAAGATAAGCACGAACCAGAGCTTCTGGACACCGTCAACTCCAGGATGAAAGCTTTCCGGAAGGAGCTACAGACCTTCCTGGAAAAGGTTGATCACATTGGAGAGGGCCTTAAGGAGCAGATGGAAGACCTCTCCCCTCTTCCCCATCTCACAGAGTCTTCCAGTTTTCTATCCACAATGACATCCATGTCCCGAGACTCTCCTATTGGTAACCTGGGGAAAGAGTTAATCACCGACTTCCAGGTAGGTTGGCCCCTTGTTTGCCTTCTGTTTATCGTTTCTCTTTCTTTCTGGCATCGCTACCTTAGAGCTAATTTTCCTCACAGCTGCTTTGTTATGATTTCAGACCTGCAATGTATTTAAGTGTGTAAAGTTAAACAAACACTTTATAGGCTTTTTTCTTTTATTTGTTTGCACAACTCCTTTGATTCAGAGGCGGTTCCTCATGGCAAAAAGGCTAATCCACTGGTGCTATAGAGATCAGTCTTCTTTTTGTCTGTAACAGCAGTGTTTTCCCATGAAAGAGGAGATTAATTAAAAAAAAAAAAAAAGAATCTGATGAATGTAAATTAGCAGCATTGCTAAGAAATGTGAGGAGGTCTTTACCATGCTCTCTCATAAAAGGGTCAGGCGTGTTCTCAAAAGCCTTGCCAAAAGAACCCAACCAAATGCAGTTTTCTAAGTGATGTGTTTTAAAAAGCCTGCTTACAGCTCACTCCCCTAACCGAGCAGCGAGTGAGAAGCTCTGTAGCCAGCGAAGGACTGCCTTGCCTAAAGCGTTGCCCATGGGCGCATGTCTAAACTGCCACAACTGCCACACTGGATATGGCTTTTCTGCACAGCACAAGTAAGGAAGGAAGAGCCTTGTGTCCCGTATCCTTCATGACTTGTATGCTTGCTGTTGGTTTGACTCATGCATCCTCATTGCATGCGCCTCATAACCAGTGTTTGCATTCTTTTTTCCTCTCTTTCTCTTTTTTGCTTTTCAGATGTTTCAGCCCATCATTTTGCTCATCCTCATTTTGGTTTTGTTCTCTTCACTTTCTTATGCCACTGTATTTAAGTTGGTTTTTCTGTTCACGCTTTTCTTTGTCTTGTAGTTTTTCAGTCGTCTACCTTACCCATTTTTGTTTTCTTTATTCCCTTCTGTCCTTTTGTTTTTTTGTTATAAACTGCCCATGCACCTAACAGTCCAAACTGAGGGATCAGATGGAGTGGCAGCTCAAACAAGATCGTGGAGAGGAGCAAGAGATTCACCACCAGCGAGCCACCACCGACCCACACCGCAGAGCTGATGGAGACATAAAACTCTACAGGCCAGGAGACAAGGGCTGTTTCAGTCTAGAGGTCAGCAAAGCAGCCCGTCTTACTCACTGCCTCCTGCTGCCTTAGCCAGGAGATGAGTAACAGAAGCCAGGGGTTGGGGGAGTAAATTGGACCAAACAGAGCACCTGTGTTGTGACATTTGTGATTTACCTCTATTCCCCCTTGCAGTTTCAGATAAGCAAATTGGTCCTCACATTGGACTCATCACCCTGCTCCCAGTAGCTTGGCTAAGTGGGAAAACATGGCTCAGGGACCCACTAAATTGAGTATAGAAACGAAACATCCCTGGAAAAGGGATTCACATCTCTGATGTGAAATCATGCTTCCAGGTTTCACTTTATTGGTTATTTTAAATCTGGATAGTCTATAGATAGAGATCTCTTTACATTTTGCCTGGCAGTAGTCTGCGCAGGAGAAGGTTTGATGCTGGTGTTCATGGTGATTCTCTAAAAAGGAACACAGCACCCTGCAGCTTCCAAAACAACTTCCTTAAAGCAGAATTCTCCATTGTTTGGGTTGTTGAGTACTTTTCCATTCATCAAAAACATCAATCAGTTTTTATTTAAACCTTCATCCATGCGGAGGCCGTATCTGCCTCAGTAAACATCTCCTTAGCTGCTTTCTCATGAACATAGATTATCCAGACACTACAACCAGTCCTGAAGAAAATGATTTCTGATCTATCTCCATAAAGGCAAGCTTGGAGCACTGGAAAACCTTTCTGCTGGCCACTGGGAAGCCAAGTCCACCTTGAAACTGGGGTGGTTAGAGTAGCTTCTAGTGAAGGATGAGTTTTAATGTGTTTATAACTAAAAACACGTGTGCAGTCCTTAGTATACCTGAAACCCCTAAATGATTCTGGGAAAAGGAGAATGCTGGCTGGGACAGCTGGGTTTGTAAGCAATAACAACCACTAGAAAGCAGGGTAGGAACAAAAAGCTCTAGGCGGCTGGTAGCCGAGCAGCATGATGCTGTGTTGAATATCAAAGGGAGAGTGGCCCTTCATCTTAACACAGGTAATTCTTTCCTGGTTTTGTTTTGCTTGTTTCGAATTATCCTGACAGTGCAGAGTTTTGGTAGTATTGCAATAATTTATTTGTTCAGCTGCTTCTCTTCCAACTTCTCACTTTTACGTAATAAACTTCAGGAAGGGGTATCTGATAAACCCAGGACACCGTAAGTCACTGAAAGGTAAAATCTTTCTTTGTCAGCCATGAAATGAGCCAGTGAGGTACAGAAGCCTTGCTGTTCAGCATGGATCCCTTTGCAATTGTACTGGTCAATGGCTATTGTAGATTAGGTTAAAAAATGCCCACAGAATATGTTTACAATATTTCTGTTTAAATTCTGTTTTTATTAATTCTGCTTTACCTTAGGTTAGCCTTGTTATTATGTTAAACCTTGCGTATATGAGTCCTTAGTTAAAATTAAGGATTTGGGTAATTTTAGCACAACATCTTTTTTAACTCTCTCAGCACGGGATGACAGTGTGTAAACTATGTACAGCAAACAGAGGATGGATAGTTTCACACCATAGCCTGACAAGGAACAAGCCAGTAATTATAATCAAAGGTAGAAACTAGCTAGCTTAGGTCCAGATGTGCTCAAAAGGTGAGCAAGGCTGGGCCTTAAATGTCCTCACTTGAGAAAATGTTGAAGACTAAGGTCTTAGCTTCAGTCAGGTTTACTTAAGCAGCAACGAATATTATACTGCTTTACACTGAAACTTTTCAGTGCGTGAGCAGCCAACTGAAATCCTAGAACATGTAATAGTCAAACCCAGGTGAAGCAGAAGATTCATCCAAATAACTTTGTATGGTACCATTTTTACTCTTTTTTGATGCCATACACCCCACTAGCAAAACCTACCAATTTTTTGTGCCAGATGAATGAGCAGGAAAAAAATACTATTGAAATACCAAAGGGGTGTTTTAATTACCACAGAAAATTCAGATGGAGACTCAAACCTTTCAATGCCCACAGCAGAGATGGCTACACATAAGCCGTTACTTGCTTTCTCTAGAAGTGAAAATATATGCACTGGCTAGTGGATAACATTGATTGATGATCTTCTTACTGCATATGGACTTCCCACATTAGAGCAGCATATTTCGATGAGGCTGATGTTTTCTTTTTAAGCAAGCAAACCCATTTTTCTAAATTTATTTTTTTCCAAATTTATTTTTTTCCCAGCTGAATTTTAAATGAAAGTTTTCCCAAGCAATGCTGAGCAGCTTCCATTTAGCCACTTCTCCCATTTCTAAAAGTAAGCATTATGGGAGCCAAATTGTTTGATTAAATATGAAAAATGCGGACTGACTTGTGCTTGAAACTACCCAGTAGCCTAACTGTAAACATCTGCCTTTGTTTGGGCTTTGCACTGCAGTTGTTAGTGCAACAGTATCATTAGAATGTATTTGCATGTTAAAGAGGTGGGTTAGAGTCACAGTCCAAGGGAAATTATATCTCAAAATTGCCTTAAGAGCAGGGCTTTGTTTTCTTATTGAAACAAGCATTCAGCTGCTGTTGCTGGAGGTTTGAGCCCATCGGAGTGGATGTTCTATCCATTATTCATGATTTTTGCAGAGCTGGGTTATAGTGGGAGTGGGAAATCATTCTTTACCATCCAAAGAAAAAGCAAGTGAACAAGTGAGAACTGCCCTGGCTAACAGAGGAACTTAAAAAAGGGAACACAATGCTTTGTGGAACAGATGCCCAGCACAAATCAAAGAATTGCTATGGCAACAAATTGGAACTAGTGGGAAAAAATGGTAAATAATTTTTCATCTGGTGAATTTTACCCATTTTACCAGGGGAATAGCCATAAACAAAAGGCAGCCTACTTAAGCAGCCTCCTCCTGTTTATTCAGAAACAAGAAGGCATTCTGGAGAAGAAAAATTTCACTCTTTCACATTCATATATGACCAAATATAGTCTGTTTGATATATTTGATACATATATATTTGATGCCTAATGCTCCGAAAGGGAGCTGTATCTCCTAGTTCTCTTGGCTTCTTCAGAGGGCATCAGTTCTGCCCTTACCCAAGTACATATCACCAAAGACAAAAGCACTTATCTTTGCATTTCAGATTTGGATTATTTTCACACATGGCTTTTAAAGACTTACACATTTGTTTCTGTGTAGAAAAGTGCCACAAAACTTCCGACACTCCAGGTTATGGAAAAGCAACCACTGAAGTGAATTCACTTACAAGGAACAAGTTGTCACAAGAGAACTATAAAAAAAAAGCAGATAGAACTATAGAATGGTTTGGGTTGGAAGGGGCCTTAAAAACCATCTAGTTCCAACCACCCTGCCTCGGGCAAGGACACGTTTCACTAGACCAGGTTGCTCAAAGCCCCATCCAGTCTGGCCTTGAATGCTGCCAGGGACGGGACATCCTCATTGAGGTTTAGGGCTACCCTGTTTCTTCTGATACAGAGAGGAAAGAAGGAAGTTTAATGATGTCTGATGTTGAAAATCTGACAGGTAAGTCTGTTCTATGTGGTTTGTTTGCTGATATGCAAATATTCAGCGTATTTTTGAATTTTACGTTTGAATTGTCATATTTCTCTCCAAAAGTTAGCTACCACTAATACAAGCTACAAAGTACTTAAAATCAAGGTGAAATTAAATAGGCTAGAGAAGGTGAGAGCATGTCTTAAAAAGCAAGTCTTCCACAAGGTCTAGTAATAAAGTGGGAAGAGCACACACTGAAGAAAAATTTCTTCTAGGCCATTCTTGTTCTGTTCATCCATTTTCCTTACTTATCATGCCCATACGAATTATAAAACATCTCTATTACTCTAAGTTAATCCCTGGGTTCAATGTGGACCATGTGCAAGTTAGGTAAGTCACTTTATCACCTGCTTTGAATTAAAACTTCTGTATGGACCATTTTGGATATATGGGGAGAATTTCGGTCTATATTTTGAAAGTTGCTATTTTTAGCTGGGTTTGGAATATCTGTGTCCCTTCTGTGCAAGTTTCATTATTCCCTGTGATAGCTTTTCAGCTGGATGGCTTTTGCTGCAGCTCTCAGCCATGTGCTGAGAATTTGCACATCTTTTTCTCTTGCCCTGATTTAAGATTTTGCTTTCACAGAAAGCAAGCCGTGGATGTTTTATACATTGTGACGTCCCTTTCTTTGGGGGAAAAGAAGAAATACAAAAAATAAAACCAAAAAAACCCACCGTAACCCTCAACAAATGACACATAGAAAGTTGTATGTCTTAGTGTCCGCTGTTCCTCCAATGCAAAGCTGTGGGACGAAGAAAGACAAACGGGTGCTGACAGTATTCCTTCCCACCAAGATTAGGGGCAGCAAGAATAATTTACTTTGATGAATTGTATTCTTTCTTGCTATGAAAGATTCTGTAAAGGTTGACAATATAATGGCTTGAAAGACCCTTTATGATGTAAATCTGGATATCGCAGTCCTAACTGAACTCGGTGAGACTTTGTGTACTATCCATACAATGGGGTGTTTTTTTAAAGACTTAGAGCAAAGTGTTCTCTCTCCATATAAGCACAGACAAATAACTACACAGCTGCCTCTTGTAGCAAATGGGTAAATGTAATTTATTTTCAAGGGGTGAGGAGAAGAGTACATCTTGAGAAGCAGCCTCTGAGAATTCAGTTAGATGTGTATTGCTTACAAAAAGTAATACAAAATGCACTGGAAGTGCCTTTCTTATCTGATTGATTGTATGTATGCAATGGTCAGCAATCACATGTGAAAAATTAGCAGTTTTTAAACTGCACGGTCAAATGTAAGGTCCAAATATCAAAGCATATAACATAGCATTGGGGAAGCAGCATAGGATGTTTATCTTTTGGCTTCCTTGGAATTGCACACAAATGCTGGAGAGCATCTTTCTACCCTGCCTCCTTAGGGCTTGCTCCTCCTTCAGTTTCTCCTGAAAAAAAAAAAAAGAACAAAAAGAAAGATTCCATGAAATTTGATGTTCACCGTTGTTGCATATAAACTGATTGAGTTTGCAGGCAAATTGAGGTTGTAATTAGCTATGGTAAAATGGAGAAAAGGGATGAGTGTAACCCAGCTGTACCTCATGGTGCCTGGCAATCATGCGAAAACAAGTCATGGCAGAAATGTGGGATTGTGTGAGCTGGAACGTAACCTGAAAAGCTGTCAACATGCTGACAGGGGTGGAAAGGGGTCAGTGCATTAAGGGTGTGGTGGTGAAGCCCCCAAAATGTGGATGAATTTTCTCTGCTTAACCTCTTGAGGTAAAGACATCGGCATGGATTAGCTTGTTCTGGAGTGGTAACAGGTGAGAGAAAAGGGTTCAGCAGAAGGACTTGGCACTGCCTGTCCAAGAGGACAGGAATGGAAGTGGATCTGGAAATGCATTAATTGGGAAACCGTGTGTAGGTGTGAAGCTGTGAATGAAGTGTAGCTGTTTCTGTGGTGCTGTGGTGACATAGCAGTAGGTCTCAGTTCCAGTTATATTATGTTCATGTCTTGTGGGTTTGTGTCTGTTTCTGTGATGCCAGTACAATGTGTAGTGGCCGTCTCAAGGTTTTTTCTGTTGTTCGTGTAGAGCGTTTGTTAATGAGAATGAAGGAAACAAAGAACGGAAGTTAACAGGTTGCCAATTTTTGTGTTCATTTTGTAGCAGTGTTGTTTTCCAAACCAAACCAAATCTACAGTTGTGCCACAGACTAAACCCTGCTGATTATATGATTATGTATGATAGGGCCTGATTTCCATGTGTAAACATATAGACATCCATCAGTGCAATATCGGATACCTGAACTGCATACACAAATATCATGATGCGTTTCTACCTATTCTTCATTCATGATCCGGACATTTAGCAGTAATCTATAAGGTGCTTAAGTAAGCTTATCTCCCTTGATTTGAGCATATGAATCACAATGCTACTGGTAGAAATGACATTACATGACATTACAGATTATGAAGAATCCTCAGGTTGTACTGGAAGGAAAAAGTTGTGCAGCTCTGCATTCATGCATGAAGTGCTTTTCATCATGTTTTCTTTACCACTTCTGAAAATATGTTGTCTTTAAAGAGGCAAAGCAATTGTAAGATGATTTGCACTGTTTAGTGTGCATGTAATAGTCTGTCTGCCTTTATGATGTATTTAATCTCTTCTTAGTAGTTCCAACAGTTATCACACAATCCCGTCACCCAAGTTTCCTGAAACTTGGCTTTTCATGAGCTACATTTATTGAAAATCTGTATGAGTTAATAATTTTCTTGCTTTAATTTTGCAGACTTAAGGTGTTATCAGTATACACATAACTGATTCCCATTAATTCTAGTCTGAATTAGAACAAATGATCTTTTACCAAATTGTTGTTCATTGGAAAACACAAGTGTGAAGTGCATAGAGAAAATTCAGACCTTATCTTCCTGGTAAATTTTGCTGCTCTGATTCAGCTTCCAGTTTCAGGAATCCCAGGACCAACAGTATTTCTACCTACCTAAATGCACAATCATATGGTTGCAAGGAGAAGCATACTAAGATCAGTGATTATTGTGACCAGATCTTGCCTTTGTGCAGTGCAAAATGTCTGCAGACACATTAAGGTGTAAGATCAAATCAATAAGGCACATAACATTGGTCACTTCACGCATACCTTTCAGAGGGTTGGGAGTATCTTTTCCTCAGGTACAAAACATACTTGCACAAGTCAATAAGTGAATCAAGTCAAGAAGGAACTGATAAGGCCCAGAAAGTGTATGTAAGGGCTAATTTCATTCTCCAAGCAAGTCTCTTCCTGCTGGTGGTTTATGGGATTCTTCGATCTTTTTCCCTAGAGGAGCAGAGCAGCCTCTGCTCCAGTGACAAATACTTTGTGAATAACCAGAAGTGTCCCAGCAAAAGCAGCCACATCCCAAACAGCAACAGCAGCTGGTTTTGCTCTTGGGAAGTGGGAGGAGTGCCTGGGGAGAGGATACAAGTGCCAGGGCTGATGTCAGAGGGAAAATGGCAGTGCAGGCCCCGAGAGTGGTCCCACGACGTGCGTTACATCCTTGCAGCTGCTGAGATTGGAGCGCACTGGACATTGGTCAGCAGAGAATTTGGGATTATGCTTTGAAGCCTGAAGTGATCCCTGCCTTAAATGTGTCTTCACTCTGGGAAGCAGGAGTTTGGTGCCATAGTGTTTTCTGTGGTCACACGAGAAGAGGATGGCATCTGGCCAAGCATCACCTTTGTACAGAGAAGTCAGTTTTAGCTCCAATGTGAGAGACAGAAAAGAAGGAGTTCTGATCAGGAATATAAGTGTCACCAGGTTAATTAACATAGTATAAATGGTGACATCTGACTCTGCCTTCTTGGGTCTTTATTTTTTAATTAAATAAGTTCCAGAAGTAAAGTGGATGGGATGCCAAACCTAAAGATAGCATAAAACTGGAAGTATTAAGATTAGAATGGCGTAGGACCTGAAAGGGAAGATACTTAAGCATTTTGGTCATATCTCAGGCTCCCACAGCTTATCCCTGTGACATTTGTGGAGTAATTGTTTTGAGTAGAAATAGCAGAATGAAGTTGACTTGTGCAGAAAGCTGTTATGTATCTGAAGAAAAGGACCTTATATGCTTCGTCAGTGTATAAATGTTATCCCATTAACTGCCTAATCAGGAGTGTTGCAAATGAATAAATAATTAGGTCCAAACTGTATTAGGTGCATCTTCTGCAGAGATGTTAAAATTTTTATAGCTTTGATTTTCATAAATAAATATGCCACCAAATATGTAATCCTGTAAATTGGAGCTCGTCTGGCAAATGTCATTGATGGTGCGCTGTCCCAGCTACATGAGTGCAAACCCATAGCAGAGGCCTGAAGGGAATATCCGACATGTAACATCAGCATCCCAGCTTTAGTTTTCAGAAGAAGCCACACAGGAAATTCCCACACATATTTAGGGCATCGCTATTTATTTGCACACTGTGCTTTGGTTTTAGCTATTGATAACCGTGGGTTGTGCAGATGTCTGTCCTGCAGTTCTGTTCTTTTGTCCTTTTTTTTTTTCCACCACGGAGACACATTTTCTGCTAAACCTGTCCCTTTGTCCTGCTGATCAGCTCAGGGATTCCCATGTTTTACCTGTACAGAATGTATCGATACAGGAGCTTCAGGCTCAGCTTGAGCAGGAGACAAGACTTCACCGAGAGGAGCAAGAAAAGTTTACAGAAAAGATCATCCAGGTAAATACGAAACCCACCTGCTGGGAGAGATGTGTGACCATGACATGTGTCATGGACCTGGTTTGTCAGGACCATGGCAATTTGTGTCCTGATGGCCGTGACTGCTTGACCTCCTCTGAGTAAATGAAGAATCTGGAAGTTGGGGAAGTGTAAACTCAAGCCTGTTCTGCAACTTTGAACCTGGCTTCTCTGCTTGGCGGAGAGGAGTTTTGTCCTCCCCTGTGTGGGGCAAGTCAAGGTAGAGACATGAAATAAGGCATGAGGAATTATTACAGCCCCTTCAGCTCTCTGTGAGCTGGGGAAGGGTGTGTTTGATCTCTGGGAGCACAGTTTGGCTCTGTGCCTTGTTCTGACCCCTCCTAGAGCAAAGAAAGTCCAACACTTGTCTGAAGTTGGAGGAGTCTTTACACACTCATAACTGAGACACAAATCAGGACTTTTTAGTGTTTCTCAGTACCCCATGCTCCTAACCTTCTTATTCATAACTGGTGAATAAATCATATTTTGTTACATGGTCTCCCCCTGCTCTTTTGAAGGCTGGAACAGATTAGTCAATCTCTTTGTGATCTCTAGCTCCTAGAGCGAAAAAATCTGCTACTAATTTTGGCAGGCTCTTTGGCTCTTAACTGCAGTTTTCTTTTTAAATATACTTCATGGACTAAATTCAGCATAATTGTTGTATAGTCTAGAGCATTTTTCCTTGTGCCAGCTTATCTCATCATGCCCAAGTGGTATCTCTCCATTTTCTCATAAGTAGCCTTAATTTCCAGTTGATCTCCATAGGAGCTTTCTCGTGAAGGCTTTTGAAGGCAACCAGTAAATTGATTTCCTTCCTGGTTGCTTTTGCCATGAAAGCTTTTTGGAAGCTATGCCTGCCTCTTAAAGTTATTTTCTTTTGCAATAACTGTCCATTGAAAAAGCATAATACTCTGTGAAGTTACCTCCACCAGGGTCTTCTGCAAGAGTTTGTGGCCATGGGGACTTAGATCATAACAGCTTGTAAAAACAAAGAAAAATGCAGCAAAATCAAAGCTAGCTATTCATGTTGACAGCTAGTAGAAACAGAAGAATAAAAGCATCTTCTGGATTCTTCATTTTTTCCAGATTATGCCCATCCTGTCGATATCCTCCTTTTTTATAACCTTCCAGTATTTCTGGTGGAAATGACTCAGATCTCTGCTGTACTTAACCATAACTTCATTTGGTGGAAGAATCTGCATCAACACAGAACCTATTTGTTTCTCTATGTAAAGACTAAGTTTAAAATAAGTGCCTGTTTTACTATTCCAATTTTAGCAATGTTTAACTCTATCAGATTGATGTTTGTTAGCAGTGTACAATTTCCATGAGTGTTACCAGGAGTTGCATGTATGGGGTTTTTTTGGTCATTGTAGCTAATTTTGTTCCAAACTACTTGTAAGCTGCATTTTAAGCCCATATAAGCTAGCAACTACTGTAAATAATTTTTATTTAATCAGACTTTTTAAGGCATAGTAACATAGATGCTGAAAATTTGCATCATGCCAGAGCACACCATTTAAAGGTCAGAAAAGTCCTTAGCAAACAATCTAGTATGGACCAGTAGCCTGTGTCAAAGGCATCTGAGTGCTACTATGAAAATCAAACATATATTTCTTAGCAGTATTAATTTCAAAGGGCTCCATGCTTCTGAAGAAGAATCATAGAATCATAGAATCATAGAATGAAGGGGGCCTATAGGGATGCTGGGGAGGGACTCTTTGTCAGGGACTGTAGTGACAGGACAAGGGGTAATGGGTTAAAAATTAAACAGGGGAAGTTTAGATTGGATCTAAGGAGGAAATTCTTTCCTGTTAGGGTGGTGAGGCACTGGAATCGGTTGCCCAGGGAGGTTGTGAGTGCTCCATCCCTGGCAGTGTTCAAGGCCAGGTTGGATGAAGCCTTGTGTTGGATGGTTTAGTGAGAAGTGTCCCTGTCCATGGCATGTATTCTTCATTGCTGTGTCAGTGTTGTTTGTTTCAGGGTATGTTCTTATGGTTCAGATCATTGTGGTCATTAGTGTACTACGGCTTTCATAGATTCCATCTATGGAGCTGGTGAGCAAAGGGAGAGGCTGTTGTTCCCCAGAGTGGAAAATAACAGAAATTGGCACCTGTAAGCAGTGGCTCTGTCTTATTTTCCGTTTACCTTTCTGGGTCAATGTGAGCCATCGCTTGGTTGAAATGGAAACACTATCTCATCCGTGCAGAATATGAGATGTAGTACAGCTAACTTGTACAAGTGCTGTTGGACACAGATCATGGCATGGTTTGATTTTGACATATCGAGGGAGAAGTCACATTTAAAGAATAATGTTTCAGGTGGCTTTGTGTTGAAACAGATGTGATTCCAAAGACTGAGCTTTTCTTGGTGCTTCTAGTACTGAAACTGAGACATGTTGAATGCCGAGCTGCAACCTTTTTCTGTCTCTTCAGTTCCTGTGTGTGTCCCTGATCTAGTCATATCAGAATGAGAAACTGTTTACTGTGAGTCATTCAGATGCCTCCAAGTATGAACTATTGAGAAGTAAGGGACCAGTAGTTATATCTGAGATGCTGGAGGTGGTTCCTTCAAAAGCATTGCCTTTCCAGAAGCAGAGGGAGACATAACCAGAGAGGAGAGGATGAGTCTGTGGCTGGGAAGGGAAGAGGCATGGATAGTATCCCAGTTTGTCTGAAGGGCAGCTCTGGGCCCACCTTGTAGGAATGGCTGCAAAAGCATTTGTTAGGTGTGATATGCACAGCAACGTGGGCTGATGGCTGTGCTGGGAACATAGTGCATGGATACAATCAAGAGAAAAATATGTGTGGTATAAAATGTTTAAGCAATAGCAGAGTTCTCATGTATCTTTAAAGTACAGGTCCACTTACACAGCCAGCTACTTGCATATGGTTATCTAAAGCTTTTTGGCTTTCCTTGACAGTCATAATTACTGAGGAACTTATTGGGCAAAACTCAATAGTTACTCACTACTAATGAAAACTAGAGATTTCAGTTTGTGTCACCCAACAAAGTAAAAGTCCTGGAAACTGCCCCAGGACACTACCCCATTGACACGGTGTCTGTCGTTCCATTAAAGCTGGAGGAGGAGCATATGCAGACCCTGCGGAGGAAAGACTTGGAAGTGCAGAGCTTGACTTTGCAGAACAAACTGGAGGAGAAGACCTGGAGCCAGGAGAAAAGTCTGCTGCAGCAAGAACTCAGGCATTTCAAGCAGGACACCTTTCTTCTGTATGTGAAACTGAAATGGCTGCTGAAACACTGGCGGCAAGGCAAGCGAATGGAGGAGGAAGGGGAGGATGTATTAGAGGTAACTGTCCCTTATTAACGCAATAGAGTTGTAAGCAGTGGGGTACTAGGATGCAGTTCTTTAAGTGTAGACTTTAAATATGATGTGACAACAGCAACTTTATAAATATATCTAGATTTTAAGGGGATTCAAATTAAACATGAAACCTTAAGTTGGCTTTTGCTAAAGTACATGTGACTCCTGAATAATTTTATGAAAGAAAATAACTATTAGCGAGCTGATAGAGTCAAATCTCTTTAGATGTGTTGAGTTCTGTCATTTTCTCATTGTGTGCACAGTGTGTTCCTTACAAAGCCTTCAGCAATAACAGATGGAGGGAAGCTCTGTTTTCATGTTGGCAGGAGAATTATACAGCTTTTTGTGGGAACTTACAGTGATTCATGCTTGTTTGTTCCTCTTCTCCGTACACAAGTCTCTCACCATCAGCAGCAGTGCACCAGTAGTCATCACAGTGATTTTCCAAGTAGTGACTAAATTAAGATCAGGAATTTCAGAAGTACATAACAACCTGGAATCCCCAAGCGGACACATCTCAGCAGGAGTGTGATTGCCAGCAACATGCACTGTGAAGAAAGCTGCTGCTAATCTGTGTCAAGTTGCACATGCAGAAATCACAATTTGCTTTGGAAATCTTACCTTAAAAATAAATAAATAAATAAAGTGTTTGCCCATTCTGACACTTTATGCAAAAGTTTTGAGAATAATTGATTTATTCTGCAGGTTCATGCAATTCTGAAACCATTTGCTAAAGCAATTAAGTAGTTTTTCTCGGTATTTCTGATATTTACATGCCTAGTGTTTTTCAGGGTTTGCTGCACTTGGCAGTACAAGTAACCTTTCAGGTCTGGTAGGAGTATGTGTGGTTTGTATTCTTGGATGAAGGGTGGATGAACATCTTTACCTTCATCCGCTATGGTAATATGAGTCAAAAACAAGAGATGAGTAGCTATTTAGCTTCTACTTTACTTCAACAGCACTAATTTGCTTCTATGTAAACTAGCTCATCTTCTAATATTAAAATCACTTTCATTTTTTCCACTGTGGATTTTTTGAATGGTTAATTTATAATCAATCCACTTCCAGTCATTATTGGAGTCATGTGTTTTGCTAATGCATTAGAGAGAATAAAGTGGTAGATTTGGATACTTCCTGATCTCCATGTCTTCATCAGACGATAAACCAGTGCTTTGTATAGTTTTTCATTAATGCGTGATGAATTATACCCACTGTGCTACATTACACCCATCTCCTCAGCCGCGTAGATGTCCTATTTTGCACATCTGCGTGGTGCTGGTTCACATACGCAAGATGTCATATATCACCAAAGATCATTTCCTGTAGCCTGCAGGATAGAAGTCAATATATCCCACTGCAGGGATGCAGGGGAAGATAGTCCCTTCCCTCAACCCTTCAATAAATTTCTGTCCCTGAGGTAAATGGCAAAATAGCGTTGATGTGTCCCATGTCTTGCATTTTAGATCGAGCACCCTGAGGCTGTCCCAGGCTTCGGCATGCAGTCTGAGCAGAAGGGGGATGACACAGAGCGAGAGGAGGAGGAAGAGGATGTTGTGTTTGCACTGACAGATTTCTCCCAGCGTCCCTCCACAGACAGCACTGATCATGGACCACAGCTGCAGACTGCAGAATTACTACAGCAGCAGAAGCAGGTACTATACCATTTGTGTATCGTGCCCTGGGAATGGAAACTGGATTTTCCAAGAGAATTCCTTTTTTTTCTGCTGCTGTGTTAAATCACCTAGAATCATACTTGTAAAAATACTTCTAGCTACACAGCAATTACAGTGGATTTCATCCATTATATTTATATTTAATCAGGAGCCACGTGATGACTGTTCTTCTGTTGGCAGATACTATCAGTGAAAAATCCTATTTCCTCTTGTGGCTGTTTGCCCAGAAACATCTATCAGTATGTGATGGTTTGGAGAACTTACATGCTTCTCTTGCCTGAGCACATCTTTTTTCTACTGTCAAGCTTTTAGTGAGAAGTTCTGACTTTATTTTCTTTAAATCATTTAAAAAACTATCACATGTATTTTATGTTTCCCTTGGAAATGATGGGAAAAGAATGCAAAAGTTCCTTCCCAACACTGGGCTTGTTTTTAAGTGCCTAAAACCAAATCATGCTAACTTCTCCCTGACATATCCTGTGCCCTGACTGTGTCTGTCAAAACACTGCCATGTATCCTAGTTTTTTCCTTTGTGCATTTAATATACCAGCAGTCCTAACAATAATAATAGCAAACACTCAAAGGGGACAGACTTGAAGCTTCCAACAGTTGTTCAGGAGCATCTTCTGATATTTTTAAAATGGAAAACATTCAGATGAGAGCATCCTGTCACATAGTATTATTTGCAATCATAAGTAGAATGGAACAAGAATTCTCTGTAAAACACAAGTTCAGTGAAAAAGGACTTGAAGCTTTTTGCCCGTCTCTATCTGGGCCCTTGACTTGGGAGGCCGCTCCACAGCAAGAGCTCTCAGACAAATACGTTCATTCTATGACCACAATATTTCGCTTGCAACCTGCTTCTCTAGTTCAAGATGTAACTTCAGTTAGAATTTCTGTTTGAATAAAAATAGTAGAGATCTGTGATCTTTATGCTGCTTCATCTTCTGCTTTAAGTTTATATAATCTTTAGCTTTCCTTTTTCACAGTGCTGGCTGACAACTCCATTCTCTAGCATTTATTTTCTGTGAGGTGTGCTACCAAGGTAGTATTCATTTGATCAGTTTGGCATTTGGAAAGGTTCCACCTTGCCAGTCTCCCAGACCCATCACTGTCATCCTCTCAGCAAGCTCTTCTGTGTCAGAGGCTGAAGGCAGCCATGGAAGGGATGCCTCTGAGTGTGTCATTTAATGGCATTCCATCTGTAGACTGATTTAATCCAGAATAAGTAAAACAAATATAAACCAACATGTTATCTATCTTAGTAGGGACTCTACCATGTACTAACTTTCCATATATATCTCTTAAAATTACCAAGAACATTCTAATAAATTATGTCCTCTTTAAAATAATGAGTGCTTAGACTTTAATCTCAATTAAGGTGGCAGAAATGGGAAGTAGGATTGCTTATAATTCATTTTTATATAAATTGCATACTGTTCTAATACAGCAGTTCCAGCTAACCTTGCTTAAACAAATGATCCGTAGGAGCAGAGCACATCTCAGTGCCCCTCTTGATAACGAATAGTGCATGATAGCCAAATGGACTTGTGACTGTAAAATGGGTTTCATCTTTTCCAATCAGGAAAAAAGTGTTATTTCAACACTGCAAAAATGAGTGAGTTTGCTAAATATTTCTCATTTTAAGCACTGTTATTTGTTTTGCCCACTCAAGCTAGTCAATCTTTTAACAAGTGCTGTGTTTATTGACAGGTGTGTAAGAAGGGTTTTCAGTGCTACAGGTCTGTGTCAGTAGTAAGAAAGGCCCATGGTTATTCTCTGGCATAGTAATAGTAAGCCCTAGTGAAGGTTAATTCTGATGCTATCATAGCTGCAGGGCATCAGAAGGGTCTTCTGGACTGTCAGAGGAGTAGCCACCTACACACCTGTGCTCTTGAGGCTCTGTCATAGCTTTGCTCTGCCCTCACACATCTTAGTATCAGTTGGCCCTGAATGATCCATCTCACTATGGTGGATGGCTTGGCCCTGCAGACCTCCTGCATGCAGGACCTTTGCTCATAAACCTCACAGACCCTGGTCCTTGCCCTAAAAACCTTACAGACTTTCACCCATAAACATCATCTCCACTTAATTCATACATGATCCCAAAACACATTTACTAAACAAAAAATAGTGCAAGAAAACACTTCACCTATGTTTTCCAAGCTTTAAAAGCTCTGAGAGTATCAGCAGATTCAGAGCACATCCTTCCTGAAGGGTTGGATCTCAGCAGTGCTCACCTACCGATATACCACTGACTAGTCAGGCTGTGCCGAAAAACCCTCAGGGTTTTGGGGGTCTTCTGCAGGCTCCTTAAGCCCACAGCTGAAAAAAAAAAAGGCACTATTTGTATAGGGAATTTGGGCTAAGTGGTGAAGCTGGAAGTCTCCAAGGTTTGCCTCCACCCAAGGGGGCCCTAAGTTGCTGGTTCTGCCTGACAAGCTCCAAGATGAAATGCATCAGCACTTGTATCGCATTAGGAAGGAAATTTTGCAATAGCCCAGGAGTGGCTGAGATAACTAGGTCAGAAAAAAGAAAGGGCTTACAGTAACTTGAAGTAACCTGTATTTATTTTTAACATTTAATATTAATATTTAATGGCTTGTGTTTTCAGCCTGCACTCTTGCTGCTGACTTTCTCACCCTGCTTGGAAAGCGGAATTATTTTGAGAAAAAAAGGGTAAAGCCTGAGGCCTTAATCTCAACAAGAAGCCTTTAATTTTATTATTATTATTTTAATTTATTTACATTTTTTAATTATTTAATTGTATTTAATGTTATGATTTGAGGTACTCGACCTGATGGAAAGTATGCATCTGCCTTGCCTTTGATTTTTATGTGGCCAGTGTGTGGAGGGATGAAAGCACAGCAGAGGGGAAAGGGCAGGAAAACGTAGGTTGATAAGAGGCAGAGTAGATGGGGACTCTAAGAAGGGCCAATTCATCTTTCTCTTCATGGTGTTGTCCCTTGGCTTCCAGCTGAGGCACACTGCAGAAAGAGTCAGGCAAGGAGCTGGCAAGACTCAGAAACCAAACAGGAAGTCTGGTCAGGGGCAGGAGATAAGAGTTTGGCTGCAGGCACAGTAGAGGAGGGCTTCCTGTAAGTCAGTGTTTCTATGTGTGTAGTAAGAGATCTGGGAGAATAACCTGTGGGAAAAGGAACAGCTTGTGTTCAGTTGAGTAGAAAGATTGAGATGCCTGTTGGATGGTGTAAGATGAAGGTGAGTAAGAAGAGAGTTTACACATCTGTGGTCCGATGGAAGAAGCATTAAAAACATGTGGAACAATGAAAAACCCCAATTAGATTTTTTTTTGTTCATACAGTATTTGTTTTCAATACTTAGCTATTTGGAAAAGCCCAAAGCAATAGACATAAATACACTAAAGTTATTTGCATCAAGATCCAGCTTCAGTTTTGAGTAGATCTGTGATTAGACAGAGGAAATGCTCAGTTCTTGTTAAGACTCTTGACCTTGTGGTTTTAATTGACTCTCTACTAAACTGCTTGTAACCCCAGACTGTGGCTAAATTCTTAAGTGAAATTCTCAGAGAAAAAAAAAGAGTTGTGGTTAAAAGCAGAACCAAGCTTCAGAAAACTGCCCTGGTCCCAGACTTTTCTGGAGCTGGAGGTTTCCCTCTGTTGGGCTGACTCAACTTAGTAAGACTCCAAAGTCCTGGAATTTAATTGCAGTTTACTACATTAAGTTTTTATTTATTGTCAGCTGTTGTTTCCTTTATCTATAAATCCTGAGTTATGGATACAACAGGACTTCAAACCGCTTTTGTAATTCCCCTCTCTTAGATCAGTTGTGAATCTGTCAGATTCCTCCATGCTCTAAGTTTCAGTAACTGGTAAGGTACTAAAGAGCCAGCTCCTTGTATGGGAGGACTGTCCAGGGAATCACAGCCATGACCTGTTTCTTCTGCCTGTACAACATCCCTGGGAGGAAGGGGAAGACCATAACAATCCTTGTTATGTATCTATGAGGCTTATGCAGAAGCTGTTTGGCAGTTTTACCAGCAGGAATCTAAAGCATATCTAGAAGTAAATGTCATGTTTCAGAGCACATTGCCTCAAAAGCACTTTGTCTATTCTCCAAAAACAGTTTGGCAGCACAGAAGAAATAATGTCACAAACCTCTCCAGCTTCAGACTGTAAATACAGAGTCATGAAAAACAGACTCCTCTGCAGGAATTAGAAGTATGTAACCAAAATTGGATTTATATTGGCAAGTTAATTAAAATCCCAGCAAGCCCAGGGGGCACCTGGGCTACTTGTCTCATAGGACTGACATTTATGTAATGCCTTTAGAAATAAGACATGCCCTCATCTCAGTAGACTACAAACCTGCAATGATGCTCTTTTGGCTCCAATATGTACTAGTCCATCACTTCTTTCTTTGCAAATTTAATTTTACAGGACTGTAAAGCTATCAAATGTATGCATGGGAATGAGGGATGTAGCTTGCTTTAGTTTGATTTTTCTTCTGCCTCATTTCCCTCATGAAGTCTTTAGACTACTTGGCCAGAGAAAGCTTTATGCAGCATACCAGAAAACACAGAATGTGGCTCTTGAATGAAAGCACTTCATAGACATTTCGGGTTAGGGTTTTTAAAGAGGATGAGGCCAGATTTTAATGTGCTCAATACGCAGCAGCTCCTGTTGTGACACTAAAGGCAAACCTTCAAAAGATCTCTTATTCTGATTACTACACGAGGGGCTTGAGATGTTTTGAGAATTTAGCCTTAATTGGGTATCAGCACAAAAATTCACAATAAAATCTCATTACGTATTGAAAAGTAAGTGATCTTACATGCATGATGCAGACTGCTGCTGTATAGTAGGAAAATGCTAATTGACATTAAATGTTAATGAAATTAATTCTGCTTCTGTGGGTACGTTCCTTATAAAACCCCATGTTGTACACCATCACATTTCATTAGCCCAAACAGATTATAGGCCGGCCATTCAGTGAGCACCTGCAGCCATTTTTCCACATCTAGTATGATGAATCAAGTAGCTTGGAAAAAGTAGACCACATTTGTTTACTTTTAAAGAAAAAAGGCACCATGTTGTGTCTGATTAATCATTATGAAAGTGGGTAAGGTGGGTTCAGTGGTGTCAAAAATCTGATAAGCATATGAAATCAGATTTGTTGTCTGTATCAAATTTTATATGTGTTGTTGTTGGAAAAAAAAGCACATGAAAATTATTTAGATTTTTGTAAATATCTGTTTATTTGACTCGTCTAGTCAAGTATGTCCCCAGGTAGTCCATTCTTGGCTCCTGGCTAGCACAAGAGCACAGGCATTTCAGTGTGACTATGACATTCTCAACAAAACATGGATGGGGATGCACTCCTTGATCCCATCTGGAGAGGGAAAGTGGCCTACCTGGCATTCGCACCTTTGGTATCGATCAAGGTGCTGCTGCGAAGCTGATCTGTGTGCAGCTGCCTGGACTGAGCAGAATTTGAAGCACAGACTACTGAGACACCTTAGCAGAGATACCCAGCTCAGAAAATTCACTTCTTTTTCCCAAAGTAATTTTATCTGACAAAACAAAAGCATTGAAAAATAATCCCTTTTCTTTATATGTATTTTACAAATATTTGACATTTGGTGCTGAGCAATGACTGTATGTATAAGATATCCAGCTACCAAACAAACCTCAGGAATGACACTCTAGCTTTGAGTTACGGTATTGAAAAAGAAGTTATTACAGATGTCCTCAATCTAGAAAGATGCTTAGTGCCTTTTTCAGAGTGATTTAAGGATCTTTGGCTTTCAGGGGTGCTTCAGGACTAGGGCTAACAAGAAGTAGAATCATAGAATCACAGAATCACAGAATCATAGGATCATTTAGGTTGGAAAAGACCCTTAAGATCATCAAGTCTACCCATAAACCTAGCAGTGCCAAGACCACCCCTAAACCATGTCCCTAAGCACCACGTCTACACATCTTTTAAACACCTCCAGGGATGATGACTCAATCACTTCCCTGGGCAGCCTGTAGACACAGAAGGCATTGCTATTCTTAGTTTTCTCATGCAAAAGTTAGCCCAGGAACATTCTTTTCCATGCAGAAGCTGTGTAGGCATTCTTCATCCTGAAAATGAAACTGGAGGCTGCAGCCATCCAATGACAGATTTTGTTTGCTGTGTTGCTGCAGGCAAGTGAAAGTCGGAAGCTCCTGAACGCTCTGAAGGGTTTGCTGGATGACTTCCGCTCGGAGTTGCGGGATGAGGAGCGTGAGCGCCAGGGGCTTCAGCAGCAGTACGCCCTGCACAAAGCAGCCTGGGAGGTGGAAATGACTGAACTGAAGTGTCACCTCGAGCAGGTAATGTCCTCTGCGTCTGACACCAATAAAGAATGGCTGAGGTTCTTAGTCAAACAGGAAATCTGTGACGGCAGGAAAGGGACTACATTTATTCATTTTACCCTGGTGCCTGAAAGCCCTGCTGAAGCCTGAGAAAGCTTTGCCTCTTGAGTTGTCTCTGGGATTCCAGTTGTCCCATCATGAGTGCTCACGTAATAGGTACTGTGTAACATAATTGGGACAAAGTAACTGAACCTGTTCTTGCTGGACTTTCTCAGAAGTGTTGGCTGGTAATGTACCAGCTGTGGCAAGGAGACATGCGGGTGTCCCTATTTATTGGCATTTATAGGAGAGAAAAATGTCCTGAAGTTGGCATGCTCACAATTAGCTTGTCACTGTGCCTTTGCACATAACTGTGGCATTTGATGCATAGGAGAGAAAGAGTGGTATAACAATACTGCAGTGATAGATCAATATGTTAATATTAAACCAGCTATACAAAGCTACTGGTTAGTGATGGATGGTACCACACTGAAGAGAGAGCTCTAGTTACCTGCCATGGGAGAGTGTTAAAAGTAGGTGTATAAAATGTGGTGCCAGGTGCTTCAGTACAGCGTCGTGTACAGTTGTTCACAGATGTACTGTTTCTGAAGCAGTATAAAAACAAATCAGCAAAAAGCCCCACAAAGATTTATTTCCAAAGCTGAGGGCATAAAAGCTCTAATTCTCTACACTGAAGAGGGGAGGGGTGGGAAAATTAGTACATTCAGGTCTTGAGAAAAAGATTTGTAATTGTAGAGCCTCTCTGCAGCAGACAAATGCAATAAAACTGTTCACTGCTAGGAGGGAGGTACATTTAGGAGATTTACTGAACGCCAGAGACTCACTCTGACGCACAGAGCAGAGGTGCGTGCTCTGCTTTTCCTGCCCAGGTACTGTAGGCTGCTTTCCCAGAATAAAGGAAGAAGCTTTCATTTTAGCAGTTTTCTCTCAACAGATTCAGTTTCTCAGTTCAGCTGCTTCTTAGTGCACTGCATTTCCAGACAACAGATCACTTGAAAAAGGGAACAACATCAATCCCCACGTTTGCTCCTCCCAGAATAAAACCACAGTGACAGGTTTAACCTTAAACTTGACGTAGCAACAAAGAGCAAAACTTAGAGAAAGTCTGACAAGAAACTGCCAGTCTAGAGCTTGCATGCTTTGCCTTTTCGTGGGTGATAGACACCCAGGCTGACATTTTGGCTGACGTTTGGCACTAGGAAGGCACTACCATTCCAGCTCAGGGAGAAGAAAGATTTGTACCCTTCCTTCTGGGGGCTTTATCAGGCTCTTTTCTGCCTTCAGTCCTCCACTGGTAATAATATATAACATATTGTAATTACTGAGCCATGGGTGTTAATTTTTCCAGTTTTTCAAGCAAATGAAATGAAAGAAACCAATCAATATTTACGACAAAAAACTGTCTTCCTTAGCCAATTCCCCACAACATTTCTATTTCACAGTAAAAACTGGTCCCTAATGCAGTAGCAAAAAGATAACACGTCAGTCATTAGAATGTCAATTAGGATAGGGAAAACAGTATAAGTGTCCCACTGAGATCTGGTGTATGTGCCCACAATTACAAAGAGGTAATTAAAAAACTGAATATATAAATAGCATAATAAGCCTGAAATAGAAATAAGATAAACATACATTTAACTCAAACTAATTATAAAGGTTAAAATATAGGGTGTTTTCACTATAGATACAATTTTGGGATCAAAATGGGAGGAGCTAGTGAACAAGGTGTAAAATATCAGCATTACATATAATCATGTTAACATCCTTTTCTATTCTGTGCCCAGCACGTGGCATGACAACTGCTTCAACTGAATAGCCAAGTCTGTCACGTTGGTGTGGGTAGCAGAGCCTCTCGCCTCTCGTAATATCATTTTGTGGTTTTGGTTGGTAGTGATGAAGTTGTGGGCTGTACAACGCTCACACCATAGGTTTCGTATAGAGCTGCCAACCCCCTGACAAGCCTACAGAAAATCAAGACTTTTCTAGTCCCCACTGCTGTCCTCACTGTTGCTGTTTTCCACTTCTTTTGTGAAGCAGTAGGTCAATTAACAAGAGCATTTTCCTCAAGAGAGTCAACTCGTAATTTATAGTCACTGGCAATAATTTTGCTTTTTGATGTTTCAATGCTCTGTGTAGGAAAGAAAGAAAAAAAGGACAGAAAACTCTTTCAATACAAAAGCACTGTATCTCAGAGGTGACAATGTACTGCTGCTTGCTGCTTTAGAGCATTAGCGCTGCATATATCATTAAAAATAAGTCTTGGCTGTCAGAAATGCATGTACATCTTATTTGGTGGAAGGATCCTCAGGCATTGTCTGTAAGATAAGAAATAATTATATTGCTCCCAAGCACGGGATTGTGACAATGCTGAGTCAATAGGCATCCCTGTAATTCTCAGCCTCCAGCTGTGTAAGTAAAAAATCCCAGTATTCTGAGAACTGGGAACTGAGAAAAGTTTGGAAGAAGGAGGGAATTTGTATGAGGGGCCAAACTCTGAGTATGCTTTGAGAACTTGCACGTAAGGACATGGACCCTCATTAGGACTCTGACCAATGGTCCACCTTTAGGATGCCCAGAAGGAATATAAGCTGAAGTGTACCTGGAGAGACATCTGGCCACCCTTCATAGTTAGCAGATTCAGAAAAGTCATACCTAGACTTTCATGCTGAGGAACCACCAATGCACCTTTCCTCTACGATTGGAGCTGTTTTGTCAAAACAGAGGCAGAAGGACTCCTTGCCAGGAACATTGTTCTGCCTGCCATAGGCACCAAGAACTGCCTTCGGAGTCTGAAGACACTGCCTCTGACTGGAGAAGGATTTAGGTCTCAAGTTGCTGAACACCAGGAAATTATTTTGCAGGTGCCTTGGTTTTGAAGTTACCTTCGTACTCACAGACTTCCTGTATTCTCAAATGGGGCAGGAGCCAGGGCACTGGTCTGGGTGGGCCCATGGTCTGGCACAAAATGACTTACTGTATTTTGGGATCTTGGGCACTGCACTCTAACGGCAGACATACATTCTTGGGATATTGGTCTCCCAGAGCACTTACTTTCTCCCCACTGCCTCTCTCATCTTTCCTGCCCTTCACAGGCTTCACTGCCCATCTTGTTTGCTAACTGAAAGGCTTAGAATTTGCCCGGTGGTGGTGAAGAAATCAGTGGTGTAAGGGGAGAGAGAGAATGAGGCTTGATGGGGTTCAACATTTTTCTAATATTTTTGAGAGTCAAAGAATTGAAAGAATGAATTTGCTTTATAGGGTCATCATACAAACAGTATAGTTGACAACTATAGTGCAGCTGAACATTTGTTTGCTTTATAGGTGGCTTTTAGCTTTTTCATGCTTCATACCAGCTTAACAGTCTATCACAGGCATTGCCGGGTCTTTGCAACTTAGCATGCTAGTTATAGCTACTGCTAAGGCAGCAGAATCGTAAAGCTGAGTCTGCACACCAACTTAGTTTGATTTGCCCAGACACTCCAGCACCCTCCCCTAAGAGTTTCTATTGGAAGATGAGAAGTCTGTGGGGCATGAAAGGTCGTCAAAAGATTATTTAAATACATCCTAAAGAAAAGGTCCAAAACAGCCTTCTTTCATAGAATCATAGAACAGTTAGGGTTGGAAGGGACCTCAAGATCATCTAGTTCCAACCCCTCTGCCATAGGCAGGGACACCTCACACTAAACCATCCCACACAAGGCTTCATCCAGCCTGGCCTTGAACACTGCCAGGGATGGAGCACTCACAACCTCCCTGGGCAACCGATTCCAGTGTCTCACCACCCTAACAGGGAAGAATTTCCTCCTTATATCCAATCTAAACTTCCCCTGTTTAAGTTTTAACCCATTACCCCTTGTCCTGTCACTACAGTCCCTGACGAAGAGTCCATCCCCAGCATCCCTATAGGCCCCCTTCAGGTACTGGAAGGCTGCTATGAGGTCTCCACGCAGCCTTCTCTTCTCCAGGCTGAACAGCCCCAACTTTCTCAGCCTATCTTCATACGGGAGGTGCTCCAGTCCCCTGATCATCCTCGTGGCCCTCCTCTGGACTTGTTCCAGCAGTTCCATGTCCTTTTTGTGTTGAGGACACCAGAACTGCACACAATACTCCAGGTGAGGTCTCACAAGAGCAGAGTAGAGGGGCAGGATCACCTCCTTTCACCTGCTGGTCACGCTCCTTTTGATGCAGCCCAGGATACGGTTGGCTTTCTGGGCTGCGAGCGCACACTGAAGCCGGCTCATGTTCATTTTCTCATCGACCAGCACGCCCAAGTCCTTCCCCGCAGGGCCGCTCTGAATCTCTTCTCTGTCCAGCCTGTAGCTGTGCCTGGGATTGCTCTGACTCAGGTGTAGGACCTTGCACTTGTCATGGTTGAACTTCATAAGGTTGGCATCAGCCCACCTCACAAGCGTGTCAAGGCCCCTCTGGATGGCATCCCTTCCCTCCAGCGTATCAACCGGACCACACAGCTTGGTGTCATCGGCAAACTTGCTGAGGGCACACTCAATCCCACTGTCCATGTCAGCGACATAGATGTTAAACAAGACCGGTCCCAACACCGATCCCTGAGGGACACCACTCATTACTGGTCTCCAGCCGGACACAGAGCCATTGACCACGACTTAGGTGTAAGGAAACTGCATGGACTTTACTGCATTAGTCCCTTGTTATTTTGGCTGATCTCAGCTCTACAGTGACACTCCTGAAATTCATTATTCTTTAGTGTCACAGCTACTTAGTTAACCCAGCAGGAACATGTAAGAGTGACCCAGGGTAGGGGGTCACAGAATAGCAAAAGTAAAGCAAATAAACCTAAAAGAATGGGTGTCAACATTGGTGACTCTGGCTGCAGCACCAACTTTGACTCCCACAGCACCATGAAATGGAGTTGGGGACTTGTGGATCGACAGAGGAAGGATGTAGCAAGGGGCAAGAGGCAATTACCTGAAGTTAATGGTGAGTTTGGAAACTAGTAGTGTTTCATATTGCTGAGCTAACATACGGGCAGTCAGCTGGGGTAGGAAAGAAGCAAAGCTTTCTGACTCTCTGAGGAGCCACGCTGCCCAGGACGGTGTCTCCCATCATGGATCTGCAGCACAGAGCTGTCTCTCCTGGGATGTTCTGCATTTCTGCCCCACAGCACCTCCAGTCTGCCACCAAGCCATGCAGTTGTGTGCAAGACAGACTCTCACACATGGCTGTGGGTCCCACAAATTTGCACTGCACAAATAGCAGAAGCGTGACAAAGATGGTACTGTGTCAGCTTTGTTGAAATAGGATGCTGCTGGTTTATAATTGTTTTTTTGGTTGGTTGGTCAGTTGGTTGGTTGGCCATGTGAAATCTACTGGATTTTGGAAATCAGTAGTAGAGGATGCAGGTGTTTTACCATTCCCCTGTCAATGCAAGTGGCTGTAACGGGATGTTCTCTGCAGCTCAGTACAATTTTTAATGACCCAAGCAGTGACCTCTTGGCCATTTGTTTGGGGAGGCTGTTGCAGAGACAAACAAGCTTCATTCCTGAACCCAGTCTAAATTTCCCTTTGCTCAGAAAGTTTGGGCTTATTTTCCATACCGGGCAATGTGAAAGTGTTGTCCTCTCTTGCTGAAGGAGCATGTTTCCCAGCAGACCTGCTGCCTCTCCTTTTTGAGGACAAGTTTAACTTCAGAGGCAGAAATGAGCTTTCACTGCTTTTCACTTCAGTTTACCTGCAGAGCCAGGGGACAGAGATGTATCCCATTCTGAGTCACTCACACATCTACTGAGTTGTCAACAAAAGGTCAGGCTTCAAGGTTAAGTTCTTCACTCGCTTGAACTTACACAAAACCATTGAGCACTCATTTCAGTTTGACAACAGTCCAGCAGTGGCCCACGCTGGCCAGAAAGGATGTGCAATCCCTGCCCATGGAGGTTTGTTAGGATCCAACTGAGCAAAGTCCTGCACAACCTAATCTGATCTCAGAGCCAACCCTGCTGAAATCAGGGCATTGGTCTAGAGACCTCCTGACACCCCATCAAGCCTGCATTTTCCTTTGGATCTATGACCTTGGGCCAGCAATTTTGATCCAACTGAGCTGACCTCTCAGCATGAAGTGAAAGAGAAGGGAGGGAAGGTACATGAGTTAACTGCTCTAGAAATCAGTTCAGACACCAGAGCCTGCAGAGATGGGGGAATGATCTTGATACATCTCCTGCTGCTAACACACTTGTTGGAAGGTGTGAGGAGCTGTAGAATAAGACCATTCCTGAGGATAGTTCTGGGAAAAGTGTCTTCAGAAGATGAATGCACTCTCTTTAGGTTTCAGGTGCGCAAAATAGAGCAGTGGCTGAGGACTTTGTCCTGGCGATTGTCTCAGGGATGATGATGAGGCTGAAATTTTACCTCTATGTTTCCTTTATTGCTGGTACCCATATTCACATCAGAAAGATCATAACCGATGCCTTAATAGCATGATATGGTAGAGCTTGAGAAATTACTCACTGTGGTTTTCACCGTCTTGATTTTAAAACTTTTTTTAAATTGAACTTATTTGATCATTTATTGAGATCCTAAGGTCTAAGAATTGCCATAATTTTGCCATTATCTTTGTGGAGTTAACTCATTGTCAGACACAGGCTTTTACCACAGAAAGTTTAATGTTCTAGTAATGTTTTACTTTAATGCCAGCTGGAAAGGAAGAGTGAGAACACCTCAGGAGAAATGGGCCTCACTTCTGATGCAAAAGGAGCCTTTAAGAGGGAAAGAGAGGAGCACAAGAAGCTTCTAGCTGAGAGTCATGGTGTGGTGATGGACCTCCGCTGGCAAATCCAACACAATGAGAAGAACTGGAACAGGGAAAAGGTGGAGCTCCTGGACAGGCTTGATAGAGACCGGAGAGAATGGGAACGTCAAAAGAAGGAGCTGCTCAGGCGGATAGAGCAGGTAAGGAGTCATCTTGGTGTGAGGGATTGCTGGCTCCAAGCACATGGCATGGTACCATTACTACACTCAGGCCAAGGTCAAGAGACTATATTAAGAAGCAGCACAGGAAAGATCTTGGTTCCTTGGCTACTCAGTGTTTCTCATGCTACAAAACAATTTACATACACTAGGGAATAAAAGGGAAATGCTCATAATCCCTATAAAAGACCACTTACGAGAAATCAACTCCAGGTTAAAGCCCATTTCCTGCCTCATTTCAATTACCCCAGACAGGCATGGTCGCATCGATTTATTCTGTTGGAAAGCTTTTATGCATCTCTCTGTGCTAAAACACTCAATTCCACATTCAGGGTTATTCAAGGTTTGATGTACAGCTTCCTGCCAAAAAGTCTGTCCGTTTGTGAATTAGCCACCAAAGATGCAGCTGCTGTAACTATTCAGTCTCAACTGAATTCTTTTTCTCTAGCAAAGGAACTCAGGGGTTAACATGAAGGCCGGACTGATCACAAGTAAATAGCTATCAATACAAAATATTCAGAAGACACACCTGACCTTGGATACATGAATGTTGTGCACACGTTTGCTATCATTTGCACATCTGATAACTGCATACCTGTCCCCTTGGTTTCTGTGCTTATCCAACTTTCATCTGCCCAGCACTAGAGACAAATTATACCTAATGGAAACACTATCTATCTGGAAGCCATATAGAAAATAAAGAGTTTAATGAGGGAGAGTTAATGCATCATTTCTGACTGAACATTGTTCAGCTCTGAGTCATGCATTCCAGGAAAAGTAAGAAAAACAACTGAAATTGTGGGTCCTCAATTAACTGAATACTTCCTGTCCTTAGGACCTCCGAAGTGGAACGGCACCAGATTTGTGCATGCTCTCTAGGGAGCATTACACGTGGATGAAGCACAACGTAGTTTCACAGGTTAAACTGACAAAAGCTCAGCGTAACTTCAGGACCAGTTTTTTAAAGGGTTCATTATCTGTGTCTCATGTTCCCATGCCTAGGCTGCTACAAGAAGCCAAAGAAAAGACATCAGGCTGTAAACATTATGAGTGCAAGACTTACCCTCAGTTTAAGCTATGTCTGTTAAACCCACAAAGAAGCACTTAGGAAAATCCTGTACTCTGCGGGTATTTCTAAAATCACTGCTGAAAGTGTAGGTCTGAATGGGCAGTGACCAGTATGAAGGTTTTACAGATGGAGAACGGTGATTTTGATCTTCTAGATTTAAAAATATCAATAAACAATATACTGGATCTTTTAATCTCCCATTTATCTGAGGGGTTTCATGTATACTTCGTGCAGCTTTTTGAGCTACCCCTTATAATGCAGCCCTATAGTATGTCTCCAAAGATAAAACAACCAACACTAATGAGCTAGAAAGGCTTGTAGCAGAGCCCTTCATGCACATGACTTGGTGTCCAGGGTTAAGTGGCAGAAGGCGCCTAGTTCTCCATGGCTTGACTGGGCTGGTTTCAAACTGTTGAGTTTCAGTGCATTCCTCATGCACAATGGAAATTAAATAACCCTCAGAAAATATTCCAATATATGAAGAATGTGGACACAAACTTTCCTCCAGAGAGTCACTGGTACCTCTTTGGACATTAATGCTGCTGTCTCTGTGAACTGTGTTTTTTAGATTACCTCTTCAGTGTACCCTCACTAGCTTGAGGGACTTAACCTGGTTAAAGACTGCTTTTTCCTATTCCCTGGGAATGTGGCACATTGAAGGAAGCAACACAGAAATCCCTGTTAATGTTACCTAGTCTTTAATCCTCTTTAAAGCTGACATAATGTCTCAGTGTCATCTTGGGAGAGCCTACAAATAGCTCTTAACTAGTCCTGGAGCTGATTTCTTTTGTTACTATTCTGGCTTCAACTATATATTTACTGTACAACAGAGTTGTACACAGAATTAGCAATAGATCGGGGAAATGAAAAATACTACATCAAGCTAATTTCAGAGGACTAGATGATCAGAAATAGCATTTGAAAGCTTGGCTACCTGCCTGCAAAACCTCATAACTCCATCTTTGCTTATAATCAGACATTTCCCTGTGTGACAGGAACCTTCCAAATATTTGCAGGCTTTTAGTAGAATATCCTCTCAGATTGCAGTTATGCCCTGCTTTATATGGAAACAATTAGTGTATCTCTGAAGTCCTTCTCCCCAGGGTTTTTCTGTGTGTATTCCATGTATGGCAATACAGAAAGGATGAGGAGACTACACCAGTGTGTATGTTTGAAAAACAGAATCTAAGAGATAGCAGAAGCGTGTGCCAAATTTCATACTAATGCTTTATGCCTGTCTGCTTCCACACAGCCCCTGAATAATACATGTATGATAAGAGGAAAGCTCACACCAATGTATAAAATATATAAAATACTTTACTACTTTACCCTGGATGGTTATGGGAATACTGCCCACATATAAAAAACATGATGGCCTACTTTTTTCAGAGCTCAAAGTTGTGGGGCTTTTTCTTTTTAAAACACTGTCACTTTGTTTTCCCTTAGAGAATCTCCCTCCACTGTGCTCCTAAAGCTAATTCTGCACAGAGTGCTCTTGCAAATACTTAAACCTGCAAAACCACCTGCATGAAAAGTTGTGTGCTTAAAGGCATAAACACATGGACTCAAACTCATTATCACTCTTAAATGTTAGGCCAGTATTTTTCTCTTCAATTCTCTTGTCAGCTGTCTGAGATTCAGAGAATGAGCCAGTATCTGTACTGTTTTCTCATAAAGGTTTCCAGATCCTTATCCTTATAGAATCTCTGAATATCTGGAAGGGCTTGCAGTTAGAACTGTGTATACAGAAAACCTGGGATGACCATGCTTTGATTCTTGCCCATATGCTGGGGAATGGACCACAGGATCTCTTGAGCTGTACTTTCCAGCCCCTACCTATCTAGGATACCTTAAATTAGCTCCTTTTAATAAAACTGTTCCAGATTTTGTGTATCATCAGCAAAGCACTGAAGATGCACTCCCCTGTTTGTAGACCTGAATCAAGCAAAAATCTCACTGATTTCAGCCTAAGTGCAAATTTAATCATTTGGGACCTAAAATGTCATGACCTACATTAGGCAATACAACATCTATTTATTTTCTCAAACACATGCAACAGGATTAAAATGTTTTGTAGATTCTCAGCCTCCAGGGTCTTAGGGAATGAGTTGCATTTGCAGGTTATTCTCATTAATTTTAGCATGCTGCTCTAGCAAAACATCACAGTTACTTATCAGATTCCTGCTGTCATTCATCTATCTCATATTTACAGTTAAAGGAGAAGTTGACTACATAATCTAATTTTCAGATTGGCAATTTCACTAGTGGTTCACCCTCTCTTCACACAGCTTTTGCAAAGTGTGGATTTAATATCTTTGATGGCCCTTCTATAAATATGCATTTTCTTTAAACATGCTTTGCATGCCTAATTCATTCTTTTGAGAGTGCTGTTTTGTACAAATAGTCAGCTTTCCAGACATGCATTAGGATTAGACCATTTAGAATAAAAAGCCTTTGTCTTCTGTTAAGTGGAATTTTCCACCTCTGGAAACAAGTGATATACATAAAAGTGCAACTTTTGTACTGCTGACAAGAAGAGAAATTTATTTGTTTTGATGAGACTCCAAGTTATTCACCCTCCTTGAGCTGCTACTTTGTAGTGCTTTAGGATCTCATATGAAGATTGCTTTTAAATAACAATCAATGTTGATTCAAAATACAGACAGATGCTTTGCTTTGTGTATATGTACACAGTGTGTATATATGTGTACATATATGTGTAAACAAGCAAAATTATACATATACTCATTTAATCATGCAAAATCCCATGAGTAATAACATCAAAGTCCTAGAGACATCCCTCTTTGCAGAAGGACCAGTACATCAAAGCCAGCATCCTTGGATCCAGGTGGTGACCTCGTGGTGCCTCCCCAGGGCACATGTGCCTCGCTCCTGGGGAAGGATGAGTTCTGCAGAATGCCATGCACTAAGTGATTGCTGTTCTTTTCAATTTGTCTTGTCTCCAGCTTCAGAAAGAAGTGAGCCCGCGAAGAGCAGGTGGTTTTCTGTGTGACCAGAAGGAGAGTAACCTTCGTGCATTTACAACCCAGGGGAACCTTCACGTGCCTCGAACAATGGGGTCAAGATCCTACTCCGATTCAGATGCCATTCAGTTTGAGGATCGGTCTCTGTCTAAGCTGAAGGAGAGTGATCGGTGCAGTGCCACAGAAAACCTGTTTTTGGAATCGCTGTCTCTTGATTCTCCCGATGCATCTGATGAGCCCCAGCCTCGGCAGCTGGAGCGAGAGAAATTCTTGGCTGGATTAATGGAAGTATGCGTTCTTCTACCTTTTATCAAGCTAGTGTGTTCTCTCTTATGTCAGAATTGGTACAGCATCCCTACTGTAGGAAGTGAGATGCTATGTTGCAGGCAGTGCTTACAGTTACTCAGTAGCGAATTTGGTATTGACAAGATTCCTTGTTATGAGCTGGTTGGACCAGTGTCAATCACCTGTAAAACTAGGAGTCAGCCTAGAGGTCCCAAAGATCACCTCACCTTCTGGCCATACATACTATGTATAACTAAATTTGGCACAAGATATTGGTTTAGAAGGTCTTAAATCTCTTCCAGATACACCTATATGAAGAAACATAGGCTGTATTTTGATAGTACAGCAATAAGTGCTTTAGAGAGGCACTTCTGGTTGTTCTGTTGTGGCTGCCTTCTAAATAGATTAGTATTAGTAAGTGAGATGAGACGTTGAATAAATAAAGTTATTCTTTATCAGCAAAGTACCTACCCTGAGGTCACACCAGAAAGCTGTAAAGATGTAAAATACAGTGCTAAGTGATGCCATGGGGACATAGTGAATGTAGTCTGTGTCCTGCTAAAATCTGTGCCACCGCAGGCTTGCTTCCAGTTGTTTCAGCTCTTCACAGTCTTGTTTATATTGTTGCTGAATGAAACCCAGGGCCCACACCTCCATATGCTGGGACAACGTAGCCTGTGAGCTGGTGTATGATATTAGTGGCACAGAGAGTGTTCACACTAATCACAACTGTACACTCTGATGGTTCCTGTGAAATTTAAAACATACTACAACTTAAAAGCAGTAATGTCTCACTTATTTTCTATTGTTCCTTGAACGCTAGCAGCTGTTATGGAACAAGAAGCACTTGGAGACTGACAGGAGTTAAAGTTAGCAAGAAGGCAGCAGGTTGCTTGATGCAGGTTATGAGTATTTTCTTTTTGCCTGAAAATTCAGTTTGGCGCAGCTTCCTGCAGGACCAGGTTCACTGATGTGCCTTAACCTGGGAAAATTTGACCCAAGCATTTCTTTGAGGTGTATAACATTGTTACTCAGCTAAAGGTCTGGAAAACCAAGTTTTATTGAGAGGAAGAAGAGGAAAAAGATTAAGAGAAGCAAGAAATGTGACCACCCTTCTTACATTTTAAGTAGCTGTAGGCTCCTGTGTGTTCCAATCAGATTTTCCTCCCTCAGTGCCAAAAATGTACAGATAGCAGTGTGGGATCCTATATTCCTTATTAGCTCTTATTTCATACATGTCCAGTGCTCAGTGAAGAATGTTGGTACCAGTGTCAGGGATCTATGTTTTGCATTTAACTTTGATTGCTGTTTTCTTTCCTTCAGATTCAGTCTGATATTTAAGAAGGGAGATCTCTCTCCCCCTTTCTGTTTTTCAGACGTTACTGCCATTAACAAAAGTGTTGGCAGCAAATTTTCTTCCTTGGTGATATTTGCATAGCTTCATTCCTTCAAAGCGTGCTTTAGTGAAACCTGGGCAAAGTCATTTTCCCTCAGAGGGTTCGCTCAAGTGAGACTGAATGGAGTTTAATAAATAGCTTAACTGAGGATACACAGGGGCAACAGCAGCCTTCTGACTGTTCCTCTCCGCAGTGTTTTCTTCATGGTACTAACTGCAGTAGAAGCAATCCAGCCTTCAGCCTGATTCTCCATTCAGTCAGATCAGATTTACCCTGCAGTAACTCCACTGAAGCCACCAACGTTATTCCAGACTTACACCATGGTGAATGCAAGGAGGATTGATTTACTGCTATTTTTACCCCTAACTGAATAAATACCACGAAGGTATCTGCTGAGTTAAGCAGTGCAATTTTGAATAGTCACAATTTGAAATACACTTATGTGTATTTGATAATGTTCCTGATTTCATGAGTACTAACACTCTTTTTTTCCTGATGATATTTTGTATGCCCTATAGTTTATTAGGAACATAAGCAAACAGATAAATGATAACTGTAGAGCAATTGCTTCACAAGTATGTATTAAAAAAACCCCAACTCATTATGGGAATTGTCACAGGGAAATAATTGCCATAAAAATATCTTAATGCTGTTAGCAAGCTGTAGGTACCCCCCCCCATGAAACAAGTAACAGTCTTCCTGCACATTTAATTTAGTTAGCTTAATGAGTTTTGACTGGTGCCATTTGTTAGTTCCTAGAGAATATATAATGAAATCTCATGTCAAAGGACCCTGGTTTATCTCTTACTTCAGCACAGTCTCTGGCATAAAGCAGATTACCTTCGGAGAACAAATTCAGTCACAAATATGTGGTCCATGGGGAAAAAAGCCATTTGCAGCTTACCTCCGTTTGTGATTGCACAGGACTATACCAGTTCAAGGCTGTTGTAGATTTGGGATACAGGTTTTCCTGTGCAGTCTGTGGTTGTGATGGGATTGTCCATTCCTGTGTACATAGGGAAAAATACTCCCACTGGCCATTTAAGATTCCTTATCAGAGGGAAAATCAGGCACCTTTTAGAGACAAACATACCTGGTACAACTAATGGGAAATGAATGGCAAAATACCCACAAGCTGATGCCAAGAGGTTCAGAAATAACTTGTCCTGTTTGTTTCTGGTTTTCTTCAGGAGGAAGAAACACACAAAGGAAATCTTCAAAGGTGAGTGAAACTTACAGGGAAAAACCCAGGAAATGCTCAGCTCCCAGAGCTATGTCTCTCTGGTGCCCAAACCACAGACCTGGGGCGTAGTCATGCCACTTCCTAAGTAGCCTATGATCCAGATTAATAGATTTACCCAGGGATTAATTTGTCTCAATATGCTTCTGTTCTACTCTGATTAACTTGGACCACATTCAGCTGTGTAGCACAATGATCGAACTGTATGAAACTGCATAAAGCTGCAGCTTACGCTGAAGGCTAAACCTACCTTAGCAAGTACCGTGAGGGTGGTGAGGCACTGGTTGGTACAAGCTGCCCAAGGAAGCTCTGAATGCTCTATCTCTGGCAGTATTCAAGGCCAGGTTGGATGCAGTCTTGGGTGACACTGGGTTTAGTGTGTGGTGTCCATGCCTATGGCAGGGGGTTTGAAACTAGGTGTTCTTAAGGTCCTTTCCAACCCAAACCATTCTATGATTTTATGAAATAGTGCAGACCTGCAGTCATCGATACATAGAGGAAAACAGGTGGTGCTGAGGACCTGACATACCCCTGCATGTCAGGGATATTTTGCTTTGGACTAGTTCTGGTATGATCCCATGGGCTAAATACCCACCTAAGACTAGGGTGCATTACTTGTGCTTCCCAGCTCACTTTCATTCCAGTGGAACCCAGCCCACTCTCTCTGAATTACCCTTTGATGCAAACCAGAGCATCTGAACAGGAGATCCACTTCAAAACCGCATTCTTGGTCTCACCTAAGTCCTTAATGTTGATGCACCCTGAATGCAGCTGGTGCTCTTGATTAAAAACTCGGTGTTATTTTAATGTATCCTGTGGATCACTGATATTTTAAACCACTGCTTACTGAAACCTCACCCAGCTTGAGTTACCTCATTGAGCTGAATCTCATAACTACACTCATTTGCATTTTTAAGTAGTCTCATTCAGAAAGCTGCCTTTTTGTTATTTTTGCTTAAAACAAAGCAGTAGGACAGCTCAGCTGGATGCTTGTGATTTGTACAAACTAGCAAAATGCAGGAAAGCCAAAAATCCAGAGTTCATAGAATCATAGAATAGTTAGGGTTGGGAAGGACCTCAAGATCATCTAGTTCCAACCCCCCTGCCATGGACAGGGACACCTCACACTAAACCATCCCCCACAAGGCTTCATCCAACCTGGCCTTGAACACTGCCAGGGATGGAGCATTCACAACCTCCCTGGGCAACCCATTCCAGTGCCTCACCACCCTAACAGTAAAGAACTTCCTCCTTATATCCAATCTAAACTTCCCCTGTTTAAGTTTGAACCCGTTACCCCTCGTCCTGTCACTACAGTCCCTGACAAAGAGTCCCTCCCCAGCATCCCTATAGGCCCCCTTCAGGTACTGGAAGGCTGCTATGAGGTCTCCATGCAGCCTTCTCTTCTCCAGGCTGAACAGCCCCAACTTTCTCAGCCTAAATCACACAGCAATTCCCTTTGGTTGAATTTTAGCACAAGTACAGCTCGCCAAACCAGTTCAATGTAACAGCATCTAGGCTGGATGTCCCACATCGCTACACACCAGCTATGCAGCCCGGGCAACCTCAGGAATGGGGCTGGATTCGCTGGTTTCCCAGCAAGTCAGAAAAACTCCACACTTGCTTTGAAAAGCATTCCTCATACTGTCACAAATGCTCATTTTCTGTGAATGGTGTATTTCTGAAATCCTGCTCCCATATTTCTACTGCTTCCGTATTTCAGACATTTGCCAAGCAGTAATCCATGAGAAAGCAGTCAATTAAAACCTATTAATAACCCATTTGGTACTCTTAATGACACGGCAGGAATGCTTGAATTTCACACCTATTTTAAGGGTAATAAATGGGAACTTTAGTGAAAGAGACAACTAATGTGGTTGTCATTATAAGCAGATAGTGAAAGTTGGGTTTTCTGAGTTAGTTTACTGCTGAAAATAAATCACTCTGTGAGTTTCCAAGCCTACGAGTGACACTCTCATGTTCCCCTCTCCAGGGCAATGTCCGTTTCTTCCATGTCAGAATTTCAGCGCCTGATGGATATTTCTCCATTCCTACCAGACAAAAACTTGCCTTCATCCAGCAGCAAAGATGACCTAACCCCTCCCTTGTCTCCTGATGATTTGAAATACATCGAGGAGTTCAACAAAAACTGGGATTACAGTAACACTAGGAACCATGGTGGGGCCAGCGAGAAGCCTGCAGATGGCTGGGCAGAAAGGACAGAAATTGGGAAAGCTGGGAGTGATCCTGCTTCAGATCCTTTCCAGGCATCATCGTGGTACCTCACCACCAGTGTCACTATGACAACTAACACCATGACCAGCCCGGAGCACTGCCAGAAGCAGCCAACGAGGAGTCACGGTGTAACTGAAAAAATGGGAGTTCGGGTCTTTCACAGCCCACCGGTTGTCCGTAGGTTTGATAACTCAGTGATAACTGGCAGCGAAGGGAAAAACCAAGCTGAGCCGGACTTCCTGTTTTCTGTGACCAAAGCTATGGGGAATGTAGCTGAGACAAAAGGTGCTTCCTCGGATATGTTTGGAAGATGGTCTTGTGACCTGGCCAAACATCATAAGGATTTTCTGGAGAGTGGTCTTCATCCCATTGAACGTCCTATTTGCACTACTGTGGGCTTTGCCTCACCCTTGCACAACTTGGAGATGTCCAAAAATATGAGTGATGACATGAAGGAGGTCGCTTTCTCTGTCCGAAACGCAATACGCTCTAATTCAACAGAGCCTCAGTTTAAGGACACTGCATGTCAAACCAATGGTATGAGAACGACAGGGACGCAGACCACCCAGACCATCAGTGTTGGCTTGCAGACGGAAACCCTGCGCAGTATCACCAGCAGTCCACACAAGTGTCTGACACCAAAGGGGGGGTCCACGCCTGTCTCTTCACCATCCAGAAGCCTAAGAAGCAGGCAAGTGACCCCTGTCATTGAAAAGGTCCAGGCTAAGTTTGAACGCACATGCTGCTCCCCCAAATATGGCTCTCCAAAGCTGCAAAGAAAAATCCTTCCCAAATCAGACCAGCCAAATAACCGGACTTTGCCTGGCACACCTCAGAAAGGATTCAGTGAGTCCGCCTGGGCTAGATCAACTACTACAAGGGAGAGTCCTGTCCACACCACTATCAACGATGGCCTCTCCAGTTTGTTCAACATTATTGACCATAGCCCCATCTTTCATGAGACCTTCCAAAAATGCCCCAGGTCTAGCAGCCGGTCCAGGTCAGCAGAACCCAGACCAGAACTGGGCCCAGTGCAGGAGCCATGTACAAATGCCCGTGGCAGATCACCCAGTCCTCTCCGGTTGGGGACAGAGACACAAAAGGAAGAAGGGACTGAGGTGACAAGTATCAGACAGGACTTATCTGCTCCTCCAGGGTACACACTTACAGAAAATGCTGCCAGGATCTTGAATAAGAAACTTTTGGAGCATGCCTTAAAGGAAGAGAGAAGGCTACCTTCACACAGCCCACCAAATCTTAGCAATGACAACAGCACAGGAGAAATTGTCAAAGTAGATCCAGGGTCCATAGAGGTAATGAGTTTGTTTGTTTTTCCTCCTATAGCTAAATGCACTCTTCTTTGAACAAATGCACTATGAGATCTCTTGCAGTCCTAGTAAGTATTTACAATGAATATCCTAGTCCTGTTGTGGTACCACCAGCGAGTTCCAGTCATGAAACTATTGGATTAGTCACTGAAGAACTCATTAAAGAATTGAGTTTCTATCTTGACAGCTTATCGGGCTTGAAAGCATCAGAAGAGCTTTATCCTTTACAGGATAAAGATGCCTTTACAGGATAGAAATGGTTCCTTCCTGAATGACTGGGATAAGGGGTTTCTGTCACACCACATGTTACAGATGCTCTAGGGACTCTAGGTTTGAGTAAGTTTCTCTTTTATGGAAAGGTAGACTCTTCTACACAAGAATGGGTGTTTATAGGTGTGTGTGAAAAGGTTTCTTCAGTACCCCGACGGGCTTTCAGCATACCTTTTCTGGATGTATCTGATGAAGTTTGGCTTGGGTCTGAGAATGTGATTAAATGGCATGACGTTTGGTACTGCCTGTTGCTGCCTCACGAAAATAAGAAAAAGAATAATCAACTAGTCTAAGCACATACGTACTTAGTGTTTAAGAACTCTTTATTGATATTTTGCTTTCAAGAGTGTAGCAGTCGTCACCTGTCTCAGCAAGTATATGCAGGTATTGGGGGTCAGAGTCTCAGGTACAGTAACGTGCTAGAGCAAACAAAAAAGGGAGTGCAATGATGGACAAAAGCTTTTGTTATCAGTGTCTAAGCCTCCTGTTTCTGTGCCCATGAGGGTGTTGCCCTGAGGAGGCCCAGAGAAGCTAAAGTATGCCCAGCTCTTACCAGCACATGTTGCCTTTCTGGTACAGCACTGCAGTGGCATGTGCCCAGCTGGTCGGTGATGCTCCCCAGGTTAGGGGCAGACGCCCATCATCCTCTCTGCTCCATGCTGCCCCTTTAGCATCCTGCTGGCTTGGTGGACCCTGACCACAGGTCAGCAGCTCCTGCTTGACCCCTGCACACCCCAGGCATCCCACCTTGTCCTCAGTGGGCTGACTCCTACCACTCCTGCCTTATGATAGCCTTAAGGGAAGGTTCCAACCCCAGTTTCTAACTCGGCATTTGGCTTGAAGGACCTTGCAGGCACCTGAGTGCTGACACTTTTGGGCTGCAGTTTGCCTTGCACTAGTGGGGGGTTCTCAATGGACAGTCGGTTCCTCTATTGTTACGCTCTGCTCAGAGGACCTGATCTTTTTTGCCTAACAGAGAATCCAAAGCTGAGGATATATTCCTTATATGCAGTTTAAACAGATAGAAATAGGGGAGTTTGTACATAAAAAAAGAAACCACATGCACATAAATAACAGTGAAAGTGGTCTTTATGCATAAACCTCAGAGTGAATAAAAGTGGAAAGCAGCCTCGTTTGTTTGACTCTTTCTAACTATCTCTTCATTTTGTCCTTATTTTTAAATACTGGGAATACACTACTGGTCCTTGTTAGAGAGTGTGTTGTACTCTTACAGGTTCAACGCCACTTTGCCTTCAAGGCATCCCTGAAAACTCTTGATTTCCTCCTGCATCTTTTAAATGTCTCAGTAGATTTCACGTGCAGGTAAAGAGATGTCATCCCACATCATCACAAATCACTGCTGGCAAAGTACAACTAGCATCAGTACCTGGGTTTGATGCCTGGAGAGGTATGGGTCAGTGCTGTTTAGCTAAAACTCATTGACCATCGACCTGGCAGAAAATTGCTCTTCTTATGGATTATCAATATCTTTTGCCTGATTTTGTGAGTTCTGAGCCTCAGAGCTGAGACTTGTTTTTCTTTGCAACTCTTACTTGATTGTTATGATCTTTGGACAGTACTGTCATTTTTCAGGAATACACATTGAAAAGGAAGGTGTTAGGCATTCACAGGAGGAGTTGAGCTTTCCCTCAGTGAGGGATTGCTCTGCAAGTGTACTTAATAGAGCATGGGTTTGCTGCTGCAAAGAAAACTACAAAAAAGTTTCAACTCTGCAGATGCCTGGGGTTATTTATGGATCGCACTGACCACACAAATTACACTTTGTACAAATTCCACTTACCGCATGTTGTACAAAGCCAGGCACAGCAGTTCAGCAAGTGATGATCTTGCAGGAGGCAGGCTGTGCTTGGGACAGCCTCATGTCAGCGCTGCCCCTGCCACCCTCCCATAGATCCCTGCTCTGCTCCCCGCCTCTCCTGTTGATTCCTGGCCAGGACAAGCACCTTCTTAACCACCAAACGCCTTCTTGGTTTTGCATGGTGTGGTATACTAATGACTTTTAGACTTGCATGGAGCACCTGTTGGTGGCTTTTATTTAATTTGACCTTCTGAGTGGTTTAGTTACAGAATTTCCTCTTATATTCCTGCTGCAAATAAGAAATCTAGTTCATATATATATTTAAATGCTTACATACATATATATGTGTGCTAGTGAATGTATATGCGTACATGGTAGTAATAACTTTGTATTTTCTAAGTTGCCCAGAACTGCTTACAAGCAAATTCATATCCACCCAGTGTAGCCTACTAGTGTCTTATCCTACTAACTGACTAAAGCACTATCTTACTTGCATATCATGAGATTAATAAATATTACTATTAAAAATGCAGCTTAGCATTACCTAACTAATGACAGAAGAGTTGTATGGACATTTTTTCTCCCATGACTATCAAGCCTGTAAATCATGGAGCTTACACAAAAGTCCTGGAAGTGGGTCAGACCCACTTCTAGAGTGAGCACTGTGCAAGGACCATCCACACAGACCCACAGAGGGGAGGTCAGCTGCTACGTCCTCTGCTCGCCGGGGCAGAGCAATTGCCACACACTTGCCACTGAACTGTTCAGCATGGGAGGGGGAATGTTAAAAAGAAGGGAAGGCGTTGCCAGAGTTAAAGGGCTTTTGATTTATTTTTAGTCTCCCATCCAGCATCACTGTTAAATAGGAGCAAGGGAGAAGGGTGAAGCAAAGGACTTTCGTGAAACCTGAGCAACATACGCATGAGCAACGTGAGGAACATGAGCAACATAAAATATTGGTCACCTTTTCGCTTGTTAAAGATTTCCAAAACAGAAATTCTCTCTTGAAATCAAACAAAGAGGGGAAAAAGATATAGCTTTATTCCTCTTTCACAGAAATGTGGTTTTTCCCTAGCCCTACCAAGGTAGGCAGAATATATCAGATGTGTTTCTCTACTGAATAGAAATGTTTGGTTTGTTTGATGCTGTGCTCACTTCTGAGACTGTGCTAGGATTGTAAAAGGTTGGTTTGTTTGCTTCCTTCCTTTCTAAATCTTTTTCTACTAGTGGCTTGTCTTTTATCTTTGATTATTAGTTTCCCTGTGATAACAGCGGTAACATGATCTGAATGGGGAGTAACATCTGGAGACTTCTTCCTTGCTGACATGAAATCTTCACTTTAAAAACATAATTGATTAAACCAGTTCTTTCCAACCTACTTGCTTTCTTTTTCTTTTCTGTCTGTTCTGTCCAGAACCAAACTGTCTTATTAACTGCCCCCTGGGGACTCTAACCCTGCCTGCCTCACTGCTGTAAGTCCTTTCTACCTTGTTTCCAGAGCTTTCCAAGAGCCGTCTTTTTTGAACATGTGTGTTAACGAAGGGAAATAAATGACCACAGCTGCAGAGGTATCAGCATGCACCCAACATCTCTGTGGGGTCCTTCGGATGCAACAATCAGGAAGCTCTCAGGGTAGGAGCCCATCTGCTGTCTCCTGCGGCAGCACGGGCTGTAGAAAGGTCACAGTTCAGTCAAACTTTGTGCTGTTGGGTTTTTTTGTTAAACTTTAAAAAATTGGCAAAATTTAAGACCAACATAAAGCTATGTAAAAACATTGTGGGGAAGGGGATTCAGATTTATAGGAAACTTCACAAAATCACAGCATCATAGGATAGTTTGGGTTGGAAAGGACCATCAAAGGTCATCTAGTTCCAACCCCCTGCAATGGGCAGGGACAGCTTTCGCTAGATCAGGTTGCCCAGAACCACATCCAGCCTGGCCTCGAATGTCTCCAGGGATGGTGGTTTTTATTACTGTTTTGTCTACACATGCATAGCACTGCTCAGGGCTCCTGACTGCCATGGGGTGCATTCGCTCCGGCCATGGCTACAGCAGCAGGTGGAGGGGGCTGAGGAGGGGACTCCAGCACGAACCCATGGCTGAAGGCCACCTTTGCTCATTAAGCTGTTCCTGGCCCAGTTTTGGCTGTCGGCTGGGGATGCTGCAGCAGAGGAAGGGAAGAAGCTTTGCAGACATGAGCTGTGAGCATCCACTCCACCTCAGAGCCAGATAACTCATTTGTTTATGTATTAATACAGGCATAGGCATGGCTGCTGACAACCTGGGTCAGGAAATAGCTAGAAACTAAAGCTGAAATCATCTTTCCCATTTTCAATGGCCAGGCTCGGAAGTGCTGCCTGTCCACCCACACCCCCCCAGCAACCACCAAAATAGATTACTCACAGGACATTAATGTTTTTAAAAACATTTGTAGCTATGACAGCTACATGTGGTAAGCGAGGAGGAGCTTTCACAGACCATTCCAGACCTTTTCCTTCTCATTGGTTGGATTTCCGTAGCAGAGGAAGCCATGCTGCAGGTGGAGGTGATGGACTCAGCAGCCAGCACATTATAAGAATTACGCTGGCAGCCGCTTGTTGGCCCTGGAGCAACATCCATCACCAGCACAGCCTTGTGTTGTGCTGGGCATGTGTGCATCACAGATAAGATGAGCTTAACCCTGTCATTCAGTAAAAGCTGACCAGCCTTTGCAGGCATGCTGAAGAGAGCCTTTTGAACTGAGAGGCAGCAGTGGAAATAAATTTTGTTATCTCCATGCTAACTCTCAATTGCTGCTATGAAACTAGGATAAAGCAGCCGGAAGCAAGCAGAGCTATAGAGATATCATTTTAAGCCACTGTTTAGAAGAAAGAAGCTAAGACAAAATCCATAAATCCCATAGCCTCAATTCACCATGTTGCACTGCCCGTGTGTGTTGCTGTGCATATGGATTTCTCTTAACAAATCTGAGTCTAGTGACAGCTTTCACAGACCATATGTTGCCCCAGGCGCAATGGGATAAGGTGAAGTAAGGACACAGAGTCACTCTTCTTGTTAGCACAGATTTCTATTTCAGCCTCACTGTTGTTTTAGCAAAGGTTGTTGTGAAGTTTATGATGCAGAGATGGGGCAGTGCAGGCCTTAGCTCTATAGTCCCCTGACTAGCTTCTGCAGTGGCTCGCTGGTCTTGTTCTCTGCAAGCAACAAGGGCAGATCGCAGCTCTGGCTCAAGCAGCATTGTACAACTGTAGATCACCCTATTGGCTGTGTATTGGCCAACGGCACCAAGGTTCACCCTTCGCAGAGGCTTCCGCAAGTCTGACAATGCCCTCTATCCAAAAACTGCGCATGCACAAGCTCCATTACCCACACCTCAGCTCTGTGCCTTCAAAACTGATCTTTCTGTCATGTAGCATTCATGTTTGGTCCTCCCACTGCAATGGAAAAGTTCAATGGTGTATCACCTTGTTTGTTCACTGCCAATCACATCATGTTACCTACTCCAGTATTCTCCATCCCTAGTCACATTTCTCCTTCTCTATGGGAAATAGTGCACTGAATCCTTTCCTTCCTCTTGTATTGTTCTACTGCTGCCTTGGTTTCCCTGTGCTCTAACCGTGCCAGAGCTTTTCCGTTGCATTGTATCATTTCTGGTCTCTGTCTTCATCTATCACTAGTTTGCATTCTGACTTTGAAAGCACTCTCCTGTCCTCCCAGGGACTGTTCCTCAGTGTACACATTTCTATACATTGACAAACTCCTCTGATTTGCTTTTATAAATTGCAAAATATGCAGAGAAATACAGAAGTTTGGCTTTGGCACTACAAGACAGACTTGCTCCCACAATCACTCATCCTGATGTAAGGAGCATTCTGAGCAAGGCAGGAAGCCTAGCTGTGCGAAGAGCAAAGTCCATAAATACTAGAGGCAATTACCGGCTTAGTGCCAGAGAGAAAAATGTCAACTGCAGATTGCTTCTAATCACAAACGCAGGCTAACCGAGCCTGAGCAGTGGAAAGTTGGTGTAGGAATGAAATTTCCATTTTCTTCCATTTCTGTGAATGTCATCTTTAACATACAGTACCACTGAATCCCGTAATTCAGACTTCAGCAGCTGGCAGTAACAAGTGATGTTCCAGGAGATGTAACCTGTAGGTAAGCCTCATCTTTAATCCATTTGGAGATCATAAGTAGTCCTGTAGTCATTATTCTGCTGCCAAGAACTCTTTCCTGCTTGTCAGTCTGAACTCTGAAGCAATGGAGCAGACAAAAGGAGTCAGTGGTTGATTTTCAGCCCACTTGCAAATGCCACACCTGGCCCTTTTATGCCTGGTCAACATTCAGAGCAATGTGATGAACAGTGGATTTTCCTGAATTATCATGCAAATGTGCTTTTCAGCTCTTCTCTTTCTAGCACAAGGAGAATTAGCAAACGGAGGTTTGTCAGCTACTCCAACTCATCCCACACCTCTTTCTTTCATTCTCTCCTTACCTATTCCATAAATCACAGACATACATGCAGACCCCTGGAGCCCACACATAGCCAGGTGTTCGCTGCTTGCTTTTGTCCCACGAGATGACAGATGTTTAGCTTTAGTTTTAATTTCTTGTTTCCTAATTCTTTGCGCATCCCGACGGCCTCTAATGCAAGTCACTAACCGCTGTTTTGCTCTCTTGGCTGCCAAGGAACTACCTTGTTCTGCACTAGCCCCGTCCCTCCAACCCTGCTTCTCCCGGCCAGAGAGACCAGCGAACCGGCGCCCACCGTCGCGATGGGCTTCACATTCCCCTACTGCCTCACAGTCGCAGTCCACCGGAGACCTGACTTCCTCGGAGGAGAGCGGAAGCAAGGAGCCACTGGCAGAGACCCCCAGCCAGGGAGGCGAGCCGGCCTGACTCCGTACGGGAATAGGGGGGCTGCGACTCGCCTCCACCAGGTCGCCCGCCAGCCGTCTCTGCCGCCAAGGAGAGAGGTCTGCTTGGAGAGGTCAAAGAATGTTCTCAGACGCAGCTGCTGAATGTCCGACCTGGGAAATAGAGGTGTTTCTAGAATGAAACAGTTAATGTGCCTGTAATAACTTAATTTTTTTCATAGCTGAGAAAACTATTTTTGTCTCCATCTTTTCTACATACAGTATATTAACAAAAAAAGAAAAAAAAAAGGGGGGGGGTAAAAATTACTTAAAGTAAGATTTAAAATAAAATGTAAATTAAAGTTTAAGGGAATTTGAATACGTGCTCGCGCTCTCTCCAAATACTGACTGCCTTTTGGTTATATTTGCACTGTTACGTTTTCAGTTTTGGTTTGGGATTCTTTGGGTTTGGTTTTTTTTATTCTATTATTATTTTTTCATGTAAAACTAGGGTCTTAAGTTAATTTTATTGTATTTTAATGTCAGTGTTACCGGTTTTTAAAAGTAAGGTTCTTAAAGATGCTTCAACTCTCTGAAGTGATACCTTTTAAGTAGTGAAGAAAGCCATTAAGCTCGTTCACTAGACTTGTATGAATTGAGATGGAGGGGAATACAGGTAAACACAAGAAAAAGTGTAAAAAAAAGAGTAAAAAAGAATGCCTCAGAAAGTCTTATGGAGTTAGCTGTAAAATACACCTACAATACTTGACTTGCATGCCTCTGGGTCCTCGCACTTTAGTGCATGTACATACTGCTACTGTACCATCACATAAATGTGAGTCAACCTGTTTCACTGTAATATTGTTGTGAATTTACCCGTACTGTACTTTTATTGTTGGTATTCTTGCATTGACTATACAAAAAGAGTTTTTAAATTATTGTTAGCAGTGCAACTGGCAATGTACAGTGTTTACTGAGAACTTCCTTCGTTTGGGGAAAACCATGGAGATCTCTGGGCATACTAAATTGTGATCGGTCTTGTTCAAGAGTCTGTTGGAGACCATGTGAAGTGGAAATAAAACCCTCAGTATTTACAAGCTGCTTGAGTGCTTTGTGATGGGTTTTTGTGATGGTACTTCCCAGTTTCATTTAGCTGGGGCAGGAGAGCCCCAGACTCCTCCTTTAAGGGAAGAAAAATGCTTCTTTGTATGAAATAAATAATGGTAATGCCAAGTATTGTGCCACAATACTCCACACACTCCTGTGAGCACTGGGTGAGGCCACGGGAAGGTTTCTGAATTCCCTCACTGAACTCCACAAAACAGATGTTCACACAGATACTGGGACCCATCTTCTCAGCTCCTCTGAGGCTGTTGCTTTCAGTCATTCATGGAAGTGAAAACCGGCCAGCTAAACACGATACCAAAAGTATGACATTTCCAGTGTTGATTCAAGCTTATGGCTCATCTGTGTTGCACACAGAGACCAATAAAACCAGGGCTTTTGTGAAACAGGTGGCTAACACTGAGAAGTAAATGCGGCTGAGAATTCATGCACTTCCGAGAGGTGGAAGCCTCTCAAGCTACTTTGCCTGGGACCATCTGTTTGGCCACATGCTTTCTCTGGGAGCCTCAGAACTGCTCTGACTAGTTATCCCATCACTGAACTGGCTCATTCCTGTTCAATTTCCTTTGCTGGGGCTTTCAGAGGCTTTTCTGTTGAAGTGCACCATCTGGGATGCCTAGAATCCTTCCTGGTTAGCTCTGTCAGGAGATAAGCCCCTCACATCCTGTCCTGCTGTGTTGTGGCCAGCTTTCTAGGAACTTTAATTCAGCTGTTGGATGAGAACAAACTCCCTAGCTCCCAAATAACACCCAGTTGACGTCTGATTTCTCTCGTATCAGTTAGGGCCATGGCTATTAACCCAGTGTCAAAATGTTCACCTGTGGGTGACAGGTTGCCCAGAGAATTTGTGGCTGCCCCATCTTTGACCATGTTCAAGGCTAGGCTGGATGGGTCTTAGAGCAGCCTCGTCTAGTGGAAGGCGTCCCTGCCCGGGGGGTGGAACTGGATGATCTTTAAGGTTCCTTCCAACCTAAACCCAAAAGCTGGATTGAACTGTTTAATGACACAAAGAAAATCCAGGTGACTGATTTGTAGCTTTGATGCCAGGAAATGGTCTTTGCCTTTCAAATCAAGGATACACCAGCCCGCAGAATTAGCTGCTGGCCATGCTGTGAGGATAAGCAGCTGCCTGTGGCTTGACAGGTAAAGTGCTTCTGGAACAGCAGGAATTCCTGAAACGAAGCAAGCAACAGCAAGAAGAAGGTTAAGCACAAATACAAATTCTGTGGACGATCTTAAAAAGAATTACATTAATTAAGCATTATTTTTCTAGTCTAATTAGTAAATACAGTGATACTGAGAAATATCACATTTCTACTGGCTCTTTGGAAACACCAAGGCTTTTATCTTCCAGTATTGTGGCAGGTGGGGTTGGGGGATTCCCTCCTGCCCCCCATTATTCTGACATGCTCTGTAATTAATTAAAGAAATAATAAAATAAATGAAATAATAAAATAACCATCTAGGGCTATTTTAAAAGCTTCTAAGAGAAAATGAAAAGCCTTTTAATAAGGTCTGCAGCTCACTCAGTGTCTGTGGGGTATCATCTGAATTATTGCCTCGTGGATAATCAGGGCAGGAGAAGCTTCACAGATTGCCACACAAATTAGCGTAAGGGGATATGAATGCATCTGTCACAGCTTTCCCTGATGTGGCTGAAACAGATAGCTGGATTTCACTATGGGGTTTGTGGTGCCTTAGATGATGATCTTGGGATATCACCCAGTCCTGCAACACAGCAGGGATCAGGAGCAGGACTGTGATCCATGGCATCCTTCCCAGTCCAGCCAGCTTTCTGGAGGATGCTGCAACACCCCAGGGTAACCCTCCTTCCACAACACTGCAGTGTCCGTGTGGGCACCATGAGGGGGAAATGTCACCCTTTTCTTCTGCTTTACTTCATGCCTCTCCACAGTCAGATGCCCGCCAACCCTTTACACACCAAGCAGACCACTGGTAATGCTGTACATCCCCTTAACTCACCTACCCCAGTCCACAAGAAAAGACCCAAAACTGGACACCATGGCAACATCACATCTGTGCTGTGCCTCAATGTCTGGACAAGGACCAGGCTTGGACCAACTTTCCCCACCACCCTTTCCCTAACATCCCCCTCTGCACAGAGGAAATCTCTGTACATATAGAGTACCCCAAGGCATGCATCTTCCCCCCGACACTTCCATCCCTGAGTACCTGGAGCCATAATGCTCCCTCATGCTCTCTTTGGAGGTACCACATCTTTTGCTTTCTCCCTGTTCACCTGGTTTGACTTCCTTTTATGTAAATCACTGCAACCTGCTAGAGTATTGTTGAGCTTTTGAGTATATATAATTTTCATATGAAATGACAGTTAATGTTTTCAGTCTCCACACAGAGACTGCTTTCTGGAGAGGCTTAATGGCTTTAAGCAAAGTCTGCTTCCCTTCCTTGTTTATCATCTTACCCATTTTGCAGGAGGAGTATGAGACATTCTGCCTTCAGGTTTGGGTGAGAGAGATTACTGCCCCGCTATAGATGTCTCTAGAATAAAAGCCTACCATCTGTTGCTGAAAAATGCCACTGTTTTTTCTAACAGAGCAGATTTAGGACTTCTCTCATTCTTTTTTCTTCTTGGGGGGGGGGGGGGGTGGGGGGGTGGGGTGTGTGTGTGTTTACAGACACCTCCTGGAGCCCGATCTCAGCATCCTGACAAAAATGTGAGAAATCCTGAGAGCACTTGGCAGGATTTTGCAGCTAAGGGAAGGCTCCACAGGCTGCTCCCCAATGCCACTGCAGCCTCTTGTCCTGGAGCTGTCCTGAAAAGAGAAGGTGCTCCCTATGGCGTAACTGGAAGCAAACGTGGGGCTGGGGCTGCACAGACCCAAAGCAGCTCCTCAGGCATCCCTGGTTTGGCAGCCATCAGTTGCAGGTTAGAGCTGCAGGAGGTCAAAAGGTGGGTGGCAGAAAGGCCTGCCTGCTGGGGACAGGGCACCCACTTGTCTGAGTTAGTCTGGCACAGGATGATGGGCTGAGAGCTGAGGAGAGAAGGTCATGGAACAGTAAAATAATAAAACCCCGGTGTACTTGGCCGCTGCAGGCAAATGGAGATCTGAATGAGAAGAAGAAAGAAGGTAGTTTGGATATTGAGTTTTATATGTCTCTTGATGGCAACAAGCCTGGCCGAGCTATGTGAGTGGATACTGCACTAAAAGGGAACAGCACTGGGTGGGCTATGGAATGTGAATCATATTAAATGCCAACAATAGCAATTTTAGTTTGTCATTTGAAATCCCTATATATATATATATATATATATATTAATATACCTTAAGTGGATTTTTTAATCCCTACAGTAAGGCTTTAGAGCAGGTTTACACAGAAAAATGTCATGGACTCAGGTACCCTCCTCTTCCTGCTTCTCTACTTGGCTGTGATCCCTCTGCATTAGGCTGCAAAATAAAGAGATGAGGGTAAGTGGACAGGCTCATCCCACAGGCATTGCTCAGCAGACACTTCTTTCTCGCTAAGCTGGATGGAACCAATTTGGCTACAAAACAGTAAACTCTGCAGTAACAGGCAATGGGGCACAATTTTGGGGTGATGAAAAAGTTCCCATTTTACCTAGGAGAGGAGTGGTCCATATCTTTTAGTTACTAAGAACTGCAATGCTAAGTGCTTAGCAATTACGAACATAAATCTCTCTGATTTTCTGCCCAGAGAAGAGATTTAAGTAACTTAAGAAGTTTTGGGAACTTTCATCACAAGTCTCTTACTACAGTGTGTTTGTCTATAAGATACGGCCTTGATCCCTGATGTATGAGAGAAGACGTATTGTGTTGTTCGCCATCTGATTTTCTGCACACTGCATTGACAGGGTAATAGAAAATACACTTTGCATATATGAATGAGAGGAAGAACAATGAAGGCCATGATTTTGTCACAGCTATTTCCATGACAAAACCAAAGACTTTTGAGAGGGTATTTTCTTAATACAATGTCACTGTGTTTGTCATGGAAATCACACCTTAGACAGAAAAATCAGAGCCCTGACTTCACAAATTATCTATGTTCCACTCAGCCCATGGTGCCTCTGACAACACCACAGCTTCACTACATACGCATAAAATGCAAGTTAAATATATTGTACAAGCAGCTTCAATGTTTTACAAATAGGAATTTATGTGCAAACTCAAAAAAGCATATTAAATGTATTTTTTATAAAGTAGTAGGACCATGAAATATCTGGGAAGAAAACAGTAATGAAAAGTCGGGGAAGACAGACCTACCCTCTGGAGAGCAGCGCCCTGAACTGTGTTTCATAGAATCATAGAATAGTTAGGGTTGGAAAGGACCTCAAGATCATCTAGTTCCAACCCCCCTGCCATAGGCAGGGACACCTCACACTAAACCATCCCACACAAGGCTCCATCCAACCTGGCCTTGAACACTGCCAGGGATGGAGCACTCACAACCTCCCTGGGCAACCCATTCCAGTGCCTCACCACCCTAACAGGAAAGAATTTCCTCCTTATATCCAATCTAAACTTCCCCTGTTTAAGTTTTAACCCGTTACCCCTTGTCCTGTCACTACAGTCCCTGACGAAGAGTCCCTCCCCAGCATCCCTATAGGCCCCCTTCAGATACTGGAAGGCTGCTATTAGGTCCCCACGCAGCCTTCTCTTCTCCAGGCTGAACAGCCCCAACTTTCTCAGCGTGTCTTCATACAGGAGGTGCTCCAGTCCCCTGATCATCCTCGTGGCCCTCCTCTGGACTTGTTCCAGCAGTTCCATGTCCTTTTTATGTTGAGGACACCAGAACTGCACACAATACTCCAGGTGAGGTCTCACATGAGCAGAGTAGAGGGGCAGGATCACCTCCTTCGCCCTGCTGGTCACGCTCCTTTTGATGCAGCCCAGGATACGGTTGGCTTTCTGGGCTGCGAGCGCACACTGAAGCCGGCTCATGTTCATTTTCTCATCGACCAGCACCCCCAAGTCAAGTAAGGGGCCTGATTCCAATTTCCTAAGGAGTAGCCCTGGGCCTGTGGCTTGGCTGTAGCAAGCCTCGAGTTGTACTACTGCCCAGGAGGCCTCACAGACCTTGCCCATCTATAACATTGACAGCATCTCTCAGAATCAGTCCACATTTGACCAGCAGGGAAGCCCCAAGTTGATGGAGCTGTAGCTGTTCTGTGTCACTATTCCAATGAGCCCCCAAGTCTTCAGCAGGACAGCGAGACTTGCCAAGCGGCGATGTCCTGAAGAACACAGTGACACCCAATGGAGGAGAAACAGTGGGATGCTATTTCCTGAAATATTCAGCCTTTCTCCCATCAAGAACAGAAGCAGATTTATTTGTTCCGAAACTGCAGCACTATGGAACAACACCTCCTCATGCACATGGGCTACTTTTACTCAGCAAATAATTAGCACATCTTCCTTGCACAGAGCTAAATAACTAAATATTTCCTTGCTTAGAAGAATTTGCCAGAGCTCTTGGCTGGCAGGTCTGGGTTAGGTGACCAGGAGCCCTCCTGACTCACATCAACCCTTCCTAAAGAACCGAGGGAGCCTTCACTCGCTGCAGACCCTGTCCCACTGCTTAGCCACCACTGGCTCCCAGATCCAGAACTGGTCCCACTACCAGGTTTTCTGGTTTCTCCTACTGGAGCGAGTTACCCTGAAATCACCCCAACGCCAGCACAGAAGATCCCTCTGGTGCTGGTTCTTCAGGTTAAGCAGAGGCAACTCAGAAACCCAAATAGAGGCAGGGTGGGGAACAGAGTAAGGAACTAGCCCACTGTTACCTGAGGCCATTCCTGACCTGAATGGAAAAAAACAACCACCCTACACCAAAATTAAATTACCATTTGAGCTACTTAGCAAGTTAACTAAATTTACCATGACCTACATACCAGATAGCACTGGATATGTGGAAATACTTCTTTCTGTGGGAGCCAGGTCACTCAATAAAATCTAGTTTAAAAATCCATACACACTTTCCTGAAGCCTCCATTGGTCTTACAGCAGAGAACAGCCAATCTGAGGAAGCAGTGAGACATTTTAACCTTGACATCTATTAGGTCAGGCCTGCAATGATTTTAGTCTCTTGTCAGGTTATCAGACAATGCTGACAGCTGAACTTATTAAGCTGGGTGCATATTGCAGTGCAGACACAGTAATTACAGCCTAGAAACAATCATTTAAATAGAAAATAATGCATTGCATTATGCCTAGAGGCAGCACCTCCACAGCTGCCGCGCAGAAATAAAGCTCATCAGGCAGCACATTGGGTATTAAAACTTTCTAAAAGTACGTCAGCTGAAAAGCAACCACTCACAAACAGCAGATAGAGTTGAAGATAAAACAATTAAATGTATATATTGGAAAGAGTCTCCTAAAGAAAGACAAAGACACATCTATCTATCTATCTATCTATCTATCTATCTATTTATCTATCTATCCATCCATCTATCATCTACGTTTAAAACAGAAAGTCTACTTTATTTTTTTATACCCAGTTATTTATATGTATATACACAGGGGTAAAAACAGACCCTTATTAATAGTTACCTTGAATAGTCTATATAATGGCCTCTTCCAAAACAAAGTGGAGGATATGTCCTTTAGGCCAGCACTGAAGCTGATCAGCTGGACCTTCCCACACCTCTTAGCATCTTTCTCTACCCCGTGTCAGCATCACTCAATTTTTAACCACATACTGATGCAGCGCTGGTCTTTGTAAATAAAAATGCCGAGTCACCACACAATATTTGCTCTGCTGTTTTTAAACAGTATTTGTGTATAAAAGATCAGCTGAGATTAAGAAGATAAAGACAATGCAGAGCTTTAAAGATAAGTTAAATGGACAGTGAAAATTGGCTTTTAATCTACTTGGGAAGTCTTTGTGATTAAAGTCTGGCATTTTTTTCTGTGCTAATGAAGGACTGAGCCATGGCCTGTTCTGTTGTTGTTGCTTTTCATTCTAAATCATTTGCACAGGTAAATTGTGATTTCCTTTCCATACCCATGCGATCAGATGAAGCACACAGACACTATTAAAAGATGCATACATTGGCTTTCAACCTCCATCACAGCAAGTTTCCTTTTTCCAGCAGGCATCTGAGTTTGCTACCCCGTATGTAAACCTACTTGGGATACATGCTTTATGCAAATAAGCTTTAGTGAGCAGCAGGCCACGAGCTGGCACATACATCAAACAGCATGTAAATCCTTCCCCATTGAAGACATGGCTTATAGTGTGCCACTGGATTGTAAGAATGTAAAACATCTGTCAAATACTGTACCGGTATGGCATGGGGGCTCTTAAAAACAGCCACTCATCAGATTAACAGAGTATATGCTTTGCAAAACCTTCTCTGAGGCACCTATACCCTTAGTGGTGTATTCAAACGCCATAAGAAAGAGCAATTAGTCCTCCTGATGCTTTACAGTGGATTAGAAAACAGAGGAAACAGGCATGGATCTCAGTTTAAACCAAGTTTACTGGAGCTCAGCTGATTGGATTTGCTGGGAATTAATTTTAGCAGCAAGGTAAAAATAACATTAAAAAGGTGCTACTGTTCACTGGCAGGTATTGGAAAGCCCAAGCGCAACCCGATTTGAACTGCAAGGCACAGGGGGATATCACTTGAGCTAGGACTGCCCTCAGTTAGCACGGTGTTTTCCAAAGGAGAAACGGAAGTGGAACATTATGTTACAAATGAAATCAAAGAGGCTTTGTGTGCTCACCCTCTCTGAAAACGTGGTTATAAGAAACAGACACCTAAGAATAATTTTCTCTCTTCTATTTAGTCCTGCCACACTTACCCCTTCAGTATTTGAACGCTGCCATGGCATGGTTTAATAAGCAGCATGACTAACATCTGTCCCATAATTTATTTACTCATCCTCCCCCTCAGGAAAGACCCGTGTGCAGTGCAGACTGCTTTTATTATGTATACACACAAAACCATACTTAATTAAACAAGCACACGCATGTCCACGTAAGTTTGTCAGAGAGAGCAAGATGAAAGCAAAGGTGCCTCATATCTAGGGCAGGGAGTGCTGGGGTTTATGCAGTGGGAATGGGGAGGCTGGGGCTAGAAAGGGCCCCAAGAAGGTGCTGCCCACACACGCCTTGTCCTTCTCTTGGATAAAGCATGGCTGTGCTCTTGGCGTAGCACTGCTGTGGCACATAGTCTTTAGTAGCATAAATGACCTGGTGACCACCATAACTTAGTGGTTATGGAAAATTTGGAGTCTTACATGAGTTTTAGCTATAGCTGCTACATATAGTGCCCAATAACACAGAGCCAAGGAGCTTGACCAGTAATGAAGTACCAGGATTTCTTCAGACAGTTTTAAAAAGCTTTGTCTATGCTACAGCACTGTATTTTACCAGGAACTTGTTTTTATATTAGTGACAGCATGTCTGTGCAATACTGTTATGCTGGAGCGACCTGCAGAAGAAGAAGCTGTTTCCTTAGTACAGGAAGAAATTGGGGTACTAATTAAATTTGTGCAAGTAAAGGCAGGAGAAAGGAATTTCTTTGTCTCTCTGTTTCTGACAGTGAGAGAAACAGATTTACAAGGAGATTTATGGAACTTGGCCTCTTTGAATAGGTAAAATCCATTGCCATTCAGGAAACACATTATTGTAGTAGCAAGCAGTGCTATACAAGAAAAGATCCACTTCTAGTTATTTTCTTAGTGCATGATGGGTGCCCTTTAGTTGGCTGTGCCCCGTGACTGAGGACAGGAATGCTGGTGCCCATTTTTCTAGTGATGTGTGGTCTCTGTGAAGATGTATTTGTATTTTTCTAACCTAGATGGTACATCCAACAGTGGAAAAGAACTAATCCAGAGAGCCTGGCAGGTTTCAGCAGGAGGGGTCAGGCAGTATCACAGCAATAAGTGACAGCTAACATGAGAAACTACAACTGCTCATCCAATTTCCAGGAGCCAGGATGAAGGGCCCAAGCCACTAGCACTCAGCAGCACTGTGTCTGACTTTCAGCCTCTTTTCAAAGTACCCACCTGAACTTGATAGTGTTTTCCTTCCTCAGATCCTATACGAGCCCAGACAATGCTTACACAGACATTTGTTTCTTAGGAACATATAGCAGTTTGCTTTCTCTCCTTTGGCAGTTGCTGGTTTGTCAGCTGTGAAACTGAGGCATTTAGAAGTTAAATGGTTTATATAATGATGTGCAGCGGGACTTGGAAATCACCCCATTCCTGCTCCTTCCTGGCATCAGTTGAGTTCAGTAGGCTGCCTTTGCATGTACAGTGGATCAACGGCAAGGTTTAATAAAATCTTCCACATCCTATGCACTTTTCCATGAAATAAGAAGGGGCTATCAGACTAGAGAATGTGACCTGCAAGAGGAGAGCATCCCTCTGGTGTTAAGGAGCAGGTCTCTTCATACTGCCATGCATTTCAATTGATAAATGCCTTAAGAAAGCTACTGAGACACTTCTTATACTGCCTAAAACTTTACCAGCAAGAGCAGACAGGGTATTACAGCCCTGGGCATGGCCTCCAGCCACAGCAAGGGGACTGTAGCCCTGCACTGGGTTCCTTTGGGCTGCATTAGTGAAGGCGAAACTGCCCAGAGACCAGCTCTGGGTACGCTCCACAAAGAGGGCAGCTCTGGCTGCAAGGATCCTAAGCCATGGGCTTTCTGCTGGCTGCCTCACTCGTAGCTCCCCAGAGCCCAGAGGAGGACCTGCTTCCCACCAGGCTGCTGCACTGCATGGTCAGCGCACAAAGGAGAGAGTAGCAAGATGAGCAGGGCAGCTGCAGTGCTGCATGCAGATATTCACAGATCTGCCTGCATTTCCTGCTTTTTCCAAGAATGACAGCTCAAAATAACAGCATCATAAATGCCGCGTTTCAGCTGATTTCCAACCTGGGAGCGTGAAATGTGCATGTGCCTGAATCGCTACCGTGGAAAACACCTTTCAATCCTAGCCAGCATCTTTGAGGATTTCCTGAGAGTCGCAGGTGGCACTCTGCCATATTTAGGGATTTAAACGCAAATAAGAACTCATGTCACTGGTGAATGAGGAGCACGGATCATCATGAAAATAAAGTTGCTTGCAGGCCATATCACAGACTGATGGTGACATCAGCCTCAGAGGTGGTGCTGGCCTCCTGCCATTGCCCAGAACAATGAAAGGCCAGCTTGGCAAGAAGCAGGGACATTGTTTGGATCTGTTTGTACAGCAAGTATGGTGCTGTAGATTGGGAAAAAGAAATCTAGCACCATCTCAGTCCATTTCTTTATGCTTCCTGCACTGAGGGTGGGACTAGGCTTGCATTTAAAACAAAAAGGAGGAAAAAAAGATAAAGGTCAGTTGTGTTTTATGTCACATTTAACTCTGTGGGTGGTACCAAGTTTTGGTATGTGCCTGCTCGTCTGTGCCCAGAAGCTGTGCATATATTCTTTTGCAATGGGAACCAGTACAGCAAAGCAGCTGCAACAGGCTTTTATTGTGATGCTGAAAGAGACCCCAGCACCTGCAGAGCACTCTTTCTTCCCAGTCCCATACTTATTCAGCTCACTGGGGGCTGGCATGGAAAAGGAGGATTGATGTAGTGCCTGTTGTCAGGTGAACACTGTGAAACCACTCCAGGTTTGACTGTCTGGGCACTGGATTCCTCCAGAGAGAAATGGTGACAAAGCCATTCTTGGAAATCTAGTGCAGTTCTAGGAAATGAGGAAAGTTTTTTGTAGCGATATCAAAGCATCAAATAATTCCTTCAGACGTTCTTAACAAAGCCAGGTTTCAAAATCAGGGTGCAATTTCAATGTCAAAAGGTAAAGCTTTCTGAATAATCCTGATATGTTTATGACTGAGCAGTTATGCCATCACAACCATATTCTCCTTTAGCATCAACAACAGGAGCCTGCATGTTGCCTTGAAGGAGCAGGAGGGCAGAAAGGTCACAGTTTTAGAGCACTGTTCATTATTACACCTAATTTTGCTCAGTTTATTAATAATTGATTTTCCCCCAATCCTCTCAAATGTCACCCTCATGTTTTGTCATAATTCTTTGAAGTTTTAAACCTTCAGATTACAGATAGAAACAACAGCAGACACAGAGTATTACAGATTGACTCTTCCTTTCCTCGTGCGATCCAGTAACTTGGGCCAACTGCACTGCTTGGGCTCTAGAAGTACTGGTAATTCTGTAATTTCTTCGCAGAAGTAGGTTCCCCTGTCTTCCCTGGTATTGGGCACCGATTCTCCAGCCTGCATGTACCTAAAACACACAGGGATTTAGCAAGAGGATATGAGATCAGGCTCTGGTGGTTTACACAGGATAAAGAAATCTTCTCCTGCTGGGCCCCCAGCTGGCAGCAGTTATGGCATGCATCCAGCTCTTATGGCAAACCTATTGCTGTACCAGAAACAGAGCCCACCCCCTGCTCAGGACAAGCTGCGGTACAAGGCAGGACGCAAAGCTGCTTAGGTGTAAAGGACAGCACTTCACAGTGCCTTCGAGGTTTGCACCCAGACTACTTGTCAAAGGTGTTGTACTCCATTTTACATTACATTTGAAAAGAAGAAAGACTATATAAGCTCTGCTATGTGTCCAGATAAACAGGAAATTTAACCGTCCTATGTACGGGTGCGTCTGATGCCTACATTGTGTGATAAAGATGAGCAGTACACAGTAATGGAGGACTAACTTTTGCCTTCATGCGCTGTGCAAACAGTTGATGAATCTAAGAGCCTAGCAAATACCTTTGTCTGAGCTCATTCTTCCTTTCAGATGCCCTCCTCTGCCCATCCATGGGTGCTTCCATCTCTCATGCTGGCAAAAGCTCCACAACTTTCATCCTAAGCAGCTTCTTATTTCCAGCCAGCTTCAGCCTCTGCTCTAGTTCATGGAGAACCCACATCAGCACCTGAAATCCTGAGTCCTACGCTTTATGTTAACCTAGGGCAAGGAGGTACCTAATGTTAACTGTCATTGTACCTTTACATCAGTAACGCAAAGCCACAGGGTGAGGGCCAGACCTGCCATTTTCAGAGTCCACATTTAGCAATAGGATTTCATTTAAACTGATCCTTAATTCCATCATAAGACAAAGCCAGAAACTCAGGATTACACATAATCAAAATCAAATGTTCATCCACACCTCATTTTCTACCAGAACAGGAATGTTTCAGATACAGACCAAGACCTGGGGTCATGCCAGACATTTTTTACTGATTTTAGAACTTTGTCAAATATGTTGCAAGACTCAAACCTCTAGTGACTTCTGAAGCCATTTATGTGTATGTAAAAGCCCATGGGTGAAATTCTTTGCCGCAATTCCTGTGCTAGTTCCACTGAGAATCACCAAAGCGACTCAGGCAGAGTCCAGCCCAGACACTTCAACTCGGTAACATTTCTGTGCATAGTGAAACAAAGGGGCAGAGACTGGGACACTGCCAGCCACCTCTGCAGGACCCCCCTCACAGAGAGAGAGCAGCAGTGTCCAGGGTCTCTTCCCTTCCCCTCCATTTCAAAACATACCCAGAGGTACAATTCTGCTCCTGATTTCCATTACATTTAAAATGCTAGATTTTTGGTATGAAGTGTTTTAGAGTCAGAGACCAAGTTCTCTGACTTGTAAGGTTTTTGTTCCATGAGCTGTCTTCTAGACTGTTCACTGCCTAGCAGCCTTGCATTATTTCAGCCACATTATACTAAAGTTAACAATAAAAGTAAAGTTAAAAATAGATGATAATACAGTCTGACAAGAACAGGCTCTCTATGGTATGGGCCATTAAATATTTTGGTGCCTTGTAAATACTGGGGATGGCAGGTACACTTTCCTTCTTATTTTTTTAATAGTAAAAAGAGTGAGGAATTTTAACTTACACTAATAAAAAAGGTTCAAGCTGTTCTTTCAGTCATGGAAAAGTCAAGAAAATTATTTGAAGAGCACTATCGGCTTTAAACCTCTTAAGCAGTGTTAAATAGCAACCCTGGTTTTGCAATCAGCTTTTCCAAGGAAGGGTTTTCATGGGCACCCACTCATACTGATTCTGTTATGGCACTGTGGTTTCAAAGCAAGAGAAATAGGGCAGAATTACAGGGGAAAATCCTGTCGAAAACAAAAATGCTTTGATTTTTGTTAACGCTTGCTAGGAGTCAATATACTATCAGTTTCCTGCTGCAAACAGAAGGGATTGGATTTCTTAAATATTAAGATGTCACAGAGGCTCTATGCACTGAGAATATCAAATCCATAAATTAGCATCATATCAGAAATAATACATCTAGCTATCATAGAAGCTTTTCCCTGTGAACCAGAGAGCGGAGAGTGCTTAGTCTCACAGAGGTTAACATCTGGGAAAGAATTCAAGCTACAGAATCCACAAATGACTGGCAGCCCACATTAAATTTGTTGTCTTGAATCAATTGAAAGTAGTATGGGGGATTCCACAAGGGATATTAGCTTGTTTGGCCTTAAGCCACTCACTGGAAAATGTGCATATTGGAAGTGAAATCGAATTACATAGATTTGTCTTCTAAATATTCACCATATGTTCTCATAAAACTAAGTGACAGCCCTATCTATAAAATGAATTGTTTACTGTGTAGCTGTTTTCTTTAGGCTTTGCTTCAAATCCTTAGCAGAAAACATGAGATCTGTAAACATTTGAGTCATATACAAGATGTTAAAGGAGTTTATCCTAAATTTTTAGAAAGGAAACCTTTACAGCCTGAAAGTTTACACATCAATAGCTCTTCTTTAGGTAATTACAATCATGCTTCAGTTGTCTTCTCCAGCTTCAGCTTTTCTCTTTCTATCCTAAACCAATCTGTGCTGTCTCAGCTCTTGTGGAAAAGGTAGGTACCATCCCAGAAGGGACCTCATCTCAGTCACCATTAATAAACTTGTAACACAGAAAAGTAACACAACCCATTCTGCAGTTAATAGCATCTTGTGTGGTCTATAGAAAGCTGACAAAACCAGCTGAGAATTAGAGCTGTACAGAATATACGCACAAAAGTTATCTAGTAAAATAATAGGAATGTTTTAGTAGTTCGAGCTGGACTGAGTAGCAACACAAAGAAAATAACCATAATGACCTTAACACCTTAGCTATATAAACCTAAAAGATGCTGTAGGGCCTCTGGGGGAGGAACACCAAAAAACCTAGGAAGAATTTCTATTTTGAGTAGGCTTGGGTTATGCCTAACACTAATTTCACTTGTAACCTGGTCTCCAGGTCCTGTTAAATGAAGTTTTGCTTTGTTTACCCAGGAAGCCTTGTGTGAGGGGAGAGATGAATGAAAAAGAAACTCAGTGGACTTAATTGTGCAGTGCCTTCCCAAAGCAGCCACACAGAGCACTGCAGTATGGCCGGGCAGAAGTGAAGGACTGGCATCCCAGGACATGAACAAAGATGAGAGGGACTCGACACAAAAGGAGCATAGGGGTTTGTGCTGCCAGGTAAGAGGTGTTCATGTCAATGAGCAGGCACCTCAGCCATTCCTGCAAGTAACAGCTGGTAGAGATACTGTACAGCTCTGTGCAAAACCCCAGAATGCCAAAGCTTTCCTTTCTGAAGCACTCCTAAAAGGCATTTATAGGGACTGGTTACACACTAAATCCAAAATACAGGCTCTGATGAAAATGAAAGGCAAATTTGTCGGTTAGATGCCAAACCACTTGGTACGACATCTGCAATCTCCAAGCCGCCTGAAAGCAAAGAGGGTTGGCAGTCTCTGAACATAGCCGTCACTAGACCCTAAGGATGTTTTAAGATATGTCTTGGGCAAAGCATGGGCAAGAGCCATGGATGGGGGAAAGAAACACTGTTCCTTCCTTACCACCTCCTGTTTTAAGTATAAGTAACAGAGACCAAGACCTTACAGGTCCCGCTGCATGAGCTCAGTGCAGGGGTGCATCTATACTTTGAGGGAAATGGTTTGTTTATAGGACTTGTAACCAACCTCTCAGCCAAGTTTACTTACTTCTCCTGATTGCAATATGTTGTACCTCTAGCTTGGCAATTTTTGCTGTTGTACTTCTTGTATTGCATGACTTCAGGCACTGTTCTTGGGATCTGTTTCTCTTACAAGACCAAATAAGAGTTCTCAAGTGGAGGAAAGGTGTTTTTAAATAAAGGAGGTATTTTACGCCTTAAAGGGACATTTTGTCTTCTTGCTCAGTCTGCAACCTATTTGCTGATACTTTTCTTCTCTTGTTCACAACATCACTGAGAAAGTTCCCAGAAAAACAACATGAGGCTCACTAAGAATGATGGCTTGTTGGGAACATTATCTCAAGAAGCAAATGACTGCCTACATTTCTGCTGTTTTCTTTAGCAGAGCTCAAGAGTTCCAAGGCGTCACAAACTACAATTTGTTCCTTCCTGCACTGTATTTTTAGATTCCCATGGTGAATGCACACAACTCGACCAGGACTCACACTGTTCTTCCTTCTCATAATGTGTTTGTCATATAAACTCAGAGTGGCCTGAGGCCACATAGCTAGCAAGCAAGAAAGTCAAGTTCCTTCTTCTAACTCTCAAAAGAATCACAAACCTGTTTTGTGTTTGACTGAAGAATACATGTTGTTGTAGGACCTGCCTTAGATATAGTTTTGTTCTTTCTCTGACTTAAAAGATTGTTGAGCTCACTTTATACAGGTAGGGTCCACATGTTTGCTTTTGGCATACTGTTGTTGTAATATGTTTTACTTGGTCTTTTCCTAAGAAAGTAGCCCCCCAGAGCTTACAACTTTACAATAGTTTTGGGAGGGGTTTTTTTAATAGAAAAAAACCAAACAACAAACAAGTTTTCATTGCAGGGTAACATTTTCAGTAGAGATGAGATGATTTACCTTGGGACAACTTAAACCTAGCATTATTTCTGCCATTTTCTAGGCAAAACGTCTTAATAGTGCAGACCCGAGATGTCTTCATTGGTGTCCACATTATATAAGGAATTCATAACTTATCAAAGTCCTAGAAGCAAAGACCTGAAGTGAAAATAGCCACATCCATATGGCCTAAATCCATATTAAATTACACAATTTGCATGTTTTAAAGAATAAGAGGAAAAGACGTCCCAGCTCACCAAGCAGATATCAGCTCTGTGCAGCTGTTAATTAACAGCTGGAGCGTTGGCCTGCATTATTTGATTCACCGTCCATCAAGATTGTCCTGCAAAGTCTTTCCCAGATATTTTTTTAATAGCTTTCTCTTTACAGCTACAACAGAAGAAGCTGCTGCTTTTCATGGAGTTCAGTAGGACTAAGATCTTTTTTCCCCACACAGTGGCAGCTAGAACCAAAGAAAATGATGCCATACTTTCAGAAGAGATGAGTATGTGGTTCATATGTAGTAGCCAGAATCACAGAATCATAATTCTACTTCTAAAGAAGTCTATCATGCTCCCTCTGCCATGTCTCTTCAGGCCCAGGAAAGTGCACAAAGAAACCTGCCACTGCCTGATTTTCACTTCAAGTCTCTTTCTTCTGATTCTCTTCTTAAGATTTATCACAAAGAGTATGACGCAGCATTACCTAACAGCGCCATTATCAAAGGCTCTGATATAGTAAGTACTTCCTGATCAGCTGAGATCAATGAATGGATAAAACAATAAAAATACAAGAGTTGTATGAATATCAAAGTGGAAACAACTAAGTAAAATTCTCCAGAGTGAAGGCTCATTTAGCAAAAGGAAATATCAAAATCTTGAGCAGAAAGCCAAGAATCAGCAGCCCAGTAAACTTACGAAGCTGTTGCAGGAACTTAAAGGCAGGCTTTTTTCAAGCCTTAGCCTGTGTGTTAAGCAGAAGTTTGTCCGCATAAGGTGCTATGTCAGGTCACTTGTTTTCCCAAGTTAGGCATCACTGTCGAGCCCTAAAATACTGCTAAGCCAGTCAGATTACATGGCAGAGAAGTTAAGACCTGGTGACAGCCACAAAGGACAAATTGGTGTTCTGGAAATTATCTCAGCTTACCACCTCCATCATTAGCTGCTTATCAAAACTGAGCCGAACACCCAACACTATTGAACACAAATGGATATTGTAAGCTGTCTCAAAGGCTGTGTGATAAAAAAAAGTTCTAAAATATTTGCAATGATAAAATTATTCCTCAGAGGGGAAGCCATTCATTTTCTAGCCATGGAAACAAGTTGTGAAGCTGTTTCCATTTTGGATACAGGTTAGAAAGCTTTGGTCTTCTGGAGCTGCAAGGGGAATAAGAATTTATTCATTGTTCCAAACAGGGCTAGAAGAGCTTATACTGATCATTCCAGATAGAGCTCATCTCCTGAGGAAAGTTTTGGTAACGGGATGATGCCGAAGCCCTGAGAATTTCAAGTCCCTGACTCGGGAAACTGAAGAAAATAGATGGAGGAAGGATGAATCCAATCCCAGAAGAAGGTACCTCAATGACTTGTGAAGAGCTGAAAAAATGTTTACTTGATCTTCTTACCTCCTACAGAATGAGGAGAGGTAGTCTTCGCTATTTGACCAGGGATGCAAGAATGATTCAACATGTCAAAGTTATCCCATGCAAGATTGAAAGGGAAAGATGAGGCATGAAATTTTAGACTGGCACACAAAGCAACAAGATCACCTGAAAAACTAGTAAATTTGTGTGCAGCCATATTTATTTTCAATTAAACCTCATTTTGGGTTCCCTCTGTTTTCCTTTGTGGAAAGAGGGAGGAATTCTCCAGTTCTGTAACAGACCAGGGACCTGCTCACTTCTGGAAATATCCCAGGAGGTGAACATTATGTGGTGAAATGTTCTCGGCAACAGTGCTGCCTATATAGCAGAATGTGCATAGGGACTACTCTAGCAAATTATTCATGGACAATAAATAATGCATAATGTGTCTCAAAGGCTAGGGAAGTGCACTCTGCAGTGCACACAACATTCCTATTCCAGAAGGCATTTTTATTTTTGTTTGGGTTAGTTTCTTTCTCATCATTAACTCTGTGGGTAAGCATGACCTTGCATAAGGCTGGGTTTGGTTTTTTTTTTTCACATCTCATGTGACCATCTAATACATCAGCTAAAAGAAAATAAATTTTCTTCTTAGTCCTCTTTTTATCAGGATTTATTATTACATTCATATTACTAGGCTAATTTGTTAGCTTTGTATCTACATAGGTTTTCCTGAGGGTAATATCATCTCCAAACTATATCATCCTGTTAGGTTTAGTGGTTGTAATAGTGTTTCTAACATCAGTTACAGAGAAGGTTCTGTAGCAGCAAGCACTGCATCAGCCTCCTGTGAAATATGCTCCCCATCCTTGGGAGCTCATAAACTAGGTTATGATAAGTTGCAGCTGGCTGATGAGGTAACAAGCGAGAAGATATCATGTCCTAATTAAAGGAGTTGGCTTGCTTTCCACTTGGCTACTGTAGTAAAGGGAGTTACTTGGAAAGCTGCTTGTCTTCCTACCTCATGTCTGAATAACGTTTATTAATCACCACTGATTTCTCAGTGTACTTCTCCCCTGGGAGAAACAGGGGAGGATCTTTCTCTTTCCTTTTTACTATGTGATTTGCAGCCTGGATGACTCAGGGTAAGTTGTGCTATTTCTCTCCTTTCTTTCCAGATGCTGTGTTAGCCACACTCTGGACTGGTCTGCAGAACAGCCTAATCTTCCCCAGTAACTATTCAGAAACAAGCTAAAATAAACTAGTGGGCACTTTTGCCTAAGATTCACAAGAGCTATTTCACTCTTCTGATCTCTTGGGCAAAAGCAGTTGGGAAATAAGGTAATGTAGTTCATACACTCTTTCAGAGGGCAAAGCAAACTTACTTTGAAGACGTAATTGTCATGTGAAGATTTATTTCCAGAAGAAAGTCTCTGGGGTATTTCTAATCCAATTTCCCATTTCTTTAAGGCTCTTCTTCTAATGGAGGTTTAGATTGGATATTAAGAAAAAATCTTCACCAAAAGGGTTATCAAGCACTGAAACACGCTGCCCAGGGAAGTGGTGGAGTCACCATCCTTGGAGGTTTAAGATGTGTAAACACAGCACATAGGGACATGGTATAGTGGTGAAATTGCCAGTGCTAGGTTTATGGTTGAACTCAATAATCTTAAAGGTCTTTTCCAACCCAAATGATTCTATGATGCTACGATTCTCAAACACATTGTTTTCAAAGTCAGGATATATTTTGCTTTTCTTTTTATTTAGTACATCTCTGTAAAGAAGTGAGAGGAGAAAAACAATACTTTTTTTTTTACTTAACATTTTGAGTATTTTCTCTAGCTCTAGAATCTTGATAACTTTAAAGTCTTGGCACAACAGTGTCTGACTGCTCCCTGGAATTAAAATTATAACCATTAACAGAGCAGATTTATGATTATGTATTCTAAAATATGCTTAATCCAAAATTCATAGATGCTGGTGATTCACCTAGTGAAGATGTGGCTGCAATAATATATGAGCAATAGAGATGAACAAACAGTACATATTTTCAGTTTGAGAGTTAATCATTTGAATGATCCTGTTTAGGCATTAGGTAGATAGAATTAAAAGATAACACAAGAAATCTCCCATGTAAATACACTGAAAAGCTCTTTAGCAAAAAAAGTGACTTGATTTGATTAAATCTTTAATAATTTACTGCTACTGAGTCATCATACTGTACACATCTGTACACAGCTGTACACATCTGGGGTGTTTTCAAGTTTTCAGATTTGTCTAATTTGAATGCCTTAAAAATCTCATCTTGCTGCAGGGCACGCATGCAATTAATGACACTATCATATTCTCAGGCTATCATTACAAACTCTGTTTTCCAAACTACTCTCAAATTGACCTACTTTATGCTTCAAACCAGTTCCTTAGGAAAAGATGGAAGTAATTGGCATGACTGACAAGTACCAAATTTAGTTGAAGACAAGAACATAGGAAATGCTGAAAGGAAGTTGCTCTTTACATTAGAACAATGAAGTGCTCCAGGTACTTTGCTGGAACTGCACTAGGAGAAAATATTCTCTGGGATAGGTAGAAGGAAAAATAATTGGTAGATCACTGTAACTAAAAACTATCAACTGGAAATCAGACAATGACCAATAAAGATATGCTATGTAATGCTTTTCCTGGGTTAAGAAGAACTATTGATCTTCCAATCTATATAGAAGTAGATAGCTCCTACTTCGTTAGTTCTCCCTGGTAGCTTAACAGGTTGGAAAAAGCTACATTCATAGTCTTCAAAAACAGCTTCATATAAGACTGAATTAGAGCAATCTTCCCCAGAATTGTACAAAGCAAGAATTGTAATAAGGATCAAATTTGGTCAAGCACAGACATCACTAAGAACAATTTCGTTTCCACCTTATGTCTAAGCATTCACCAAGGACAGACGTTCCAGCAGAAGCTCTGAACTGCAAGAGGGAGCAAGTTTATTTAGTGAAAGCAGCTGAGAAAATTTCCTCACTTCCCTGCATCCTACTCTCAGCCGAACCCCACTTTCACGTTAGTCTTTGTTTCAGCTGGCCCCAAGTTCATTCCTACTCTGCTAACTAGATGAAAAGAAGACCAAGAGGCAAATGCCTCAAGAACTCATCAAACTGTTGGTTCGCTGAACAGAAATAGTGAAAAGGTTAAAGGTGAGGACATTCCACACAGTTCTTGGCCTTGTTCTAGCTTCCAGCTTTCTGCATAGAAGAAAGCCTTGGCATGGCAGAAATGAAACCTCCTCCCTCATTCTCCCAATTAGATTTTTCTCTCTTCTTTGACTCACTGTTGTGGTTTTAAATTCCAGTTGTACCTTCAGGCTCTAGCATCATACCTACTCATTAAAAACTGCAGTCATCTTAAAGTCATCTTCTGCAGATGTAAAGCTGTGACTAAATAACCTCTCATTTAGTTTAGCATTCCTGTCTTCTCAGTGACTTGGCAGTGCTGTAAGGAGCTTGATCAAAAAATACTCATACCATAGAACCACAGAATCATGGAACAGTTAGAGTTGGAATATGCATCAGTATTGTTTATTTTGTCCTTCCTGGCTTGTTCCATGGAAAGCTGTCATAACACCACTGCCATACCAAACTCACCTGGAAGATTCAACATACTGCGTGATAAACAAGCAGCAACCGGCAAAATCTTGAATCTGGAAAGCCTTTTCTCACAATGGTGAGCAGCTATTCAAGAGCTGAAAACACTGGTATGATTCATGTGAGTCAGTCACTGCTCAGCAATGCCAGTAAAGATCTCACAATTTCATCAGATCTCATGGAGGCCATTGCTTATAGAAGACTTCCAGCCCCTGATGCATGAGGTCTCTGATGGTGTTAGAGAGCTGACGTATGCACTGCAGAGACTGGCTGGTCACAAACAGATAAACCATCTTATCCGATGTGACAAACTCCCAAGTGTTCTCCAGCAACTGCCAGATGTTGGCAGTTCTCTGTTCAGAAGATGAAAGGGCTAAGAAGACATGCATATTGTAGATGATAAGAGGATATGACTATGACCCTTGGGCATGACAGCTGATATTAGGCTGTTCATGTGCCTCTGCTACCCCCAGTACATCACTCTCCACAGTGCCTAATGACACATCCTCTTAGTTTTCACACTCCTATAGCAAATTCAACTTGGCATGCAATATACAGGGAAGTAACACACTAGTACAAGAATGAGCTTGTACCTGGGGAATGTCAGGATTTTAAATCAAATACTTTTTTTTGCAGCAGCAGCAGTTAGGAGTATGAAATGATCTGTTGAACATCATGGGGAGTAGAATACTAGCAGGACATGGTCTCCTATCATAGGTTTCATCATATGCTCATCCAGGTTAACAACAGAAACAAACCATTTCCCTTACAGCAGAGAGGGAACACACAAAAACTGTGATTGAGTCCTGACTGGTAGAATTTTCTCTGCCCTTTCACTATTTGCACGTGCACAACCTTCTCAGTAAATTTATTTTATGTGTATGTATGGGATCAAGCATGATATACAGCAACAAAAAAATAAGCCATGAGTTTCCTGGAGTTCTTCCTGTCGCATTGACTGTTGTTGATTTGAAACTTGAATCATTAGGCTCATGAATTTAAACTATTTGAATGCTTATTCTCCTCAAGATAGGCAGTTGGGAATACACGAGGCTCTGTTTCCTCCTTAAATGTGATGGCTGAAGAATAAAGAAAATACAGCTTCATTTCTCAGTCTTACAGCTATATTGGGCCTCTACTTTGTATGTCTTAGGGTAAAAAATATTAAATAAGATTCATCTGAATTTCACTGAAAGGACTTCTTGTTCTGTTTGTCCTTAAGATGTGGGACCATGTAAGGACGCTACATTGCCCTTGAGGATTCTCAGTAGGGTAAATGAAGCACCCTGACTAAGCTTTACCTGTTTTTATGAAGTAATCAACATTTCCATCATGTGCCAACCTAAAATGTTCACATGTACTACTATCACCAGTTAATACCCCTGTAATTCAAGAAACAATAACTGTTGAGTTATTGGAGATTAAAATTCTAAATTCATACTGAAATGTTGTGCACTTTACATATTGGTCATAGCCAAGAGTGTTTTTATTAAATATGTATCTGTATGTAAATATGGAAATTCATTATAAAAGATGAAGTCTATTTCTCCTGGAAGGTCTGACAGAATATTGGAAATACTGGATACCGTTTTACACCCTGCAGCAAACTGCGATCAAAGGAATGCTCTTCCTGACATTTCCTTCCTCCTTTCCATCCCATTTAATCTGTCTTTGTACTTCCTTAGAAAAAAATTACCCTAAAACTAAAAGCTTATCATTTAATTTCTAAAATGAAATGAATCAACATAATGATACTATTGTGGCTCCACTGTCCAGTGCTTCTCATTGCCTAAGTGGTAGATGATCTTATTTGCTATTTGTGAGGCAGTAAACCCACTTAGGCAGCTATGATATAGGTAATTCCCTTTAGTACACAGCATTCTTTTTTTCTAACTTTTTTTTAAGCACTGTTTTACAAAGGAAATCAGTGCACATTATGTGTGGGGAAAGTCCCTTTGTGCCACTTTTGTGCCACTCCCGTTGCAGAAAGGGACAAACTGGAATTTCAAGACAACTTGGACTACATTTGCATTTTAAAGCAAACTTTGGATTTTACTTTGTGAGTTTCCTTTTTTCTTTTGCATAGCAGACACATGAAGAATGCTGACCTCCCGTCATTCAGGTACAACGCTATGACACCAAACAGTTCAGCTACGGTCTACGAATTTTAAACATACCTTTCCTGGTTACTCAGAGGTGGGGTTCTGCTAAGATATCTGCAACTCAATGCTTTTAACTCAGCAGTTGTTATCTTAGTCCTCAAATGGCTGGGACAAAGTTTCTATGCATAACTAAAAAGACATGGAGGATTCACTTCAGTTCCTCCCGTCGGAGGGTTGTGTCAGTACAGCGAGGACACCACACCTGCTCTAAAACAGAGCACCTCAAGGAGACAGAAGTTGCTGTGCTTCACCTTCCAAGGACAGAGAAAGGGTGATGAGAACAGTACCTAATCCCAAAGGGGTATGATGGGAGGCTGGACTCTGCCCTTCATTTGTAGTTGTAGTTCTTGCTCTAACATGGGAGGTAATGCCATGTCTTATGTCATGAGTGACCAAGGTGCATCAGTGTGTTGAATATGCTTGTACACTGAGGATTTGAATGCGACTTGGTAGAATTACTCACCATGCAACACTGACGTGAGAGCAAAAATAACTCAGCTGGTGCTCAAGGTGTGCAGGATGCCAAAGTGCTTTCTCTGAACCAATAGATTAGCTCCTGATCAAGTCTTACTGATTCCTGCATACATCAGTTAATTTTTTCTGTAAGACAGAGATACATTTTACAAGACAGACAAGAAAATGAGCATTCATCCTGTAGCAAAATCTTTTCTCTCCAGGACAAAATGAACAGGGAATCCATTTCATGCCAGGGAAACTGGAACTGGCATGGCTCAAATGTGGACAAATCCACCTTAACTCCCTGAAACCTGAAACAAAGACAAAGAAAGAAATCATTTAAAGGGATGAAAGCTGCATTTCAACAATCTTTAGTCTGCACTTTGTGTGTCATGCTGAGGTCAGAGAAGCAGCCTATACTTATCCCAGAGATGACAAATGAAGATTAAGTGAGAGTATTCACCTGGCAACTCCACTTGTGCTCTGAGCACACAAAATGCTGCTCTGAAATGTGTGCTGGATTAGCGTTCCTGGCCCATGGGAAACAAAGCCTGAAGCTTCTGTGATCTGGAGAACATGGAGATGTTACTCCTGTGCTGTCAGCTGTGCCAGTCCTAGGGACCAGCATGCACAACACTGCTTTTTAGCAAGGGAAGCGAGTGAGCTACAATCTCCCTGGGGCTTCTGAGACTCCTGAAATTCCTGAAGCTTTCAGGGCATGTTGAGTTATGCCAATTTTCACAAGCAGGAAACTACTGTTTCAATAAAAACTACTGCTGATACATTTTATCTATATTGTCACTGTTAATTTTAGCATGGCATGTTTCCATTTTTCCAGAGGGACTAGACATACACATCACCACTGACCGATGGAAAAGTCAGTCCATTATTCTCTTCCTAGTAATATTTGTCATGGCAATTCTTAGCATGTGGAAAGGATGGGGCATTTTGGTTTTAGGAGAAGCCATGCATCCACACAGTATTATTGCCAGTTACACATACTCCTTCCAGGGCTGGGCTTGAAGGTAGTGACAATTTTTGCCACACATGCTGGTCTCTCAATCCATTTCCTCTTTGGCGCTTTCAACCTTCCTTCTTCTCTTCCCCCTTACCTTTCCTTCTCTTCACCTCTCTTCTCCTCCTCTTCCACATCCTCATTTTGCTCCTTATCTAAGATGCAGAGACATGGGCTCATCCCACCTGTGTGCTGTATCCGAGCTTGCTGCCTCCTCTTACCTTTCCCTTCCATCTGTCCCCTCCATCCCAGTTCCAGCCTGCCCTTTGCTCCTGGCAGTGCACAGGGACAGGAAGTGGGCTCCTCTGCCACCCTCTGCCACCCTCAGCCTCTTTAAAGAGCTTCCTTTTCATTAATCCAGGCTGTGAGTATGTGTGCATGATTGGACAGAGCCCTGGGTGGCATGGTTTAGTGTGAGGTGTCCCTGCCCATGGCACGGGGGTTGGAACTAGATGATCTTAAGGTCCTTTCCAACCCTAACTATTACAAGATTCTATGGTTCTTTGTGTATAAGTCTAGACAGCTGCAACTAGGCAATCTTGCTGTAAGATCTCCATGGAATAAAGTTTGTTAGCTGTTGGACCTTAGTATCCAACTCTAATCCATTTGTGTTTCAGGAAACAGAAATTTAACCTCAGTAACTAATACAAATGTAGTGCTAATTTCTGAAAGGAAATGCCCTGCTTTTGTCTCAATCTCCTTTTTTAGTAGGTACTTTTCTTAGGCCACACACATAAACATGCCATATTCATTACCTTTAAAATTCTCATTTGACCAGAAGATCGGTTTTGCCCTAGCAGATAGGGCCAGGTAAGTCACATTTTTATAGGTATTGATTCTAATTTCTGTATTTTGTCTGCATTTACTCTATCTCTCTGCTTGTAACCTTAATTCCTCACAGGTTTTCTAGATACCTCTCATTGTTTCCTTCTGGAAAAAAGATAAATCCAGACCAACATGGCATTTAATGCAGTTAAATGAGTATCATGAAATTATATTTTTTCCTATACACACACTTATTACACATAATTAAGGTACCACAGAAATTATAAGTGGCATACTGAGTTGAGCTATTTCTAGGACAAAGAACAGACATTAATAACAGAAGTGATTTGTGCAGATATGTGGAGATGTGTTTTTCATTTTATTAAGAAGCAGCAGCCAGGAAAATGTATCACATTTTCCAGCAATTCACATGAAACCTTAGCGTCCTATCTATCTTAAATGTGGCATCCCTGATTCTTCTTATCCACAAGCTTTAGCAATTCAGAGAGCCCTCAGCATGTGCCAGCAGCCTAAAAGAAAACAAGAGTGAGGGAACAACACTTTTTTGCACGCAGGAGTTGGCCATGCCTCACCAAACACAAACCCAATTCATCATCTTCCAGACACTATTTCATACCAACAATTTTGCTGTCTCTTTAATGCATCTGTCTGTTTATCTATTCTCAAGCACCATCTGCTTGTCCTGCTCTCTCGCACCGCACATGTTCACAGCGGCTACACCTCCAAGGTGACAAATGAGCAGTCGAGCTAATTTCATTGCGATAAACAAGAAAGCAAGAGCCAGATGGAAAGCCATGGAGAGAGCCAATGTCATTTTGGGGGAGGAGAGAGCGTTTGGAGGAAGAATCACCATAACAACAGCAAGTGCAAAGAAGAGGTTTCTGTTCTGTCTATACAACTAATTACTATGAATATTTTATTCTTGCCCTGTGGTTTATCCATGTCCAGATCAATGATTTACTGGCAGATGGTTTATTTTGTTTTGTTGAGGTTTTTTTCCCATAAAGTTTGACTGGTTTTATTTTCCCGAGATTTTGGGGTTAGATTTTTGAATCCTGTTTCAGGAGTTTGGATTGGTTTTATCACACTCATAGGGAAGCAGAGCTCAGAGGAGTTCAACAACTTTGTGAAATTTGAAATGAGCCCACCACCTTGTTACAGATTTTAATTACTGTAAAGACACAAGTTGCTCATTGGTAATGTTCATTCAGTTTACAGATAAGCTTTTGAAACTGTAACTTCTCTATGTGGCACTTTCCAGCACTGGCACAACATAAAGGACTTACAAATAATCCTGAATACACTGGCAAAGGTCCAGCTGACTTCAAAGCACCAGGATCTCTCTCCCTGTCAAAACACAGAGATTGCACCCATTTAACTAAATTGGTTTAAAAAACACTTTGGGTAAACCACTACAAAGCTTAATGCAGATGTGTGTGTGTGTGTATGTAGCTTTAAAGCTATTTTGTATTGCCTTAGCTTGCCTCAGCAGAGACATATCCTAAAGTGAGAGAAGACAGCTTAGACTGAACTAAATAAGCCTGCACAGACTTTAACAGGAAATGGATTTTTTAAAACATGATTTTACTTTGGTGCAATTTGGCTTGACATATGTTTATATAGCACAAGGCAGTGCAATGCAGATATGCCTTAGCTAGTGTGTGGGGAGCTATCTTAGAGTTGTAAGCAAAACTCTTTGGACAGGCTAATAAGCACCAACTTTGCTCAAAAATGGCACAGTAGAGCATCTTGCAGAGAAACCTGTGCTAGCTGGGCATTCCCACATAGCAAAAGCCAGTGACCTTACTGCAAAAGAGAGTTTCTAGTGGCACACAGGTAAAGAGCTAGGCCAGCAGGCTGAGAAACCTCTCAGGTTCACTATCATTGCATCCAATAATGGCTCATTGAATTTAACAACACAGGCTCAGTAAATACTTTATTTTGCTACTATGAATGGAAAAGACACTTCTAAAATGTCTCTGGTTTTTGTACATTATCAGTATCATTCAGTGGGAATTGGTTCCTATATCTCAACATGTAATATTCAAAGAAAAATAATGTGAAAAAAACATGATCTAACTAAAAACTCCCCTCACCTGAGCTTCCCAAGGTTCAATTTCATTGCTGTGTACATTCAGCCATTGCTTCAAAGACTAATCTATCTGCATCAGAAACTCCTATTTCATGCTTTTCAGTGAAATGCCTGTTAGAAAGAATTCGCTCCCTTCCCCAGTGGAATATAAACTTTCTGAAGATAAGTTTTCCAGCAATCTCCATTATACCTCTTCTATAAGAAAAGAGTAATTCTTGATGTAATATGAGCTGTTATTATAAGCATTCTCTTTTAAAAGCATATTTTGACTCTGTCAAGTAGGAGGTACTCTGTTTTCAACAAACCGGAGCTATTTTGCTTAATGGTACAGAATCACACTGTGTGCTGGAAGACTTTGCTCTTTGTCTCCCTTCTCTTACTAAACACATGTTTCTCCATGAGCTTACTGGACCAGTTTCTTTTGTTATGTTAAACACTCACTGAAAGATTAAGGCTCAGATCTGTCTAATATTCCTGTGCGTTCCAACTGCACTCAATGCTATTTATATGAGAAGCAATTTTAAGACACTATTTGATTAAATTTTGGGCACGGTATTATGTGACATGGTTTCACACTAAAATAGGGGCCTAGGCTTAATAAACGGAAGGGTCCTCCTTCTTCTATAGCCTAAATTCCTAAGGGAAAGGACTGCTTGTGGGAAAAATGGTCCTCAATAAAAAGCCTGTATATGATGAAATTTGATCCTTAGAATCTTATCTAAGACTTTTCTGTAAGTCATGTTGTACTCCATGGAAGACAATGCCATGGTAAATCTCACTATATTTTCTTCTACTTGTAAAAAACAAAACAAATGGAGAACATACCCAAAACCTTACAGATAATGAGTTTTAGGACTGAGAATGTTGTGTATCTCTGTCAGCTAAATAAATTTATACACTTTGCAGAGAGAACCAAACCCAAAAATACTGCCATAAACTCAAGCTCTCACACATCAGGGTGGTGTAATGGTACTGTAAGAAAGAAGTTCAGGTTCTACCTTTAAGATGTATAAATAATCTCCACAAGATTTAAGATGTATAAATAATCAGGCAGTTTAAAAAGAACAGCCACACCTGCCCAGGCACAAATGATTGCAAAATTCTGACACCCCAACCCCCCCCCCCAGCAGCCATGAGATGCCCAAAGGCTAAATAAAATGCAAGGAACTCTGGAAGGAGCCCTCAGGCATGGCCTCCCTGATGGGCCTTCTGTAGTCTGCCAGGACAACAGCACAGGAGGATACTGTTTCGCCATCTCGCACACAGGAGATGCACCCTATTTTCAGAAGCACCTCCGCCATCGCCCTGTCTGTAGCACAAATGTCCAGGTGCTTCTGAAGATCAGGTTTGGCCCAAGCAGACTTGAGTATGTTTATAAGCTTTGGACCTTTTCTTCTTCCTTTTTCAAGTTCTATTACTTCTTTTTCAAGCACTCTCCTTCTCCATCCAAGGGTGGATAGATGGATTGATCTGCAACTGGTGACCTTGTGTTCATTGCCAAGGTGGAAAATGTCAATGGACTCAGGAAGAGAAATTTGCCCGCAAGCATTGCTTACAGTAACTGGCACATACCTTGGATGAAGTGACTATAGTCCTCATTCTTTCTGAATATTACAAGGCCTTTGAATAAGTAAGGAGCACCATGAAATCCACAAAGCAGCTGTACAATGTGCAGGTGCTCTGGAGAGAATTGGCTCTTCTCAGGACTATCAGGATTGTCTGATACTGAAAAATTCCACAGAACAAGCCTTATGCAGGTTAAAAAAATCCCTCTCTTTCTATCCTTGTGTTAATCTTTCCTTAAAATGAACTGCATTTTGCTGAGGATTTCATTCCCAATGTACCTGAAATGAGAGATGATATGTTGTTTGGTAAGATCAAAGATGGAAATTTATACCAGGACAAGAAGCTGTGAAAACTCTTTAAGAAAATCGATTTCCAATATAAAAATTCAAGTTACAAAGCTTTTATTTAATCTTTTCAAAATGCTTATTTGACTAAGATTTACACGGACACACATTACTTCAAAACTGTACAGCTCGCAATCCAAAGCACAGTCTTAATAATGTGTCTCCAGTGATGGATACTAGAAAATCTGCTACTGCATTTACCAGGTCCTGAAAACAGATCATACACAGGATAGAGGGAGGGAAAAAACCAAGCAAATTCTGCAGTGAAGCTGAGACCCAGAAAACACCTGCTCCTGCGCTCATACCATCTCAAACCACCTTTATTAGAGCTCTCTGCACCAAAGTTATCATCCTCTAGCCTGCAAAGCTGCGTATCTGGGGAAGAAGTTCTGGATTAGGACTGCCAAGTGAAAGGTTACTTTTCTTGTGGGTTCAATGTGAGGACTAACGGTTTTAACTTCACTGCTCCTATTTTAAATCCTTTTGGACTTCCGAGCTTTGATGTTTCCATCTAGAAATACTCCCCAGAAATATTGCCTTTCCTCACCGTAGCTTTGTAGGACTTAGCAACTTGACACACGCAGAGTATTTCTAAGATGTGCATTATGCTCAGCTTTATTATTACAGACCTGGATGTTTACTTTTCCTAAGAAAAGGTACCAGGTCTCCTAAATAAAAAACTTCTAGGCACTTTACGGAAATAAAACATTAAACATAGGACACTGAAGACCTACTTTGAACTATCTCTTATCTCTGCATGTACGCACCAGCCAAGTGCAGCTTCATTTAATTCTGCGTTAGCCTAATTGCTGGGTACCTACTATGTCCATCTGTATGCATTACAGTGAATACGTGCACTGAGGGCTTAATGAGTCAGACACCTGCTCAGATGAACAATTGGCTTAGCATTATCATTGGTAATATCATCCATACATTTAAGCTGCTCTTAATTTAAAAGGAGTGCCAGTGCATCAAAATAAATGGAGATGCAGACTAGAACTTATTAGATTACTCCAGCCAGGCTGCAGTAATAGTGATATGTCTTCAGGACCATCCTCTGGCAATGCAACGGGAATGGCTGCATCCACACAGTTGAAGAGTGAGAGCCCTCAAAGCAGGATAGCTCTGTTGGGAATGATCCTGTCAAAGGTGCCTGAGAATCCAGGGGGAAAATGCTAGTTGACCTGGATCTCAGCCATGACCTGGAGCACATCTATGCTTTAAATGTATAATAGCAGAAAAGACCAACTCTCGCAGCAAAGAAATGTTCTCTGGCCCTGTTTAATTTACTGTGATTTAATTGCTAGAGAGCCCAGAACAGCAAAGTGTCTGTCTGAAAAGCACAGAGTGGGGGAAGCCATTTCAATTTAGCTCCTCTTACACAAAAATACCATCCTCATGTTTCCATACCATTAATATGATTCTCATGCAATTTTCTGTTCTCAGAAAGATTTGACTATTATGCAGCTTATTCTCACTAACTATAGATACTCCCAAGTCAAGCATCCCAAACAGCCTCCCACAGCCAGAAGTCTTGTTATGGTTGTGTTTATGGTTACATTTCAGAAAAAATAATGCAGGGGAACAATGAACAAAAGCATAGATACAACAGGATAATAAAAACCTACTTCATACTCAGTACATAAACTGGCATTCGCAACCTTGTTTTCATTTATGCTGCTTGAAGTATTTAGCTGGCATTTCTCTCATGGGTTTTTTTCAAGGCCTGAAGGAACAGACCTTCCAATATAGGCCTTTTTCAAAGCAGATTCTGTGGCACTCAATTAATCCTGTGTTTTACTAGTGTGGTACTCCTGATTGCCCTAATTACCGTAAGCAATTCATTCCATCTTTGAATGCCCCATCCCTGAGTTCTGCTATTTCAGCACTCTCTTGTTCTTTTCCATCAAGTTCAAGTCTCTTTTCATAGTAATTCTGACTCACCCCACTTCTGCCCTGCTTGAGAGACATTTCTTTATATTTGCTGAATCATCCTTCCGCTTCCTTCACTTTATGATTTATCAGTCGTATCACTGATTACTAATGGGAAAAATTACCATGACTTTACCACTAATACTTGGTCATATTCCTCCAAAACTACTGTGCAGACTCAGTTCACCTGCTTCCACCAGAAAAGCCCTCAACTAATTAATACCAAGATAAGGACTAAGAGAGATTGCTAAGGCATAGAAGGTTTTTTAATATGCAAATGAGAGGGTGCTATAAAATTCTTGCTGGTACCTGCTTAAACGCACAGGACGTATATGTGTATATGTGTTTGTATGCATGCATGTATACATACATCTTTTCCCTTTTTCACCTATTATATATTGCACTCCACTTGTGCATATTGTAATGCTTCTCTCTTCTATAATCAGAAACAGCATCTGTTTCAATGCTGATGTACTTCCAGAGGGGCTCTTAGATTGCACGTCATCACAGACTTTTTGTTTTAAAACTCTGTAGTAATGGCTTGCCATAAGATAACATTGGGAAGTGGAATATATCCAAGCAATACGGCTGTTCCATAGTTTCATCCAGTAAGAGTAATGAAAGTTTCTTTTGCCATTAGATAAGATATCACTACCATCACAAAGTATTCCAGAAATATTACTATCAACAGTATTTCATCTAAAGGTCAGAAGTTAAAAAACATGCAAAATTCATCACTGTATTTATTGCAGGGCTTCCAAGAGAAAACATTCGGAGACAGAATGAACACTCTGAAAAGCAAAACTGACTCTGCACACTGAAATTTAACAAGTGAAAGTACTAATAGCTGGTCAAAGATTAGCAATTTCCTAGCTGTCCACAGAGAAGTCAGTCACCTGTACTGCTGACTTATTTACTATATACTGAATAAGTCAGTCTTCTGCTTTAATGAATGATTTGGTTTAGAGAATGAATTTCCAGTTATCTGTTATATGCCCTTCATAGGCTTTTATACAGCTAAAAAAACACAATATAAACCAGAACACAGCCCATCATGCAACATAACCTTCTGTAAATATTGCAGGAGACTATGCTTCAAGTATGAAACTAGTTTACAAGCACTGAAGTTGGAAGGTCTATGCCATACAACTCTTTTGTGGTGGTAGAAGGAAAAGACATCCTTAAATAAAACCAAATGGAATGACTAGTTTGGCATTACTGTTCCAGTCATTATACTACGTGTGTTGCTGGTAAGCCAAAACGAAAATCAGATTTATGCTCTTAACAATGAAGAATCATTCCCACAGGCTTTCGATTCTTGGCAGTCTTCATATGCACAGGAATTTGACCCTGCATGGACACTGGAAATGATTTGATACTAGAAACTGCAAAGGATGCAAGATCAAGAGAAAGACCCATGTCAGAACAAGGTCCAATTTTACTTAAAAGACTACCACCTCTGCTCACAATGGTTACAGCAGCAACACCTCTCTACTTACTGAGCAGGCACTGCCCAACAATCCTTTTGACACAACAAATTTGCAATCAGTGAGAAGGCAGCAAAATATCTGATATACTACCCCCATGCCGTGATTTCCTTCATATCCTACCAAAAAACCGCAAGCCTACTTCTAAGCTTTATAGTGCATTCAGAACACATTACACTGCGCATCATTTTAGCAGCGATCTGCTGCTTTTCAGTGCCTTCCAGAGTGGATGTGTCACCAGTCTCTCTTCCTTCAGATGTCAACACCCAGCTGACGTCCACAGCAGACATGGAAAGGATTAGAGATCCTGTAGCCTTCTTGTTCATGTATATACAAGGGTGCTGCAAGGGTGAGAGCCACACATTGAGGGCTGCAGTATACCAAGGGAGAAGGAGACACATGATGATATATTTTTTCACAGGGACCCTGTTATTAGCATTCATCAAGGGTCTGGTGTGGAAAGGATTTGCTTTACTCACAGGTTTTTGTGTGTAACAGAATTTGGTACATAAGATATTTCCTCTGCTCAAGTTTCTATTTGCATATTTATTTGGGATTTTTATTTACTGTTGCTCACACTATCAAAAAGAGTGAGGAAAAGCAAGAGTATTTCAAGTTTGAATGAAGGCAGTGATGATTAACAGTCTTCTTCCATCCGTAATGGCTCAGCGGAAAGTAATTTTTCCTCTCAGACACGGATCTCTTCACAACTGCCCATACCACTAAGGAACCCAATGTGCTTAATGGGGAGCAAAATACAGTTACTCTTTAATGCAGTAGCCCTTCTAAGTGCTACACTAAAGGATAAACTAAGTTTCAGCTCTAATATGCATGTTTTGTGTGTTGCATTAGATTAATGACTGAGCACAGGTAATTTCATCATGATAGTGACAGCCCTTGAAATGCTGCCTCCTCTGAAAAACAGTTAATTGGAATAAAAATACTTTCTGTGCTGCCACAGTTGAAAATGCCAGAAATACGTGACATTCAGAGTCCAGAATACAGCTTTCTCCTGTCCTAGGGAACACATTTTAATTTAAGACTACACAACTTGTTGCAAAGGGTTTTAGAAGTTTCATATCTCAAGGACATTGAGTACATCAAGCTTAGCACAAATGTAATTTTATTTCCAAACCAAACAAATCTGGCCTGATTAAAACCCTTAAAAATAGGCACATTTTTACAGAAGGTGACATGGATACCACATCTTTTGAGTACATTGAGCACATGCTCAGATATAGTTATAGATGGTGTATAACATAATACTTGCCGCATGCTCCAGAAACTGCCAAGTGTTTTCCATAACCCCTCATTTTATTAAAATATTCCAGATACATCTGTACTGCACTAAATCCTATGCTGCTATTTGGCATGCACTGTATCTTCAGACTGTTCTGCAGAGTTAAACTGTGCCAAGACTGAAGTATTGATTGCTACTTATTGCACACTGCACTCTAATAAATCCTCTCTGTGTCCTGGCTAGCCACATATATATAGCCCCAGAGAAATCACTTCTGCATTTTAATAGTCCTGTCCCAGGGGAACAAGGCACTAGCAAGAACCTTTCATAATTCTGTGAGATGAAGAAATTGATCCAGCTGAGCCATCAGCATACACACAGTAAGCAAAACCAACTGGCTGCCACGTCTTCAGTTTAGCTCGCAGAGCTGGAACAGGGGTGTCTGCACCTGCCTGGAGGCTGTAACCAAGAGAAAGAGAGACGTTGAAACAGGCAGAGGCTAAAACTTCTCTGTGGTCCTATATGAAAGAGACATTTTATATTGTTGTGTCCAAGCCACATTTTCATATATATTTTTTATCCTACGTCAGCATACACTTGACTCCATTTTTCGTGACGGCTATCATTTTAACTGAGCAAGTATTTTTGGACAATTCAAAAGAACAGTTACTGCACACTAAATTATTAAATTATACATATGTGCTTATGGAAAGACTGACTCATGAATCTGGAAATAAAGAGCCAATACTGTTAGATCACCCTGCTCTATGCAAACATACCCAACATTCAAATAAATAAGAGGAGTTAGAGACATGCACACACCTGCAGGGCTGTGACCCTATTGGCATCACAGAGGCGTGCTGGGATGGCTCCTATGATTGGAGTGTTGGAATGGAAGGATACAGGCTCTTCAGGAAGGACGGGCAGGGGAGATGGGGAGGGGATGTCGCCCTCTGTGTCAATGACAGCTGTAGCGTGTAGAGCTCCACCTGAGGAGCTTATTGGTCAAGATTAAAAGGAGGGCAGCCTGAAGAAGAGAAGTCTCAGGGAAGACTTTATAGCAGCCTTCCATTACCTGAAGGGGGCCCATAAGAAATCTGGAGAGGGACTTTTTACTAAGGACATGGCAGTGACAGGGGAAGGGGGAATTGCTTTAAACCGAAAAAGAGTAGATTTAGATTAGGTATTAGGAAGAAGTTCTTTATTTCTTTCCAGTGTCTCACTACCAGGTGAGGTGCTGGCACAGGTTGCCCAGAGAAGCTGTGGCTGCCCCATCCCTGGAAGTGTTCGAGGCCAGGTTGGATGGGGCTTTGAGCAACCTGGTCTGGTGGAAGGTTTGCAACCTGGTCCTTGCCCACGGCAGGTGGGGTTGGAACTAGATGATAATTAAGGTCACTTCCAAACCAAACCATTCCATACTTCTATGATTCTAGATTCTAGCTAGAGACTAAAAGTTATCACCTCAGTTTAACTTCATCTTGACCACCAGTGTTTCCTGTCTAGTTGTCTGGAAATGCATCCATTTTGGAGATACTACTGACATAGCTGTATTTTATCAGAAGTCTGGGAAAAATTTGTTAAACTAAGCTGGAATACAGAAAAATTACAGAACAATAGAGGAATGCTTCTCAAGGATTGACTACATTTTTGAAGCAGCTTACAGTGACTTGTAGAGTCAGTTACTTTTCTTCAATAATTACCAAGCAATGATACATTTGGTTAGTTCAGATGTTCACTTTCAGTGCCTACTCAGTACCATTTTTAGCTCCATTTACTCAGGAAACTAAGCCTATTCCATAGCATTTGGGTGTCTGTCCATCCAGGTAATACTTGGTTGACTTCCATCATCAAATCTGACACTTAGTAGAGGCTTTAATAGATAGTAGATAACAATTTATTGCTTGGACAAGCATCTAGAGCATTTTAGATGTCCACATGTATCCTCCATCTGCTGTTCCACAGAGGTGCAGGTCTTCAGTATATTTTGCATCTTAGCTCCAGTCCCACATGGAAGTCTCTAGGGCAGCATGCCAGCTTTAAACAATGACATAAATGTCTAGGCACCTGAATCCTGCCCTAAATTCCATCAAGTTTTGGGAAACTCCGTTGCCTGCTGAGTTAACAGCCACAGAATAAAGCTTAACATTTATCCATCATCTTTAAAGTTACATTTTGCCTCTTTCAAACTGGTAGGTGTGGGTGTGGAAGAGCCTGGAGATACTGTGAAGAGGCTTAGACTAAGTAGAGAGGGAACTGCAGGAATTACAGGGTTCTTGTGATTATTGCAGTGAGGTCAAGCCTGGAAATCAGATATGGACTTAAAGAAAACCAGACTTCCTTATTTCCACTGTTTTCCCTGTTCATTGTATCACTGCTTATATTGCTGCTAGCTAATCTCTCCAGACACAAATAACCAGGCCCTGATTCATTTGCAGACTTTGCTAATCATGTTTCCTTGCAGCTCATAAGTAATGGTACTCCCAAGGCAGATCCAAGACATTGCTGCATAAGAAAGGAGCTGCAGGTGGATTTTGGTCATGGCTCTTACCTGTTGTACACAGACCTAGTGCTGAGGAAGGAATCGCTCAGTTGTTTACTGTAATGCAGTACTATATTTGCCAAATTTATACTGAATTAATATTCAATGACTAATTTAACCCACTGTTCTGACTGCCTGATTCTAACAAGGCACAGATGAATTCTTAGCCAGTAAAATTCTAAAGTGCATCTTTAAATCCCACTGTGATCAATCAGCCATACCCCAAAACAGACAGACCCTAAAGCCTTGTTGAATACTTCTGGCCTGAGTGCTGAATACTTCTGACTGAGGAAAGGTCCAGGTTGAGCCTAGATTAAGCATCTCATTTGTACATTACTGTGTCAGCCATATGCATTGTGATAACTTTTGTCTACAGAATATACTGTCACTAAAGACTTTTAGGTTAGCTTACTGTATTTGAATTTTTGATTTTCTTTTTTGCTATGTACTCTGAGGTTCCCCAGAATTTGTCAGAGAACCAGTGAGACTGAACAGCAGCTTTGTAAGCAACCCTGATAAAAAGGGTGGAAATTAGGACAGGAAGCATCAGAACAGTCACCCTGAGAGAAACTAGACAAGTGTAACTTACTGTGGAATTATGATCCAGTTTCATCCTGAAGTCTTATACCAGCTCACCTATAAATCAAGACAGCACTCTATCTGGATTCAGAGACTAACATAACACTCCATGTGACTGCTCTTTAGCATAGGAAAAATCAAGAACTTAGACTATGTGAGATCTTCCCATATTATGCCCTCTTGCTTCTTCTTCACAACACCTCAGAGCAGGAGAACCACCGTTTCATTAACATACCACTATTTCAACACATGGAATCTTGGAGCTCCTGTTTGGACTCAGTGGGCAGGTATCACTCAGCAGTGTTTTGCTTCCAATCATCTGTCAGCCATTGAAGGGTAGGCAGGGTGAGGCTGTGGGCCCTAATCTCTGGTGCACTGCAGAAAGGTCTCAGAGCTCGTCTGTCACAGCAGAAAGACTTAAATGTCTTCTGCATGTTCTGGTGATCCACTGGCAACGGATCATAGAATCATAGAATAGTTAGGGTTGGAAAGGACCTCAAGATCATCTAGTTCCAACCTCCCTGCCATGGGCAGGGACACCTCATACTAAACCATGCTACCCAGGGCTCTGTCCAAACTGGCCTTGAACACTGCCAGGGAAACCCATTCCAGTGCCTCACCACCCTAACAGGAAAGAACTTCCTCCTTATATCCAATCTAAACTTCCCCTGTTTAAGTTTTAACCCATTACTCCTTGTCCTATCACTACAGTCCCTAATGAATAGTGCATCCCCAGCATCCCTATAGGCCCCCTTCAGGTACTGGAAGGCTGCTATGAGGTCTCCATGCAGCCTTCTCTTCTCCAGGCTGAGCAGCCCCAACTTTCTCAGCCTATCTTCATACAGGATATGCTCCAGTCCCCTGATCATCCTCATGGCCCTCCTCTGGACTTGTTCCAGCAGTTCCATGTCCTTTTTATGTTGAGGACACCAGAACTGCACACAATACTCCAGGTGAGGTCTCACGAGAGCAGAGTAGAGGGGCAGGATCACCTCCTTCCACCTGCTGGTCACGCTCCTTTTGATGCAGCCCAGGATACGGTTGGCTTTCTGGGCTGCGAGCGCACACGGAAGCCGGCCCATGTTCATTTTCTCATCGACCAGCACCCCCAAGTCCTTCTCCATAGGGCTGCTCTGAATCTCTTCTCTGCCCAACCTGTAGCTGTGCCTGGGATTGCTCCGACCCAGGTGTAGGACCTTGCACTTGGCATGGTTAAACTTCATAAGGTTGGGATCAGCCCACCTCACAAGTGTGTCGAGGTCCCTCTGGATGGCATTCCTTCCCTCCAGCATATCAACAGAACCACATAGCTTGGTGTCATCAGCAAACTTGCTGAGGGTGCACTCAATCCCACTGTCCATGTCACCAACAAAGATGTTGAATGGGACTGGTTCCAACACCGATCCCTAAGGGATGTAGAAGTGCCACATTATCCTCAATATTTGGTACCTACACCACTGGAAAATGAAATAAAATCATAACACTATAGTCTTGTTCTTTTTGCATTTGGAAAACATTGAATGCTTGTCTACATGTGGCTGCTTAAAATTGCAAATTTACAAAATGGTTTGTCATGGTATATTTGACTAATATTCTTTCCTAATAAGGGAAAAAAAATGCCTGGCAAGTTGTGTAACAAAAATGATTTCAATGGTTCTTGCTATCTCCAGCTTGCAGTTCTCCCTGGCATTATTGATGTTCAGTCCATCTATTTCAAAGCCCCGATGCATTAAATAATTTTGTAAATTAAAAGAAACGTGCTATCTCCAGCAGACAAGGAGTGGATAGATCTTCCAGGCTAACATCAAGCCTTCAAAAGGCTTTTGAAATCTCATCACTCAAGTATCTAATGGACAGACTAACAGTTGCTGCATGGTCTTTTCTCTTTACTATGCATTGTGTATAACTGACATACATCAACATTCACTGCGTTGGTAAATGGGTGGATAATCTACCAGCTTTGATTCTCCTCAATACAATTTTCCAAAAATTTAGGAAATTAATGTTTACATATCACAAATGAATAAATGTAAATGTAGTTTAAGAAGATTGCCATATCATAGTATTTTAAAAGTGTGACCATAAAGCCTTATCACAACCATTTCACTTTATCCATTACCTAAAATAACGTAAAATATAACAAACCCAACCTTTCCCTCACGTCTTTCTCAAAAAATCCAAAGCCATTTAAACATAAATAAGGCTTGGATTTATTAATGTCTAATGATGCACATGTTCCAGTTGTAGCCTTATGCAAATCAGGGTGCTGAAAATCATTTTCTCCCCACTTTTCCTTCCTCCTTCCCTTCCTCTCTCTCCCCAAATGAGGCCTGAATTCACACTGACCTGTTCTTGACTACAGACACCAATATAATCTTTCTCCCCTTCAAACTTCCCCATCCTAAAGAAAAAAAAAATGAATCCAGAACTTAAGGTGACCTTACATAAGCTTTGATTTAAATTATATATGGATTCCAATATTACAGCACATACACAGTTATGAACTCCTAAGTTACATTTTCTTACTAAGTTGAGTTAAAAATCACTTACATGAGAAAGTCTGCCCATTCCTGAATTAACAAAGCAGCATTTAGCAAAATACACTAACCAAGGCAAAACTACCTATCCTTTAAATATCTAGACTTGGATATTCTAGAAAGAGCAATGAAAGTGTATTTTCAGAAATATACTACACTCATCTAACTCTGCCCTACCACGCCAGTAGAAGTTTGATAAACGATCCCAGCAGGGCAAAGAGCATTGCTAGGCTGTCCAAACTGTCCGCTGTCTTTTCAGTCTTCTGACTGCAGAATTTAAGTTGAACCATTGCCAGAGCCAATAAAAAAATACTGACCATCATCCAAACTTGTGCAGATACTTGACCCTGCAGCAACTTTACCTCAATCCCATTCCTCTGATTTATGTTTTACTTGTCTTGGTAAGTGTGCGAAAGCCTGCTTTCAGCTATGCACCTACCCTGCCTCAAACAGCCTTAACAGCAGCACCTGGGGCTGCCTATTGACAGGCTCAGGGAAAGGAAGCCATGTGCCTAAGTGGAGAGGGCATTTCAGACCCAGAGACATTTTACCCAGAGCAGATGAAATCACCATGGGATGAGGAAACTAACTTAATGCCATGACTGCAGGAAAGCACTAAGAGATGCAAATTTTGGCTCAGCTCTGTAGGGAGAACCAACATATCCATTTGCTATCTCTGCTCAGAGTGAAGGGGCTCTCTCTGCACTGGCATACAGAGAGCGCGATTACAAGCATTACTGGCCAGCAACTGTTGAACAAAATTGTATTTAAAAATCCTGATTCACAAAACATAACACATTGTGTTATTTTCCATTAAGACTTTAGGTGCATTTAATTCAAGTTTCTTATGAGGAAGTTGCCTTGTGAGCTGGTAGCGGTATCATAAAGCCCAGCTCTGTGCAGCATATGGGACCCCAGTGCAGGACTGCTCCACCACCACTTCCCAATTTTCTGTCCTGGAAGCAGCAACCTTATAATCCCAAAATGCTTCAGAGCCCTAGTTCAATCTGAGGTGAACTTTTGGATCCATGGAAGAACTCATCCTCAGACTACACCAAGTCTGGAGGACCACCATCTCCACATTTCTTTGGCAAATAGAGTTGTATGCCTACCCCTTGAGGAGGCATTTTTCACTGAAAAAATACCATATTGTTGGTATTTGCTGTGTAAGTTTTTTCCTCTTAGAGAATTTCTTCTAGAAATTTTGACAAATTGGATTTCATTTCAAAGAGGAGCAAAACCACATGTCAATAATAGTGAAATGTTTCTCTGAAGCACAATTCCATGAATCTGGCCAGTTCTGATTAAGGTGAACTCAGAATGATTTTCCTCAAAATGTAATTCCACTGTTTGTCTTCCAACAAGGAAGCCTGTTCCAAAAGTCCAAAATACATGTGCTGAGCAATTTGATTTGCCTGAACAAAGAGATTAATAAAGAGCTCAACAAAATGTGTGCATGGGAGCAGGCACAGCATCATGACTCATGAGCTGTATTATCCTGCGGTCACAACATGATGAGCGTGTCCTAGGGTCATTTTGCACTTCAGTTTGGGAAGTAGTTTGGACAGTCTGGTTTGCATCTCACTTTGGGACTAATGAAAAGAAGATGGAGAACTGCCTTTGAAAGGCGGACACATTGATTTGTCATACTATTGAGGTGTCAGTTCAAATGGGGATTTAATTTACTTTAGAAATCCAAATATTAATTCCCTTTGTTTACTCCCTCCTTCACATCCTCATCTTGCAACACTTCGTTCTTCTTACATGTTTTTAAAATTCATATGCATTCTCACCGGGAACAAGAATGATCTTAAATTCCTGAGTGACTGGGTGGCTCACAGACATTTCTTTATGACTAATGAATTTTTCACACTCCCTCAAAGCTTCATCATTAAGGCCATTGTTTCCCCAAGGAGACGTCCTTGCTCATTCAAAACTTGCACAACATTCTTCCCATGTGCTTTGTAGCAGATGCAGCTGAGTTCCGAACACCTGCAGAGACTCAGCTACTTTGCAAGTTGGTATCAGCCATTAGTTGGTAAGCTCTAAGGATAACATCTGCTCACGTAACTGTACTCTTATTCCTCCTCCTTTTCTTCCTGTTCTTATTCTACAAAGTTTATGGCAGGGTTATATACATTTTCAATAAACTATGATTTGCTCTCAATTAAAATCATTAGGTACATGACAAGATGTGCCTGTGAAACTGCCGATTGTGACAAAATGGGATTTCTGAACCTTTATCTCATGCTTCTGCTGTTCAGCTGTCTCTGACCTCTCTCTGTAGCCTCACCATTCCCACATACTTTAAAGTAACAAACTTTGGGGGAAGGAGTGACCGGGTTAATCACAAATGTAAAAGCAATCTTTTCTTCTCTAGTCTTTCCAGAAAGTCTATTTGCTTTCAACATGAAAAGTTATAGCTGTGTGAGGGTGAGGAGGTCAGTAGATACTCAAGCTCATGCAAGTCTCAAGTAATGCCAAGTGAGAACAAGTATTTTTCTTCTGGTTTTACTTGAACTTCTATAAAGAGAGAATGAAGCCCTTTCTTCTGAAAAAAACTTGGCTGTTTGATGAGATGGCAGCACTAAGTGACAACGTGAGATGTCTTTGAGCTTTTCGTGTGATAAAACTAAGTAATTATTATAGGAGAATTTTAGGAGTGCCAGAAGAGGAGCTACTATCCATTTCCCCTGTATCTTAACTGTTATGCAAGCTTCTCACACAGTCTAGCACCTTGCAACTGCTACTGGTTGTTTTTAGCAAGTGTGCTTTATGCCTCCTTCCTTCCTTAAGCCAGTTTTCTCCTTTCTCCAGATAACAAAGCTTTGGGCTTGAACAGCTTCACAACCTGACAGAAGCCGCCAGAGCATGGCCTGAAGAAATCCCTTTCTTCTGTATGCAGCACCCCTAGTGAGTCCTATCAGAGTAGTCAGGAAGAACTTCTCAGTTTCTTTCCACCAGCCTCCTGCCCATCCAAACCCTGCTCCCATCCCACAAAGGCATCTCTGCCTAATTGGTTTCTCTGAGTCCTGCCCTCCAGATGAAGCTCTTGGCACAAATACACCTGAGAGCTGAGCCAAAACTCCCTTTGGGCATTTTTCCTCTCAGCACATGCTTCTGCAAGACCATTTTCTGCCAGGCAAAGAAGAGATGTGGTTGACCTCAGGACAAAATCGATTGCTGTCAGGACCCAGAAAGACTGTTTCTGATCTCAGCTGACAGATTTGAGGGTGTGCACAGGGGTGTATTTTAGTGTCTTCATTCTGCTGTTAATCATTAATGATCAGGGATCAATGGTGTCCTTTCCCAAGGAATAGAAACACAAAGTCTGTCTTCTTTGAGGATTTTGCAGGGTAAGATGCTGGCTGATAGCTAAAAGACTTCTTTCAAGGCACAAAAGGGAGTGTAAAATGGCTGATGTTTGTGTGGGTTTGGGAGTGGACAGGGAAGAAAGAAGCTTTGTCAGCCTTTATTCCTCATTCTTTCTTCTTATTGACCAAACTCTCCAACTGCACACAAACATGCACAGCTTATTACACACAGCTGCTGTTTGCATTTTCAATGTGGTAGCTGGTTCCAGCCTTGATCTTAGCCTCGAGACACTGTATATGTAAGTCACATCCATAGAGCACTAGTGACACTAAAATGGATTTTTGTGGAAGTCAAGGGCAAAATTAGTTGACTCCCCTTTAGTGGGAGTTCAATCCCCTTCAAAATGATAATGAATGACAGAATCACACCCCAGCTGTTCAGAAACTGGTGCCATTAGCAGAAGAAAGTGCATACTAATCAATAAGCCTTGGAACTTAATGGCTCTGAAGTCTTGGTGGGCTGGCAATTTATATCTGCTTACAGCACTGTACCTAGTCACAACAATTTACCATCTTATCTGCTGTTGAAACCCACTGATACAAATTGACAGACAGGCACTAGCTAATTCTTCTTTCCAGTCTCATAAATAACTCTTACAAAGGTCTGCTTAGGAATCAGCAAATCTTAAACAAGGAATGGGTAAGGAGGCTTACTGTTTAATTAACACGTAACTGCAATAAGATAACATCATGTTTTACCATCAGATTTATTTGTTGCAATTCTGTACGTTTCCTCAGAAGACTGCTTATGCCCTTCTGAACTTGTAGAGACAGGTTTCAGTTTATTCAATATAATCTGAGGCACTTGTGTTCCCCATCTCCTGAGATCCAGCTTTCTTCCTCTTGTTCAAGACCTGCTCAACTCAAAGGGCTCCATAACCTACTGCGATTCCAGCTTGAGAGCCCACCCCAGACAGCTCACACCCATTTGTGCAGGGAAAGGCAGAACTTGGGGCACCAGGGGACTGACTGCACTGCAGATTGCATTGGTGGCTTTAATTGGAGGAAAAATCCACTCATGGCAACTTCCAACTTCTCCTTCTTAAGGTTTCACTCAGGAGCTCCAGCCAGTTCACCTCCAAGAAGATCAACTACTCTCCTATAATAGAAACTTCTCAGAGAAAGAGCATTTCACAAAGCTTTACCAGAAATTATTACAATTTCTCCCCCCTGTTGCCAAGGAAACCAACAATGGACTCTTGGCAATGTAGAGAGCAGCAAAAAAAACCCAGAGGTTTGCCGACACCTGAAGGAGTATGAGTGCTCTTCTCGAAGAAAATTTTCAACATTATTGATGTGGGCTACTTATACAGAAAGATTCACAGGAAGGTTCATTGAGTCTCTTACTGATCTGAGACAGTGTAAGGGACATGTCCACTTACACTCCACTGCAACATGGGACTATCACAACATCACTCAAAGATTTACTGTTTGGCATCATACTTTCTCTTGTCAATAATTTTTATATATCATAAAAACACCTTTAAAAGACTATTTTATAGTATTTTTGTTCTCTTAATAATGATTTTGTCTCTGAGATATGCTTATTCATTTTTGATAGCCTGTTCCCCAGTGATTTCAGTTTGTTCGGGCTTTTCAACAAAACGTAATTATAGAGTTGATAGTCAATTACATTAATAGTTACAGTTTGCAACCAAATCTGTTCCTCTCAGGGTTCTCCTTTATCACTGTTTCAGTCATTTGATGTAGGAGAGGGAATTACAGGTGAAATGAGAAGTAGCCTGAGAGCTAGAGAAGGCCCATGGCACACCATCAACGGGAATGAGACAGGAGAAATTTATTGAATCTCCTTCTCCACAACTGAGCTTGCGAAGTTGAAATTGTATCCCAAGGTCCCATTATTAAAATAATTGAAGAATAATCTTCAACTGCACACATTAGACTGGAACTTACAAGACATGGTTGTCACCAAGCATTTCACTTATTCTCCCTGTTCCTGAACACCATGTAGAACAAGGACAACAGCAGTGCACTCAGAGGCATTTTGTGAGGACGAATGAAAATCAGAAAAAGTTCAGAAGCTATACCACTGAGAACAAAGCTTATTAACAGAATTTATACAAGTGAATTTATACAATGTGTTCTGCAGGTTCACATTTTCACCTTGTTATTCAGCACTTCTCTTTCATCATAGGAGTTATGAGCAACTGAATGAACATAGATAAACACATCATAGTTACGTTGCGGCCTAGACTCTCAGCTGGCCTTAACTCTTCTCTCTCCACTCACGGATTTCAAGACATTGCAACAAACCTAAGGCACCCTGTAGGCTCCTTGATGTTTCAAATACTTGCAAAAATCACAGATCACCCATATACAAGGAGATAAAACAGCTGCAGACAAAACAGCTTCTCATGTTTGGCCCACCCAGTCCTGGACGCCCAGAGGACAGAATTAAAACTATAAGTGATCCGGCCAGAGGTATGAAAGCTCTGATAACCTCTTCGAAGTACCTGCGTGTGAGTACTGACCAGAAAGCAGCACTTGAGATGGTGCAAGGAAGTCAGTAACTCAAAAAGCACAGACAGCTATGGAACTGCTCACATGCTCTGCCACAGTCATAGGGAGAAACCTGTTGCATCCTGGCCAGGCTGAGCCAGTCCGGCTCTACAAACCATTTCTGAAAGCCTGAGGTTTCTGGAACAAGAAGAAAACAAAAAGTGGGCTATCTGCACCAACAAATTACCAGTTACAGGTGACACTCCAGAGAGGCAGTATCTCTAGATTGCTGGAGACTTGAATATAAGCTCCTGCTTTCTAGGTCTCTCTCGCTGTGGAAGCTGGGACGGAAGACTTTGCCTCACTAGGTGGGAGATACAGAGAGGGCAGTGTCATGGAAGCTCTTCTGCATTCAGACAGGAGAGCATCACCACCTGACACAAAAGCATTGCTCAGGTCTGGGGGACTTTTTAAATAGAAACCAACTTGTATTCAATCAGCTCAAGGGTGCTCTTGCAAGAAAAAACAGGTTTCACCCTGGCTGCCTCTGCAAATGGGCAACTGATATCGTCTTCTTCAGTAAGGACTGGTTGTATTAGGTGTCTTGTCTCTGAAAGTCATCTTTAGCAGAAACAATACACAGAGTAAGGCACCTCACAGAGCAATATGACACCTGTATATGCCTACAGCAGGCTTTGACTATTAAATTTGAGACCTGAATTCTTGTCACGTCTTGCATTTGGACTTTTCCTGGGCTCTCCTGCTCTCTCATCCACGTCCTTCAGTCTAAATAAAAATTTCAAAATAAATTCATAGATGTCAATAAATTCATTAATCAAATAAATAATTCTTGCCTAAAATATAACATTTACTTGGAGATGGTCAAACTACTTGAGGTCTTCAGGTCCTAGAGGTCACTGTACTGTACGTAAACTGATGTAGTCACCAGTGGCACCATGCAGCACATGTGCAGCACCAAAAATCTGACACACCTTTAGCAGCTGGTCCCTAGGGCAGGCACAATTGTGCTGGGACCAGAGGAGTGTATGTTTTTGCTGCCTCTTGGTATGAAGCATTCAGTGACTTGAGCAACCTGCAAGTGAGGGATGCATATACTAAGTCACTGTGTCCTACAGAAACTACCAAGAGAAAATGTTCAGTGCTGTCAATTGTTTGCTTTATTTCCTCCTCACTGTTCAAATTCAGTCTATTAGCACTGTTTGTCAACTGCATCCCAAGTGCATTCTCAGTGAATTGAGGTAGATCAGAGATACATTTAATGTTCAGATTCACTGTTTTAATTTTAACAAGTTGCCTCTACTGCCTCATACTTCATCCTATTAACAGATTTATGTCTAGGGTTTTTGTTCATCCATTATTTCTTGCACTATTCAGTGCTTTTCCTTTTTGCCCTTATTGTTAGCCGAGAGGTGAGGCACACAGATCTCTCTCCAGGGCCAAAGACGCTTTCCATTTTTCCTCCCACATTAATAATACATACAGACAACTTGTCTTCTGAGGGTTTTTACTCTATTCTGTTGCCTGTTATTCTACAAAAGATACACTGTTATGAAAAGACTCATTGTAGTCGCTTTCTCCTATCTTTATCCTCAAGGTTCTGACAATGTTATCTATTAGCTACAAAACAGCCCAAGTTTTTCATGTGTTTCAATAGTCTTGTTTATTACTTACTGGTCCTTTCACTAGACTATCAGTTCATCCCTGTTCTCTGCTATGTATCACACTTTAATCACTATTTCACATTGTTGTTTCGCCATCTCCTAGAAAAGCACATAGAGGGGGAAAGCTAATTTTCTCCTATGTCTGTGGAAAATCTAACTGTGGCCTGTACCAAGAGACTTTTCAGCATCAGACAAAGCATCTTTATTGGGATTTTTCCTAAACACTCAGGTTCATAAGGGTTTGGTTTTTCAACTCTTTTGCTTTACTTGAGACTGCCCTCCTTTGACAAAGTAGTGAAAGGCTTTGATGATGTCTTGAAAGAAAATACAAAATTTTCCTCCCTGTTTTCATCTGTGACTGAAACAGAAGCTCCTGGGGAGCAGGGCTGAAAAGAGGGCTGCATGGTGATACACCAGAGACAAGGCTCTACACAAAATCCTTCTTCATTCTCTGTTTATGTTCTTGTAAATCATGTTGTTTAGCATAATTTTGCACCGTGTAACTAGATACAGCTGCCTTTCACCAGACCTTTAAAAGTATGGGTCTCTACATACTGCTTTTCCAGCATCATATAACAATAGCTAATAAGCAACTTACTGTTAGGCAAGTTTGAACATGTACAAGCAGCCTATTAATTAAATCAACTTGCAAGGCCACAAAAAACCTCTTAAGGGCTCTCTTGAAAGACTATTACACTTCTCTTATGGTTTTCTCCTCACCAGGAGCACAGCAGTCACAAACAATGCTTTATTTAAGATGGGGCAGAGGTTTTTGTTCTAGTGGTGCTTTGTTCTGCTTTGTCAGCCTGACTGACATAATTCAGCTCTGGACAACACCCCACCCTTGCCAAATGAGAACATATCTGCAACCACTACAGCTCCTCCAGGTTTGGCTTCAGTTTGGAGATCTGCACAGCTGAGTGAGATATTTTTATACTCAGGGAGGGGCAGGGAAAAATAACGTTATCTCCAGACTACTTCCAAAGCCCCATTTGCTGATTTTGCTGGCATAGGGCCTTTAGGACAACAGCTTCAACCATTCTGTTATCAAAGCAGTGCACATCCGTAGTGTCATTGGTGGGCTTATTTATACATGTCCTGCCCAAGCACCCAGTTCCCCGTGCCAGGCACGGCTGGACAGTGACTCAGCAGCAGGAAACCTGGTGTTGATCCTCCTCAGCTCACATCCAGGGTACTGCTGCTCCCTGCTTTCTGACAGTCACCAGGGCACCGCAACAATCTTCTGATAAAGACATTGCCCACACTCCATCCCTGACACGTGGAGCATTAGATAGCCACTCTCCCTCCATTCCTTCCCCTCTTTCCATAGAGGTAATTCTGGAGAAGTAGAAACCTAACAGCAAACTTCACTGAGTTTTTACCTAACTCAGCTAAGAAAACCAAATTCAGCAGGAAAGCACAGAGGTGCTCCCTGTTTTCTGCTTCCAGCAAAAGATTTTGTTAGGCTTTACTTGAATCCTCTCACTCTTTGTGTGAGGTATAGAATCATAGAACCATAGAATAGTTTGGGTTGGAAAGGACCTTAACATCAAGTTCCAACCCCCCTGCCATGGGCAGGGACACCTCATAATAAACCATCCCACCAAGGGCTCTGTCCAACCTGGCCTTGAACACCGCCAGGGATGGAGCATTCCAACTTCCTTGGGAAACCCATTCCAGTGTCTCACCACCCTAACAGGAAAGAATTTCCTCCTTATATCCAATCTAAACTTCCCCTGTTTAAGTTTTAACCCATTACCCCTTGTCCTGTCACTACAGTCCCTGACAAAGAGTCCCTCCCCAGCATCCCTATAGGCCCCCTTCAGGTACTGGAAGGCTGCTATGAGGTCCCCACGCAGCCTTCTCTTCTCCAGGCTGAACAGCCCCAACTTCCTCAGCCTGTCTTCATACGGGAGGTGCTCCAGTCCCCTGATCATCCTCGTGGCCCTCCTCTGGACTTGTTCCAGCAGTTCCATGTCCTTTTTATGTTGAGGACACCAGAATTGCACACAATACTCCAGGTGAGGTCTCACAAGAGCAGAGCAGAGGGGCAGGATCACAGGCAGGTACCCACAGTTATTCATGCCACAGAACTTCCCCAACAGCTTCTCCAAACCCAGGCCCCCATGAAGATTTGCCTCTGGGGCAGAAAAACTTCATCCTTTTCTTTTTGCAAGCCAAACTCCCTGATCCCAGACAAACAACCTAGACCTGGTGGCCTCCGGCCTGTGTGAGCCATCTGCAAGGGGAGCAGTGACAGGCATGGATTAAAGCCCACTGGAGAATGTCCACGTGTTTTGCCACTCAAAGGTGAGGACATTTGTGTTGCCTGGCCTTCTCCTCCCCCCCAGTCAAAAGCCACTAGTAGCCACAACGCTCAGCCTGGGTTTTTGGACTCAGACTACTGTCTCCCCTGCTTGGTACCACGGCAGTGCTCGCCGTTAGCGCTACGGCCCTAAACCACCCTGCCACCGCATGAATTTGGGCACAGTGTGTAGCGCGGCCGCGTCAGCCGATCCCCTGAGGGCTGGTCGGGCCCGAGCCGGGAGCCCACCTGCGCGGTCGCTCCTGTCAGCCACGGGCGGGCCGCCAGGCGGGGGCTGCGGCGCCATCTTGTGTCTGCGCCGGGACGGGGACACGGGGCCGTGCGGGCCCGGGGACGGGGCAGAGCAGGCCCGTGGGGCGAGAGTGTGTGGCCGGAGCACGGCGGTGAGAAGGGGAAAGGAGCTGCCGTGCTGCACAGCCACACACTGCTGGCAGAGAGAAGGGCACAGCAGCTGCCCCGCATCAGCAGCCGTCTCCCCCTCCGCATCGCGGCGGGACAGCGCGGGGTGAGGGACTTCTGGCAGCAGACAGGCTGCGCCGTCGGTGTCTTGCTCTTTTGTGTGGCTGCTTTCAGATGACAGAGGTTTCCCATTTCCCAAAGACCTGACCGAAGAGAGGAGTGTGACTGAAGCGCTCGGCTGAAGATGAAGCCAGGGAAAAGTGGTGGTGATGGGGACGGAGTTTTGTGCGCTAGTACTAGTTCTGTGAAAAATATTACAGTTTTATATCGCTCTGGCCTAAATCATCTGGGCCTCCTAAGCTCCAATATCTGTGCATAGCTCTCCGTAGCCACTCCTGTGGCCTAAGAGATGGGCACAAGTGTGGGTACCCCGTGGAGGTCACATACAGGAGTATCCTGTGGTCTCCAGCAAGGGTGTGGATGCTCCTCTGGGAGAGCTCTGTGGCACCGCTAGTATCCAGGATCTGCAGTATCTAGCAAGCTTTTAAGTGCAACAATGCCAGAAACCATGTATAAGGAAAGACATTTTCGATGGAGGGCATTTCTTTCACTGCTTGCATCTAATAGCAGCTTTCATTTGTTGTGAGGAAAATGGTTTTTTTTTGCTGGAGCATACGCATCTGCATGAGATTCGGGGTAGCTAATGAGCTGAGCTCCTTAGTGTCAGTACAGTGAAGACAGGAAGAACTGAAGAAGTGGAATAGCTAAAAACCAAAAGTTACTCAGAAAACTAATTATTCTACAATCTATACTCCTTAGCGTTTCTCTTCAGTTTTTCAGTACTCTGAAAAGTGCTTGGGGGCAGGGGGATGCAGCACAGAGAAGCAATAGATACATTGTTAATCCATCCATGTAGACTTCTGGTCCTAAAGAGCAGAGTAAAGAAACCCCAGAGACAAGTGAAATTAAACCCCAAGTCCAGTGAAATGGAGAAGCATTGTAGGGGGAGAGAGGAGAAGGGGAGGAAACCAGAGGAAATAAGAAACTCAAGAGCACAGAAATATCTATGAAAGCAGAGTTAAAAGGGAAGGGGTAAATTACTATCCCACGGAAAAGGTAAAGGATTATTTTAACATCTGGAGTATTTTTATTCTTCCTAATCAAAAGCCATGTGGCTGACAACTGAAAATGAAGTATAGTTGTGGTATCATTCTATTTTACAGGTTATCTCAAAACCCACTTCTCTAGTGTCACTAACCCTTGGATATGTTTGTCTCCTACATTCCCCCAAGGGAGGGACAAAAAAGGCTTGGGAAAGGATGAACAAAAATACAAAGGTGAAAGAGCATAAGTAAAGTGATTCTGCGAATCTAATTTCCATGCATTTAAATGCTCTTCAGGAGAGTTCATGACATACAGCTTTTTTCTTCTTTATTTTTAAACATCTGTAACACTAAACATTTTGTCAAATACTAATTAATAAGATAATAATAACATAATAAGAAGAATTAAGAAGAATTCTGTGAGCATATTTTGACAATATATTACTCAAATAATATCCTCTATTTATTTGTACAAAGTATATAACAAAAAATACAGGCTTTTATATAATGTCACAGAATTCTTACTTGCAATCTAGAAAGTAAATGCCTGCTTACCTTCGTCTTAACCTATGCCTATTAAATGTAAAGGTCACTTGAAGAGCTGTATGGTTTGAGTGTAGGAGAATGTTTCTCCTTTCACAGGCTGAGAATTGGCTGAGAATATGGAACAATAACTCCACATTCCTCAGTAAGTGAATGTACATTTAGCCTTGTCCCAGTCTGAAATGACCATACGTAATTTCCATTATGTGATCCTCTGATTATGATTATCATAAATTTCTACTTAAAATGATATCAAATATATTTCGTTAATCCTGTGTTTGGAAAGAAGGAACAAAAAAGGGCTGCTGGGGCAGGTTGAGAAGCCCAGATGTCTTCTACCTGACACTTCTCTCACAAACAAGCATCCCTACCCTACCCAGAAGGACAACAACCAACCAACCAAATTTCTAAAGCCTCAGTCATGGACCAGACATGCTGACCATATGTACATGAACAAATGATGGCAGTTTAATATCAATAGTGGCAGAGCCCTAAATGCTTGGCAAATGTGTGCTCAGCTTACTAATATTTAAAGAATGTAAACAGGGTTTCAGGTATCAAATCTTAGGGATGATGTTTTGGAGATTTCAGCTCTAGCCAGTTCCCTGCATGATGGTGCATAAAAGGGTTCAGTGCTTTCCCTTCAGTCTGGCAGGTAAATGGATTATGCCGTGGTACACTCTTCTGGGCTGCAACAGCCCATGGCAGCATTGCATGAGGTGGGTGCTGAGCTCATCCGTGAGTGGGAAAAATTTATTTGCAGTCATAAATCTCTAACTACTTATCGGTGCCATCCACACGGTCATTGTGAACTCCTTAAAACTTTATATGGTGTGATATAAACTTATGTTTTATTATATCCTTTCAGGAGACAGTATTTTCTTCTTGGGCTTGTTGACAATAAAGCTCCACAGAGATGAAATGCATTGTGCTGGTAAAAGTAGAGAGAAGCAGTAGCTCTGGCTTAGCTCCACCATCAGCTCTGCATAATTAATTAACATTTTTATTTGTTCTTTTCACTCCATACTGTGGCAATTTTGAGCAAGCAGATCCAAACATGTGCTTTCAATGCATGAATTACGGAGAGCAAGGAAGCAACTCAGTCATAACTCAAGGGAATATTTGTCACCTATAAAATCGATGTCAGAAGATAAAAAGTAATAAAGTAAATTAAATATATAATAATGGAAATAATAGATGTGAGCATTGCAAACAAAACAATGAAGACACTGCTTTACCATAAATCTAGTGTGAAGCAAAGATCACAAAGGTTGGCTGTGGATTTTGAACAGCACTCTCAGTAAGCAAGCAACTTGAACAGGTTAGTGTTGAAGTCAACAATAACATAGTTATTCCTTGATTTTTCAAGCGGGTGAGGTGTTAGATAATCATTTGTGATGTTTGCACACCTCTGAAACACTTATAATGTTGTCATCAGCTTTTCATTTGGAAATCATATCACCTTATAAGAGTGTAACAAGTTTACAATGTCTGATTTTTCCCATTTCCACATTCCCTGCATACCAAATGGAACAATAAACACAAAAAAGCTCTAGTGTTGATTAATTTGTCAGCAAAATATGCCACCAGCTATTGGGGGGCTCAGGAAGTTTTTTGCTTTACATCCTGAAGTCTGTAGAGCCTGACATGTTCTCTGATTTTTGAGAGTATTTTAGAAACTTCCAGAGGACACAATGTCTTTATGCTACAGGAACCAGCCTACAGCATGCTCAAGAGTGAGCTGGCTTTCTGAAATACTCTGAAAGCTCAGTGTGTGACAGCACAGGTAGATCTCTTTATGTGCCTTCCTCTCTATATATGTGTGCATGCATAAGATGTGCTTATAAATATGTTCTAAGTGTTAGAGAAAACAAAATGATAGCAGCTGGTAGGAGATGGCAGTTTTATAACCACTTGCTAATTTTTCCGTAGTTTATTACTGAGCATTTTAGAACAGAGATCTTGCCAGTTAAGTGCCAGTTCTTTTCGTTCAGTTCAGTTTAATAGCTTTATAATGCATTATTGGAGTTCTTGGGTACTACTGGTAGTGAAAGGACACTATGCTCCATTAAGTTCAGGATATTTATTTTGAGAAAATGAGTGAGAGCACAATTTTATGGGAGCACTAATAGACTTTAATGGATTTCAAAAGCCTTTTACCATTAAGGAATAAGACTCCACTATGGCCACATGCTCAGCTCTTGGAATGAGCACAGGATGCATTCTGTCACTCACTCATTCTTCATTAAAGAAATTCTGTGGATCTTGCTGGGAGTGTTCTTGATTCATTGAGCTACATATGACATCAGACACAGACCTCTTAGGTTTAAAACATGCAGCACTCCTTACATAAAAGATACATGGCCTTGAAGCAAGTTAATTTAGCATTATATTGATGATTTGTAAGGCTAATACATAATAACATAATAATAACATAATACATAAGAAGTACCCCCTAGACATTTTGTTGTTGTCTGATTCATCCACACAGAGGGATGTTGGTCTCAGGGTGTTTTTAAAGTTCTTTCATTGACTAATGGATTCTGTGTTCAAACTTCCTACACCCTCTCTTCCAGAGCTTATATGTGATGGACTGTAATATAACGTAACACCCTTCCTGATGCTTCCTCTGGACTTTGCACCATGATTAGGTGGCTACTGGGCTACAGAGGTACTTATGTGGCATGACTGGCATTTGGAGTTTGTTCAGCATTTTCCCTATCTGTGGAGCACCACACCCTTCCTACACTTCTGACTTCTTAGTTCTTGAGCATTCAACATAAATACCTATTCAGCAGTGAACAGTACAGGAGACATTCTTCCCTAACTTTTGATTTCTGATTAGTGTTTATTTTAGGGGTGCAACATCTCAAGCTTCTCAGACTAGCCTTCAGCTTTGGTGTTAGAAAACAGTATTGCTAAGAATAGAAAGAGAATATCTGGTCAAAGACATTTGACACATGCAATACATCCAGTGTAGTGTTGTAGAAGGCTTGCCTATGTTTCCTTCGTGTCACTGGAGGGAAAAGGAAGTTGGGGTATTTTCTATTGCAAAAGCACACTTCCCTTCAGGTCAGGTTGTCTCATCATTTCTCTCCCCAGCATCCCTCAGTTAGTCTTATTAGATATTTTGATCATCCCTTATTCACCTTCCCACTTGATAAACACGTATCCGCTGTTGAGGAGATGAGATTTGTTTTCCCCAAATGCCTGGTATAAATGCCTAAATATATTCCAGACTATGTGTCTTGCTTCAACATAGATTAGTTCCTTCATTGCTACTAGCTCTAGTAAAAGTTCTTTGGAAAATCTACCCATTTTGTACCCACATCACTCATCTCATGTCTAAATAAGAAACAGATAAAATTCTTGAGCCAACATAACGAGCTGATGCTTGGCATATAAACAAGAAAACAATAAAATATGGAAACAATACTAGAAATAAGTAAAAGATTTCACATTTCAGTTTTTAACGAATCTTATTTTCATTTGTCACATGCATTTGGAAAACTGTCCCGTGCAATATTTTCCTTTTCAATTTAATTGACTGCTTTTCTTTTCCCACTCTCATAAATATGGCAATATGAGTTATCTATGGATAATTCATTTGTCTTGCTGACAGCTAGTCTGTCCAATGAATTTGAAACAATCACAGCTCCATGACATCTAATTATACTTCACTTTTTGCTATGTTTTAGAGGAAAACAAGGTCTTAATCAGCAATGATGCATATTAAAAATATGTTTTAAATATATTTGAGGGCTTTCATTTGAGTTAAAATATATTTTCTTTTCATTTTATAATCATTCTGAAGATACATGGTTTTCTGCAAAGAGTTGTAATGTTCTATTGAACGTCAGAGCTATGACATAGTATAAATATTAAATGTTTTATTTCTGGTTATTTCTGTCTTTAGCTGCAGTTTCTCCATATGCAATGATGCTTGTATTTGAGCAACACAGATTACCTCACTCAGATAAGGATTCACTCCATACACCCACTTTTCTCTTCATGAAGTGTGATTTGCATCATTCTCCAGTCAGGACATTCAGATATTGCAACTGTTGACATGGAGTCAACCTCTGTCATACCCATCTCTGATGACTGTAAAGGTAGTGGTGCTAAACTAACCACAGTTCCTGAGGACAGATGGGAAGCAGTATTTGAATCTGCATTCCATAACAGTTCCAACAGCAGAGAAAGTCCTAAATAGCTTCTTTCATCACCAGCCATACTGGGGACAGGGATGTGACTCCTTGTTCACAAATATGCTTCTGTTGCGAGAACCCTTACATATTCAAGGGCAGCCACTGAGAAGCAGGATGTACAAGCTTCTATATGAAGATACTCAGTAGAAACAAGACATGTTGCTGAACTCAAGTGAAAAAGGAAGGATCTGCTCCTCAGAAGCTCATACTTCACTAGGTGACCCACACAGAGCAACACTTTACTTTGGTGAGTACTTGCTAAAGAAGAAGGTTCTGACATCCCTGTGAACTCTACTACTTTTAAGTCCTACTACAGTTTTTTGTACTGATTAAACATATTGGCTCTTTTCTAGATGAGACCCAAGAACAGTATCATTTTGCTTTGTTTTGTTCCACATCCATATGCATTAAGTCCCACAAAATCTTACTTTTGCCAGCTGGCAAAAGCCGTAAACTTATTGTTTTACTGTGCCTCTGGTCTTTGTTGACAGCAAGTTCATTGCACCCTTGTATGTACCATTGTCATTTTTGCCATCAGGGCTGATGAGCCGCAGGGTGTCTGACAGCCAGCTGTCGCAAAGTGATGTGGTGCATCTGACTCAGAGCTTTAAACTGGAGAGAAGCAGTAGGCAGGCAATGATGCCAAGTCCTGCTCACTGTAAATAAAGGGTGCTGAGCTTTGGAAGAGGTATAAAAGTTATTAGTAAGGCACTTGAAAGCTCTTGCTCTTTTTCTTGTGTGCAGCTATTTTTCTCGATGTCAACTTTATATAGAGTTCTGTGTGGCTGGTTTTTGTTCAGGTCACTAACACATTTTTCACCCACTAGTGGGTAAAGCAGTACAAACTGTATAATAATCCAATGGAAGGAAAGCAGGAGGAAAATCAGAACATTGTCTCAAATCTGCATATGGTTTAAATTTAATAAAGCACCAAGTGTCAGCTAAATGCTTTGTGGTTACTAACAGCTCAGAAATTGAAGGCTAAGAGCCATGAAGTTATCAAAATTCACAGTTATGTTTTACATAGCTGCTAAACCTCAAAATAATTAGTATTGAATACCTCTGCTAATCAATCTAAAGCAGATGTTGGAAGTGAGAAGCTAAGTCACGTAATCCTGGATGCCAAAAGTTTATCCAAAAGTCCTATTTATAGCACACCATTGTTTTGTTATGTTGTTTTTTTTTAACTTCAGTAATAATTGAAAGATGTGGTTTAGAACCGTTGACAGACAAACCCACATTTTAGTAACTGTTCTGCGGGTATCTCAGCATACATATGAGCATGCCTATTTGGAGGATATCTGGCTCTCATACACAAAATTGTTGCCCATTTTGGCTAAAATACACTTTAAAGCAAATACAAAATTGAACTGCAAGTGTCCTATAATTAGTCATGTTATAACTGACATTGTAACATACTCTGAGAACATGTAGGTTTGCAGGGTTATGGGATGCAGTCTCAGAATGAGCCCTAAAAGGGATTTGATTAGGGGAGAACAGGCCTAGCTCTGGGAAAGTGTTTGTTCACTTGCTTCAACCTTACTCTAGTCACAAAAGTTGTTACAGGATTTTCTGTACAGGATCAGATTCTTCCAGGATCATTTTTAACGTTTGGGCTGAATAAGTTAAAGAAAGAATTTCAGTGGTTTTGCTGGCTTTTGGAGCTGAACATGGCTTTTAAAAATAGCTACAGCCCAATTAAAAGAATAATTTCTTCAAGGTCTAAGTACACTGTAATTTAAATGCAACTCATAAATAGTACCTGCAAAAACACCATCTGGCAACTTTCACAATATTGATGCGGTTAAGCCTTCATGAAACTTGGGGGAAAAAAAAGATGGAAGCTAACTCCTGCCATAAAGAGGACAGAAATGGACAGAAAATTGCATTTCTTTGCAAAGTTTCATAAAGCAACAAACAGGCTTCATTGGAACAGTAGGGCAAACAAGTTCTCTTGACAGTAACTTAATAAATATCCATTTAAAAAATAATTCAAATAAAGAGCTCATTAGCAACAATAAGTAAATCCCGGCCTTCTTTCTCTCTGCATGTTTCACAAATCAGGAGTGCCATTTGAGAGGGAAAGGCTTGAAATACTGACTCAAATAATGTGTTTGTGCTGAAATTTTTGGAGCCTGAAATACAGGTCTTGAACTTTTTCTTGTGTGCAGCTATTTTTATATATGGATATCAGCTTTGTCTAAGCTGATATCCATGATTTGTTCTACTTCAGCATAAATGAAAATACACAGAAGGAAAAATCCAGTTGCCTGTAGTTTCTTTGCCCCATGATTCTTTCTAACAGTACAATTAAAAACCAGCGATGAGTTTCTTGAAGTTTTATAGAAAAATCATGCAGAGAAAAAGTAACCCTGTCTTCTCACACCGCAGGCTTTCTGGTGCCACAAGCTGCATAACAAAATCTTCATGTAGACAGGAGCCATGTAGACAGTAGTCACTTCCTCATTTTGCCTCACTTTTTTGGTCTCCTCAGCGCAGGAGACCCAGCCTAACCCTGTGCCTCCAAGCTGTACCCCAGCTCTGTGCTGTCAGGCAAAAGTGGCAGCATTTGTGCACAGAGAGCCCAAAGCTGCTCCCTTGGGAGGCAGCACTGGCTGGACCCTGTCAGTGTTCTCTTTGTTCCTGTCCCCATTGCTTTGCATGATGGACTGCTGCTGCTCTCCAGCCAGCTCTCAAGAGACCCTGGAAACGTACTGAGGGTGCCCATTTATTGACACGTCATGTCAGGAAACGTATATAGCTTTCCTCTTCACTGTTGAATCTGACCCACCATATTCATAGAATCCTAGAGTCATAGAATGGTTTGAGTTGGAAAGGACATTAAGATCATGCAGTTCCAACCCCCTGCCATGGGCAGGTACATCTCACACTAGACCATGTTGGCCAGGGCTCTGTCCAACCTGGCCTTGAACCTATATATTTTTATATTTGCATGACAATGAGCAAAAAACCCAACCAACAAAAAATCTGTGTAGAAAGCTGAGAGAGGATGAGAATAACTGTAGGCGTGAAGGCAACAGCATGAGGAATATGGCTCTTCTGTAAGGCTGCATCACAGAAGCAGCTGAGAAACACAGGAGGTAGGGGGCAATTGCAAGCATTTTGAAAGTTTTGAGAAATAGGTAGATGATTCCAGCACGGGTACAGAAGGTTATGCATACTATGGAATTTATAGTTCGGGGGGGCTTGTTTTGGTTTGGGGTTTAGGGTTTGGGGTTTTTTTTGGGGGGGGGGTTGTTCTTTGTTTTGTTTTGTTTTTTTTTTTTTGTGGGGGGGTTCAAAAGGGAGAAACTGCTACTTTTTTCCAGCACATTCACTATTTTTTATAAACTGCAAGTCATATGCCTTAGATAAACCAGCTCCTGGATAGCTCTATTTGCTTAGATAACATTTCTTGACAATGTTAATTAGTTTATAAGGGGCTTTTATGAATTTTGAAAAAATTAACTGAACATGAAACTTTCAGGATTACATTTTCACATAAATCATTTGACTTTGTATGCTAATCAGCACCACAGCTGAGGGAGCTGCTGTGTAACTATTAACAAGTCAGCTGCAGCTTGTAGTTTCTTCATACTATTCTGATAAGCTCATTCATTGTTCAGAAATCACTCAGAGCCCAAGCAGTGATAAAAATCTTCCCAAAATCTGTGTTGAAAACAAATCCAGCAGTATTCTGTAATGCAGTCATCTGCACAACACAGCAAGCCATTCCAAATGTCTCTTGTGAAATCCTTGCAACCCCACCAACATATTGCCGGCTGAGTATATGCAGTCTGACTGGGCTTTTAGTTCAACTGGAAATAATTCCAGCCCCATCTACTGAGTCATTTTAAATTTGCAACACACCATATATTTAGAGAAGATACACAGAAAATACACAACACTTGTCTTCTTCACCTATGGAAACTCTAAGTTATTCAAAGAGACTTCTTTTCTATATGCTTTTAGACTAAGAAGGGCCCCAATAGCAGTTAGAGTCTTAAAGCAATAAAAGGTAGAAATAATAAGTAGAAATAATTTATGAACAGATGTGCAGAAGTTCTGAGGCTCACTAAGCCAGAAGTCTTTCATGTTTCTCCAAACCTGCTGGGATTTCTATAATGGAGTGACAGAAATTTTATATGATGTGTTCTTTTACATTATTTTTTTCCAGTCATTCTCTAATTACTTTAAGAGCAGAATTCCAATAAATTTAGACTGTTGTAACAGAGACCTGCCAGTGCTCGACACTGAACAGCAGCAGGAACAAAATCAGCCCACCTCTTTCAGAACTCGCTTCAGAGTCACAGAATAGTTGAGGCTGGAAGGGACCACCAAAGGTCATCTATCCCAACCTCCCTGCTCCTGCAGGGTCATCTACTGCACACTGCTCAGGAATTACTCAGAATTTTCAGTGGGGACAAATTCTGGGTTTATATGAAGAATTTCACGCTTGTCATGGTACATCTGTGATCTCTTGATCTTTGAGGAATACCTTAGAACACTGAAAAGGGGTAGAGATACAGGTACTACAGGTTAGGGAAAGAATAAATATGCTGTCCATTCACTGGGGAAGCGTTATATATCACACCTGGACAAGTCAACAGAAAGCACCTCATCCTGTCCCACAGCAAGGCTTTGCACTGCGACCTTCATCAGCACAAAGCTGCCACAAACACTTGACTGATCACCTTAACTTACCACTGCACTGTTCCTGCTCCACTACTCCTCCTGCCTCTGCAGACAGGGATACCTACCACCAAATCCATTTCTGGAAGTCACAATAGCTTTGGGAATTGCCAGACCAGCTAGCTGCCAGACACTGCATCCGTTTTGGTGCGGCTCCAAGGAGACACTTTCCTGAGCTCAGATAAGATATCTTGTTTGACGAAGTCCTCCTGGCCACTGCTGAAGCTAATTAGACCATCTAACTTGCTGCTTCTGCTCTGGGACATAGCTGGGTTAGTAAGACACATCTTGCTGTAGTAGGAGGGCCTAGATACCCCGCATAGCACAGGGCCCAGGTCTGAATCATTCCTCTATATTTGAGCAGTCCTACATGCAGCTGCACCTGATCACCTGGTGTTGAGGTGATGGGAGTATTTAATCATTCCCTTCTCTATCAGGTTGTGTTTCTGCTAGCTGGAGTCTGCTATGAAAGGTAAAGCTCATTATAGTGCAGGAAGTGTTTCAGGGACTTTCCCCTCCAGCTGTGGCAGGCGAGTTCTTAGTGCCTCAATAAGTGCTCTTCCCATCCATAAGAGCAGCAGAAGGAAAACTTCCAAGAAGCAGCACTTTAAACTGAAATATGGCATCACAACCACAAATTGCCCGTTAATGAGAACTGGAAGATTCAATATGTGACTGTCCAATAGATCTCTAGGGAAGAAAGCATAGCATGCCAGATTGGGTAAATCCTTGTGTCATACCTGAATAATAACAAATCCCTTCATTTGTTCATTTAGAATGAACTTATGCAACAGCTCATATCTCAACACATTATTGCACTGCAAGTTAGTTAGATACAGCTCTTCCTATTCATTTGTTTCATGAACTGTGTGGGACAATTCCAGGAAAAGGCTGGGGTTTTTGTTACCAGAGAAATATTTCCTGAATTTCTTTGATTGCAGCTAGCTTTTCAGTCACATGCTCTCATACTGGATCTTGGACTCTTTCCCAAACTCTCTCTTTTATTCCCCGTGCTCCTTCATGCAGATCCCATGCAGACTGATGGACTAATGAGATAAACTGGAGCTCCAGATGGTTTATGCAACATTGGTGCTGTAGAGATATCAGAACTGAAGTGGAGCAGTGGAGTGCTCTCACTAAAGAAGACAGCATTAGTGATGGGATTAGAATCCATTTATAAGATGTGATTCAGGCACCTAAATTTAGGTGTGTAAAGTGTCTATGATGAAGCAGCTGTCTATGGCACCATTACCATAAAGGAGGTTGAAGGGTTGGTTCCTAAATCATAGGTGTCTTGTGCTATTTGAGACTCCCAAGGGCAGCCGTTACACAGAGCTCACAGGGAATTTGTGTCCTGCTGAAGGGCAAAGATCCTGTTAGGACCAGGTGGGATGTCTTTGGGCTAGGGGCTCCGTTTACTTGCTCGTTGGAGATGCCCTAGGAAATGACGGCACTTTTGGTTACCTACTTTGACTGATATTGAGCTTATCATCAACCAAAAGCCCCAGATCCCTCTCTTCAGGGTGCAGCCCAGCCTCTTGTTCCCCAGACTACACATACATCCAGGACTGCACCATCCCATATGCAGAACACCTTCCCAGGAGCAGAATTGCAATCATAGAATCACAGAATCATTTAGCTTGGGAAAGACCTTTAATATCATAGAGTCCAACCATAAGCCTAGCACTGCCAAGTCCACCACTACACCATGTCCTTCAGTGCCACATCTACTCATCTTTTAAATACCTTCAGGGATAGTGATGCAACCACGTGCCTGGGCAGCTGGTTTCAATACTTGAAGAAATTTTTCCTAATATCCAATCTAAACCTCCCCTGGCCCAGCTTGAGGCCATTACCTATTGTCCTATAACTTGTTATTTGTGAAAAACCTCCTGGTTAGCCAGGACTGCTGAAAAATTACTGAAGTGGCTCAGTGAGCCCTTCTGCCAGCTCCCTCAGTACCCTTAGGTGTATCCCATCCAGCTCCATAAGTTACAACTGTTTTAGTTAGAAGTAGGAACTAAAACATGTCACTATTGAGAGAATTACAAACCTATGCACTTGATGCTGAGCAAATCTACCTTCAGAGTAAATGCCTATAAGCAAATTCCCATTTACTATTTCAAGTTCCCCGCAACACCCAGGATCACAGGGCCCTAGGGAAAGGAGCCCTTAACTTTTTCTCCCACTCCTACCTCTTTAATGACTTTCACATCTCTTCAAGAGCCCATTAAACATCTCCAGCTGCTGAACTTCAAAGTTTTTCCTGCCTTACTCATTCAACCAAATTTGCCTAAAAATGGACAAAATGTGGTGAATGTGAAGATGTCCCTGCTCATTGAAGGGGGGTTGGACTATGTGACCTTTGAGGGTCCCTTCCAAGCCAAACTCTTCTTTGATTCTGGGAATATCTGGTTCGCCAGATATTCACACAGGTTTCAGAGTGTTGTTCTCTGGTGTGCAGAGAGAGCGTCCTCAGATGGAGTCCTCTAAATGTCTATTAATTTTGCACCTGCTCAGTGTGCCCATGGTATAATCTGATGTTTTATTTTTGTATGATTTCTAAGGTATCTCATTATTACCTTGGCACCTGGGGACTTTGGTTTGGAGGAAGGGTTCTGTTCCAGCTAGGCTGAATTATATTGCAGTTCCAAGGCATGCTTGGCAACTGCTAATAGTGGCTGGCTATTTTTAGATGGGTTTTTCTGCTCTCTCTGTTCAGATCTGTCCTATTTAAACTGTATTTTCAAAAAATTTTAGATCAGCAATAGTTTTCACTCAAGTTTTGGGGTATATAAAAAGAATTTTCAATTAGATTGCTTTCACTTTGATTTTTCTAAAACAGTGGTATAATTATTTTGGGCCAAAATCTGTATCTCTTTTCCATGGCATGACAGTATCTCAGAATAAGGACTAAATTTTCGTAGAAACCCTTTGTCTGCAGGGGAACTTTTTTATTTCTCCAGTAATACCTGGTTCTGACACCTGAATATGAGCTATCAGTCTTTTCGAGGGTCCTGCTCCTCAGTCACAGAATCACAGAATCACAGAATCCCAAGGGTTGGAAGGGACCTAAAAAGATCATCTAGTCCAACCCCCCTGCAAGAGCAGGGTTTATTAGCATGCTTCCAGATTTGCCCTGCTCTGATTCAAAAAGCCAGAATCAGTGATGCCCTCAGTGTCTGAAAATGGCTGGGGTCACTTGCTGAGCTAAGAGTAGCAGAGGGAATAGAATTTGTCACCTTCAGTATCAATTGCAGTAAGCAGAAAAAAAATACTTTCTCGGTATTATCTCACCTGAACCCACACAGGTTATTGCCCTATATGGGGCTAATTCAGTTTGAAACCTATGGTTCAGAAAAATCAGAGGTGGGGGAAAGATGATTTGGAGGAAATACGTATAATAGATTTTCCAAGGGAGCTGCCAAAATTGTCACACACGCATGCACATGGGGAAAAATAGTGCAGTGGTGATGCTAGATCCTCTCTCAAGCCATTTTTAGCATCTTGCTAAGTGATGACATTCCCAAAGGAAGGGGACGTACTCGGGAGTATACATTAAGTGTACCAACAAAGTATGAAATATATTAATATGCCATGCAAGATTGCCTTGGCAAAGCCAAAACCAAAGGTCTAGTTTACTTTCCATTTCACAGGTATCTCTGGCGCAAGCATAGTTATTATTCTGCTTTCGATTACTGCTGTGAGCTTATTGTTATACTGGGGCCATGGAGGCAGACACTTCACAGGGCAATACATAACAGAGAAGCCACCTGCAACCTCCCGTGCTATCATATATACCAGAGCGATGTCTTCACAAAATGTTTTCCCTAGGGCAATTTTAAATCTACTTGATTTTTGACTCTCAGAAATACCCAGTTTTGGCTGCTAAATTTCTTTGGAGTGTTGCTGTGCAATGGAGCGTGGCAGCTGATGAAAAATCTGACCTGCTTAATGGAGGGCTACAGGTTGCACATCAGAAAAGAGAAGAAGCTCTTTTTCTTGTAGCTCACTATTAGAAGCTTCTTCAATGCTCTGCAAACTTATAAAGACTAATATTGCAGCTGCTGTAGGTAAATTTACAGACAGGGAATGAGAAAGCTAGAATGACAACTTTAATAAAAAATGTGGGACTTGGTTATTACCTCTCTTGTTCTTGTATACGTCAGGATTAACTTAAATTTTAAAAGAAAGAACTTGCTGCGTCAAAATGAGCATGGCCAGCAGATTGAAGGAGGTGATTCTGCCCCTCTGCTCTGCTCTGCTCTCATGACACCCCACGTGGAGTGCTGCATTTAGCACAAAAAGGACATGGGCTTGTTGGAGCAATTCCAGAGGAGGGCCACAAAGATGATAAGGGGGCTGGAGCATCTCTCCTGTGAAGACAGGCTGAGAGAGTTGTGGCTGTTTAGCCTGGAGAAATCTCAGCGGAGAACTTAGAGGAGCCTTCTAGTACCTAAAGGGGGCTTACAAAATAGCCTGTAAGGATAGGACAAAGGGGAATGGCTTTAAACTGAAGAGTTTTAGATTAGGCATTAGAAAGAAGTTCTTTACTATGAGACACAGGAACAGGTTGCCCAGAGAAGCTATGGCTGCCCCATCCCTGGCAGGGCTCAAGGCCAGGCTGGACAGGGCTTGGAGCAACCTTTTCTAGTGGAAGGTGTCCCTGCCCATGGCAGGGCATTGGAACTGCATAATCTTTAAGGTCCCTTCCAACCAAAACCATTCTATGATTCTAAGGTATTTGTCACCACAGCTAATGATCTGGATGTGTGTAAAGGATCTAATCAAAATGAACAAATATATTATCAGTTTGTATTTGCTTAAAATATTTATAAAGTGCATGACTGTGTTAGTTTGAGCACATTTGTCTTACAATAAAATCCAAAATTGCATATAAAAGAAAGGATTGTCATTTCAATTGCGTTCCACATCCCTGGTAACTCAAGCAGCTCCCTCTTCTCTTCTGCATGAGAGTGGCATATATAGGGCATGAAAGCATGAGCAGGGAACATTGAGCATTTGGAGAGCTCAAATGCTGTCGAATCAGGATTTTTTGAGGGACAATATGGGAGGAAATCCCCAACCCAGTTTTGGCCCTACCTGCTAAACTTGCTTTGCAGCCATGTGTCATACTGGTTTTTGTAAGATATGTCTCTGACAAGACAGGCACTGTATTTCTGCTGAATTTTCAAATAAGTGGGAGCAAGCGAGCCAGCAGCATGCAGCCAGGTATGCAACTGGCCCTGCTTGCTTCCTGATTCAAATATTAGTCTGTACTGATGCAGAAACTTTGCAGATGCTGCAACTCCATATTTGTGGGCTTTGCAGGCTGATTTCCCACTTGATTCAGGAGAGTTCCTGAGAAATTTCAGCTGTCTAGCAGGGCTTGGAAATTCTGACATGAAATAGGATGAGTTTGTGTCCTGATGGTGCTTTGCTAGTGGAAGAAAAGAAAGATGGGAAGTTTATTTGTGTGGCTGATGTATCACAGATGGTTGCAACCATTTCCCAGCTATATGCGTGACTTACTTTTTCTAAAATTAGCACTAATCATAACTCTGTCTAGTGAGAACTGCCTCAAGAGTACTGCAAGAACTGCTATATCATGGCCTAGAGAGAAAGGGCCCAAGTGCTGGAAACCGAACACAAAGAGCCACCGACAGCTTTAACAGCCAGCTTCAAAGGGATGAAAACTCCTAAAAAGCATATCTGGGCCACTGGAAAAAAAACATGTAAGGTGTTTGCTACCATACCAAGGCTAATGCAAGAAAAATAATATCTTTTTACCTTTTTTTAGTTATACATCATCTTCTTAAAGATCAGGGAATCAAAACCACACACACTATTCATGGATTTATGCTGGAGCATAATGCTGCTTCCTGTTTTGCTAGCTCTTCCTTACTTAATAATTCCTGTCATTTGATTTGTCTTTTGCCTTCCACCAAGGTTTTCAAAGAGCTAAATGCAGAGACTATTCCCCAGTGGCAACAGGTAATTGAAAACCAATCATTGTGTAAGTATAAGTAGGATTCTTTTTCTCCAAAATGTCAGTTTGCCTTAATCTAATTTGAACTCATTATGGGGCTTCTTCCTCAGCTCATGGCTCCTGCTTCTTGTATGCACATCTGTCTTTCCCTCCTTCTCCAGACACAGATGTTCAAAATACAGGTTTCTTTCCAGCAAAACCAAGGCTTCAGCTGCTACAAATTCCATTGCCAGACTTCTGCCCCATGCTACTGACAATAGCTTTAGGGACAGGAAGGGTGTCCCTGTGATGATCTGCCATTGTGAACAGGGCCTTGTTCCATTCCTGTTTGCACCAGGTGATCCTTGGTCATTTTCATGTACTGAAGGGTTCCATAGTGCAGTATCGCTACTCATAATAAGGGTGCTAGGGTGAAACTGCTGCATTACAGGTCTCACTGTCAGACAGCAGCAGTGGCTTTTTCCACATAGAGAGGGAAGCTGTCAACCAAGACAGACAGCAAAGCAGACAGGAGCAGGGACCTCACCAAGAACGCAGCCCCACACTATTCAAACACAAAGAGCAGAGCAAGTTCAGTGACATCAGCCTAAGTCAGCTGAGAGTTCAAACTGGCAGAGAGGTCTGCAGTGACAAGGCAGGTTTGAGGTCAAGCGGGGAAGCCCAGTGGGCAAGGCAGAGTCAGAATCAGCAAGGTACAAGACCAGGCACAAGCATACCCACAACACAGCTCAGGCAACAACCAAAGGTGAATGTCTAAACTGCAGTGCAGCTCCTAGCCAAGGAAGGGAAGGCCCTTGAAAAGGCTTCTCACAGCATTCCCACATAGCTCTTTTCACAGCAGCCTGGGCCCTGAATACACAGCTGTACAGTATCAGGGCTGTCCTTCAACACACAGGACACTAAATCCTTGGGTGAGAAGGGAAGAGTCTGCAGACCCTCTTAATGCAGTCAGGACCCTAACATTTATATCTTCATCCTTTTCTTACAAAAGAGGCTCAAGATTACCTGTGCCCCAAAAGTGGTATTTGAATATCAAATTCTAATGGAAGATGGAAGTGCTTAGGTGGGTCATCAAGTGTACCACTAACTTCCTGGGAGAGCATAGCTCTTGAATCACCACAGTCTCCTCTGAGGAACTGCTGCAGATTTCTAGCCATCATTTCTTGAGGTACATAATTTCTTGGTCCAGACAACTATAACAGATTTCTCATTCCCTCCTGAAAACTTAGTATAAGAGGTATTCTTGGTCTCTGGCCAATATCTCAGCTGTTATCAGAGGTAATTAAAAAAATCTGTGCTCCTCTTTGAATGATCATAAACTGGTCATTTTAGGAGATAATCTAAGGTAGAAATCCACTGTAACAGCCATAGCAATAAAATCCTATATTCTTTCATTTGGCTATAACTTAAATAATTACCAAACTACAGGAAACAAAAAATTTTCATGCTTTGTTATCAAGGTTCCATTCAATTAGAATAAATTTCTAAACAGAGGACTCTGAGCTTGCACATAGAAAAAGGTGCAGAGTATTATTCTTAGGAGTAAACCACTGACCAAACCAAGCTTTTCACTGGGAATAAGGTTAAATCTGTGTTTTATGTCCATGGGACCAGGCCCTTGAATTACATATTCTGTGTTAATTTGCTACATTCTTCCTATTTCAGACACAGTTCCTTTTTAATGTGGTAAACAAGACTTTGGAAGCCAATGTGAAAAGGCACTTGAAAGGAAGCTGTCCCTCAGCTCAGAGGGGGATTTCCTTAGAAGTCTAAATCATTTTTTGTGGCAATAGTTTAATTCTTAATGGCTGAAGTCTCAGGCCAAGTTCAGACAGGGCTGAGTTCAGAATGCATAGAGGTAATCTAACTACTTGTTACTACTACTAACACAAAAGTGAGTTTGATTAGAGCTCAATACCTCTAAAATGGCAGAATTACGCATGGTGTTGGGTTAGGTTGTGCTGACTGAAAATCAACACTGACATTCCTGGTGGAAAATAATTATTACTGAATTTAGTTGATATATTTGCTTTTGTCTCACAGTGGGAAGGACTGCATTTACTGCATGTAAAATGGTATGGAAGGAACGCAGATGCAGGGTGTTGTAGTTTTTTTCAGTCAAGCTTGTGCCATTCTGTTTACATTCCAAAATGAGGCCAAAGCAAATTTTCTGCATCCAAATGTGAGCTTCATTTTTGCTGCTGCAGTTATCAGAAATGCAAGCAATTGTAAATTTCTACCCCAAGATGAATCAAAAAAGTGCAGATTTTCTATAGCACCTCTCAGGCAAGTAGTCGCATCCACTGACTCCAAGAGACGAAAAGCTGCAGCACAGAGTGCTTCAGCTATTGACTCTTGTAAGAATAGCAATAAGCCAAGTTTGGGACTTTTGAACAGCTTCATCTAGAAAGGATAAAAATGCCAAGAAAAAAAGAGCTGTTTGGAAATTACTTAAAAACACACTGGGAAGAAGGATTTAAACAGTATAGAAGAAAAAAATATGCATTTTTATCACACAGGATTTATAAACCAACAATATGTTCATTTGAAGCATTCTCAATATGGTGAAAGTCTGAGATCCTTAAGGTGAGATTAGTGCAACGGGGGGATACACCATAGGGAGCAACTCATGCCAACAGAGGAAAGGTCACCACAGCTTTCCCATCTAGCCTGTTCATCCCTAAACATAGATTCTGAAAATCGTATTTTCATTTTTAGATGTTCCCTCCAATGAAATTGGGTTTTAACATAGAAAATTTATGCTCAGTGGTTGCATTTATCTTTTTTTTTTTTTTTTTTTTTTTGCTTTTGTTGGCTTAGATTACAGCTATAAACTTTCAGTGAAATAAGGGCACAAAAAAGACACAAAGGGTCATACCTTTACAGAATCATAGAATCTTAGAATCATAGAATGATAGAATCATAGAATGGTTTGGATTGGAAGGCACCTGGATGGTCATTTAGTTCCAAACCCCCAGCCATGGGCAGGGTCACCTTCCACTAGACCAGGTTGCTTCAAGCCCCATCCAACCTGGCCTTGAACACAGTCAGGGATGGGGCAGCCACAGCTTCTCTGGGCAATCAGGATACAGCTGGCTTTCTAGGCTGCAAGTACATACTGACAGCTCATGTGAGTACGGCATCAGAGTATGGCTAACATGCCTATCATATCGTGCCTGTTGAAGGAGTAGGTGTAGACTAAGCTTAAAAAAACTGATTGTGGCCTGCTATCAGCACAGCAAGCTAAAGAGTGAGTACCATCCATCACCCTTCTCTCCACAACTTAATCATTAACTCCCAACAGCTTTTAGCATTCCTGTGCCTCTTCTTTCCTCACAGTGAGGCAAGTTTGATGCTAACATACATTTGTGCTTTCTCAACGAAGCAAATGAGGTCACACAGATGAAATTTGAGAGCAAGATTACTGACAACATTATGCTCAGTTCATCATTTTGCCTTTATATTACCATAAACAGGGTTGTTTCTTGATAATAGAAGGCTCAAGTCAAGTCAAGGATGTTAGGTATTCTACTTAAGTTCCAAGGGGCTCAGAAAGAATGCCAGATATCTCTGAGCCCAGGATTCCTGCTCAGATAACTTCCATACTGATTTATGAATACAGCAGCAGGGGAAGTAAAAGGAGGCAGAGGATCAGGGGGCAGCACTGAGTTCTGTGGCAGTCCTGTATGATTTGAGCACCACAGGTCAAAGAGAATTATTTTCAAATGCATTAGGAAAATCAGCTGTAAGAGCCATGGAAGCAACTCATTCGTTCAGCCCCTTGGTCACTAGTTTATCCGTGTACCCATTTCCCATTTGTTCTAGTGGAAGGAGTCCCTGCCCATGGCAGGGGCATTGGAACTGGACGATCTTTAAGGTCCCTTCCAACCCAAACCATTCTATGATTCTACTACTCCAAGGTGAGCCAGAACACCTCTTTTTCATTTTGCACATTTACATCCTAACTTTTCCTCTCATATATATTCATTTTATACCTGTGTCATTCAGTAGAGTCTTCTGCTGTCATAGCAGAAGAAACAGGTCCCTAACCCGATATCTCCTGTCTGAGACTATCATTATCGACCAAAGGATTAGCTGGGTGTCTACCCTGTGGGCTAATAACTCAAGGGGAAGGAACTATTACAGCTCCTAGCCTTATTTTAGGATAGCACTTCAGCTCTTGCCTTGCAGATTAGTCTTCATTGTCCAGGTAGAAGGAATAATCAGTTCTTATGTTCCCTGCACACTGGCAGCCTGAATTGTAATTGTAAAGGCCCAAGGGTAAAGATCTCATCTGAGCCACCTTTATTCAAGGTGAAAGCCTAAGGAATTTTGATTTAAAATCTTCTATGTGAATTAAGCTAATACCTAACAGGACAGCATGCTTGCTCAACCACTTCCATTAATTTCTGAGCACTAACAATTACATCAGATAAATGTTCCACATTTAAAACCCCTTGAGGAGAAAAGCAGTGAAGGGGCTGGGGTGGGATTAGGATCCCATTTTTACCCCCAGACAAGAAAAACATCTGCCCTCTTCCTCCTCTGCCAGGTCTCTCATTCCCAAACCTGTCTCATGTTGTGATGATGATGGTTATTCAGGCTGCAGGACTGTAAACTCTGCACTGCAGCAGCAAGTTACAGCTACATTTGTTACTCACTCAGGGACCAGTTCCTTGCTTCAAACTGTGCAGAAGGCAGGCTTCTCTCTTTCTGGGTTGCCAGTAATAAACAAGTATGGCCACATCTTCTCCAGGGAACTCAGGTTATTTCTAGTTGTGTCCACAGGTGCTCTCACTCTCCAGGAAGAATAAAACATCTGTGGAGAGATGAGTTCTTGAATGCATTTTTTAAAAGCACTGGTGACTTCCTGAAAAAAAAAAAAAAAATCAGTATTTGTTACAATCAACAGTGTTACATAGGGGCTTCAAAATGTCAGTGATGGCCTGAGCAGTGACTAAAAACAACAGATTTATGTTCTACGGTAGCTACTCTTCAATAAGTTCTACATTTACTCTGATTTACAAAGCAAAATAGGATTACTCTCTCTCCTCTTCCCAAGTATCATTTATTAAACTCAGTGTTTCAGAAGTTCTTAAAGCAGGTAGGTTAGCAGCCTTTAAAAAGTGTTCCTCATTTATTGGTAGCACTCACAGTTATATGAGCAGAACAAAAATTAAATGGGCTACTGATCCTCCTTTCCAGGCCATCAGCCTCTCACTGTGCATTTCCTACATCTTCTAAGCTAAGCAATTGCAGACTGTGGCAGTGTCATGGTTTCAGCTGTAGCAATCATTTTTCTTCTTCTTAGTAGCTGGTGCAGTGCTGTGGTTTTGACTTTCAGCCTGGGAACCGCACTGATAGCACCAATGTTTTCAGTTGCTGCTCAGTAATGTTAAGTCTGACCAAGGACTTTCTGAGCCTCATGCTCTGTCAGGGAGGAGGGGAAGCTGGGAGGAAGCAGAGCCAGGACACCTGACCCAAACTAGCCAAAGAGGTATTCCATACCACAGCACATCATGCCTGGTATATAAACTGGGGGCAGTTACCTGGAAGTGCTGGATCACTGCTCGGGTTGAGCTGGGTATGGATCAGTGGGTGGTGAGCAGTTGTATTCTCTTCCCTTGTTATTTCCCTTATCATTATTATTATTGGTGGTAGCAGCAGTGGTTTGTGTTATACCTTAGTTACTGGACTGTTCGTATCTCAACCCATGGGAGTTACATTCTTTCCATTCTCCTCCCCATCCCTCTGGGAGGCAGGGGAGGAAGCAAGGGGTGGAGTGAGTGAACGGCTGCATGATTCTGAATTACCAGCTGGGCTTAAACCATGACAGAATGTCAGATGAATATCGTCCCAGTGGTTAAAATCCTTACCTGACCAGCTTGCAGTTCCTTACCACAAACTCCCTCTACAACCTTCCACAAATCCCAGGCCAGGACCTTACGGTGTTCATTGGATGCTAGCACTTCAGAAGGTTGTGGCTGCACCCATAAACATGATGCCTGGTTCTGGGAGCAGGCTTCACAATCTGTATGGGGATTTTTCTCTCTTTCTCCTTCCCCTGTACATGTGTACATCCCAGCCATTCAGAAATTTACCTCCCTAGACTAGGCTGAGGAAAATGAAGGAACACTGGTTCTTCAATGTGACTTGGAAGGAGGAAGGCAGTAGGCTGGACAACATCTTCATGAGCAAGGAGTTGAAAATGAGACTGAAAATAATGAGGAAGATATAGAAAATGAAATCACTTGTAGCAACGAGAGATAATATGGGGAAGGGATTGAAGAAAAAAATAAGGTCGAGATTAGATGTTTGAGTTAGGAAAGCTGCAAGGAGGAAAGCCAGGGAGTATGAAAGCCTGAGCTCAGGTGGAAAACTGTCAAAACCAGTGAGTTATCTGTTTTTCACATACAATAAGAAAAACACCCTGTGAAAAAATCATTTGAGAGTCCTAATGTATGTACTGCACATGATAGATTTATCCTACCCTAAGCATTGTTCTCTTATGCGTTCGTTTGCCAAAGCTAATTTGGTCATTAAGTCCTTAACAAAGCTGTAGATTTCCATCAGTTTTACCCCCAAACAAGGAAAGTGCTTCCTGTTTTTCAACTAATTCTTTCTCTTCAGAGGGAGCCAACACCTTCTGCTAACTCAAATGCCAGATGGCGCATTTGGATGTATTTAGACATGACCCACTTCACAGGAGGGAGTGCTGCCCATATGATACCTGCACCCCATGGCTTTGCATGAGGGACCAAACTTCAGCAAACTGATAAGGCTGAATGCAAAGCAATGCTGAACCCAGCACTATGTACTGCAGGTGATTTATCGCATTAGCAGCTCAGCTGGATGCATCAGGAATGTGATGCCTTCAAACTAATAGTACTTACAATTGAATAAGCTGCAAACGTATCTTTCTGGTCTGGCTTAGAGAAGAAAGTAGTCAGAGCCAGAGTGGAAGAAAGAAGCCTGTATTTCTTTTTACCCACATTTCTAGCCTCAGCCTGTCAGAGGGATATTTTGCACTCAGTTTTGCTCTCTGGCAGTATACAAATATCTGCTATGAGTCTCTAAAAGTCAGCTGTTGCTAATCTGCCTAAACTACCTTCACAGTGCCTCGCTACCCTCACAGTAAAGTACTTCCTAATAGCTCATCTAAATCTACCTTCTTTTACTCTAAAACCATTACCCCTTGTCCTACCACAAACAGGCCCTACTAAAAAGCTTGTCCCTATCTCTCGTGTAGGTCCTCTTTAGTTACTGGAAAGCTGCTATAAGGTCTTCCCGGAACCTTCTCTTCTCCAGGCTAAACAACCCCAGCTGCCTCAGCCTGTATTCACAGGAGAGGAGCTCCAGCCCTCTGAGCATCTCCATGGTCCTCCTCTGGACTCTCTCCAACAGGTCCATGCCTTTCCTGTTCTAAGGACTCCAGAGCTTGACTCAGTACTCCAGGTGGGGTCTTGTGGGAGAGGAGTAGAGTAGCAGAATCACCTCCATTGACCTGAAGCTGTTTTTCCACCTGTAACACTTTAAAGATGTCATTGGGAAACAATTACAGGATTAATATGTCCCATTTACATCAAAATGACTGACTACCAGGACACATATATCAGAAGTAAAATCCTTAACTTACAGTGTCTTCAAAGTCATTAATTACCTGCTTCATTTTGCAACCATCAGATTTAGGATGTCACAAGCTAGAGGGTCTCTAATGACTAATCCTTTCTGAAGGATTCTAAGTTCTAAATTCTATGTCCTTTTTGAATATCTTTATACCTTATACTCAATGGCAGCCTGCAGCATTGAGTTTAATGATTTAATCATGCACCCTATGGAAAGAGAACTTGCTTTTGTTTGCTCTTAAACCTGTTACCAAATAATTTCACTGAGTGCTCTGTACCTTTCATACTGTGAGAAATAATGAACAGCCACTCCTTAATCACCTTCTCTGTTTTACTCATGGTGTTATAAAATTTAACATAACTCCCCCTCCTCCCTGCCACAGTTTGTTTTCCAGGTTGAAGGGCTCAAGATTGCTTACTCTTTTGCTGTGGAAGTTGCTGCATTTTGCAGATTAATGTTGCCATTCTTCTTAGCATCCTTACCAGCTCAAGTACAACCCTCTCAAGATGAATGGCAATGATTTTATTAAATATGAAATATATTTGTGAAAACAGAATATTGACTCCTACAATTTCTTTCCTATTCTTCAACATGATGTTAATCCCTGAGAAATCTTCTGGATTAGATCATGTTAACTTTACATGCCTTTGGTAAAAGATCTTTTACAACGATTTTTTTTTAATCCATATGTAGAAACAAATGCAATCATCCACTCGACACCTTCAAAAGGCTGTAATAAGCTTGCAAATAAAAAGATATCTGAGCTGATTTTCCCTATATTTCATATTTAAACTTCACCCACTGACTGATTTTATTCTCTCTTCCAGTTTTTACAAATTTGCTTGGTACAAAACTCAGATTTACTGTCCTCAGAACAAACTCTGTAGCTCTCTTAAAGATACATGCAGCATCTGCTTCTATTTTTAATGTATAAAAATGCTTTTGGTATTCTGGCTGCAACTGTCTCAGCCTTTCTATTCATGCAAATAAATACCTAGATTTCAGAATATGAATTATGAATTGACCAGTAAGATAATATATATTTCATGATTGGAAAAAGTTTTAAATAGACACTTTCCAGGCAATAATTTCCAGTCATTCACTTTCACTTATTCCCCTTCTCTTAGATCTCAGACCTTGTATTCAACAGAAAAATACTATCTATAGAGACATAATTCAACAAAGTCTGCACATGGAGATTTATTTTCCTTCTAGCCTGAGTAATTCCACTCCTGGAGGGAGGGTTGCAGGCCATCCTTTCCACCAGAACCTGAAGGTAAATGCCCTTTTTGTTTTATGGAAATTAACAGGAACAAAGTGCAGTGCAGCCTTAAAATGTGAACATACTTGAGGTGCCCATGTCTTTACAAAGACCTTCCATGTCCTGGCAACAAAAATCATTATACAAAGAAAAAAAAGCTCCAAGCGTACTAAAACCTGATTCTATAAGTAGAGACTTACAGATTGAGGAATTAAGAGATGTCTATACATGATTTTGAAAATCTCTTCACCCACATTGTGCAATGCTTTGCCTCCAGCCCAAGGTCTTGCATTGCAGACAGTATCTTGAGAAATCTGTCGGAACTGAGATGTTTTCATGCAGAAACCCCTTGATTTTGTACTTGGGTGGATACAGGAAAGCCTGGAGCTTGCAGTAGTAACTCATTCAGCACACCAAGCAAAATAAATCAGCTAGCTGTGAATGGCTTTCTGAAGTTGCAGGGAATTCAGTATGGCAAGAAAGTGATGTAGCTCAGCTGGTTTCCTTGTAAAGGGGAAAGACAGCACAGCAGCACCCAGCTGTAGCCTTTGAACAGAGCAGCCTTGTGTTACGGAACTAAATGGGAAACTGAGAAACCAGGGAACAATTTTCCTGCTTGCAGGCCTCCTTGACCATTTAAAAACCTCTTTTAATCTCTATCTGTGAGTTCCCTGATGCAGAAAACAGGTTAATAGCATGGCAACCTGAAAAAAAGAAGGGCTATTTTTCTTGGCTAAGCAAACATACATACATACATGTATGTCACCTCCATCAATGCCACGCTTTGCAGAAATATGTCAAATGTTGTCAGGCAAGATCCACAGGTTTAAAAGAGCTTTTAATTAACATTGCCCTGCCTCTCAGGAACATTGAGAGAATGAATACACTGAAGATATAAGGTGCTTGTCTAGCAAGAGGACTCACATAAGTATAAATGAAACTCAGTTCAGTTTTTATAGAATATTCTTCCATCTGACTGATTGAAATAATAATATCATATAGTTCCTGAGATCATCACCTGCAGATTTATACAACAGCCAGATCTCGTTTTCAGGAAAAAATATTAATTGCAGCCTATTATTAGCCATGAAAACATCCTTTAGTGTTGTGAGTCCTGGTTCATGTCACTGTACTTTCTAAAAGCAATACCCTTAACTTTCCTCAACACAATGTTTGTGTTAGCATGGATAAGTGCTGGCTCTCCAAGGTTTTATTATGAAAGAAAATAGGCACATGTGAAAGGCCTTGAATAATATCACGTGTATTTGGACTTCTGCGGTGGAGGACTGATGCTGCCATAGCAACAAAGTCTCTGGATTGTTCATATTTGAAACCACCACAGTTAAACTCCCTGTTGTGACAGAGAACAGCTGTATCACTAGCCTGTGGTCACCTTAATTTTTGCAACTGCAGTGGTCTGCAGTTCTTAGGGGCTGTATTTCCGTATGATTTTACATGCAGACTGGTGCTTCTGTAGTCCTTCCTCCCACCTGACCATGTACATGTCTGTATTTACATAGCTGGGTACCAAAGCTGTAACTGAAGTTGGGCATTTCTATGGTATTATTGTCTTGATGTTGGTATTATGTCATTCTGAAGTATAATCGCTGGAGTTCTAAATAAATATATACACTTTTTTGCAGTTTATTTTATATATTTATATGTATACATTGCACCCTCTATCACAAACTAGAGGCAGCAAAATAAGCCTTTTACCAGACACATGCTTCTGATACATCTTTTCTTTCTGGGCTTAGCAGAGGTCTGGTTTAGGAGTCTGCCTCTCTACTTACAAATTGTAATGCTTGAAAGCTTATAGATGAGATATTTTAAATTTCTGCCTTTTCCAGCATTAAGCTGGTTTTGCAATATCACACTTTAGATGCTCAGTTTTTTTCACACTTCTTAAAGCACTAATTATCCTTTTCAAGCACTGATCTTTTTCATATGCTCAATCTTTACAGCAATTACAGTTACAAATTTCATAAACAAATACTATTACAACAATGTGAAGAACAGAGATAATTTCTGAATCATTTTAATGTACTTGGTACAGCTCCTGGGTTACATCTTTTCATTTCTCAACTGTTTGTACTTTCACATTAATACCATATTTTTTCTATTTATCTACAGCCACTGCTACTCTAAACTTGGCTCTTCCGCTCTCGGGTCACTTTGTTGGAGTAAAGGCTCTCTCTAAAGGTAGATTATATTTTCATTTGTTTTCAGGTCTTTCTATGTATAGTAATTGCATTGGGTATCTTCAAGATGAAACAGAATCAGTTGTTCTGGTGTAATTTCCAGCCCCTTTATAATTTGCAATTGTTCCCAGTCAGAAATAGCATATTACAGAAGAGCTGCTACCTATTAAAATATTGCTGGTGGGAATCCATCAGTGAAAATGTATGCTCCATTAGTGAAATTTCCATTACTGAAATTAGTTATATAGCCAACATAGCCACCTACTAAGTGTTGAATCAACATTCCTTTCCCTCCCTGCTTCATAACTGTCCCACAAGTCATAGTAGAGCTATGCTCTACTATGCTCTACTTCTGACCACTGCCACCCCAGGGAAATAAAATGGGAGTATTTTTAGATATAGAGTTTCTACTACAAAGCAGAAACTTGCCTGTGAAGGGGAATTATCCATACAGCCATAAGGACGTAGTTAGACTGCTACTATGGAGACAGTGGGACAACTGCTGCAGGTAGTTTCTTTCAGGATTTGGAATGTCTCTTTTCAGTTTTGTATGTCTCTTAAAAAGCACCTTAAGCCAAAATGAAAACAAGCTTAAAATAACATATATGTTCACAAGGGGACTAAAATCAGCATACTCTCAATGATATAATTAAAGGGGGGTGGAACTAGATGATCTTAAGGTCCTTTCCAAACCTAACTGTTCTATGATTCTATAATTCAATTGAGATGATAAACTTCCCAAGAAAAAAACATCCTTAAATAAACTTTTCAGTTCCGCATTAGAGGCTCTTTGTCTCACTTTAATAAAAAAGTGTGTAAAACACAAACTCACTACCACATAAGCTGCTGTATCTCATGCTACCCCACAGAATGAGATGGCTAGGCAGTGGGTCTTGCATCTACATGTGTTACGACAACAATCCTGAATACAGGCATCTCAGAGGAACAGTTACTCTGTAGCTCACCTTAGTGGAAATATGCTTTTCACTTCTGACACTGAGACCCCTTTGGTATTTGGGTAGCACTGGTCATTCAGGCTGCTGTTGTTTCCCTGTCTAGCACCAAAGGTCCCTTGATGTCAGTTCAGTAGTGTGGAAAAAAGATTATGAAGCACAATCTTCACTCAGGTTTTTAAAACACCCTTTTATCTGTGACCAGAGGCTAGCACAGGCTGTTCTATTGCTCTCGATAAATTTCCATTGCCTCTGAAGATTAACCAGCTTGGGAGCCTTTAATATATCACCATTATTACATTTGCCTTTGGTAAATGTACCTAAAACATCTTTCCAGAGGACTAAATTGCAGCATAGCATGGGAGATGAGAAACTGCTATTCATAAGGTACTGTCTAGCAAAGGTTAGCTTATAAAAATGCATGCTGACTTAGGCAGTATTCTTCATTGCCATTTGGGGGATGACGATTTGGTTATAATAAGACTTGTTACATATCCAGGAGTGTCCGCACACAATATATAAATAAGAGGAAGTGCTGAGCTCTGAAAATAAATCACTTAACTTTGCTTGAAGATTTTTAGGAAACTCTAAGGGCTGTGAAGATAGAAAAATTGCTTAAAATACTTCCATTTGTCTTAAGAAAAGCCAGGTTTTGGTGGGCAGTGGGATGCAAAGCCAATAAATACTTCATCAGAGGCACCTTCCAAAGATAGCCAGGACACGGCACTGAAGAAATGAGTCAAATGCCAGTTCTTGCTTGACAAGTTAGTTATTTTGGAAAAATCAACTACCCAGCATCTATGTAGAAAGCTTGGCCTGTCAGTGACAGTTCTTCCTTGGACTAAGCATGAGAAAGGACTGTGGTAGCAGAGAACCAGAATTTCATGAGCCTGGCAAGTAAAAGCAGTGCTGGAGCTCAGTACTTTACCTCCTACAGTATGCATCCATTTGCTTACCTACAAAAAGAAGGAGGAAAAGCATGCTGAGAAGAGCTAATGCTGAGGTCCCTGCCTGGCCAGGTTTTACAGGTTTCTGACAACACTTTAGTTTTCAAAACATAAAACACATGTAGAAAAGAACATTCATAAATCATTAAGTGGCCTGGAGCCTTACAGATGCATTCAGATAGCATGGGAGTCATTAATGTGTTACAATGACAGGGAAAATGTCTAGGAGTTCTTCTGGTGATACGGGACCTAAAGATGATGGCAATATGTTCCTACTATCTAGTTTGCTTCAAAATTTTATTATGTGGAGCTGCACCCTAGAATTTTACATGCAAATTAGTGCCTCTTAATTCTTCCTCCCATATAAACCAAAGCATTAACTGGGCCATGTTTTCAATAAGTGGAGTCCCATATGCGTACATCTCTGCTTACATGTCCAAACCCCAAAGCTGTGCCTGCAGCTGAATGTTTTGATATCTGTTATTTGCATGAAAATTGTTGTTACTAAGGGTAAAAACACAAGTATGTTTTGTATCAAATTATAGGCCTCAGTTTCCTGGAAAGACTTGAGCATATGAATTGATATAAATATGAACAATAGATTGCCTGATACGTTATCTCCTTTTGGGCTCATTCAAGTGGTAAAAATTGGCTCCATAGCTGTGAAATTACTTATCATTTGGATGGTAAGACATCCAAACATTACATGCTGACTCAAAACATTGTGGTGTCATTGCACTCCCTGCATCACCAAAGACATGCTGGATTGCTTCAGGCAGCTTTTGTTACAGGGACCCTCCAGCTAAAGTGGAATTGTCCCATAAAATCACAGCTAGCCATTTTGTTAGCAAAGTAGTGAAGTGCACACTCATCTCAAAGAACTGCTGTAAATTGTCTTCCTGGTCACAACGAGGCAACAGGAAAGGAATATGCTTTGAAACAGGCATGTATTTGAATCACAGCACTTCCTTAAGTGGACATGTTTGTATAGCAGCATACACTTTGCTCAGAGTTCTTCCTGAGCATAAAATCACTTGCCAGAGCTTTGCAGGGTCAGAGCAATGTGCACACAATTTTTTTAAAGTTAAGAAGTCTGGTCATGAGCAATATTCTTAGCTCTCTCTCCTAGTGCACTAATTTCCCAGAGCTTCTTTTATATTGAGTTCTTTAACACAATATTTTAGCTGTTCTGGATTGTAGAAAAAGTTATCTCATCCCATTGGCTGCTAAAGCATAAGCAAAAGGAGGTTCATTTCCCTGGCTGAATTTAATCTGTGAATAGTTCATCATTTTTACAGTTGGCTTTTTTACTATTTTTCATTAAAGTAAGCATGCAAAATAATGCAAATTATTCTGGCGAAGGGAGCCACAAAGTCAGGTGAAGAATATCTGGGGCCTGCTCCATTTAATCTTGAATATTGTCATCACAGGATAATGTTATAAACAAAAGTTTTCCAGGATGTGTTTCAGATTTGTGAAGGACATCTCTCTGGTCATCACCTTCCTTCTGTGTCATGAGTTCGGTAGCTTGGAAAAGCTGCACATTGTTTGCTACAGGCATGTATTTTGAATATCAAGACATGATCTAAAATTTATACAAGATAATTTTTGCACTGGGGCAATTCGCAGCTTTCACCAACGCCGATCTTTCCTAAATGCAGAGAAATGAGTCTTAACTAGCTAGCCCTTCTGAGAGTGCTTCTCCAAGTAGGAGGGAACAGTGCCATCTATTGATTGGGTGGTAAAATGATGTCTCCCGTCTGACATTCAAAACACTTCGGGAGTTGTTAAGTGCCTTCTTCAGAACACCAGCCTTGCTCCAAAGTCTTTGTTTTCATAAGTGTCATGCTTCAGTAGTACATTCTTGAGAAGGAAAAGACCTAACCCCCACAGCTCCAAAGTGTGATTATTTTAGCTATTAAACACTGCAATGTAGAACATGGGACAGTTAAGGAAGGAAAAAAAATAATAAAAAAGGCCTTATACTGCTTTCTTCCTAATGTTTGATTTAGGCTCTTTCTACTATTTAACTTACTAGCTATCTAGTGAAAATGTAGATGTGTATAATAAGCGGTGTAACACACAACAGAATTATTTACTCTACATGCTTCATTTACTAAGAATCTACAAAGAGTATCTCTTACACAAGTCTGAGACTATGCTACCACGGTTAAAGTGGAAATAACTTTATTACCAATAGTTTAAAATTCATGTATACATGAACCCAAAAATAGAAAATACTGAAAAAAATCATAGATGAATGCAAACAGAAGTTTTGCGTGCTACCAGCTACCACACACTCTATTCAATGTATTTCAGATTAAAATAAGTAGTCCTCAGTTGTTTAACTGAGACATTTACAAATTTATAGAAACTGAATTTTCTTCCTGTAGTGTATATATATAACAGATACATAACAAAATACCATGCAGCACAATATGACATTCATATAGGATAATCACACACTTACTGTGAGTAAAGCAGTCTTCTCAAGTTCATGCTGATGAACCCTTTGCCTAGTACTTCACGCTGCCATTTCCTAAATTTTTACATGCATGCTTGTCTAACAAACCTGGTTGTGCCTGCCACCTGACTGCCAACTTCATGGAAAATGCAACTATCCAAATATCACTGAAATTGGCTCTACCCCTCCAACAGCTTTTGATTCTGTAGGTGTCTATATAGGGCGGGTTCTTTCTCTGCACCTCTGAAGTGTAAAGGCTCACATGTATATAGAAAACAGCAGTAGTTGGAGAAGCTGTTACCCCATAGCTAAATAAAACCGGTGCTCGTTCCTCACGTTCAGTGCAGAGTGCAATAGCTCTGGTTGATCACAGAATCACAGAATGGTTTGGGTTGGAATGGACCTTAAAGCTCATCCAGTTCCAACCCCCCTGCCATGGGCAGGGACACCTTCCACTAGATCAGGTGGCTCAAAGCCCAGTCCAACCTGGCGTTGAAGATAAGGCACGGGCTCAGACTTTCCAGGTCCGTCTGACTCTGGCATCTTGTCCGGGTCAGCACAGACCAGAGCAATGGACACAAGCGGCCACGGGGTGGCACTCAATAACAGCACTGTGGAGCGGCACGTCCCTGTATCCCATGTCGGGGATGTAACCAGCTGTCTTCGTCTGAAAGGTTTCAGGATGCTACCCGCGTAGCTGCACGTGTTCCTCGGAATATTCTGCATTTCAGCTGTATGTTTCCTGTCAAGTTGGAGTTTAAAATTCGCAAGTGCAACACTATGCTTCTTTTGAAGCAGTGCAAAAGAATCACAGGATGGAGACAGAAGCTGTGACAAAACAAGGTATTGCCTGTAACAGAAAATAGCAGTTTGCTCGCTGTCCATCTCTGATACTAAAGCCTGCCCTTTACTTCATCCTTTTGTTCCATGATAACAAGTCAGACCAAATCAATCAGCCAAACCTTCACAAATAAGCTCTAATATTGTTGTTGATTAAACATTGTTTTAAATACAGTGCTCACCATAAACAAACAAAGAAAGGCAAGACTTGTGAGAAGAGGTAATACCTGTTAGCAGGTAATAGTACAGTCACACAAATGCCAACCTTCTGAGCTTACATGCATTCTTCATGAATTAAACCTGGTCTTTAAACAAACACTAACCTTACGGCTTTAGGAAATTTCCCTCTTGTATCATTTGAAGTGAACTGAACATCTGAAAAAACTCCTCACTGGTAGTTAGTGTTTATGGTTTTGCCTGCTAAAACTTGGTATCAGCACAGGCCTCTGTTTTGCACTTGCATGTTAGAGAACAATAACATATGAACATGGAAATGGCTGCAGGAGGTCACACTGAAGATCCATCCAGTCCAGCAGTGGCCAGTAGTAGAGCATAGGGCACATTGTTATTAGGGCAAACAAATACTGATGGCAAATATTTCCAGTTCCTGACAGCCTGAAGCTCAGGCATTTGCCAGTGCAGAAGTGGAATTTGTGCTCAGTAGCCTTTGGTGGGTTTTGGTGCTTTGTTTGGTGTTTTTTAATAGATTTGTCTTATTTCCATTTTCTCAACATGGGTACAGTTTGGCACTGATCGCTAGCATGGCAGCAAGTTCCACATTTAAGTGTGCATTGCTTGAAAAGGTATCTCTTTTTGTTTGTTTTGAACCAAGAGTATTGCTGGATGCAAGTATGATGCTGCAGTATTACATACAGGGGGAGAAGCTTTGCACTTTCAAATCAAATAGGAGGGCTGCCTAACCAAACACGCTTACATATGCTATTTGCACCATATATAATAAAAGGAGATGAAATTATTTTTTGTATCTTCTCTGAAGTCAGCAGATCAAAGCAGCTATAAACCTCAGCATAAAGGCTGACCTTTAGAACCAAACTAACATAATGTTTATCCAGGCATAAAGATGCTGTGAGGATAAAGCTTGTTATCTCAGGCCTTTCCAGACTGAGGGAGAAGTGTTATATTCATGATGAAGTATAAGGAAATACACTGATATAAAGCACCAAGGTGAGATTCTGAGCTGTGCTTGAATCATGCTACAAGATCTTTATATGTTAAGATAGTTTTACACCTACCCAGTTCTGAGTGTGTCTGTGACTGAGGAGATCTGCCTGTAACTTACCCCATTTAAATCTCTCTGAGGCATTCAGGGAGTCACGGCACTGCCTTGTATCATCCCCTCCTGCTAAAACATTTTCTGTGACAGGAAACACATATCGTATATATAAAGACAAAAAGGTTGAGTCTCTTTAAACTGACTGTAAATTAAATCCATCAAGAAGCTCAGTGTTTCCTCCTTTCAACAGTTCAGATGTTAGCGTATTGCTTCCTCTAGAATTCAACCAGCGTAAATGGGGAAAAGAACATTTCCTTGTAAAACAATCTAAAGATTGGTGGTTGAAGGATTTTTTACAGAAAACATAAAAATATCAAGAGGAGGAGCTGGAAGTTTCCTGCATTTATTCATGAGTGGCATTTTTCGCAAGCAAAAAAAGGGCTTTGGCATTTTCCAGTCCTAAGGTCAGCCAGAAAGCTAGCTGCAGACCTAGAATTTAAAAGTATTTCCTAATTCTGAATAAATCTGTAAACAAAACTAGCTGGACCAAATTCCTTCTAGACAAACCTAAATGAAGCCTGTTGAATTATGTCAACAGGAAAAAATTTGACCTATCTTGTTTACAAAGCGTTACGCAAATACAACAAATCAATTGAATAAACAGTTCCAGAAAGAGTGCAACATCATAATTCAAAATATGTTCTAGGAGGCATAAGGGTAGATTGTGAGCTGAAGGCTTGCATCATGGAAAAAGTGCTAAATAAGGATTCAAATTTGCTCTAACACATTTAGCCTTGCTGCTCTTACCTCTTATTTAGGGCAGAAGAAAAATGTACTTACCAGACAAGACCAAATTCACCTCTGATGTAAGCTGGATTTAAGACCAAGACTTAGTCAGTATTCTGATTGCCAGAGGATAACAGACAGTGAACATGCATAAAGGACAAAATTCTACCTACATGTATTAAATACTGAAACCCAATGAGAATACTGCATCCAATGCATGAATTAACATCATAGAATCATAGAACCATAGAATGGTTTGGGTTGCAAGGGACCTTAAGGATCATCTAGTTCCAACCCTGCTGCCAAGGGCAGGGACATCTTCCATTAGACCAGGTTACTCCAAGCCCCATCCAACCTGGCCCTGAACACTGCCAGGGATGGGGCAGCCACAGCTTCTCTGGGCACCCTGTGCCAGTGTCTCACCACCCTTACAGTAAAGAACTTCCTTGTATCTAATATAAATCTACCCTCTTTCAGTTTAAAGCCACTCGTCCTCATCCTGCCACTACAGGCCCTGGTAAAAAGTCCCTCTCCAATTTCTTATAGGCCCTTTCTCTAGGTACTGGAAGGCTGCTATAAGGTCTCCCCTGAGCCTTCTCTTCTCCAGGCTGAACAAGCCCAACTCTCTCAGCCTGTCTTCACAGGAGAGCCCCTGCACAGGAGATCTGGTCCATTGGATTTACAGACATCCTACTCCTGTCCTCAGCTTCTGTGTGGTATTACTCCTCCTGTCCCTGCAAAGCCTGGTAAACTGGTATAGGTAGCAGAAACTGCTTTTTGCCAACTCTTTCATAGCTGGGACCTGGAGACCACTGTAATGGGAGAACTCTTAGTGGGTAAGGCAGTCAATAATTCAAGCAGGCATCTATCTGTGCTCAACTTTTATGCAATCCTTCTACTAACAACCAAAAATCAAGTATTAATTAAACATACAGACCTAAACATGAAGCCTTAGGTCTACAGTACTGTGAGACTGATGCTGCATTGTGGGTTTTGATGGCTATATCACTTTTTGATTCTTAGCCTCCAAGGCTGTGGTAGTTGAGTTTGAGAGCTCTTCAGCAGGGGCAGAACTAAAGAAGGCATATTCTCCCTTCCCCAAGCTCCACTGTGTGTCACTAGTGCTCACATACAGCTTTTCCATGGATTAAGACCAATCCATTCCAAAGGTTTGCTTCCTCTTTCCATAGATCGGAGACAGTCTGCTCTGGCTTGTCAGACAGATTTTACACTCTTTTGCATGCAGGACCAGTCCAGCCTTTTCAGGTGGGTGCTACTTGTCTGCAGACTGCATGCTGGCCATCTGAGTCCTTCAATTTTTTGCAGACTGGGTACAGTTATTTTAGTTCTACTATTTTTGTGCAACTATGCCAAGCAAACAGATATTACACAATATTTCACTTCCTAAAACAACAGTCTTGTGATATGTCTGGGTGCAAGGCAAACAGGATGCCTCATGTTTAAACCCAAGCAGGCTTGTGGTATATCTGGGTACAATGCAAATAAAATATATTTCTCAAATAGGTATTCTCACTGAACAGCTATCCCTTCTGACTGTTGATTGCTGCCATTCTGTGAACACACTACCTGATCCCACAGCTGAGTCCAGTATGATTTTCCTTCATTTGTCAAATCACTTTTCACTCAGCATGGAGTTAGAGTTACTGACTCACCTGAAAACAGCCTCCACTCCTCCTCTACCTGAGCCACTAAGAGCTGCCTTCTCACCATCAGGTAGAAGCAAAAGTTAAATTTGTATTTACATGTTGAGTTTGGGGTTTTTTAAAGAGAATGGGTCACTCATGCTCATACATTAAGATTATGACTGTATACTTCTCTGACTTACAACCTGGTAACAGTAATGATTACTTGTGTAATGAGGGCTGGATATAAATACTAGGAAGAATTTATAATCTCTTGTTCTTCAACTGTGAACCACAGCAGATGGTTTCACTCTATGCAGATTAAGAGCAAAGTAACACATTTTGTATTTCCAGAATAAATAGGAATAACTTAACACCAATTCAGTTAGATCATACAAAATAAGAAAGACAGCATTCTAAGCACTGTATATCTACTGATTTGAGGAGATTTTGAGATTACAGATATTACATTTGGCAGTTTAGAATCATTCACACCACAAATGGATGAGAAACTGTGAGAGAAGAATGAATCTGCAATAGAACTGGGATTTGGTTCTCAAGCTTTACTGTAATTTCCAATAGAGCTCTTTTTCTGCAAGGACCCATGTTAGAACTAGTTTGTCATTGGAACAGTTCCTCTGAGTAAAGCCCCTTTTACGTCCTATCCATGTCTCCAGGAGGTTAAATCAAAGCATGAAACAGAAGAGGACAGAAGTACTTAAGGGATAGACTGAGAAGCACAAGGAAACAACACAACAGTACGCACCAGTGTGACTGGTATCAGTTCTAGCAGTCTTAACCGTTGTTACAGGGTTTTTAGGTATCAGAGCAAAGAAGAACTTTAACAAGAAATTGAAAGGTTATTTTAGATATTCATACACATAGGAAATTTCTCCCCAGCAGACAGTACAGGGAAAGCATGAAAGAAGTGGGCAATGCAGACTGGCATCACAGTGTAATAATAGGAGATCTTGATGGAGGAGACCTTGATGGCACCAAGGTCCTGCACATGCGGACTGCCCAGGAGCCCACATGTGTTTGATTTTGGAGCACAGTTCACCCATCCTGCCACTCAGACGCCTGAATTTATGCCAAACATGAGCTGGCAATTCCAAGCCAGGAAATCTCTTGCCACTCTGTATGAGGACAACAACCAGGATGGAGAGAGCATTCTTCTGTATGACAGCACCTGCAGTGGAGATGGGCATTTCTGTGGATGAGTTAGTGCCAAGATTTTCCTCTGAGAAGTGACAGATTGGAACAATGTAGTGCAGATTGGACCATGGATTTTGTCAGGCAGGGTCCATGCTGCAGGATAACACCTAGTGTGTTTGCTGGTCCCACAGTTCCTCTTGTCACCCAGTTTCTAACACAGAAATAGCTGTTGAACAATTGAATCAAAATAGCCATGGGTATAGGATAGAAGAAATACAGTATGTTACAAGGGAAGCTTTATAAGGGGGGAGAGACCTTGAAAGTGAAACAAGCTTTTGGATAATACAGGAAATGAGAACTTTCCCGTATTTTTGTGGCCAAATTTCGGGAAACAGCATTTTCAGCAATATTCTGAATGGCTGTGAATTGGAAAAGATTGAAATCACAAGGACATTTACTCAGGAGACAGAAAAGAATGTGACGGTTACTGAAATAAATAATAGGCATAGGTGTCAGGAAAGTACAAGGGCAGAAGCTGCATTAAAGTGCTGGGCTGTTTTTGATGAAACCCCAGATACCGACTGTAAATTGTTTGTTAAATACTCTGAGAGATTAAAAGAGAAAGGATGATGAGGCAATAACCAGGAAAGGCAGGTGAATTCAAGGGCACTATTTTAAGATGGGAGAGGTCAAATCATGCCTGGATCTGCGAAGAGGATAAACCAAAGCAGAGTGAGAAGAAGACTGAAGATGATTAAAGACAGTGTGGTGAGTGGGCAACAGAAACTAAAGAGAGGATGAGACTAAGTCATTAGGAACATGACAGAAAAGAAATAAGAAATCTGAAACCTTAGCATCTCTCATGGCAGGAATAGCAAGCTGCAGACGGGCATATATGGTTTTGGGTCTGGTACATGGCTCCTCTGTCTCCTGTTCCCATGCGGTGATCATGAATCACCGTGTCAGCTTTACACCGGCCCAGACTGGTGCAGTCATGCTGCTGGCACTCAGACTTTGTGCTGAGTCGTAGAAAGGCACGAGTATGCAGGGGACACAGCCATGGGAGGCTCTTGTGTCGTAAGCAGAACCTGTGCACCAGGATGCTCCTGTCTACTTGGCAGTGACTTGTTTCACCACAGGTTTCAAAGTATGGAACAGCTGGATCCTAATAATCCACAAAGGTATCAAATCAGCCTGTCTGTTCCCAACACACTTAATTACTCTCAAAGCTTTGGCTATAAGACAAATGTAATTCCTGTGCTTGTAATTATCATCCATAGAGCTGTGAAGATAACTGACTTGGCATGAATGTTTTGATTTACATTAAGACAGACTTCTTCCCTGGGGACCCACTTTGATGCAAGGGAAAGGCTAATATGACCTGGTGATAGCAAGAACTATGCCAACAGAAGCATTAAGTCCTGGAAGGATCATCCAAGGTGAAGAGATGATTAAAGGATGAATAAAAAATAGCTTCTGGTCATCCAAGATGGTGTCCGGTGTCCACGAAATAGTTTGGGGGGGGGGGTGGGGGGGTGGGGAACAAGTAGGGAAAAAAATATTGAAATACAGTATAACTGTTACAATAAACAGCATAATAAACAGGGATGGCAGAAACTTATTTGTGCCCTAGGGAAACTGACAGGGAGTGAAGCATTTGTTTTCAGACAAGATATTAGCACATTAGAAAGTCAGCAAAAGATACTAACACATTAGTCTTACTAGGCAAAGTAAAAACATCCCTTTAAACTGCATAATAGCAATGGTATAACAATAATTTGACCAGAAGTCAAATTCACTCCTGATAAATTTTGTTCCCTCTAGGAAAGAAATGGAGATGTTGCCTCCTTGCATGCACACACTCACTGTGTTGTGTTTTTTCTTTTTTTTTTTTGTAAACTCAACCCCAAGGGGTTTAAGGCATTTTATTTCTTTTTAAGTAGGTCACTGTATTTCCTTTTCTGCACTGCCTTCTTTCTAAAACAACTTGTAGCCTAAACTTTCTTCTCTTTACAATAGGGGAAAACGAAAAAAGCCCTGCAGAAATTTCAAATCTACTTTAGCAATTCTACCCTATTCCATTTTAACCTCACTCCCTCAATATCGACCAGGCTATTCTCAAATTCTTGCCTTTCCATCTGCTAGTCCACAGAAGGATTTGGGGAGTAAGGCATCCTAGAGAGATGAAAGCTGTGTACTGCACAAAAGAGGAAACTTGTTCTTGAAAAGTATGACAAGGCAATGCAAGTTGTTACTAAAGCTGTCACCATTCTGGTCAGGCATGATCTTTGCAAAAAGACAGTGACACACTGATTGTTAGGAGCTTAAAAGAAAACAGCCTAAAACTCCATCCCATTATGTCCTTCCTGCATTTATCTCCACTGAAAATTGCCATTACCTCTCCTTCCGCCTCCCAGAAGACCTGCAGAACTTAGTAATACAATAACCCACAAAATGCCAAAAACCATACTTTATCCAGCATGAGGCGGGGAGAGACTGCAGTGATGGAGTGACAACAATTACGATACATGCAGGTAGTAAATGTGTACAGGGGAGGTCATCTCTGATTGCTTGCCTAAAAGGTTGAGAGAGTGCATTGGTAACTTGGTTGCTTGGGATGCTAGAGGCTGTAATACCACTGCTTGCATTTGGCCAGCACACTGAAGCCCAGCTTGTAAATCAAGGACCATGCCTGGAGCTTGTGAAACCAAGTAGAGCAGCATTCAGACCCTCTTCTCTGCCAGAACAAGACATGAGGTTCACAGGCACTGTGGGAGGAAGACATAAATAATAAATGAGCTAAATAATGAAGACTAGCTGTACCTAATTATAGTTCTAGCTGCCCTTTTGAATAAAGAAAGTTCAAAGCTCCTGCAAAAAGATGCTGACCGCTTTTTTGAATGGTGTTTGAACTTCACGGACTATTAACATGAGAAAATCAGGATATGCCAGTGGAAGTCACAGCAGCCTTTCACGACCTTACTGAAGAGAGAGGCAGTGTCTCTTCCAGCAGTTTATTTACACATCAAAACATTCTTAAGCTTAAATTAATATTTAACCTGAATACAGAAGCAATCTATGAATTAAAATTAAATTGTGTAGGGTATTTGGAAGCTGTTCTTCCTTATAGCTCTTGGTACCTGGCTTGGGAGACTAACTTAGGAAAGTAGCTCTTCAGGCTCTGTACATAGTCAGGAGAGATTCAGTTAACCACGGAAGGAGTGCAAGTTTTTAGCCAGGGTATTTAAGTGTATAATGCTAAGTGTGTGAATGCACATAACTCCTCATCCTTCTTTATTTATTAAAAGTTTAATTGAGAAGGATTTATTCCTAGTGCCCTTTCCATGCTGCAAATCAGGGATTATGAATGGCTCATAACTGGGAACTGAATTTCTCTCAGACTAGGGGAAAAACATGGTCCACAGAATAGGATGTTGGGTTGTAGGTTGGTGGACTTGTGTTCTTTTCCAGTTCTCGGTGACTTCTTGTAACTAACTGGGGTTCAGTGCACACTCGCTTCACATTTTCCTATGTGTAAGATAAACATAGTAATTCCTAATCACATTCTAAAAGAGGTCTTCATCTTTGGATAACAAAGTCTTGATTATATGTCAACTACAATTATTTCATTCACAGCACAACTATCTATGCATATGAGCACATTGGAGTTACTGTTACATATTTCTAAATAATGTGAGTAGTAGAAATTAAGGACAGTTCAATTTAAGGTTCTTTCTAAACTTTCATTGCATTTTCACTTTCATGCATAATATGAAATGTACTTTCACATGATGGTGAAACTGCTAGAGCATATTGAAACAACTGCATTTGCAGAAAGTACAGATCTAATCAAGGGTCTTATAAAATTGTACTTTGTGCAAATAGTAAACACCACTAAGACATTTTTTATCATTATCCCCTATTCTTTCAGTGGAAGAGTGTTTCATAGTACTGTGTAGGCTTCCTCATTAGACCTCAGTAACACTAAAATAGCATCTAGGAACATAAGCAATATGTATGCAGGTGTCGTGGTTTAAACCCAACCACACAGCTCGTTCACTCATTCCCCCCCCCCCCCCCCCCCCCCCGCCTTCTTTCCCTCCCTCTACTCCTGGAGGGACAGAGAGGAGAATCAAAAAGAATGCAGCTCCCATGGATTGAGATAAGAACAGTTTAGTAAGTAACGTATAACACAAATCACTACTGCTACCACCAATAATAATAATGATAAAGGAAATAACAAGAGGAAAGAATACAACACCTCAGCACCAGCCGACCGATAACTCACCTCCCCCCCCCGCCCCAACCAAGCACCGACAGATACCTCATCCAACCCTGCAGTCCAAGCCCTTCCAGTTAACTCTCCATTACATCCTGGCCATGACGTGCTGTGGTATAGAATGCCTCTTTGTCTAGTTTGGGTCAGGTGTCCTGTCTCTGTTTCCTCCCAGCTTTCCCTCCTCCCTGGGAGAGCATGAGGCTCAGGAAGTCCTTGTCCAGACCAAACATTTGAGCAGCAACTAAAAACATCAGCGTTATCAGCACTGTTCCCAGGCCAAAAAATCAAGAACACAGCGCTGCACCCGCCACCAAGGAGAAAAAAAATGACTGCTGCTGCTGAACCCAGGACAGCAGGCTGAGTAAAGTGCAGTGTGTCATAAAAGTACACAGCAAAGGAAAAAACATGTGTTGCTAATCTGTAATGCCATCTGTATACAGAACAGATTATATCCTGAAGGAATGCCAGCAAGTCATCTTTGAATTTAAGCACAGATTACTTTTAAATATATATCAAACTTCATGATATAACACAAAATAACTGGCTAAATTATGTATGAATATTTTACTGAGTTCAGTGGGTATTATGTAAAGGATGCTGAGGCTATAAACATTTTATCTGCATTTGGAACACAATACAGCTTGAGCCTATTTTCATTATGATTCACCATTTACTGGTACTGCTGCCA